>NC_057391.1:84112941-85594775 GCF_019320065.1 Cervus canadensis
AATAATTCCATGGTGTATATGTACCCACAGCTTCCTTATCCACTCGTCTGCTGATGGACATCTAGGTTGCTTCATGTCCTGGCTATTATAAATAGTGCTGCGATGAACATTGGGGTGCACGTGTCTCTTTCAGATCTGGTTTCCTCAGTGTGTATGCCCAGAAGTGGGATTGCTGGGTCATATGGCAGTTCTATTTCCAGTTTTTTAAGGAATCTCCACACTGTTTTCCATAGTGGCTGTACTAGTTTGCATTCCCACCAACAGTGTAAGAGGGTTCCCTTTTCTCCACACCCTCTCCAGCATTTATTGCTTGTGGACTTTTGGATAGCAGCCATCCTGACTGGTGTGTAATGGTACCTCATTGTGGTTTTGATTTGCATTTCTCTAATAATGAGTGATGTTGAGCACCTTTTCATGTGTTTGTTAGCCATCTGTATGTCTTCTTGGAGAAATGTCTGTTTAGTTCTTTGGCCCACTTTTTGATTGGGTCATTTATTTTTCTGGAATTGAGCTGCAGGAGTTGCTTGTATATTTTTGAGATTAATCCTTTGTCTGTTTCTTCATTTGCTATTATTTTCTCCCAATCTGAGGGCTGTCTTTTCACCTTACTTATAGTTTCCTTTGTAGTGCAAAAGCTTTTAAGTTTCATTAGATCAGAAGTTGTTTTGTGAAGTTTGCTCTGCATTCAGTTATTCTTTTGATGAATTTGTAGGAGAGAAAGTGGTCTCCCCGTCCTACTCCTCCGCCATCTTGGCTCCTCCCTCAAAGCAGAGTTTTAATGAGACCAATTGAGATGTCCTGACAGATCTTTTTCTTTCCTTTTCTTTTTCTTTTTCTTTTGGTCTGGCCAATCCATCTGCATGTATCAGGAAACAAGCCTTATCAGGAAACAAGACCTAGGATTTCGAGATGGCTGTGTAAGAGCAAAAGAGAACTCGAATGGTTTTCTTTTTTAATCTGCCCCCTCAGCATTCCCAGTGGCAGCAGGGTCGGGTTCTAGAAGCAGAGCAGAGATGGTTTAGAATCCTGTGGCAGGGGATCTAGGGAGCAGGGCCCTGGGGGATTCAGGAGGGGGGAGACAGAGCCGGAGGATGTTTCCAACCCATGAAAGTGGCTTTTGCCTTTGAGGCAGCAACAGTAATATTTCATGTCTTCCATGGTGTCTCCTACCTTTAAATGTCAGTCTCTGCAGCTGCCTTATCTCTTGTAGCACATTTCAATTAGGTATTCCAAATCATACTCTTTTCTTCCAGGACAAATACGCTGGAGGTGATATTTACTGTTACAGCAGCATTTTAAATACTTAGGGCAGAGGGGGGGAGGCCTATGAATAGCAGTTTTTCCCCTATAGTAACAATAAAACACAATAATAATGGAGAGAAGAGGTGAATTCTGGGTTTGATGCTTGTAACTGGCTAACTGAACATCTTTGGTCTCCACCCTCTTTTGTTCCCCTCCTCCCGTGCCTGCCTCGGTGTGAGGTTTGGCAAGTTTGGCTCTGGAAGAGCAGCCTCCCACATTGTCTTCATGGGGGGTTCACGAGTGTCTCCTCCAAGGCCTTCTTTCAAGAGATAGCTGGGCTTCTGCTTCACCCACTAACTGTTCCTTCCTTGTTTTGAGGAATGTTTGCATACAATTAGAATCCTGTTTCTCTAGTAATTTACCAGGCACTGTTGCCTGGTCCTTATTTACAGGCATTTTCAACTCTCAATGGAACACCATCAACCCCACCTCCAGGAGGCAAATAGTTGGGAAACTTATGCATCGGATGTTTCTGCTGCTTAGAATCCAGTGTCAGTTCCTTGACCTGGTATTGATGAGCCTTCAATCTGGTCTGCATTTCTCAGCCCACTTCTTCAGTTCAGTTCAGTCGCTCAGTCGTGTCTGACTCTTTGCAACCCCAGGAACTGCAGCACGCTAGGCCTCCCTGTCCGTCACCAACTCCCAGAGTTTACTCAAACTCATGTCCATCGAGTTGGTGATGCCATCCAACCATCTCATCCTCTGTTGTCCCCTTCTCCTCCTGCCTTTTATCTTTCCCAGCTTCAGGGTATTTTCAAATGAGTCAGTTCTTTGCATCAGGTGGCCAAAGTATTGGAGTTTCAGCTTCAACATCAGTCCTTCCAATGACTATTCAGGACTGATTTCCTCTAGGATGGACTGGTTGGATCTCCTCGCAGCCCAAGGGAGTCTCAAGAGTCTCCTCCAACACCACAGTTCAAAAGCATCGATTCTTCGGCATGCTGAGTTGATGTTATCATTGCCCCCTTGGTAGGTTTTGCACATTCCTCCATGCAGACCTCCTACAGGCCTAACATGGTGCTTGGCACCTGGTGGTAGTGGGGGGGTTCTCAGTCATTGTTCTCCCCCACTTTGGGAGTCCTTCCACTAGATCTCTTCTCCATACATCTGATTCCTACCCACACTTATGAGAAGGTGGACTACAAAGTAGGTCAACTTCTTCCATTAGGCCTTCTCTGACCTCCCTTAGCATTCGGGGCTTCCCACCCACCTCTTCCAAAATTTTAAAGTGCTCTTTATTGTCAGTGCTCATTTGGTACTTGGCATGTAATATTTTATGCTCTTTTGGATGTCCATATGTTGTCTACCCAATTCAATTAAAAGTGCCTTACAGGCAGGGATGGGCTTCCCTAGTAGCTCAGCAGTACAGAATCTGCTTGCAATTGCAGGAGCCGTAGGAGATGCAGGTTCAACCCCTGGGTTGGGAAGAGCCCTTGGAGGAGGAAATGGCAACCCACTCCAGTATTCTTGCCTGGAGAATCCCATGGACTGAAGAGCCTGGCAGGCTACAGTCCATAGGGTTGCAAAGGGTCAGACCCGACTGAAATGACTTACCAGGCAGCAGGCAGGACAGGCAGGGGTCAGCTTGTTGTTGTTTAATGGCTAAGTCGTGTCAGACTTTTTGAGACCACATGGACTGTAGCCCACCAGGCTCCTCTGTCCATGGGATCTCCCAGGCGAGAATACTGGAGTCAGTTGCCATTTCCTTCTCCAGGAAATCTTCATAACACAGGGCTCAAACCCACATCTCCTGCGTTGGCAGGTGGGTTCTTTACCATTGAGCCACCTGGGAAACCCAGGGGTAACTTTACCCGGTGCTTGTTTTATATCCCTTCAGAGTCCAGGATAGTTCCTTGCACATAAAATGTGTTCAGGGCACTTCCCTGGCAGTCCAGACTCTGTGCTGCCAATGCAGGGGGCTCTGGTTTGATCTCTAGTTGGAGAACTAAGATCCCACATGCCACACAGTGTGGCCAAGAGATTTTTTAAAAAATTAAAAAGAAGGTGTTTGGTTAATATTCTTTGACTAAATGAACAAAGTGAAAGTGAAAGTTGCTCATGTGTGTCTGACTCTTTGTGACCCCAGGGACCATACAGTCCATGGAATTCTCCAGGCCATAGTACTGGAGTGGGTAGCCTTTCCCTTCCCCAGGGGATCTTCCCAACCCAGGGATCGAACCCAGGTCTCCTGCACTGAAGGTGGATTCTTTACCAGCTGAGCCTCCAGGGGAGCCCCAAGATTACTGAGGTGGATAGCCTGTCCCTTCTGCAGGGGGTCTTCCTGACCCAGGAATTGAACCGGGGTTTACTGCATTATAGGTGGATTCTTTACCAGCTGAGCTGCTAGGGAAGCCCCTAAATGGATAAATCAAGGAGTAAATGAAAGCCAAGATTCTAAGAAGCCTGCCTTTTGATGCCAGTCTGTTCAGTTTGGAAATCATAAACGTGCGTGAAACCAGGCTTTTCATTTGATTATTTGCCCTATACATATAGGTCTACTACTTGAATTTCTCAGAGGTAAATATTCTTGCCCCAGTTTGATTCCTGAAACTAATTGTTTAGGTGAAGAGTTTTCGTAGTGCTCGAGGTCTTCTAACCTTCAGCTAATATTTACTGGGGGCTTATTCTGTAGGTAGCTCTGTATCAAGTCTCCTTGCACAATAGTAGACTGACTGAGGAATTTGTTATTCCATAGGTCCTGAACACTGATTTACAGATAGATGAAAGCTAGGAAAAGGACTGTAGTCCAGGAGTTACTTGTAAAAGTTTGGCAGCCGCAGGTAGACCAGGTAAGCTGGGAGGCTGAGTGCGTGGCAGACATTTGACCTGAGTGTGCCTTGAACACTTCGGATTTCAGCAGATTCTACCCTTTACACATTTCAGAACACTGTGATTTTGCTCCATTCACTGAAAGTTCTGCCCCTGTGAAGACTTTTCAGTTTCTTGGCTTCAGTTCAGTTTGTTTGCTCAGTCGTGTCTGACTCTTTGCAACCCCGTGGACTGCAGCACACCAGGCCTTCCTGTCCATCACCAACTCCCGAAGCTTGCTCAAACTCTTGTCCATTGAGTCGGTGATACCATCCAACCATCTCATCCTCTGTCATCCCCTTTTCCTCCCATCTTCAATCTTCCCTAGCACCAGGGTCTTTTCCAATGAGTCAGTTCTTTGCATCAGGTGGCCAAAGTATTGGAGTTTCAGCTTCAGCATCAGTCCTTCCAATGAATCTTCAGGACTGATTTCCTTTAGGATGGACTGGTTTGATCTCCTTGCCATCCAAGGGACTCTCAAGAGTCTCCTCCAACACCACAGTTCAAAAGCTTCAATTCTTTGGCGCTCAGCTTTCTTTATAGTCCAACTCTCACATCCATACATGACTACTGGAAACACCATAGCTTTGACCAGGCGGACCTTTGTTGGCAAAGTAACCCAGGCAAAGGACCTTTGTTGGCAAAGTTTCTTGGCTTATCTGTGCTAACTTCCTAATCATACTTACCTCTCCAAAGTGGCCCTGGGAGCCTGTGCTCAGCCTTGGTCCTCCAAAAGGACGCTCTGAAAGTCAGACGCCCCTGCCGGATCTCACACAGCTGCTGGCTCTGGGGCAGCCTCGTAAGGACCGAGGGCGGACAGTGACTTTAGATGCCTGGAGCCTGCCTTCCTAGATCCCATTTTCATGTAAATGTCACTGCCATAAAAGGAATCCAATGTAGAAAATATCTGCTGTGGAGGCAGAACCACCTTTGACTCAAACATAGTTGGGCTTTTTTTTTTTTCCTCCTCTCCTTTTTCTTCGTGTTTTCCATGTGGCATCAGCAGCTGAGTAAGGGAAAGCTGAGAGGTTTAAGCGTGCTGGTGCTAGCTGGCCAGGTTAATAACCCAGAGTCTTCCAAAGCAGCCATTCAGGGTGAGACAGACTCGCCAGAAAGCACTGGGTTGTGGGGAGCACTGGCTGGAAAACCAGACTCCGCCAGAAATGCGAGCGGATGGCGGAGTGATGGGGTGGCTGGCGCTCTGTGCTCCCTCCCCACCCCCAGCCTGCCTCCTCCCTGCTTCTGTTTCCTTCGTTTTTTAGCAGACCTGCTTCTGAGATGGCTGCACACCAGTCGCTCCAGCCTCTGACAGCTGCTGCCCTCTGCTGGGGAGAAAGCATCACTGGGGTGGGAAGTGCGGAGCTGGACCAGTCTCCAGGCCGACCAAGTCCAGCCTGTGGTTGCTGTGTGATTAGCCTTGAGGGGAGGGCTGAACCAGTCAGAAAGCTCCTTGCACCAAAATGTCTCCCGAGGAGTCTCAGCTGGGCACTGGGCTTTGGAATACAATTCTCAGGGGTTCATTGCTTTGGGTCCTTTGAGTTCCCTGTTCGAGAGGTGCATCCCTGGGAATGGTGACTCCTAGCTTCTTCTTGAGTCAGACCTTGTGATCTTGGGTTTCCCACTATGGGTGGCCCCTGAACACCATCAGTCACTTTGTTTACTGAATTAGCTGGACCCAATCCTTTCTTCAAGGAAGGTGACGGAGGGAAGTGGTCTTCAGGGGGCTGCAGAAGGAGGGGTCTAGAGGTGGCCTCTTGGCTCAAAAGGATCCCTCAGAGAGTAGGGGTTCTGAGTGTCAAAGAAGCAGAAAAAGAGTAGGAAGAACCAGATGGAAGTAGAAAATGCAATTCATACTAGGAAAAGAGTGCACAGGAGAGGTGGTGATGAATGGCATTTGTCATTTCTCAGACTGTCTCCAGAGTGGGCTTTGCTGTCAGGCTGTGGCCAGCTGGCTTCAGAAGGTATAGAGCCAGGAGGACTCCTGTCTCCAGCAGAACTATAGAGTGAGCCTGGTGCATCGCTGGGACTTCAAACTAGAGTCCAGCCCTGCCAGACAGGAACTGTGACCTCACTGACCACACAGTAATTCTACTTGAGGGATTTATTTTTCCTTCCATGAGCTCCTGCCAAGACTCCTGGTTAGAGTTAATGGGGCTCCCCTGCCAGCGAGTGTCTCCTAGTGATGTGTGTAAATGGTGCCAGGCAGGAAATAGCTTTCCTGTTCTTAATGGGCTTGTTAAACCTCTTATTGAGTGGGGTTTAAATGGCTTTATCATGAATAATAATAATAGTAAGTAAGCATTGTTAGTCATCGTAGAGAAAAAATGGTGATGTCAGCTCTGACTGCCCCTTCGTGTTCTAACCTTGCCAGCCTGCAGGTCCTTTTGCCAACAGTGCCCAGAGACGGGTGGCCGGTGAGACCGGGACTAGTAATCGGGGCACATGGCAGACGTTGTTTCCTGCAGCTTCCCAATTCTGAGCCCCTGTCCACTTTTGTAGAGTCATTCCTGCTCCCTGTGACTTTCAGGGTTTCCACGCTCTTACCCTATCAGATGAGATAGAACCACGAACTCCTTTCTCTTAATTTTAATTTGGCTTGAAAGCCATGGACAAAGGTTCCAAAGTTACGTTTGGGCATCACATAGAAGAAATTTTAGAAAGGATAGTGGGTCCTGTTCTGAGCGCTAGTTTACAGCTGGGACTGGAGCTATGAAGTGTATCCTAGACTTTAGTAATTTATTTACCAGGTTCACTGGTCTTATCGTAACTTTCTGCAAATGTATTGGTTTTCTGTATACTGATGCTCTTGTTTGCCTTAAGGAGATTTGACATCTCCTTAAGCAAGTATGTCTGTGAAATCATGGGTTTAGTGTGTGAGCTGTTTTTTTTTTTTAACCAATCCATATTGAAATGGATAAGTCGCAGTTACATTTTTAAAAGTTCATCCATGTGGCAAATGTGTCATACCCTCAAGGAAATCGTACCGCACTTCTGCAAACACTGCTGTGGAGGTGTGGGTCTCGTGCTTTAGTGGAAGTCGGAAACACAGGCATAGCTTGTTAAACTATAGGTTGCTTCTCCCCTCCCTCTGAGATTCTGATTCAGCCGGTCTGAGGTGGAGTCTGTGACCTTGTGATTCTAACAGTTTCTCCGGAGATGCTAATACTTTTGGTAGCACTGGCCTGGAGGACTGGGGTCTAGGCTTCAGCTCCCCCTCTGACCGTGGGCACAATACCTGTTTCAGAGGTTTGTCTTAGTTCATCCAGGCTGTGTTACAGAGTACCATAGACTCGGTGACTTAGACAGTGAACAGCTGTTTCTCATGTGTCTGGAGTCTGGGAAGTCCCACGTCAAGGTGCTTGCAGATTAGGTATCCTCACAAAATCAAATTCTCTTGTGTTTTATGAAGGCATTAGCCCCGTTCGTGAGGGCTTACTCTGATGACTTCATTACCTTCCAAGGGCCCCACCTCTTGCTTTTATCATGTTGTGCTTTGGGATTTCAAAAATGGGAATTTTGGAGGGCTACAAACATTTAGCCCGTAACCGTGTTTGTTAGCGTTAAATGTTACCTAGGATTCCTGGCACAGACTGGATGTTGTACCAGGTGGCATGGTTTTTCTTGGAGCCATTCTAACCGTTTGTAGTTTTTTTTTAAAATTTTTTTATTTTTTCAAGATTTAGAGCTTTTTATGGTTCAGTGTGAAGCTCAGCTAGGAAATACAGGGAATTCTGTCAGGTTAATTCTGGTTCTAGGTTCTAGTACTAAATTGAAGTCCATTACGCAACTCTGGGTGGCCAGGCAGTCCTCCAGCAGCGCCTGGCCAGTCTTCCGTCTTCCAGAGCCCTGGCAGAGAGAGTTGGTGTGTGTGGGGGGGAGGGTCTTCATTCCTGTGTGTGTGGTCAAGAGCTGTGTTGATGGAACAGAGTTGCATGAGCGTGCATCCTTGTCGTGCCTACCACATCCGGAGACAGAGGTTGGCGAAGAGGAGCTTATGATTTGACAAATGTGTGCACTTGTGATTTTTTGAGGCTGCCTCGTAGTTGAGCTCCCTTTCTGCACTCGAGCAGTTTGCTGAAAGGCAGATGGGCCTCTCATTCTGCTCCTGAAGCCCCCAAAGGCTACTTCCACTTTCCCCGGCCTCAAGAGAACCCTGTGAGCTAGGCTCAGTGGAGGGAGAACCCATTCTGGTGACGCCTAGGCATCACCATCGGGGGCCCGGTGGTAACTGGGCCCCCATCAGGCTGTTCCTAGGACATCAGCCTTGCTGCTGTAGCAGCCTCCTGGCACCTCTGCCCATCTTCCAAGTATAGTTCCTTCATCAAGTCCGTTTCCACTTCACCTAGTAAAGGACGCTGAGCCAGTGATGGTTTTTAGAGTAGTCAAGTGGCATGTCACAAGTCATTTTAAAAATAACTGACCACCATCTGCAGCATGGATTGGAGGACCCGTGACCAGGCGAGGAGACAAATGAGGAGGCAGTTGCCTGAGAAAGTGAGGATGGAGATGAGAGGAGAGAGAGAAAGAAACGTTTAAGAGGCAAATGTGACCAAATCTGATGATTGGAGGCCTGATTTTATCTTTGAACTCGAAGGATAAAAATGAATTTTTGGTTTTGTGTGCAGCACTAGTTGCCTTTTGGGGATAAGTAGTCATTTTGTTGTCAAGATAGATACCCCCAAGTGAGTGAGAAAATGAGATAAAAGGTTATTGAACAGGGTTATGTTTGGAATACCGCTTAGCTGTGGTCATCTCCATTTCAAATCTTTTCAGTTCAGCAAACGTCGAGCATTTACTGGATGTTAGACATTGACAGTTATTTACCAAATACCATTTCTTTTGATTTTGGTGTTGATAAGGGGTGGGTGT
Organism: Cervus canadensis; assembly: GCF_019320065.1. Classification (NCBI taxonomy): domain Eukaryota; kingdom Metazoa; phylum Chordata; class Mammalia; order Artiodactyla; family Cervidae; genus Cervus; species Cervus canadensis. The sequence continues at coordinate 84,121,921 of NC_057391.1, forward strand.
ATAGAAGAAAAGTCACATGATCTTACACAAACAGACACAATGGTACAACACGGACAGCGTGTACGTGTTGGTCTTGAGGTTTCTCTGAGGGCCCAGGTGAACCCCGAGTGGACTCTGTACTAGAACAGGGTACAGACTGCTCTTGGGGTCTCTGTAAAGCTTGGAGGGTCCTTGGTGCTTTTACAAGCCTCTCTCTTCTTGCCTCTCACTTACAAGTCATCTCCCCGAGTTACCGCCCCTCTGTGTATTGAAGGGTTCATGGTCAGCCGGTCCTCGGCCGAATGGATGCATGCACGGCCAGAGCTGTGCACTCCCTCCTCGCCATGTGTGTGCATTGGGAAGCTGCCGCCGCTGTCTTCTCCACTCTCTGGAAGAGCTGATGGGTAGCTCCGGAGGCCGGCTCTTGATGTACCCAGCTCCTGCCTGCCTCTCTGGGGCTTTTCGTTCAAGTGTCAGTTCTGGCGTGTAAAACATGAACCAAGCTGGGTGGAGAGAGGAATTGCGGTTCACATTTGGTGTTTCTCCGGACACGATGCTAGGCTGCCTGACTGCGCTGCTTGCCTGTCACTTCTCTCGTTCTGTCTTCTTGGTTCCAGGCTCGGTTCCAGGTTCCTCCCTCTCCCCATCTCTTGCACTTGCTCTTTTGTGTGTCCAAGTGACACTCGTCTGACAGCTACCTGGCTTCTCATGGCCACCGGGGAGCCTTGTCTAGAGAGGCTGCTCCCCGTTAATGTGTCAACATGCCCCGGCCCAGGCTGGCTACACCGGGATGTCTCTGATGTGTTCAGTTCCTAGTGCCCCAGTGGGCTGTCGTCGGCATCTAGATCTGAAACCAAACCTCCCCTTGGATCAGACCAGTCCAGGAGCTTCACATGGTTATTTCAGATTGTGGAGACTTTTAATCTCCCTGAAGGGCCTGTTTGCTCTTTAGCTGATATTAATTTCTGCCTCTACGTGTAATGATGTAATATATCAGGACTTGGTAACATCCATACCCATATATCCTGAGATAGAGGATACATAAACCTTTCCCTATGGCCACAATTCCACTGTTGGTGGTGGAAGGAAGCCGAGAGTGGTGATGATCTGACTTTTGAGTTTCAAAATCACATTTTAAAATTGAAACTTCTCTGGCAGTTCAGTGGTTAAGATTTCACCTTCCAATGCAGGGGGTGGGTGCAAGCTTTATCCCTGGTTGGGAAGCGAAGATCCCACGTGCCTCGTGGCCAAAAAACCAAGACATAAAACAGAGGCAATATTGTAACAGATTCAATAAAGACTTTAAAAATGGCCCACATCAAAATAAATAAAAAAAAAATTAATCGTGATGACCAACATGGTATTGTCAAACTAAGGATCATTTTTTTTTAAAAGTTTTATCAGCTATTATTGCCACTGTGTCATAAAAGAAAGGGAGATTTTAGCTCCAAAATGTAGGAAAGACAGTTTCTAGTATAAAGGGAGGTTCTTTATAATAAACAACTATAGAAATCTGAGCGCCAAAGACTTTGGTGTTGGAGAAGACTCTTGAGAGTCCCTTGGTGTTGGAGAAGACTCTTGAGAGTCCCTTGGTGTTGGAGAAGACTCTTGAGAGTCCCTTGGACTGCAAGGAGATCCAACCAGTCCATCCTAGAGGAAATCAGTCCTGAATGTTCATTGGACGGACTGATGTTAAAGCTGAAGCTCCAATACTTTGGCCACCTGATGCGAAGAACTGACTCATTGGAAAAGACCCTGATGCTGGGAAAGATTGAAGGTGGGAGGAGAAGGGGACGGCAGAGGATGAGATGGTTGGATGGCATCAGTGACTCAATGGACTTGAGTTTGAGTAAACTCCAGGAGTTGGTGATGGACAGGGAGGCCTGTGCTGCAGTCCATGGGGTCACAAAGAGTTGGACACAACTGAGTGACTGAACTGAACTGATAGATTCATTTTTTAAAAGTCTGATCTCTCTTTGAGGGAAGAATACTCTTTCTTGAAATAGTAGAAATGATGCAATGTGGCTTCCCAGACCTGGGGAAGGGACAGCAGCGAGGCTGCTTTTTCTGTGTGTCTTCAGTAACCTCTGGCACAGTGCTAGGCATCTCGTGTCTCAGCCTGTTGCTTCTCCCTTCCTGTTTGCTTCTCAGTTCCTTTAGCCTTAGGGGCTTAGTAACTGTTACGGTTTATTCATTGAATTCATTGAACCTTTACACACACAGATATACACACATTGTCTTTGTTTCTTACACATACAAAATATTAAAACTTTTTATTTTGATTTCCTTACTGGTAAAAAATCTTGAGTTCTCTTTTTGTGTGATTTCTGTGGTTATAATCAATGTAACCATCTATAAAGTGTCACTTACTTAATAATAATGACATGCTTTTATCAGTTAATATTACTAGCCACATGCCATTTGCACAGGAAAATGCTAGGAAAGAAGTTTGGCAGATATATAGTAAGTTCATTTTGCGGCATAGCAAGTTTGAAGTTACAGCCGCAATTGCAGATGACATCACATTCAGAGTTTTTCTTTTTTCAACTGTAGTTTATGTATCTTCCATCAAAGCCTATGTTGTTCCTCCTTTGTTCCTCCCTAGTGATGTGTGATGTGATGAACACAGTGTGAGTTATGAATAAATGCTCGTTGATTATTATTTTTAGGAACTATGCAGATGGAGGCTGGTGAAAATTTCCAGGAAACGTGGCGGCTGAGAATTAGTGACCAATGAATGATTATGGGATAGTGATACAATAGACATGGCCAGGCAGGGGAGTGCAGTTGAGGGTTTTCAAGAGTAAATATGAAACCGGAGATGAAAAATGAATGTTTGAATGATACAGCTTTTTGAAAAGTCTGTTTTGTAATGGGTCATTCTGTAGGTCACTAAGAACTTGGGATTCAGAAAATCGTATGGTTTAAATGGGACACACTGTTTGGCTAGAATACTTTACCTTCGAGGATTCTGAGAAGTCCATTTATGCGAAGTGATTCTTTCATTCAGCATTCACTGAACACAGCTCAGTTGGTAAAGGATCCACCTGTGATGCAGGAGACTCTGGGTCGATTCCTGGGTTGGGAAGATCCCCTGGAGAAGGGAAAGGCTGCCCATTACAGTATTCTGGCCTGGACAATTCCATGGACTATACAGTCCATGGGGTCTCAAAGAGTCAGACAAGGTTGAGTGACTTTCACTATTACACGAAAGATTATTCTAGGTGTTGGTAATATAGCAGTAGATAAAAGAAAAAGACAAGATGGTTGGATGGCATCACCAACTCAATGGACATGAGTTTGAACAAGCTCTGGGAGATGGTGAAGGACAGGGAAGCCTGATGTGCTGCAGCCGTGTGGTTGCAAAGAGTCAGACATGACTACGTGACTGACCAACAACAAAACAAAAATTCCTACCCTTAATAGGGAGTGATAGGCAGTCAACAAGTAGGTAAATATACCATATTCTGGATGATGATGAGTGTTCTGAAGAAAAGTGAAACAGAAAATAGAGATACGGCACCCCAGGGTGGTGGTGATGATTTAAAAGTTAAGTACGATAAAGAAGAGGACAAGGGTAGACGGGCAGCCCTGATGTAGTGTTGTTTTCCAGGGACCACAAAGAAAGATGTTCAGGCAGCCGGTGGCCTCAGATTCTCTGAGTGCATATCTGACTTTGCATCCCAATTAACAGTGACAGCTTACTGCTTTAAAATAGGAAATAAAGTGGAAGGAAAGCAAATGCTTGATAGTTGACCTGACATTCACTGTTGCAAGATTGGGAACGTACAATAAATGTCACTGACAGAGCAATATTCATGAAGTAAAAATGTCAGTTTTCAATTTGGTATGAGGATGGTTTGACATGTATTAGTCGCGCACAGAATATTATCATAATTAATGCATTAATAATGCAGCTGTCCTTTTCCTCCCCATCCCAGATTTGAAAAGGAGGAAATGGAGAGTCAGGCGAAAGAGCAGCTCTCACTCTGCTCAGACCTTCCCGCTTGCATTTGTCTCTTCCGGTGCTCTCCCGTCTCTGTGGCCTTGACACCTGACTGGTATCGGTCCAGGTTTATCATCTCCATTCGTCACTCACATTTCCAGAAACAATACCAGTGGCCTTGTCTGCTGAGGTCTTGCTTTTTAATTTTCAGCCATACTTTTGAAAGTATTTCGAAAGATACACATGTTTACTGTAGGCATATCGGCTAAATCAGAAATCTAAAAATCTCCCATAAGCACACCACCCAGACAAAATGTTAGTATTTTGGTGTTTATGCTTCTGTCTTTTTTTTTTATAATCATATATATTTACAGATACAAGAGCATTCTATACAGCTTGATGACTGACTTAGTGCAGAGTAAATACTCTTTTTCATCTTAGGAACTGCTTTTCTGCCACTGTGGACTGGGTGGTATTTCATTACACAGACATAGCAAGGTATGATTAACTAGTCCATTTAATTGTCATGTAAATGGTTTCTATATTTTTGATAGTATAAACAGTGTTGTGATGAGCATATATGTAGCCAGGCCTTTGAGTATGTATGTTTATTTTTGACAAATTTTTAGATGTGGAGTTGATGGAAGTATTAGTTATCTATTGCTAGAGTAATGCTGCAAAGCAGGGCTTCTGTGGCATAAACAATGAGCATTGTTCATAAGATTGGCATCAACTAGGGGTCCACTAGTTGGCCCTGCTGATCTTGGCTGGGTGGCTCTCTTAGCTGGGTGTCGTTGGCTGGCTGTTGGCTGATCGAGGCTCTCTGGGACCCAGTGACCGGGGGAACTTGACTTTATTCCATTGCTTCCCATTCTCTGGCAGGCTGGCCCGAGTGTGTTCTTATGTCATTGGCAGAGACATAGCAAGCTTGTTCTTCCACATGCTTTTCAAGTTTCTGCTTAGATCACATTTATGAACATCACAAAGTATGTTATGTGACTGAGCCTAGCATCAAGGGGCAAAACAATTGAAGGGGACTGCAGAATTATACAGCCAAGGCATGCATTCAGGAAGGGGTGAAAAATAGGGGCCAAATTTGCAATTTCCCTTATGGGGTCACAAGGCATCCTTATTTTTAAAGTTTGTGATAGATATTTCCAAATTGCTCTCCGGAAAGCCTGAACCAGCTCCGCTAACTGTACGAGGCTTCATGGTTTCCAGTTCTCTTGACTCTTGCTGACTCTGGGGGTGGTTTATGACTCTCTGTCTTGGCTGTTTTGATTGACCTGCCTCCCTGTCCTGCGCACTTTTCTCTTTGGGCTGATTCTTTCCCTGCAGAATGACTCCAGAGCTGCCCCAGTCTCTGGTCCACGCATCCCTTTCATCCGGTCTCCCGCCCACTTTACCTTGCACGTGTGCTGACCACGTCTCACCTCTCTGGAATGTTCAGTGATCCATAAGAGCTCTTTTCCAGCCGTTCTGAGTCAGCAGACATTTACTGCATGTCTCTGCCACCTACACCAGCATCAGGGTAATTGTTAGTTCTCTCTATTCCCAGAATCTCCCAATTCTGGGGGGCCAGAAAAAAAGCTAAGAATTCAGTCTTGTTTTTTTTTTATTTTTATACACAATATTGTTCCAAGAAGATAGCTATTTATATGGGTATGTGTGTGGATGAAGACATGGATGCAGATAAAAACTTGCCTGGAGAAAAGGCTGTTAATATTTTAGTATATCTGCGTGTAGAGGAATTACGGGTGAATTAAAAAAAAAAAATTAACATGTGTACAGCAACTGAAAGTCATAGGAGTTAAATGACTTGCCTTCTATCCTACAGGTAAATAATAGCAAACTGTGAGCGTAGCCCAGTTCTGCCTTTTCCTGCTTTAATGCTCCCTCGAGATGACACCACAACACGAATTCTGGGCCCCAGCTGTCTTTTGTTTGATTGTTTCCAAGCAGCATTGGTGGTTTGGTTTGGTTTTGTTTGGTTTTGCAAGAGTGCTTTGCTTTCTGTGGGTTCTTAGGGAAATTAAGAATATTTTTAAGTGATTGAGTCATCTAAACCAGCTATGTGAATGTCGTGTGTATATACATGTGTCTGGGTGCATAAATTATCCTGGCTTCAAAATTTGACAGGTGATATCAGGTAAATAGTGGATTTTATCTGTTAAATCACATTAAGTTTCCCAAGCAGATGTATCTTGAATTCTGAACACATAATTTATCAGAGGTATGCAGCTATATTATTTAGTATATACAAAAGGTAAGCTCTGCAGATTTAGAGTAGAATCAGATAAGCTTTTAAGGGCCATCTCAATTGGTTAGATTGATTAAATTTCTTGCTGTGAACCAACTGAGGTGGGGTGACTGTGATACAGGGTTTTTCTTTTTTTTTCCTAGAGCGATTCTGAAAACCTGGAGGTTGGTTAGGAGACCAGGGCATGTGCTTCTGTCCATGGAAATGGTGGGTTAGTCTGCTTGGAAATGAATCTTTGATTTGTTTTCTGCTTGCCCGTTGCCTTATTTCCCTTTTATCCAAGCTCTAAGATATCCAAAAAGAAAAAGAAAGCTTTATTTCTCTGGAGAGTAAGGATTGGTTCCAGTATTACTGTAGTGATGAAGAGAGAAACATACTTTGAAGAGCTCTTGACCTGGAGAATACCCAGGAGATGCTGGTATTTTGAATGTATTGTCTAAGTCAAAGCCAGATGTTAAATTGAGGCATTTGGGGCCTGGAAACATGTTACTATTGCTGAATTAACACCTTTTACACATTTAGGGCTTTCTGTAAGGCTTCTTAGATCACAGAGGGTGCACATACTCAGAAATGGACACCAACCAGTGGGGACGAAGAGATTGTGATCTGAGGCTGCTTCACCAAGCAACAGGAGGAAGAATCCAAGCCTCTAAAAATAAGCATCTCTAGGTTCTCTTTCCTAGTGCTTCCTGGTCTTTGGTTTTCTTTGTGTCAGTTGACTTGCAGAGAAAGACTTCCCTGGAAGCTGAGTTTTTGCAAGCCTGTTACAGGATTCAGATGCAGACTTCAGCCAGTCAGTGAGGGTCTAGGTATCCTGTGCCTAGATGGGCTCCAGCGACCGGTGCTTCTTTATACTAGGATTCAAGCATCATACTGTTGTCACTGTTAGCCCCCCCCAATCCCACATGTACCCCCCACACATGCACCTGGGCTCCAGCTACTAATGTGCCTTACTCAAGAGTATCTTGGAGGTACCCTCACATAGTTGTTGGCTGCTTCTGGATGGAAAATGCTCATTTAGAGCCAAACAAGCATGCTACTAGAACTGAATAGATTTTGATAAAACTGGTCCAGTTAATATGTCCCTTAGGGTGAAGTACATCTCCACTTCTCTTGCTAAGAAAGTCAGTAGCTTCGTTTCCAGCCTGGATTCAAACTTAGATTTAACTGTTAGAAAGTGTTTAAGACCACAGTGAGATCCACATGCGTGCTCATCAGTGTGTGATTAAGACATGCGTGGGGAGGGATGGAGTAAAACAGGAAGTGATGGGGCCAAGGGCAAGGAAATAAGCTGGGGCACAGGCCAGTGAGAGGAGCGAACCAGCCATGGGCACCACGTCCCCCTGCTCAAGGTCAGCACGGTGGCCCCGAGTGTCTGTGTTCCGTTATCTCAATCCTCTAGAAGATCCTGCTAATGAGGCCAAGGGAGGTGCACGAAAGCTCACCTAAATTGTTTTGCTCAAGTCTTGCTTGCACTGTAACTTGTAGCTCTGGCTGAAAAATCACTAGCATGGGGCATGAGGAGGAATTTGAATGGTAACAGTGGGCATTTGTCAACAAGTTCTTCCGAGTCAAACCCCAGCTTCTTATTTCACCTCTGTATGCCTGTTTACTCTTATGAAAAACTATGGTAATATTAGAATAATAGTTTCAATCTCATAGGCCCTTAACTTCTGCTCTACAGGTTTATAAAAATACTCTTCTATCTTTTAATATTCTTTAATACTTTTCTTGCTTGAGCATTTGATTTCTTCTCTGGGGACAGGGACCTTTTTTAAAAAAAAACATTTCTTCCTCTGCTCCCTGGTATTGTATTGATCTCATTGTGCACACTTGGGCTCTGGGATGGTACAGCTGGCTAGCCCTGTACCCCCACATGATGGCTTACTGGGAGTCTGGTTACTCCAGAGCAGGAGGAGCTGAAGAGAAAGAGCAGGAATCACCTTGACACGTGTGCACATCTGTTGCAATTTATACTTTGCTCACACCTGAGCTCAGCCCATCCTAGGACCAACCCTGGTAGGGCTCCAAAAGGCTCAGCATTCGCATGTCTTCATGAAGGTCCTTTTGTATTTTTCTTTGATCCAGTATCTGTCCTCCATCAAGTGCTTATTAATTGCCACAGCATCCTGCTGAATGTTCTTAGGTCTGTTTTCTGTAAGGCTGGAGTAAAAGAAACAGGTGGCTCCCTGGCAGCGAGGCATAGTTCAGGGTGTTTGGAGATAATCCCGTGACTGCTCCCATCTGCAGGGCTTGAGTGAGACGCTTCAAGATTTCAGGATCTTCAGGATTTTGGAGATCTGGAGTTTAGGGAGCTTAGGAGGCCTTGAGCAGCTGCTGGTCAGCCCGCACTGCATTTGAAAAGCACACCTGTAGTTTAATGGTGTGCCCACCCCCCATTGCTGCCCCCTTCTTATGACTGCTTTGACGAGTGAGAAGCACCTATGCTGATTCTTTATCACCAGGCAGTATCTCTTTTTAGATGCTTATTATCTGGAGAATAATACATAGATAGGCATGATATCACATTAATAGATGATCTAGGAAGTGCTATATAAATATTTGTTGAATAAATTTTTAAAAGTAAATGCAATGCAAAGAAAGTCTCATATACCCCAGATATTCAGTTCTCTTCTATGGAGGTAACAACCATCATCAATGTCATGTAGTTCCTTCTAGAAATTTTCCAGGTATACACAGACATGTCTGCATGTATGCATACCACCCCACTTTGCCTTCACATGTGTAGGCTGTGAAATGTGTAAATCCCACTGTTTACCCTCCTGCAGGGAACCCTGTGGTTCTGAATGGGGCTTCCGGGATACAAGCAGCCATACAGGGAAGCTACTTTCCCTTCCTGTTGTCTCTGGGGCCCACCCAGGGTCACCAGGGAGACCAGAGCTAAGGAGGTCAGTTCTGTTATCGATCCAGAGCTCTGGTGTTCTCAGAAAGATGACAAGCCAGAATACGGAGTTAAGATTTACTCCTCCTGAAGCTCACCAAAACTTTACTAGTGTGGGATGGAGGAGGGAAAGCTATAATTATTTTCTTCTTTTTACATTTCCTTTTAGTAATGATCACGTTAATCATGAAACATTATTTATAATGAAAAATCCCAATACCCTTAAGTATTCCAATTCCCCCTGAAATGGAATCTTAAACTCTCAATTTATTAAATGTACTAGTAAAGTTTTTATTGGTTACAAGCAGGTAACCTCTTTTACAAACAGGCAATCTCTTTCTAATCTCTTTCTTTCAACAGCTACTGTTGTCTTGGTATAATAGAAGTGGTTCTCAATGAGCTCAGCTTACAGATACTAGGAATGAAATAGAGTTGGTTCTGAGTATATCTGTAGTGAATGAACACAGTGCTTTGAAAACTCTCCTGGACCAAGATGCTGGTGGTGAATGATGGCATCTCCCAGGGCGCTTTCAAGGTTGCCCCTGACTGCCGTTCTTCTTCTTGCCTCGCTTGATGAGAGTCAGCGCTATAGGGCAGTGGTTCCCACTCTGTGGGCTTTGGACTCCTCTGGGGCTGGGAGGTTGCAACATGTGGACCATGGACCCTTCCAAACACAGCACACTGTTTGCCTCAAATAATATAGTTGCCAGTTTTTTTTTTTTAATTGGGGTATAGTTGCTTTACAATGTTGTGTTAGCGTCTGCTGTACAGTGAAGTGAATCAGCTATATGTATACATATATGCAGTTATCATCGATTGACAATTTCTCATGTGCCAGGCGCTGTTCTGGGAACTTTCATATATATTTACTCAGGCAATTCAGTGACCCAGTTGAAGCCAGTAACATTTCAATCTCCTTATTGAGGAAGCTGAGATCCAGAAGGGTGAAGTGAGCTGTCTCGGGTCTCTCTACTATTATTAATAAAGTCGTGGTTAAAATCCATGCCATCTGGCTCCAGAACCCTCTCCTAGTCACCAAACCACAATCCTTCTCAGAGAAGCAGATGATGTTTCATGTATGTGGGCTATCTGTATGTTGAGAATATGTAGGTCGGTGATGATTGTGGCTTGGACCATGGTATTAGTGCTGAAAGAGGTGGGAGAGGAGGTCTAATTCCAGCTGGATTTTGAAGGTAAGCCTGGTAGGATTTATTGAGAGAGGGGCAACTGCTGCTGCTGCTGCTAAGTCACTTCAGTCGTGTCCGACTCTGTGCGACCCCATAGACAGCAGCCCAGCAGGCTCCGCTGTCCCTGGGATTCTCCAGGCAAGAACACTGGAGTGGGTTGCCATTTCCTTCTCCAATGCAGGAAAGTGAAAAGTGAAAGTGAAGTCGCTTAGTCGTGTCAGACTCTTAGTGACCCCATGGACTGCAGTCTCCCAGGCTCCTCTGTCCATGGGTTTTTCCAGACAAGAGTACTGGAGTGGGTTGCCATTGCCTTCTCCAGAGAGAGGGGCAAAGTTGATACCAAAACCATCAAGGTATTAAATATTTGGCCTGAGCCCCTGGAGGGGTGAGTTATTACTCACTGAGATGGGAAAAGCGGGGAGAGAAGCAGGTTTGCGAGGAGGGTGGAAATTAGGGATTCAACCGTGGACTTGTTGAGTTTCAGTCTGAAACTCCTGAGGGGAAAAATGAAATAGGCGGTTGGATATATAAGATAATGACTTTAGGGAGAAGTCTGGAGTTCAGAATTTGGGAGTCATTAGAATAAACTTGCTACTTGGAGGCCTGAAATTTAATGGGGACACAGACTTGACTGTGGATAATTAAGAGGTTGAAAGGCTGATTGAGAGGAAGGCTTGGGGAACTGCTGTTTAGAGGAGGAGATGGTAGACAGCAGCTGGATTATTTTTGCTTTGAGTAAATAAAGTTTTATTGGAACACAGCTCTTTGCTTTCTTTGTGTTAAGACTGCTTTTGAGCTTCAGTGGTGGAGTTGAATAGTTGTGACAAAGGCTTACAGCCCGCCAAACAAGAGAATTTACTGTCTTTATATAGGCAGGTTTGTGCAACCTGGATTAGAAATCAGGGAGAGGATGGGGGTCCAGCAAAGGAGACTCAGAAGGAATAGCCAGGCAGGAGGAAGGGGCCCCAGGAGCTCTGCAGCATAGACCAGGTTGGGTAAGGCTTTGGGAATGTGTGACCTGGGCAAGTTACATGTGAGGACGGCAGTCATGCAGAGTTATTGTGAAGATGAAACAGGATGATAGAGGTAAAACCCTCAGAGCTGTGCCTGACCGATAGTAAGTGCTCATATATAAGTAACTATCTTACAGCACCCACTTCCCTTTGCTTGGTCTGCGGCCGTTGGCCTTGGCTCTGTGCTAGGGTGATGAGTGTCCCCAGCCCACTGGAGTAAGCTGTGTGACCTGTGCTCAGGCCCTGAAGAAGCCGGAGGAAGTTGAGCCAGTCCCCCTCCAGCCCCTGCTTTTACCTTCTGTCTTTGACAAACAGTCTTTACTGAAAGCTTGTGAGCAAATGGCAAATCCAGCTATATATGTGCCATTTACCAGTGTCAACACATTCTGTGTTTTAGGATTTGATAGGCTCCCGGAGGGCTATGTCCCTGACAACACTGGCTGGCAGCTCTCGCCTAGGGAATTAAACCACATACGCCTAAAGCTGGAGAAGGGCCTAGATATCCCACCCATGCCCGGGGACGTTTTCTCCCAGGAAGAGCCTTGGATGAGGAGCTTGAAGACAGAGCGAGACCTGTTGTTGTTCAGTCGGTCAATTGTGTCCACCTCTTTGCAGCCCCGTGGACTGCAACATGCCAGGCTCCTCTGTCCTCCACCGTCTACTGGTTCAGTTCAGTTCAGTCGCTCAGTCGTGTCTGACTCTTTGTGACCCCATGAACCGCAGCACTCCAGGCCTCCCTGTCCATCACCAACTCCCAGAGTCCACTCAAACCCATGTCCATTGAGTCAGTGATGCCATCCAACCATCTCATCCTCTGTTGTCCCTTCTCCTCCTGTCCTCAGTCTTTTTCAGCATCAGGGTCTTTTCAAATGAGTCAGCTCTTTGCATCAGGTGGCCAAAATATTGGAGTTTTAGTTTCAACATCAGTCCTTCCAATGAACACCCAGGACTGATTTCCTTTAGGATGGACTGGTTGGATCTTCTTGCAGTCCAAGGGACTTTCAAGGGTCTTCTCCAACACCACAGTTGAAAAGCATCAATTCTTTGGTGCTCAGCTTTGTTTATAGTCCAATTCTCACATCCATACATGACTACTGGAAAAACCATAGCCTTGACTAGATGGACCTTGACATAGACTTGACTAGACATGACCAAGTAATGTCTCTGCTTTTTAATAGGCTGTCTAGGTTGGTCATAACTTTCCTTTCAAGGAGTAAGTGTCTTTTAATTTCATGGCTGCAGTCACCATCTGCAGTGATTTTGGAGCCTAGAAAAATGAAGTCTGACACTGTTTCCACTGTTTCCCCATCTATTTCCCATGAAGTGATGGGACCAGATGCCATGATCTTAGTTTTCTGAATGTTGAGCTTTAAGCCAACTTTTTCACTCTCCTCTCTCACTTTCATCAAGAGGCTCTTTAGTTCTTCTTCACTTTCTACCATAAGGGTGGTGTCATCTGCATATCTGAGGTTATTGATATTTCTCCTGGCAATCTTGATTGCAGCTCGTGCTTCCTCCAGCCCAGCATTTCTCATGATGTACTCTGCACATAAGTTAAATAAGCAGGGTGACAATATACAGCCTTGACATACTCCTTTTCCTATTTGGAACCAGTCTGTTGTTCCATGTCCAGTTCTAACTGTTGCTTCCTGACCTGCATACAGGTTTCTCAACAGGCAGGTCAGCTGGTCTGGTATTCCCATCTCTTTCAGAATTTTCCACAGTTTATTGTGATCCACACAGTCAAAGGCTTTGGCGTAGTCAATAAAGCAGAAATAGATGTTTTTCTGGAACTCTCTTTGCTTTTTCGATGATCCAGTGGATCTTGGCAATTTGATCTCTGGTTCCTCTGCCTTTTCTAAAACCAGCTTGAACATCTGGAAATTCACAATTCACATGTTGCTGAAGCCTGGCTTGGAGAATTTTAAGCATCACTTTACTAGTGTGTGAGATGAGTGAAATTGTACTGTAGTTTGAGCATTCTTTGGCATTGTCTTAGTTTTCTCAAATTTATGTCTATTAAGTTGGTGATGCCATCCGACTGTCTTACCCTCTGCCGCCCCCTTCTCCTTTTGCCTTAAATCTTCGCCAGAACCAGGGTCTTCTTTAGTGAGTTGGCTCTTCACATCAGGTGGCCAAAACATTAGAACTTCACCTCCAGCATTAGTCCTTGCAATGAATATTCACGGTTGATTTCCTTTAGGATTGATGGGTTTGAGACCCACTGGGGCTTGTCTAAAGACCCTGGCTCCAAGGCTTGGGTAAGGAAAGAATTACCTTGCATCATGTACTGGTTTGGCATTCAGCACACCGGCTTCACCACTGGCCCCCTCTGGGTCCAGAGTCTTAGGAGCACACAGAAGTGGCTGTCCTTTTGGGAAGGTTGTGAAAAGGAATCTGGCCTTTCCCATTCACTCATTCTTATATCTGTTATAGGTCCTCTTCTTTCTATTATGGCTGTATTTCCTGGTTAGTTTTTAAAGCAGTACTTCTTTAAGTGATCCGTGGACCATCAGTATCACCTGGAAACTTGTTAGAGGCACCAGCCCAAGCCATGGAATCAGCAGTTTCTGGTGTATGACCTTGGGCGGGTTAGTTAGCCTCTCTGAAATGTGGTGCTGCCCTGTGGAATATGGGGATGATAATGGCACAGGATTGTTGTAAAGGTTAAATGAGGTCAGCAATCCACTGCGCTCACCAAGTCCTCCAGGTGATTCTCATCATGCTAAAGTTTGAGAACCACTCCTCTAAAGATGCTGCTAGAAGATCCCCATTTTGAGACAGACGTTCTTGCCAAGAGAATTTTTCAGATTTTATCACTTTATACACCTCAGACCATTTTTACTCTGAGCCAATCTGCCAATTATCTTTCCAAAATGAATGCTTTCTCATTTTCTTAAAATTGTTACAGGATACCAATCATAGTTTAGCTTTTCCTTAAAGACTCAGGGCGTAATCACGAATGTAATTATTGCTGTGTTGGGTATCGGGCTTTTAGCATCATATGTCCATGTTTGTGTATTCTTTACCAGTTTTTTAGCTTAATTTTTTCAATTGTTTGTGGCTTTCTTCTTCACTGTCTGCATATCAACTGTTCTTACCATAAGTAAACTAGTAGGAGCCCTGTCACTTTCTAATTTTATTTTTAATGGATTTTTTATAGGAACTGAAATAATCAAGATGGTTAATAGGGTGTGCAAAGCAAGAATAAATGAGTAAAAAAGAGTAAATAACCAAATGAAAATCTTAGGGGATATTTTTTCAAGTATAAGCTTCTGTACTTGAATTCTCTAGGGCAGAATTTGGATTCGTGCCTGCCTTGCTGTTTATTTCTGATACTTTCTCAATGATTGGTGTTTTGAATGATGAACGTTGTTGTACAACACTTATCACCCCATACTTCTGAACATTTACCCCCATGTTATACTTTCTCTTGTGTCTTTCTTCATTATTGACATATTTCCCTAACAGATGTAATTCATAACATATCATTCATTCACATCTAAATTATTGCTCTTTGGAATGAAAGGGAGTGTTAAATGTTAGGTACTCCCTCTTCCTTTCTCCTTTTTTCTCGTATTTTACTTTCCTTGGGTTCCTAAGTCAGCCTGGGAGAGAGTACCCAGGGCTGACATGTGAAAAAAAATCTGCCTTCTAAGTTTGGTTCTACCACTAAGTGACTGGATGGAATAAGCCACAAATCACTTGGCTTCTCTGGGCCTGGAGCTACAGCATTATAAATGCCGATAATAATAATAATGATAATAATCCTCTCTCCTTGGAGCAGTGTAGCAGGAATCCTAGTGCAAGTGGAAACATAACACCATATGCACCTGATCTGCATGGTGATCAAGGTGCATCCAAGATATTTTGGCTGCATGGAGGCCTTCAGGGCATTTCTTCAGCTTCCCTTGCCCCAGTATCCAGCTGCCTTGGCCCAGAGACTTTGGGACCTTGCTCTGTTTTTTTATCCTATTTCAGAGTATACCCAATCACAGAGACGTAAAATAAAGTAAAAAAAGTGGAAGCTCATACTTACTATAGGAAACGTTGGAAGGAAAGACGGCAACAATGATAGTTCCACAAAAATCCCAGATTGTGGAATGCACAGTCCTGTGTGGATGGTGGTGTTTCAGCTGTGCTCATTGCTTTGAAACCTGGTGCACTCTGAGATGTGGGACACGCCAAGGGTTCAGACAACGTGCCTGCTTGGCACCTTCAGGCTCCTGAAGGGGCTGGAGGGGGTCTTTCAATGGAGGCCTGCCAGCCAAGGTTCTCAGACAGGGGCACGCCTTCCAGTGATTAAGGCCACTCCAGACCTCAGCAGTGAATAGATCCGGGGCCCCAAGAAGCCCCCCACCTCCGAGATGCAGAGGGACACCCCGTTTCCTGAATAGCTGGTTCCCTTCTATTTAGTCCATTTGTGTGTCTTCCTCTCCCAGGAGAGAATGCTGACAGCTACTGCCCCTGAAGACACCTAGGAAGGCTTCCACCCTCTGCAGGAAACTTCTGAAAGCGTGAACCCAGTCCACCTCGCTTTTCTTCCAGTCCTAGCCCTACCCTCTCTTTAAAGCCCCGTGTAAGCCTGACCTTACTGGCATCAGCAAATCCTTCAGTCTTCAAGACCCTCTCATCTCTGGCCTCTGCCAGCACTTATCACGTGAGATTCTCTTTGGCACTTACCATCTGTTGCCTGGTTAGGTAAATGTATGAGGGATGTGTCTCTCGACATCTTGAGAGTGGTGCAAGGTCTTTATGCTAGTTCTGCTCTGGGTTTCCCTGGTGGCTCAGACTGTAAAGAATCCACCTGCAATGCAGGAGACCTGGGTTTGATCCCTGGGATGGGAAGATTCCCCTGGAGAAGGGGAAGGCTACCCACTCCAGTATTCTTGTCTGGAGATTTCCATGGACAGAGGAACCCACTGGGCTACAGTCCGTGGTGTCCCAAAGACAGGGACATGATGGAGCAATTACTACAACTCATACCAGTCTTCTAATAAGCAAATATACTAGTTCTGGTCTTGAGTCAGAGGCACCTGGGGCAGCAGGATGCCTACCTTGGCTAGGCTGAGGAATTGTGTCCTTGGGGCTGGGCTGGATCCTGCAGGAAATTGTTTGGGGGCAGCCAAAGACAGCCGAGTGAGAGGGAAGAATTGAGTGCCCTTAAGAGCCTGGACTTCTTGTCCAGAGGAGGAAAGATGTCAAAGGCAAGGGTACAATAAGGGTTGGAAATCAAAGGATGAGGAGTCACACAAGTGGCTCAGAACCAAGGCTGTGAAGAGTCCCCTGCCAGGGCCAGGAGGCCTTATGAATTGATATTGCCTGGTGCTCTTTTTGATGTGGAAACAGGCCATTTCTTTTCAAGAACTGCTCCCAGGTATGTGGCCTGTGGAAGCGTCACTCTTACTTTTGGCCCCTGTCCACAAAGACCACAGCGTCCCACTCCCCTCACCTGAAACACAGGAGGTGGATTCAGTCCTTTCTTGCTCCATGGCCTTCACAAATGAGTCGAGAGAATTGGGAGCAGACCAACCTCTTATGTAATGAATGAATGTTCCAACAAGTACCTTTTTAAGGCATTATGGATATAGAAACATTTCCTTTCCCAAACAGTGGAGACTTGAGACCAAAAGCTGGACCAACCCTAAAGGGAAGTTAAACGTTCTCTTCATTGAGAGTGAGCATCCTACACATTTAGGAGCAGAAAGAGACAGCTTGCTGGGGTTTGGGGATGGGGGATTGGGCCTATTTCTTCTTAGGATAATGAATTGCAATAAGTTAAGAGGAGATGGAACAAAATGGTGGGTAGTGACTGTTATCAGAGAAGTAAAATGCAGTTTATCTAAGAAGACAAGGTGAGTGGACCATGATATGGACGGACCTCTGGCTTTAATTAGCTGATACCTTAGTGATATGGATACTGGGGAATCTACTTATTGCCAGGAAGAGGTCTGTTTTCAGAGGTAGTGAGCTGTGTCCGCATAAAAGCATTTCAAAAACCAGTGCAGAGCAGGAGGTCCAGTGGGAGGTGAGTTGGTCAGTTGCCATGGTGAACAGAGTCCCTGCTGAGAAGTTGCCCCATCTTTGCACAGGCCCAGGGCTAGGCAGGATGACATTTCTCAAACTCATGTGTGTACTTTTCAGCTGGGGCGTCTTGGGAACAGTGAATTCTGATTCACAAGGTTTGGGTGGGCTCAGGGCTGTTTCTAACTAACTTCCAGGTGCTGTTGATGCTACTGGTCTGTGGACCGTGTCTTGAGTGGCCATAGGTATAGTGGCCATTGGAGGAAGAAGCAATAGATCTTAATTTCAGCCCTGTGTGTGGCCCTGGACAAGTCATGAACTCTCTGAGACCCGCTTTCCTCAACAGTAGCGAAGGAAGGAAATAGACTCGCCCTGTCCAGTTCTGCAGTTCAGTGTTTCTGTTTAAGTCCTTGAGAGAAGGAAGTGTGCATGCGTGCTCAGTCGTGTCCAGCTCTTTTGCAACCTCATGAACTGTAGCCTGTCAGGCTCCTCTGTCCATAGAATTTTCCCGGCGAGAATACTGGAGTGGGTGGCCATTTCCTCCTCCAGGGGATCTTCCTGACCCAGGGATCAAGCTTGCACCTCCTGCGTCTCCTGCCTCGGCGGGCGGATTCTTTACCAGTGAACCACCTGAGAAGCCCCAGGGAGAATGGAGACCTCTGCCCCATTCTTCCTTAGAGAAGCCTGGAGGTTGTGTCCTTTCATCTTGCAACCTGGAAATTTACATGGTTCCTTCACCCTCTGTGTGGGTGGTTTGGCCAGTGTCTGCTCAGCGCCTCTAAGAGTGGATACCAGATTCTCTTGTTCTCTTGAAAGAAAAGAGAACCAGAGACTACAGTTGAGTGACTCCTGCCCCACATCCATCCTCTGATGGTTCACACGTTTAGATTCAAACTGTGACCTCTAGGAGTCTCCTGTCCTTTCTGCCTGGGTAGCTGGCTCATTGGACACCCTGAAAGAATACCTAGGCCTCAGACCTCTGAATCCCTTTCTCTGAGATGAGATGTCCAGTTTGTTCATGACAACAATAGCTGCCAGGCCTATTACAGTTATGCAATAGGTTTCTTTTTTTAACCAGGTCTTGAAAATGTGTGCATTATCCTTTAGGTAATAAATGAAATAAAAAAAGGCTGAAAATAAATCGGCTTTGCAAAGTGGGACTGAAGCTTTTCTCCTAACTCCACCTGTTTTTTTGGTTCTTGTTGCTTTTTAGGGAGCTGATGGCAAGTGATTTCTTGTTAACCCTTTTTCAGGGCCCACTTCATCTTTCATAAGCAGCTGTTGGGACTTTGGCCTGATGCCAGAGGGCCCCCCCATCAATTACTCTGCGAATGGGGCGGTGACTCAAGGAGACATTATTGTGTGTCTTCTGACGCGGGGTGGCTTTTGTTCCTTCCTGGCCTGCTTCTATCTTGAAGAATCACTTTCCAACTGTCATGGTGGTGGTATTAAAGGAAAATATGTCTTCCTACGCAGATTTTTCAGCTGAGGGCTGGGAGGTGAGAGAATAACCCTACCGTCTAAGCGTGCCATCAGGATCAATTTCCCGTGGGTCCTCTCAGGCTGCCACCTCTCTGCCTCCATGAAATGTCATTAGCACTTTATTTTTGCCTGTGCTGGGGTCTTTGTTGCTGTGTGCGGGCTTTCTCTGGTTGCGGCAAGTGGGGGCGACTTCTTTGGGGTGCATGGGCTTCTCATGGTGGTGGCTTCTCTTGTTGAGGAGCACGGGCTCTAGGCCTGCTGGCCTCAGTAGTTGTGTCCCGTGGGCACAGAGTTGTGGAGCACCGGCTCTACAGTGCAGGCTTCGCAGCTGTGGTGCATGGGCTGAGCCGCTCCACAGCACATGGAATCTTCCCACCCCAGAGATCGAACCTGTGACCCCTGCACCGACAGGCAGACTCTTCACCACTGGACCACCAAGGAGGAAGTCCTCGTGAGCACTTTAAGTGCAGCCCATTGCTTTAGGAACGGTGCGGGCTGCTCCGTGTGTGGCAGACCCACTGTTTGACTGTCATCTGCTTCTCCAGTGAATGTATTTGTGAGACCTCCCTTCCGGGCATGGGGTGTGACACCTGGGGGCTGGATAACTGGCAAGATGGTCTGGAACATGGATCCGTCTACCGAGGGAGGGGCTGACCGAGTCCCTACAGTAAGTCTGACTGGAGATGCCCTCTTGGTTTGCAAGCAGGGAGGAAAACCACAGGGGCAGGAAGCGACCCGAGCCCCTTGTGTGCACACAGAGACTTGGAATGGTTGAATGGAGGTTTTCTTGAGTCATCTGATTTTGCTTCTCATTAGTATTTCTTCCCTGTGTTCCCGGCCACGCTTCCGTCCTTGGTGTGTGCAGAGCTATTAACCGTGCTCACAAGTGGCCCATCCGCGGAACTGTGGCTGCTGCTGGACGGCTGTGTTTGTATAAAATATTGAACACCCTGTAAAGATTTATCCTGGCTTCCCATCCTGTCCCCTAAACTCCCCTCTTTTCTTTACTTAAGATATGTTAACATCTCTGCTTCCGTCTGGAGGAAAAAACCTTTGAAGTGAGAGAGCATGAAGATAAAATGCCCTTCTCTGACGGTCTCCCTCTAGAATGAGCTTGCAGACCTTCCCGGAGGCCAGGGGGTGGGGTGGGGGTGTGTGTGCAGCCCACAGCAGTGGGTGATACAGCTTCACTGCAAGCCCGCCTGCCCCAGTCTCTCTCTCTCGTCCCCATCTCCTGGGAGCCAGCTCCCCTGAGCATGGGCTAGGTAGACGGGAACGCACCAGTCAGCCAGCTCCAAGTCCGCCTTGCTTATTCGCATCCCAAGATCCAAGCCTCTCACTTCAACAACTTGGGTCCGTCTTGGTTGTAAGGGACCCTGTGATTTCCTAAAATATTAGTCTCTGCTCCTCTGTTTTTGTCCCTGGAGATGCCAGAGGCTGAAATTTGGTCCTGGGCGCAGGTGAGCCAGGGCTGGGATTGGGAAGTGGGCAAACAGTCATCTTCACCCTGGGCATGGCTGGCAGGGGCCTGGCTTAAAGGGGTTTGTAGACCACTGACCTCACCTGTCCTCTGACGGTGGCTTAAAGCTCAGCTTCTTGTGAGCTGGCTAAAGGCTCTCCTCACCCTGTCCCACCCTCTTGGCGCCTGCCTCCCCACTGAGACGGCCCGGGCCTGTCAACTGCTGCTCTCTGTGATGCTCATGTCGCGTGGGTGGTGCGGGAGGGCCAGGGGCTAGGGGCTGCGGGTGCCCAGTGGCTCTGGTAGCCTCCCCGCTCGTTCTGCCCCCTTACCGCTCCCCCCGTACCCCCCTACACCCCACCCCAGCCCACCCCAGCCCACTCCAGCAGGCCCTAGGCGATGCGTGCTCCAGGAGCGGACAGGGACGTGAGGCGATGTCTGCGGCCGAGGGGAGGACGTGAGCTGAGCCCCGGGAGGCTCCGATTGGCTGGCGGTGAGGTAATGCGATGTAGTCTAAATGTGGAAGCGGCAGCCCGGGCATCCAGGGCGTGCCTGCTCCCTGGCAAGAGCAGTCGGCGCCCCGTCTGAAGGACCAGGTCTCTGAGGGGTTCTGCAGACTTCAGGGGCTCTCGCTGGTTCACAGGGCAGGGTCTGTGCGGCAGAGGCCAGAGGCAGCATCTGCGAGGTCATGACGGTTCCCTGCCCCTGCACCCACTGCAGTTCCGACCTCTGCTCTTAAACAAACGGGGGCCTCCTAGCAAGGGTGTGTGACTGGACGGACTGGGCTGCCCGCACAGGTCGTGGTGAGTGGCAGTCAGGACTGCTGATGAGGACCTGGCTGGTTTCCAGGGCAACCGACAGTGGCACTCCTTGGATGATGTGCATGTCCCTAAGGTCCTTCCTGGGTACCCCTGTGGGTACATAATTGGGCCAGGAGTCCACACTCGAAATCCACATTCCAGCCCACTTCCTATAGTAAGTGTTGGGGCCAGATTTAGCCATGAAGGATTGAGGAATTCCAGAGGACACTGTGGGCTATGCTTTCCTTCTCTCTCTTTCTTTTTTTTCTTTCCTCTTCAAGGACAGAGCTGGCCTCTCAGGAAAAGTTTCCCGAGGTTTAGCAGCTTCCAGAGATCACAGTTGGTGCTCAGTAAACACTGCAGGTCAATTGACGAGTCCCTGAGCATCTCCTGTCAACCAGTGTCAGGTGTCATGGGAGCTATAGGGACATGGGACTTGCCCTTGAGGAGGTCATTTAACCATTTATTCAAAAAATATTCTGGGCTATTTGCCCTGGGCCTGGCACAGTTCTAGGTGTTTAGGCTATGATGGCAGACAAAGGAAAGCCCTTGGTCTCTTGAAACTAACATTGTGAGGGGAGATGCAGGCGAAAAAGCAGGAGAGCTGAGATGAGAGGGAGGTTAAGGAGACTGCAGGTGGCTAGAATAAGGCGCTTGGAGGTCAGGGGTGACCTCTGTAAAGAAGTGACATTTAAGCCAAGAGCTCAGTGAAGCCACAGAGAGAGAGAGGATTCTAGGGGCAGAGTATTCCAAGCTGGAGGCCCTAACTGTGAGACCAAAACCAAGCCGGGGCCAGCTTGGAGATTTCAGGAACAGAAAGAAGAGCAGACAAAGGAGAAAGTGGTACGTGGGTAAGGCTGGTAAAAAGGGCAGTGGCCAGGTCTTGCAGGCCACAGCAAGTCATTAGAATGTCAGACTTCGGGCAGGTCACAGAGATGCGTATCCAAGGATAAATGTTCTTGCCATTAATGACGACTTCTGCTGGGTCACCCATGGAGAGGCAGAGACTGTTAATGGGCTACTAAGTCCTCTATGTTCACAGTGAAGTCACTGCTCTCCTCCTGGGTGCACAGCAATTCTTCCGGGATGCAGTGGCACTCACTGCCTTGTAGGGGAGGCAGCTGGAGCAGACTGTACCTGAAGGGGTCATCCTCAGTTATGTATCATCTGGTCCAAATCCTTTCTTTCCTCCAAAATGATACTGGCTATATATTATTGGATGCTTGGTTTGATTCAGACCTCATGCTCAGCCTGTATATACATCATCTCATTTCAGTTCAGTCACTCAGTCGTGTCCAACTCTTTGTGACCCTATAGACTGCAGCACACCAGGCTTCCTTGTGAAAGTCATAGAATGTAGGTGGTATAATTCACATTTGACAAGTGAGGAAGATGAGGCTCCAAGAAATAAGAGAACTCTCCCAAGATGGCTCATTGAAGAAGAGATAGAAGTAAGCTTCAAACTCATAAGTATGAACTTTTGGCCATCTTGGCTGGGGATGAAGAGCCCAGGAAATACCTCCTGGGGCAGGGGTAGGGGTGGAGAGAGAAGGAGACAGAAAGATTGAGAGAGAAGCTATATGTATCATAAGATCATGGGTTCAACCAAGAGGAATTTTGCACCCTAAGGGGATGACTGGCAGTAACATCGCCGGGAGGCAGAGAGGGAGTGCTACTGACATCTAGAGGGTAGCAACCAGAGATGCTGCTCATGTCTTGTGATGAACGGGACAGCCCCACAACAAAGAACTGCTGGACCCAAATGTTCATAGCACCGAGGCTGAGAAACCCTGAGTGAAGATCTTGCTGGGCAAACTGCTCTTTCCTTCCTCCCTCTTACTTACATCAGTATCTCTGCCCTAGGGGTTATTGCCACACGGTATTTCCAGATGCTGAACTAACATCCAAATGGTTATCTGCGGTTCCAGTGGGATGGTGTTTTCCTCCAGGTCTCCTTGCTGTTTAAGCTGTTGTTAGGGAGACGAAGGGCTAGGTCTCAGGGCGAGAGGGTCCTGGGGCAGTACTGCAACAGGCCTGTAGTTGAGGGAAGGCATCAGTTTAACTGTCTCTGCTGTGGTTTTGCCACCTGTGGAACGGAGGTGGCGAGACCTCCTCCAGCAGCCCTGCAGGTTTGTTGTGAGAATTCTACAAGACAAGAGATGTGAAAGTGCGTTCTTGAAAGTACTATATAAATGTGTCATTACTAATCCTTATACCACTAGTCAAACAAAACCATCGTTATTCTGCCTCTGATAACAGCGATCTGTGGAACCATTAGAGTTCTGTATGTTATATTCTAAAAGAGCCGGAGAGAGAGCTGTCAGGGGCCTGAAGAGATGGCTCACAGGAAAACAGCCAGTGAGACACCTGGGGATTATTAAAGTGAGGTGGGGAGACGTGTGGTTTCTTATTCAGTTACTCAGATGTCCTTTGTTTGCTTTCTTGCATCACGGTTACCTCTAGATGTAATATAATGACTTTATTAATAAAGTTGTTGCCCTCGTCCCACCCCTGTCAGAGCTCTGAGGGCGCAGTCGAAACAGAATAATTAATTAATGGAAGTGGAGAGAAAACAGCTCCCGTAATGGCTGCAAAGATCACATAGCAAGGAGGGAGCTATAGAAATTTCTGGTCGTGTTTGATACTGGCCAACGTAGAGGAGGCTGGGCCAGTCCTCGGATTTCAGATCAACAGGCAGAATATCTTGGGAAGACCCTCTTATTTCTCTTTCACCCTGAAAGGCATAGAAGATAGGAGGGCAGCCTCTGGACCTCTCTCTGAGGCAGCCAGCACATTGCTAAAGAAGACTGGGGGCAGCCGAGGCAGTCTGGGATGCTGTAACCTGTGTGGGATCAGCCTTACAGAAAAGGGCCGAAAGAAAAGTTAACTTAGTGGTCTGACTTCAGAAGTATGTAGATGAGTCCCTTATAGAAAAATCTCCCTTTGACCTGTTCACTGGTATCTGAAATTCCTTTAAGAG
Source organism: Cervus canadensis (assembly GCF_019320065.1). Taxonomy (NCBI): domain Eukaryota; kingdom Metazoa; phylum Chordata; class Mammalia; order Artiodactyla; family Cervidae; genus Cervus; species Cervus canadensis. Next base: position 84,145,953 of record NC_057391.1, read on the forward strand.
GGTGTAACTCTTCCCTATGTGTAATTAAAGATAAAATCCTATTCTTCTAGAGATAGAGAAGTTATACTGTCTTAAATTTATCCTAAAATGTACTGTATGATTACAAAAATGAGGAAGTTTTTGTACTTTCCCTGACTCCATGGTTTGAGCCTAAATAAAGGCTGCTTTGTTTTGCCTGAGTATCTAAATTAAACTGGCTATAACCACATAGCTTCCCTGGGATGTCACTGGTTAACATCATTCTCATGACCCTGAAACCCTTCACTGTTTCTTTTTGGGCCTCTGAATCTGGTTGCATAGGACTTGATGAATTCCCTGTCTTTTATCTCACCAGAACCCTGCAGAGGCTCCCTGGGGTAGGGGAAAAAATATGCCAGGGACCAGTAGAGCTCGGGGTAGGCCAGCCTTTGTCATTAAGGAGTTTGACCTTGGGCAAGTCATGAAAACTCTTTGGACCTTAGTTCCTCTGCTTGTTAAGAGGGAAAGAAAGAAAGTGAAGTTGTTTAGTCATGTCCGACTCTTTGCGACCCCATGGACTGTAGCCTCCCAGGCTTCTCTGTCCATGGGATTTTCCAGGCAGGAGTACTGGAGTGGGTTGCCATTACCTTCTCCAGGGGATCTTCCCGACCCAGGGATCAAACCCAGGTCTCCCGCATTGTAGGCAGACACTTTACCATCTGAGCCACCAGGGAAGTCGTTAAGAGGGAGAATGGAATTAAACATCCAAGGGACTTCCTTACTCTAAGATTACAGATTGACTTTTGTTCATTTTGTTTAGGGAAGCCTCTCCTTCATTGCCACCATCTTTCAACCCAAGTCAGTATTTTCTCATCAGTCTGAGGCCTTTCTAGAGGATAGAACGCGCGGCCATGATTCAGGGGGATGCAAGGAGCATTCATGGTCAAGCGGGTGTAGAGGCTGGCTGCAGCTCAGGGGGACCCGAAGGGCGCCTGTAGGCCCTGGGTTTGCTGAGACAAGGAGGGGCAACAGCGTCCATGAAGCAAGAGGCCACGGCTGGTCCTTCTTGGCAGACTGTTGTCATCCCAGAAAGACTCGGACAGTGTGTTACTGATGCTGACTTCCGTGGAATTAGAAGCAGGACCTTAACACTCACCCTTGGAGAGGCAGAGTGCCAAAGGTCACTGGCTCACAGCTCTGGGCCAACTTGCATCGACAGGTTGACAAGATAAAGCAGAGGCTGGACAACCGTACAGAGTAGCAGACCCTGAGATCCACGTTTTCATGGATAATTACCGTAGCCTTCAGTTTTAGGCACATGGCAGTGTATCTGTGTGCAACTGACTCCTCTTTCAGGTGATAGAACCAGGGCCCTTGGAGAGCACAGGACTCTTTTGCCCTCTAGTGGCCGGAGCGGAGCTGAGTGCCCAGCTCCTAACCCACAGTTAGACTTCTGTTGGCTTGGTGATGCAGCTGAGCTCGAGCCAGGGTTCACAGAGGCCCCCGGGAACACAGAGCATCACAGGGGTGCTCAGAGAACCCTTTCAGCACCCCTCCTGACTTGAGATGATGCAGAGGGCATACCACCCCTCCTATTTCTGCAGGCGAGATGGGCTGCGCAGAAAGGTCTTGGTTTGCCCAGAGTCAGCTGCAGAGCTGCTGTGTGCCGGCTTCTTCCGAGGTCAGGTGTCAGGGTTTGGAGGGTAGCTAAGGCACCTGGCATCGTCTCTTAACAGCCACACGCTTGCTGTGTCACTTCTGCCTCGGTTAGATGTTGTCTCCAGCAAACAGATATCGTTATGTGGTTTTCCAATTAACACTTCCCAAGGGGAGCTGGTTAATATGGATGAGGCTTTTTAACATTTGGCTTTGAAAAGAGGGTTCTATGCAGTGAGAGCAGAAGGAGCCAGCATCTTAGTAATTGGCTAAGGATTGCAAGGGAGGAAGGCAGTCTGGGGGCACTTGTCATTGGGGGCACTCAGGGTCTCTGCAGAATATATTATCATAGGTCAGATTTTATATGCTTTTTCAGGTAAAATTGAAGGTGGGTCTAGGTGGAGATTATTCCAAGAAGGCTAGAACCCTAGACACTAATTGCAAAAAAAGAAAAAAAAAAAGGAAAGAAAGAAATGAATTGCTGAAGGTCATATGCATCTTGTTGACCTGGGGCTTAGGTAGCGGGTTCTCAGGAGGGTTTCCTTACTCTGACTTTTGCCCTTGGCAATAGGCAATTAAATAAGAGGATTGATTTATGGAAAGTCCAAAGAATGTAGTGGGGTGAATAGGTATGCAACATGACCTCTACTTCCAGGAGAGTCCAAAAGTCCAGGAGGCATGGTCAAGGCAACATTTGGTATGCCAGTGCCCCTATCCTTTGGGCAGGAATGCCCAAGGACCTAGCAAAACTGCTCTTTAACTTCCTCCTCAACAGTATAACCCAGGGAAAGGGAATGGGTAGAAATAAGACATTTCATAGTGTTGAATAAGCGTTCTCTCAAAGCACAGTAGCTTTCCATCGATGGACTTTGGGGTGTAGTTTATGCTGGTAAAGCTATTGAGTGTTCAAGTGATCCTCTTTTAGAGCATGTTGCAATTCTTCCTTTGTAAATGAGGAGCTTGGATTACCTTTATTACTTTATAATAGAAATTCAATCTTAGTTTTCATTCCCTACTCTTTCCATTGCACAGTTAAGGTACCTGCTAAGGAGAGTTTACCTACAAGGATGCATTTTATACTGGAGGCCGTGCTCATTTCCTGCACACTTCATGTCTTACAAGCTTTAGAATCTCCATCAGTTATTCCTTTTATTCACACTTCTCCAGCCCCCATTGCTACCCCAAGCAGCACCAACCTCCATTTCAGTCATTCACTCAGTCCTGCGGACTTGTTGTTTTTACAGCCTGAGATTAGGATTTTTTAGAACTTCTTTTGCTGAAGTATAGTTGTTTTCCAGTGTTGTGTTAATTTCTGCTGGACAGCAAAGTGATTCAGTTATGCATGTTGCTTCACACGTTCTAGTCTCCTGTGGTTTATCACAGGAAATTGAATGTAGGTCCCTGCGCTGTACAGTAGGACCTTACTGTTTGTCCTACATGCACTAGTTTGCCTCTGCTAATTCCCGAGCCCCAGTCCATCCCTCCCTTCCCCTCTCTCCCGCTGGCAACCACAAGCCTGTTCTCTATGTCTGTGACTCTGCTTCTGTTTCGTTGGTAAGTTCATTTGTGTCATGTTTTAGGTGCCGCACGCAAGTGATATCATATGGTATTTGTCTTTCTCCTGACTTACACTTCTTGTGATAATCTCTAGATCCCTCCATGTTCATGCAAATGGCATTATTGCCTTCTTTTTTATGGCTGAGTAGTATTCCATTGTGTATAGGTACCCCATCTTCTTTACCTGTTCACAATATTAGTTTTTAGCCAGATCACTCTATTTTCACTCTATGCAAACATCTCTTCAACTTTGGAAAGCCCTTGTGAGCTAACCCACCAGGGATACCTGTGGTGATTCTCAGGTGTTTGCTGGGACAGGGTTAGATGTTGAGGAAAAAAGAGGTGGAATGGGGAGGGGGAGATGGGACCCCATGTGGGGAGGCTTGATGGGTGGTAGTGGGAAGACTGGTGCTTCCAACTGCAGGCTGGGCCAGGCAGTGGACAGCAGGAGCTGACTTACGGGACTTCTGGAAGCTCTCCACTGCATATCATACTCTCCCTTCTCAGCTCACAGATGGCTGAAGTAACACCTTTAACTAGATTCAGTGATGGGTACTTTCGGGACAAGATGGGGAGGGGCACATAGGAGGAGTGTATGGGGGGTGGTCTTAAAGAAAAAACTAGCTTATCACTCAGTTTTTTTCCTGCATTGATCATGGTCCTGGGTGCCTGGGAACCACTAGAATTTGACCTACTTCTTGCCCAGCTTTCATGCTCCCAATCTCATTGTTACACGGCAGCACTTGGAGAGCAGGTGGCTCCTACCAGCTGGTGCCAAAAGTGCCCCAGCTTCAAGATATTTATATTTCACTCACGACAACCTTCCCGATCACACATGTTGTGACAAAGTCAGGAATGTGATCACTTGTCCTTTCGGGCCTCCCTTCCTCTCCTCCAGGGAACACTGGCCTCCGTGTTCATACTGATGGCAGTGCTGAGCGGCTTTACAGATGGATCTGCCTCCTCTGCCTTTGGCTCCTAGGCTGTCTGATTGCCCTCCGCTCCTTTCATCCCCTGGTAGAGCTTCCCTCCTTTTGGCTGCTTATGAAATGCTGGTGCTCCTGAAGGTTCTGCCCTTGGCTCCCCTTTCCTTCTCCTGTAATCCTCGTTCTGGACAAGTTCAAGCATCCTCCCAAGGCTAATGAGCCTCAGCTTCAAATTCCCAGTCCCTATCCCTTTCTCCTGGGCTTCAAACCAGCTTCCTATCAAACATTTCAACCGATTTGCCCCACAAGTACCTCAAATAACACGTCTAAGCCTAAACTCATTCTCCGCACCACAAAAGTTGTGTCTCTGTTTCTCAGTAGAAGAGTAGAGCTGAATGGAGAGAATGGAAGACTTCATTGCCTCTCACCTGATCATTACCTATACCTCTTCCCCTTGCTCATCCTATCTACTCCTCCTTGTTACCTCTATTTGCCACCAGGTCTTGGAATTCTACTGCTCAAGTATTTTTCTAGGCTGACTCTACACTGCCCTAATTCAGGGTTTCATCAGCTTTATTTGTCCTTTGACATTTGCCTGACTGTGTCTGGGAGCTGTGTAAGGTTAGTCTCTAAAATAAAATCTGGATACAGTTTTTAAACAAAATGTTATTTTTAGTAGAGTCTGGATTCTTACACAAAGTCTTCAAACACACTCTTCCAGTATCATGAATGAGTCTAGGAAAGGCCAGCAAACACCTTTTAGTGGGTTCCTATTTCTGAGGCGGTGCTAGTGGTAAAGAATCCACCTGACCATGCAGAAGATGCAAGAGATGTGGGTTCAATCCCTGAGTGGGAAAGATCCCCTGGATTAGGAAATGGCACCCGACTCCAGTATTCTTGCCTGGAAAATTCCATGGGCAGAGGAGCCTGGCAGGCTACAGTCCATGGGGCTGCAAAGAGTCAGATACGACTGAGTGACTGAGCACACAGTTTAAAAGAAATCCATCTGTGAGATAACACGCTTCCTGAGGTTCTGAAACAATGCCCAGGGCTATTATTTTTGGTCCTACGGTAACTTTGTGAATAAAATACAGAGTTTCTTCATGGTAATTTCCTATTATGGTTAGCTAATGAGCGAATGAAGGTAGTCCTTCATGCAAGTTTTTTGTCTGTCTGAAGAGGATTGATACTTTGATCCTTTTGGCACCCTCATCTTCTTCAATCTTGGCCCCTTCCACCAATAGGTATAGATTCGTGGATTTCTTTTAAGCTATGTGCCCAGTCTGTCAGTCATGTCTGACTTTTTTGCAGCTCCATGGACTGCCCCATGCTGACAAGGTTTATTCCACTTGTGCTCCTTCCCATCTGGGTTCCTAACATGCTTGGCTGAATTCTCCCCTCCTTGGGTTTCTCCTTGAAGATTAAGATCCTATCTCAGAAAATCTGGTCATTGAGAAGTTTGGGAAGATAGTCGCAGTTACTTGGGAGTTCCCTTTTCCTAGCTCAGGATGGTGTTCATAGGTGGACTCAGCTTTAAGAGCTGCTGTTCTGCATGAATCACAATGAAGTCATCTGAGATGAGCTGCCGACCTGCATAGCTCATGAGGAATCTCAAGGTCTCCTGTCATCCTCCTTTCAAACACTCGCAGTGATTAATTCTATAGAAATCACTCTTGGTGCTTCACCTTTAGAAAACAATTTTCTTTATGAATACATATGGGATATAGAGGCTTCTCGCCGGGAAGAAAAAATCAGGTTTGCTTTTCATATCAGCTACTTTTTTCAATTCCAAAGAAATCTACCTCCAAAAGCAAGCAAAGCATCCTTCTCCCATGGAAAAGGCTGTGCCTTAGTTTAGAGCCTCGTGGCTTCATCAGGCCTGCTCTCTTCTCTTCTTGGCCTTCTATTCAGGTCACCTGGGTTCTTTCCTCTGTGCTGATGGCAGGGACTGACCTGAGTGAGCAGGGTTGACATGGGAAAGAAAAGTGAACTGTGCAATTGTTCTAATTCTTCATGTTTGATGCATCACTGTGGGTCAGTACAGCTTTTGTTGAGAGAGTAGTGAGCTGAGGAGGAACCACAGGGGCTCGAAGGGGTCTCCAGTTTTAGGAAGATCATTTTCTGGTCTGTGAGTCCTGGTCCCATCTGTTGGGGGTGGGGTTAGACCCAGATGGAGTCAACCCCCTACTCTGATTTCTCATCACCCTGAACCTCCAGCTAGGGCCAGGAGCATTGAGTGCCATTCTGAACCAGCCTAGTGTCTTTGGAGTCCTTTGAGTAAAGATAACTCTGGTTAAGTCATAAACCCACTGTGGTGCTCCAAGGGGAGAAACTCCTTCAAAATGACCTTAGTTGCAGAAGGAGTCAGATGACCACCCTCCCTCCATCCATGGCCTTAGGTCAGGAGTTAGGCTCAAGGGGCATCAGAGCCTGCAGACCTGTTCTGCCCTCAGCCTGGGGTGACAAGGCAGCAAGTCATCACCCTGGAGTCTTCCAATTCCAAACTCAACCATTCATTTGCAGCTTTTTGCCCTCTCTTTTGAGGGGTAGTGGGCAGTAGACTTAACCACACACACACACACACATACACACACCAGAACGTCTAAATAAAATTGCTAGAAGTAGCATGCCGTTTGCCCTTTGCCTGTCCCCAGGATGCCCAAAAGTTTTCTCCATTGCCCCTTAGGGCTTTCCTTTAGCCCTATTTGTTCTTATGACATTAAAGCACCTGACTACCTACTTCACAAGGATCCTCATTTCTTTATTCATCATATTTTCTTTCTTTCTTTCTTTTCTTTCTTTTTTTTTTTTAGTCTTAAGGTCTGCAATCAAGAGCACTTTAACTGAAATCCTGGGCTTCCTGCAGCGGCTGTGGGAGTTCCCAGCCAACTGCCTTGTCCTCTGAAGAATAAATTCCCTTTGACAGTCCCACTTGTGAGAAAAACAGGGCCAGGGTAGAGGATCTTACCGATAATTTAGGAAGCGAGAGGAGTTATTGGCGGGTGGTAGGGGAGGACAGAAGATGGATTAATATTTTTTGCTTTATCGCTTGGCATGTTAAACTTAATTATATTCCTTGGGAGACCTCTAAACAGTCATAATTAGGAATTATGATAATAGCCGCTGTGGCCTTACACATGTTCATTTTACTGCCTGCCTCTTTGTGACTGTGGGCTGTGATTAATTCCAATCAACATCACCAGGACAAGACCTCTCCCTGTCTCCTGGGACCTTTTTGACTTTGGATGGCCAACCTCAAGGGTCAGGAGCTCCTAGACTAACCCCATGAGCTAAAAAGAGTGACCTTCACAGACTGCATGCAGTCATAGGAAATGCTGTTGGCAGTGTCAGTCACTGTGGTGAAAATGAGAATTTGGTCCCAAATTTTATATTTTCTCTTCTTCTGTCTTTGCTATGAATTTCTTTCCTCTTTTTTTGGTGAACTTGAAAATATCATTTATTCATTTGTTTTGTATAGAGAGGAAGGAGGGTTACCAGGATAATCCTTCATGCTTATGAGTTGATGGTACAGAGGGATAACCCCAAGAAGAGTGTGAAAAGAAAACCCCCTAATCAAAAGGAAACTAAATTCTCACTTGAGTACCAACTACTGTAATAGAAATTTAGTTTTAAATCAAGGCAAGATCCTCTTTAGCATTTTTGAGATCCGTTCTCCTTTTGATCATGAAGGCAAAAAAGTGAAAACTTGCTTGCTTTTAACACAGCTGCTTGTCATCCCTAAAAAGGATTTGAGAGATCTCTTGTTCTGTTGATTTTTATTGGCGAGGAGTTTGTGTCTAGAGGAGATAAGGCATTAATTGGGCAAAGAGTCACAGCATCTGGAGTGCCATTCAGAGGCCTGCGACTGGCCATCTCCAATGGGATTATCAAAAGAAACCCTTTTACCCTTAGGCTGGTCAGCCTCAGACACTTATAAGAGCCCTTCACTAGCCCCGTTTAGAATAACAATATCCATGTTAAAAGTCAGCCCTCAGCCTTATTTTTAGTACCATCCTTACATCCTGGATGTTATGACAGACCAGAGGCTTGAATACCAAGTCCTACCTCTCAAGACTCTCATCTCAAAAGATATTCAAGATCAGATTCGGAAACTACATGGTCCTGAGCTTAGGAAATTCACAATCAAAGGCTTTTCTCAGAACCTTTCCCTAAAATCATGGTTCTAAAAGACACAACATCAGGCAAAGGATTTTGATTTTCTTTCTTCTCCCTCCTCACCTTCTACCCCACAAGTTGACTTGGAGCTGTCTCTGCTTCTTTTAAGTCATAATCTTCCCTGAGGCTCAAGAGGAACTGTGCTGTATTTTGATGAGATGAGTCACTTTCAATGTCACTGTCCTCACTCTCCAGGAACAAGGAATCATTAGTATCTTGATATCTAATTGTATAAGTTATAGCACTTCCTTGGAGCTCTGAGGAAAAAGCTGAATTCTCGCACACAGATTCTGCTAGAAATAGATGGCTGTGCTCTATAAAAGGAGAGAGAAATTCTGTTTGAGTGATGCCATTGGAATGTTTAAAATAAATCCAGAGGGGAAAAAATAATCCAAGTGAATAATATGTATTGGGTCTCTGGCCCCTAATTTGACATTCAGGTCAGATCAAAACTAACCCTGTCAGATCTTGGAATATAATGTCATATAAAAATGCTACCAGGCAAGGAGCTTTATTATACACAATAGTGAAAAATATGGGAGATGCCGTCTCTGGGTATTTTTCTATAAAATCTTTACTCATTTCACTGCCTTTACAAGCACAAGCTAAAAGTGCTATGTTTAAACACCTACATTTGTTGGGATTTCTTTTTAAAAAATAAACAGAAGAGTCAGATTTCACACGTGTTAAGTGGTGTAATAGTAAATTGTATTTAACAAGTTGGGAAAACGTCAGTTTTCATTGGTGTACAAAATGTCTACATGTAAATACTGGACTCACTATTAAATGAAGGTGCTGCCATCAGCTTTTAAAAAATAACAAAATTATCATGCAGGTCAACATATGGAATCTTCATGTGACTGCAGGGGTGTGTGTGTGTGTGTGTGTGTGTGTGTGTGTGTATGTGTGTGTGTATGTGTCTGTCTGTCTGCATGCTTTTAATTCCTCAGGATTAGTGGAATGACAAAATGTGTGAAGGAAGATAGATGGTGACTATTTTAAGCAGCACAAAAATGTGAGGAGGAGGTGGAGGATAAAAAAAAAAACAACAACGATCAAGCAGGAAGAGGGACACGGGTATAAGACTAGAAGAAAAGATGAGTTTCTTTAAACTAGAAAAATCAAAGGGATGTCTTTTCCCCTTATGGCAATAACCACTTTTTTCTAGGGCTTTATGCATTAACACCTAAAAAATAGATTTGCGCTCTAAATACAAGCTGTCTCCATTGCATATCTTTGGAATTATTTTCCCCTCTGATTCCTTTGTGGTCTTATGACAAGGCCATACCCTCATCTGACATTTTTAGTTAAGAAATACCAACCTAAGTTTTCTTTGATCATGCTGTTTTTCCTTGCCTGGAGACTCTGTTTCTTTGCCCACTAGCCAATTTTTACCACTCTTCCTGACTAGCTCAGCTGTTTCACCACCCCGCCTGTCACTACCCTCCTCCTTAGCCCTGCTGTGTTTGCCGGCTCTGTATTCTGAGACCACGTTATATTTAAATGAATACTTACTGTCTCTCCCATGAGGCTGCTAACTACGAGCCCCAGAAGGGTACGGCTATGGCTTGTTCCAGTAGTCTAATGAGATGTCCTGGGTGCTCACTAAATCTTCTCTAAGCTCAAGCATATTAGCAGTTCAATGTTCCAGTCCTCAGTGAAGCTGAGGCTTACTTTCAGAGGAGACAGTCAACTAGGGGTCATTTCTTGTCTAGCCCCTGACCATGTGTTTACAAGGGGCTTCCCTGGTGGCTCAGTGGTAAAGAACCTGCCTGCCAACGCAAGAGATACGGGTTTGATCCCTGGGTCAGGAAGATCCCCTAGAAGAGGAAATGGCAACCCACTCCAGTATTCTTGCTGGAAAAATCCCATGAGCAGAGGAGCCTGGTGGGCTACAGTCCATGGAGTCACAAAAGAGTTGGATACAACTGAGCAACTAAACAACAACAACATGTTGATAGCCAAAGTACGCTCTCTGTTGCAAAGTCAGAACATGTCCTTTTCCACAAATGGAGTAAGCTCTTGTTGGGGAATAAAAAAGTTATAATGACTGTTTTCCAGTAATGTGTATATCTGAGTTGGAGACCAGCACTGTGGTTCTTTGTTTATTGAGGAGGAAGCATTTTCCTTGAGGCTCCATGGCTTTAGGTAGTTCTCATCATTTCCTGCTTCCCATTGTCCAAGGATGGGTTCCGTGAGATTCTAGTTGGCGTGGCTAGAATTTTTATGATTGTAGTCACGTGGTCTGCTGGGTCTCAGACTGTCATAAGCTTTTGTGAGGAGGCTTTGATAGGTTTCTGAGGTGTGTAGGTAGAGCTTCCTCTCACCTTGGGGGGAGCACTGCTTTCCCGCACCTCAGGGCGTGCAGTGATGTCTCTACTTGTGCAAAGCATTCACTGCAGTGGCATAATTTTATTACAAGAAGATCAGTAGTTTGAGGCTTCAGAGATGAATCTTAAAATAGGAATTCTTCTCCTGTTAAGCTTCCGTGGCTAGCACCCTATTCTCCTTGCCTTTTTTTTTTTTCCTTTTTGAACTGTCTCCTTTTATTAATCCCAAGGGACCAAAGTCTAAGCACTCAGGACAACTGCCTCTTTAGACAAGCCTGACCTCTGGCCCACTGTCCTGAGATGGGGAGCTTGCTTCCTTTCGCTCAGTCCCCTCCGTCCTCCTGCAGCCACAAGGAGGAGTCTGCAGGTCCTCCTAATTGCCTCTTTAGGTCAGTTTTGTTATTTTCCACTTTCCTATGTGCATTGTGCTAGAGGCTGAGGATCCAAGCCTGTAGCAGGCAGAGTCCTTTCTTAGTGACCTGATCATGGAGTGCCTTCCCATCAAATCTGTTCCTATCAAATGTACTTTGAGTAAAACTGGGTAGTTCCATCCTGGTAAGTAATGGTCGATCTGGGCATGCTATGATGCTGTTTTCCAGTTCAAGTGTTGGTTTGTGTTGAGGTTTCTGTGATTGTGTATTTAAGGACATGGCAAAGGAAAGTGAAGTCGCTCAGTCGTGTCCGACTCTTTGCGACTCCATGGACTGTAGCCTACCAGGCTCCTCCAGAATACTGGGGGGGTTGCCATTTCCTCCTCCAGGAGAGCTTCCCGACCCAGGGATTGAACCCGGGTCTCCCGCATTGTTGGCAGATGCTTTACTGTCTGAGCCGCCAGAAGGACATGGCAATCTGTCCTTACTCGTGCCCTTAAGTATCCACAGCCCCTCTTCTACGAGGGACATCTTTGGCCTAATATTTGTAAGATGCTAAAGAGCTGGCTTGCCAACAGTCCCAAGTGTTTTCTGAGCACTCTGAAGCTAGTATGAACATGGCTATTAGGGGAAGCTTGAAGTTGATTACTATGTAAGTAATGTGGGAAGATTTTGCTTTTAAGCCTTTGAAATGAAAAATAGAGACAGGAGGGGAAATGGGCCTTTGCTAAGAGAAAAATGTTGAGGCATAAAAGGCACCAGAGACGAGAAACAAAAGTTGTAGGATGTTGTTGAAGATGCTAGTGGTTCTGTGTATGTTTCAGATGGGAGTCACACTGGAGTCCTTGATGTTGATCTGAGATGTCAAAACTAAAAATCTAGTTGTGTTATGGACACCCTGACCTAGCACCCACCTTCAGCCCAAAGAGATGTGCTACCAACGTTGCCATCCAAAGCCACTATGTGGAACCAATATATCCCAGATGTCACTGTGTATTCAGACATTTCTCTTTCCTGTTCTTAAACAAATAGATCCACTTCTTTATGTATGCATGTATTTATGTGCATACTTATGTATATACTGCACTGAATTCTCACTAGTTGCAACATGGTGATTGACAGGGAAGTACTGTTTTAGGAAGTCTGATGTGAGGTGTAGTGTAGGCAAGGAAACTCTTCTTATTGATCCCTTTGTCACTGATCAGTTAGTTGTATTGATGTCTAGGAGGGAAGTCAGAACAGATTTAGAAAATAACCTTATTTCTTTGTCAACTGAGATGGGTAGTTCATTCAGTCAGTAATCAGTTATGACAACTGACAGTGTGCCATGACATAGAGGTGAGTGGCCCAGGCATGCTCCCTGACCTCAAAGAACATCACAGCATGGTATGACAATACTACCGTAAAGGTACTGGGGATCAGGAACACTTGGAGAAGAGGCATCTGACTTAGACCGAACTTCACAAAGGCAGCCTGGAGGAGATGAGGCTTGAACTGTGTTGTGAAGGATAAGGAGAACACAGATGGACAGGAGGAGAGGAATTCCAGGAAAAGGACTGAGCATATGGAGGCAGGCAACCATCAGCATATTTGGGAGCTGTTGGTAGATGGGGACCGCAGACACTAAGGCTGCTTTGGGGGAAGTGACTGGGGATGAGGCTGAAGGGGACGGCAGGGGCCAGATCACAATGGGAGTCAGACCATTCAGGCTTTGAATAGCTCTGTTAGGAGTGGAGGTTCATCCTGAAATTGACGACTGGAGTCTTTGATTGACTTAGGGGAGGAGGATGACCCAGTCGTAGCTACACGCGGGAAGATCACTCTGGTTGTGATTTGGAGGAGGAAGTGGTTAAGGACTGGATGGTGGTGGGAAGAGGTCAGGAGATAATCTCAGTGAAAAGGGGTAAGGTGGCACATGTGACGGTGAATCTAAATCAGGATTCTAATGAAAGATGCTGTTAGTTAAACTGATTGTGTATGAGGATGCTACAGCAAGCCCGGCCCTGGGAAAAGGTCAGACTGCTTTCAAGCTTGGAGTATAAAAAGCAAATGAGTAGGACCTGATAAAAATCTGTGAGGTTCCTGTGTCCTATAGGGAGACAGTATAACCTATAACCTAATGGTTAAGCACTAGAGCTTGGGAGTCTGACAGACCTGGATTTCATTTCTGGTTTGGCCTCTTACTAGACATAGGACCTTGGGTATGTTACTGACCCTCAGTTTTCTCATCTGTTGAATGGGGTAATATTGTAAGAATGTATATGTTAAGAACTTTCTAGTACCTAGTAAGTGCTTGGTAAATGACCACTTTTCTTTTCTTTTTTTTGGTAATTTGTAATTAAAAGCCAGAAATGGGAGGTTGAGGTAGAAAAGGCATGGCCCAGGGATTTAATGGGGCTTGAGTTGACAGCAGACTAAACTGTGGTCTCCTTCTGACAGCTAGTACACAATTTTCAGGGCTCTTGGAAAAGCAGATTCATGCATGATACAGGTAAAACTAGGGATCCCCAGGGAAGTATTAATAAATTCACAGCCCTGTTTACCTCCCACTGTGTAATGGGAAGAGAGGGAAAGAAAGAGAAGTGAGAGGAAGGAGGGAGACAAATTATGGAAGCACAAGTTATATTTGGGAAGACAGAGAGGTGGATCTAGTTTCTTAGCCTTTTTAAGCCTCATTTAAAAATCACATTCAATTGCAAACTGACAGTCCATGGATCTAGCATGCAGAAATATATATATTTTTAAGTTGAGCCAACATTTAACAATTGGAGATTTTACTCAAAAATAGAGATGCCTGGATTCTGCTTTTTTTTTTTTTTTTTTAAATCAGAAGATCTGGCCCACCAGGTTCTTGTTCCTCCAAGGGCGAGCGAGATGTTGGCCCCTCTTGGGTGAAGAGTCAGTTGTCTCATTCTCTGCAGGCCCATCACCCCCGGGTCTGTGCTGGTCACTCATGCCAGCCTCACCTCTTACATGTCACTAGACCCATTCAGTGATTTCTAAAGTCCTACATAAATTTACAAATCCATCATTCTGTGGGGGAAAAAAAAAGTTCTTGAAGAAAATATACAGATTCTGCAGAGCCCAGGTATGAATGTCTTGCGTGAAACTGGTTTTTCTCTTCTGAGTGCCGAACATTCAGGGGTCGAAAAACGTTCTCTAAGAAGGCGGGCACCAGGGGGCAGGTGAAGCGGTGGGTGGGGGAGAAGAGGACGCAGCCTGTGATGAGAGCAGGAATCTGTGATGAGCTCAGGATGTCTGCCGCGCCCCTGTAGGACCGGAGAGGCCCTGGGGCGGAGGGTCTGCTGCCTGGTGAAGTGAAAGTCACTCAGTCCTGTCCGACTCTCTGCCACCCCATGGACTGTGTAGTCCATGGACTTCTCTAGGCCAGAACACTGGAGTGGGGAGCCATTTCCTTCTCCAGGGGATCGCCTCAGCAATATAGATGGCGTTTTCGAAAATGGCTGACGCGTCAGGCGCAGGCCGAGCTCTGCGCTGGCCTTCCTTCGGTCCCAGCCCCTGCCCCCGCTCCCTCTCTCTACCCCCGACCCCCCATCCCCCAGCAGCACTTGCTTCCCCTCCACCTGCCTCCCCTGGCAGGTTCACCGAGAAACCACCGGGTCTCCATGGCAACGTGAAGACAGCTGAAAAAATGGCAGCTACATGCAGCTGCCCCTCATTTAATATCGACTCTGGCACTGACAGAACAGATAATGGGCAATAACACACCATTATGTTGTGGGAAAATGAAATGCTTCAGCAGAAGGCTGTCGTGCTGGGGGATTTATTTGTTACTGTACCGGCAGAGATTTCTCGTGACTTCCTTTCTTTTTATTCCTCCTTTCCCATGGCAGAGGTTTTCTCTCTCTCTTTCTCTCTCCCTCAGTTCTTTCCCAGTCCTCTCTTCTGTAGCTTCTCTTTTTGTACTTCTTTCCATTGTCCCTCCCTCTTTTCTTTCCCCTTTGAATCACTTATGAGTGTATATGAAAGCATACCTATATAATAGAGCAATTATTTGCATAATGACTTACAAAGCATTTTCAAATACCTTTTCTTTTTTCATTTGGATGATGAGACAGCCATGTGAGATGAGTAGGACTTGGGTGCTGATATTTATTTTCCAGATTTTTTAAAAAAGGGCTCAGAGAAGTTGAATGATTTGCACAAGGTCAGATAAGCAAATTAAATGTCAGAACCTTCACTTCAACCCAGATTGCTTGGCCCCTAAAGAAGGTTCTTTCCTGTTTACTAACTGGAAACTTTAGAGTTACCAATCCCTACTCACGTTGTGGGGGTTTTGTTTCTAACTAAATTATCCTCAGTCCTAGAACAAGTCCCCCAGGCATTGGGATTTAGAAGGAAGGTCTTTAGATCTTTAAAAGCCTTTTGCAGATCTTACCTGCCTGCCAGTTGGCCTTGGGTTGTAATAAATGTGGATCATGTTTGTTTTTGTTTTAATTTTTTAAAATCCAGTGTACCTCTATCTGCTCATTACCTATCATTGCATCATTATGTAATCATGTAATCTTGGCACACAGAAGGGACACAGTGAACTCTTTGAGTTGAAAGTGGGGGCATCTTGGGGGTGTCAGCTTTCCCTTTTGCCAAAAGACCACAGGGTACATTGAGAAACAAGGGGCATGGCTGATGGGCTTGGAGTCCTTCTCTAAGCTGTTGCCATTGCTTAAGATTTCTTTCTTACATCTGTATACAGTGTCTATCTTGTCTTGAACATTATTTAGTGGAGTTCAAAGTGTAGAGAGATCTGGGATCAAGTTCCTGAGTTCATTTGGTCTTGAAAGGTTTACAAATAAAATAAGAATGGATATTCCAATTATGTTTTTATTTCTGGCAATTGTGACCGAGGAGAGAACTGAATAACATAAAATGTCTATGGGCCTCTAGAAGAGGTATAGTATGAATAACATAGTGGCTTTTTAATCCTAGGAAAGAGTGCTTTGTGCTGATAGAGAGCAATGCTTATATTTCACAGCAGAGGTTTTTAACCTAGGATCTCTAAACTCCTTGAAAATGGATGCAAAACTTTGTAGGGACAAGGTGATACAGTGTAGTGGCTCATCCCACCAGCTTTGGCCATACCAATGTCTTTGCTGTGCCACTTGCCTGGTCTGTAGCTTTGGAAAAGTTATGCTCTGGAGGTTTTAGATTTTTCAACTTGTCTGTGACTCAACGGTTGCTGTTGTGTATTGTTCCTATAATATGATTTTTTTTTTTTTTTTTTTTACTTTAAAAAAAAATCCTGCACACTGAATCTCTTCCTGCTGTTTCTCTTCTCTGGCAGGCAGACCCATTTTTAGCTATGGAAACTCAAATAGGCCTCTGGCAAAATGCTTTCTAGGTGGTAAGGAAGCTAAGGAAACCAGGCTGCTAAAATTATGACAGTCCTTGGTTGCTGCTCCTTGGTTTCAGTGCCGTGTAGTTATTTTCCTGGGGATAGTTCCTTAGAGAGAGAACCTGTGGATAGAACCTTCATGTCGTATCATGCAATCATGGACTGTTAGAACTGACAGGAGCCAGAGGTTTTTCCACTTCTGCAGCCTCTCAGGCCAAGTCTTCCGTGCATGCAGAGCAACTCTGCTTTTCTAACCAACCCCCTTGCTCTCTTGTCTCTCTGCCCCCTTTAATTTGCTTGACTGTTTGAAGTTCTTAAATGAGTTTACTGCCATCCTTCATCTAAGGGTGGTATAATCTAACAATAGAAAACCTATTTATTCAGTGTTTATGCTACTCCAGTCAT
This sequence comes from Cervus canadensis, assembly GCF_019320065.1. Taxonomy (NCBI): domain Eukaryota; kingdom Metazoa; phylum Chordata; class Mammalia; order Artiodactyla; family Cervidae; genus Cervus; species Cervus canadensis. The sequence continues at coordinate 84,162,685 of NC_057391.1, forward strand.
TGCAATTTCTTTTTAAAAAGCAAACGTGGCTGGTTTGTAAGATGAGTGCCTTGGGGATTGAGAAATATTTGTAAATGTTTTATCACTTTAATAAATTTTAAAATTAGATTTTAACATTTAGAAGAGTGTTCAGAAATTGCTCCATTATCTGATTTTTTTGTTCATTATTCAAAGAAATGTGAGAATAATAAGCCCCTTATCTAGCTGTTGAAATTTTGGAACTTCCAAGGCAATCGTGAATCTAAAGTTAGCAAGAGATAAGGGGACACAGTCGTTAAACCAGAGGGAGAGTTATCTCATCGTCTATGCGTCTTCTTCCATAGGAAAGAGCTGGAGTTAGCCAGAGAACTTGGACTTAGTTTTTTTTTCTTTTTTAATTTAAGTGGTGGATAATTACAGTATCATGTTGATTTGTGCCATACATCAAGGATGTATGTCCCCTCTCTATTAAACAAGGATGTGTCCCCTCTCTGTTAAACCTCCCACCCACCTACTATCCCATCATACTCCTCCTAGGTTGCCACAGAGCATCTGATTTGAGCTCCCTGCATCATACAGCAAATTCCCATTTACTGTCTGTTTTACATATGGTAATATATGTTTGCATGCTACTCTCTCAATTCATTCTGCTGTCTCCTTCCCCCATGGTGTCCACAAGTCTGTCCTCTATGTCTACATCTCCACTGCTGCCCTACAATTAGTCTCATCAGTACCATCTTTCTAAATTGCATATGTATCCATTAATATATCATGTTTGTTTTTCTCTTTCTGACTTGCTTCACTCTGTATAACAGGCTCTAGGCTCATCCACCTCATTAGCACTGACTCAAATGTATTAGGTCTTCGTTTTTATATCAGGCAGAAGAGCCAAGAGCTAATATGGGACAGCAAATAGAGTTAGTGGTGAGTGTTGGAAGTAGTCAAACCTGCTATGAGCTAGGAGAGCAACAGCAGGGACGGAAGTGCCCTGAGGGAGGCCATGGAAGGAAATCCTAATAGATTCAAGCTTTAGGCTTCTGGCCCAGGAGACCAGGTCTGTTGGGCTCAAGCAAGAGCCTCAAGAGACAGGAGAATCAAATGTACTCTTAAACCAGAGAAGCACGCTAGGAAATCACAGAGGACTCAACATTTCTTAGGGAACCAGAATTTCTTAGAAGCTTCTTTAAAGCATCAGTGAAATAACTGATGTTCATCAAGATCCTAAAATCCTAGACTCTTTGGTTTGAATGGATCATAGACATCATCCAATTCTGGGCTACTCAAGGTGTTTCCTTCAGATCCGTGCTGTCCATGGCTCTTTATTACTCATCCATGAGAATAAAATATGGAAACTGAGAGGAACTATTGAGAAACTTTGATAGTTGCTCCATGTTGGGGCATATCCAGGTCAGTGGACTGGTTTTGTTGAACAGGGTATCAACCAGTCAGTGTTTTCAGACTCACTTGGTGAGTCACACATGGCATGAGCTACTGGATTTTTGCTGTTCCCATGTACTGGTCTGGATTGATTGGGAATTTAGGGACAAACAAACAAAAATAAAAATTGGTTCCTCACCATGAAGACTTTGCAAATCCCTAATCTCATTAAAGAGTCTGTTTTACATATGAGAAGGTAGATGATTTATCCAATGAAATCTAGAAAGATGGTGGCAGAAACACAATGATACTCTAACAACAGTTTTTTTCAATTAAGCAAATTATGTCCAACACACTCTATTTTCCAACACAGGGAAAGCATACAATATGTTTTAACAATATTTCTTTTTTTAAAAAATTAATTAATTTATTTATTTTACTTTACAACTTTATACTGGTTTTGCCATACATTGACTTGAATCTGCTATGGGTATACATGTGTTCCCCATCCTGAACCCCAGCTCCCTCCCCATCCCATCCCTCTGGGTCATCCCAGTGCACCAGCCCCAAGCATCCTGTATCATGCATGGTACCTGGACTGGTGATTTGTTTCACATATGATAATTTACATGTTTCAATGCCATTCTCCCATATCATCCCTCCCTCACCCTTCCCACAGAGTCCAAAAGACTGTTCAGTACATCTGTGTCTCTTTTGCTATCTCGCATACAGGGTTTTCATTACCATCTTTCTAAATTCCATATATATGCGTTAGTATACTGTATTGGTGTTTTTCTTTCTGGCTTACTTCACTCTGTATAATAGGCTCCAGTTTCATCCACCTCATTAGAACTGATTCAAATGTATTCTTTTTAATGGCCGAGTAATATTCCATTGTGTATATGTACCACAGCTTTCTTATCCATTCATCTGCTGATGGACATCTAGATTGCTTCCATGTCCTAGCTAATATAAACAGTGCTGCGATGAACATTGGGGTACAGGTATCTCTTTCAATTCTGGTTTCCTCAGTGTGTATGCCCAGCAGTGGGATTGCTGGGTCATATGGCAGTTCTATTTCCAGTTTTTAAAGGAATATCCACACTGTTCTCCATAGTGGATGTACTAGTTTGCATTCCCACCAACAGTGTAAGAGGGTTCCCTTTTCTCCACACCCTCTCCAGCATTTATTGCTTGTAGACTGGATAGCAGCCATTCTGACTGGCATGAAATGGTACCTCATTGAGGTTTTGAATTGCATTTCTCTGATAATGAGTGATGTTGAGCATCTTTTCATGTGTTTGTTAGCCATCTGTATGTCTTCTTTGGAGAAATGTCTGTTTAGTTCTTTGGCCCACTTTAATTGGGTCTTTTATTTTTCTGAAATTGAGCTTCAGGAGTTGCTTGTATATTTTTGAGATTAATTCTTTGTCCATTGCTTCATTTGCTGTTATTTTCTCCCATTCTGAAGGCTGTCTTTTCACCTTGCTTATAGTTTCCTATGTTGTGCAGATATTAGGTCTCATTTGTTTATTTTTGCTTTTATTTCCAATATTCTGGGAGGTGGGTCATAGAGGATCCTACCGTGGTTTATGTTGGAGAGTGTTTTACCTATGTTTTCCTCTAGGAGTTTTATAGTTTCTGGTCTTACATTTAGATCTTTAATCCATTTTGAGTTTATTTTTGTGTATGGTGTTAGAAAGTGTTCTAGTTTCATTCTTTTACAAGTGGTTGACCAGTTTCCCAGCACCACTTGTTAAAGAGATTGTCTTAATATGTTGTTGGATTCTGTTTGCTAGAATTTTGTTAAGGATTTTTGCATCTATGTTCATTAGTGATATTGACCTGTAGTTTTCTTTTTTGTGGCATCTTTGTCTGGTTTTGGAATTAGGGTGATGGTGGCCTCATAGAATGAGTTTGGAAGCTTACCTTCATCTGCAATTTTCTGAAAGAGTTTGAGTAAGATAGGTGTTAGCTCGTCTCTAAATTTTTGGTAGAATTCAGCTGTGAAGCCATCTGGTCCTGGGCTTTTGTTTGCTGGAAGATTTTTGATTACAGTTTCGATTTCCTTGCTTGTGATGGGTCTGTTAAGATCTTCTATTTCTTCCTGGTTCAGTTTTGGAAAGTTATACTTTTCTAAGAATTTGTCCATTTCAGTGAGGATGGCTGCTATCCAAAGTCTACAAGCAATAAATGCTGGAGAGGGTGTGGAGAAAAAGGGAACCCCCTCTTACACTGTTGGTGGGAATGCAAAAAAACTAGTAACAGCGCTATGGAAAACAGTGTGGATTTCTTAAAAAACTGGAAATAGAACTGCCATATGACAGCAGCAATCCACTTCTGGGCATACACACTGAGGAAACCAGATCTGAAAGAGACACGTGCACCCCAGTGTTCATCGCAGCACTGTTATAATAGCCAGGACATGGAAGCAACCTAGATGCCCATCAGCAGATGAATGGATAAGGAAGCTGTGGTACATATACACCATGGAATATTACGCATCCAAAAAGAATTCATTTGAATCAGTTCTAATGAGATGGATGAAACTGGAGCCCATTATACAGAGTGAAGTAAGCCAGAAAGATAAAGAACATTACAGCATACTAATCACATATATATGGAATTTAGAAAGATGGTAAACGATAACCCTATATGCAAAACGAAAAAGAGACACGAAAATACAGGACAGACTTTTGAACTCTGTGGGAGAATGTGAGGGTGGGATATTTCAAAAGAACAGCATGTATACTATCTATGGTGAAACAGATCACCAGCCCAGGTGGGATGCATGAGACAAGTGCTCGGGCCTGGTGCACTGGGAAGACCCAGAGGAATCGGGTGGAGAGGGAGGTGGGAGGGGGGATCGGGATGGGGAATACGTGTAAATCTATGGCTGATTCATATCAATGTATGACAAAACCCACTGAAATGTTGTGAAGTAATTAGCCTCCAACTAATTAAAAAAAAATAATAGTAAATAAATAAAGAGATTGTCTTTTCTCCATTGTATATTCTTGCCTCCCTTGTCAAAGATAAGGGGTCCATAGGTTCGTGGATTTATCTCTGGGCTTTCTATTTTGTTCCATTGATCTATATTCTGTCTTTGTGCCAGTACCACACTGTCTTGATGACTGTGGCTTTGTAGTTGAGACTGAAGTCAGGCAGGTTGATTCCTCCAGTTCCATTCTTCTTTCTCAAGATTACTTTGGCTATTTGAGGTTCTTTGTATTTCCATACAAATTGTGAAATTATTTGTTCTAGTTCTGTGAAAATTACCATTGGTAGCTTGATAGGGATTGCATTGAATTCTATAGATTGCTTTGGATAGTATACTCATTTTCATTATATATATATTTATTTTTATTTATATATATATAAACATATATATTTATATATAAACATATATTTATATATATATAAATTATATTTATATCATATTCATTATATATTTTTCATTATATATTTCATTCCAATCCATGAACACAGTATATTTCTCCATCTATTTGTGTCCTTTTTGATTTTTTTTCACCGGTGTTTTATAGTTTTCTATATATAGGTCTTTTGTTTCTTTAGGTAGATATATTCCTAAGTATTTTATTCTTTTCGTTGCAATGGTGAATGGAATTGTTTCCTTAATTTCTCTGTTTTCTCATTGTTAGTGTATAGGAATGCAAGGGATTTCTGTGTGTTAATTTTATATCCTGCAACTTTACTATATTCATTGATTAGCTCTAGTAATTTTCTGGTGGAGTCTTTAGGGTTTCCTATGTAGAGGATCATGTCATCTGCAAGAGAGTTTTACTTCTTCTTTTCCAGTCTGGATTCCTTTTATTTCTTTTTCTGCTCTGACTGCTGTGGCCAAAACTTCCAAAACTATATTGAATAGTAGTGGTGAGAGTGGGCACCCTTGTCTTGTTCCTGACTTTAGGGGAAATGCTTTCAATTTTTCACCATTGAGGATAATGTTTGCTGAGGGTTTGTCATATATAGCTTTTATTTTGTTGAGGTATGTTCCTTCTAAGCCTGCTTTCTGGAGGGTTTTTATCATAAATGGATGTTGAATTTTGTCAAAGGCTTTCTCTGCATCTATTGAGATAATCATATGCTTTTTATTTTTCAATTTGTTAATGTGGTGTATTACATTGATTTGCAGATATTCAAGAATCCTTGCATTCCTGGGATAAAGCCCACTTGGTCATGATGTATGATCTTTTAATATGTTGTTGGTTTCTGTTTGCTAGAATTTTGTTGAGGATTTTTGCATCTATGTTCATCAGTGATATTGGCTTATAGTTTTCTTTTTTTGCAGCATCTTTGTCAGGTTTTGGTATTAAGGTGATGGTGGCCTCATAGAATGAGTTTGGAAGTTTACCTTCCTCTGCAATTTTCTGGAAGAGTTTGAGCAGGATAAGTGTTAGTTCTCTAAATTTTTGGTAGAATTCAGCTGTGAAGCCGTCTGGTCCTGAGCTTTTGTTTTTTGGAAGATTTCTGATTACAGTTTCAATTTCCGTGCTTGTGATGGGTCTGTTAAAATTTTCTATTTCTTCCTGGTTCATTTTGGAAAGTTGTACTTTTCTATGAATTTGTCCATTTCTTCCAAGTTGTCCATTTTATTTGCATATAGTTGCTGATAATAGTCTCTTATGAACCTTTGTATTTCTGTGTTGTCTGTTGTGATCTCTCCATTTTCATTTCTAATTTTGTTGATTTGATTTTTCTCCCTTTGTTTCTTGATGAGTCTGGCTAATGGTTCATCAATTTTATTTACCTTCTCAAAGAATCAGCTTTTGATTTTGTTGATTTTTGCTATGGTCTCTTTTGCTTCTTTTGTATTTATTTCTGCCCTAATTTTTAAGATTTCTTTCCTTCTACCAACCTTGGGGTTCATAATTTCTTCCTTTTCAAGTTGCTTTAGGTGTAGAGTTAGGTTATTTATTTGACTTTTTTCTTGTTTCTCGAGGTAAGCCTGTATTGCTATGAACCTTCCCCTTAGCACTGCTTTTATAGTGTCCCATGGGTTTTGGGTTGTTGTGTTTTCATTTTCATTCGTTTCTATGCATGTTTTGATTTCTTTTTTGATTTCTTCTGTGATTTGTTGGTTATTCAGCAGCGTGTTGTTCAGCCTCCATATGTTGGAATTTTTAATAGTTTTTCTCCTGTAATTGACATCTAGTCTTATTGCATTGTGGTCAGAAAAGATACTTGGAATGATTTCATTTTTTTAAATTTTTTTTATTTTACCAAGGCTAGATTTATGGCCCAGGATGTGATCTATCCTGGAGAAGGTTCTGTGTGCACTTGAGAAAAAGGTGAAATTGATTGTTTTGGGGTGAAATGTCCTATAGATATCAATTAGGTCTAACTGGTCTATTGTATCATTTAAAGTTTGTGTTTCCTTGTTAATTTTCTGTTTCGTTGATCTATCCATAGGTGTGAGTGCGGTATTAAAAATATTAAACATTTGAAATCTTTGGGCTTTTAGAGGTTTACTCTATCATCCACAGAATCCACCAAGTGAGGTTTTGCTCTGTATACAGACACAACTCTCTCACCCCACGGGAAATAGATTTAACACTCAGACTTTGTTGTTCTCTTGAGGCATTGTTTTGTTCCTGGGAATTATTAAAGACTATAGGGTCATGCTAAATGGCAATTTTATGGGTCAGTTTTACCCAAGGCTCTCTCTAATAGTGAGCTGGATACTGAAGGTACTCTTGTGGGCCCTTATGATGCTATTTAGGGCACAATTTGTAATAATAGTCTAAATGGGGGCTCCACAGCTAATGGAACTCTAGGGGCCTTGCAGCATGTCTGAACCTCCTTCAGTGCCCAGTTTATTGCATTCAGGGGTGTGGGCCCAGGGAGAGCAGAGTGTAGGTGTGCCCTTGGACACCCTGTACCCACAAGACAGATTACACAGTAAATACGGACACTTCTCCTGCTGCCCTGCTTAGGTTAGACTGGTTTTCTCTTGAGTTAAAATTTTGAACCAGCTGGAAGTAGATAATACCACGGTGGTCACACCACCGCAAGGATAACCATACCTCACCTGTAAAATATTACACTTATATCTCATTGGGTCCCCACCATAATCCTACAGGATTGACAAGGCAGCTAGTCTAGATTAAGTCTTTATTAAGAGGAAGGACAATAAAGGACTCAAAGAGATGAAACAGATGCTGATTTTATCCCTCAATGAAAACTCAGACCCACCCACACTTGTCCTTCTCCATCGTCACTGTCCGCTTCTCTGCCACCATCATCTTGTCACGTGGGCGTTTGTGGAAGCCTAGAAGCAGTCTCCTTGCTTCATGCTTAGCCCCTCTGGTTGATTGTTTACACAAATATCAGAGCACTTTTTTAAAGTATAAATCATACCATATCACTATAAGTTTTAAAAGCCTTTCATGGTTCCTATTTTTTTGTTTGTTTTTAGAATAAAGTCCAAACTTTGTGACAAGGTTTGCAGAGCCCACCATGCCCTAGCACTTGAGCCTCTGCAGCCTCATCCCATGCTGTTCTGCATTCACTCTGGTCCATCGGTGCCATTAACTTTCAGGCTCATCAGGTTCTCTTCTGCCCTTGCGAGTCTCTCCCCATCCTCCCAGTGGCTAACTTGTGGTCATTTGCAGACTTCACTTTTAATTCTGCTTCCTCAAGAGGGCATCCCTGAACCTTCAGTCTCAAACAGCCCCGCTCACTTTCTCTTTGTTCATATCCCAGCCTGATCTTGTTGAGCGGGACGTCATTCACGGTTGTGTCCGTCTGTGGGCCTCTCTGTTTGAGGGTGGTTTCCCTTACCTGACTGCAAGGTTGCTGAGGACAAGGTTGCTTCCCTGGTGGCTCAGATGGTAAAGCGTCTGCCTACAATGCGGGAGACCCGGGTTTGATCCCTGGGTCGGGAAGATCCCCTGGAGAAGGAAATGGCAACCCACTCCAGTACTCTTGCCTGGAAAATTCCATGGACAGAGGAGCCTTGTAGTCTACAGTCCATGGGGTTGCAAAGAGTTGGACATGACTGAGCGACTTCACTTTCCCTCACCTGACTGCAAGGTTGCTGAGGACAAGGTCCAGGGAAACTTGGTTTACCAGTGACTGTTTAGCCCATAGCTCACTGCTTGTCTCAGAGCCAGACCACTAGATATATTTGTTAAATAGGGAGGGGATGATGGACCCAAGAAGGCACAGATGGGCAACAGTGGTGAGTTGGTGCTGCTCTGCCTCTGAAATAATTCCTGATTCCCTCTGTTTTGTTCTTGTTGAACACACGACCAAGGGTTTCTGGCAGAGCCTGTACTGGGCACATAGTGGGAGCTTAATACACGTCTGAATACATGAACCAGCGTGTAGTGAAAGAGAAAGTGGTAGGCACGGATCATGACAGACCCCGCGGCTGGGCTTTCTTTGTGCAGATGGTGTTAGAATGTCCCAGCCCCCGAGTTGCACTACCCACCTCCCTGCTTGCAGTGGGCTGGATAACCGCCCCTTCCTCCCGCCACCTGTACACACTGCTGCCCTTGAACCAAAGAGCCTCTGACCTGTCATTGTCCCTTTCTCTTGCCACTGCTGAAGTCTGTTCTGAGTGAGGAAGCAGCTTGGTTATAAAACAAAAGCCCCGGTGTTTTTCTTTTCCTGAAGAATACCATCAGGGCGAAGGCTATGATTAATACACATAATTGAAACAAATGGCAGCTAACTGCAGAAAACCATCTCCCAGCTGTTGGAGGAAGGAAATTGCTGACAGCCGGTCCCCATTGAGTGGCTACCAAATGAGCGGAGCTGCTAGGAGCAGTGAAGAATACACATCACCCTCCATGGCCCTCCAGGGCTGCTGCTCGGGCCAGAGAGGCCCTCAGGACTCTGGCTCGGGTGTAAGCTTTGCCATCCAATTGTGATGTCATCGGTTCTTGGGGCTGGGGCTCGGAGCGGGGCGTTCTGTGTCTAGGGGATGACTCAGCAGGAGGTGGCTCTGTCCTGCGGGACGGGCTTTTAGAATCCTTCTCTCCCAGGCAGCACTACTGCAGATTCCAGGATGAACCTCCTTATGAGGAGAGAAGATGCTTCTTGACCTATTTCACACTTCTCTCCCTTCCCCTGTTCAGCCATCCTCTGGTAGTGGGGTGGGGAGACGGCTGGGCAGGAAGAGGGTTTGGGTTCTTGCTTTCAGTCTGCTTCATGATCCTGATCGGACCTTTGACCTTCCAAGGCTCAGTCTCTAATGTGAGATAGCAGACCGAGAGATCTCTGTCTTCTCAAGTTTTAAGAATCGGTGAGAAAAACAACGTATATATATATATACATATTGTAAGTGTATATATATCTATTTATATACTCTATCTATGTAGATATTTATCTCCTACCATGCTTCTCAGCCCTCCATTTGACAGTATCCCCAAAATTACATGGTTCTTGTGTCAGTGTTAGCATGTGTCTGGCTAAGCTCATACCTACTTCAGGTACAGGATTTTGTGAACACATAAATTAGAAGCCAAGAAAGCTGAAGCCAGACACCCTCAGTGCACACAAGCTTCTTTAGTCTACCATGCCAGGAGTTAACACATGTACTTTATTTTGTCCGTCTCATAATTCACTCATTTATTCAACAAGTATTCAACACATACAATTGATATATGCAAGATGGAGGGAATCCCAGAATCAGCAAATAAAATTGGTTTCTACGTGATACAGTAAGTATGAAAAATATCCATCTGGCAAACTAACTATAGGAAAGATGTAATGAACACTCCCTCCCCTGCACTCTATATCAACTCTTCTTCCACTCCACATGAACAAGTGTTCCAGGGCAGCATCTGCCGATGACACACGAGCTAGACGTCAGCCATGTCTTACTTGCACATATACTTTTGCTTTGAGAAAAGCAGAACATCTCAGACACCAAACAAGTGAGAAGCGAAGCCTTGGGCTAAGGCGTGCTCTGGTATTTGATGCCGCTCTTTCCTCTGGGTCTTTGACAGAATTGTGTCCTGTGGCACACCCACACCAGCGTTAGTAAGAAAGTGAAAGTGTTCATCACTCAGTCGTGTCCAACTCTTTGCGACCCCATGGACTGTAGTCTACCAGGCTCCTCTGTCCATGGGATTTTCCAGGCAAGAATACTGGAGTAGGTCGCCATTCCCTTCTCCCTGGGATCTTCCTGACCCAGGGGTCAAACCCAGGACTCCTGCACTGCAGGCAGATTCTTTACCTGAATCTGGTGCACGTCTGAGCCCCCAGGTATGATCACTAAGAAGGTGAGTGCAGAACTTGGGCCCAGACATGCTGGGAAGTCAGCTGAAAGGCAGTGGCAGCAGCAGGCCAGCTTTGGGATGGAGTGCACCATAGCCCCCATCCCTCTGGAAGCCCGTCTGCCCTGTGAGTGCTGACTCTGGAAGTGCACGCTCGGAGTGAGTATAAGGGCCTCGGAAACAGCCTAGAGAGAAGGTTCTCCTAGAAGAACTCAGCTTCATGAGCTTCCTCCCTGTGCTCTCTGCTGTTTCATCATCTCTTTTTATCCTCAAACAATCCAAGAAGTCATGCTCTCTTCTTTGTATGAATAAGAAAACTGAGGAGCACAGAAATTAGATACGTTTCTTCCAGGTTACCTTGTTAGTTGCAGGCATCAATGGTAACATTTTTTTTTAGTGCTTTGGTGCCAAAGAAGAAAAAACAATTCCTTTCTTCAAATAGAAGGGGACTTCAGTAGGGATTAAACGGGGAAAGAGCATTATTAGAACTTTGGGAGTTTCACTTCTGTCTCTGCCCGCTGATTATTTCTGTGACTTTTATGTGTGACTCCCTAATGGGGTAGTCAGTCAATTTTGGAACCTTATATAAGTGACCTTTAAACCCGTTACTGTTTGCAACCAAGATCATCTCCTTGAGGAATTCCATCAGGGAGGGAGGAGCATTATCCAGAAGCCAGATGCCATCACGTGCTGCTTGCATTTTCTGCAGGGCACCTCCGTCGCCTCAGGTGAGAGTCACAGGATGTGACAGACCAAAAGCCACTGAGCGTTGGGGAAAGGTTGAGAGCCATGCCCTCGTGTCACAGTCACTTTTCACGTGGATAACCTTGCTTCTAAAATTATATTCTGAATTTTCCATTTACTCTCACTGCTATGGAGTGAATGTTTGTCCTTCCCCCAACCCCTCGAATCTGTATGTTGAAGCCCTAGTGCCCAATATGATGGTATTTGGAGGGATCAGGTTTAGATAGGATCATAAGGACAGAGTCCTCAAGATGGGATTAGTACCTTAAAAGAAAAGGAAGAGATGGACTTCACTGGTGGTCCAGTGGTTAAGAATCCACCTGCCAGTGCTAGGGACATGGGTTCGATCCCTGGTCTGGGAAGATCCCACAGGCCTCGAGGCAGCTAAGCCCCTGAGCCACAACTACTGAAGCTCACGCAACCCTAGAGCCCAGGCTCTGCAACAAGAGAAGCCACAGCAATGGGAGCCCACGCACCGCAACAGAGAGTAGCCCTCACTCACTGCAACTGAAGAAAGCCATCACACAGCGATGACGACCCAGCACTGCCAAAAAGTGAAAGTCGCTCAGTTGTGCCATGTCCCACTCTTGCCTGCTGGCCTGCTTTGTCCATGGAATCCTCCAGGCCAGAATACTGGAGTGGGTAGCTGTTCCCTTCTCCAGGGGATCTTCCCAACCCAGGGTTTCAAACCCAGGTCTCCCGCATTGCAAGTGGATTCTTTACCATCTGAGCCACCAAGCCAAAAATAATAATAAAGAAATCAATGAAACTTATATTTTTTTTAAAAAAAAAAGAGGAAGAGAGACTAGAGCATGGTCATTTCTCTCTGTCTCAAGTGAGGACACAGGAAGAAGACAGCCATCTGCAAACCAGGATCATACCAGGCACCTGGTAATCCACCAGCACCTTGATCTTGGACTTCTTAGCTGCAGGACAGAGACACATGTTTGTTGTTTACATTGCTCAGTCTATAGGATTTTGTTATAGCAGCCCATGGTGACCAAGAGACCTGCTTACTAGGTGAAACAGGGCTAGGAGATACCTTCCAGGTGTGGGGAGGGGTGGGTCTTAATTTATTCCCTTGGGAATCAGCAAGGTGACATCCTGATAGTAGGATCTGATGAAAGGAGTAAGACACCATTTGAAATTGTTCCAACTTTGAGACACTTTTTGTCATTTCAGCCACACACAGGTTTACTGAGGTGTTGCCCTGGCCCTTTGCATAATATTTGGATAGCACAGTCCTTTGCTACATGCAGATAATGTGTTAGATGGCTAGAAAAATAACCTGCTTGAACTGCTTCTGATTTATTCCCCCCTCCCTCTTGTATCTTTGCTCACAGTAAACACATCAATATAGAGCAGCTAGAAAATGAATACTTGTTCATGGAAGGTGCATGTGGGTTTCGGTGGATGCTACTGCATCTCAGAATAGCAGATATGGCAGAGGGGGGAATCACTGAAAAAGCAGGCACACCTTTTCCTGGAGTGAGTGGACAGTGGTGGTGGTTATTGGTGTCTGGGCATCAGAATGTGGAGGAAGATGAGAGGACCATCTTAAGTTTATGGTGCTGGAAATTACATGGAAAGCCAAGTAAGAAGACGAGGATGGTGATTTGTCAAGTGCTTACTATATGCCAGGCTCTGTTGTAAATGCTTTTCATGTGTTTATTTACATCTCACCACAACCCCAGGTGAGACTGGCTGTTATTATTCTTATACCCATTTATAGATGTGGAAAAGGAGGCTTAGTGAGTTTAAATAACTTCTGGGTTCCCATCAGTTAACCAGGAGGGTCTTTGTGAGAGACCCACAACTCCCCACAAGATATCAAACAAGTTAAGGGTTCCTGTTAGTTTGGGATGGATTGTGATTCTGGAAATTCTAATCTTTCAACTTCAGAAGCACCTGCCAGCATTTTTAAGGGACGTTTAATTCCTCTGTGTTATCAGCTGTCAGAGTAAGGAAGAGCATGGACTCGGGTGAAGATTGAATTGGAGCCATGTGCTGTCTAGTTCCAGAACTAGAGTGGCAAGGAACCAGCGACATTTAGAGCTTGAGGAGATATTTTTGGAACCCTATCTGCTCTTGCATTGTCCCCCGGTTATGTGAAGCACCTAGAAAAAATTTTTCTGTTTTTCAGAAAAATAGATTTCTTTCATTTTCATGAATAAATAAGACACTTAGTATTTTCTCCTCCTTAATAAAATCCCTTAAATGTTGACTTCACTAACTATATAGTTTCCTAATTTAGTCATGTTAATCCGAAATTTATCTTTGAGCATTGTGGATTGGGGAGGATTTATAAAACAAAGTGAGAAAATGGCCATTCTGTTTTGTGGGGTCAAGTCAGTGAATTAGTACCTATCCCCACTCTTCAGGGCAGTTATTTGTAGTCAGGTAACAAGTGTGCTAATTATGAAAGAAAATTCATTTTTAAGTCTCTTGCAAGATTTCCACACACATTTAGCAGAGATCTGTTTTCCTTTATATCCTTAGAGAGAATAAAATCAGCATGTCTTTCAAAGTGCATTTGTTAATTTTTAAAAATTGTCATACTGACCTTTCTTCCAATTAGGATGAATTCGTGAGATTTTTGTTCTGTTAGGTTGTGTGTTAAGTACCATTGTCCTTGCTTGAATTTTCTACCTCAGTGCCCTCCATTTCGGTTGATGCAGTTACTTGCTTGCATCTATTATTTGGGATAGCTTTTTAAAAGCTGCCACTTTGGAGCAAGGTGGACTGATCTCTGAAATGAATTTGGACATTTGGACACTTATGACAGGGATTGACACTAGGTGGGTGGTAGACTCTAACAGATTTAAGTACAGCGGGTATACTTACAGCCTATTAATTCTAAAGCATTGGTGCTCTGAGAGGAGACTTTTCTGGGTGGCAATAAAATGTCATTCTGCAATTTAAAGTTAGAAGGTGAAATGGGATGGAGCTGGGTCAGTGCCTTGTGACCCTCTGAATTAGTGATTACTTGGAAATTCCACCTCCTGCCCTCCGGGGGGTGAACAACCTTTGAGACAGCATCCACTGCCCTCAGTTGTCACCCAAGACAAAACCCATGTGTGACTTAGGACAATAAAGAGACGTGTTGCAAAATGGTGATGGTAGAAGTATTGAAAGGATGCTCTGGTACATCTCATTCACTTCCTGCAGGCCTTTTGTTCTGTGATGGTTTTGTGATCATGTAAAATTCAGCTGATTTGTCTTCTGGTCCTGCCGAACCCTTTCACTACGGCCAGAGAACATGCTTGGGAATTTGGAGCCTGGGAATCCCTTAGAGGATTTTCCCCCATTCCCTTTAGCCCCTGAAAATAATCTTGAGCTTTGGGGGAAAAATGCTAGGAAAACTGAATAGTCTTCTGTTGATTTTCATACTCTCATAGAGCTTACAATCAGCACTGCTTCTTTTTTTTATTTTATTTAGTTAGTTTAATTACCTTACAATATTGTAGTGGTTTTAGCCATACATTGACGTGAATCAGCCATGGGTGTACATGTGTCCCCAACCTGAACCCCTCTCCCACCTCCCTGCCCATCCCATCCCTCAGGGTCATCCCAGAACACTGCTTCTTAATGTGGGACAAAGATACCCCCACCACATACACTTCTTCTGCCCTGAATGGAAGGTGATTTGGGCAGTGTAGGGAAGGTGCTCGGGGTTATTAGCAAGTGATTCTCTTCCAGCAAGGCCATGAACTAACATAATTTATGGGAGAAATGTTCTGGATTGTGTATTTCTTGACCTTTACATATTTTCATTTCTTAAACCTTACAAGGCAGAAGCTTTGTCTTAGAAATAGCTGTTCTCTTGCATTAAGGTTCTCTGAAGCAACTGGTGTGACTTGTTTTAAGATTTAAAGTGTAAATTTTCATAGGCTGTTAACAGTGAGCATTGTTGTTTGGTCACTAAGTCGTATCCAACTTTTTTGCAACCCCATGGACTGTATAGCCCACCAGACTCCTCTGTCCATGCGATTTCCCAGGCTCAAGGAAGTATTGCTTTAAAATACATGGCCATTTACTTGAGAAAAGGCTAAAGTGTGGAAAATACTTTTTATCCAACAACATGTGAAACTCTCAAATTGTCAGTTGACTTGTGTGCTAATGTATCTTAGTCCCCCTCTCTTTAGGCAGAGCCTGTAAAGGACTGGCTGTAGTAGATTCCATTCTCTGCGTTAGAACACATGCCCCTCCCGTGCAGCTAGGGAAATAACAAGGACCTGATTGGAAAGGAGGTTCATGGTTGTAGGGCTGGACACCCAGTGGACATTTAATGAATTCTTTGATTATTGTGTCTTCTCCTTGGCTTTCAGCCCAGTGTAGATTTTCTCTGGCCTGTAGCTGAGAGCTGATACCTGCAGACTTGTTTGTTTTACATATGTAGCTAGTAGTCAAAATGCTTCCTCCACTCATATGAAGGCAGGACAAGCATTAGGCACAGTCAGAACTGGCAGTTGCTAGGCGATGGGATATGAGGGACTCCGTGGAGTTCCCCCAACCAAAAGAAATAGTCCTTCTGACCCCTGAAATATTACAATTATGGTTTGATTCCATTGGATTGAGCAACGCCCCTTCCTTAAAGAAATGCAAGTTCTCTCACATGGGGGAATAACTATTGTGTGCTTAATATAATCTTTGATGGGGCTTCCCGATGACTCAGTGGTAAAGAATCTGCCTGCAATGCAGGAGATGAGGGTTCGATCCCTGGGTTGGGGAGATCCTCTGGAGGAGGAAGTGGCAACTCACGTCAGGATTCTTGCCTGGGAAATCTCATGGACAGAGGAGCCTGGTGGGCTACAGTCCATGGGGTTGCAAAGAATTGGACATGACTGAGTGACTTATCATGAGCATAATCTTTGGTGCCCACACAGGGTATTAATCTAAATGAGATACATTACGCTTTGTCAGGGAAGGTTAGGGTTGTGTTCCTGTTTGTTATTTGATTTTTTTAAAAAATTTACCCTTTGATTGATGGAAGACCAAGGATGCTAACTATCCAATGCCAACAGAAGATCACTGGCAACCTCTGTGCACTTTGCAGGGAGGCAAGCTTGTTTTGAAATTAGCCTGGCTTGCCTGCATCTGGGAAGGACTCAGGCAGAGAAGGCCCTGCATGCAGGAGCTGAAAGGGAGTGTTTCTTACCTCCAGACCCGTAGGACACAGGTTATCCCCCGCCCCCGCTCCTGGGAAGTGAGGCAGAAATGACTCTTGGCCATCAGCCACAGCTTTAGAACTTCCTTCAGCCTGAATCCCTGGCAGACTGAAGTGGACTTTGAGGCTGCAGATGAGGAGTCGGTGATTGATCTCACTCCACATGTGTGTGAGGTTTGAGAATGCCCGGTGAGGCCGTACAGGGCGGTGGTGAAGAGTGAAGTTGGGTCAGCCACACCTGGGTGTGAGCTTTGATGCTTCCTCTTACCAGCTGAGCCACCAGGGACAGATTACAGAGCCTCCACTCTCGTGCCTAGAGAACACAGACCGTGATGACGGTGCTTGCCTCTCGGCCAAGGAGATAAGTGCTGTGCTCAGTGTGTGGTCAGACCTCCAGAGCCCGTTACTACCATTATTATTAAACAGTGAAATGCTAACAAATAAATGTAAGGGGACAAACCATTTGGAGCTACTGCGCCAGAGGGTCCATTTAGACTTTGACCTCCAGCAATACTCAACTTCACCTTCCTTTGTATAGTTTGTTAGATGGTGAATTTTAACCATGGTGTGGAGCTTTCCTTCACATCTAACCAGGGCGGGGGTGGGGTGGGGCGGTATTGAGACCCAGTTCATGACATATTCAATATTGACAGAGAAATGAAATCCATCTCTCACAGATCTGCAGAAGACTGTCATCATGGGTGCTCCCTAAACTATCCAGAGGTAAAGGGGTGTAGCATTATTTTTTTTCCCCTTCAAAATCAATGTAAAACGTAGAAAAAAGAATTCTCTTTTGTCTTTAGACATGTTTGTTTGTTCTGACCTCTCTGTGAAAGTGAAGGTTGCTCAGTTGTGTCCAACTCTTTGAGATCTCATGGACTGTGTAGCCTGCCAGGATTCTCTGTCCATGGAATTTTCCAGGCAAGAATACTGGAGTGGGTTGCCAGTCTTTTCTCCAGGGGATCTTCCTGACCTAGGGAATGAACCTGGATCTCCCGCATTGTAGGCAGATTCTTTACCATCTGAGCCACCGGGGAAGTGGTTGGATGTATATATTCATCTCCCCAGATGTGGTCTAAGTCAGTGTCAGAAAAAGTTACCAGTGCATTTCAGATGAGATGGGAAAGGGATGCTGTTTGCCAGTTGGGAGTGACACAAGGCGTGTGTTCGTGGGGTCTCCAGAGGGCCTTAAAGGGTGGGCCTGAGGCTGTTGACAGGTGGTGGGCTCACCGGTGTTACTGATACAAGGAGCTTTGCATTCAGGGAGTTTCTGGACCACTTGGCATGCTCGTCAGGGCTGCAGGGAGTGGAGAGCCTTTTTATATGTCACCAGCTATTGCGTGCCATCGCTGCTTCCTTTCCTGTCCTTTTCATTTTCCTTCACCAGCATGGTTCTCAGATTTATTAACAGCCTTTTCATGCCTTCTGCAGCCGTCAGGATGAGCGATAAAGAGGCCGGAGAGAATCCAGTCTTCTCGTGCCTGTCCCTCTTCACTGCGTGGCTTATCTTCTGTTTCCCCTCTGTTTTTTCTTTTAAAGAAAATTCTGTGTTGCTGCTCTGCATCAGGCTAGAGTCTCTTTCCTCCTCCTTCCTTCTCTTTTACTGCTTTTAATTGTTTTGGTGCGTTTGTTTTCCCCTGGGCTTGAGCACAGTGGGACAGGTCAGCTGTCAGAAGAGGGGCTGAACACCACTGATAAGGCTTTCAGGAGACTGCAGTGGAGTCATTCAGCAGCGTTCCCTCCCTGAAGCCCTGGAGTCTCCACTGATGCAGGGGGAAAAGAGAAGGGAGTTCAGAGTAGTAGGGGTAACCCACATCAAGGGCGTGGCTTAGCCACGTGAGCTCTGGGCAGAGCGTGGCTTACCCAGAGCCCTTCTCCAGGGAAAGGCATTGCCCAGTGCCAGCCCCGGGGACTCTGGGACATGGATGTAACGTCCATCGGGATGTGACACGTGTGCAGGAGGCCTTGGAGAAATAACTCAAGTGAGAACTAGGCATCCAGCATCTTGGAGATTTAGCCTCTGGAGTTGGCCCTTCAGTTGCTGGGTTCATGTGTCCACCCCATTGGTGTTTTGCAACTAACTCACTTACATAAAAACCAGAAAGCCTGGGTTTTGGTCTTGCTTCAACTGCTAATTCCTTTGGACAAGTGCTGAACTGTGCTAGGCTTGTAAAAAGAAGTAGAAAATGATTTCCAAAGTACCTTCCATTGCTAACAGCTAAATTTCACTTTACCAACTCTACCTGCAAGGCATCGGTGAGAAGCATATCCTTCCTTGGACATTGGTGTGAAAATGTGTTAATTCCTTTTTCCCTCAGTGCCTGAGGTAAACCCAAAATCATGGTTCTTGGGATTCATTTGTGTAGCCTGTCCATCAGGATATTCATGGTGAGCATTTAAGGAAATGGTACACATCTTCTGCAATGAAAAAAAGAATAAATTGTATGAATAGTAATATCATCAGGTTGCAATAATTCTCTGTGTTTTTTCAAAACCCAGTCACACTTGAGGATGACCCAGTTTGAGGATACTCTCCATTTCAGATACCCTAGAAATGTGATAGGGTTCTTCTGTTTTCACTCTTGCCCTCCCACGTGACTAGTGCTCTCAAAATGTGGTGTCTGAATGGATGGCTAAGTGATCGAGTGAGTGACTTAAAGGCTTCAGGTAACACATTGTCAACTCTCCTTCTTTGACTCTCAGTAATGGTTCTGTGAGGCTTCTCAGGTGGCTCAGTGGTGAAGAATCCACCTGCCTGCATTGCAGGAGACCCAGGTTTGATCAGTGGGTGGGGAAAATCCCCTGGAGTAGGAAATGGCAATGTACTCTAGTATTCTTGCCTGGAAAATCCCATGGACAGAGGAGCCTGGCTGGCTACAGTCCATGGGGTCCCAAAGAGTCAGACCTGCCTAAGAGACTAAACAGCAGCAACAATGATTGGATACAATGAGGGCTTTGGGTAGTAATGCCAAATGTGAAAGGTGTGCACTCAGGTTATATTGGTAGGTCTGCTATCTTGCCATAAAAACCAGCAGGAAATGAATAAAACTTAGCTAGCTTGAGAGCGTCATCAAAGAGGGTTCCTATCCAGACTAGCTACCACAGAGACCCTAGAAGATCACACAGTGGGTTGCTTTACTCCTGATCTCAGAAGGGCTTTTAGATAAACTTGATTCTTTTTTTTTTTAAATTGAAGTATAGTTGGTGTATAGTATTACATCCATTTTGGGCATACAGTAAGTGATTTATAATTCTTAAAGGTTATGCTCCAGTTAATTATTGTAAAATATTGGCTGTGTTCTCTGTGCTGTATAATATATCCTTGTAGCTTATTTTATACATAATTGTTTGTCTCTCTTACCCACCCCCACCCCTAAATTGTCCCTCTTTAGTTCCCTCTCCCCACTGGTAACCACTAGTTTGTTCTGTATATCTGTGAGTCAGTTTCTTTAAAAAAAAGATTTATTTGTTATTTGGCTCTGCTGGGTCTTAGTTGGGGTACTCAAATCTTTGATCTTCATTGTGGCATGCAGTCTCTCTAGCTGTGGTGTGTGAGATCTAGTAGGGATCAAATGACCCTTACATTGGGAATGCAAAGTCTTAGCCACTGGACAACCAGGGAAGTTCCTCTTTTTTGTTATATTCACTAATTTGTTGTATTTTTTAGATTCTACAAATAAGTGATGTCTTACAGTGATGTCTGATTTATTTTACTTAGCATAATGCCCTCCAAGTCCATCCATGTTGTTGCAAATAGCAAAATTTCATTTTTTTTTAATGACTGAGTAATATTTATGTGTGTATACAAATTGCTAAGTCCCTTCAATCATGTCTGACTCTGTGCAACCTCATGGACTGTGGCCCACCAGGTTCCTCTGTCCATGGGATTCTCCAGGCAAGAATACTGGAGTGGGTTGCCATTTTCTTATCCATATTTGTGTGTGTGTGTGTATACATATATACATATATATATATATATGTATGTGTGTGTGTGTGTGTGTACATATATACATGCACACACAGCATCTTCTTCATTCATCTGTTGATGGAGGCTTAAGTTGCTTCCATATTTTGGCAGTTATAGATAATGCTGCTATGAATTTTGGGGTTCATGTATCTTTTTGCATTAGTGTTTTTAGGCTTTTTTGGATATGTACGCAGGAGAGGAATCACTGAATCATGGTAGTTCCGGTTTTAGTTTTTTGAGAAACCGCCATACTGTGCAAAACCTAACTCTTGTTGCAGTCGAGGAAGCAATGATATTGAAGTTAGACCCAAGTCTACCTTCATTCTAAATGCCTTTCTTGTCAATTATGGTTATTCTAATTGGATAGCCTTGAGTCTGTGAACCTCAGCCCCCACTTTGACAACTGCAAATAATAGTACCTGAATAGATTATTGTGAAGATTGTCTTAAATGTCATGTGCATAATAGTTAAACCAGAGCTAAAGTCCCTGACACACAGTAAGCTTCAAAAATGATAGTTGGCATCATCACCATTATTATCACCATCACGTTCAACTCAGGGACTATGGACATCTTCTGGTATGTAAAACAGTGATAATGCCTACTCTCTAAGGCATCGCAGGATTGAAAAAACAATATTTGCAAAGGGACTCTCACTGTTCCAGGCACATCGCAGAGGAACAGTAAGTACTAGCTTCTTTCCTTCTCTTCTCTTTGATGACGTCACACTTTTCTCTTTCCTTGGAGGACAGTGGGGCACTATTGCTCTTTTGTAAAGTGGTCAGTGTCATTGAGGGGTGGTCCAGAGGCCCTCATTGTTTGGGAACCCATGGTTAATTCCGAATCTGTGGACTGTAGGATATTTTGATGGTAATTTAAATTGTGATAATGATGTTCTGCTGTCTGCCTTAGTCCCATGTTGATTTTAGTTGGTGTAGTCCATCTGTCATGAGAGGATCACTCCTGAAGAGAGATAAGACCACATTTCTGGGCCTTTGAATCAGAGAATGAGATTCAATCAGCTTCCTCTCAGACTTCAACTGCTACCATATCCAGAAGCATCTTTGCTGATAGCTGTATATGGGTATCACCATATCTGGCAGGAATGAGCCAGCAGTTCTACTTGGGTTTTTGTTTTTTTTTTTGAGTCTTGGATGGTGTTTCTGTATGTCTTAAGTCTCCTCACTTTTCATTGCTCTGATTCATTCCCCCACAAATTGTGGTCACAAGCCTTGATCAACTGGGGATAATATGCAAATATGTCTGGGATAGCCTGTGTAGCCTCTTCATATCATAGTTGGATATCTACATCATTCCTGATTGTATCATAACCCATGAACAAAAGATGCCATTGACAAATCTTACCTATTAATTAATGTCTGAAGAGGATTACCACTTTGGTTTTATTGACATCATGTTGCTGTTTAGTCACTAAGTCATGTCCGACTCTGAAACCCCATGGGTTGTAGCCTGCCAGTCTCCTCTGTCTGTGGGGTTTCCCAGGCAAGAATGCTGGAGTGGGTTGCCATTTCCATCTCCTGGGGATCTTCCCGACCCAGGGATGGAACCTGCATCTCCTGCCTTGCAGGCAGATTGTTTACTGCTGAGCCACCTGGGAAGCCCTTTTATCCACTTCATAGGAACTGTAAATATCCATCATAAAAGGCTACAGAAGAAAACTAAACCCATTCGAGCATCTCTCTCAGAGGCTTATAATCTCAGTTTTGTGTGCCCTTTCTAATAACAAGTCAAGTAATTTTTCCCTCTCTGTGAAACTTGAGCACACTTCTGACTGTATGCTCTGGACTCAGAGTCCAGCTGCTTGGCCCTGAAGCTTCAGTGAGCTTGCTGGAGGGATACAGCATCTGTCAATGGTTTATGAATCGTCTGACTGAGAGGGAGGGTTGCCATTTTAGGTTCAGTGCATCAGAACGGGGTTTCCTTTTCATGCTTTCATAATTAAGGTTTTTTTTTTTTGTTTTTTTTTTAGCATATATGTATTTGCAGTGTTGCAAATTTAGAGAATTCTGACAATTTTCTCTATCATTCTAATGATCTGTATTCATATCCCAGGGCATGTGGTTAATACATCTAAATGTTGAAAATCTACCCTTGTTGAGCAGATAGAGGTTACTATAAAAGCTGCAGAAGGATGCTTTACAAAATTAGATAATGTATGTGAAAGCAGCTTGGAATACGTGACAGAATGTGCAAGAGTGTGTGTGTGTGTGTGTGTGTGTGCATGCACGCACACACACGCATGTGTATTTAATAGTTCATCTCCCACAGGAATACTGTTGACAGAGCCTTTTGTAAAATATATACAACCCTCAGCAGGAGACAGCATGATCTCAAGGAAAGTATACAGTGTTGTGAGGTTGACCTTGGTGTATATTTTGAATCTGCTTCATACTAGCTGTAGTGTTGTACATGTATTTCACCCCTTGTGAATGTCAGTTTTATCATCTGTGAAATGGGGCTAATAAAACTTTATTTCATAGGGCTTCTATGAGAGTTATATAAGAAACATACCAAGTATTCCAATAAAAAGACTCTCCTTCCAGATGACATATGAACACACAGATATGTTATTTCTATTAATAATACTTTGGTTCTGGTGGTTAGTGTTTTGAATTCTTGTAGCTCCAATCACCAAAAAAGTCTTGATCAATTCTTGTCAGATACTATGTGTGTAGTGTTTGTTTATTTAGACTCTGTCTGTGTTAAAGCCTGGACCATAATACAGATTCAATAAATATTAATACCTGTCCTTTTTACACGATGGCAAAAAAAAAAAATTCTACCTGTTAAAAAAGCTCTACTAATAGTCTGAGGTGAAGAAATGATGCAAATGAAATAAGCACTTTATTCTAGTTCTATTTAGTTCAATGTATAATTGAATTTGCAGCCACTGAAGATTTTCTCCTTTATTTAGGTTTCCTGAATTAAGTCGCTGATTTGTAAGTCTGCCTGCATTTTGGAGAACTTTCCCTCTCCACCCCCTTTCAGCGTACCCCATCCTAATCCACCTCCAGGTTCGCTAAAAGCTAAACCCTTTTGTTTAGTTACATTGGACCCTGAGCATCATCTGTCCCTTCCTGAGAGTCCTGGCATGGGGCAGTTTTCATTTTTGTCAGGATCAGACCCCATCTCCTGCTGGCACCGTTATTCCTACAGGAGGAAAAGGAGATGCACGCTTCATCATAAAAGAAGATGCAGCCCACGTCTCCAGGATTTGTACCTCTGCATTGGCATAGTTCCGCAGTTTGTGTCTCTGAACGGGGTTTTAATCACCTTGGCTTGAGTGCTCAGCTCTGAAAGCTTTAAGGGTACTGCAGAAATGGTAGATTAGCCACATTTAACAAAATAGAAAGTTTTCATTGTGCCATAAAAAGCCTTATTGATCTTGTCCAGGCATTGACTCCAGGGCCTTTTAACCAGCCATTCTGTCTAGACTTGCAGGCTAGAGCCCCCAGTGCTAACAAAGGAGGGCTGGGCTGCCTGCTGCCCTGGAAGGCCAAAGGGATGGGCAAGGATTCAGGTTTCTCCGTGGGGATTTTCTTAAAGAACTAGAGTGATTTTATTCTGTCGTTGGGAGGCCTGTGTGGAGACTTATCAGGTCCCCCAGACCCCAGCCAGCCTTCTCTCACCCTCAGCTTTGGCTGTGGGGCCATCACATGGTGGCAAACACAGGTGTCTTCTCTCCCCTCACTTCCGTCAGCTTTTCCCCTCTTTCCTCCTAAGAAGCCAGGCTGAACCATGGGATGCTGAGGCACTTCGCAGTGGGTCTTCAGGAGTGGGAAAGGCAGGAGAAGAACTGGTTACCTTAGCATTGCTGTGATCAGTTCAACTTCATTTCAATTCAGTCTTCATTTAGCACATTTTGGGGTACATGGGAGATTTCGAAAAGCTGTGAAAATTTGCCACTCACAAAGATATAGGGGAGGAGTTGATATCTACCTGTAAATAGCCAAAGGATTGTTCAAGATTTATCTGGTGATTTAGGTATTTATCAGAATCATCTGCAGGGATTTAACTTTTTAAAAATGAATGCTTATATTTCAAACATAAAAGAGAACAGACCCTGTAGTAGAGGATGTTATAAACATTGGCTTAGTTATTGCCCATATGGAACAAATCTTAATGTTTTGCCATTTTTGCTTTATGTCCTTTTATAAATACAATCCTGTTGAATAGCTCCCTGTTTTCCTTTCTTTTCTCCCTCCCCAGAAGTAAACGCTATGTGAAATTGATGTGTAGATTTTTTTCTATTTTTGTTGCATATGAATAGTGCTGTAATATATAATGATTAGTGATCATTATGTGTGTGTATGTGTGTATAAATCAGTGGAAGTAAAATTTATTGGCTACACACAGTTTATACTCATTATTTTCTGTTTATTCTGGGCTGAATGAAGGAAATATTTGGTAAAAGTCTTTAATACCTTGTATTGATTAATTCATGATCACCCAAATGAAGCTTGGCAGTCTCTCAGTATCCTTTAGTCATTTTGCACTAGGAATCATTTGAGCTCCTGAAATGTTTGTAGGAAATTTCATGTAACACCGAATCATCTTTTTTTTTTTTTGATACTTAAAGGTAGAGAGTTTCACCAATTAGATGATTTAGATGTAGACTTATTAAGGCAGGAAATAGATTAGGTCATCTTCCAAGGTTTCTTATGATGCTACAGTGATGATTTATTATGGAGGACTTTTTGCTTGTTTTCATCTTGAATGAAAAGAGAAATTTTACAGACATAAGTATTTTAAAATTCCATGTGAACTTAAAAATCCATGTATTGCTTCTACATATCTTAATATCTGTTTGAACTTTCCCAAATTCTGTGAACTTTTTGTGACATTTATATTCCTTCCTGAACATTATATGTGAATACAGTGAGTATGTAATTTAGTTAGCAGTTAGTACCAGGGTTAGTGCCACTGTAAAAAAAATCATTTTAGATGATCTGCTTCCTGTTTTAGGATCATTGTGGATGTATTTCATTATTATTAATTTTGTTTTTTATCAAAGTTACAGTCTTCTATCTTCTCCTCTCCCCCTCTGTGTCCCTAGAACATCATCTAAGGACCTCTGTGTCCCTTTGTCCTCATCAACTCTGTAGAATATAGTCTCACAATGAGGTGTTAGGTACTCTGTACAATTGCTTTAGTTGTTGTGTAACTTTGATAAAAGATGCTGGTTAAAAAAAAACAAACATGCAGATTATTCTTTGAGGGCTGGGCCAAGGGTGAAAGGTTATATAGGTCTGTGGATGTGTGTATTTTCTGTATTTTTTTATTCAAAAACATCAAAACTCAATCTAAAATTTATCTTCAAGTATGTGACACTGGTTAAATTTTTACCATTCTATTTACCCATATCCTTGGTGTAACTTCAAGAAATGCATCTTAGTAACACAGTGGCACAGAGCTGGCTTTGGAATTATTGATATAATCATTATATTTACTTATCATTGCCCTCATGCGGTTCCAGGTATGTCTAGTATCTTCACAATCAGAGTGTGAAAGCAGTCCAGGCACTGGTTGTCTGAGGTGACAACTGACAACCAGAGTGTCCTGAATTAATTGAGGAGCAGACACAAGAGTGAAGCTGGCAGTCAGGTCAAGGATCCAGACATTAGTTCCAGTGCTGGGAGAGCTGGGTTAGAGAATGTGCCTTTGATCTGCAGTCCTACCGGGCCTCCTGGTAATTTTCCCCCTGAATTAAACTCAATCGCTCAGCCATAGTTTGAAGAGTTAGAAAACCCCAGGCCTTCTCATGTAGGGGCAGAGTCTACCCTGATAGATTTCACTGCATGAGGGAGCCTAGAGGAGAATGCATGATTATCTTAGGAGGGGCAGAGCTGAAGGAGAGAGAAAGACAAGTCACATGGAAGTAGTGAGCACCGAATTAAGAAATATGGATCCATGGGCGTCAGACCGAGCGGACGGATGGCTTCTCTCCTTGGAGGATTTGAATGGGTAAAGGAGACAAGGTCCATGTGTCATTCCAAACGACTGCCTTCTGGAGAGTCGGGGGTGGGGTGGGGGGTGGGAATGCTTTCCTGAAGGCATGGGACATGAAGATGGTGTTCCCTCTACAAGAGTGTGTTATTGTGTTCAATGATTGTCTGACCCACAATTAAAATGAGAAGCCGGTAGTTGAAAGAAGTGTAATTACAGTTTAACTCATGTAGATCCGGTGGTTATGGGAAATAAAAGGCACAGCATATTACATAAATTATTATCAGTGGGCCGGCAGGGAGCTGCAACACAATTGCTTCAGGCCAGGGCCCCTCCGTCATCTCATTCTCTCTTGGCGGTGTCTCCTGGATTCCTCTTTACCTCTCTGGGCATTAGTCCATCCGCTGGACCTGTTGATGCAACACACTCATGAGCGGATCTCTCCTCTGCCAGTTCTCCATCCCCGTGCCCCAGGAATATGACTCATAAGGCTCCTACCTGCAGCTTTAGCCTCACAGGCCTGCTACTTTACCCACACTGAATTTCTCACCATCCCCTGGGCACCCCATGCTTTTCTAATGATCCTACCAGTGAATACATTGTTTCTTTTAACTAGAACATCATCCTTTCTTTGTATGGTGAACTTATACATCAAGACCCATATCACCTCTTAAATATTTACACTTACATTGTAATTGTAATTAAATTGTAATTTAAATAATTGTAAATATTATCTCTTACACCTGTAATCACTTTTTAATATGTGCATTATCAACAACAACAGCGACAGCTAACACATCTAGGGCTGGGAACTGGGCCAGGAACTTTATCTGATTCATGTCTCACAGTGAATCAATGAAATATGTTTTTCTCCTTCTGTAGACTAGGAAAGCAGGGGTTAGAGAAGTTAAATAGTAAGCTGAGGTTCCACAAAGTTAGGTAAATTCTAGGGCTGGCTGTAAAACCCAGGTCTTTCCATTTCAAAGCCTTATTATTAAATTCCATGTCATCAAGTCCACAGTTCCCCTGCACTCTGAGCTACAGGTAGGTGCCCTGTTTAACGGGAGTCCATGGCAGGGTCTGGCATTCGAGTTTTTTTCTGCTTTATAATTTCTCTTCTTCAGTAAATGCTGGTCAATTATTCCTATTCACAGGGTTTCTATGTGACTCAAGTGTATTCAACACTGGGTACCTCACCTGATGCACAGTAGGTACCTGGAAATACTTATTCCTTGAATGAATAAACAGAAAATCTAGCTTTTATTATAATACCATTGAGAACTATGCCGTCTTCAGGATGCTGTTAGCTTTCTAGTGATTTCAGTGAAGCATGATTTTCCAGGCCATTCTTTTGTGGACTCGAGGCAGCTCCCCTCACCAGGATCCTGGCTGTTTATTTTCCAAGTGACAATTTGATTTACTATTTTCCTTCTCATCACTTTCAAGGAGCATCTGCAGGCTAGTGAGTGACCCAGGCAGCGTGGAAAAGTCCATTTATTTCTCTGCTGTATCTCTCCTACAGAGCCTGTGGACAAGGATTAGAAATGGCCTCAGGAGGTCAGGTCTCCTGTGTGTGTTTTCTTTTGTGGTGCAGCATTGCTCATAACAACACAATTTGCCGTCTGCTGGTGCACTCTGCGTTTAAGATACCTGTTTGGGGGGTGTGGCAGGTAAAGGATTCATCGTTTGTCCTTGGTGGATGGCTCTGCAGTTTGGTCCATCCCAATGCTTCGGTTGGCCCTGAAATACATTGTAAGGGAAATGGGACTGGAAGAAGCAAGAGGGCAGTCACTTGTGCAGTCCTTTTTTTCTTTCTTACTCAGTATGTTCCTTCCCTAAGTCTAGCAGGAGATGTCCTTAGGTGATGTCTAACAGAATTCCCTCTAGGAAGAAGATTTCTGCTTTTCCCTCATTTTTGCAGATATGGTCCTCTCATAGCCCAACCGCTAACTTGGGGGTCCACACATAGCTTGTAAGAAGCCTTTAGAGGTGGAAGTTGTTCTGTATGTTGGATGCTTAGCAGGTTGAATGGAAAACAGAATTGCATGTGAACAGACTCACACCCATCTGCCTTAACTTGTTCCTTTGCCAGCAAGTGACTCACACGGGCATTTTCCCTCAGGGTGACTTTCAGATGGAGTGGAGATGCAGCCCCTGTAGTGACGAGTAGGATGGTTGTGGAATCGTGGCCTTCTCAAGAAGTTTATTTCTGCTTTCTGTACCCCCCTGCCTTGGGCTTGTGCATCTCCCATCCTCCTCAGGGCTTCTTTGCTTGGGGAGAATTGGGTGATGTGCTAGTTTACAACATAAGACCCTGAAACCTCTCATTGCAACTGCACCCCGGGAGGAGAGACAAAACCCTGCTGAATCTGTGGATCAGAGGAATGGAGTCAGCATGTCAGCCTCAGGACCACCTCCCTTTGTCTGCCAGGGAGGGCAGCAGCAGCTCATATTGTGTTTTGAGGCTCATTAGCTCCAGGGTGGGCCAGGCCAGGATGGCCAGCTGGGGTTATCTTTGCATCAGTGCAGAATAAAGTACCATGCTGCCGCAGAGGTTTATTGAAGGATGAAGAATTCAAAGATGAGAGCAGGGTTTTTTTTTTTGAAAAACCTTTTATTTTATTTTGGGGTACAGCTGATAAATAATGTTGCGATAGTTTCAAGTGAACAGCAAAGGGACTTAGACATACATATATCTGTATCCATTCTTCCCCCCCAAACTCCCCTCCTGTCGTCCAGGCTACCACATACCACGGAGCTGAGTTCCATGGCTGTATAGTAGGGACCTTGTTGGTTATCCATATTAAAATATAGCAGTGTGTACCTGTCCAAACTCCCTAACTATCCATTTTCCCCAACCTTCCCCCACCCCCCAGCAATCATTGTGAATCTGTTTCTATTTTGTAAGTTCATTTGTATCGTTTCATTTTAGATTCCACATATAAGGGATACCATGCAATATTTCTCCTTCTCTGTCTGACTTCACTCAGTAAGACACTCTCTAGATCCACCCATGTTTCTGCAAATGGCATTATTTCATTCTTTTCAATGGGTGCATAATATTCCATTGTATATACGTACCACATCTTTACCTATTCTTCTATCAGTGGACACCTAGGTTGCATCCATGTCTTGGCTGTTGTACACAGTACTTTGGTGAGCACTGAAAAGTAAAGTGAAGTCGCTCAGTCATGTCCAACTCTTTGCGACCCCATGGAATGTAGCCTACCAGGCTCCTCCGTCCATGGGATTTTCCAGGCAAGAATACTGGAGTGGGTTGCCATTTCCCTCTCCAGGGGACCTACCTGACCCAGAGATCAAACCCCGGTCTCCTGCACTGCAGGCAGATGCTTTACCCTCTGAGCCAGCAGGGAAGCCCTTTCTGGTGAACACTGGGGTGCATGTAAAAGAGGAGAACAGTTTTGCCTGTGTCTCTGGAACCTGTCCTCAGGAAGCTTGCTCCTGCTTCCTTTTCTAGAGCACCACAGGTGTTCTGCTCGGGCCCAGCAGTTACGCCCACCCTAGAGGTGTTGGCATTCTAACAGGCTCTCCTAAGTGGTATCTAAACATTCCATTTCTGAGGCTCTTTCTCTGATGAGGGTGAAGAGTGTGATCTCAGTCTGGCGTTTTCCAGCCTGCCCCTACAGGGGATTTTGAGTTGAGCTGGCCCCACTCCCGGATCCCCTGCTTGGGCTCCTGCTGCCTGAGTGGCGCTTACCTGTCATTGTCAGTGGCTTTTCCTTTTGATGGAAGGGACTTCGTGCAGTTGCAAGACATCAGATACAGGGTCAGGCTCCTACTCCTCTGAGAATTTGAGTTCCTGATGGGGGTGGTAGTGGGCTTTGGTGGCAAAAGTGATGGAATGAGAATCAGAGTTCTGAGGTTTTGGAACTGCTCTAAATGCTTCCAAGTGCCTTGGATAACCTATGGAAACTGTGGGTCCCTCTTCCTTGCATTGGTGTACGCATAGCAAAGTAACCTCCCAGACTGTTGAAGAAATACAAAGAATGGTTACGAAAGCATTTGGAAATATATCATATTTTAAAAAAATAGTGAATAGAATCCCCTTTTACTCCTTCCTGGGCTTTCCTGGTGGCTCAGATGATAAATAATCCGCCTGCAATGCAGGGGACCTGAGTTCGATCTCTGGGTCAGGAAGATCCCCTGGAAAAAGCAATGGCAACCCACTCCAGTGCTCTTGCCTGGAGAATTCCCTGGACAGAGGAGTCTGGTGGGCTACAGTCCATGGGATCACAAAGAATCGAACACAGCTGAGTGACTAACACTTTCATTTTTCACTTTACCCATTCCTGACCCGTTCTCACCTGAGCCCTTTCTTGCCCAGTGCTGTGTTCTTGTCCTCACATTTTAACCTCTGGCCCTTGGCTTTCCACGGCTGCATTTGCATCTAAAGTAGCCAAACTTTGGCTTCTTCCTGTGGTCTCCAGGTTTTTAGAATCTCTGTCTAGGTTGTCCCTTCTAGAAACTTTTGCTTCCATTCTTGTCCAGTGAAATGCAAACCTCACTGGGTTATATCAACATTCGGGTTGAGCCAGTTTCAGGCACCCCTTGAAGGAGGAGTTCAAATGTGTTCTGCCTGCTTTTCACTGGGCTCTCTGCCTTCAGCTCTCATTTCTTCCCAGTTCACGCTCAACCCAACAGAAGCAGGATTGCATAATCTTATATTTAAAAAATGCAAATCAGACCCTCCATCCTCTCAGTAAAGTTAGGCATTGGTTCCTCAGGACATTTAGAATAAAGTTCCTATTTCTTAATCTCACAGCCTAAGACATCAAGCTATCAGTAACCACAGGCCCAATTCAACAGAGATATGTATTACTTTACACTTCTTAAGTTCCACAGTAAAAGAAAAAAAGACTATTTTAATCTATTTTGGAATTTTTCAGAGAAATAGAGTTATTGATATATAAATCAGCAGTTGTATTTTTTGGGGGGAGAGAGTAGGAGACAGAACTGAGTAAATGCCTAATAATGCTGTGTATATATCAGTTCTTGGATTAATAAGTCATTTGAAAAATCAGTTTATATGTCTATACAAACTGATTCAAAACCTTGAGTTATACTTATCTTGATTGCATCTAGTGTTTAATCAATTGGACACTTAGAAGTAATGGGCAAACGATTTGTTGTCATACAGGGTTGAGCTCTGCTTTTCATGCAGTGAGAGTAGCATTTTTATTTTAACACTTACGCAATTGATTGTAAACTTTGGAGTGATATAATCTAAATGAATCTACACAGTCCATTAGCCATTTCAGCACCTGCCCTCTTGCCAAGCTGTAGCTTTACACTAAGCCATTGTATGCTGTGTTACGTAATCCCCTGCATTCATTTTCTCTACCTATTTAGCCTGAATATGTACAAGGTGACTGCATTGTCTCTTGAACCTCCTTCTCGGTGTAAACACTCACTATAGAAAACAGATTTGGGGGCAGTATTACATCTTTCTAATGGAGAGTTTGGAGAATTGAATTGGCTTAGAAATGTATTTGTCACTATTTGGTTTGGCACCTTTTAGTTATATTCACTATCAACTTAGTATGGTTTTCAAGGTGATAAGAAAGTGCTTGAGCTTTAGCCACTGGAAGGAAATTAAGACAATTCGGGCTCTTAGGAGAAAAATGTCAGTTGTGAGAGTGTACAAAGGAACGTTTTCTTCCAGGTCCTCAGTCTTTCTCCTGGCAAGCCCTTGTTTGCTCTTTTGAAGACTGGGTCATGCACTGCCAATGCCGCTCCTTCCTGTAAACAATACAGGGGAAAGGATCTGGTGAATTAGAAATGATATGATTTGCTTATCTAGAATACAATTCAGGAAGTAGCTTTCAGTGGTCTATTGTTCACTGCATATGAAGGAGATACATGGTGTCTGGGATGACACTGCCTTCTCCAGTCCAGAGAAATGGTTAAACTGGGGAAACTCATCATTGAATGAAAGGAGTTAGAGGGCTGTCAACTGCTGTAGCAGTTTTCACTGTTGTTGTCGTTTCGCAGCTAGGTCCTGTCTGACTCTTTCTGGCCCCCATGGACTCTCACCTGCCAGGCTCCTCTGTCCATGGGATTTCCCAAGCAAGAACACTGGAGTGAGTTGCCATTTCCTTCTCCAGGGGATCTTCCCGATCCAGGGATTGAACTCACCTCTCTGACTTACCAGGTTCTTTACCACTGAGCAGATATTTGCAAAGTAATATACTCTCAAGGATGCATAAAATCTTCATTGATGAATTTGCATGGGTATTAGCATAAATACATGTGTGATTTGCATAGTTTTTTCTCTCATTGGTTTTATTTCTTATTTATTTACTGTGATGGCCTCTTAATGATGTCATTTTTCTCCTGTGGCCTTCTACATAAAATAAGTTCTTTAATTTTAAATACACTGATTCCAGGAGGAAAAGAGAAACATTTCTTTTGGTGAGGAAGTGTGATTTACGTGGGGGTAGGAGGAATAGGTCTCTGGCTTAGTTTATTCAAGGTTTGGGGTGGTTTGTAAATCAACACATGGGCTCAGTGGAACCATTCCTTCCCTTTGAGCAGCAAGATAAGAGCAGGTGGTATATCCAGAATGAAGGGCGAAAGGTAACTGATATTTGGAGAAAAGTTTAGAGGCAGCAGAAGTCCAGAGTAGGACAAACTGGTTTTGGGCAACTCACTTATTCCTAGTCATCAGTTTCTACTGTAATAAAAAAAAGACTGTTTTAAATCAGGCAATCTCTAAAATCTTTTATAGTGCTAAAATTTATTATTTTGACAGACTCCTTGGTCTAATTATGTGAAAAAATATTAAGCACCACATAGTACATTAAATAATATCCCGGGGCCTTGCTCTTCTGTGTCAGGCCTTTCCCCTTTGAAGGGTACTTGATAATTAATTGAGGCTTCTCTTTAGAAGCCCTCCTTTCCTTGCTCATTTATCTCAGTTCACTGGGCACACAGGTGTAACTTAAATGTTTATAGAAGACACCCAGTAATACACCATGTTGGGTGCCAACGACAGGCGTAGTAGTTGGTTGTGTGTACATTTGCGTTGTTAGGAAGAGAGCTTAGCAGTGATACCTGCATTTGATTTGCCATCTTCTGCTGTAAATCAGGGTCATCTCCGGTCTACTGTACAAAAGAGCTTGTCCAATTGAATTCTAACAAAACTATTTCTGCAGAAAAGGGAAAAGAGAGAATGAAAGTAGGGCACTAGGGCATTGGATGGATGGGCCTGTTTCAAACATGTAGTATAGTGCCAAATATCTACTCTGATTTTGGGAGGATTCATTTTGGTAAAATACATCTGGCATGGGTTACGTGCTGAGTAGTTCTCACTGCTTATATGTGTAAGCAGCACCGTGGTCACTTAGAGGTGGACAAGTCCCTTTTGCTTATAGCAGTGTGTGTGCAAACAGAAATGTGCAGGTGTGTACATATCCCTGAGGCCCTCTGGAAGATATAGGACACACTTAATCTCTTCTTTCATTCTTTGGAGTGTGACGTTGAGGTTCACGTTAATGATGTGGTGATGCTATGATGAACTTAATACTATGTATCAGGTGGTCATCTCTTCACATCATGAGAGTGACTCCTTTACCTCATGATGAGAAAATATTTATTTGACTTTCCTTAAGGAGCTTACCAAGGGCTATGATGGTCGATAAGGATCTGAGTTAAGGTGGATTGGCTTTGGTTAGGTCTAGAAGGAAAAATAGAATTTCCTCAACTTTACTTTGTAGCCCCACCCCACCCCATCCCTCTTTAAAGGGAAACTGCATATCTAAATTTGTATTATTGCTCATTTCCTTTTGTTGAGAGGTGCTTTTGACCAACCCTGATATGAAGTTGTTGTATAGTGGCTAAGTCGTATCCCACACTTTATGAGCCCATGAACTGTAGCCTTCCAGGGTCCTCTGTCCATGGGATTTCCCAGGCAAGAATCCTGAAGCAGGTTGCCATTACCTTTTCCAGGGCATCTTCCCCACCCAGACTTTGAACTCTAGTCTCTTGCATTGGTAGGCAGATTCTTTACTGCTGGGCCACCAGGGATTCATCCACTCTAAGTGGGGTTGCCTGACAGGAGGACAAATGGAAGTGTGCATGCTGAGTGTCTAAGTTATAAGTCAACAAATAATTAAATCAAATATTTTCTATCCTCTTACCTTGGAAAATAGAGCCTCGAAACAACTTGGTTAAGGCAGGTTCACATTTAGCATTTTCAGATTCCTGGGAGTTCTGTTTCGGGAAATATCAGCATAGGCAGAGCTAGCCCCTCTGGTTGGCTCTGTGGCCTTCACCCCTCCTTAGCTCCATCGCTCATCACAGGGGCCTGGTATAAATGCACATGGGTTCCTCCACCCACGTGGCCAAGGTCTGTGTAGACCTGTACAGATAGTTCCCAGGGCTAGTCCTCAGACCCTGAGGCGTGCACACTGACAGGCATGATTTGCCTTCAGAAAGCTAATCCAGGGAAGAGGCCTACACAAGCCCTGGGAACACACTTGGGGCTCTTGGGGTAGCAAATTATAGGCCCCCAGTGTCTAGAATACGGTCCTGAAAGAGAGTCTGGGTCCCAGTGTGACACCGTGTTGGCTGTGTGGACCCCTGGTCCTGTGGAGAGATGTTCCATAGGATGGTCTGACCAGGCCATCTCAAAGAGCTTCAGGGAGCAGTCCACTGGAGTAAAAGAGAAGCATTGCTGTCCAGTGTAATATCAAAGCATATTATCACATTCCATTCTGTTCCCTTTTCCTCATCTGCTCAGTCATTTCCTGAGGTTCAACCTCCTTTTTAGAAACCCTGTCATGTTCCACTGGGAGCAGGACTGTACCATGGAAACCAAAGTTAGCCATGTTACCAATGGATAGAAATCAGAGCCAAATCTTTCAGGGTAATTGATTTTTATGTGTTGGTCAATAAAAGGTACTGGGAGCTAAAGAACACTCTGTCAGAACAGTTAATTATCCATTCTAAACCAGCCCTTTTACAGGCATTTAAATGCTGATGTTGATGTAAAAGCAACATAAGCCTCACTTTACCATTTTGCATGAATTTTCCCTTTAGGTTTTTCTCTGGGAAAATTTGAAGGCAAGGTAGCAAGCCTTCCTGCTTCATCATTTTAGTCTTCTGCCCTTGTGTGAACACACGGCTTCTCTGCTAGCTTTCTTGGTCCTTAGATACAAGCCTGTGGAAGAGGTGAAAGAAGTGTTGTTCTGGCATCAGGCCCCTGGCAGGGGCAGTGCCCTGTAGATGTGTGTGTTCTCTTTGGTATTTGCAAAGACGTGGCTCATGCCAGTCAAGTGTTGACTGCTCTCCCCTTTCCTTTCCCTTGCAGCTCGAGAGGAGAATGTGGCCACTTTCCGAGGCTCAGAGTACCTGTGCTACGACCTGTCTCAGAACCCGATCCAGAGCAGCAGTGATGAAATCACCCTGTCCTTTAAGACCTGGCAGCGGAATGGGCTTATCCTGCACACGGGCAAGTCGGCTGACTATGTCAACCTGGCTCTGAAGGATGGCGCGGTCTCCTTGGTCATTAACCTGGGGTCCGGGGCCTTTGAGGCCATTGTGGAGCCAGTGAATGGAAAATTCAATGACAACGCCTGGCACGATGTCAAAGTGACACGCAACCTCCGGCAGGTAATGGCTGAGGGCAGAGAGTGCCTGGAGGCTCCTCTTAGGGGGCTGGGGAGGGAGTGTGAAGTAGGTGATGGGTTAGGTTACATGGAAAAGGGTAAAGATACCATATGGGTTTGCATTTGTCAAGCTTTCTCCCAGCCTTACAATTTCACAAGGATAATGATTAAAATATGTTTCTCCTCTTACTTCAATTCTCCATGTGTGCTTGTTATTTAAGAAAAAAAAATTCAGTTGTATAGATAATAAAAGTTATAAATACTTTCCTTTTATTCTGCTTTCTTTTTTTTAAATCATCTTCTTGATTACATTTGTACCTTGTATTATTGTTAAATTCAGTTAAGGACAGCATTTTATTTCTATAGCTTGGTAGATTTTCCTCCTTCTCTGAACGTATGTTTTTGTTTTTTAAGTAAGTTAGCCATTGCCATGATACCATAATTTTAATTTCTTCCAGAGAAAGTCTTTCTTTTTCTCTTCCTTTTGATTTACCAGCCCCTCACCAATTTTTTTATACTTTTGTTTTATTCTTTTGGTTGTTGGGTTAACCTCTAGCCTTGGAGTGAATTAGCTGGAATCTTTCTGAATTCCTCTGTTTCTCTGTTCCTTGCTGCTACGTTATTGCCCCTGTCTCTACCTCCGAGACTCTTCAGTTGACTAGGAGGCCTGGAAAGTGGAAGGACCCACATTAAAAAGTCAACTTTGGAGCAGCCTTTCCTGGTTCTGTACGTGCTTGAGAACTCCCATCGCTTGCCGATGCTAATCAGGCAACTCCGTCAGGTGACAACGCTCTCAGAAAACCTTAGCCGAGTGAAGTTGTTTTCTGTTCATAACTACTAATAATAAAACAACAGTAACAATAATAATATTTCACCAGCCCACATCAGGAAACAATTAAAATCACTTCCTGTAAAAGTCAAGGTCTGTCCTGAGTCTGCCTTTTCCAGGTTCTGTTTTCACTTGGTTTTTCTACTTGTGAATTTGTCATTAAACTCAGTTGGGCTGCATTCATCCTTTATTAATCAGAAAGCATTATGTAAATTTCCAGAAGGTGCTTATCAAATTTTCTTCTGCAGTATGATTGATTTAATGCCTCCTGTAGACATGAAGGCATAAGAACTGACAGGTATTTGCATATGTTTTCTGTTTGATAAAAGTGTAACTCCTTCATAATGCTAAATAAATGGAGAAGGCCCACCCACAGCAGAAACGTACAATTTTCGAAACACCCATTTCCACACTTAAGCATGTCAAGGAAGCCCCAGGTTGGCTATTGTATTTTATCTATGGTGCAGTTGCCAAATCATAAGAGTTAGAGTCCCCAGTCATCCTAATACACATGGATCGAACATTTTTGAATCACCATTTTATATTTCTCCTGCAAGGCCAAAGAATCCTATTGCAGACGTTTTCTGTCATCATTCCGCACCTGTACTTAAGGAGAGACCCTCTCAGCTGCCAAGAGAGCCCACGTCAAATGTCCATTCACTAACGTATAAGGGCTTGAAATGTTTGAGCTGCAGGAACTAGACCAAAAAGTAAAATATGACCTTTTGTTGGTTCCCACTGCCCGGTACGCAGTAACACCCTCTGGCATTAGTCAGTGGGGGGGGGAGATTCTCCTGTCCCTGGGAACAGAATCCGGCT
This sequence comes from Cervus canadensis, assembly GCF_019320065.1. Taxonomy (NCBI): domain Eukaryota; kingdom Metazoa; phylum Chordata; class Mammalia; order Artiodactyla; family Cervidae; genus Cervus; species Cervus canadensis. The sequence goes on from NC_057391.1 coordinate 84,200,410, forward strand.
GTTTCTCACCAGCTGCTCTGCTTCTATATCTCTCTCCCACCCCACATGCTCCCTTGAAATCATTCTAGAATGATTTCAAATAGCCAGAAAAGGCTCACTTTCATTTCTACTAAAACCACTTCTCTCAAATAGAGTTGGGCCCTAATTCAGTCGTTTACACTGGAATGGGGACAGACTAGCCTGTGATTCGAATACGGGTTGTGCTGTTTGAGTCTCAATAAGCAGAGGAAAGCCACACTGGAGGGTTCTTCTCCCAAGTTCTGAGCCCCAGCCCCACTCCGTGCCCTTGGACAAGCCCCTTAGCCTTCCCACACCAATTTCCGTTTGCGAGACGTTGATTACAGCCCTCCCCAGCCATGTGTGGTGGCGAAATATGCAAAGCACCTCATGTTCCAGGAGGGTTATGAGCTCATCTGTGGTCTGGGTGCTAGACTCGCTGGGACACGCACGACTTACAGGCCGAGCGTGCTGTCCGAAGGTGACCGCCTCTGTCTGTCCCTAAGGATGCAGCTAAGAAGAGCTCTTGAGACAAGGCTAGTGAGGCCCGAGGGTGTTGGGGGCATTTCTTGGCAGAGGGAGTATGAATCTTGTTGAGAAAGTGGATTATTTTTCCCATAAAACACACTTAAAACAATTTTTGAGTTCCCTAGGATATGTTTGAAGGAGTGGGAAGCCCTCGTCTATCTCAATTAAACTTAATCGATTAAACTTCATGAATATTTGATGGCAGCCATGTCTGCTCTTTTGGTAAGGGTGAAAGGCTTCTGTGGTAAAGATTGATCTGAGGAAATTTTATTGAAATTTCCTTACCACATGGAGTAGAGCTTTTTCCCTTTCTTCCTTCTTGGTCATCTACTCATGGTTCTGCTTTGGGGTTAAAGTCAGTCAGCGAAAGTGTTGGTTTGCTCAGTAGCTTTTAGGTTAAGTTTTCAGGGCCAAATTCAGGCTTCCCAGGCGGCCCCTGGTGGTAAAGAACCCACCAACCAATACAGGAGACATAAAGGATGCAGATTTGATCCCTGGGAAGATTCCCTGGAGGACAAAATGGCAACCCACTCCAGTATTATTGCCTGGAGAACCCCATGGACAGAGGAGCCTGCCAGGCTACAGTTCATAGGGTCACAAAGAGGTGGACTTAGCGACTTAGCGCACAGGGCCAAAGGCAGGCACTTGATTGGGGGTTCTGAGTGATGGAGGGAATGTGGATTATTTGTTGCAAACCATCAGCAGGATTAGCACCAAGATAGTAAGGAGTTTTTGTGGGTTTTTTTGCTTTGGTTTGGTTTTTGGTCCATAACCTTGAGTCCAAGGTCATGACCATCACAGGAATTTCTTGACCTCCACATGCCACTTTAATCAAACCAGAAGCATAAAGCCAGGTTGCCCGTCTTTATCCACCTCCAGCCTCCCAGCTCCGGGTGCACTGGCAATTTAACATTTGAAAGCTGTGAAGAAGAGACTAATTGTAGGACTTCTGTAATCACATTTAACTTGCCAGTCCTCTCTGCCACCCAAGCAAGAAATTGCTTCAAAGCTTGAAAGGCATTCCTAACGAGGAATGAGGGGAGCTTGATGCCAACAGTAGGCATTCCAGCAGAGTAAACCAAACAATGACATCATTGGGTAATGAGGAAGACTCCAACTATTTTGACACATTCTAACGACACAGTTACTCTAACCCAAGAGGGCAGGAAAGAGAAGAAAGTTCCCTTCCTGCCTCACAAAGGCTCCCCAAGTCAAAGCAGTTGTGGATCTTTAAATTACTTCTGAAAACAGGGAGTGAGCCACATTGTATGGCCTTCGTTTGCCTGATGTGAATCAGAAACGTTCTAAGCCCTTTTTGTTCTAGGAGAAAGCCATGATCGTCCATGCATGTAGTCAGAGTCAGATGTGAAAAATAAAAAATCCCCAACGTATGGGTGTTTCAGCTCTATTTATCAATTTACTGAACTTCAATGATAAACTTTGGGGGTCTTTTCTTTCAGGAGAGGTGTATTGTATATGTGCTGAGGGTGGGAAGGGCGTGGGGGCAGTGTTCATTCAGAAGAGCCCTTGGAAAGTAAGTATGATGCTAATTCTGACCTGGGTGAGGTCCAGTCTGGTGTTTGGGAGAAGTGAGGAGTTACGGATGACAACGCGGGCTGCAGTTCCTTTCCTGGCTGCGAGCCGGGCGCCAAGGTTTTCCATAGAGTCCTGGTCTCATTGTCTTCCCCCACTCTCTTTTTCTGTGTCGGGTGCCTTTTTTTTGAAAAACTAACCCAAGATCATTCATGCAATGTGTCATTTTACTAACCGACTAATGTACTAACACCCTAACGACTCATCTTTGTTTTTAGTTTTTTTAATTAACAATCGTTCTGTTCACAATTTTTTAATTTCCTTTCTTCCCCCTTTTCCGCAAAGCACTCAGGCATCGGACACGCTATGGTAAACAAACTACATTGTCTGGTAGATATCATTCTTATTGTCTCTTTTTTTGGGTTTGCCGTGTGTTGCCCCCCTTTTCCTCCCCAAACCCCACTTTTATCCTCTTTAGACTTGTTTCTTTTTTTGAATTTTTTGTTGTTGGTGTTGAATGAAATACAAGCCTTTCTTTTTCTTTAAAAAGAAAATGGAAGGGGATGGACCTGTCCTGACAACATTTGGATGACTTTGGTTGGGACAGTTTCCTTTTCTCCACTATTTTTTTTTTCCTAAAAAAAATTTTTTTTTTAAAGAAATATTCTTTGTTTAGCTAAATTCATTTTGGTTTTTTCTTATTTTGCAACTTCCAAGTTACAGACTAGGGACAACTGAGATTTCTGTTGAGGACTTTCTTCTCTCCGTGTCTTCCTACCCCCTCACTCTTCCAACTTTCTTCCTCCCCGCCCAACCCCAAACTCCTGAATCCCCCTTTTTTCATTCCCTTTTGTGTGGCTGTGGATGCCACAGGTGATCTGGGGAGGAAAGTACTCTGCTTCCTGTGTTCCTCCTTTCCCTTCTTCCTCCTTACTTCCCACCTCGGCCAAAGGGAGCTCCGCCAATTGTGTTCTCCATACAAATTCTGCATGGCATGTTCCTGTCTCGTGAATTCCCCATTAGCATCAGAACCTGTCTCCTCATTTTCCTCCTCGCTACTAACAACCTACCAGCCATCAAGCCTACACCACTTTCTTTTCTCTCTCTCTCCCTTTTTTTTGTCTCCACCCTTCTTCATTGTCCTCTCATCCTTCATATATTTTGGGGTTGGGTTTGGACTTTTTCTTTTCTTTTTTTGTTAGTAAGGGAGGTGGTCGGCAGGGACGATGACCCTTTCGTGTTGAGTGTGTTTTCTATCCTCACTTCCTCCTTGCTTTTCAGTTGATTTAGCGCATGTAGGTGTGAAGTGGATTTTGGTTCTTTTCTTTTGTTCTCTGCACCCTGGTCCCACGTCCCTCCCTTCTGTTCTTCTGCCTTCTCTCTTGGCTCCAGATAAGTTTCGCATGGGTGTGTCAGCGTATGGTGTGTGCACGCTTTGGGGCCTCATCTTTTCTCTGCGCCCTCTGCTCCTTTCATGGATGTTGGGTGTATGGGTGCTATTTCTTTCTGGTGGGCATTATTATTATCATTTTTTGGCTCTTACGCCTCATCATTCCTTTCTTTTTGTTAGCATTGCCTTTTTTGGTTTGGGCCATTTCTTTCCTGGGGGGTGGTGATGGCAGTCAAGGGAGGACAGGGGTTGATGTCCTGGGTAGTCCATGGCATGTATCACCCATGACTCATCAAACTCAAGACCCTTTTCCTTCCCTCCCTGAATGCATGTCTGTCAGTGTGGTGTGAGCCCAAAAGGAAACAAATAAAAAAAGAAAAAGAAAAGAAAAAAAAGAAACAAAAACCATCCACAACCAAAGACCAACCCCCTAACAAACCCCATCGTCTAATGTCTCCTTTGCTGTTTCTCATGACCACCGTAAATTACAATCATTCAAAAATAAGCCATCATTTTACCAATGAACCGAGACAAGTGATGTCGTCTGAGGAGAGTTCCATTTTCTAGCCTGACTGAAGAGGGCACTGGGGAGAGCCAGCCGCTCACGCTCAGCTTGGCAGTTCTGAGAAACTCTCCCGGGAGTCTGCAGGCAAACGCCGGAGGCTTGGGCCGCAGGGAGGCAGACCAGAAAATGGAACTTGGCTGCACATATCAAAATCGAACCAAATTAGAAAGAATACCTCACCCAAATCTTACTGAAAGTGATGCCACCGGTAGGGCAAGCCCCCGGACGTTGACAGGACCTTAAGGTCATTGTTGGGATTTCTTTTCTCCCTGTGTCCCTCCACCAGGTGACCATCTCTGTGGATGGGATCCTTACCACGACAGGCTACACTCAGGAGGACTACACCATGCTGGGCTCAGACGACTTCTTCTACGTGGGAGGAAGCCCGAGTACTGCTGACTTGCCAGGCTCCCCCGTCAGCAACAACTTCATGGGCTGCCTTAGAGAGGTGAGTTCACCCATCCCGTTTCACATGCTGACTGTCTGAGCACAGAGGAAATTCCCGGTTCAGTGACTGAATCTGTCCTCTGATCTGTGAGGTCAAAAGTTGCCGGGGTCCAGCCTCGGCAGGATCCAGGGGGTACCCTCAGGATGAACGGTGTCGGAGAGAGAAGACACATGAGACCAGCCTTGATAGGGCCAAGTCTGCGAGGGAGGGAGAGAGGGAGAATGGCCAGACCGGGGTGTGCAGCAGAGTCTGGGAGGGTCTGGCAGAGTCTGGCAATCCTTAATTTTTTACCATAGCTTTTATACCCTAAGTTAGTACATTTCTAAGGGGAAGATAGTTTAACATTACGTCAGCTTGTCCTTCACAAAACCAGGGTGTTTTCTGCATACTTCTTTGTTTATGAGGGTCTTGTACATTATCTTCTGGCCTTGGGGCCTATTAACATTTTATGCAGGTCAGGTGAATGTAAACCTATTTTCTGTTTCTATGGTGACCTTAACTGAAAGGTAGCAGTCTCATAGGGCAACAGTACAGAGTAGAAGTATAACCTTGTTAACACAAAAATTAATCCTTCTGCAGAAGTTGTCAGTTGCGTTTATCTAAGAAGTTTACCCCAGACTGACTGCGACTTTGGTGAGGCAGCTTCTGCCTAGCACTCCTGGCTGACAATTAACAACCATTTCATTGTTACCACACTAGGGCTAAGTTCTTATTTCTCTAGATCTTTAACTATATTAACAGTGGTTTCTATAACACAACCTTAGCACATTAAAAGCCAAAACACATCAAGCAAATGTTAACCCAATAGCTACTTTTAGAATAATTTTTCTTGTGTTTTCTAATAGGACTTCCTCACCCCCCGAAGGGCTCTATGTCTATTAGGGCCTTTATATGATCAGGTTCTTTATGTTATTTTATGTTTAGGGTATTATGAGCAGTCATGCATATTAGTACCAAGGGCATAAATGCATTTGCCAAACAAACTAAAACAACAGCAAAGGAGTTTAAATTAAAACACTCCTTTCTCCCTGGATAATCTCATAAAATACCACCACCCGGGAAACTTATTGATTAAAGTTCTAAATTGATTCTTATTTGGGAAGAGATCGGGGAAGGCCTTCTGCCTGTGTCACGGAAATTAGGGAGTAGTCTATTGAAGCAAGCATCAGAAAGACAGATATCATCTTTAAGGTGAGCGCCGGGGGCAGCTTTTCGGAATCCCTAAAAACCTGATCCGCCTTGCCTGTCAGGTTTTCTCCTCATGACCTTGTCATGGGTGGGATCTCGTGAGCTGGCCTTTTCGAAACCCCTGAAAACCTCATCCGCCTTGCCCGTCAGGTTTTCTCCCTCATGACCTTGTCATGGGTAGGGTCTCGTGTGTTGGCTCCCGACAAAAAGTTGTAGCAGAAACGACTCTGGACTTGGAAGTGGAGGCCCCGGGTTTTGATCCCAGCTTGAACTGGTTACAGGACCGTGGGTTTGCTACTTAAATGCCCTGCCGTTCTGTTTGATCATTTAACTAATGAATCACCTGATCCCACAGGTAGCTGTGTTTTATAAATGAAATTAAACAACTCAGATGAAAGGACTTTGACATCACGAGGATACAGACCCGTGTAAAGTTTGATTTTGGACTTCTGACTGGGCAAATCGGAAAGCCTTAGCTAAAAGAGGCCCTGTGAGCAGCTGTGTGTCTTGTCTAAAACATAGCACATGTATTACTTTACCTTTGCTGAGCTTGATGTTCCCAAGAGTCTCATTATTCGAGATGAAGAAAAATTCTCGGAATGTGATATTAAGGCCCAGAAAACTGGTTTTTCCTTTTTTTTTTCCTCCGGGAGAGCTAGCAGCAGCTGTGAGAAAGCAGTGGGGTTTTGCCATTACTCATTTATTACTATTGTAGCTGATGTATTGAGACCTCTGTCTGAGAGCAAGGGAGCTTGAGTCAAGTGTGAGTTCAATCTCTAAGGTCAATTGTTGAGGCAAAAGGAATCAGACTTGATTTGCTGGATTCTTTCAGCAAACAGAGTCATCAGCACAGCACACTGCACTTTTTTTGTTTAATCTAAGCTTGATTGCCTAAGATACCTATACCATTCCCCTGGGGAAATTCCTTGAGATGCTAACAGTGTTCTTTCTTGTAGATAAAGATCCCTTGTGACACGTTATGAGTCTCCTCTCAGGGCACATCTTTCATTCTTATTCTGGTTACTTGAAATTGGTTGCATATCAGTCACATATGAGATAGCATCACGCATGGATTCGCTCATGCCACTCAGCTGTGAGCCGTGTCTAGACAGGAGTTGCGTCTGTCATGCGTGGCATAGAGCAAGTCCATAATAAGTATGCATTGAATGGGTGCACTTATCAAATAGCCATTGGGTACCTTTTTTTTTTTTTTTTGGCTATAACTAAACATAAAGGCATTTCGTAAACCATGGTCTGCGTATTTGAAGAATTTCTAATGTGGGAAGAGAGATGAAAGCTCTAAGGGACAGTTACAGTTCAGGACACTGTGGGTGCAGCGCCAGGAGGAAATGCTCTAACTGAGCAGGGGAAGCAGATACATTTTAGGTGGGCGTCGGTGTTGGAGAAGAAATGATGTTTGAGCTGGGCCTGCAATAAACCATGGGTACACTGAGAGGAGGGGGTAAGACGGGGGCCTGACAAAGGAGGGGAAATCCAATTACAGATTTGTGTTATTCTTGGTCTGAAGGAAAAATGACAGGAGACAACGCATAGTGTGTTTTCCTCTCGCTGGACATGACCTAGCCTTCTGCTGACCACGGGGACCACACAGGTCATTCCTGACAGAATTGCGGTAGACATAGCACACTGCTTCCCTGGGATTTACTCCCATTTGGATAGGAAAAAGGTATAAACTTCTCAGTGACTAATGAACCTTGAAAGAGTCTTAAACACTGTTAAACCACACTCCGTTGGAATTGCCCTCTCCTCAGAAATAGATGGGCACGTTCTGTTTCGTCGCTGGTGGCTGAGGAATGAATGCGGCATTGGGTGCTGTGCCGAGCGCATCCGTTTATGCCGTGAAACAGCCCTGAGCCTGGAGGCTCTCAGGACAGGGTCTAGTGGTGGCCTCTAGGACTCATCCCCCCTCACTGCTGGCCCCCCCAACACAATTATGTTTTTTGAGACAAGGAGCGGTTTCCCAACTGCAAATCTATCAGTCAAGAAGGATGCCCCTGAATATTTTGAAACAATCTTTGTAAAAATATGAAGATATATCTGATGATTTTATCCATGGAGAGCCTAAAGTAAATAAAATTTACACACACACCCACACACCACTCTCTCCATGTAGAGAGCAGACAGCTTCAAAAGTGTATGAAAAGTAGCACTTAATAGCTTAAAAATTAAAGACAGTTCTGAAAACCAGTGTCAATGACAGAAATGACAATAACATATTTTATTTATGTGTAAATACAAATATACACATATCTTAGCTAGTAGCTAAGCAGAACTTAAATCCAGATCAAGTCAGAAGGAATTCCAAAACAGTGAAGGAAATTGTAAGCAAAACTAGAACTTAATCTAAATTTTTGCCCCATCTCTCCTTTACATATATAAGATAGTCTTTCTAAGCGACTTGGGAGGCTTTCTCATTTGTCTGAGTGTTTTAAACAGATAATTTTGAGTCTAATGAAATCCTAGCATATTCTTTCTTTCCATTTAATCATTACAATTCACTTTTCTGTGGGCAGGTCTAGTCAATTCTTGTTCTTGGTATTTCTTCTTGACAGTTTAGTAAACAATAAAAGCTGCCAGCTATGTTGGGAATTTGCTTCTTGATAAATCCTACTTACCCACTTCAACTATTCCGCTTTAGGACAGTCTGCAGTTATTTTCCAGTTTCTTCTTCCATTCTTTCTCTCTTTCTTCCCTTTTCTGTCATCTCTGGCCATTTGTGGTTCTAGGTTGCCTTAAGCTGAGCTGGGTGCTTTTATGTGATCTTGCTTGTTTCAAAATGGGGACCTGGGGAAGACCCTATGGGATTTATCTTTTGGACCATTAATACTTTGTAGCACAAAATTGTTTTTATCTTTGGAACTACAGCTACTTTACTCAAAGTTAAGTTCTGGTTCCACACTTGAGTCAAAGCAACTCTGTGTGTGTGCAGCTCCTAACTTGATACCAGCGTAAAAGCATGACAAGAGGGTCCACGTTATGATCCAATTATTGCGTTCTACTTTGCACACCCTAGTTATCAATTCAAGGTTTGTATCCACTTAAACATCACAAAACCCACACTTGTCCCTCTTGGTGTTTTTGTGTTTTAACGTGTCTGTCTTACTTTTGTTCTTGCCATGTCCCCAGCTCCTAGAATGGTTCTTGGCACCTAGTGGGCTCTCGATAAATATTTGCTAAATGAAATCACATGCTTGTAAGTAAAGAAAATAAAAAATCTTTAGAAAAATGCTCTCAGGCACACTTGACTATGCAACTTTCTTGGAATCATTAAAGAACATCCTGACATGGCAATAGTTGAATCTTTCAGGAACCTGCCAGCTATCTGATATGAGAGAAGTGTTACATAAAAAAGGCCCAGCATGGCTGAAAGAAACAGGTTGGAACCCCTTCTGGGAAGAACAGGATTGAAAAGGCTTTGAGGAGGTATCATAGTATAAATGAAAAGAAGGCTGAGTTTAAAAATCAGAAAACCTGGTTAGGAATTCCAGCTTTCTTACTGCCTGTATGGCCTGGAATAAGCCACTAATCATACTTGAGCCTCAGTTTCCTAACCCGTAACATGGAGATAATAAGACATCTGTTGTGTTCTTAAGAATGAATGAAATAATGTACGTACAAGTGAAACCATGCCTAAACATACAATGATGTTTTGCTACAATAATTATGATTAAGGGTTGTGTAATGATTCTTATAAAAACAGTTTGTGAATATAAATGTAAGCATAAGTGAATATTCATTAGCACATGCAGTGTCTGTATTTCCCACATTACCAAGTCACTGTGTGGGGGGAGAACAACTTTATTCTGAGGTTTGCCTTACTAAAATTCTTTCATTTTCACTGAAATAGGGATTGTCCATCTCATCCACATTCAGTCTTTACCTAGTCTGTTGCCTTTGGAAATTTATTTGACACCTATCAATTTCCCTTCTATTTAAGTGTGAGCTCCATGAGGACAGAGGCCTCATCTGTTCACAGGTGTTTCACTAAACACCTAGAAGAGTTCTCGGCTTAAAATAATGCATTCAGTAAGCATGTCTGGATTGAATAAGTTAATTAATGAGCAGACATCATGGAGCTCTAAAATCTGAAATTTGGATCCACAGGTATATGCTGAAAACCTACTGTATGCCAAGGATGTGCTAAGATACAAAGATGAATCAAAATCCTTACCTTAGGGGACCTCACAGTTTAGTGGGGGACACACAGATACAGTTTCAAGAAAAAACATTTAATGCATAAAAAGAGGCATTCCCAGGTGCAGTGGGGCTACTGAGAAGAACTTAGACTATTATGGACTTCAGGAAAACTCTGGAGGCAATGATGCCCAAGAAGAGGCTTGAAGACAAACAGAAATGAACAGGGAAAAAGTGATTCTCTGGGGTGATGGGGCAGCATGAGCAAGGGCCAAGGGACAGAGCAGATCATGGTGTCTGGGCAAGTTTGCCAGTGTCCGGGAACAAAATATAAGATCTGGAGTTTCAATGATGTATCAGCAGAATTAGTTAGGGGCTAAGTCACACTCTACCCTTGGACTTTAGGTAATGGGGAGCCATGGAAGGACCTGGAGTAATAGAATGACATGGATTGACAGGTTATCCATCAGGCTTTCAATTCTCTGAGAACTGGTTAGTCCATCTGTTGCTTCTACTTGATTTGTCTTTCTGTCCCAGGGTGCTGGGGAGCAGTCAGAAGGCTAATTTGTTGGCTTTAGCCCTGGGCGGGGAGAGTGTATCTCTGAATCTTCAGGTTTCTGCAGAAAAGTGCTTCCTTCCGACTCCCATTTCATTTTCCAGTGACCTTCCCTGTCAGGACACATGTTTGTCCTTTCCTCCGTCCTTGGCATTACTGAGCTCTTGTGGGTGAAGCACAGTGCAGGAGAGGAAAGCTAAGCTCAGTGCTGAGTTTCAGGGTCAGCGTCTCTATCATCAGGACCAGGGAGCCAACTCATGCCCATCACAGCATCCTCCTGTGTGTTGGGGTCTGCTGTGTTGTGGGATCTGGTCCTTCCTATACCATCCTCAAGCTGTTGCCTCTGCGCTGATATATTGCTTCTGCATTTGCCTCTCTATTGCCCAAGGGGAAGCTCCTGCAGTTCTGAACCCTCTGAGATCAGCCAGTCTAGCTCACTTCTTTCTCATGGCATCTCTAGTGGGGAGGAAGGAAAGCAGGAGAATGGGGAAAATGAACACAAATTTAAAGGAAAAAGGATTGGGGAGACCATCATTGTGCATGTTACATTCCACATCCCTTTGTGATCATTAGCCATTTAAAACTGAATGGGATTTTGCAGCCAGAGATAGTCTCTGAACAGATGATTAATGGTTTAATCTGTGATAACTTTACATTTTATAGAACCCTGATAGGAGTCCACATCTGGTGAGCCAAGCTATTTAAGGCGGTGTTAATTCTGTTAATTGCTATACGTTTATTTGAATTGCTAGCACCTGCGGGCTTTGGGATAATGTGTTTGTTGTTGCTTTTGAAAAAAAAACATACTTATTTTATCTAGTCTCACTGTCTTTTGCTGCTATCTATTATGTTTTTATTATGTGATCACAATTTTTCTTCTGGTTTTTCTTTCATATTGTCCTCTTTTTACTTTCTATACATTTCCCCTACCTCATTCTCATTTTCCTTAACTTTATGCTTCTCAAGGTCTTGTTTTGGTGTCCTTCATGGTTTCTCAGGTGATGATAAATCATTCTGTCCATAACCAGGTCATGGCATTGGGCCTAAAAACTCCCTTTTCCCTAGGGTCAGAAGAGGTTGGAAATGTGAGGAGGGTTGGCTTTAGGAAGCACAAATCCAGGTTTTGAGTCTTGCCTAGACTTGTTCATTACCAGCTGCAAGACTCTTAGCATGCTACTCGACTGCTCTCAGACTCAGTTTTTTTTGTCAGATAATAATACTTTAGGCATTTTTATGTGGGGGGCAAATGTGGTAAAAAAAAAAAAAATGGAAGTGTTTAGTAAACTGTAGAGCACTGTGCAAATGCCAATGTAACTATTTATGTTATTAAAGGAAACCAAACTGATCTGTTTAAGGAATCACTGGCTGCTCTTTGCTGTTACTGCAATTAATAATAATAATAACAAAGATGGCAGAAGATGGGAGAGTCCAATTACTTTAATAAAAAGAGCAACTGACTTAGAACCTGGCTACCAGGTCCATTTCTGGTACTGATTAGAAAACCATAACTCCTCTGTGGACACCCGTGTCTTGATCTGTGTAATGGGGATTATTATCACTGTCACACCAAACATACCCTACTGTGGAGCCCTTCTAACATAGAAAGCAAAGCAGAATTTATTTCCCGCCTGTTAGGAAAATATGCAGAAAAGCAGGGTGTGGGTTTGGAGGAAAGAAGGCTTTGGCAGAATGGAAGGGCCAATACAAAAAGGAGACTGAGGGGATCAAGATCCCAACAAGGTAGAAAGAAGTAGAGACGTGAATCAGAATTTGGGAAACTGGAAGAAGACACGAAAGAAGAGAAACTGTGTCTCAGGAGCTGTCTGTTGGGTTGACCATAGAAATGACCATTTTCCTGGGTTAAAAGGCCAAATATTGACAATGTCATGTGATTCAGTTTAAGAATGAAAGTTTTGGACTTCCCTAGTGGTCCAGTGGCTAAGAATCCACCTGCCAATGTAGGGGACGTGGATTCGATTCCTGCTCCAGGAAGATCTCATGTGCTGCAGGGCAACTAAGCCCGAGTGCACATGTACTAAGCCCGTACCTAGAGCCCACACGCCGCAAAGATGAGTAGCCCCCTCTCGCAGCAACTAGAGAAAGCTGCGCCCACCAAGGAAGACCAAGTATAGCCAAAAATAATCAATAAATAAATGAAAAAAAGAATGAATGAAAGTTTTTTTTTAAGAGAATAAATTGGATCTTCTTAAATTAGGGCTTCCCTGATAGCTCAGTTGGTAAAGAATCCGCCTGCAATGCAGGAGACCCCAGTTCAATTCCTGGGTCAGGAAGATCCCCTGGAGAAGGGACAGGCTACCCACTCCAGTATTCTTGGGCTTCCCTGGTGGCTCAGCTGGTAAAGAATCCACCTGCAATGCAGGAAACTGGGGTTCAAACCGTGGATTGGGAAGATCCCCTGGAGAAGGGAAAGGCTACCCACTTTCTGGCCTGGAGAATTCCATGGAGTGTATAGTCCATGCAGTCGCAAACAGTCAGACAAGACTGAACGACTTTCACTTTCACGTTCACTGAAAAGAGATTAATTTCTGGATTACCAGAAGCTGAAACAGGCAGGGGAGAGAATGGCATTCAGCATCACAGAGGAGGAGATGAAACCCTGAGCCACTGGGGGTTCGTGATGAATGTGGGGCTTATGTCACAGAGGGGCAAGGTGTGAGCACTTAGCCCAGGGTGGCTGTAAGAAAGCAGTAAGAGGCTGAGAAAGAGATCCAGAGGGTGAGCCTTCCGGTACGCAGGACTGCAGTGCTGTCCCAAACAGAGAGGCTCTTCTGCTAATGCCGGAAGAATATGTTAGTTGATGGGCTATTGGTGGAGAACTAAGATATGAAGCAAGGAGGTCCAACCAGTCCATCCTGAAGGAGATGAGTCCTGGGTGTTCATTGGAAGGACTGATGCTGAAGCTGAAACTCCAATACTTTGGCTACCTGATGCGAAGAGTTGACTCGTTAGAAAAGACCCTGATGCTGGGAGGGATTGGGGGCAGGAAGAGAAGGGGATGACAGAGGATGAGATGGCTGGATGGCATCACCAACTCGATGGGCATGAGTTTGAGTAAACTCTGGGAGTTTGTGATGGACAGGGAGGCCTGGCGTGCTGGTTCATAGGGTCGCAAGGAGTCAGACACGACTGAACGACTGACCTGAACTGACTGAAGATATGAAAACACTTTTTTTAAGAGACATGATACTCACTTTCCCTTATTTCAACGACTGTTTTCTTGATTTTTATTCTCCCTTATGTTGTCCAGTGATTTAATGTCATCGATTCCTTTCCCGGCTCCCTCGGTGAGCTTGTGAGCTCCCAGTCCGTCAGGAACTTCCTTTCCTCTGGCTGTGGTTATTTTGTTCATAGCTGGACACCTAACCCAGTTTGTATCAGGGACAGATATTTAGTTTCAGGACTTTGTCTCTTGTAAGGAAGTACTTCTCCTTCTTTTGAGCTGCAACTTGGGATAGTATAGAATTTGAGTTTCTGGCCACCAACTTGCCACCCCATTGGGACTAAAAATGAAGCTAGAATGGAGAAAAGCAGAGCTAAAAGATGGGGAGAAACTAGGTTCTGGTGACATTTTGAAGCCCTGGATCAAACATTGTTCCACCTAGACCATCCCTGACTTTCCAGCCATGGTTGAACACATTCCTTCTTTTGCCTAAACCAGCCTGAGCTAGATTTTCTATCATTTGCAACAGACCTCTAAGTGATGTGAAAGAATTCTTTATTCCTATTTTACCCCCTGTCTTCTCTGATAAGAAAATAGATCTTTGGCCAGGAGAAGATTAAGTTAGGAAATTTAATATCAGAGCTTGTTAAATAGCACCTAATTGCTGTGCATTAATTTAAATTTCTTGGCTTAGATGAATGATACAGAGAGAATTTGAAAGTAAGATTTTTGAAATCCAGTTGATAGTTTTTGAGAAACTGTAGAGAATGGAGGAGGTTCCTAAAAACAGAAGATGGAAAAAAGTGTAGATCTTGTACACTATGGGCTTATGAGCTTCGGTGGTATCTGAGGAAGATTTTGAATTTCATAATGAAAATAAGATATGAGCCCACAAAAGGAAAAAAGAGAACTGTAGTAATTCACTAAAAGAAACCATAAAAACTAAACTCACAAACATTATTCAAAATTGTTGCTATCCTTAAAGCTCAGGAGAGTACTGTGGACCTAGCATTACTAAATATCAGCAAGGTATTTGACAATACATTTTGTGATATCCTCATCAACAAGATGGGGAAAAAGGATTGGATATAAGAGCTATTCAGTAAAGGAGTAACTCTTTAAATAAACAATTGGATCCTGGGGAATGGGTCTTACATGGAAGTTTCTGGTGAATGTCCAGTGCTTTGTCTTACTCAGCATTTATATTAGGAGCTTGAGGGAAGGTGGGAGAGAATGCTCATCTCAGCATGGAGCTGAGAAGGATAGAAGTTATGTGCCTATATGTTCTGAGACTGAATTGATAAAGGTGTGAAAATAAAAGAGATTACGGCTCTACAGCATAATTGATTGGCTGAAAGAGTAGACTCTGTAGCTAGAGTTCTATTCCCACTAGCTGTGGCATGCCGGGCAAGTTCATTAACCCTCTTTGCACTTTACTTATTTTTTGAGTGGGGAGAATATACCTACTTGATAGGGTTCTTGTAAGTATTGACTGAGATAATAATTGTAAAACCCTGAGCACAGTGCCTGGCATCCAGAGAATGTTGGGTAAGTTGCATTTATCAACATCATCATGATCAACACTATGTGATAATGTGGTTACTGGGAATGTTTCTCTTCAGTTCCGGGTGATAAGCACTTAAACGTTTAGCTGACTAATTGGCAGTTTAGAGCATGTTTAGAGCTGAGCTATGAGAAAGGAAACAGTGTGTACTCAAGAGTCTGACGTCAAAACGAGTTGACTGATGGATCCAGAAACACTTAACCTGAGGGAAGGATGCCTGAGCCCATGGGTTGAGAGCTGTCTTCATATATGAAGGACTGTCTTATGGATGTGGATTTAAATGTGGTTCATATGTCCTCAGGAAGAAGCATTAGAGCAAGTGAGTGGAAGCTGGTACTACATACAAGGCAATCATTTCAATGAGAGCTATTTAAAGCTACTTTTAGAATAATGTTTTCTCTCTTATTCAAGGCATCCAAGCAAAGCACCAAATGAGTAGACAGTCTTGATTTTTATAGCCTCCTTCTAAACATAAGATACACACACACACACACACACACACACATATATACACACATATATACACACCACTAATTTTAGATTCTATTCCCTTTAGGCCACTGTAATGACCTATACTGAGTACTGTGTAGATTTCCCTGTGCTATACAGTAGGTTCTTATTAGTTATCTCTCTTATATGTAGTAGTGTTTATATGTCAACCCCAATACTCCAATTTATCCCTCATTTTCCCCCTTCGTGGGTTCCCCTTGTGGCTCAGCTGGTAAAGAATCCAACCTGCAACGCAGGAGACCTGCCTTCAATCTCTGGGTTGGGAAGATCCCCTGGAGAAGTGAAATATTCTGGCCTGGAGAATTCTATGGACTGTATAGTCCATGGGGTCACAAAGAGTCGGACACGACTGAGAGACTTTCACTTCACTTTTCCTCTTGGTACCTATAAGTTTAGTTTCTACATCTGTGACTCTATTTCTGTTTTATAAATAGGTTCATTTTTACCATTATTTTTAGATTCCACATATAAATGATCTTATGTGATATTTGTCCTTTTATGTCTGAATTTCTTCACTCAGTATGACAATATGTGTATCAAATTATTTTATTGTACATCTTAAGCTTATACAGTGTTAAATGTCAATCATATCTCAGTATTGCAATTACTGAAAACTTTTAAAAAAATCCCCCAAACTCACATAAGATCCTATAGCTCTATAGAAAGTGAGCCTTCTGAAAAGAATGAGACTAATTAGGCCAGATTGATCGAAGACTTTCCTGATTAATCTCCAAAGCAGTTGACTACACATGTCCCACAGAGACTCAGGGTTGCCCTTGTGGTAGGATTTGAGGTTCCCAGCCATTGTCATCACTTATTAGGCACTTACAATTATTTCTCTTTCCTCAGACCTTCACGGGCATCATCTCCATAACCATTATAACCACAGCAATTATAATCATAATAACAATAAAGAATAACAGTTACTGAGCACTTAACAGTGTGAATGCCTGTGAAGTATGTCTTTGCGGTTAAGTGCTTTGTATATATTTCCTAATTTAATCCTCACAACAAACTTCTGAGGTGGATTCTGTTCTCCTTGCTAATTTGATTGTAAAGATTATGGGTGCTTGGTCCAGGGTCCCTCATTGAGCAAGGCTTGGAGCTGAGATCTAAACGCTGTTGCTTTCTGGATCCCTACTTTCTCGTCTCTAGCAACTCAGTCTAGAGACTTGGTGGAGAAGGAAAAGAAAAGGCTTTTCAGGAAAGGTTTGGTAATTCTGTGGCTAACCCCACTCTAGGGAATGGTCTCTCACTTCTATTTAGAGGCTTCACTTCAGAGGAGAGAGAGGTCATTTAATTCGGCAAAAATGTCTTGCTGGGAGACTGGATACAATTGCCTATTTCTTTTACCTTGCCACTGATTGTTCTGAGTGGAAGGCAGTTTTTGCTTGATTTCCCACTCTGACTGGGCAAATTGATATCGCTCAACCTGTTAATGGACGAATGATTTTCATTATGGGGCATGTGGGAAGTGGCTCCTCTTGGTATAAATGCCAAGCAATGGAACACCTTTGTCTTGAGATGGGCAGTGCATCTGTCCTTTTGTTCCTTCCTAATATGTTCTGTGAAGTTGGAGTTATTTGCTTCCAATGCCCTCGGAAGGACAGAATGAGGAGCTTTTTAGGCTTATGATGAATTTTCAGGCTGATTCTGTGTGTCTCTCATTTAGTTTTGTCATCTTTTTTTTTTTTTTTCCTCTTCAGGATAAATTCAGTGGAACTCATTGCTTTCTAAAAATGTCACTTATTTACAGCAAATGTAATCTACCACAACATTCCCACTGAGACAAAATCTCTTATGTCTTCAAATGCCTCAGAGGAAACAGAAAAAGTAGTCTTTGTATACATGTACCTACAGGGATAAAGTCATCATTGAGCTTATTAATTAGCTAATGCTTTTTAAAATTGCTTTGCAAACGCTGAAATTACTCTGACATTAACATCACGTGATTTTGTAACCTCGTGTTCCAATCCCCAAAATGGATGGTATGCCATGACTATTTTATGCATAAATTTCAAGATAGATAGTGGGACACATTTTCCACTTGGCAAATCATGAAGATGCAGCATGGGGCAGCAACACTGCACACCAATTATCGACCAATAAAATTCTCCATCTTGCCCCTCCTTCAGCTTCTCCCTCAACAGCCAGTATCTGCAGATGGTCCATCTCATACTTTGTGGAGAAAATGGGAATGCTTTCACTTTTGCTTGGTCAGTTCCTCTCCCTCCACTTTTAGATTTACCTTCAAAGATAGTGGCTCAGCTGGTAAAAGAATCCGCCTGCAATGCAGGAGACCTGGGTTTGATCCCTGGGTTGGGAAGATCCCCTGGAGAAGGGAGAGGCTACCCACTCCGGTATTCTGGCCTGAAGAATTCCATGGACTGTATAGTCCGTAGGGTTGCAAAGAGTCGGACATGACTGAGCAACTTTCACTTCACTTCACTGTAAAGATAGTCATCCCTACCTTCTCTTCTCCTGCCTTATAGGATGAGCTCTCCTTTCCTCTGAGTATAACTGCTGTTCTCTTCTGCCTCTTTTGAGATTTAGCCCTTTTAGGGAATCTCTCCCTTTTGGTTACCTTAGCTCTTCTCTTCACCTCTTTTCTACTCCTTCAATGAGAGATATGCTCAAAGTCATTTTCTTGATCCTGTCTCCTGCTGAACCTGCACCTTAGCTCATTCCCTGTTACAGTGAAAAACTTCTTAGGAAAATCGCATATGTGTTCCATCTTCTCTGCCTCATGGTTACTCTGTACTCTCTGCAACTGCACGCCGTACACTGAAGCACTATACTTGTCTTCAGCACTTGAGCAGAATTATCTCTGGCTTTGTCTTGCTTAAGCTAGGAACACTTTACTGTATGATCTATGGTGCCCAGTTCTTAACTGCATTGTATTCTAAGTGCTATTATACTTTCTACTACATTGTATTATATTTTAATGATCCTCTGCTCATAAGTTTCCCCAATAGTATGAGCTTCTGGAAGGCAATGACTAGGATTTCTACAGATTGAGTACTCCCTGCAACATTAGACATAGGTCCTGGCACATGAGTTTCTGGAAAATATTCTTCAAAAAATAGATATTTGTGAATATCAGTAATAAAATTATTGTTTTACATTTGCAATGTCTGCTTATATCCATTTCCTCAACAGTGTATCATTCGCTCACTTCTTCATGACTGCAGTAAATATTCATGGAGTGCTCTAAGTGTTGGAGTTTGTGGTAAATGAGACCCTGTATGAGATCCCTGAGCTTATGGAATTCGTGTTATGGCTGAAGGAGACTAAAAGTAAATGTGTAAACACCTAATGAAGATACTTTAAAATGATGATATGTGGTATGAAGAACGTAAAAGAGAATTATGGGGTGGTGAGTGGCAAGGAGATTGGGTCTCCGTTTTTAGACTGAGTGGTCAGGGAAGGGCTCCCTGAGGAGGTGACAATTAATCTGGGACCTAGGATGCAGGGAAGAGCCACACAAAGATTTGAGAGAGGCTCTTTCAGTCAAGGAAGCTGTGAGAATGAAAAGGATCCCAGGCAAGTGAAGGGTGGTGCGTTCCAGGCATGGCAGGGATACTGATACAGAAAGCAAACTAGCGGCTACCAGCGGGCAGTGGGGAGGGGTTGGGGTAAGTGGGGAGTATTGCTTAAGAGATCCAAACAACTATGTATAAACTGGATAAGAAACAAGGATATGTTGTACAGTGCAGGGAGAGTTGTAGCCATTCTCTTTTAATGACTTTCAGTGGAGTGTGTAATCTGTAGAAATACTGAATCACTATACTCTATACTTGAAACTAAAATAGTTTCGTAAATAAAATACAATTCTATTAAAAAAGAGAAGTGATAAGGAAACCACTGTGACTGTGGCTCAGAGAGAGGTGGGGAGAGGAGAAAATGTTTGTGATTAGACATCAGTCTTCTCTTCAAAGGTCCAAGCAAGGCAATATCAACATATTAAGCTTACCTCCACCTCGGGGGTCTTCGTTTGCTGTTTGTCTCCTATCTAGGTTGGCTTTCTCTCTCCCTTTATTCAAGAGAGCACGGTGTCTCTCCAGGTTTCTCAGCTCACCTGTGCAGAGTGTCTCCTTCTCTACTGTCACCTCCTGGCATTTACTGTTATCCCCTCTTTCTCTCGTACCTTTGATCCTTGCCTGTCTATTTGTTTTTCCTTTGCAGGCTACAAACATGTGCTAGTCTAGCCTATCCTTGCATGAAACCCTTCTCTTTACTTGTACCTTCTTAAACTCAGAGAAAGTATATTTCTTTCCCAGAGATTGTAGGTAAGGAGAAAAAACACGTAATGGTTTTGAGATTTGAGAAAGGACTGATGACTGTAGCTCAGAACATGAACTCCTTATTGACAAATTCAGACTTAAATTAGAGAAAGTAGGGAAAACCACTAGACCATTCAGGTATGACCTAAATCAAATCCCTTACAATTATAGAGTGGAAGTGACAAATGGATTCAAGGGATTAGATCTGATAGACAGAAAGCCTGAAGAACTATGGACAGAGGTCCCTGACATCATACAGGAGGCAGGGATCAAGACCATCCCTGAGAAAAAGAAATACAAAAAGGCAAAATGGTTGTCTGAAAAGGCCTTACAAATAGCTGAGAAAGGAAGAGAAGCAAAGGAGAAAAGGAAAGATATACCCATTTGAATGCAGAGTTCCAAAAAATAGCAAGGAGAGATAAGAAAGTCTTCCTCACTGATCATTGCAAAGAAATAGAGGAAACCAATAGAAGGGGAAAGACTAGAGATCTCTTCAAGAGAATTAGACATACCAATGGAACATTTCATGCAGAGATGGGCTCAATAAAGGACAGAAATGGTATGGACCTAACAGAAACAGAAGATATTAAGAAGAGGTATCAAGAATACACAGAAGAACTGTACAAAAAAGATCTTCATGACCCAGATAACCACAATGGTGTGATCACTCACCTAGAGCCAGACATTCTGGAATACAAAGTCAAGTGGGGCTTAGGAAGCATCACTATGAACAAAACTAGTGGAAGTGATGGAATTTCAAATCCTAAAAGATGATGCTGTGAAAGTGCTGCAGTCAACATGCCAGCAAATTTGGAAATCTCAGCAGTGACCACAGGACTGAAAAATGTCCGTTTTCATTCCAAGATCAAAGAAAGGCAATGTCAAAAAATGTTCAAACTACCACACAATTACACTCATCTCACATGCTAGCAGAGTAATGCTCAAAATTCTCCAAGCCAGGCTTCAACAATACATGAACTGTGAACTTCCAAATGTTCAAGCTGGATTTAGAAAAGGCAGAGGAACCAGAGAGCAAATTGCCAACATCTCTTGGATCATAGAAAAAGCAAGAGAATTCCAGAAAAACATCTACTTCTGCTTTATTGACTATGCCAAAGCTTTTGACTGTGTGGATCATCACAAACTGTGGAAGAGTCTTAAAGAGATGGCAATACCAAACCACCTTACCTGAGTCCTGAGAAATCTGTATGCAGTTCAAGAAGCAACAGTTAGAACTGGACATGGAAAAATGGACTGGTTCCAAATCGGGAAAGGAGTACATCAAGGCTGTATATAGTCACCCTGCTTGTTTAACTTATATGCAGAGTACATCATAAGAAATGCTTGGCTGGATGAAGCACAAGCTGGACTCAAGATTGCCAGGAGAAATATCAATAACCTCAGATATGCAGATGACACCACCCTTATGGCAGAAAGCGAAGAAGAACTAAAGAGCCTCTTGATGAAAGTGAAAGAGGAGAGTGAGGAAGTTGGCTTAAAACTCAGCATTCAGAAAACTAAGATCATGGCATCTGGTCCCATCACTTCATGGCAATTAGATGGGAAAACAATGGAAACAGGGATAGACTTTATTTTTTGGGCTCCACAGATGGTGACCGCAGCCACAAAATTAAAAGACGCTTTCTCCTTGAAAGAAAAGCTATGACCAACCTAGACAGCCTATTAAAAAGCAGAGACATTACTTTGCCAACAAAGGTCCATTTAGTCAAAGCTATGGTTTTTCCATTAGTTATGTATGAATGCAAGAGTTGGACTATAAAGAAAGCTGAGTGCTGAAGAATTGATGTTTTGAACTGTGGTGTTGGAGAAGACTCTTGAGAGTCCCTTGGACTGCAGGGAAATCCAACTAGTCCATCCTAAAGGAAATCAGTCCTGAGTATTCATTGGAAGGACTGATGCTGAAGCTGAAACTCCAGTACTTTGGCCACCTGATGCAAAGAACTGACTCACTGGAAAAGACCCTGATGCTGGGAAAGATTGAAGGCAGGAGGAGAAGGGGACAATAGAGGATGAGATGGTTGGATGGCATCACTGACTCGATGGACATGAGCTTGAGAAAGCTCTGGGAGTTGGTGATGTACAGAGAAGCCTGGCGTGCTGTAGTCCATGGGGTAGCAAAGAGTTGGACATGACTGTGTGACTGAAGTGAACTGAAGTGAACTGAAGTGAACTGATGAGAAAACTCACATGGATGACCCATGTCCTCACTACACCAGAGGCAGTATTAAGTGTGAGAAGATGCATGGTTATATATGATCCAGTAGGTTTAGAACAGCTGACACTGCTGTCATCCAAGTGAAGTTGCTCAGTTGTGTCCGACTCTTTGTGACCCCATGGACTGTAGCCTACCAGGCTCCTCCGTCCATGGGATTTTCCAAGCAAGGGTACTGGTGTGGATTGCCATGTCCTCTTCCAGGGGATCTTCCCAACCCAGGAATGGAACCCGGGTCTCCCACTTTGCAGACAGAGGCTTTACCGTCTGAGCCACCTGGGAAGCATCAATCCTTCACTCAAATTGGAAAGGTCTGGGTGAACCCTGATCTTTCCTTCCCACTCCTCTTCTGCTCTACCCTCATGGCATCAGCCAGAAATCCCATCGACAACCCCCTGTTGTATTTCTCATTCATTTCTTTCCTTTCTGGGTGGTTGGCTCCGTCCTTTCCCCTTGCCCTTGCCCTTGCCATGGTGTCATGAGTCTTCCCACCTCCGCCGGTTTCTCTGCCGGTTTCTAATAGCCCGCATCCTGCCCCACCTTGCCTTCTCTGCCGCCCGTCAGCAGCATCCATGGCCCGCTGAGAGCCCATGTTCTCCAGCTGCCCGCTCACGGCCTTCCGCAGTCTGGCTTCAGCTTCCTTACCTCTGCTTCATACCTCCTCCCCCTGCTTAACCAGAGTGGCTGTTACATCTTGTTCAGAATATATGTTTCAAGTTCTTGTTTCTAAAGCGTCTTTATTTGGATCTCCTCGCCAAAGATTTCACCTTTTATCTCTGCCATCTGACTCCTACACCTTCTTCCAGGACTCAATTCAGGGTCACCTGCTTGACCAGTCTCCTTGGTCAGCAGTGTTATTTCTCACTTGTGGATTCTAAGCATGTGTATATGATATGTATATACCGTCTACATACGTGTATATGGTGTGGCATGTGAGAGCTCAGACTTTGGAGGCAGACTTCCAGACTTTACATTTTTGTTCTGCCACTCACTATCTACATGTCCTTGGACAAGTCAGTTAGCTTCTCTGCAACGCAGTTTCTCCATCTATATGCTTTTTAATTGACGTATAATTGACTTGCCTTGTTGCATTAGTTTCTGGTATACAGCAAAATGATTCAGTTATATGTATACACATATATATATATTTTTTGTATTCTTATCCATTATGGTATATTATAGGATAGTGAGTACAGTTCCTTGTGCTCCACAGTAGGACCTTGTTGTTTATCTCTTTTATATGCAGTAGTTTGAATCTGCTAAACCCAAACTCCTAACTTACCCCTCCCATACCCCCTTTCTCTTTTGGTAACCATTAGTTTGTTTTCTGTGTCTGTGAGTCTGTTTTCTGTTTTGTAGATAAGGTCATTTGTGTCATCTTTTAGATTCCATATATAAATGATAACATGGTGTTTGTCTTTTTCTTTCTGACTTACTTCCCTTACTTTGATAAGCTCCAGGTCCAGCCATATTGGTGTACATGGCGTTATTTCATTACTTTTATGGCCGAGCAGTGTTCCATTTTGTGTATATACCATATCTTCTTTCTCTGTTCATCTATCAGTGGACTATCAGTTTATGTTGACTCCTTCTCTTGGGTATTGTGAGTAGTGCTGCTATGAACATTGGGGTGTGTGTCTTTTTGAATTACATTTTCTCCAGTTTTATGCCCAGGAGTGGGATGGCTGGATCATGTGGTAGATGTATTTTTAGTTTTTGAAGGAACCTCCTTACTGTTTAGTATTAGCAGTTGCACCAATTTAAATTCCCACCAAGAGTGTAGGAGGGTTCCCTTTTTTTCTCACACCCTCTCAGCATTTGTTATTAATGATGACTTTTTAATGATGGCCATAAAATGGATTTTTTAATAGTACCTACCTCATAGAATTTTTATGAGAATCAAATGAAGTGATACAATACCAGTACATGGTAAGTGCTCAGTAAATATTGGCTATTACTGCCATTTATTTGGTCCTTAAAATGCCCTGCATTTGTTAACTTTTCTGGCAGACATATAATCCCTTTGAGGCAGAGAGGTTTTTGTAGTTTCAGCAGTAAAGTTTATATTGTAAGTTTATTCATTAAAGAGAGTAGAAAATAATATATATCCCTTGAATGGATTTCTTGATTGACTCTAAGGAAGTTGGTTTTTCTCCATACCACAGTTTGACCCCAATTAAAATGATTCTATCTGCAAAATGAAGATAATTTCTTCTTTATAGGTAGTGGAAAAAGCAACTTTCATTCAATAAAAGGTATGTAAATGTATGGTATATGAATTCAGTGATTTCATATTTTTTGAATTGCTGGTAATCAAATGATATTGTGATGGTATTAGCATGCTTTTTAATTCACAGACATTTTTAATGAAATGGTTCTGGAGGTTGATGTTTAAATAGTTAAGGAAATAAAACTTACTTGCAACATCAGATATTAGCTTGATGCTCACCAATGTCCCTTTCAAGTCTAAAATTCGTATAAATTATTAATTGCGTTAAAATGTCTTACAATCCCTCAGGTACCTTTAAAGGATTGATTAGATGAGCCTCTATTATGTTCCAGGCATAGTGTCTGGAATACAAAGTGAACTGGGCACACATCCTTCCTCGGGAGATCTTTGAGTTCAGAGGTTGGCAGCTTTTTCTGCAGAGGGCCAGGTTAGTGGTTCGCCACTGGTGGCAGTTTTGGCCACAGCGAGCATCTGGCACTGTCTGCAGACACTTTAGGTTGGTAAGAGTGGCATGAGGGGATAGGTGGAGTGAAGCAAAGGGGCAGTGAAGTGACGGAGTTGGAATGCCACTGGCATTTAATGAGTGGAGGCCAAGGCTGACATTACCCATCCTGCCACACAGAGGACAGTCCTTCTGTGGCGAAGAGGTATCCAACCCAGAGCCTCAGTTGTGCTAACATGGAGACTCTGGATCCAGATAATAAATAGTAAGTAGGTAGTAAAAATATGGTTTTTTGGGCCAGGGGTCTCTATCACAGCTACTGGAGTCTGCCTTTGTACCAGGATAGCAGCTACAAATAATAGGTAAACAAATGGGTAAGTATGTATTCCAATAAACGTAATTTATATAAGAAAGTAGAGAGTGGGTTGGACTTTGCCCTAGGACAGTAGTTTATTGTTCCCTGCTCCAGGTGACATGGTAA
The DNA here is from genome assembly GCF_019320065.1 of Cervus canadensis. NCBI lineage: Eukaryota > Metazoa > Chordata > Mammalia > Artiodactyla > Cervidae > Cervus > Cervus canadensis. Next base: position 84,225,694 of record NC_057391.1, read on the forward strand.
ACAAAACCGTATAATTATAATATATTAAGCTGTGTGGTCCAAGTTTTCACAGGTTTATAGTAAAGCTCAAACTATGGGCAGTTTGTCTAACCTGAGATATTAGAGATGGTTTCTTGAAGGAGAAAGACTATAACAAAGTTTTTTGTTTGTTTGCTTGTTTTCTTGAGTGGAAGTGGGAAAGTGAAAATGTTAGTCACTTAGTCGTGGCTTTGCGACCCCATTTACTGTAGTCCACCAGGCTCCTCTGTCTGTGGGATTCTCCAGGCAAGAATACTGGATTGGGTCGCCATCCCCTTCTCTGGGGGATCTTCTTGATCGAACCCAGGCCTCCTGCATTGCAGGCAGATTTTTAAACCATCTGAGCCACCAGGGAAGCCCCAGAAGAGGGAATAGCATCAGCAAAGGCATAAAAATGTGAAACATGTGGAATAGTGTGGCGAGTGTGGGGAACCATTAATAAGAATAAAGGAAGTAGGAATTGTAATAATAGCAATACTAGTAGCTAACACATAGTAGGTGCTTACTGTGTGCCGGGAACTCTTCTTAGTATTTCGCATATGTTGATTCATCTCCTAGAAACAGAGCTTGGTGTGGCTGGGTGATATGAGATTAGGTTGAAGATGTGAGTATGCTCTGGAGCTAGGATTTTATTCAACACTAGGAAAAAACTAAGAATGAGAAAAGCATCAAGGAAGCGATTAGTGAGACTTTTCAAATGGATTGAACCTTAAGGGTCAGAGTAGAGTGAGGTCACAAGTTTCTGGTTTGGTGAGATTAATAGAATATAGAAGTACTGGAGGAGAGGTAAGCTTGATGGGGAAAATGGTAAGTTTAATGTGGAACATGTTGTGTTGGACATACTTGTGTTCTCTGGAGTTCACGGTCAAGTTCCGATAGTTGGAGCTGTAAGTGTAACGTTATTTAAAATTGATGAGCTCAGGTAAGAAAGCACATCAAATAGAACAATGGATTAAAAATATAAAAGAATCCTGAGGGTCATTAGTATTAAAAAAAAAAAAAGAGTGGATTTAAAGGAAAAATAAGAGAGGTAGGAGAAGAATCTGAGAACGTGATACATGAATGGCAATAAGAAGAAAGTTTCCAGGACTTGGTACCAAAGCAAGCGCTGGGAAGTTGAGAACTGAAATGGCCATTTAGAACTGAAAGGGCCAAGTAGCCAAGAATTCAGAGTTCAAGGGTAATTTTATTTTGCTTTTGAATCAGTGATACTTAATCGTTTTGAAATTCAAAGGCAAACAAACCAGTACAAGTGGAGAAGCTAAAGATATAAAAACCATAAATGTTGAAGCAATATTCCAGGAGAGAATTCCAAACATTTTTAAAGTATTCATTAAGTATGTACAAGAAATCTCGTGGAGAAATACTTTGTGGGCCTATTTTGAGTTGCGATGCATTAAAAAAAATGCATTTTATGTAATCTTTCAGCAATTCATATTTTGTAGTTACATTCTCCTTCCCCCCAATTGATTAGATCTATCATTAGATCTTACTGAAGTTGTGGGTTTGAGGGACTCAATATCTATGTGTTATAATACAATTTAAAACCCACAATTGTAGAACAGCAAAACTTTGGGGATATTAATATGTGATTAGCAAATAGGACACCAACCTCATAGATGTGAAATTTTAAGACACCAAAAATTACGTAGAACACAGTGTCAGTTCAGTTGAGTTCAATTCACTTTAAATCTTTCGTTGAATGCATGCATTTTTATTAACAGTGATGTGACAGAATGTTTTGCTCTCAAACAGCTTGCCATCTTATCTGTTTTGTATGTTTATTGCACAAAGGATTTACAGCAACTAAACGTGCATTTGATGGGAAAAGATTTACATACACAAAAGCACTTGAATTCAAATCGTGAAGAAATGTAATGAAATGCTATTATCACATGTAGAATCAATGGTGCAAGCAATGTGTACTTCATGAAGGGAGAGTCTAGCATGTACTGGAATATTGGAAGGTAAATAATCTCCATTTACCAGCTCTATGTGATGTTCTTCTCTGGAGAGAATTTAGTTAACTAAAGTACTTTTCTGACAGAAAAACAACAGTGATAGAGAACCAAGGGGTGATCCAAGCTCCCTTGGCTCCTGGAGGACAGACTGTGTCTTATCTGTGTATTCCCCTGGGCTAAGGTACCATGGCTACCATGTATTAAGTGCATTGATGACATTTGGCCACTGGATTAGTGCAGCAGAAGCAGGTTGGACCATGTGCTTTGTGGATGCTCTCCAAATGGTGGTGCTAATGACAAAGAGCTTAAAGATCAAGAGAAAGTGAATTGTGAGAACTCCATCTGTAGAGGACTGGGAGTGAAAATGTCTTTGTAGACGAAGAGAAGGCTAAGTGTTGGGTTCATTATTGAGTGAGAGTTGGCCATGCCCACTGGGTTCTTTCTCTCTTGTAAGAGCACTGGTTCATAAAAACGTGCTTTCTGTATGAATTGTGCTCAGTCAGTTGTGTCCCACTCTTTGCCACCCCATGGACTGTAGTCCACCCCGTGGACTGTAGCTCATCAGGCTTCTCTGCCCACGGGATTTTCCAGGCAAGAATATTGAAGTCGGTTGCCATTTCTTACTCCCGGGGATCTTCCAGACTCAGGGATTGAACCAGCATTTCTTGCATCTCCTACACTAGCAGGACGATTCCGGGAAGCCTCAGAATCTACAGAATGAATGAACCAGTTCTAGCTTAAGATGGACAGATAAAAAATAAATGCCCAGTAATTCCACCATAACAGTTTCTTATGAAAGAAATTTAAGGTTAAGGTAAAAAAATAAAAGTGAAAGTCACTCAGTCATGTCCGACTCTTTGAGACCCCATGGACTATATAGTCCATGGAATTCTCCAGGCCAGAATACTGGAGTGGGTAACCTTTCCCTTCTCCAAAGGTTAAGGTAACGTTTTATTAAAAAAAACTAATGGAATCCGTAAGACTTTTGGTTCTCACCTCTAAGGGTTAATCACATTGGCTGTTTCACAAAACAGCACTGAGAATGACTGCACTGTGATTTTTGCTAGCTTTTAGTCCCTATAGGCAAAAAAGCCTTTCTGAAAGAGATTTGAAAATTGTGGAGTCTGATAACACTGGTAGTTGTCAGGTTTTTCTCTAATGAACAGCTTATCAGTAAATGTGCTCAGTGGTTAATTACCACATTAGGGCTTATTGGTGTGAAGTGTAGTAGAATGCCCATTATCCTTATGCAAATGAGGATTTACTGCAGGTTAAATCCTGTGACCTGAAATCTAAGTCGCCTGTCATAAATGAGGAGACCTATGTAGTAGCCCTGCTGGGATTGGCAGTGACAAAGGAATCTGGGAGCGGGGTGAATGAATCATGACTGGGTGGGTGGGACTTGCTCTTTGGAATGTCTCACAAAGGCTAGTGGAGCTAATTGTGCTGCAGAGGCTGTTGGGTGTTTGTGTTTTGCTTTGATTTTGTTTAATTTTTCAGGGCAGCCAGGTGGCTCAGGCCACTCGTGATGCCAAGGGGTGTCCTTCCCCAGATGGCCTGGGGCATTTGGGATTGTGGGAATCAGGTAGAGCTGTGTTATGCTTTCAAGAGACCGGTCCAATTAGGGTGTGGATCCTTGGATAAAGATTTGAGATTCCTAGGTGTTTCCATCAGCTTTCAGTTCAGTTCAGTCAAGTCACTCAGTCATGTCTGACTCTTTGAGAACCCCATGGACTGCAGCACTCCAGGCTTCCTTGTCTATCAGCAACTCTCGGAGTTTACTCAAACTCATGTCCTCGAGTCGGTGATGCTATCCAACCATCTCATCCTCTGTCGTCCCCTTCTCCTGCCTTCAATCTTCCCCAGCATCAGGATCTTTTCCAATGAGTCAGTTCTTCACATCAGGTGGCCAAAGTATTGTTTCAGCTTCAGCATCAGTTCTTCCATCAGCCTACATTGCTATAACAAATGCTGTAGACTGAGTGGCTTAAGCTACAGTCTATTTCTCCCTGTCCTGGAGGCTGGGGAATCTAGGATCAAGGTTGCCACAGATCTGTCTAATGATTTCCTGGTTTGTCAATGGCCATCTTCTTGCTCTGCTCTCACGTGGTGGAGAAATAGATCATCTCTCTTGTGTATCTTCTTATGAGGACACTCATCCCATCGTAAGGGCTCTGCCATCACCACCTCATTACCTTTCAAAGGCCCACCACTAATATTATCACTCTGGGGATTAGGGCTTCATCATATGACTCTGAGTTGGGGGGACACAAGCATTCAGCCCATTGCACCTGGAAAGGCTTGGGACTCAAAGCAGAGAAGGCCCGTCTTAGCCAACTAAGATTCACAGCTGCCTCTGATATTTCAAGATGAATAGAGCTCAAGGCAACATAGTCAAGAGAAGGCAGGTCTGCAGTAGAACAGGGTGAGCATCACACAGTGACCACCTGGGAGCCCAAGCTCTGGAGTGCCCCTGGGTTTACAAATCTAATCCCACACCCTTACCAGAAGCTGGGTCAGAGGTAGGTATTAAGCCTCCTGTCCCTCAAGACTGACTCAGGAGAGAAGGTTGCTTGGGGCCCCGTGGGTCTCTGAAGTTACACTCTGCTGCCTAGAGGTTGAAAACAGGCAGCAGCTGGTCTGACATAGTCAAAGCCGCATTCAAATCTATTTGTTTATAAAAGGAGGTTGTTGTTTGGTGTTTAGGGACTTCTAATACATTTATGGGCACTGATTGATATTTCTGCAAACAGTAGGGGCCCTTTGGGAAGCCCTGGAACCCTGGCTAATGTCCCCTACTCCTGGCCTATTGAAATCCATAACTAAGCAGAAGAGGCTCTCGGCATCTCAGGGATAGGAAAATCTTTATTCCAGAGGCCTCTTAAATGAATCATTAGTGCCCAGAAAGGAAAATAGAGCCTTCCGTGCCTAGGGCTTGTGTCCAGGTAATTTGGGTGGAGACAAGATTTCTTACCGCACCAAGAGTGTTTGTGTGGCTGGGCAGAATGAGCTATGGTTTCAGTGCTCATCCATTAGCAGTGAGTGTGGTGGGTGAAAGTTCTTTAATTGGTCCCCTGGGTGAAAACAGCCTGGTATTTATAGGCTAGCAGCAAAAGGAGGTTGGGGAGGCTCCAGGTGACTTGTCAGCTTTATACCAGTGACTTTTATGTCTTTCAGGTCACGTTAAAACATTTCGCTTGAATCAGGAAAACTGTTGTCCTTTTCAGTCCCATCCTGAATTCATGGTCTTAGTTGTTAGAAGCATCCATAGAAAGCACCCTTCCATCTTCATAATTCCCCATTACAAAAGAGTAGCGCGGCTTTCTCATTTAAGGACAGTACAAACTGTTTTAGCTGGGAGATGTAATCTGTGAATTACCGAGGCAGAGAAAGAACTTGGAGCAGCGGTGTGTTTCCCACACAGCAAGTACTTGGTGGAGTGACGAACAATTAGAGAGGCAGCCAAGAAGGTGGGGCCAGGCCCAGAAGAACGACTTCTTTCTTACTCACTTGTTCACTTGTTCATAAAATGTTAGACCAAATGCAGCTTTGAGGTACCAGATACCCTATCTGGTATCTTTGTCCTATAAACTGACTTAAGGTCTAGATGAGAGGCAAAGTTGAGGGACCTTCTTTTCCTTGAACCTTGCCTTCTTGACTGCTTAGCCTTCTAAACATTGGAGGCAGGAGGGGTCTCCCAGATGAGAATCAGCCCAAGATCATTTTATAGCAAACCATGCATGAGACATAAGAAATAAAGTGATGAAAGGAATCTAATTCTCATATAAAAGGAAGATCCAAGAGGTGGTTCTCCTGAGAGCCCATTATATGGAAAAGAGACCCAAGAGGAAAGCTTTGTGCAGTGATCCAGGAGAGTAGCTGACCCACTTTATTTCCATTTATTAAAGCTTTATCCCTCTAAAAGGGCTTTCCCAGGTGGCGCACTGGTAAAGAATCTACCTGCTAATGCAGAAGAAGCAGGAGATGCAGGTTCAATCCCTGGGTCGGGAAGATTCCCTGAGTAGGAAATGACAACCTGCTCTGGTATTCTTCTTGCCTGGGAAGTCCCATGGACAGAGGAGCCTGGTGAGCTACAGTCCATGGTGTTGCAAAGAGTAGGACACGATTTGATGACTGAGCACAAACACATCTGTCTCAAAGCTTTCAGTCCTTCTTAAGTTGGTTCTGGGTCACTGATGAATTAATTTTGCCCTCAGCCATTTCAGAGCTTGGAGAAGGGATGAGAAGAGAAGCTCTGAGCTATCCCTAGTGAAACTATAGGATAAAATAAATTTTATCATTATGCCAGTTCAGACATATTGGTGGTAGAGTTACAAAGGATTCTGGTTTCACAAGAAACAATTTTCTTTGTATTGCTATGTTGCTTTCTAGTTCATGTTTTACCATTTTACTGCACATGTTTATATCCTTAAGCAAATTTTTTATAATCTGAGTGTTTAAAATTTATACAAATGATGTCTTACTATATATATCTTTGTACAACTTGCTGTTTTATTCAATAAAACATTTTTAAGATTTATCTTAGAAGATTCACTTAAAGATAGAAGATGGTAGACTTCAATTATACATGTTAACTTCTGTTTAGCGTCCCACTGTCAGAACATACTTTGTTTTACTTATTTCACGCCATTTTCTAGTGTGGCTCAATATTTAAGTTGTTTCCAGTTTTCAGCATTTCAGTTAGGGCTATAGTGAATGCTCTGCATGTGTTTTTATTCATGTCTATGCGAGAAGTGACGTTGTCTATGCGTATATCTGTAATTTTACCAGATACTGCCAAACTGCTCTCCAAATTAGTATGCAAATTTGCACTCCCGCTAGCAGCAGGTAAATGTCTCCTTGATGCTTGACAATATTTGGCATTGACTCTAAATCATATAGTATAACCCAACTCAATAGAGGTTAAGCAAGATTTATCCTATAAAATACCCTATAAAATATATACTGACAGCTTTCTCTCATTTTAAGTTCCTCACTCCTACTGAGAATCCCCAGACTTTAAGGGCTTCCTATTTCCTTCTTACTCTGCGAAGCCCCAGTGAGAAGCTTCCCATTCAGTTCTTAGTTTGGAGCCTGTCTCTTTATCAGAAGAAACTTGTCTTTCTGCTTGAAAATGATGTAGTTCTTCTGAAAAGTCAAAGTGTTAATCACTCAGTCGCGTCCAACTCTTTGCAACTCCACGGACTGTAGCCCACCAGGCTCCTCTGTCCGTAGAATTCTCCAAGTGTTTTTGCCATTTCCTTCTCTTCGGGATCTTCCTGACCCAGGGATCGAACCTGCGTCTCTTATGTCTCCTGCATTGGCAGGAAGGCTTTGTATCCCTCGTGCCACCTGGGAAGCCCAAGATACACACTACATTATACAAAATAGATTAACAACAGAGACCCACTGTATAGCACAGGGAACTATATTTAATATCTTGTAATAAATTGTAATGGAAAAGAATCTGAAAAAAGAAAGTGTATATATATATAAAAAAAAAAAAACTAAATCATTTTGCTCTATACCTGAGACAATGTAAATCACCTATACTTCATTAAAAAAAAAGATAAAGCAAAACACAACAAAATCTCCAAAGCAGATAATTATTACTGAGCAACCAAAAATGAAGGCATCAAAACTGTTAAAAAAAAAAAAAGATGTTTTCATGGAAGATATTATTCCCCAAATATGTTCATTCTTTCCCACTTTAGGCTTTCCTTTTCTGGGGTGTTGACGGGTAGTTAGGAAATTCTTGGGTTCTCCCTAGAGTTGAGTTTAAAATACGTGAGCAGCATTTGAGTCTCTTGGAACTATGACTCCCAACAATTCCTTTTATGGAAAGTCATAAAGTTATGTCTTCTAGTGGACTATGTAGTTGACCTCATCTGTCACTACTGTTACTGTGGACCCCTTCATGTGTCTTTTTCTTGCATTTTCTACAAAAGTTAAAGCAAACTATTTATTTTGGCTGTTATGTGACAAAGAAACAAAACAAAGCTTCATCATGTGGTTTAGCTTAAAGACTCAGATGTGTGAAAAGCAGATTCCCTCTCTCAATTATTAATTTCAATTTGATAAATTAATTTTCATAGCATACCAATGTATAGAAAGCTACCTAATCTTTCAGGATCAGTGTGCTGAGATTTTTCTACCGAGAACAGTGTCAGTTTTGCTGGTTTTTTAATAGGAAGTGAAATTTGATGCTGCAGTGTTCTTAACAGTTCAGTTCTGTCACTTAGTCGTGTTTGACCCTTTGCAGCCCCATGGACTGCAGCATGCCAGGCTTCCCTGTCCATCATCAGCTCCCGGAGCTTGCTCAAACTCATGTCCATCGAGGCGGTGATGCCATCCAACCATCTCATCCTCTATCGTCCCCTTCTTCTACCACCTTCAATCTTTCCCAGCATCAGGGTCTTTTCCAGTGAGTCAGTTCTTCACATCAGGTGGCCAACGTATTCAAGCTTCAGCTTCAGCATCAGTCCTTCCAATGAATATTCAGGACTGATTTCCTTTAGGATGGACTGGTTGGATCTCCTTGCAGTTTAAGGGACTCTCAAGAATCTTCTCCAACACCACAGTTCAAAAGCATCAATTCTTCAGCATTCAGACTTGTTTATGGTCCAACTCTCACATCCATACATGACTACTGCAAAAACCATAGCTTTGACTAGATGGACCTTTGATGGCAAAGTAATGCCTCTGCTTTTTAATATGCTGTCTATGTTAGTCATAGCTTTTCTTCCAAGGAGCAAGAATGTTCTCATAGACAACTGAAAGTAGTTTGATGAGGAAGGAAAGTTTGAGATCACTGAATTATTGGGCTTGAATAAGCTGAGTATTCCTTGATTAATTTATCAAATAACTACTAAGTGCTTCTCTATTGATATATGTCAGGCACTCTGCTAAGTGTTGATGATACAATGATGATCAGATAGAAGATATCCCATACCTTGTCGAGATCTGAGGTCTAGCTTCCATCATCTTTTTAATCAATGTGGTTTTAAGGATACAAAATTCCATAGCCAAATGGAAGGATCTTTGATCTCTATGGCTTTAACATTTAACTTGAAAAGTAACATAAAGGATGTGTAATATGTGACTTAACACTACTTGTGTATGTGTTTTTCTATTAGGTTTTAAGTATTTTGACTGCAGTATGAATTTTTATTATAATTGTGTTTTGTAGTCAATGGTGAAAAATAGGAATATGGAGACAGAGATACAGAGACATATAGAAAGAAACCATGGAAGGAAGTGACCATTTTAAATACACAGGTGCATAGAAAGAAGTAGAAGCAAAGGCTGAAAAGTGTGATAAAGTGTGTAATTTTTATAGGAAAAAAATTAATTTATCTTCAATTAGTGTTAAAAAGCTAAAAAGACATTTTTTCCTTGGTGATATCTGACTGTATCTTTCTCTAGTTTAGTTTTGCTAGCCAAAGGGATATAGAATTAATAAAAAATTGTTCCTTCCTTCAAGGGGCCCAAATGAGAAATATTGGCAAACATGTTGGAAATAATTGTAGCAATTATGATGAAGAATAAAAGATGCCAAGTGGGAAAGATGTTTAAAATACTAGGTAAGATTTCTGTTTCTGGTGGATAAGCTTGTATCCAGAGTGACCCTGTCACTAATAACAGCTAGAAAAGCCAGACAAAGCCTAAAAATGATCAATCTGTAGACATCAAAGATCTACCGAGAGAGAGGGCTCAAAGGCCCAAGGTCCTGTAAAAAGAGAAGCAAAAGGCATGTATTTTCCCCTCAAGACGTTTCCTAAGAAGCCAGGTGGGAAGTGGCATCCCAGAGGCTGAGAGTGTGAGCAGGACCTTCAGTAGGAACCTTCAGTTTCATGGAGCTGGTAGACAGAAATTGAGTCCAGATTTATCAATAAGAAGGAGTCCTAACAATAATCCATTCCTGAGTATATGCCAATGGAAGTGCAGACATATTACATCATAGTCTCTATACAAAAATATTGATAAACACATGGTTTAAAATAACCCCGAGCTAGAAATAACCTACATGGCCACAGACAGTAGAATCATGTTATATTCACAAAATGGAATACATCTGATGAATACATTGTTGATGTATCTACAACAACATAGATACATCTTATAAACATAATATTGAGAAAAGTAAGTCAGAGAAGGGTACATGTTATAATTCCCCCTTACATAAAGTTTTTGACAGGACAGACTCTTCTGTGGTGTTATGAATCAGTTACCTTGAAGAAGAATGGGGTGAGTGGGGAGCAAGAGGGAGGCTTCTGACGTGTTGGTGTTTTTATATTTCTTGGTCTCGACGTTGAGTACATATAGGTGATCACTCTGAATGTCATTAGAGCTCTTGATTTGTGCACGTTTCTAAATGTATGCTGTAACTAAGTTAAAAATATGTCAGCCAAGAGACAAACAATGTGTTTTGCTTGAGAAGGCCTGAAACAAATTTGAAAATTTGCCATGATTATTTTGCAGAAATAGACAGAAGAGATAGGGAAAGACTGTTCCATTAAAGGAACAGTCTAAACCAAATACATACAAATGGAAAGATTTATGTTATTCTCAATTAACAAGTGTTTGAGTGTGTCTACAAACTCCAATATGTCTGGGGAAAAGGGTAGGAGATTAGGCTGAAGATATAGGTTGGATCCTGTTTGTAGAGTGTCGTAAATTGATGGCAAAACATAAAGAGATGACAGGTTCTTGAGCAGAAAGTATAACACAGAATTTTGGATTGGACTGCATTTGAAATACTACCAGCTTGAGCTGGTTTTGCCAGTGAATTTTGAGTTTGGAATTTGACTTCCCTTTTCCCACAAACTGCTTCCTTCCCAGCATACATGTGAATGCAGAGTCTTCTGTCTCATTTTAATTAAGTCTTTGACTTTTAGCAACACAGAGGAGAGTGGTTTGGTTTTTATCAATTTGCATAAATGACTCCTTTTATGTAACTCTTGCCTGTCTTCATCTTGCCTGTGGTCCCTCTCCTCTGTAGATGTCATTAACTGAATTCTCTGGGTTTAAGAGGGACGACCCCAAGGATCACAGTGGCCAGTCCACGTTTTGAGCCAGACAGTCCACAGTCTGAGGAAATGCACCCTAAACTATACTCTATTCCAAATGGTCTATGGGTTGGCAGGAAGAGACCATAAACACACATTTCATTTAATTTCTCACTTATTTAGGGATAAAAGTGTTGGGTTGGTCAAAAAGTTTGCCCAGGCTTTTTCCATGGATGTTATAAAAAACCTTTTGACCAACCCAAAATTATGTTGGACATGGTGACCACATAAGACAGAAACAGGTGTGATGTTTCCTAATACAGTTTTGCTTTACACCCAAAGTCCTTTATAGCAGCAAGCAGCAGCAAGAGAGACTGTTCATTTGGGGTTGAGTCCTTCCTAAGTTTTTGGAACGCTCAGGTCTTGTTATAACTCTGCCTTGTATGCTTGGGACTTCTGGCACATTCTAAAAGAATTGGTACCAATCATCTATGCATGTCTGTTTAAAGGAATGTTTTCAATACTGGAATCCCTTGGCTCTTTACCCAAATAAGACATATCAAAGCCACTTCATCTAGGGGGGGATCAGCATCCATGTGCTGGACTGGCAGCTTTGCTTCTAGCTTTGAGGTGTTCTGGAAGACACTTTTCCATACAGAAACCAATATCACGCACACGTGCTAAGTCGCTCCAGTAGTGTCCAACTCTTTGCAACCCCATGGACTGTAGCCCGCCAGGCTCCTCTGTCCATGGGGATTCTCCAGGCAAGAATACTGGATTGGGTAGCCATTCCCTTCTCTAGGGGGTCTTTCCTATCCAGGAATCAAACTAAGGTCTCCTGCATTGCAGGCAGATTCTTAACTGTCTGAGTCACTAGGGAAGCCCCCTTTGGACCTTGGGCATGTTTAAAAAATACGCTATGGCTCTGTGGAGTAATGGAGGTCTTTAGAGGGGGTGGCACAGAAGAGTCACAATTTATGTTGAGATTACATTCTAAAATTGATGCAATGGGTGGAAAAAATGCTTTTAGTTAACTTTACCCTTAACAAGGCTTTAAAATCAACCCTTTAAGTTCAGGACCCTTGAAAGCTTGAAAACCAAGAGTTAGCATCCTGATATCTCTGTGCATTTCTGTTAAGGCAACTCTTGCCAGAAGATACAAAAGCCAGAGCTACTTGGAATGAGGCCAAAATTAGGTGGTAAATAGGCAATTCTCTCACCCCCTTCTCATTTCCTCCTGAGTGTGGGCAACTGAATTTGAGTGAGTTACACTTTACTTGTGTTAAGTAGTAAATTGACTTGTATTATGCTTTAACTGTTTTAGGTTCATTGATTCACTTTTTTGTAGGAAGCATGTGGTAACAAAGGTAAAAATGCAGTGAAGATGTCTTATTGAAGATATCTAATGCTGGTTAAGGAAACAGAAAAATAAACAAATGCTTGTCATGCAGTTTGTGAAGGGTTTTAATGAGACACTGCTTCCGGGTTTCAGGATCATAGCAAAGGGGTCAGTAAAGCAGACTGGGGGTCAGAAAGGGTATAAAGGGGGACATGCTGGTCCAAGCCACCATCTTTTCTCATGAGATTACCGCGTCAGACTTCCAAATGCTCTCCCCACTTCTGTTTTCTCTTCTGGTTTTCCCCTTTCTGCAAGTCTATTCTGGCTCCCTAGCATCCAGAAGTTTCCTCTTAAAACTTTAAAAGAACACATGCCTCTCTGCTCAGAACCCTCCAAAGGCTTTCCGTCTTGTTCAGCAGCAGGGCTCAGGTTCCTAGGAGGCCTGTCAGACCCTGCGGGCTCTGCCCTTACCACCCCTCTGCCCTTACCACCCCTCTGCCCTCATCTCCAGTTTGCCCCTCACCGTTCCCCCTGATCCAGCCACACCAGCCTCCTGGATGATTTTTGAATATGTCATTTACTTGACTGCTCAGAACTTAAAGAGCTGCTGTCTGTCTGCCTGGAATTCTCTTTCCCTTAATGAGAATTAGGGCTTGATCCCCAACGTTTTCAAGTCCTTGCTGAAATATCACCGTATTTTAGAGGCCTTTCCTGGCTATCCTGCATAAGTAGTAGAAAGCCTCCATCCCATCTTAGCACATGCATTCTCTTTTAGCTTGCTTATCACCATATAATATACTGTATGTTTGCTTATTTATTTGCCCCACACACTTAGATTGTAAGGTCCGTGAGGGTAAGATTTTATTTTGTCTACTTTAGGGCCATGCCTGTGCATATAGTATTCACTCTATAAATATTTGTTGAGTGAATAATTTATTTTTCTTCTCTTAGAATGTCTTCTACATGTTTGCCTAATATGGATGGATAGATGAGTGATGAATATATCCTCTTGGCACCAACAGAAGCACATATTCTCTAATGGACTGTTTCTCTGGAATGACATTACAGTTCTTAATGGGGAAAGAAGATTTAGTCAGAAGTTGTCAGGAACTCTTGGGTTCTGCGGAGATAACATCTCAGTCACAATTGGAAATGACATTTAATCATTTGCAGTGATTGAAAGCAGGGTTTGGTTTAGGGGAGGGATTTTGCTGGTCAAAGAGCCTCTCTCACATTGAGAAATTTGATTGGTAGTAGCTGGTTAGCTGTTAGATTAAACATAAGTGTGTATATGGGCTTCTCTGGTAGCTCAGTTGGTAGAGACTCTGCCTGCAATGCAGGAGACCCCCTGGTTTGATTCCTGGGTCAGGAAGGTCCCCTGGAGAAGGGATAGGCTACCCACTCCAGTATTCTTGGGCTTCCCTAGTGGCTCAGATGGTAAGGAATCTGCCTGCAATGCGGGAGACCTGGGTTCAATCTCTGGGTTGGAAAGATCCCCTGGAGGAGGGCATGGTAACCCACGCCAGTATTCTTGCCTGGAGAGTCCCCATGGACAGAGGAGCCTGACGGGCTGCAGTCCGTGGGGCTGCAAACAGTTGGACACGACTGAGCGACTAAGCATAGCACAGCCCAACGTGTGTATATATGTCTGTGTGCATGGGTGTGCACCCATCTGCTTTTCTTTGTATATATTGTGTGTTTAATATGTGCTTTTGTATATGTAAGCATAATATGTATATGTGTGACCTAAAGAGTCAAAAGATCTTCAAAGTCAAAAGATTTGACCACCACAAAGAACTCTGAAGGTTCCCCAGAACCCCTGATGCTTGAAGAGCTGGAAATACGGGGAAGGCTTATGGAATTCCCCTAGTGCACTTTCAGCTTGCTAGTTCTTGCTTTCGGCTGAGGCTAGACCCACAGCTGTGAGTAGCGGCAATGACAAAAGTCCCTGTTTTCATATAGCTTATGTTATGGTAGCTGGAAACAGGGAGTGAGAAAAGAAATCTAAAATATTATATATGATGATACAAATGCTTTGAGGAGAGGAAACAAAATATAGCATGCTGAGGGAGTGCAAGATGATGGAGTGCCATTTTAGAGAGTTGGGTTGGTAGTGAGCTGATGTTTGCTTGACAGGAAGTCAAAGGATCAATAATTGCAAAGACCTAAAAGGAAGTGATTGTTGAATTCAAGGGATATATACAAGAGAACACATTAAGGAAGACCGAGTTGTATGGAACCTTTAAGCCATGATAAGGGATTTGGATTTTATTCTAATTCCAGTGAAGAACCATTGGGCACTTTTTAGCAGGGAAGTGATTGATCTGAATTTAGAAGCATCCCTCTGACTGGTCTATGGGAATAGATCATAGTATGCGCTAATAGAGACAGAAGATGGTCAGGTGGCTGCTGTTAGCAGGCTGGCGAGAAAATAGAGCCCTGTGAACAAGAGTTGTTAACAATGAGATGGTAAGAAGTGGATGGATGAGGGATGTATTTTGGAGATGGAGTCAGTAGGATTTATTGATGAATTGGGTGTTGGGTGTGAGAGGTGAGTAATTGAGGATGTATTTATTAGGATAAGCTAAGTTGTGATATAGCAACAAAATACTCCAGAATATCAGAGGCTTACAACGAGAGGTTTATTGCTCACCAACACCTTACATCCTTTGTGTGTTGGCTGGCGGCCTTGGTATTTTTATTATTATTCTCACTTTGGAACATGGGATGACAGGGTCACCACTCGTGGGAACATTGGTGGTTGACACTGAAAAGGGAAAAGAGAAATTTAGAGGATTTCAAACTTGGAACAATGAAATGTTTGGCCTTAAATGACACGCCACTTCTGCTCAAAAGGAATTGGTCAAAAGTAATCACACAACTCCACCTACCACAAGGAGGCCAAAACATTCAATCCTATCTCACGCTAGGGAAGTAAAGAGTCAGAATTGCTCGAACGGCAGCACTGTGACTCTATGATATCTTCCAGGCTCGGATAACTGTTAATAACATTGTCTGAGTGGGGATGCTTAGAAGAGTGAGCTGGGAAAGGTGAAATCAATATTTCTCTTTTAGCCATGTTTAATTTAAAAGCCTGTTCAGTGGAGATGTCAAGAAGACAGCAGGAAATGTGAGTCTGTTGACCAGAGGAATGCTGTGGCTAAAGATGTAACTGTGAGCATCAACCACATAATTATAATATTGAAAGCAATGAGACTCACAGAATGTAGTTGGCATCAGAAAGAGAGCCAAAAGCAGAACTCTGGGACTCTCAGCAGGCAGACGACTTACAGCGGAGGAACCAACAAAAGAAACAGAGAGGTTATTTAGGTAGATAGAGACACATGAGTACGGAATCTTAAAAGAACTTGAGACGCATATCTTGCAAGAAGAATGCTGAGAGGTCAAGGGGCATGAGAGTGAATCATTGGTTCTGGCAAGGTATTGCCCACTCCCGGGGTGTGCCGTGGGCAAGAGACTAATTTGAAGAGGGTTGAGGAGAGACTAGTAAGTGTGGGATTGATGAAAGTAGGAACAGACAACTTTTGGAAGAGTTTTTCTCTAATCAGAGAGGTTACATGGGGCCTGTAGTGAGGAGGGACAGGGCATCAAGAAGCTAGAGGGTTAGGAGGGGGAGAAGATGTGTAGACAAGAGGATGATTTTGTCTCTTGAAATGCTTTGACCTAAAAGAAACACAGCTGGATGAAAAATCCTCAGATATTAGTTGGAGACAAGAATCTGAACGTAGAGAGGAATCAGAGCTGGCATAAATATTTAGAAGCCCTCTCTCTAGGGAGGAGGTAAAACTGGGAATGTAGATGAGTTGTGATAGAAAATGTGTA
Source organism: Cervus canadensis (assembly GCF_019320065.1). Classification (NCBI taxonomy): domain Eukaryota; kingdom Metazoa; phylum Chordata; class Mammalia; order Artiodactyla; family Cervidae; genus Cervus; species Cervus canadensis. Next base: position 84,241,863 of record NC_057391.1, read on the forward strand.
GAGAATAAAGAGTGGTGAGATGAAGGTTGTGCCTTGGGGAACATGCATTAATAAAATTCAGTTCAGTTCAGTTCAGTCGCTCAGTCGTGTCTGACTCTTTGCGACCCCATGAACCACAGCACGCCAGGCCTCCCTGTCCATCACCAACGCTTGGAGTCCACCCAAACTCATGTCCATTGAGTCGATGATGCTATACAACCATCTCATCCTCTGTCGTCCCCTTCTCCCGCCCTCAGTCTTTCCCAGCATCAGGGTCTTTCCAAATGAGTCAGCTCTTTGCATCAGATGGCCAAAATATTGGAGTTTCAGCTTCAGCATCAGTTCTTCCAATGAACACCCAGGACTGTTTTCCTTTAGGATGGACTGGTTGGATCTCCTTGCAGTCTAAGGGACTCTCAAGAGTCTTCTCCAACATCACAGGTCAAGAGCATCAATTCTTCAGCACTCAGCTTTATTTATAGTCCAACTCTCACATCCATGCATGACTACTGGAAAAACCATAGCCTTGACTAGACGGACCTTTGTTGACAAAGCAATGTCTCTGCTTTTTAATATGCTCTCTAGGTTGGTCATGACTTTCCTTCCAAGGAGTAAGTGTCTTTTAATTTCATGGCTGCAGTCACCATCTTCAGTGATTATGGAGCCCCCAAAAATAAAGTCAGCCACTGTTTCCCCATCTATTTGCCATGAAGTGATGGGACCGGATGCCATGATCTTAGTTTTCTGAATGTTGAGCTTTATTTTTTTTATTTTTTTTCCATACCTCTATGGTTCTTGGTGGTGACTGATAGTTTCAAATACATTATTAAGTAATTTTTTAAGGCAGGCACTTTATCTTATTATCTATCTCTACCACAGGACAACTGGCATAGTACTTAGCCATGATAGGGATAACTTAACATCATTAATTTATTTATTACCAAAACATATGGATGGTGGCACTTTCTGTGTAGATAAGGCTATGGATACTATGCTATTATCTATTATATAAAAGTTAATTTGCTTTAAAAATTTTTTTTCTTCATTTATTTTTATTAGTTGGGGGCTAATTACTTTACAATATTGTAGTGGTTTTTGCCATACATTGACATGAATCAGCCATGGATTTACACGTGTTCCTCATCCTGATCCCCCCTCCCACCTCCCTCCCCATCCCATCCCTCTGGGTCTTCCCAGTGCACCAGCCCTGAGCACTTGTCTCATGCATCCAACCTGGGCTGGTGATCTGTTTCACACTTGATAATATACATGTTTCAATGCTATTCTCTCAGATCATCCTACCCTCGCCTGCTCCCACAGAGCCAAAAGTCTGTTCTATACATCTGTGTCTCTTTTTCTGTCCTGCATATAGGGTTATCGTTTCCATCTTTTTAAATTCCATATATATGCATTAGTATACTGTATTGGTGTTTATCTTTCTGGCTTACTTCACTCTGTATAATGGGCTCCAGTTTCATCCATCTCATTAGAAATGATTCAAATGAATTCTTTTTAATGGCTGAGTAATATTCCATGGTGTATATGTACCACAGCTTTCTTATCCATTCATCTGCTGATGGGCATCTAGGTTGCTTCCATGTCCTGGCTATTATAAACAGTGCTGCGATGAACACTGGGGTGCACGTGTCTCTTTCAGATCTGGTTTCCTCGGTGTGTATGCCCAGGAGTGGGATTGCTGGGTCATATTGGCAGTTCTGTTTCCAGTTTTTTAAGGAATCTCCACACTGTTCTCCATAGTGGATGTACTAGTTTGCATTCCCACCAACAGTGTAAGAGGGTTCCCTTTTCTCCACACCCTCTCCAGCATTTATTGCTTGTAGACTTTTGGATAGCAGCCATTCTGACTGGTGTGTAGTGATACCTCATTGTGGTTTTGATTTGCATTTCTCTGATTATGAGTGATGTGGAGCATCTTTTCATGTGTTTGCTAGCCATCTGTGTGTCTTCTTTGGAGAAATGTCTGTTTAGTTCTTTGGCCCATTTTTTGATTGGGTCATTTATTTTTCTGGAATTGAGCTGCAGGAGTTGCTTGTATATTTTTGAGATTAATCCTTTGCTTCTTCATTTGCTATTATTTTCTCCCATTCTGAAGGCCGTCTGAAGGCTGTCTGAAGGTGAAAATCTTGCTTATAGTTTCCTTTGTTGTGCAAAATCTTTTAAGTTTAATTAGGTCCCATTTGTTTATTTTTGCTTTTATTTCCAATATTCTGGGAGGTGGGTCATAGAGGATCTTGCTGTGATTTATGACAGAGAGTGTTTTGCCTATATTCTCCTCTAGGAGTTTTATAGTTTCTGGTCTTACATTTAGATCTTTAATCCATTCTGAGTTTATTTTTGTGTATTGTGTTAGAAAGTGTTCTAGTTTAATTCTTTTTCAAGTGGTTGACCAGTTTCCCCAGCACCACTTGTTAAAGAGGTTGTCTTTTTTCCATTGTATATTCTTGCCTCCTTTGTCTAAGATAAGGTGTCCATAGGTGCGTGGATTTATCTCTGGGCTTTCTATTTTATTCCATTGATCTATATTTCTGTCTTTGTGCCAGTACCACGCTGTCTTGATGACTGTGGCTTTGTAGTAGAGCCTGAAGTCAGGCAGGTTGATTCCTCTGAATGTTGAGTTTCAAGCCAACTTTTTCACTCTCTTCTTTCACTTTCATTAAGAGGCTCTTTAGTTCTTCTTCAGTTTCTGCCATAAGGATGGTGTCATCTGCATATCTGAGGTTATTGATATTTTTCCCGGCAATCTTGATTCCAGCTTGTGCTTCTTCCAGCTCAGCATTTCTCATGATGTTCTCTGCATATAAGTTAATAAAATCAGGAGAAGAAACAGTAGCTAGTTATGAAATGGGAGAAAATAGGTTGTCTAGATTATGTGTCATAGATATCAAAGAAAGGGAGTTTCAATACCTTTTCAAGAGATTTTTCTTCAAGTTCTATGGTCTCATAAATATGTAGTCCACACTCTATACTTTGATGCCAAATTCTCTGTAGACACTATTACAGTTGTTTAAATATATAGCTAAGAACTGTGGAGGGCTTCCCTGGTAGCTCAGTGGTAAAGAATCTGCCTCCAATGCAGGAGACGTGGGTTCGATCCCTGTGTCAGGAAGATCCCCTGAGTAGGAAATGACAACCCACTCGAGTATTCTTGCCTGGGAAATCCCATGGATAGGGAAGCCTGGAAGGGCTACAGTCCATGGGGTCACAAAGAGTAGGATGTGACTTAGTGACTAAACAACACAAAGAACTGTGGAACACTTAGGATAATGTTTTTTTTTGTGTGTGTATCAAATACATGGAATTGATGCTACTCTTTCTGCTGTTGTTTCCTCTCATTGTCCTTAAATTTCTCTAATGAAGTTGACTTAAATTATGTCGTTAGTGCCATACTCATCACTGTCTTTTCTTCTCCTCTTTCTCTTCCATCTTCACCATCATCACTTGCCACTATCATCATTATCAAAATAATTATCATCACCATTAAAACCTCATTAAAGTAATTGTTTTGGTATTTTAATAATTGGGCTAGAACTACTGAGAGGCATGCATTTTAGAATAGCAGGGTATATTGACAGCACTCTTGATTATATGTTGAGCACTTACTGAGTGCTTATTTCGAAGGTGAACTTGATTCCTGTCCTGAGTTCTTTCAGTTCAGTTTCCTAGGAGAAATAACGGAGAATCAGGAAGGAAAAGAAGTGCTCAGAAGGGAGGACAGGAGATGAAGGCCTCCAGCATCTCGTGTCGCTAGAGTACTTTGCAGCAGTTTTTTCCCATGTTCAGGTTCTTGTTCAGTCACTTAGTCATGTCCAACTCTTTGCGACCCCATGAACTGCAGCACAGTAGACTTCCCTGTCCTTCACTATCTCCCGGAGTATGCTATAAGAATCATATGTAATCGTCCTGGAATGTAAATGCAGAGTAAAGTGTTGACTACATATCTTAATATCAAATGGAGTCAAAGTGACTTGTCTCCTTCTTCAAGCAAGGGAAAACGTGGCTTTATGACATGCCTTCTCTGGAGTATAATTTGGTTCATTTTCAGTTCTGGTGGTTTGTTGGGCTTCTTGGTCTAACCATCTCCTCCTCCCTCCCTGTTTTCTCTCTCCTTCCTTTTCCCCTAGAACTTCATACTCCTCCTGTTGAATTTGTTCTATCAGTGACTTGATATCTACCTAACTACCCAAGCCAGAGGCCTGAAAGTCATCATTGTTTTCCCTTTCCTTAAACACTCCTCCAAGAGTCTTCTGTCCCTAAGCCATGTTGACTAGACTCATCTCCATCTTACCTCTTGCCACTGTCTTAGTTCAGCTGTTCATTCTCTTATAGATTGTTGTCATGCTGTGGATCACAGACCAAGTGTAGGACAGCAGTGTGAGGAACAGACTGGAGGAGGAGACATTGGAGTTGGGATTGGGGCTCATTAGGAATCTGTATCATACCAGCCCATGTGAGACTTAATCCAGGCTCTATTCCTCCAGAGCCGAACTGACCATTCAGCCTTGAGAATCTACTGCATCCATACATATTCCTCTTCTAGCATAGCTGCACATATATATGTTTACATGTGTAACACTTCTAGTAAGAAGTTCCTTAAAGTCAGGGACCCTACCTAAAGCCTAACATTTAGTAAGTTCTCTATGATGGTTTACTGGATGATTGAAGAAAATGGAAGCCTGAACAGGACCAGTGGAATGGAGTAGAGAAAATGAATGTGAAAAACTTGTCGGATATGGAACCAAATGGACTTGGCAACAAATTAATACTAGGTACCGTGAGGCGGGGTCATCAGATATATCTTCAAACATTTGAACTTGGGGTGACTATTAGCAGATGTAGGGGACCTGAGATGAGGAATCTGAGTTTGTTTTTAAGCAGGTTGATTCTAAAGTTCTTCAGAGAATCTTAGGTGAATGATTGTTCCAGTGGACAATTCAATTAGGGTTGTGGGGCTTTGGAAACTGTTTGGTCTAGAGATAAATATCTGTGAGTGGTGGAGATTACCAGTTGAGAGAGCATCATGAAGAAAGGGAAAGAGAGCCTCATCAGATGCTTAGGGAAAGCCTCTTTTTAAGCAATTTGGAAAAGATGCTTATGACAGGAAGAAAGCGTGTCATCAAAGAGTTACTTGGGAAGTGTGCAGTCAGGAAACCCTGGAAAAGAGAATTTTGAAAAGGAAGTTATAGACAAGAAATAGCTGTTTCACAGATATTGACTGTTCTGAGCCTATTAAAATTTAGTTAATTGGACATTAGTAATCTTGCTCTTTTCATTAAGAATGATTTAATCATAAGTTAAAAATGATTTCTCTTAGAAAGCTACTAAGTTAAAGCATAGTATTTTGAATGCTGCGACAAGGTGGTAAAAATTCTCTCTTCTTTCATCCATAGTTAAGTGAAATACCTGTTATTGATTTTTCTTGGAACTGTGTCCTCTAGCCATACAGTCAAGTGGATAGTGGTAGAAACCAAAGAGATAAAAGCTAAGTGTTTTGACTTATTCAGCTGCCACTTGTTACTTTCTGTGCTCACTGTAAGGTGTCAAGCAGTAGATTTTGGTTTTCTGATAGAATTCAAGTTGATGTCTTGCCTTTTCTTTGTGCTGGATCTAGGGCCATTCTAGTTTTCTGTTGACTTTTCACCTTTTCTGTACCTTCATAGTTGAAACAAGAGTAAGAGAGCCCTAGATAGGTCCTAATGATCGTTTTGGTGCAGTAGTCCCTGGCATCAGCATTTTCTCCAGGTCATCCCTTTAGCAGACCAGGGAGAAAGATGCCATTCTCATGTCTTTCTCAATCCTTGGATTGTCATAAATACAGTAGTTGGTCAAAATTATGTCAGGTGGAAGTGTTAAGTACAGAAGTTTTTGTTATTTTATTTTCCATAAATTTGTGTGTTTGCAGTATTTCATAATAAAACATTTCTAGCACCTAGCAGTAGTCAGTTAATATTTTAACATTAACTACTGTAAAGTTCCAGATGTCTACTATGCATATAGAATACACAGAAGAGCTATACAAAAAAGGTCTTAATGACTCAGATGACCACGATGGTGTGATCTCTCACCTACAGCCAGATATTCTGGAGTGTGAAGTCAAGTGGGCCTTAGGAAGCATCACTATGAACAAAGCTAGTGGAGGTGATGGAGTTCCAGCTGAGCTTTTTCTAATCCTAAAAGATGATGCTGTGAAAGTGCTGCAATCTATATGCCAGCAAATTTGGAAAACTCAGCAGTGGCCACAGGACTGGAAAAGATCAGTTTTCATTCTAAACCCAAAGAAAGGCAATGTCAAAAATTGTTCAAACTACCACGCAATTATACTCATCTCACACGCTAGCAAAGTACTGCTCAAAATTCTCCAAGTGGGGCTGCAACAGTATGTGAACTGAGAACTTCCAGATGTTCAATCTGGTTTTCGAAAAGGTGGAGGAACCAGAGATCAAATTGCCAACATCCACTGGATCATAGAAAAAGCAAGAGAATTCCGGATAAACACCTACTTCTGCTTTATTGACTAGGCTAAAGCCCTTGACTGTGTGGATCACAGTGAACTGTGGAAAATTCTTCAAGAGATGGGGATACCAGACCACCTGACCTGCCTGTTGAGAAATCTGTATGCAGGTCAAGAAGCAACAGTTAGAACTGGACATGGAACAACAGACTGGTTCCAAATAGGAAAAGGAGCACATCAAGGCTGTATATTGTACCCCTGCTTATTTAACTTATATGCAGAGTACATCATGCAAAGTGCTAGGCTGGATGAAGCACAAGCTGGAATCAAGATTGCCGGGAGAAATATCAATAACCTCAGATATGTAGATGACACCACCCTTGTTGCTGGAAAGTGAAGAGGAACTAAAAAGCCTCTTGATGAAAGTGAAAGAGGAGAGTGAAAAAGCTGGCTTAAAACTTAACATTCCGAAAATGAAGGTCATGGCATCCAGTCCCATCACTGCATGGCAAATAGATGGGCAAACAATGGAAACAGTGTCAGACTTTATATTCTTGGGCTCCAAAATCACTGCATATGGTGATTGCAGCCATGAAATTAAAAGACGCTTGCTCCTTGGAAGGAAAGCTATGACAAACCTAGACAGCATATTAAAAAGCAGAGACATTACTTTGCTGACAAAGGTCCATCTAGTCAAAGCTATGGTTTTTCCAGTAGTCATGTATGCATGTTAGAGTTGGACCATAAGGAAGGCTAGGTGCCAAAGAGTTGATGCTTTTGAACTGTGGTGTTGGAGAAGACTCTTGAGAGTCCCTTAGACTGCAAGGAGATCCAACCAGTCCATCCTAAAGGAAATCAGTCCTGAATATTCATTGGAAGAACTGATCTTGAAGCTGAAACTCCAATCCTTTGGCCACCTGATGCAAAGAACTGACTCATTTGAAAAGACTGTGATGCTAGGAAAGTTTGAAGACAGGAGGAGAAGGGGACGATAGAGGATAAGATCATTGGATGGCATCACTGACTCAATGGACATGAGTTTAAGCAAGCGTTGGGGGATGGTGAAGGTAGGGAGGCCTGGCATACTGCAGTCCATGGAGTTGCAAAGAGTCTGACATGACTGAGCAACTGAACAGCAATAAGTATACATATAAATACAAATATCTAAATTCATGTTTTAAACAGTATTTAGCTCATAGACTTCATAGTCCTTTTTCTACATTCTATTTTCACTCCAAGTATCATAAATAGCTTTTATGTTAATGCATATATATTTAAAATACTTTAATGGCTTGCAATATTTCATAATATATTTGAATCAAGATCTTGAACCAGTCTTATATTGTCACATATTTGCTTCTAATATTTCATTGTCATAATCAGAACCAGAATAAATACTATTTCATAAAAAAATTATGTCAGGCAGGAAAATAAACATTTTCTACCTTTGGGATGAAAGAAAAGATAGAAAAGGGCATGGTCAGTTAAATGGTCTATTAGAAATGGGAAAATAGTGAACATGTGGTCAGTGCTATGGAAGTTCCAGGAAAGGTCTTTGGTAAACTCTGCAACCATAAATTTAATTTTGTACTATCTGCTTTGTTGACAGGTAGAAACATCCTTTTTTAGTGCCAGGATGCCCTTAGGAAGCTTTTAAAGAAACACCTGATAGTGGTTACTTCCTTGCTAGTCCAAAAATAATCTCTAAAGAGTCATAGGTAGAAGTGGGTAGGTTTTTTCCCAAGTCTTAGCTTCTCTCAGGATATCTATTAGACCTTTGGTAATAGAAAAGTCCCCCAAATACCATGTATTCCCTAGGATCCATGCCTGTTTCTTATTTCTTTGACCATTCTAGTTTATCCTGATTAGATGGTACTAAGCTTTCCAGTTACTGATTTGAATTTCAAGAGGTTTTTGTGATGGAGTGATACACTGATTTAAGTATGTAGCAACAGACAAGTCTTTGTTGAGGTTTTGTGTATGATCAGAGAAGTCCCTAGATGGCAATGATTTTCTGAGAAATAGTAATGCCATTGTGGTTGAATAAAGAACGTTTCTAAGCTGTTTCTTCCAAAGTAATTGGAATATAGGAGTCAACCATGGAACTTAATGGTTTTGAGAATTCATTTGGGAGTCAGATGGACTTGAGTTCAAATCCTAGTTTTGCCACTTGAAAGATTTGTGAGCCTGGGTGAGTCATTAAATCTCCAAGTCTCAGTTTTCTCATCCATAAAGTGGGATAATGATGTTACCCCATAGAACTGGTGTGATTATTACAGGGAATTCTAAATATAAAGCACTTATCACCATGCTTGGCACCTAGTATGTACCCTTCATTATCAGTATTAGATGGAGACAAGTGGATGCCTTAACAGAACAGTCCAGTAAAGCCTTCCCCTGTCTTCCAACAAGTCATCAAGCCCTCTCGGCTTTATTTTTGAAAATTTTCTGGAAGCTTTCCCTCTTATTTTTGTGTTTACCTCTCTAGACCTGGACATTACTTTCTACTTTTTGGACTTTTTTTTTAATATGCTGCACACAGTTGCCGTGTTGATCTGCACAGAACTTGTTTCTGATTATGCCTTTCCTGCTGTGGATCCTCAGTGCTTAACCTGGTTTTTAAGACTGTGATTTGGCATGAACTTATTTTATCAGCTTGATTATCTCTTTTTCATTTTCTTGATGCAATTCTCTTCCCTGACACATACATCATCACCAAGCCATAATCATTCTATTCAGTGTACCTTTTATACTTCTGATCTTATGTATGTCATACTGCTGTAGATTTTCAAATTGTTTTTCTGCTTTTTAATTCATTCCTGTGGCCATCAGAGCAATCTTTTATGTAATGCCAATCTGATCTCATCACTCTCCCACCTGAGTGATTCCCCACTGCCTTTAAGACCAAGTTCAAACTTTGCAGGAGGTTTTCTGGGGTCTTAATAAAGCAGTTCTTCTTCTCTACCTCCACCCCTCCCACAACTCTCTGTAATTCAGCCATACTGATCACTCTCCATTCTGTGAATACATCAAGATTTTTCACTCTTGTCTCTCTTTCTCCATGTTGTTTCTCTTACTTTCCTCTTTCTTCTGGCTGATGTAAGCCATATATCAAGCCTCACCTTAGACTGACCCTTCTTCCTACTCACAGGTTGAATTAGGACTCATCCTTACTTTCATGGTGAGTGTGAATACTTTTAAGACTTCCCAGGTGGCTCAGATGGTAAAGAATCTGCCTGCAGTGCAGAGGACCTGGGTTTGATCCCTGGGTCAGGAAGATCCCCTGGAGAAGGGAATGGCAACCCACTCCAGTATTCTTGCCTGGAGGATCCCATGGACAGAGGATCCTGGTGGGCTACAGTCCATGGGGTCACAAAGAGTCAGACACAACTGAGTGACTAACACACAATAGGAATACTTTTCAAAAAACCCTTTGTCATGCACATTGCTACCTTTTCTGTTTCTCCTTCTCACAGAGGACTTCTTTGCTGTATTTCCTTCATCCTTGTGTTTCCACGGAGCATGACACTGAATGAATAGATAATGAGCATGTGAATAACTGAGTAAATGTGTGTGTATCTGTTTCCTTCGATAGAGTAAAATCTTTGAGGGACGAGTCAGTGCCTCGTTCTTCTTCAGACACTCCACATTTCCCAGCATGGTCCTTTATAGTAGTTGCTCAATAAATGCTCAGTGACTGAATAACAATACGCATGCCTGTCTTCCCCCAAACATAGTGAATTCTTCAGGAAAGAGATTGTGTTGTAAAAATTAGATAGCTTATAGCACACTGAATCGCACATAATCCATGCTTTAATTCTTGTGTTTCATTTTTGCTTTGAACTCTGACTTTGGTGGGTTATGAGAATCAAGCATCCTCTCTTATCATATAAGCACGTACTTGACTGAACTGTGCGATCAAACACCTGATAGCTAAGTCCAGCTGGTCGTTTAGACTTCAGAGACATGCATCCTAGGACCCAAGTACTCGTGTGGATAGCCCTGCACAGATTTCCATTGTTATTTGGTTTTTCCTTGTCAAACCTGTTATACAAAGTAAATCAGAGAGAGAAAAACAAATATTGTATGTTAATACATATATATATGGAATCTAGAAAAATAGTACCGGCAAACCTGTTTGCAGAGCAGGAATAGAGATGCAGATGTAGAGGCTGTTCTTGTGGACACGGCAGGGAAAGGAGAGGGTGGGATGAATCGAGAGAGTAGCATTGACGTATATACACCACCGAAGCATTGATGCTTTTGAACTGTGTTGTTGGAGAAGACTCTTGAGAGTCCCGTGGACTGCAAGGAGATCCAACCAGTCCATCCTGAAGGAGATCAGTCCTCAATATTCATTGGAAGGACTGATGCTGAAGCTCCAATACTTTGGCCACCTGATGCGAAGAACTGACTCATTGGAAAAGACCTTGATGTTAGGAAAGATTGAGGGCAGGAGGAGAAGGAGACCACAGAGTCTGAGATGGTTGGATGGCATCACCGACTCGATGGACATGAGTTTGAGCCAGCCCTGGGAATTGGTGATGGAAAGGGAAGCCTGGCATGCTGCAATCCATGGGGTCGCAAAGAGGGACACGACTGAGTGACTGAAATGAACTGAACTGAACTGTAGGGAGGGATGGACAGAGACATTGGCAAGGAGGCTTCAGAGGGACGGGATGTATATTGACTCATGGCTGATTCGCATTATTGTGTGGCAGAAACCAACACAATATTGTAAAGCAATTATCCTGAAATTAAAAAAAAAAAAAAGATCCAAACCAAAAACAAACCTGAGGAATCTGTGTGTGGCAAGCCTCAAAGCAGGTAGACCTTGCCCTGACGGGAGAATTGCAATTCAGACTCTGACAGGGGCTGGGGAATGAGAAGAGGGAGTGTGTATGTTTCCTGTGGCTGCTGTAACAAAGGATCATGAACCAGTGGCTTAAAACAGCAGCAGCAGTTTATGCTCTTATAGTTTTGGAGGTCAGAAGTTCAAAGATCAGTTTCACGGGGCAGAATTCAAGAGGTCAGCAAGCCCCTCCCACGACCCCGCCCCGGAAGCTGCTGGGCAGAACCTGCTCCTCTTCCAGTTTCTCGTAGCTGCTGATGCTCCTTGACCTCTGGCTGCATGTAGACCTTTACATCGTCTTCTCTCTGTATGTCTAATCTCCCTCTTCTTCTTACTAGGATACAGGTGATTGTATTTAAGGGCCCACCAGCATAGTACAGAATCATCTCATGTCAAGAGCCTTAATCATAGTTGCAAAGACCCTCTTCAAATAAGGGGAAGGAAGGAAATGGGAACCCACTCTGGTACTCTTGCCTGGAAAATCCCATGGATGGAGAAGCCCGGTGCAGGCTACAGTCCGTGGGGTCGCAAAGAGGAGGACAAGACTGAGCATCTTCACTTTCACTTTTCCAATAAAGTAGTATTTTATAGGTTTTTAGCAAATAGGACCTGTTATCTTGGAGAAAAAACAATTTTCATCCTTCTACAGAGACAGGCATTTCCCCCCCTTTGCAAACTCCAAGCGCTTATTCTTCTAGGATCTTGGTTTGCTTACAGACATCTCTCACGAGTAAACAGCTTCCAAACTGAGGGCCCACATGAAGGAAGCCAGGGAATCCTGTCAGGAAGGGGCTAATTTAGGTCAGTCTGATGTCACTGGACAGGTGGCTAGGGTAACGTTCCTGATTCTCATTATGAAAATAAACAATTAATACTCACTGAGGGGCTGAGTAAGTACTCAAAGAGCTGGCTGGAGGCCTGGGCATGTCAGCAGTGGCAGCCCGGTCCTATGACCTAGCCCCGTTTTGGGTGGATTCGCGGTCTAGTTCTGGGGGAACAGATGTGCTTGGCTAGCCTGGCACTTGCTCTTCTGTGTCCAGCAGTTGCTTTTGTCATCTTTCTCATGAGGAGGGTCACAGAGGGTGTAGGTGGTCACTGGGAGGGGGATTCAGGCCGGGTCAAGAGAGAGGAGCTCTGACATGTTTCCTCATACCCAGTCAGAGCAGGGTCTTCACTAAGTTTTGCATTAGCAAACTTCAGCAGTTATGTTTGGGAAACAGACTCACTCTAGCTCCTGCACACTTCCTTTCCTCCTCTCACAAACAGCCTGGGGAGGGCATGGACCCCAGGAGAAATCTTCCACAGGGCTCTAATGGGGGCCTTGAGCATGCTTCATTCAATGCAGCTACTTGCCCATAACCTGCTAACCTAAACCTCAGGCAGGAGAGCCTCCCATTTCTAGCGACTCTCTTGTGGTCCAGCTAGTTGGAGAAGCTGGCTTATATGAGAGATCTTATGGAAACATTGTTTTCTTCTGTTGTGTAGAGGCAGGGTAGTCATAGTTACTGAGCAGAGTTTCTGAAGCCAGACTTGCATTTGATTCTGGCTCTAGTATGTAATAGCTCTGTGACCTTAGATATTAAAATCTCTGATTCTCCTTTTCTCTTCTGTAAACTGAAGACAATAGTAGCCAACACTTATATTTACCAAGAGCTGGTCTAAACCCCCTACATGTACTTAATCTTCTAGTCTTCACAACAATCGTATAAGATAATCATACTATTTTTATCATCGTCCCAATTCAACGATGAGGAAGCTGAGGTACACAGAGGCTCAGTAACCTGTCCAGGTTATGCAAGCACAGGCGCAAAGCAAATGTTTGGACCCATATGGTTTGACTTCAGCAAATGTTTCTTAACTCTATGTATGGTCAGGCCACTCAAGATGGCCATTCTCTTGTGTTCTGAACATCTCCTGCTTGACCCGGCCCTGTTTCACTCACAGAACTCTCCAGCCCTCTTAATGATAGGGCTTAATCCGTAACTGCCTGCAGGCTTGGCCCTGCCCCAGGCTGGTTTCCCTGGTAACGCTGACGCGCCAACCTGACGTCACTTCCCCCTATAAATGGCAGCGCTCTCCTCCCCTGAGTAGGGAAGGTGGCTGCCATGTTCTGCCTCCTGCACACAGTGAGTGAGTCGCTCCAGGAACCTTTCTGTACACAGGTAAGACCCAGCCCTGTCCAATAAACCCTTGGTATCTCTGGGCTCTTTCTTTGGTCCCCAGGCTGGGCAGCTGCAAGGCTTGATGGCCTGTGGGGTGCCGCCCAACAAGTGAAGAGCGCTTCAGGAGGCTGAGGGAATGCCTGTGAATGTTGTGTTGTCAAGAGATAAGGACGGGAATGGGAAATGGCAGGGGTAATCCCGAGGTGGCCGTCCACCAGCCTGAGGGGCCCTGTGGCAGCTGACCACCACGGGAGACGTCTTTCTCTTCCCTTATATTGGTGGCATCCTGTTAAACCTCAGAGTCTCTTTCCAGTTGAAAAGTAGCAGCCCCAAGTTCCTGGCTCATCTGACTGCACAGGGGAGGCTGGTGAACACAGACAGAATCTCAAGGACTGAGGTTATCAGTCCAGTACTTAGGTATTATCTGACCCCTCAACAGTTATGGACATAGGCTGTAGGGATATTACCTGGGGGGACAGACTTGTGAATTGGACATGGCCAGTTACCCAGAAGGGCTTGCTTGGGGCCTGTGGCAACAGCAAAGTAGTAAGAGTATCCCTGGGCCTCTGGGGCAGATATGGATGCGGGCAGAGCTGCCATACTTGGGGCACCAGCCCCATCATCTACAGAGCATTACAGCAGGTGGAAGACCTTACAAATGGTCTACCTGGGTCATCCAGTAATGCAGAGAAATCACTATTCAGGGTCTGAAACAGCTGTGTATGATATAAGAACCCCCATGGACGTTGGGTAGCAACCTGGAATCCACTTTACCAGCCATGAAGTTCAGGAATGGGCTGATAAAAATCATGTATGCTGGCATTTTCACCTGTCCACAGCCCCACTGATCTCTGGCTAATTGAAAGGATGAACAAACTACTTTAACAGTTGAGATGGGAAACCCACTCTCTTAACACGAGGACCAGGGGGCTGACTGGAGCCCTACTTGCTATAACTGAACATCCCAGGAGCAGTCATCCCGGTACCGTGCTGTGTTAACCCACAGAGGCAACTAGTCAACACCATGCGAGTTCAGCCGTTAACTGTGGAGGGACCCCTGCCAACTATCGGTCAGGACAGTGACTCAGGTTTGCCCTTGCCACAGGACCCACCCGGAGGGATCACATTATGAAAAGCTGTGGGACAGGAGGATACGTCCCTGGTGGTTTGGGTTTGCACCCCGTGGGGAACAGGAGTAGGAGAGAAGTTAGATTTCACCTGTCTTCTACCTGCCCCACTGAAGACCATTAAGATGATTAGCCCGGGCCCTCTACTGGAGTTAGGCACCATCATATTAACCCTGTGGTCCCCTGTTAATCCGCCTCTCCGGTGCTTGGCATCAGCTGTGGGGACTGAGGGTGCCGGCCAGGCTGGAGACCTCGGAGTGCTGCCATGGCTTGTATTTTGCTTAATGATCATCATCTTCCCTGTTTTGTGCCTGTTAAACACCATTAACTTCCATTTGCCTGTTAAACTTCCATTTCATCCCTGGTCTGAGCCAAGGTTATCTGTTTGCGGGCTGGGTGACAACGGTGGCCTCACTGTGAAATGCATCACCCAGCCTCGTGATGGCTGGGTCTGCAGTGAGATGCCGTTGTTTTCCTCTTCCAGACTCGCATGAAAAATTGACCCAATAAGTACCTGGCTTCCTCTTCAGCGGCTGTTATTGTCTTGCACTTGTGGTCTTTGGTTACAGCGCAGCTCAACATACCTGACCCCAGGGGTACTGCAGAAGAGGGGTGACCAAGATTGTCAGGGTCCTGCAGGGTACGTAGGCATGGAGTGTGTGGTCAGGCAACTCAAGATGGTTGCTCCTCATATATCTTTTGCTCGACCAGTCCCTGATTCACTCACATGGCTCTTCCATCCTCTTAATTATAGGGCTTAATCAGGAACTGTGTCCTTGCCCCCTGCCCCAGCCCTGGTTTCCCTGGTAATTGATGAGCCAACCTGGTGTCAATTCCCCGGCCTCCTCCCCTGAATAGGGAAGGTGGCTGCCATGTCCTGCCTGCTGTCTGCCGAGCACAGTGGGATTTGCTCCAGGACCTCTTGCTGCAGATGTATAAGATTCTCTGTCCAATAAAGTGGTGTTTCTGTAGCTGTCTCTGGGCTCTGTCTTCAGCCTGGAAACTGGGCAGCTCCAAGACTTCCCTGCCTGTGGGGTGCAGTCCAGTACCCTAGTTATGCTACCTCTCATCCCTCAGGTTCTCACGAGGATCCAACAGGGCAGCCATCCACCACAGGTAGACTTGGAACGTTTTGGGTTACCTGTTGTCCGGATGATTTATTGCCCTCTTTTACTCTCAAAAGTAGTGTTCTATCTTGGTTGGGATATTTGCCATATGAAGATTAAATTATTTTATGTAGAATACTGAGAACAAAATGTGTCCCACGGAAGGCCTTCCATTAAGGTTAGCTGTTGCTTCTTTTGGTACTTCTGCTCCTACCATCATCATTGTTGCCATGGCCCACAGTCATTCTGAGTCTGGGAGGCTTCGAGCTAGGGGGTTAATTCAGGTTCTGCAAATGCAGCATCATGGGAGTCACCATTCCCCATTTTCACAACCATATTAGACATTGCCCATGGGTCACAGCCCAATAATCTTTCCCATTTTGTGTCCCAGGCAGCCTCTCTTAATTGATCAAGTTTGACGGGTGAAGTTAAAATTATTTGCCATACTAGTTTCATTGAATCTAAGACACTAACGTATGGTGACTGAATTTAAACTGAACTTGTGGGTTACTCCATTTATATTGAAGCTTATTTGATTCCTAAAAGTGATAATGAACGTTGAGTACCTTTAGGCACTCTATCTCCCTTTCCTGAAATATTCCTCTCTGCCTATTTCTTAATCATTTATACCTTTAAAATAATTTTGCTTCATAATAGTTCTCTATCACCTGCTTGCAATTTAATATCTCATCATAAAAGACTATTGAAATGTGTAGAAATGGACAAAATATAAATAAGGAGAAGTGAGTTGTGATAGGAATTATAGTTTTGATACCTAAGACCCAAGACTTAGAAAAGCTTTCTTTAAATGTGATTTGTGTGACTGGTAGTGAAATTCATTTCAGGTTGGTTTTATGTGGCGTAAGGGACATCTAGTGGTTATATGGGTCTCTGCAGATGTACTAAAGGTAAAGTGACAGGTGTAAATCCTGGGACTAAGGGCCATCACCTTGAAAGGGTGCCCTCAAAAGGAGGTTGTTCTCATTTTTTCCACAACTCTTTATTTTGATGTTAACAAAGGGTACAGACAACTGTTTAGATTTTTAAAAAATCAACTTGAGTTCTAGCATTTCTGTCTATATTACTGTCAGTTTGAGTCCAACTCTTATTTGCTGCCATTTGCACAAGGTTGGAAATGATTCTGTTACAGGCACCTGCCAGCCTGGCGTATTTTTCTTATACTCTGCTCACCCCTTCTGCTGATTGCAGAGGGGCTCCTCTGGACCACTTTGAAAAGCCATCTGATTAGAGCCTTTATTAGGCTGGTAGCAGAGCTGCTTAGCAGGACAGGCAAGAAACAGCTGATAATTGCTTCTGACAGCAGAGCCCCTTTTTAGAAAGTTGGGGGTCCATCAGGAAGCCATACCTCTCTTACCTAAAGCCCATATGTACTTCATACAAATGAATGGGCTTCACATTATAAGAGGTGAACTGCAAAGCCCCTGTCTGAACTTGCCATCTTGGTCCTCCTGGAGCTTGTGTGTTGGTTAGCACCTCTTGGAATTGTCTGTCACTATCCGTGCTTCTGGACCTACTGCTTCCATTTTTCTGGGCTGCATGGAATTCGTGGCTTTCCTGATACGCTTCTATTGTTGCCAGTCAACTGTGTTAGACTTCTTCAAGGTTCTGTTTCATTGAGTCCTTTATAGTAGTTCTGCCTTTGGGCCTTTCATAAAATCTTTCTTCAAAAGCTATTTGGCATTCCTCTTGCAATCTATATTCTTGCAGGATAGTTGGTAGCAGCCAGAAGTTGCTAGCTATGGTCAAAGGCTTCACTGCTGGGGATTCATTCTTGTTCTTTTTTTTTTTTGGTCTCTGGGTGCAGGGGATAAGAGCTTTGAGGTATTGTTTCAAAATCTGTTTTTTCTGACAGTCCAGGCTACATGGTCATAAAGAGGTGAGCAGTCATCTCTTAGCAGGCTGCAGAGTGGGAAGCAGTGTTGATGCTGAGCTTCATCAGGCAATCTCCTAGAGCATCTTGCTAGAATTTGCAATTGGATTTTTTTTTTTTGCTGCTGCTTCTGTTAGTGTTCTGCCAAGACACACAAACTAATGACAGCTGCCATTCTAGGGTGCAGAACTTTCCATATTTATAGCCTTAAAATATAAGCACATTTCCTAAGCATGCACACTAGGGAAAACAACTAACTATTCAGTGGTTCCACCAGATGCTTTTAACTGTGATACTTTAGTTTTCCATATTCTTGTCTCCTTACTTATTGTCAAGCAGAATGAATGTAGAGCCTTCTTTTTGCCTTACAGTCCTCTTTGACTTAGAGGTATCAGGATATATACTTTGATTTTCCTTGCCCTTCTTTCTCTCCATTCTTCCCCATCCTCCTAAAATATATATACTGACTTTGTGCCAGGCACTGGAACAGACTGGGAAACACAGGAAAAAGACCAAGTCTTCCACTTGAGAAACTCCCAGTCTACTGGGGATAGACAGACAATTTCAGCACAGCGTGATAAATTCTACAATAGCAGAATGTGGAGCTATGGGAGCAGAGGGAAGGAAATAAGCTATGGGTGGAAGTGGAATGGGCAAGAATGTTGGGAAAGGCTTCCAAAGTAGGTGATACTCGAGCTGTGCCTCTCATGTGAGCAGTAGTTATTCAGATGGAGAATCTAGGTGAGGCTTATGCCAGGGATGGTTTATTGGAAGAACCACAGAACTTTGGCAAGGTTGGTGATGATGAAGATGGACTAGATCAGGACAACTTTTATGTAATGCTTAGAAGTCTGAATTTGATTCTGAAGTTGGTACAGAACCATTGAAGAGTTTCAAGCGGAAAGGACATTTTATCCCCAGAGAAAACAGTAAAATGATCGGAGTCATTTCTAGTCCTTGGAATAAAAATAACAGTAGATTACTAGTGATTCAGGAAGGCACATTTTAAATTTTGTCACCTTTCTAGTCAAACTGCTAAAGGCTTCCTCTCTACTCTAATGGTTCCTTTTCCCTCAACTGCATAATGACTGTATTTTTAGAATTTTTCATAATGAAGTACCACCTACTCATCTGATCCTAGTTCCCCTCTTTGTGACATGTAACTTTCACTGTAGTCAGGTTGGTGCCCTCGTCAAATATTTTAAGACAGAAATAAATGTAGGCATTCACAGGGCAGATCTGTGTAGTACTTAAGAAAATATCAGAATTAAGAATTAAGAGTGTGTTAAATTTGTTGAGCCTCAACTGTGTGCCAGACACTGGGGATCCATTAGTTGCCCCATCAGAAATGCACAGCCTGTTTATAATGTCTAGAAGATCATACCAGTGCCATTCCTAAAAAGCAGGGGGAAGAGAAATACAATCTGGGCCAAGTTTCTGATTACAGACCCTGGCACACTCATTAACTGGAGTGACAGGTATCTCATTCCAATTCTGATCTAAAGCATCCTCCAAGATTTCTAAGCATTTCATATCAGATTATATTTCATGTTACCTTTGTCTTCCATGGTCTAGAGCTAAAGTTATTTAGCATATTTACATGGATTTTCTTTTGTTTCCAGTATTCTTAATTTGCATTAGTCAAAGTGTTAGTCGCTCAGTCATGTCCAACTCTTTGTGACACCATGGACTGTAGGCTGCCAGGCTCCTCTGTCCCTGGGATCTCCCAGACAAGAATAATGGCGTGGGTTGCCGCTCCCTTCTCCAGGGGATCTTCCTAACCCAGGAATTGAACCAAGGTCTCCTTCATTGCAGGCAGATTCTCTACCATCTGAGCCACCAGGGAAGCTTACTTTAACTTGGCTTAATATTCTTCATTTATGTTACATTGGCTTTCATGTTAGAGGGTAACCGAAGTATAGGTAGGTTCACCTCAAGTTTCAGCTCTTTGGTGATAACTTCATAGAGCACCACCTTGAATTCTGAGGCTTCATTTGGGTTCAATGAGAAAGGGAGTAGAATAGAATTAGAGCAGTTAGCAATGCCATCTTCCAGAAAGGAAGAAGAGAAACGTGTATTTACCAATATGGCGCTAAGAGATGGGAGAGTTTTCTGTCCAGTTGTGGTTTACAGGGTCACCTGGAAAACTTTTCTAAATTATCCAGAAACCTTTTCACTATTCACTGATAAGGCCTGTCTTGGAGAACTATGGCCCATACATGGACATTCACATCTTATTTCTTTGCCTGGTTCTGGTTATGCCAAGTATATGGTCTGTCTATGCCAAGTTCTTGGTTCATTATTTTAGCAAAATCTTAGAAGGCTCTGGAAGAATGAATTGGCACATCTTACTTCTTGTGATAGACTGGACTTTTATGGTATCTTAAATACCCCACAGATTTGGTTGGCTGAAAATCTTTTCTATGGAACACATAGACATATGTGCCTAATCAACCTTTTAGTTGAAAAAAAGTCCTAAAACTTCCTGGTGGTCCAGTGGTTAAGAATCTGCCTGTCAATGCAGGGGACACAGGTTTGATCCCTAGTCTGGGACGATTCCACACACCACGGGGCAGCCAGGCCTGTGCACTGCAACTACTGAAGCCTGCATGCTCTAGAGCCTAAGAAAGTTCTCCTTCTAGAAGAATAAAATTGAGACCTTCACTATGCCAGAGATTGGAAGTCTTAAACTTAGTGTTTCTATCTGTAGTTGACCACAGACTTACATGATCATTGCTTTCTCTTAAAGAATCCATCAAGGGAATAAGTGCTTGCCTGTCTTCAGCCTAAGTGGTGATGACTTGCGTCATTAGTGAGGCTCTTGGGCTGGCATCCATGGCCCTGGGTTTATAAGGTCAGACCAGCTGGTTGGTGCACAATGCTTGCTCATGTGCTCCTCTCTCTGGGTAGGGCTTTTTTTTTTTTTAAATGAGGAAGGGTCTGAGGACTTTGCTGATGCAAGTTAAGTACTGAAGTTTGTTTGGATTCTTCCTAGGACTCCAGCTTGTTTTCTGTCCCTTTTATTTTTTCCTACCACTCTCTTGCAAATGGAACCTTCAGTTCAGTCGCTCAGTCATGTCCAACTCTTTGCAACCCCATGGACTGTAGCATGCCAGGCCTCCCTGTTCATCACCAACTCCTGGAGTTTACTCAAGCTCATGTCCATCGAGTTGGTGATGCCATCCAGCCATCTCCTCCTCTGTCGTCCCCTTTTCCTCCCACCTTCAATCTTTCCCAGCATCAGGGTCTTTTGAAATGAGTCAGTTCTTCACATCAGGTGGCCCACATATTGGAGTTTCAGCTTCAACATCAGTCCTTCCAATGAACACCCAGGACTGATCTCCTTTAGGATGGACTGGTTGGATCTCCTTGCTGTCCAAGGGACTCTCAAGAGTCTTCTCCAACACCACAGTTCAAAAGCATCAATTCTTTGGCACTCAGCTTGGAACCATGGATCAGGGATTATAAACTGGTAGTCTTTGAGATCCAGCTTTCAGATGTGTATTGTTTGACCCACAGAGTGTTGGCTTGCCAAGCCTTTTTTAATTTATTTTTAAAAAATTCATCTCTATTGGAGTATAGTTGCTTGACGTGTTAGTTTCTACTGTGCTGACACAACACATGAATGAATGAATCAGCCACACATGCACATATATTTCCTCCCTTTTGGATTTCCTCCCCGTTCAGGTCACCACAGTGCATTAAGGAGACTTCACTGTGATAAACAGTGTGTTCGCCCAACCTTTAAAAAAAGTTCTTTTATGTATTTATTTTTTAATTGAAGGATAATTGCTTTACAGATTTTTGCTGTTTTCTCTCAGACCTCAAGTCTAGTTAATAGCCAATATTTCTCCTACAGGTTTCAACTTTTAGCTGGAGTCTTTTGGGCCTTTATTTTGAGCCTCAGCACTCAGATGTTTCTTGGCTCTTGCCTAGCGAGTCTGAAACTCTGTCCCCATTTTCTATTTCTGGGGCTCGGTTTTTATCCTTGGCAGACCCTGAGTGCTGTGAGCAGAATAGCAACCCTGGAAATGATGTCCGTGGGGTGCAGTAGCGGGGCTCAGGGCCCCAGCCTGGGTGTCAGCTGCAACTCATCAGGCGAGTGAGCCTGCTGACCCCTGTTAGCCAGACCAGGGGTGCAGATGTGGCCTTGGCCACGCCAAATATCAGCTTCTCTGGCTTTGGAAGCTAAGAGGACCATCTGCTGCCCCATTTGTGCTAGAAGTTCACTGTTGGAATTTGGTCAGTGGTACACTGCGGCAGAAAATGATGTTAAGGATCATGAATCCTAAATCTGTACAAAAGCCTGGTGTGTGTGAAAGACAAAGGATACCACTAGGTGTTTTCATATCTTATAAATGCCACACTAGGCGACTATATAATTTTTTTTTTTTCTAATTTGGCTGCATCAGGTTTTAGCTACGCGTGGACTCTCTGCACACAAGCTTTAGTACTTGCAGCCCAGGGGCTTAGTTTTCCCAAGACTTGGAAGATTTAGTTCCCTGACCAGAGACCAGCATTGTAAGGCAGATTCTTAACCACTGGGCCACCAAGGAAGTCCAGATTTTGTAATTTTTAATTTTTTTTCCTACCTTCAGAATTTGTTAAATTTGTTAAGAGTCTGTCATTAGACTCTTGAGCGGACACGTGGCTTAGAACTTGCCCTCCAAGGGCATCTTCCCTTTCTTTTTTTTTTTAAAATTAATTTATTTATTTTAATTGGAGGCTGATTACTTTACAATATTGTAGTGGAATCTTCCCTTTCTAATGACTCCATGTCAGGCGATCCTCTCTGTTGATCTCGTTATGGCTTCTCACAGAAAATAACAAAATGAAGAAGGGGTAACTCCCATTTATTGAGTGCTTCTGAGGCACCAGAAACTGCTAAAGCACTTTGTAGCTATGACATATTGCCTCACACACCTCTTACAACCCTGTGAAATGAGACGCGTTACCTGTAAGTCTTCGGTGTGAAGAACGTTAACCATTGTTCAAGGTCACACAGCCGGCAGGGGTGGAGCTGGACTCTGACTTACTGAGGCGGGAAGTCCACGATGTAGGCCTCTCCCTTGCACTGCCACCTGGGTCCAACATCTGATTTAATGAAAATATGGGCATTTATTAAGCACCTCTACAACGAGGCGCCGGTTCAGATTTTTAAAGCTGTAATGCATATGTTTCGCTGATAAGATATTTGAGGTTTACGTAAAACAAGTAAGACCTGTGCTTACTGAAAGGTAACAGGCTTGAATGTTTTGAGTGACAGATGAGTTGAGTAGACACTCCCTAGGAAAGAAAATCACCATGACCAGAGTCATCAGTTGCCTGAAGGGCAGAGGGGAAGTAATAGAAAGTAGGATGTGTGATTCTGTGACTGCCCCAGACGCAAGGTGCTTTCCCAGGGCTTATTTATTTACCCAGAGTAGAAATGACACACAATAACAAGATTACCTCCCCCCACCCCCAGTTTATCTAGAAACTGCACCATCCTGAAAGCTGAAGAGAAAAAGCTCATTTTGTTATTATCTATTGTCAAAGGATTAGGTTGGGGTAGGGAATAAATCTTTGTCTGTAGCTGGTCGTATGTAAACTGCTCTGCACACGGGTATAAAGTCAAAAGGCTTTACTGGGATTTGTTGTCAACACTGTTCCACCCCAAGGCCCCTGACATTGGCTTTTCGCCGCTCTCTTTCGCCTGGCCCACATACTCTAGAGGATGTCCCCCAGAGTCCTGACTTCAGACACCCTCCACTGACCTGGCTCGGAACAGTGATGCTCCGTCATCACGTCACGGGTCTGTGAGTCACAGTCCTATAAGACGATCTGGTGTTTTTTTAATTGTAATTGCCCTATATGTAGACACATAGAGGATTACAGGCACTTCAAAATCAAGAGAAAAGAAAGGCCAGGTGGTAAATCTGCTCTTCCTGGACAGGAGAAGCAGAACTACAAGGCCATCTTGGCACCACAGGGCACACACCCACACTCCCAGATTCCTTCTGGATCCCTTGCTGGAGTGCATAGGAAAGTGGCATTTACCGCAGAATATGTGGACATATACTCCCGGAAAGCTGAAAACGGTGTCCAGAGTGTCCTGCGATAAGGCAGAAGAGGGAGAAAAGTACTCCCATGAGCTCTTGATAGGCGGTGACTCTTTATTGTCTTGTTCTTGCCATCATAGCTTGCCTCAGTCCTGGTATTGTTCCTGTGTGCCTCTGTATCAAAGACTAGGGAGACGTACAAGAGGTGTTGTTCTCAGAGTGTCTTAACCCTGAGCTTCTGTCCACAACTGTTTTACCATCTGACCTTCTAAATGCTCCCATGAACTGCTACCCCTTAGACTTACGTTCCTGGGTTGCCGTATTCCTTGAGCACCATGGAAGAGTTCAAAAAGCACGGCATGTAGATTAGAGTAAGCTCTCCTGGGGCTTCCCTGCTGGTCCAGTGGTTCTGAATCTGTGTGCCAGTGCAGGGGACATGGGTTCGATCCCTGGTTCAGGAAGATCCCATATGCCACGAGCAGCTAAGCCCGGGCACCACAGCTACTGAAGCCTGTGTACCTGGAGCCCGTGCTCCACAGCAAGAGAAGCCACCGCAATGAGACGCACACATTCCGCAACTAGAGAGGAGCCTCCACTCGCCACAACTAGAGAAAGCCCGCACGTAGCAGTGAAGACCCGGCACAGCCAAAAATAAACAAAATATTAAAAGAACAGCAGTTTCTTTTCCAGTCAAGACCAATGGTCTGGGCAGTTAGGCAGACAGCTCCGTCACAGGCAGGCAATGGAAGGATTCCAAGCTTATCAAGTGGTGGGTATCAGTAATAACGAGAGGAGTCAGAGGGCCTGGAATGGGTTTGGAGGTAGATCCTGGTGAGGAAGCATCATTTAGAGGTGGGAGAGGAGCGGGGGGCACTGCGGGCTGGGAGACTTACACAATGAGCAAGTCTGCAGAAGCCCGGACACCAGAGTTCACGCAGAGGCCTCCAAGTGCCTCAAAGTGGGGAAGGGAAGGGTAGGGATCCGTTAGAGAGGCCAGGCCAGGTGTGAAGGGCTTAATAAGTCTGGGTGGAGCTGGATGTGTTTTTTGTGCCTGATTTAAGGAGTTTCTGCTTTACGGGTAAGCCTGCACTACCAGAGACCTTAGAAACGGCCACCCCTGTAACATGGCCTTGCCCCACTGCAGTCAGAGGGATCTGAGCTCAAGTCCTGATCATGCCCTTAAGGGACTGTGTGATCTTAGACACGTGCCTATCCCCTCTGAACCTCATTTCTGCAAAATGAGGCTAACGTTACCTGTTTCACTTCCTTAATGTAGAAGATGAACATTAGCATTTTTAAAGTCTCTGGCACATCATAGAATCTTGATCAGCGGTGACCGTTTTTGTTGTATTGCTCCTGCTCTCATACCTTGCCTTACTCCTGGTATGGTTCCTGTGTGCCTCTGTATGAAAGATTAGGGAGACACACATGAGGTGTGGTTCTGAGACAGTGTCTTAGCCCTGAGCTTCTGTCCACAACTGTTTTACAATCTGACTTTCTAAGCATGAGCTGCAAGTCCAGTTCAGTTGAGTTTAGTTTGATCACTCAATCATGTCCAGCTCTTTGTGACCCCACGGACTGCAGCACACCAGGCTTCCCTGTCCATGAAGAACTCCCAGAGCCTGCTCAAACTCATATCCACTGAGTCAGTGATGCCATCCAACCATCTCATCCTCTGTTGTCTCCTTCTCCTACTGCCCTCAGTCTTTCCTAACATCAAGGTCTTTTCCAGTGAGTCAGTTCTCATCAGATGGCCAAAGTATTGGAGCTTCAGCTTCAGCATCACTCCTTCCAATGAATATTCAGGACTGATTTACCTCCTTGCAGTCTAAGGGACTCTCAACAGTCTTCTCCAACACCACAGTTCAAAAGCATCAATTCTTTGGTGCTCAGCTTTCTTTATGGTCCAACTCTCACATCCATACATGACTACTGGAAAAACCATAGCTTCGACTAGACAGACCTTTGTTGGCAAAGTAATGTCTCTGCTTTTTAATATGCTGTCTAGGTTGGTCATAGCTTTCCTTCCAAGTTGCAAGTGTCTTTTAATTTCACAGCTGCAGTCATCATCTTCAGTGATTTAGGAGCCCAAGGATATAAAGTTTCTCACTGTTTCCACTGTTTCCCCATCTATTTGCCATGTAGTAATGTGACCGGATGCCACGAACTTTTTTGAATATTGAGTTTTAAGCCAGCTTCTTCACTCTCCTTTTTGCACTTTCATCAAGAGGCTCTTTAGTTCTTCTTCACTTTCTGCCATACGGGTGGTGTCATCTGCATACCTGAGGTTACTGATATTTCTCCCAGCAATCTTGATTCCAGCTTGTGTTTCATCCAGTCCAGAATTTTGCATGATATACACTGCATATAAGTTAAATAAGCAGGGTGACAGTATACAGCCTTGAAATACTCCTTTCCCAGTTTGGAACCAGCCTGTTGTTCCATGTCTGGTTCTAACTGGTGCTTCTTGACCTGCATGCAGGTTTCTCAGGAGGCAGGTGAGGTGGTCTGGTATTTCCATCTCTTTAAGAATTTTCCACATTTTGTTGTAATCCACACAGTCAAAGGCTTTGGCATAGTCAATGAAGCAGAAATAGATGTTTTTCTGGAATTCTCTTTTTCTGTGATCCAATGGATGTTGGCAATTTGATCTGTGGTTCCTCTGCCTTTTATAAATCCAGCTTGACCATCTGGAAATTCTTAGTTCACATACTGTTGAAGCTGCACTTGAAGAATTTTGAGCATTACTTTGCTAGCCTGTGAGATGAGTGCAGTTGTGTGGTAATTTGAGCATTCTTTGGGACTGCCTTTTTTTGGGATTGGAATGAAAACTGACCTTTTCCAGTCTTGTGGCCACTGCTGAGTTTTCCAAATTTGCTGGCATATTGAGTGCAGCACTTTCACAGCATCATCTTTTAGGATTTGAAATAGTTCAACTGGAATTCCATCACATCCACTAGCTTTGTTCATAGTGATGCTTCCTAAGGCCCACTTGATTTTGCATTCCATAATGTCTGGCTCTAGGTGAGTGATCACACTATTGTGATTATCTGGGTCATGGAGATCTTTTTTGTTTTGTTCTTCTGTGTATTCTTGTCACCTCTTCTTAATATCTTCTGCTTCTGTTAGGTCCATACCATATCTATCCTTCATTGTGCCCATCTTTGCATGAAATGTTCCCTTGGTATCTCTAATTTTCTTGAAGAGACCACTAGTCTTTCTCATTCTATTGTTTTCCTGTACTTCTTTTCTTTGATCACTGAGGAAGTCTTTCTTATCTCTCCTTGCTCTTCTTTGGAACTCTGCATTCAAATGGGTGTGTCTTTCCTTTTCTCCCTTGCTTTTCACTTCTGTTGTTTTCACAGCTATTTGTCACGCCTCCTTAGACAACCATTTTGCCTTTTGCATTTCTTTTTCTTGGGGATGGTTTTGATCACTGCCTCCTGTATAATGTCATGAACCTCCATCCATAGTTCTTCAGGCACTCTATCATATCTAATCCCTTGAATCTGTTTGTTACTTCTACTGTATAATCATAAGGAATTTGATTTATGTCATACCTGAATGGTCTAGTGGTTTTCCCTACTTTCCTCAAGTTAAATGTGAATTTGGCAATAAGGAGTTCATGATCTGAACCACAGTCAGCTCCCAGTCTTATGTTTGCTGACTGTATAGAGCTTCTCCATCTTTGGCTGCAAAGAACATAATCAATCTGATTTTGGTATTGACCAACTGGTGATGTCCATGTGTAGAGTCTTCTCTTGTGTTGTTCGAAGAAGGTGTTTGCTATGACCAGTGTGTTCTCTTAGCAAAACTCTGTTAGTATTTGCCCTTCTTCATTTTGTACTCAAAGGCTAAACTTGCCTGTTATTCCAGGTACCTCTTGACTTCCTTCTTTTGTATTCCAGTCCTGTATAATGAAAAGGACATTTTTTTTGATGTTAGTTCTAGAGGGTCTTGTAGGTCATCATAGAACCATTAAACTTCAGCTTCTTTGACATCAGTGGTTGGGGCACAGACTTGGTTAACTGTGATATTGAATGGTTTGCTTTGGAAGTGAACAGAGATCATTTCTCTCATTTTTGAGATTGCCCCCAAGTACTGCATTTTGGACTCTCTTGGCTATAATGGCTACTCCATTTTTTTCTAAAGGATTCTTGCCCATAGTAGTAGATATAATGGTCATCTGAATCAAATTCGCCCATTCCAGTCCATTTTAGTTCACTGATTTCTGAAATGTCAATGTTCACTCTTGCCATCTCCTGTTTGACCACTTCTCATTTATCTTGATTCATAGACCTAACATTCTAGGTTCCTATGCAATACTGTTCTTTACAGCATCGGACTTTACTTCCATCACCAGTCACATCCACAGATGGGCATTGTTTTTGCTTTGGCTCTGTCTATTCATTCTTCCTGGAGTTATTTCTCCACTGATCTCCAATAGCATATTGGGCACCTACCGACCTGGGGAGTTCATCTTTCAATGTCCTTTCTTTTTGCCTTTTCATACTGTTCATGGGGTTCTCAAGGCAAGAATAGTGAAGTGGTTTGCCAACCCCTGTCCAGTGGACCATGTTTTGTCAGAACTCTTCACCATGACCCATCCGTCTTGAGTGGCCCCACACGGCATGGCTTATAGTTTCATTGAGTTAGACAAGGCTTTGGTCCATGTGATCAGTTTGGTTAGTTTTCTGTGATTGCAGTTTTCATTCTGTCTGCCCTCTGATACATAAGGATAAAAGTCCTAAGCACATCTTATTTGATAATTCAAAATCA
This sequence comes from Cervus canadensis, assembly GCF_019320065.1. Classification (NCBI taxonomy): domain Eukaryota; kingdom Metazoa; phylum Chordata; class Mammalia; order Artiodactyla; family Cervidae; genus Cervus; species Cervus canadensis. Next base: position 84,270,269 of record NC_057391.1, read on the forward strand.
AAACACTTTTAAAAGGATGCAAAATTGTACAAACACACTTACACATGGTCAAAGGCTAAAAGATACTGTGCAGAAGGAAAACATCCACCAAACTGTCAGAATCGTGGGCAATACCATGTCAGAAAGGATTCCTCAAGAAAGTAGCATCTAAACTGAGACCAAAATGACAATGAGTGTGTACTAGATGTAGATGGGAGCAAGAAAAGTGTTCAGTAGGGAACAAATGGCTCAGATGGTAAAGAATCTGCCTGCAGTGTGGGAGACCTTGGTTGGATCCCTGGATTCTGAAGGTCCCCTGGAGAAGGGAATGGCAACCCACTGCAGTATTCTTGCCTGGAGAATCCCATGAAGAGAGGAGACTGGAGGGCTACAGTCCATGGGGTTGTAAAGAGTTGGGCATGACTGAGCAACTTACACACACACACACACACACACACACACACAGTAGAGATAGAGGATCATTAAAAGAACCAAAAATGCTTGAAGCTGTCTTGATTGGAGAATGAAAAGATGGGGGGCAAGAAAGGGAAAAGAGTGGGGAGAGAGAGAGGGGCAGATCCTCCTTGTCTACATGAAGGGTTATTGAGCAAGGGAGTGCACTGGTCAGATTTATTGGTTTCAGAAAATTCACTGTGGAACTGTGGAGAGCATGACGGGAAGGAGCAGGGGGTTCCATTAGAAAGCTGTTGCAGAAATCCAGAGGAGAAATGATGGTGGAGAGAGTCTGGCACTACTGGAGTAGGGGAGGGGCTGGTTTGAGAGAGCCTTAGGACTTGACAACGGGACAAGCTGCAAGTCCAAACAGCAGCCTTTATAAACCTGAGGTTGGAGTTGTCACTCTTTGTGATTCTGCCTCTGTGATTCCGGGGTGTGTGACATCTCCCACTGGGACCTGTTTCCATTTTGTCTTTCATTGCTCCTTGTCGGGGCTAGTTGTCAACCAAGGTGCTCACTGCCCCATCTTTTCCTAGTTCAGTCATCAGGCAGGGCTTTTCATTTAGATGAAAGTCTGAATTTACAGAAAATACTATACCAAATTAATGCTTTCAAATTGTGATGATGGAGAAGACTCTTGAGAGTCCCTTGGACTGCAAGGAGATCAAATCAGTCAATGCTAAAGGAAATCAGTCTTGAATATTCATTGGAAGGACTGATGCTAAAGCTCAAGTTCTAATACTTTGGCCACTTGGTGTGAAGAACTGACTCATTGGAAAAGACCCTGATGCTGGGAAAGATTGAAGGCAGGAGAAGAAGGGGGTGGCAGAGGATAAGATGGTTGGATGGCATCACTGACTCAATAGAACTTGAGCAAACATCTGGTGATAGTGGAGGACAGGGAAGCCTGGCGTGCCTCAGTCCATGGGGTCACAAAGAGTCAGACACTACTTAGCGACTGAACAACAACAACTATACTAGATACTAATTTGCCATGTAAGGGAGTCCAGTGGGGTTTCTTGCCATCATGCCCTCCCCAAGGTGCTGCTACACTTGTGCCTGGCCATGCCATGGTCTTGCAGTGGGCAGGTTGGCAGGGGTTGGGATGGGGAGGTGAAGATGCCAACCATGGAGCTTCCTAGCTGAATATCACTGGGCTAACAAGGTGCTCTCCTGCCCCTTTCTTATTGGTAGGAGATCCTCAGAAGAACATCAGTTCAGGCCCCTGCCAGTTTTCACTAGTACCCCAGTACTGCTGGAAAACATGGTGTACTATTGTGTTCCTGGCTTTGCAAACCATTTAGGATTCTCTATGTTCTACCAGGTATAATATCCCATTTAATCTTGATAATTGCGCTGGGGCTGGAGGGAAAGGGGAACAATTCTGGAACAGCTATTGAGTCTCCTGCCTTTGGAAATAAATACAATGGGACTCAGAGAGGTTACTCAACTGTCAGTGGGAAAGGTGTGGAAACTGCAAATAAATAGACAAGCAATTTCAGGGCCATGGAGTAGCTAGAGAGTTCATTTTCAAAGAGCTTTTGAGAGAAGTCTTTGTCTGGCCAGTTCCCAGCTGGGATTCTCTTGTCCGTGTCTCCAGAAATCTGCATTCTAGTTATTCACTGTCTGTCCCAGTCTTGGTTCTATACCCATCTCACAGAAGAGTTCCTCTTCATAGGATGCTACATTCTTTTAAAAGGCCCTTTTCTTTTTATCCTTCTGCCTCCTGTAGGGATGTTTGAGTTCTTTTTCCATTTATTGTTCAATGGAGCCGAGCCTCAGTCTGTCCCTGTGGGACGCCCTATTGTTCTACGTTAATAATTAACCTTTACAAGAGCTCTGGTCATAGGCGTTTAGCCCAAATGCAAAGAAAGCTGCAGTTTGCTTATGACAGAGAGATCTCACATGTTGTTGCGTGGGGATCAGAAAGGAGAAGCTGCTAGCCATTAAACATTTTTCATTTCTTTTTTCGCTCACTTGAGTGATTGCCTAAGAATCTTGCAGTTTTGTTTTGTTTTGTTTTCTCCTCTTTGCACATGGTCAGTCCACTAGAATTAAGAGATTTAGCTTTTGAACTGGGAAGTTGAACATGCATGAATTCCAGTGTGTTATGAAAGATGAGCTCATGGGTGCTGGTAGTACAACGTTGTGCTGAATGTCTACAGGTGGCGAAGCACATGGACTCTGGAGCTAACTCCCCGGGTTCAAGTCCTTCTCTGGCACTTAACTGGCTATGTGACCATGGACTGGTTCCTTAACTACTGTCCATGTCTCTTTCTGCATCTGTAAAATGGGAGAATGATGGTAGGTACCTCAAATGGGTGTTGTCAGGATCTGATGGGGTGCTAGACTTCAGATCCCGAGGACAGCGCCTGGCAGGAGGTGCTCAGTAAATATTAGTATTGTTACTGTTATCAGTGTTACTGACCATGATTTCATCCATGGCGAAGGTTGTATGGTAGGAGGGACCTTTTCAATTCTTTGTTGTTAATCAATAAGAAAAGGCATACATCTTTGCTTAATTCTCTCCTCATATTGGGAGAGAGAAGAGAAATAATTCTACAGCTAGATGTTTGGGATTAAATGAAATATACTGGAATGACTCACTCAGTTAACTTTTTATCACTGAGATGAGTTGTAAGAGTTTAGCACTTAAGTCTTGTTATTTTATTGAAAATGGAGATAAGACAGCTTTCTCAGGTCTGCAGAAAGGATCAAGTGAGTTAACAGCCACCCTCAAAATAGCTGAGATGTTTATGTCCATACTCTGTGCCCTTTCTAAGTGCTTCCCATGTAGTAACTCATTTCATCCTTAAGACATAGTCTATTCCTATATTCCCATTTTCAAAGGAGGAAGCAAACCCAAGGCAGTTAAATAACTTTGAAGTTCACACAGCTTGGAAGTAGTGGATGTGGGATTTGAACCTAAATTGGGGTCCTGATTTAGAATTTGAATAAGACAATGTGAAGGACATAGCAAACTGGTCTACATAATCAGTACTCAGATGCTAGCCCTTTTGCCATCTGTTTTCCCCTGTTTGTTGTTATGATATGGATGTGACATTGCCTAGAGATCAAAGGACCAAGACCTATCTGAGGGCACTGCATCAGAATTCAGTTTTAACAACTTTAAAACCTCTTTGAAATTCTAATTTGGGGAACAAGATTAATCCCTAGTTTTACATGGGTTATATGAAGTTTAGAAAGTCATAATTCTTTAAAATGTTTTAGGGTGTTTCATTCTCTTATTGTGTGTATATAGAGGATACATGCAATGTGGAGAAAAATATAGATCTTCCCTACCAACTCTTAACACAGTCATTAAAAAAAAAAAAAAAAAACAGTAAAACAAAACCAGTGAAAAGTAAGTCTCTCTCCACTCCTGAATATTAATTCTACAAATCCTCTCCCCAGTGACCGTTTTATAGTTTCTTGTGTTTCCTTCCAAAAATGTTTAATGCATTTGCAAACATATATACATAAAATGCACACTTCCTAACACACACACCCACTTTGCATAATGATAGCATAATGCACATGGTTCTGTTCCTTGCTGATTCACTTCACAGAATTACTCAGAAAACCCATGTCAAAGCTGGGAGCACTGCTTTGTTTTTGACGGCTGCCTAATGTTGCATTATAAGGATGTGCCAGTCTGTTACTGATGGTCATTCAGGTTGTTTCTGGTCTTTTACCGAGGACACTTTAGTAAATATCTCTGGAAATATTTGTGTGTGTGCAACTCAGTCTCTTTAGATTTCTACTTGCATTGTATAACTTTCTTGACACTGCAAAAAATTGGCCAGAAGGAAACAGACAAAAGGAATACAGTGGAAATGCAGGGGCTTATTCAGGGCTTCTGTGCACCTCAGAGCTTTGTGCAGGTGCTTTTCAAGTGCTGTGTCTCATATTTCCCATGTTATTTCAGACTGTCGTGTCCTGAAGCTTCTTCTTGGGCCTTTTTCCTGAGTTCCCAGTGAGCAATGGATGGTTGCAGCTTGCAAGATTGATTCATATGGCACTTATTTGACTTTTGACAGGTTGTTTATAAGAATAATGACATCCGTCTGGAGCTGTCTCGCTTGGCCAGGATTGGGGACACCAAGATGAAGATCTATGGTGAGGTAGTATTCAAGTGTGAGAATGTGGCCACACTGGACCCCATCAACTTTGAGACCCCAGAGGCTTACATCAGCTTGCCCAAGTGGAACACCAAACGCATGGGCTCCATCTCCTTTGACTTTCGCACCACTGAGCCCAACGGCCTGATCCTCTTCACTCACGGCAAGCCCCAAGAAAGAAAGGATGCGCGGAGCCAGAAGAACACCAAGGTGGACTTCTTTGCTGTGGAACTCCTCGATGGCAACCTGTACCTGCTGCTTGACATGGGCTCAGGCACCATTAAAGTGAAAGCCACGCAGAAGAAAGCCAACGATGGGGAATGGTACCACGTGGATATTCAGCGAGATGGCAGATCAGGTAGGAAGAGGCAGGGTGTGTGCAAACTTCCCTTTCCTTATAGTTTTTTTTTTTTTCATTTTAATGTTTGCACTTGCTGATTCTTCTGCTGTTCTCCTTAATGCTTGTTGTAAGATGATGTTGCCGAACAAGACACCTGTCTTATCAAAGGCTGACATTCTTCTCCTCATCCCCCTTGTCAATCACTGCACAATGGTTTCAGTGATAGCTCTGAGACCCTGGGACTGAGGATGCTTTTACAAGGAGCATTCACACTGCTACCAAAGTGACTGTCATGTCACTGGTGTGATGGTTTCCACCCCCCCCTCCTCCTTTTTCTTATCACCATAGAAACCAACTGTGACATCACAGATGCTGCACTATGTGATTACTCTTGTAGAATAAGCCGCACTGTGCAAGAGTTTATGCAACAATACACCCTTCAATAATTGTCAAGAGTCATATCGCAGGGGAAAATTATGACAAGAAAGGAAAAGACAAATTGATTTTTCCTGAAGTCATGTTCAATTTAAAGCCTTCCTTTGGTGTGAAAGCCTATATTTCACTCACTGTTTGCTCAGACCTCACTGACTCTCCCCTCCTCTTCATAACCTTCTGCATTTGCTTCAAATGGCTTTGTTTCTGCAGCCGTGGATCAAACAAGCTAGCCCCAGGCAGTACATAGCCACTCTGGAATAGTAACAAAGGGTGGGAGTGGGGAAACACAAATAGAGAAGCTGAGGCTTTGGAATGCCTGAACAGTCTGCCTGCTTTCTGTGGACATGTGGAGATGAAGGTCACATCCTGTGCCATCAGAAAGGACATTTCACCCCGAGTAGTAATTAGGGCATTTGAATTTCACATTTATTTCCTGATTCTCCATTTAGGTAGTATCATACTCAAGAAAAGTCTCGGCTCTGTTTGCCACATTTTGAAGGTTTTACTCTCCTGGTGAACACAAAAATGCCTTCCTTTTGGACATTCTGTTTCTGGGTACATTTGGCCAATAATAGAAAGCAGTAGGTTCCCCTAACAGGCTGTAGCCAGGGATGGCCGGGCATGCGCGGATGGCTCTTCTGAATCCTCCCAGAGCTGGAGGGATGGCGGAGATGAGCAGTGTTGCCCTTAGGAGGAGCCGCTTAGGTTCTGTGCAAAGGGCAGACGTGTGGCAGATTGCAGACCTGGATGGTTTATTGCCCAGCAGGCTGCCTTATTGATTGCCTGAAATTTGATCAGAACCAAGAGACTTCAAATGAAATGTGTTTGTTGGGCAAGAATGAGCATTTTGTTCTTTTTAAGCAGAAAACACACAAACTTAATTTCTTCTGAGGCCAAATCTTTCAAAGTTTATCCATAAATATGTTGGCAGGGGAGGAGCGAGAAAGCTGTCTGAGAATTATAAAAGAAACACTCCTGTTAGTTTTTATTTAAGACTGTGCACATTGGGTCTTTGGACTGGTCATGGTTGACGGCTTTCATGATGGACTAACCTCGACCTTGGCACAGCTTAAATGTCACCTATCTGTGTCACGGCAGGCTAGAACATGTAAAATTGCCACATATCTTTCTGTTTATGCTCAACACTAATTGCTTTTTCAAGTAGGGTGTTATTTTGTCTGGGTAGAACCATCAGTAGACCCAATTTTGACAAACAAGTTTTGATTACAAAACACTTTAATATTATACTTGAGTGCTATGGCATTGGTTAATACTTTGACATACTGATAAATTTGATCAAAACCTATAAAAATTTACTGAGTAAACTAGGGGGGCGACAGAGGATGAGATGGTTGGATGGCACCACTGACTGAATGGACATGAATTTGAGCAAACTCTAGGAGACAGTGAAGAACAGGAAGCCTGGTGTGCTGTAGTCCATGGCGTGGCAAAGAGTGGACATGACTTAACGACTTAATACAACACACACTGATAAGTTTGATTAAAGCCTATAAAAATTTACTGAGTAGGCAAGGAGGTGATAGAGGATGAGATGGTTGCATGGAATCACCAACTCAACGGACATGACCTTGAGCAAACTCTGGGATATAGTGAAGGACAGGGAAGCCTGGCATGCTGCAGTCCATGGGGTTGCAAGGAGTTGGACATGACTTAGTGACTAAACAACAACAAACAAATAATTGTCATATAAAAGCAGCATAACAACATTTTAATATGTTTTTAATGTAGATTTATTTTTATTCAGAAATACTTTCATATTCACTGTTAATTAGAAGTTTAAAAATTCAAAAGGGACACAAAATAATTGGTCTTAAAGACACAAAAATGGGTCTTAGAAGTTATGTCAAACTTGCAAGTTTTAAAAGTGACATTTATACAGTGTAATTTAGGTCTCATAAGTAATTTTTTATAATCAAATTATTTCAGAAAGAACACAAATTACCATATTACTTTTTAGATTTTTTTTGTTTTACAATATGTTCTTGTCAATAGATTATTTAAAAATACTTAAACCTGATAGAAAATAATTTTTTAAACAACATACCATGGAAGAAATACAGTATCAGAGACACCCCTGTCATTTACATGCTCTGGAGATGGTAAATATTATGATTGAAAAGAAAAAAAAGCTCTTATCCCATTTCTGAATATTTCCACTTGGCTCTATTGTTCTTTAAACAAGTTTAGATTTGAAGAAATTTCAGAAGAAGGGTTTTTTAAGAAATGAAGAACTTCATTTCTTCCTGAGGGTATTTTCCAGTATGTTGTTCTTATCAGTTCAGTTTGGTCACTCAGTCATATTCAACTTTTTGCGACCCTATGGATTGCAGCATGTCAGGCTTCCCTGTCCATCACCAACTTACTCAAACTCATGTCCATTGAGTCAGTGATACCATCCAACCATCTCATCCTCTGTTGTCCCCTTCTCCTCCTGTCTTCAATCTTTCCCAGCATCAGGGTCTTTTCCAAAGAGTCAGTTCTTTACATCAGGTAGTCAGCATATTGAAGCTTCAGCATCAGTCCTTCCAATGAATATTTAGGGTTGATTTCCTTTAGGATTGACTGGTTTGATCTCCTTGCAGTCCAAAGGACTCTCAAGAGTCTTCTCCAACACCATAGTTCAAAAGCATCAATTCTTTGGTGCTCAACTTTCTTTATGGTCCAACTCTCACATCCATATATAACTACTGGAAACACTGTAGCTTTGACTGGATGAACCTTTGTTGGCAAAGTAACATCTCTGCTTTTTAATATGCTGTCTAGGTTGGTCATAGTTTTTCTTCCAAGGAGCAAGTGTCTTTTAATTTCATGGCTGCAGTCACCATCTGCAGTGATTTTGGAACCCAGAAAAATAAAGTCAGCCACTGTTTCCACTGTTTCCCCATCTATTTGCCATGAAGTGATGGGACCAGATGCCATGATCTTAGTTTTCTGAATGTTGAGCTTTAAGCCAACTTTTTCACTCTCCTCTTTCACTTTCACTAAGAGGCTCTTTAGTTGTTCTTCACTTTCTGCCATAAGGGTGGTGTCATCTGCATATCTGAGGTTATTGATATTTCTCCCAGTAATCTTGATTCCAGCTTGTGCTTCATCCAGTCCAGCGTTTCTCATAATGTACTCTGCATATAAGTTAAATAAGCAGGGTGACAATTTACAGCCTTGACGTACTCTTTTCCCTATTTGGAACCAGTCTGTTGTTCCATGTCCAGTTCTATCTGTTGCTTCTTGACATGCATACAGATTTCTCAAGAGGCAGGTTAGGTGGTCAGGAATTCCCATCTCTTCCAGAATTTTCCACAGTTTGTTGTGATCCACACCATCAAAGGCTTTGGCATAGTCAATAAAGCAGAAATAGATGTTTTTCTGGAGCTCTCTTGCTTTTTTGATGATCCTACGGATGTTGGCAATTTGATCTCTGGCTCCTCTGCCTTTTCTAAATCCAGCTTGAACATCTGGAAGTTCTTGGTTCACTTGAGGAAGACTGGCTTGGAGAATTTTGAGCATTATTTTGCTAGCATGTGAGATGAGTGCAATTGTGCAGTAGTTTGAACAGACCTATACTAAAACGAATAGTTATAAAAACTTTGTTGTTGTTGTTTAGTCACTTAAGTCATGTCTGACTTTTCTGTGACCCTGTGGACTTCAGCCTGCAAGGCTCTTCTGTCCATGGGATTCTTTAGGCAAGAATACTGAAGTGGGTTGCCATTTCCTACTCCAGAGGATATTTCTGACCCAGGGATCGAACCTGCATCTCTTGTGTTTCCTGCATTGGCCGGCAGATTCTTTACCACTGAGCCTTCTGGAAATCCCTATAAAAAGTTAAATGTATCTATTTGTGGTGCCTGCTGCTCATCCTCAAGAATATGACTGAGAGGTGATCTTGGGAACCTTTTATTTTCATTCCCCAACTGGAGGACTGACTCTCAAAACAGATGTGGTCACACACTTAGAGGAGGGTTTTGCTCAGAAGGGATTGCTTAAGGCTCCACTATTTAAATCGGTTCCAGGTGCTGTTCTTCACTGGGCAATAGAAGTTCCTGACTGTTAGTTGGTGATCAGATTATCTCTGTGGAATGTGGTGAGTTAAGAAAGCAAAGTGTGCAGGAGAGATGTTGAGGCTTGGCGTCCCTTTCTTCATTTGTAAAATAGGGGAATATGAACATCAGCCTCGAGATTATTCTGAAGCTTGAGTGCAGAAAATCACAGAAAGTACTAAAAATGGTGGCCGGGACAGTCTTATTGTTATGTAGGTTTTCTAAAAGATTTAAAAGCAAAAAGGCAAAGCTGGCTTCTCCAGGAGAAAATTTGCAGGGGAGCATTGGGGGAGCAGGCCTGACTGAGCTGCCCGGTGCCCCCTGGTGCTCTTTCTGCTTTCCACTTCTGGGCAGACTTCGTGATTTAGAGTGTGCTTCACTGTCTTGATCTCATTTGATCTCCCAGGCTCTTCAGGCTGTCCTCTGTCATAGCTGAGGGAACTGAGACGCAGATGAGGGAAAGCTGGCTGACGGGTGGCCCTGTTATCCTGGTACCAATAAAGGACTTTGAGAAGACTAAATTTTTGGAAGTTTTGGCATGATGTTCAGATATCAGTTTTATTTTGCAGTTTAGGACATTGATCTGTAACTGGGTTCAGGGACTGGTACAGGGTTAGGAAGCCGTTTAAGACTGGAACTCCCGTTCCTGAGTTCCCAGGTCAGGCTCAGGCTTCCATCTGTGATCTCGTGTGCCCTGTCCAGCCCTGATCTCATCTCTTGTTGACTTCCTCTGGCATCCTCAACTCTAGTCACACTCCTGCCTACCCCAGGGCCTTTGTAAGTGTCATTCCCGGTGCCAGACACATTCCTCTTCCCCCTGGACTTGGCATGCCTGGATCCTTCTCAGCGTTCTGGTTTCAGCTTACCTGTCACGTACTTAGAGAAGCCTTTACCAACTGTACACTTGAAAGCAGAACCTGTCTGCTGGGGCTGCTGCAAACAATTAACTGCCTTCCTCCCAATTGCCATTTGTCTGTCTCTTTTGTTTATTCAGTGACTTGTTTATTTTCTCTTCCCCTGCTCTGGAATATCAGCTTCATGAGAGCAGGGCCGTGCCTGTCAAGTTCATGTCTGTGCTTGGAACTATACTAGACATAGAACAGGTTCCAATATATATTTGTTAAGTGAACACACGAAGAAACACGTTCCAGTTAAAATTTATCAAAAGCAATGAGTATTGAAAATACGTACTGGCTGGTCGGGTACCTAAGACAAGTACAGAGGAATCAGCTCATGGGGAGAGAGGAGAGAGAGACGGAAAAGCAGGCTCCATCCTCTTGCAATGGTGAGCCAGTGGTGAAGACTCAGGCGGGACTTATAGACTCTGTCCTAGGTCCAGAGTAAGAAGCACCTTACATATATGAGCTCATCTGCCTGCAGTCCATAGGGTGCAGAGTTGGAAGTGACTGAAGCGACTTAGCATGCATGCATGCAGCCATCACGCCAACCTGTGAGGTGGGACAGTTCCTTTCCCATTTTACAGATGAGGAAATTGAGGACTTAGAAAAGTGAAGTCACTTCTTCAGGGTTATCTGACTAGTAGGTGGCAGAGCTAGGATTTAAACACAGGAAAGGATGGTGCTGCTGTCCGCCTATATGGCATGCAACCTTTCAGCCAAGGCTTTTAGGTAGGGGAAAAAAAAGATACTGTTTTAGGTTCTGGCCACTGGGATTGTCCTGGGTCCCCCTCTGGGCTCAGCTGTCTTAGCTGGCAGGGACCAAAACCAAATGGCCTGCACTGTCCTTTTTTACCATTTTGTGGCCTTTCATTCCCCACTCACATGGTTCTCTCCTGGCTGGGCCACACTGGTCTCCCATTTCACCCGCTAGGTTCCTTTCATTTGGTTCATCAACTGGCAGGCTCACCTGGGATGCCAGGAGGGCTGTGAGCTCACTCTTTGTCTCCATTCTCCCATCCCAGGTACCATATCAGTGAACAGCAGGCGCACGCCGTTCACCGCCAGTGGGGAGAGCGAGATCCTCGACCTGGAGGGGGACATGTACCTGGGCGGGCTGCCGGAGAACCGCGCTGGCCTCATCCTCCCCACGGAGCTGTGGACCGCCATGCTCAATTACGGCTACGTGGGCTGCATCCGCGACCTGTTCATCGACGGGCGCAGCAAGAACATCCGGCAGCTGGCGGAGATGCAGAATGCCGCGGGCGTGAAGTCCTCCTGCTCCCGGATGAGCGCCAAGCAGTGCGACAGCTACCCCTGCAAGAACAACGCGGTGTGCAAGGATGGCTGGAACCGCTTCATCTGCGACTGCACGGGCACCGGCTACTGGGGACGGACCTGCGAGCGGGGTGAGTCGCGCGGTGATGCGCTGGGTGAGAGTGCGGAGACGTGCCTGGGCTTCCTTTGCTATCGCGGACACTTTTTTGGGACCTCCTGTGCGTGCGTGCTTCTGCAGGAGAATTTTCTTGGGTTCACTGCTTTCCAGGTGACACCCTTTCTAGGTCTGGATGTTTGGCTAGGTTTGGCTAGGATTGGATCGTAGAGAGGGAAACCAGCATAAATAGGAGCTTGGTCATGATGCTTTTTTGATGGAGTGTTTGACATCTCTTTGAGAAGGCCAATACTTTTTCTTGGGGGATTCTGGCTGGGCTCACCAACTGGCTGTTTCATTTGTTCCTTGAACTCATGCTTTTTGGGTGCTTTCTCTGGGCTAGCTCTCAAATTAGGCTTTGGAAATACACTGTAGAATAAAACAGCCCCAGCCCTGTTCTTTGGAACTTGCTGCCTAGTGAAATAGTTAGCTGTTAAATAAATAATCACGTACATGTGGGGTTTTATGAGGCAATGGTGTGTTGGTTAAAAACATGAATTCTGGGGCGAGACTGGGTGAGAAATGTGGCCTTCGTAGAGTGATATGAACTCAAGATAATATCTTTGAGACTTGATTTCCTCTTCTTTAAAATGGAGATAATCAGGTTCCTTTCCTCATAGCTCAATTGGTAAAGAATCCACCTGCAATGCCAGAGACCCCAGTTCAATTCCTGGGTTGGGAAGATCCCCTGGAGAAGGGATAGGCTACCCACTCCAGTATTCTTGGGCTTCCCTTGTGGCTCAGCTGGTAAAGAATCTGCCTGCAATGCGGGAGACCTGGGTTTGACCCCTGGGTTGGGAAGGTCCCCTGGAGAAGGGAAAGGATACCCCCTCCATATTCTGGCCTGGAGAATTCCACAAACTGTATAGTTCTTGGAGTCACAAGGAGTGGGACATGACTGAGCGACTTTCACTTTCACTTTCTTTACTTGCTAAGTGAAGTGAAGTGAAAGTTGCTCAGTCGTGTCCCACTCCTTGTGACCCCATGAACTATATAGTCCGTGGAATTCTCCAGGCCAGAATGCTGCAGTGGGTTGCCCCTTCCCTTCTCCAGGGGATCTTCCCAACCCAGGGGTCAAACCCAGGTATCCCACAGTGTGGGCGGATTCTTTACCAGCTGAGCCACAAGGGAAGCTTCCTACCTGCTATTAATCATGATTAAATGAGTCAATAGATTCCTGTACTATGGAAAGCATATAGTCAATGTCAGTGATTGTTATGGTCATAATTATTGTCATTGACATCATTAACGGGAAAGTACAGAAAAGTCTGGGATTCCTTTTCAGGGGGATCCAACATACTATAGGGATTCATAGAAAGCTTCTGCAAGAAAGAAATATGTAGGTTGAGACTTGAAATATGAGAGATAGCTAGCTTGGCAACAAGGTGGGAGAAAACCACGTGTCTTAGATTGGAAGGACGTTGTGTGCCAAGAGGTAAGAGACCATGGCACAGTTGAGGAACCAAACAAAGTCCACAACTAAATGGAGTGGGGAGTGAGGGTGGGGGGAAGGATGTGACAGGTGACTGAAGTGTTGGGGAATAAACAGTGGGGGCTGACCCTTTAGAAGAGGCCATCTACCACTTTAACTTCTTACATTTGCACTGAATTTACAGTTTGGGTAAAAGGCGGAGATAAAGTTAAGCAAAGAGATAACATCAAGATACAGAGATGCCAGTCTATAAGCCATATCCAGATTGCAGCTTGGTCAATTGTTTTACATGCCAAGGACACACAATTCAACTGACTGTCTATGAATTGTCTACCTAGATTTTATATGAAAGGATACTTTAAACAGTTAACAAATTTTTGCTGAGGGCATAGCTCTAGAGCTTCGAAAATACTGTGTCTGGAGTAGACATAAGTTCTGCCCCCAGAAACTTATCATTTATTTAGCTGAGGAGTTGAGACATCTATACAGGAAGCATAGATGTTTGCTTCTTGTATAGATGATTCAGGACAGCAGAATGGGCTAGACTACTAGGAGAACATGGAAATTCAAAGAAGACTTTCCTGGTTAGGGACATACAGGGTCTCATCTCTTAAGTATACCAGTGGCCAGACTTGTTCAAGTTTCAGAAGTCTGGTGATGAGACGGGATCCTGGAACAGGCTTGGGTAACCAGTCAAGGGTTTTCAAGGACTCATTTTTGAGCTCAACCATATAGCTGGCTAACATGCGTTTCAAGAGAACTGCAAACCTTCACTACAGCTGGACCAAAAAAGAGGACACAGGATATTGGAATAAAGGAAAAGGAGCTTTCTTGGGGCTCATGGAAGTTAAATCCAGATTCACTGAATTTTCAGAGCAGCGACCCCAGAACATGAGCTGAGATGAGGTGGCAGCCATCTGGAACAGAAGTGGGCCTCATTTGGCTGGCCAGTCTGTCGAGCTCCTGAACGCTTTCCAAATCTCTTTTTTGGGTAGATGATCTCAGTTGCTGGTTTGGGGAGACAGAAAGGTCATTTGACTGCTGTTATACATGAGACCATTTGGATAGAAGTCAGGATATTGTGGATGGTCCACCATCAAGGAAGGTAGTGTAAGAACCCAAGGTCCCTTCAGACAACTCTTGCCAACTCAAGGGCCTTGTGATTACTGAAGACAGGCAGCAGTGACTGGAGACAGCTGGGCAAGGTGTCCCCGGGATCACCTTTCCACGGGCAAATCAGTGGAGGTTGGTCCAAGGTTTGCCAAATACAATGAAAGTCATTGCACCTTTTATGTTGTCACTTTTGACTAGTCATTAAATGGCAGCTGATTGGGGATATGTGAGGGACAATTATTCCTGGTACAGTGTAGCCAAAAATCATCCATTGTGGCCAAATGAGAAGGAGCTAGCAAATTAAAGACATTTGATCTATATGTCGCTCAAATCCCAGACGGGTCCACTGATTATTTTGTTCCCCGGCTAATTGTTCTCTGGCCCTGTATTGTTCCCGACACCGTGTTCAGAATGAGTCAGTGGAGCATAAAGATGATGGGACTCTACTTTGCTGGCAAAGAAAATAGTTTGCCTGTGACATTGTTTTTCTTTATTGAAACTGATTTGTCAGCGGAGATGCTTTTGAGTCTCTTTTATTCACTTGTTCATACATGCAGCAGACATTTGTTGAAACCTGAATTCGTTCCAGGCACTGCGTTAGATGCTGGGAATGAAGGGGAAAAAGAAACTGACATAACCCCTGATTTTGTTTACAGGGTGTATAGTCTTTGGGGAGAGAGAAAGGTGGGGAGTGTGCTAATGTGTGGAAGATATCAGGCCTGATGTCTTAGGGGATCAGAAGGGCAGACAGATGAGAGAGGCCACACCTATCTGGGTGAGCGGTTGGGAAAGGGGGACCTGAGGTTACTTCTTTTTTTTTTAATCTCCTCTTAATAACAAAACTAGGGCTTGTCTCTCTCTCTGACCCTCAAGGTCCATTATAGGCACTTCTGAAGAGTGGTAAAGGGTGAGTGTTAATATTCTTTATGCAAGACCGTCATCCTCTTTGGCAAGGAGTGCTGCCCCACCCACCATAACACCATCAATGTGTTCACTCAATTTTCAGTTCTCTAATTTTTTTTTTTCTAGAAGTAGTACTAAGCCTGAAAATCATTTGTACCAAATTTGAGAAGACTAAGACGATCCCTAAGGCAGTGTGTCCCATCTAAGCCCAACTCTGTTCTGTGTTTGGGCTTCAGAGCAGTGTCAGTTCCTTGGTGCCATTGGCCACACAACAGATATGGTGGTTGAAAGAGGCACTTATTTATATCAAATGGAGAAAGCATAGGCGGGATGCTGAAATCCAGTGTTCAGAGAAAAAGCAGAGTTAGGGATGGCTCTGGGAAGACACCAAGTGACCAGGAACTCAAGCAAAGTGAGCAAGCACATCCGTCTTGGATACAACTCCCAGGTTAAAGTTGTCAGCCAGAGACAAGGGAATAAGGACAAGGGAACTAGGAACTATATGAGTACATGGAAGTGTTAGTCACACAGTCGTTTCCAACTCTTTGTGACCCCATGGACTGTAACCCGCCAGGCTCCTCTCTCCATGGAATTCTTCAGACAAGAATGCTGGAGTGGTCAGCCATTCCTTTCTCAAGGTGATCTTCCCAGAGTCTCCAGGAGATCCAACCCGGGTCTCCTGCATTGCAGGCAGATTCTTTACCATCTGAGTCACCTGGGAAGCCCATAAGACTAAAGTTAATTTGCATGAGTATCTTCCTCTGGTAGTAAAAGTGGATGACTCTTGTTTATACCCTCGCAAGAGTGCTTCTACTACATATGAGGGTCAGCAACTCTAAATTGTGACATATAACAATTGGCTTCATGTTGCATTTAGTTTTTTTTTTTTTTTTTACCATGATCTGATACTACTCTAAGGAGATGTAGATAGATTCACCCATCCCAGGTTGTTCAACTATGGCTGTTCTGGTTTGTTCTTGTTAATCATAGTGTTGTGGGAGACCTGTCCATGACCTAAAAAGCTAAGGCCTGCTGTAGCTATTTAATGCCTATTTGTTTGATTGAAATGCATCTGCTGGAAGACTGCTTGCCATTTTAAAAGTCCTACTATACAGAGGAAACAGTCTATCTTATCTATTGTTGGATGATCAGTTGACTCGGGACAACATAGGCATCTTCTCCTTGTCAGTGTAGCCAAACTGTAGTTTAATTAGTGGGGACCAAGTGTCCATAGGCAAGGTTGTGAATTTATTTGTGGACCATCAAACTTCAGTCTGAGGCTGCTGCAGATTCTATCCCCTTCCCTAGATGGCTTTTTCTGAATGCATGCCATCATTTATTTAGCAAGAAATAAAGCAGGGCTCAGCACAAGCTCATTTCTATGACGGAAATAACCTACACTCCAGCACTTAGACTTGGGGTGACATGGTGGTTAATGCAGGAATTTTAGAATCAGATGGACTTGCTTCCTAAAGTTGGTTCTGTCAATAGCTAGGAAGTGTACAACGTGTTTCTTGTTTTTCCCAAGTCTGTTTCCTTATCTGTAAAATGGGGAGACTGATACTTACTAGATAAGATTCTCTTGGTTGCAGGCTTCGGAACTGACAGCAGCTAACAGGAAACTCGGGCAGTTGGTGATGGACAGGGAGGCCCAGCATGCTGCAGTCCACGGGGTCACAGAGACTGAACTGAACTGAACAGAGTCAAGGAATGAGACTACCCTATGATTTGTGGTTCAGTCGCTCAGTCAGGTCTGACTCTTTGTGACCCCATGGACTGCAATGCACTAGGCTTGCCTGTCCTTCACCATCACCCAGAGAGCTTGCTCAAACTCATGTCCATTGAGTCAGTGATGCCCTCCAACCATCTCATCCTCTATTGTCCCCTTCTCCTCCTGCCTTCAATCTTTCCCAGAATCAGGGTCTTTTCTAATGAGTCAGCTCTTTGCATTAGGTGGCCAAATGATTGGCGCTTCAGCATCAGTCCTTCCAAGAAATATTCAGCATTGATTTCCTTTAGAGTTGACTGGTTTGATCTCCTTGCAGTTAAAGGGACTCTCAAGAGTCTTCTCTAACACCACAGTTCAAAAGCATCAATTCTTTGGTGCTCCGCCTTCGATATCGTTCAACTCTGACATCCATACTTGACTACTGGAAAAACCGTAGCTTTGACTAGACGGACCTTTGTTGGCAAAGTAATGCTTCTGCTTTTTAATATGCTGTCTAGGTTTGTCATACATGACTACCTAGAGAGTTATTGATCAAATGATGATCTCACAACCTATGTCTTGTAAAAGAAGCAGAGCAGCTCTGGGGACCCCAAGGCACTGCAATTAAAGTGATGCATCTCTCTTGACCTACAGGATCTGGAGAATTTTATGCACAATTGACATTTTTCAAAAAGAACCTGATTGGCCAAGTTTAGCTCATCTGTCTGTTCTACCAGTCAGCTTTGTCCAGGTGGACAGTCACCTAGAGTAGATAAGAATGATCACCTAATGTGTAAGTATGTAATCTTACTGAACCGCTTTCTTGGTGGCCTTTCATGGTAAAGCTTAAGGTACCCTGTAGTGTTATAGATGCCCACCCACCTGGACTACTTCTGTCTGATATCTCCTAGGGTCATGGAAATTGGATGCCTTTGAGAATATTAATTTGTAGAACCAAGAAAATGTGATAGGGTAAATCTTATCTTCTCACTGGTCCCCGGGATTCCAGTGATCTGACATAAACTCCAGCTGAAAACCAAGAATGCAGATAATTTTGTGTTCTCTCAGATGACCCTGTTCCAACAGGAAAAGCTTGCAGGCAGCAGCCTCTTGGGGACTTTGCTTTTAGCCATCCCCTCTGATGTCTTTTGTGTGCTCCTGGAGCAGCAGTGAGTGGCACATCCTTCTTGGGGAGGGTGAGACCCTACCTTTAGGAGGAGGCTAGAGTGTGTCATTTGGATGCCACATGGAAATCAGGACATCAGGAAATAGAGCTGGCAGATTCAGCTAGTCCTTGTTTCTGCAAGTGAGGAATTAGAAACCCTGCGAAGTTAGTCATTTTAACTTGGGTAGCTGTTCAGTTCAGTTCAATCGCTCAGTCATATCCGATTCTTTGCAACCACATGGACTGCAGCATGCCAGGCCTCCCTGTCCATCTCCAACTCCCAGTTTACTCAAACTCATGTCCATTGAGTCAGTGATGCTATCCAACCATCTCATCCTCTTGTCATCCCCTTCTCCTCCTGTCTTCAATCTTTCCCAGCATCAGGGTCTTTTCAAATGAGTCAGTTCTTTGAATCAGATGGCCAAAGTATTGACGTTTCAGCTTTAGCATCACTCTTTCCAGTGAATATTCAGGACTGATTTCTTTTAGGATGGACTGGTTGGATCTCCTTGCAGTCCAAAGGACTCTCAAGAGTCTTCTCCAACACCATAGTTCAGAAGCATCACTTCTTTGGCGCTCAGCTTTCTTTGTAGTCCAACTCTCACATCCATACATGACTACTGGAAAAACCATAGCCTTGACTAGATGGACCTTTGTTGGCAAAGTAATGTCTGCTTTTTAACATGCTGTCTAGGTTGGTCATAGCTTTCCTTCCAAGGAGCAAGTGTCTTTTAATTTCATGCTGCAGTCACCATCTGCAGTGATTTTGGAGCCCCAAAGAATAAAGTCTCTCACTGTTTCCACTGTTTCCCCATCTATTTGCCATGAAGTGATGGGAACAGATGCCATGATCTTAGTTTTCTGAATGTTGAATTTTAAACCAACTTTTTCACTCTCCTCTTTCACATTTATCAAGAGGCTCTTTAGTTCTTATTTGCTTTCTGTCATAAGGGTGGTGTCATCTACATATCTGAGTTTATTGATATTTCTCCCAGCACTCTTGATTCCAGCTTGTGCTTCATCCAGCCCAGCATTTCTCATGATGTAATCTGTACATAAGTTAAATAAGCAGCGTGACAATATACAGCCTTGATGTACTCCTTTCCCAAACTGGAACCAGTCTGTTGTTCCACGTCCAGTTCTAACTGTTGCTTCCTGACCTGCATACAGATTTCTCAAGGGGCAGCTGTAGAATGGTTAAAATTCATGGTTCTTGACGCCTAACCCTCTGTACTTTCCATTACATTGAGTAGGCTTTCCTTTTCTTATACATGAAAGAGGTTGTATTATAAGGCCATTGAAGGAAAAAGAGTGCATTGGGTATTTCTGTTTCCCACAGTTCCAGCACTGCGTTACACACATACCACAAAGTTATTAAATATGGGAGGGAGGGTCACAGTTCTCTATCCTGGGTCTCCTCCTGATCTGTACATTGCCCTTTGTATCCTCATCCGTTGCCATGGTTATCTACATGTCGGTAATCCCCAAATAAGTTCTCTAGCCTAGAACTCTCTCTGTAACTGCAGATTTCTATCTCTAGTTGTCTACTTGATGTTTTCATTGGGATATCTGATAACTATCTTAATCATAACACTGAAAAATAGAAATCTTAAGTTCCTCCTCCCTGCCTTAGACTTTTTGTTTTTACTTGCAGTTTTTCCCTTCTCAGTAAATGGCATCACCACTGTCCTTGGCATTTCCCTTGGTTTTGTCTTCTCCCATCTTATTCAGTCTCAGCAATTTCCTTTCATCTCATCTAAACCCGTCCTGCATCCATCCATTTCTCTCCCTCTCTACTAACATGATCCTAAGTCAACCTACATTGATCTCTTCTTTGGAAAACTGTACAGCATGTCATATGTTATGAAAAACTCAAATTCATTTTGTGCCTTCCATAGAGTATTGAAGTGAGGTTGTTAAAATGTTTTAATGTTCAACACATTCTTAAGTAGCTCTAGTTCCAGTGGCTTTTGGTCCCTCAAGTTGTAGGAAATGAAGCTGTGATACTTCTTTGGAATTAACTACAATATTCACATAGTGAGGGCTTCCTTGATAGCTCAGTTGGTAAAGAATCTACCTGCATGCAGGAGACCCTGGTTCAATTCCTGGTTCAGGAAGATCCCCTGGAGAAGGGATAGGCTACCCACTCCTGTATTCTTGGGCTTCCTTTGTGGCTCAGCTGGTAAAGAATCTGCCTGCAATGTGGGAGACCTGGGTGCAATCCCTGGGTTGGGAAGATCCCCTGGAGAAGGGAAAGGCTACCCACTCCAGTATTTTGGCCTGGAGAATTCTGTGGACTGTATAGTCCATGGGGTCACAAAGAATTGGACACGACTGAGTGACTTTCACTTTCACATAGTGATTCCTTACCTTTTGTGTCTACCAGGCTTAGTGAGCTATGTTGTGAGGATAAAAGTTTGTAGAAGACATGGTTTTAGTTGTTCATGAGCTCACAGTCTAATGGAGGGGTTGGAGGAGTAATCTGCAAATTGTTATCAATCCACCAAGGACAATGATCCAGGAATAATCATAGGAAAGAATGAGATAACAATTAGAATGAAAATTAGGTCCAACATGATACAGTACTTTAGAAACAGCTCTGGATCTTGGGGTCTGCTGAGACTGACTCACTGATGTGGGAACCAAAGACCTGGCCTCCAAGGTCAAACATAAACATGCTTGTTGCTTTTCCTGGTTTCAGTACCACTGAGCCTCTGCCCCATTTCTCTCGGAACACCGAGGCCCTTTATTTATATCTGTGACTTTGAGATTCTTACTTGGATCCTCTGGCTTCCTTGTTCTGAAAAAATAAAATGAGGCAATTGGGTTTCTTGCTCTCCCAGGGCCCATTCAGTTATAAAGCTCTGTGATTCTCAAATGTCATCAGCTTGGCAGTGTCTTCCCTTATCCTGAGGAGAGGGGTAAAGGTGAGCGAAGGGCAGGGCAGGGATGCCAGTCCTTGTTCTTCGCAGTCTGCAGCACTTTCTGGGTGAGGAGGCTGGGTGTAGTTACATCAGCCCTGTGATGAAGTTATCACCTCTCTGATTCATTCATCAAAGAAAACAAGTACCTTGACATACTGGATACTTCAGGTCCATCACTTAAAAGCTTTAATTGGTGGATTAATTAATAGATGCTTGGATTTCTTAAGATCCCTAAAAGGCTGTCTCTTTTTTAGTTCATTTTTTACCCCCTTTCAGTGAGTAAATACATGTTTTAGAGAAAGGAGGCCCCCATGGAAAATATAATTCATCAACCAACATGTCCCCCCTTTTTTAATCCATTAATACTTAAAAAATTTGTTATTATATATTAGAGTACAATTTAATTAACAATGTTATATTAGTTTCAGATGTACAGCAAAGCAATTCAGTTATGTACCTACATACATCTATTCTTTTTCAAATTCTTTTCCCACTTTGCTTATTACAGAGTTTTGAGCAGAGTTCCCTGTTCTACATGGTAAATCCTAGTTGGTTAACCTGTTTTAAATATAGCAATGGATACATATTCATCCCAAAGTCCCAATCTATCCTTGCCCACCCCACACACTTCCCCCCTGGTAACAGTAAGTTCCTTCTCTGTGAGTCTGTTTCTGTTTTGTAAATGTGTTCATTTGTATCATTAAAAAAAAATATTTTGCAGATAAGCTACATCATATGATACTTGTCTTTGTTGCCCTTACTTCACTCAGTATGATAATCTCCAGGTCCATCTAAGTTGTCGCAAATGGCATTCTTTTTAGTGACTGAATACTATCTCCATCATGTACATGTACCAGACCTTCTTTATCCATTCATCTGTGAATGGATATTTATTTAGGTTGGTGCAAAAGTAAATATGGTTTTACATTATTGAACTTTGCTCTTTGATATTGGAATACACTCTTTAATAAATGTGGTTATGTTATACATCATTTTAATGTGTATTTCTTTATGTTCTTTTACTAATGAGTCATTACTTGCTGTTTGTATTTATTTTATAATAGGGAAATGATGTTAGGCAAAGAACAAATTCAAGTAGTTTTCTCATTTGGGTTCAAATTGGGTCATAAAGCAGCAGAGACAACTCGCAACATCAACAATACTCTTGGTCCAAGAACTGCTAATGAATGTGCAGTGCAGTGGTGGTTCAAGAAGTTTTGCAAAGGAGATGGGAAGTTGAGAGGCACAGTGGCTGGCCATCAGAAGTTGACAGTGACCAGTTAAGGGGATCATTGAAGCTGATCCTTCTACAACTACACAAACTGCTGAAGAAGTCAGTGTCTACCATTCTGTGGTCATTCAGCATTTGAAGCAGATTGGAAAGGTGAAAAAGCTCGGTAAGTGGGTGCATCATGAGCTGACCTCAAATAAAAAAAAAAAAATCATTGTTTTGAAGTGTCAGCCTCTCTTATTCTACCCAACAATGAACCATTTTTTGATCAGATTTCAACAAAAAGTGGATTTTATACACCATCTGACAGTGACCAGATCAATGGCTGGACTGAGAAGAAGCTCCAAAGCACTTCCCAAAGCCAAATATGCACCAAAAAAAGGTCATGGACACTGTTTGGTAGTCTGCCACCAGTTTTCTGATCCACTACAGTTTTTTGAATCCTAGCGAAACCATTACATCTGAGAAGTATGTATGAAATGCATCAAAAACTACAGTGCCTGCCACCAGCATTGATCAGCCAGCCAGAAAGGGCCCAGTTCTTCTCCATGACAATGCCCAATCACACATCACACAACCAGTGCTTCAGATGTTGAACGAATTGGGCTACAAAATTTTGCCTCATCCACTATATTCACCTGACCTTTCGCCAGCTGACTACCACTTCTTCAAGCATCTCGACAACTTTTTGCAGGGAAAATGCTTCTATAATCAGCAGGAGGCAGAAAATGCTTTCGAAGAGTTCATAAAATCCTGAAACATGGATTTTTATGCTACAGGAATAAATCAAATTTATTTCTCATTGGCAAAAATGTGTTGATTGTAATAGTCCCTATTTTGATTAATAAAGATATGTTTGAGCCTAGTACGATTTAAAATTCACACTCTGAAACTGCAATTCTTTTTTCTAAAATGTATATATTTTATTGAAGTATAGTTGACTTACAAGGTTTCAGATGCACAGCAAGGTTATTCAGTTATACAAATACACATATATTATTTTTGAAATTATTTCCATCATAGATTATTACAAGATATTGACTATAGTTTCCTATGCGGTAAACCTCTGTTGCTTACATGTAAATCCATGGCTGATTCATGTCAATGTATGACAAAAACCACTACAATATTATAAAGTAATTAGCCTCCAACTAATAAAAATAAATGGAAAAAAAAAGAAATCTAGCATTCTATTTATGCTAAATCAAACAAGTAGAATCAAAATGTCAGTTTTTTTTAGTTAGGCAAAAATTAATGTTTTCTAAAATATATATCATACATATTTATATATGTATGTTAAAGCTTTTCTACTACACTTGATAAAGGCTTGAGAAAGTACATCAAAAACAAAAGAAGAGATGAAGAAATTGGAGAACAAAAACTAAATGAAATAGAAGCACTGCATATAAAATAGAAAACATGAAACATACTAGATAATAAAAGATCATCATGTATTCCACTTGTTTTTAAACATGACTGCTCATTAGAAACATATCTGGACCTCTGGAGAAAAAAAGCAATACCTGAGCATTTGTTGTTTTACTTTTTCATTATTGGGAGAATTTTATTTATTTTTTTAGTTGAAGGATAATTGCTTTACAGAATGTTGTTGGTTTCTGCCAGACATCAACATGAATCAGCTATACATTTTTCCCCTTTCTCTTGAATCTCCCTCGAGCATCTGCATTTTTCAAAGAATTTCAAGATAATTCTGATATGCATCTGGCTTTTAAAAAGTGATTACAGGTTTTTCTATTAGATCCTAGTTTTGGTGATATAGAGTTCTATTATCTTTCTCTAGACCAATCATGATACAATAGTATTAAGTGAGTAAGAGTTACATAATCACAAGAGTAAAAGATGTTTATCAGTTTTCACAGTCAATAACCAGACTACAAATAAAAGATAATTACAACTGCAAGCCATAATGGGAACATGATTAACTTAACAATATAAAATAATTACGTACAATTTGGGGGGTCAAGCAGAATGGTGTGGTAAATGGAAATGCATACATGCACATGTTTTCGTCCACCAGCCAGTCTGTGTCTTTTGGGTGGTGCATTTAATCCATTTACATTTAAGATAATTATCGATATGTATGATCCTATTACCGTTTTCTTAATTGTTTTGGGTTTACTTTCTGTAGGTCTTTTTCTTCGCTGTGTTTCCTGTCTAGAGAAGTTCCTTTAGCATTTGTTGTAAAGCTGGTTTGGTGGTGCTTGAATTCTCTTAACTTTTTCTCATCTGGAAGACTTTTGATTTCTCCATCAGATTTGAAGGAGAGTCTTGCTGGGTAGAATATTCTTGGTTGTAGTTTCTTCCCTTTCAATATATCATGCCATTCCCTTCTGGCTTGTAGAGTTTCTGTTGAGAAATCAGCTGATAACCTGATGGGAGTTCCCTTGTATGTTATTTGTCATTTTCCCTGTTGCTTTTAATATTTTGTCTCTGTCTGTAATTTTTGTCAGTTTGATCACTATGTGTCTTGGTGTGTTCCTCCTTGGGTTTATCCTGCTTGGGACTTTCTGTGCTTCCTGGACTTGGTTGACTATTTCCTTTCCCATCGCTGGGAAGCTTTCAGCTATTGTCTCTTAAAATATTTTCTCAGGTCCTTTCTCTCTCTTTTTTCCTTTTGGGAGCGCTATAATGTGAATGCTGGTACACTTAATGTTGTCCCAGAGGTCTCCTAGGCTGTCTTCATTTCCTTTCATTCTTTTCTTAATATTCTGTTCTGCAACAGTGATTTCCACCATTCTGTCCTCCAGGTCATTTATCTGTTCTTCTGCCTCAGTAATTCTGCTGTTGATTCCTTCCAGTGTATTATTCCTCTGTTTGTTTGTTCTTTAGTTCTTCTAGGTCTTTGGTAAACATTTCTTGCATCTTCCCGATCTTTGCCTTCATTCTTTTCCCAAGGTTCTGGGTCATCTTCACTATCATTATTCTGAATTCTTTTTCTGGAAGGTTGCCTATCTCCACTTCATGTAGGTGTTTTTCTGGGGTTTTATCTTGTCCTTTTATCTGAGACAGAACTTTGGGCTTTTTCATCATGATTAACTTTCTATAATATGATTTTTGTTTTAGCCACTGTGAGACTGCTTCTTCTTGCTTCTTCTGTTTGCCCTCTGATGAATGAGGCTAAAAGCCTTGTGTAAACTTCATGATGGGAAGGGCTGGAAAAAACGGGTCTTGCTCTGGTGGGCAGGGCCTTGTTCAGTGAAGCTTTAATCCAATTATCTGCTGGTGGGTAGGGTTGTACTCCCTCCATGGTAGTTGTTTGGCCTAAGAATACCCATCCCTGGGGCTCGATAGTAGGGTTGATGGTGAATGCCAAGAGGGTTTATGCCAAGGGGGACCTTCCAGTGCCCCCCTCCCTGTGGTTAGCCCCTGCTGACCCACACCTCCACAGGAAGCCCTCCAACACTAGCAGGTGGTTTTGATTCAGTCTCCTGTGGAGTCACTACTCCTCTCCTCTGGGTCTTGATGACAGCAAAATTGTGTTTATCCCCTCCAAGTCTGGAGTCTCTGTTTCCCCCAGTCCTCTGGGAGTCCTATAATGAAATCCCACTGACCCTCAAGGCCAGATTCCCTGTTGATTTCCAGTCCCTTTGATGGATCCCCAGGCTGGGAAGTCTGATGTGGAGTTCGGAACCTTCACAACAGTGCCAGAACTTCTTTGGTACTTTTGTTCTTGAGTCTGTGAGTCACCTACCACAGTGGGTATGGAATTTGATTTTATCATGATTGCACCTCTCGTACTATCTCGCTGCAGCTTCTTCTTTGCCTTTAGACATGGGATACTTTTTTTTTTTTTTGGGTGGATTCCAGTGTCCTCCTGTTGATGGTTGTTCAGCTAGTTGCAGTTTTGGTGCTCTCACGGGAGGAGATGAGCGCATGTCCTTCTAACTGCACCATCTTGAACCGGAAGCCGAAACCACAGTTACTTTTTTAACCAACCTAGTAGGTTGCTTGCATTGTCTTGGGTACTGTAAATAATGGTGTAGTGAACATTGTGGTCCATGTATCCTTTTGAACCATGTTTTTCTCCAGGTATGTGCCTGAGAATGGAATTGCTTGATCGTGCTGCTGCTGCTAAGTCGCTTCAGTCAGTCTGACTCTGTACGACCCCATAAACGGCAGCCCACCAAGGTTCCCTGTCCCTGGGATTCTCCAGGCAAGAACACTGGGGTGGGTTGCCCTTTCCTTCTCCAATGCATGAAAGTGAAAGTGAAGTCGCTCAGTTGTGTCCGACTCTTTGTGACCCCATGGACTGCAGCCTACCAGGCTCCTCTGTCCATGGGATTTTCCAGGCAAGAGTACTGGAGTGGGTTGCCATTGCCTTCTCTGTGCTGGATCATATGGTAGCTCTATTTTTAGTTTCTGAAAGTTTCTATCTTTAGTTTCTGAAAGACCCTCCATACTGTTCTCCATGGTAGCTGTACCAATTTGCATTCCCACCAGCAGTGTAGGAGGGTTCCCTTTTCTCCACAACCTCTCCAGCCTTTATCGTTTGTAGACATTTTGTTGGCCATTCTGACTGTGTGAGGTGATACCTCATTGTCGTTTTCATTTGCATTTCTCTAATAATTAACATATGATTTAACGACTGAACAGCAACAAGTAATTAGCAATATTGCACATCTTTTCATGTGCTTCCTGGCCATCTGTATGTCTTTTTTGGAGATGTGTCTTAGGTCTTCTGCCCATTTTTTGAGTGGCGATGATAGCACTGCTCAGATTCAGCCTTTTCTTGTTTTCCTTCCTGTTCTCCAAGTTTCCCTTTCCACAGGCCCAGGGTTGTATGATCCCAGGAAATTGTCCCAGAGTCCATGAACCCTTAAGTGTTATTCTATCAGGTTGGGATCTGAGATACCCCTGATCACGGATCCTTTTGTTACTCTAAAGAAGACAGTAAGTAAAGAAGGTTCTAGCTATTTTAGAAGCTTGAAACTCCTGGAGTCTCAGAAGGACAGGCTGGAGACTCTGGAGATCTTCAGAAAATCTCCAGCTAGGCCTGTGTGCAGCCTGAGAATGTGCAGTCAGTACTTTGAGGCAGCGTGTGTCAGCCGCTCAGAAGTGTGACACGCCTGCTGCTGTCTGGAATTCTGTTGGATGCAAACATGGCAGTCACTTACATGGCCACTTTGTACCTTTATTCCTGCCTTTGCTAAAAACTGCTTAACTGCCAGAAGACATCTGCCCATTATGGATGCAATAGATTGAGATGTCACAAAATTATGAGAAACAGGTGCTTCAAAATACAACACAAGGGGATTGTCATAGCTTTTTTTTTTTTTTTTTAGCATCTCTGGCTTCATGTGTCTTTTCACAGACAGACGAATCCTTCCTTGCTCCAGTCTGAATTAAAAGGAAAAGAAAATTAACCTTTTTGAGAGATACTATTAATATATGACTGCTCTGTATTCTTAATATACACTGGGCCATTGAACCCTCACATCCATTCTGCAGGCTGCATAATCTCAACCTCATTTTCTCAATGAAGAAAATAAGGAAGGCCCCAAGTCATTCATTCAAAGGCATCCATTGAGTACCATGTGCCAGCGACTTCATGGATCACTAGAGATTCAAGAGAATTGATTGCAATATATTTTTCATAAAAGTATCAATAATGCAAGGAGAAATATCATGCACAGAGTCAGAGATTGGGTGACACCCATGCTGAGGCTTGGCGGTATAGCAGGAATCTCCTAGAAGACCAGGCAGGGTAAGTATTCCAGGCAGAAGGAATGCATACGCAGGGATGACTTATGGAAACAGTACGTTTTCCTCATGGATGGAATCTAAGACTTAGGGAGTGAAGAGAAGGGATTTGAGGGGATGTTTTAGAAGGTGTGGCTGAAGGAGTGGCAAGACCAGCTGTAAAGTAGCTTGTTCTGTTCTCCCCAAAAATTTGGACCTTACATTATAGTGGGCACACCATTTTTAGCAATCAGATACCTAAGACCTGGAGAAGAAAATGGTAAGCCATTCTTGTCTGTGAAATCTCGTGGACACAGGAGCCTGGCAGGCTTCAGTTCATCAGGTCACAAAAGAGTTGGACACAACCTAGCGACTAAACAACAACAAAGTCAGATCCCTCTGGCAAGTGTTGGATGAAATGTGGGAGATAGTAGGCCAACAGACCAGTATAAAATAGTTCAGTTTGCATTTATGTTAGTTCAGGGTGGGAAGTAAGAGTCTGAACTGTGATGGGAGAGTGGAGGTTGAATTTTGGGGATACATCCAATAGATATTTAAGGGACAATGTTGATAGGATTTACTAACCAATCATACCCAGCTAAAGAGTGACAAAGACTGGGTCAGAACAAAGGTGTGGTCTTAGAAGCCTGGTTTTGTTTTCCCTGAGCTACTCAGTCATCTCAAATGAGTTGGAAGGACTTAGGACAAGTGGGAAAGAGTGAGGTAGCAATGAAGGGGATATAGTTAGGAATCACCTACATATACTGGTCCTACTCTGAACATGTGTAATTTATTTTGTCTCTGTGCCTCAGTTCCCATATTTACCCCTGAGAATATCAATAGTGGCTTCATTAGTTTTGAGGGAGCCTCTTCTATGGAGTCAAAGTGTATGTTGTACTCAGAGGTCATAAGCTGATGATAAGCTGATACACACACTGGCCATTTCTGAATCTAGAATTCAGCGATTCAAGAATGAAAAAAAATGTATATTTCCCTCTAATGTCCCCATGGATTACTAAGCAATAGAATGATGCATTGTAACACAAGCATTCGGTTAGTCTCCAGTCTTATTCTTGTTACTAAATTTATTTAGAATGTTGGCAATTGATTTGGAGAAAAGAAATATGGAGAGAAAAGGCATGTACATTTCTCTTCTTTCATCAGGCAATCCACATTACCCCCATATGACAAATAAACCCAGCTCAACAGAGAGAGTTTTGAAGTGACAAGGGCAACTGGGACTTGGGGCCAAAACTCTGGGTGTGCAGCTCTTTAAAGGCCCCCTTCTGTGGGCTGTTGGGCAGCTGTCTCCCTGGCAAGGAGATATAATCTTTCTTAGAGATCACTTCATGCTTCTTAGCATGTTTAACCTTTACAACAAGGCATTCTCATCAAAATGACAAACCCCCACAGAGCCATCTGAGAGACTAGTAAATCAGAAACCTTATGAAATCTGTGGGATTAGCATGCCCCCTCTCTTTTTTTCCTCCAGGGAAAGAAAGCCCTGCGCCTTTCAGATTTCAATCTTCTCTGCCAGCCCCTTGTCTGGAGCTTCCTGCTGGGGCCCAGTGGTATTTGAATATTGTTTTCATATGGCCTCCCAGGGTCTCCGACTGACACCGGCTAAGGCTAGCACATTTTTTATCTCCATCAGCAACATGGTAAGGGAAAGACAGCTGCCCTGATATTTGCTTAGTTGAATTGTCCCTCCTCCTGAAGTCTTCCTTTCTGGGTCTGAAGATAGTGGCTCACTCATTTAAACAAATAATAACTTTTTATTTTGTTTTGGGGTATAGCCAACGAACAAACCATGTTGTGATGTTTTCAGATGAACAGCAAAGGGACTCAGCCGTCCATACACATGTATCACTTTCCCCCAAGCTCGCCTCCCATTCTAGGCTGCCACATAACCTTGAGTAGAGTCCCATGTGCTATACAGGAGGTCCTTGTTGGTTACCCATTTTAAATGTGAGACTGGCTCATTCTTACTCTCACCACGTGTGGTGGGAGGCTGTTGCTGACAGCCGCCTCATCTCCAGCTGACTTTCTCTGCTCCCCTGGTCTTATTTCTCAGGCTGTCACAAAACTTCTTTCACAAGCAACTCACTTTCTCCAGCTACTGTAATATAAAGCCTCCTGTGAAAATCCACAGTCAAGTCTATGTTGAGAGTAAAGGTGGAACGAGAAAAGATGGATGAGCAAAAGTCTTGTATCTGTACAGGTTTTGTTGTTGTTTAGTCTCTAAGTTGTGTTTGATTGTTTGTGACCCCGTGGACTGCAGCATGCCAGGCTTCCCTGTCCTCTATCTCCCACAGTTTGCTCATACTCATGTCCATGAGGCAGTGATGCCATCCAACCATCTCATCATCTGTTGCCACCTTCTTCTCCTGCCCTCTTTCTTTCCCAGCATCAGGATCTTTTCCAGGGAGTGAGCTCTTCACATCAGGTGGCCACAGTATTGGAGCTTCAGCTTCAGCATTAGTCCTTCGAATGAATAGTCAAGGTTGATTTCTTTTAGGATGGACTGGTTTGGTCTCCTTGCAGTACAGGGGACTCTCAAGAATCTTCTCCAACACCACAGTTCAAAAGCATCAATTCTTTAACACTCAGCCTTCTTTATGGTCCAACTCTCACATCTATTTGGAAAAAATCATAGACTATATGAACCTTGATTGACAAAGGGGTGTCTCTGCTTTTTAATATGGTGCTTAGGTTTGTCATAGCTTTCCTTTTGAGGAGCACGTATCTTTTAATTGCATGACTGCAGTCACCATCCACAGTGACTTTTGAGCCCAAGAAAATAAGATGACTGTTTCCACTTTTCCCCCTTCTTTTGCCATGAAGTGATGGGACCAGATGCCATGATCTTAGTTTTCCGAATGTTGAGTTTTAAGCCAGCCTTTTCACTCTCCTCTTTCACCCTTACCAAAAGGCTCTTTAGTCCACTTTGTTTTCTGCCATTAGAGTGGTATAATCTGCATGTCTGAGGTTGTTGATGTTTCTCCTGGCAATCTTGATTCCGGCTTGGGATTCACTCAGCCTGGCATTTTTCATGATATACTCTGCATGTAAGTTAAATAAGCAGGGTGACAGTATAGAGCCTTGATGTACTCCTTTCCTCATTTTGAACTGGTCTGTTGTTCCAAGTCTGGTTCTAACTGTTGCTGCTTAACCTGCATACAGGTTTCTCAGAAGAAAGGTGAGGTGATGCGGTATTCCCATCTCTTTAAGAATTTTCCACAGTTTGTTGTGATCCACACAGTCAAAGGCTTTAGCATAATCAATGAAGCAGAAGTAGATGTTTTTCTGGAATTTTATCGCTTTTTCTATGATCCAACAAATGTCGGCAGTTTGATCTCTGGTTCCTCTGCCTTTTCTAAATCCATCTTGTACATCTGGAAGTTCTTAGTTTACATACTGCTGAAGCCTATCTTGAAGGATTTTGAGCATTACCTTGCCAGCATGTGAAATGAGTGTGATTGTCCAGTAGTTTGAACATTCTTTGTCATTGCCCTCCTTTGGGATTGGAATGAAAACTGGCCTTTTCCAGTCCTGTGGCCACTGCTGAGTTTTCCAAATTTGCTGGCATATTGAGTGCAGCACTTTCACAGGATCATCGTTAAAGATTTGAAATAACTCAGCTGGAATTACATCACGTTCACTAGCTTTGATCATAGTAATGCTTCCTAAGGTCCTCTTGACTTCACACTCCAGGATGTCTGGCTCTAAGTGAGTGACCACACCATTGTGGTTATCTGGGTCATTAAGACCGTTTTAATATAGTTCTTCTGTGTATCTCTTCCAGCTGTGCAGGTGGTAAGGACTTTTATTGGGATGATGGTGGGGTTGATTCTATTATCAGAACTTATAGATTCGTATTTAGTTAGAAAAGACCTCTGAGGTTTTTGAATCTAATCCAACATCTGATGCATAATTACCCTTGACAAAACCTCTAAATGTTATATGGACTGTATGGAAACATCTTCTGTCTCCATATGCTGTGCTCTGTACATACTGTGGGTAGCTTATTTAACCACTGCAAAATTGCATAAGATATATACTATTTCGTTCTCAATTTACATCTGAGGAATAGGGGTCACAGATAGCTTAAATAACTTGCCTAAGCTCACTTCATGGGAAATAGATGGGGAGACAGTGGAAACAGTGTCAAACTTTATTTTTTTGGGCTCCAAAATCACTGCAGATGGTGATTGCAACTGTGAAATTAAAAGACGCTTGCTTCTTGGAAGGAAAGTTATGACCAACCTAGATAGCATATTAAAAAGCAGAGACATTACTTTACCAACAAAGGTCCATCTGGTCATGGCTATGGTTTTTCCAGTGGTCATGTATGGATGTGAGAGTTGGTCTATAAAGAAAGCTGAGCACTGAAGAATTGATGCTTTTGAACTGTGGTGTTGGAGAAGATTCTTGAGAGTCCCTTGGACTGCAAGGAGATCCAACCAGTCCATCCTGAAGGAGATCAGCCCTGGGTGTTCATTGGAAGGACTGATACTGAAGTTGAAACTCCAATACTTTGGCCACCTCATGTGAAGAGTTGACTCATTGGAAAAGACCCTGATGCTGGGAGGGATTGGGGGCAGGAAGAGAAGGGGATGACAGAGGATGAGATGGCTGGATGGCATCACCGACTCGATGGGCATGAGTTTGAGTAAACTCCGGGAGTTGGTGATGGACAGGGAGGCCTGGCGTGCTGCGATTCATAGGGTCGCAAAGAGTCAGACACGACTGAGCGACTGAACTGAACTGAAGCTCACTTAGTTCTTCTAGACCTTCCACTCCAGGGCCTACTCTTTTGTGATCAATATACTCTACTGCTCCCCGTGACAAGGGAGCTCACTTTTCAAGAAGCAGCTGTATTCAGTTTTGAAGATACTGTAGGTTTGGTTCCAGATCACTTCAATATAGTGACTATCACAGTAAATTGAGTCACGTGAATTTTTTTCAGTGTATGTAAAAGCTATGTTTATGTTATACTGTAGTCTTTTAGGTGTGCAATAGTGTTAAGTCTAAAAAATGTATCTGCTGCTGTGTGGTTGCTAAGTCGTGTCCGACTCTTTGAGACCTTGGGACTGTAGCCTCCCTGGCTCCTCTGTTCATGGGATTTAATTTAAAAATACTTTATTGCTAAAAAAATGTTAACCATCATCTGAGCCTTTGGTGAATTGTCATCTTTTTGCTGGTGGAAGTTTTGAAATACTGCAAAAGGTGACACAGAGACGTGGAGTAAGCAAATACTGTTGGAAAAAGTGGTGTTAATAGACTTACTCGACACAAGGCTACCACAGATATGTGATTGGCAAAACATTCAATATCTGCTAAGCATAATAAAGCAAAATGCACTAAATAAAATTTAGTGTTAGTTGCTCAGTCATGTCTGATTCTTTGTGATGGACTGTAGCCCACCAGGCTCCTCTGTCCATGGAATTCTCCAGGCAAGAATACTGGAGTGGGTAGCCATTCCCTTCTCCAGGGGATCTTCCACACACAGGGATCAAACCTGTGACTCCTGAGTTGCAGGCAGATTCTTTACTGTCTGTTGTGCCTTTATTCTAAATATCCCCCTCTTACCGTAAATTTAATTCTCTATTCTTCTAATACCTTTCTTTTGATCTTGGTTCTAGCTTTGGGAACTATACAGGATCTACTCTCTCAGTTAATATTTACTTGGTACTTACTGTGCCATGAATGCCTGGGTTATATAGAGGTATAGAACATAAACCCTCTTCTATAGTAGACATTTAGATAGCTAAGAGAACTGTCCATTTTCCAGTGAAAGGTGGTCAGTCATTCTCAGGATAAACATTGTTTCTTGAACTAGTCTCATCTGTTGTGGTTTTGTAAGGCTCTCTTAGACAACCACTTTGCCTTCTTGCATTTCTTTTTCTTGGGGATGGTTTTGGTCACTTCCTCCTGTACCTGTACCTGTATAAACCTCTTCCATGGTTCTTTAGGCACTCTGTCTATCAGATCTGATCCCTTGAATATTTTTGTCACCTCCACTGTGAAATCATAAGGGATTTGATTTAGGTCATCCTTGAATGGGCTAGTGGTTTTCCCTACTGTCTTCATTTTAAGCTTGATCTGAGCTACAGTCAGCTCCAGGTCTTGTTTTTGCTGACTGTATAGAGCTTCTCCATCTTGGACTGCAAAGAACATAATCAGTCTGATTTCGGTATTGGCCATCTGGTGATGTCCATGTGTAGAGTCATCTCTTGTGTTGTTAGAAGAGGGTGTTTGGTATGACCAGTGCGTTCTTTTGGCAAAACTCTGTTAGTCTTTGCCCCACTTCATTTTGTACTCCAAGGCCAAACTTTCTTGTTACTCTGGGTATTTCTTGACTTCCTACTTTTGAATTCCAATCCTCCATTATGAAAACAACATCTGTTTTTGGTGTTAGTTCTAGAAGGTCTTATAGGTATTCATAGAACCATTCAACTTCAACTTCTTTGGCATTAGTAGTTGGGGCGTTGACTTGGATTACTGTGATGTTGAGTGGTTTGCCTTGGAAACCAACCGAGAATATTCTGTTATTTTTGAGACTGGACCCAAGTACTGCTTTTTGGACTCTTTTGTTGACTGTGAGGGCTACTCCATTTCTTTTGAGGGATTCTTGTCCACAGTAGTAGATATAATGGTCATCTGAATTAAATTTTCTCATTCCCATCCATTTTAGTTCACTGATTCCTAAAATGTTGAGTTCTTAAATGTTGAGAGCCTAAATGTTGAGTTCCTCCATAATCCAGAGGTCATTGAAGGGAATGGAGGAAGGTGAGGAGGGGCTGTGAGTGCAAGGATGACTTCCAGGACCAGAGATATTTGTGATGTTCTGTCCCTTTAAAAGCAAGCATTTGTTACTAATGTAATAACCCATATGATTATTGAACATTGTGACATCATATGGAATATGGATTTGTGAGGCCAGTGGGATTTGCTGATATATTTCTGAGGACTGAAGGCAGTTTCATATCCTGATAAAAATATCTTGAGCCCACAATAGGCAGCATCACATTTACTTCTTAATCTTATCACTCAAAACAGTCCTAGACTGAGTGTGGTTAAATCAATTATTTCAAAAGCAAGGCTGCATTTATCTTTGGCATTAGGACCATCTCAGGGCATCACTTGACAGAGAAACCATAGTTTTGCCAAATATCAGCTCATATAGAATCATTGGATGCTAGAGTTGGTCAGAAACATGAAAGTTACATATTCTTGTGCTGATAATTTAAAAGGAAGAACTAAAGTTCATATGGTTATGTATATAAATGGTTCAAAGTCACACAAGTAGTCATGATGGACTCATAACTCAGTATTTTGAATCCTGGATCGGAGTTCTCTGTCCTAAAGCAACATCAGGAGATACTCTAGCTTTGTGCCTTTGGGATGGTCTGACAGACAACTGGATCCTTGTGCAACACAGCTCAGAATCTTTTTTGCATGAGCTCAGTAGGTCCTTTGTGATTTTTTTTTTACATGTAATAGTCCCTTTATTTATTGCAAATGGGCTAGGCAGTTAATTCACAATTAGCAACTTATGGCCTGGAAAATCTCATTACCCAAACCATACATTATCAACACATCTGTTTTAAAAGCAATGCTTAAAGAAGTGCTCTGAATATTCAGATTCCTGGTCATCTCCAAGAATAGGGAAACTACTGAAAGACATCTTTGGAGAAGTGTAGGGTTGTACTGGAAAATCCCATGGACGGAGGAACCTGATAGGCTGCAGTCCATGGGGTCGTGAAGAGTCCGACATGACTGAGCGACTTCACTTTCACTTTTCACTTTCATGCATTGGAGAAGGAAATGGCAACCCACTCCAGTGTTCTTGCCTGGAGAATCCCAGGGATGGGGTCGCACAGAGTTGGACACGACTGAAGTGGCTTAGCAGTAGCAGCAGTAGCAGGGTTGTACCAAGATTATCGAACTCACTGATGCGCACACATAAGGGGGTGTGAGAAGATAATTCACATTTATTGAGTATTGTACACCAGGTGTAACTTGATGTGTAAGGTGCAGAGGCTTTGATGTCCAACAGAGCTGGAGAGGAATCCCAGTTCCGTCACTGATTTTTATATGACCTTTGGTGTGTTTTTAACCTCTTTGAACCTCTGCTTTCTGATCTATAAAACAAACCTCTTTGAGGTTTTTGTGAGGCTTTAAGAAGATGATTTGGAGAAGGCAATGGCACCCCACTCCGGTACTCTTGCCTGGAAAATCCCATGGACGGAGGAGCCTGGTAGGCTACAGTCCATGGGGTTGCGAAGAGTCAGACACGACTAAGCGACTTCACTTTCACTTTTCACTTTCATGCACTGGAGAAGGAAATGGCAGCCCACTCCAGTGTTCTTGCCTGGAGAATCCGAGGGACGGGAGCCTGGTGGGCTGCCGTCTATGGGGTCACACAGAGTTGGGCACGACTGATGTGACTTAGCAGCAGCAGCAAGAAGATGATTATGTAAAAAATTTAGCACAACACCTGTAACTTTCTAAGTGTTTATTACCTGGAGAAGTATTAGTCTCATTTAAATTTTAGAATAAGTTTATGAAGTTTGTGGTTTATGAAGTTTGTGCCATCACCAACTCAATGGACATGAGTTTGAGTAATCTTCAGAAGTTGGTGATGGACAGGGAGGCCTGGTGTGCTGCAGTCCATGGGGTTGCAAAGAGTTGGACATGACTGAGTGACTGAACTGAATTGACTCATA
The DNA here is from genome assembly GCF_019320065.1 of Cervus canadensis. Lineage (NCBI taxonomy): Eukaryota > Metazoa > Chordata > Mammalia > Artiodactyla > Cervidae > Cervus > Cervus canadensis. The sequence goes on from NC_057391.1 coordinate 84,306,891, forward strand.
TTTTTATATAATTAAACTAAGACCCAGAAAGATTAAATAACTTGTCGTAGTCACAGAATTAGTGTAATAGTGGAGGTAGTACTTTTAAAACCCATTGTATCAGATTTTCTCTTCTACTTTTCCATTCCTTAAGATAGGAGGTCTTGGAGGTGGGGTCTGGTATCCCGGGAGGGGATAGAGCTGTGAGAAATGGAGAGATCCTTGTTTATCTTCCATCCCTGTCTACTCTCTACTTCAGGACTTTCAGGAGGTGAATCTAAGGAATGAGCAGAGCTGGAAGCTGTGCGTTTGAGGTAAAATTCAGGATTTAGAAGAGTCATCAGCATCTTCCACATGCTCTTGCCTACATTCTTGATTCCTGAGTAAAGGAGAGAAACTCTTTAAGTTCCTCTGGTCCAGAAAAGCACAAAATCTGTACACTTGGGATCAGTGAGATAGACTTTCCCATATGACGGTAAATCCAGGGCCACCATGTACCCAGATTCACACCTACATTCATACCCATGTGCCCACACACATGTACAGACACACTCCACTTTTCAGCCATAAACCTGGACTTCTCTGTATTTTATTTTCTTGTCTGTCTCCTGCCATTGCACATGTATCAAGTATCCCACTGCCAAGGAGGGAAAAGAAACTCAGGCTGTGTTTGTGGAGGAAAGAAAATGAAAGGCTGAATGAACACCTAAATGAGTGGGTCTAACTCTGTTACTCTACAGAACCTAGAATTCTGGCTTACTATCTGACAAATGTTGAGAAACTTGGGGCCTGAATGTCCCTCCCCTGTACCATCAGATGCACACAGGTTGGGATTTTCTGGTGGGCCGAGGTGTAGACACGCCTGGAGGAGAATCATCTAGCAGCTCCCTTAGACTGGGGCCTAGTGTCTGCCCCCTATAAGCTTGCATTATCTGTAGAGAGGCAAGAGTCAGTGTTGGCTTAAAGTGAACTGGGTATAGAAAGAATGAAGCTCAGATAGGCGGAGAAAAAGGCTCGGGCATGCTGGGCAGGCACTTCTGCCGTCTGAAACAGTGTGCTGACCTTGCCGCTGTCTTGGTGAGAAGAGCTCCTGGTGGGTGATGCCCTTTGCTGCCTCCCACTCTCTTTTCCCTTGCCCGCCTCGGTCGCCCTTACCCTTACCCTTCTTTTCTTGTTTATTCCCTTTTCTTCATTTCTTCCTGACCAGTCTCACAGTCCTTTCTTCTCTTGTCTATCCATCTTTTAGGCTTGATACAGAAATGAGTGCATGCTCAGTCGCTTCAGTCTTGTCTGACTCTTGGTGGTTCTGTGGACTGTAACCCACCAGGCTTCTCAGTCCATGGTATTCTCCAGGCAAGAATACTGGCATGGATAGACATGCGCTCCCCCAGGGATCTTCCTGACTCAGGGATCAAACCCACATCTGCACTGCAGGTAGATTCTTTAACCGCTGAGCCACTGGGGAAGGCCAGCAATAATGTCTACCTTTTAATAGACAGTTCCCTCCCAGAGGGATGAAATTGACCCTTGCTGATTCAGAATGATTGGCATGGGGGCTGCCATGAAATGTGGACTGGCACCTAGAGGCTGCCTAGGCAGGTGCCAGAGGCAGAAGGGGAGAACCGTCACCCAAGGCCTCTGCAAGCACGTTGTCTAGCCTGAAAGGCTTCTCCTTTTGAACTGTGATAATGAGAAGGGGTCTTGGCAAGAAGGAACCATGACTCTGCAGAACCAAATGGCTAAGACGTTCGTGGGGAACGCAGAGCAGCGCACTGGGATATCAGTCCCTACTTGAGGATCTGACTTAGCTGCTGCAGGAGAGGTCCTTTCTGCCTCATGTTGGCTTTGCCCCTGGGGACTGTCTATAGATGGAGATTGGCAGTGGTGTGATGGTGAAGTAATATGTCCTCATGGTGAAGCTGATCAGAATGGTTTCTTTGTAATTTTTCTTTCCCCCTTTCTTCCTTTGTTCCTTCAATTCTCTCACTTCTTGCTCACCTTTCTTGCACCTTCCTGCTTTACTTGCCCTCAATCCCTTCAGAATACTCATCCTTTGTTTGTTCTGTGTATGACTCACTTGACCTATCCCATTTCTATTCACTATAGAGAAGTGTTCCTGGGGGCGCTGCTGGAACAGTTGATAAAATGAACCTTGTCTTTGGTAGGACTCTTATTCTGTCTTTATAAAATGCTAATCAATAAACCATTCTCTAGGTTATAGTTCCGTTAGGTTTGTTTACCGCTGTTAGGAAGAAACCTCGTAAAATCCCCAGTGGATTATCACCAATGTGCTAGGTGGTGGATCTCCATTTTTAAAAAATAAACTCTTTTATGATTACAAAACCTATGTACCTTCACTGTAGAAAACATGAATATATGGAAATTTACTTGTTCAATTTTTTACTTAGCCAATATCGAGTACCTATTTCGTGGCAGATAATAAAAAGTAAAGTCAAGCATAGCTATACCAAGTAAAAATGGTCATTGTTAACAGATTGGTATACTTTATTTTATTCCTTTGGGAAATGTATATAAAATATATTTTAACATCATTTTATTTCATTAATTTTAATTTTTAATTTTTTTGCCATGTGGCTTGTGGAATCTTAGTTCCCAGTGAGGATCAAAGCCTGGGTCCTCGGCAGTGAAAGAAGCAAAGCCTTAACCAGTGGACTGCCAGGGATTTCCCTTAATGTCATTTTAAAAGTAATTTTCTATCCTCAGTTTTCCAGTTAGCATTCATAAATTCAATTATATCATAATTTCAAAATTGTAATTTCAATTTAGCATTATAACTTGTGTCTCAAATTATTAAAAAAATCTTAAAAATATGATTTTTTTTGATGATTTCACAGTACCTATATTTGCCAGGTCTTGCCTCAATAAAGTTGTTAACAAGCCAGTCCAGAATGTAGTGGCTTACAACAAACAGCATTTAAATTTTAAAATTACAGATCTGTAGCTCGGTCGGGGTGGCTCTCCTCTGAGCTGTGAAATGACTGGACACAGTCGCAGGTTTTGAAATTAGATTTGAGTCTGCTCCATGGTCTCCACATTCTCCTTGGACCAGAAGCTCCCAAGGGAATATTTTCTTGGCAAGATAATATTTATGACCATTATTGCAGAAGGTCTTAAGGAGAAGACACCTGAGACCTAGCAAGGTCAGTTCAGGAGAACCATCAGCTTCAGCCCTAGAGGTGAGGCAGTAAGATTTGATACCTGCTTTAAGGGTGGTTCTGAACTTCCCTGGTGATTCAGATGGTAAAGAATCTGCCTGTGATGTGGGGGACTTGGTTTTGATCCTTGGGTCAGGAAGATCCCCTGGAGAAGGGAATACTTTACCCACTCCAATATTCTTGCCTGGAGAATTCCATGGACAGAGGAGGCTGGCAGGCTACAGACCATGGGGTCTCAAAGAGTCAGACATGACTGAGCGACTAACACTTTCACTTTTCACTTTGAATGTGATCCTACAAAACGTGTTGGAGACCAGGATGGGGTAAGGTGCTCAGGTGTGTGGGCTCTCTAGGAGTAGTAAGAAATGATTGAATCTCATTTTTGTTCTTAGTTTTAAAATTCAGAATCACTGAATCTATGCTCTTGTGATCTGTGCTGGTTTACCTTTTTATATCTGGAATTCTTTTCCTGCTTGAGGTTTCACCAGGGCTCTGAATGTGTGCTGCTTAGGGTTCTGGTATTCAGGCTGCTGTTCCTGGTACTACTCTGTTCTTAATGCTCGGCGTCCTGGTTCTCTCCTGATGGACCTCTTAATTTTGTTTCTTTTATATCTGACCTTCTGCTTTTAGTTGGTATTTATTTCTTGAAATACATACTCTGTTTTGCACATTAGATAACGTGCTCTGAGAAGGCCAGACCATGCCTTCTCCACTGCCCAGGGCAGGTGTATAGTGTATGTTCAACACATGTTGATAATGGTAGATTCAAGGCACAGGTACCCTCAATGTTTCCATTCAAAGACTTGACAGATCTTTTTTTTAATCCATATATTCTCCCTCCTGTGCACATCGTCTTGCTCTAGGCTTATATTTCATGCTTAAAGCCAAAAAGTGCCTGTAGAAAATCTACTTTAGGTGTTTATTTCAAATATAATTTTCTAAAGAAGGAGCATGATTATACAAGCAAAATTTGCCAATGTCACGGCATTAGTCCGTGCTAGAAGAGCTAGATGGTCAGTGGTAACAAATAGACTCATTAAATTGATGAGGCTTAATAACTTGTATTCTCTCCAAAGAGAAAATTTCCTGGACAGAATTTCATCAGGAGCTTGTTGCCCTAAGTCAGCTAAATGACATTAGGACACTGTGCGTGTGAAGGAAAGGAGATATTGATTTGGGTGGGGGTGGGGAGTGGAAGGGATATTGTGTGGTTAAGGCTAGTGCCATAGAACGTTAGTAGAAAACCATCTATTACCACTGTGGTTTACTATCCTTCAGCAAATATTGATTGAGACCCTGTCACATGACAGCCACTAGGTTAAGAACAAAGGATGCAGAGGGTAAAAGATGTCTCCAGTCTTCAGGAAGCTCAAGGTCACCATGATAATCGGTGACTGCTTCCAGGAAGACAGACTGGACATAAAGCCTGTACAACCAAGATCTCATTTTTACTGTTGCATGAATGATCTTATTTAAGATCTTACTTAGGATGGATTGGAGGTGGAGAGGGGAAGAGAACGGGCCTAGATCTGAGTCAGAACAGAGCTCCAATTTCTCTACTCCCAGAAACAGTGAGTATGGTAAGACTTTTCTCTAAAGTGGCAGAAAGACTTATGCTAGGTTAGTGTCAGGGTATTAGTGTAAAATATTAAAAGAGACTCAAATAATACACATCTACATCTGTAAATATCAATGAAGCACACACACCCTTTCCAGTTTACTAGTTCACTTATGTTATTGCTTGGCTGATAAAATAGTCGCAGATGCAGAATCAAAATAAAGTTATTTTAACATGACTATAGTTAGTACATCTGAGCTACGGCTTTTCCAGTAGTCATGTCTGGATGTGAGAGATGGACCGTAAAGAAGGCTGAGTGCTAAAGAATTGATGTTTTTGAACTGTGGTGTTGGAGAAGACTCTTAAGAGTCCCTTGGATGGCAAGGGGATCAAACCAGTCCATCCTAGAGGAAATCAGTCCTGAATATTCATTGGAAGGACTGATGCTAAAGTTGAAGCTCCAATACTTTGGCCACCTGATGCGAAGAACTGACTCATTGGAAAAGACCCTGATGCTGGGAAAGATTGAAGGCAGGAGGAGAAAGGGGTGACAGAGGATGAAGATGGTTGGATGGTATCACTGACTCAGTGGGCATGAGTTTGAGGAAACTTAGGGAGATAGTGATGGACAGAGAAGCCTGGCGTGCTGCAGTCCATGGGGTCGCAAAGAGTCGGACACGACTTGGTGACTGAACAACAACAACAGTAGTTAATACTGCTGTATGGTATATTTCAAAATGAAGACGGTAAATCTTAAGATTTCTCATAACAAGGGAAAAAAGGCTTTTTCTTTTTGGGGAGAGTATCTATATAACATGATGAATGTTAACTTACTGTGATCGTTTGCAATGCGTGTGATTAAATTCATTATGCTTATATTCCTACAGTGTTATATATCATGTATATCTCAACAAAACTGGGAAAAGTCATTTATTCCAAAGATGCACCATTTCAAGATTGTATCATGATATATATAAAGAGAGCTCTTGCATGTTATACTGTTCTTGACACTGTCATTTAAAATGATATTTATTCATATATTACTTAGTGCCTACAATATGCCAGGGAGAATCTGACAGCCTCTGAGTAGGACAATGGTAGGCAAAAACTGACCCATTCTTGGCCTCATAGAACTTATGTTCTGGAGACAGAGGAGAGACATCAAACAATCATCAACTAAACCTAGAATTTCAAACTTTCTTAAACTTGAGAAGTGTGAAAAGCCTGTCCTAGTTGGGGGTGGGGAGCAGAAATATTTTCCTGAACTCATGATGCTTGAGCTGGCATTTGAAAGATAAGTAAGAGGCAGCCAGGCAGGGGTAGGTGTAGTCTTCCAGGCAGAAGGTTCTTGCTAGCCTGAGGGCTGAAAAGGAGAATGTCAAGTTAGAGTTTAAGGAACAGAAGCTGGGTTGGTGGGGTTGGAGCGCAGAGAGGGAAAGTGGAGGGGAAGTCGGGGGCATTGTCACATGCTTTCCTGGTGGTTCAGATGGTAAAGAATCTGCCTGCAATGCAGGAGACCTGGGTTCGATCCCTGGGTCAGGAAGACCCTCTGGAGGAGGACACGGCAACCCACTCCAGGATTCTTTCCTGGAGAACTCCACGGACAGAGGAGCCTGGCCTGTGCAGCCATTGCCGGGCTTGCAGAGCTGGACGTGACTGGTGACTAGCTTGCTGTGCTGCGCCCTGTCACTCGGTTCTGTCTGACTGTCTGCGACCCCGTGGACCCCATCAATGGGTTGCCATGCCTTCCTCCAGCGAGTCTTCCCAACCCAGGGATTGAACCCAGGTCTCCCACATTGCTGGCGGATTCTTTACCAACAGCCATTAGGGAAGCCCAGGAATACTGGAGTGGGTAGCCTATCCCTTCTCCAGGGAATCTTCCCAACCTAGGAATCAAACTGAGGTCTCCTGCCTTGCAGGCAGATTCTTCACCAGCTGAGCTACCAGGGAAGCCTGGTCTAACACTACTACTACTACGGATTTAAACTTTATCCTAAAGGCAAATTGTTGAATAGTGGTAAGCAGAGAAGTAACGTGACCATGGCTTATCTTTTCAAGATCACTTTGGCTGTGGGATGGAGAGTGGATTGGAGGGGAATAAGAATCGATGCTAAAATTTTCTTTCTCCAGGAAAGAGTCAGTGGTGGACTAAATTTGGGCTAGGGCAGTGGCTGTGAATGTGAAGGGGAAGTGAGGGAATTTGAGATATATTTAGAAAGTTGTATATTCATAGCAATTGAGATGTCAAAAAAAAAAAAAAATCAAGGCTTCAATGGTGTTCTCTCTGAACATCCCACCCTCGCCTTCTCCCACAGAGAAATACATGGCTGATTCATGTCAATGTATGGCAAAAACCACTACAATATTGTAAAGTAATTAGCCTCCAACTAATAAAAATAAATGGGAAAAAAATAAAAATATATGTAAAAAAAAAGGTCAAGGCTTAGTAAGGAGAGACTTTTGTTCAAAAGGATTATTGCAAGGGAGGGGAATGCATTGTTCAATAGGGAGAATGCTATGACAGTAAGGTCTGAAAGCGCTGGAAAATCAAATTTAAAAAGGGGTTTTTCTTTTCTAGGGTAAAAAAATGCAAGCAGGAATAAGCAGAATCTTTGGAGGGGATGTTGGACAAGCAGTGGGAAATAACCAATGGGTCTGAGAGCAACAAGGTCTTACTATAGTTGGCTAATTCCCAGGGAGAAAGATAAGGGGCTATGTTCCACTTTTGGTGCCTGTAGTCAGGCTTGCAGACAAGCAGAATTCAAGGTCAGAGACCTACAGGACTGATTAATTTTGGTCAAGACAAAGCAGAGTATAAGGAATGGCAATTGTGACGGCTTGGTTCGAGAGTGCCACCATGACCCAAGAGACAGTGCAGGGGCTTATGGGAGAGGCCGAAGCTTCTCAGTGGGTCAGTGACTCCTTCTGCCCCTGACTAGGGGAGAGTCATGTATTCATTTTATGTTAGGGGTTGGCTTTTCATAGCCCTGAGTTCATTTACCCTCGTAACACCCAAAGAAGTAAGTGTGTTAGAGTGGGAAGGGTTGGATTAGCAGTCTTCCTGTCTGCTGCTTTTTCAGAAGAGAAACCATAGTCTAGAGAAGGAAACTGACTTACCCAAGGCATCACAGCTAGATGGTAGGAAGACTGTGAACTGGACCCAGAACGTCCAACACCCAGTCTGGGAACGATCCTACTTTGGGTGGCTGCTTCACTTCACATCAGTGGAGCAGTGCAGATTCCTCCCAGGGAGTAAACAAGTGCTTTCTGCCTTCCCCATCTGCTACACTGCTATATCCACAGATATTTGTACATACACATATATCTTAATCTGAAGGATCCACGACCTCACTTTGAAATTTGCTTACTCGAGTTTTCAGTTCCCATCATCATGTTCTGTTTTGTGCTTAGCTTGGCCATCCTGGAATTCAGGATGGAGCTGAAAGGCAGGTATGACTTTGGCATGATAGACTGATATGGTATGGCAAGTAGACTGTAGACTTTGGAGGCAAGCAAAACCTGGTTGGAAACCTATGTCTGCCATTCACCAGGTGTTGTCACCTAGGTCAAGTTGTTTATGTTCTCTGAGCCTTATTTTTTTTCATTTGTAGAGTCAGATAATTATAGTCGCCTCACTTGATTATTGCAAGAACTAGATGGGGTATGGTAATTTAGCCATCATTTTGTGAGGCATTGTGCACAGTGCTTTACAGAATTATCTTTTTTATTCAATTATTAAGCACGTTGTATGTTCTAGGTACCCTGCTAGGGACACAGAGAAAAAAATCTGATAAATTTCTTGCCCCCAGGGCAATCTAGTTAAATTCAAAGCAAAGCACATTAAAATACGTGTATGTTTTTGTCAGTTAAGTGCTCTGGAGAAAAGTAAAACAGCTGAAAGAAAACCAAAGTAAAACAGAAAGGGGATGGGAAAGTGGCTGGGAGTTGCTGGGTGTGGTGTAGCAGGGGGTCGGTCATGGCGCCTGCGGAGACTGCAGGCACAGTTGAGCTAATTTGCTTTTTGGTGCAGTACACCAGTTGGTAGGTTTCCCCTTCCTTCCCTTGCCCGCTTCCTTCTCCCTACTTCGCTTCATCCCTTAATGCATGGAGCATCTGTGGCATTGCCTAGTTAGTCCCTAGGGAAATGAAGATGAATGTTTCTTTTATTCCTGTCTCCACCTACCCTTCTACCCACTTAACCCCCAATTTGTTCCGCAAAGATTTAAGATAAATAAATAGGAAGTGGTCTCATCTTTTGGTTCCGAAAGATCTGCTGGCGTGGCTTGGGATCTGGGAGCTGATTTGTCCCCTCAGTACCCAGGATGCCAGTGCGTTTCTCAAGGGCACTGTAGGGCACCGTTGATCGGCGCTGGTCTGTACCTTTGCCTGCACCCCTGGGATGAGCCCCCAAAACTCTGCCTGGCCCATTGTGGGCCTCCTGTCGAGCTGACCAGCCTGTGTTCTTTGCAGATGGTGAGTGCCCTCATTCAGACTGTAGGTAGGGCCTTGAGGCTTGGAGCTGTAGCCACATCCTGGGAGAGCTTTGCTCCCAACACCCACCCATCTCGACCCCTCAGGAGAGAGAGGGAAAGGACTGACCAGCAGGCAGTAGAAAGGGGCATAAGGTTAGGAACATTTTCAAATTAATTTCAGAAATCCAGTCTTAGCTATAAACGACAGCTATGCCTTTAATCACTGAAACTCTTTCCATTCCGGAGCAGCCTGTGTCCCTGTAGGAGGGGCGCTATTATCCGACAATTAAGTCCTTAGAGGCTGCTTAGGGCCTGGTAGGCAGTCTGCTGGGAAAGGGGGGATGGATCCCTTTATGACAGTGACCTGAGGGTCGCAGTACCCCCGCGTCAGACCATCCCCCTAATCCCGCCATCTCTGAGGATTGCTCTGATATGTCTGTCACTGAGGAGGGTGGGTCGTACCATCTCTCACAAGGGAAGCTAAAAGGGCCAGGAAAAGCCATGCTTCTGCATTGCCTTGAAGAACCGAATGGACTTCTTGATTTTTAAGGATTGACGATTCGGGAAGGAACTGTCTGTCTTCTGTCTCCACCATCACAATAACAGCAGTAAAAAGCCCCATGACAATTGATGATGCTTACGTGGTGGTGGTGGTGATGGTTTAGTTGCCAAGTCGTGTCCGACTCTTCCAATCCCATGGACTGCAGCCTTCCAGGCTCCTCTGTGGGATTCTCCAGGCAAGAATCCTGGAGTGGGTTGCCATGCCCTTCTTCGGGGTTCTTCCTGACCCAGGGATTGAACCCGGGTCTCCCACATTGCATGCAGAGTGTGGCTGGAAGATGGGCCAAAAGAAACACCCTTTGCCTCTTCTTCTCTCCTTCCTTATGGCTTTCTCCTTCTTTGGTTTTTGTTTTATGTATTTTGTGGTTTTATTTTTCATTTTAACACCATGGGTGGGCTTTTAAGTCAGAGCCAGAAACACCCAGGTATCATATCAGGAGAATAATGAGATCCAGACAGATGAAGGAGCTCTGAGTAAAGCAACGTGCTGGGTGGGATCAGCGTGGACTGTGCTGTGCTCACAGGGCTAATGGTCCCACGGAAGAAGTGGAAGCAGTGCAGCCATGGAGCGAAAGCCCTGTCGACTGTGAATACAGGTCAGAGGTTAAAAGATGTGCCGTGGCAGCAGCACCACGATGCGCTTATTACATCCTGTCCGTCCCTTTCCTGGAGTCTGCTTGCAGACACCAAGCCTCCACTCTCCTCCCCAGGTCCCATTCTCAGGCAGGAATTCTCCATTAGATCCTCACTTCTTCCCTTCCCATCTGGCTTAACACAGGAGGCAGGCATTGTCCTTTTTCATCATTTTCCTTCTGGCAGGACCTTTGCTTCTTTCTGCTTTCCTCCTGTATAAATTTAGAAATGCCTCCAGCTAAAAGTGGTAGAAAAATGGTGGTTTGGACAAATAAGGATGCTTTTTTCTTACGTATCCATGAATGCCAAGCTAGGCAGTCCAGGGATGCTCCCACAGTCTGACAAGGCCACTAGGGAATACACTGTTTTCAGTCCATTCCATCGTATGTTGACTTTTATCCTCAGGTTTGTTACCTCGTGGGCTCAGCATGGCTCCTGTATATCCAGGCATCATGCCCTCCTTCCAGGCTGGAGGAAGGAAGGAGGACAAAAAGCTTTCTCTGAGTGAGGCATTAGTGGTTCTCCATGGCAAACCTCTCATATCAGATAAGACCACCTGCTCATCCCAAGACCGATAATTGGAGGAGGGGATGCAATTACTCTGCCTGGTTTAAACCAGCCACACTTCATCTTCTCAGGGGGGATGGGGAAGTAGGGGCCTACTTTCTCTGAGAACAAGGGCCCTCCACCCCTGCCTGAGCAAACCAGGGTTCTGTTGTCAGGAAAGAAGTGAGGTGATGGCTCTTGGACAACTTCTGCCACCCTTCTTTTCTGAGGACCTTCTTTTGCCTAGCTTTGGTGGCCTGGAGTCTCTGAATTTGAGGGGAGATGTGGGAAGGGGTGTTTGTTAATGCAGGTGTTTTTAATGTCCAGAAGAAGCTCATGTGCGCTTTCTGACATACCATTGACATACCATTGCATTTTGGAATCCTCAGAGCCCTGCCTTGGCCTCTGAATTATAATTCTAGATTTGGAAACTTCTCTAAGCTTGCTTTTCCAGAGGAAACTATCTGATTTTTGTGGCTGTGTTTGAATGGATCATCTCTCACTGGTTAAACTGACCCCGTTTGCTTGAATGAACATCACTCCATGTCTTGGGGCTTCAGAACACAGACAGTTCTTCATTCTTTTCTCCTGACAGGTAGTGACAAAGCATTTGCTTGTATAGAAAAGCACTGGGAATCTGAGTCCCCCGCCAGGATAACCAGGCTACACTTACCAGTTGGCAGTGGCTGCTATGGATTTCACAGCAGGGGGAAGACGATGCAGTGTTTTCAGCTCAGAAATCTGGGAATCCTTATTTTCCATCCATATTGAAGAGTTCTAGGGCAGAATTCCCTTCCCAAGTTCTAGAGGCCTTGTTCCTCTGCCTTCTCCACTCTTTAACAGTAAGTGGCAAGATATGATGGAAGGGAATGAACCCTTTACCCTCTACCTCAGTGGAAAGGCATCAACACTTAATTTGGTTTGGAAGGCAGAGCAGAGGGTGAGAAGCTGACCAGGATTTCGAGGAAGTGATGTAAGTGTTGTTACATCTTACTTTGTACATCTTACATCTTACCTTGATCTCTACAGAAACACAGGATGCCCCTGGATGTATGTTCTGTGGCCTCCTTTCAACACACCAGGTTGTCAAAGAGGCTAATTGTTTTTTTGATTTCTCGTGTTACTCCCTGTGAGAATTATCTTTTTTTAGGAACTGATGGCATCTGGCTCTTATTTACTTCTAAGTCTTCATCTAGCAATAGAATGGTGCAGGAGTGTCTGGGGGAAGGACATTTTTGGATAGACTAAGACCACACACACACGCACATTGGTGGGCAGCCGTCCCAAGCCCATGAGCTTTCTCCAGGACTTGGCTCTGAGCGTGGCAGAAGGTAGTCACGCCACAGTCCAACAAAAGGTTGCATGTTACATTCTGGCAGTTTCAGTATTTGTCCCCAAGAGCTTGCATTAGACACTAAATGATAATAATGAGCAAATTCAATTAGAAACTACTTCAGAGCTAGAAAACTTAATGACTATAAATAAGAAAGGGAATAAGCCATATCACCTGCTGCATGTAAACTACATAAAGAGCTTGTTTTAGTTAAACATTAGTTAAGCAACATTAAATTTGAAGGTGTTTCCATTCGCCAAAGGTGTGTGCTGGGTGACAGAGTGATTATTACAGATTCGACCAGGCTTTCTGTCTGATGTAATAGGAACTCTGGCTAGGGTATGGCTGACAGGTTAACTGCAAATTTCTAATGCCCATCAAAAGTGGAATTATGACTTTTATAATGAAGGCTTGCCTTTAACTATGTAACACTACTCTTACTTCATTTTACAGGTAATGAAAGTTTATAGGCAAATGAAATTTTAAGCTTTACTCTCTGCTAAATTACCACGGGAACTGCTCGCCCACAGACTCTGAGGATGCCAGCACTCTTCTTTTAGCTGTAACTCCTTAATATTTTACTTCTTGCAAATAAACCATTTAGTTAACTTAAGGAACCACCATTAACCAATTCATTGTGTGTATATGCTAAGTCACTTCAGTTGTGTCTGACTCTTTGTGACCCTATGGACTGTATCCCATCAAGCTCCTCTGTCCATGGGATTCTCCAGGCAAGAATACTGGAGTAAGTTGCCATTGCCTTCTCTAGAGAATCTTCTGACCCAGGGATCGAACTTGCATCTCTTACATTTCCTGCAAAGGCAGGTGGATTCTTTATTACTAGTGTCATTTGGGAAATCCAACCATTTCATTAATTAAAGTGTAATAGTCCTTTTATTATCAATCATAATCACTTCTTTATTTACATTGAGCTTTATTTAATTTATTGCTTCTAGCATTGCCTGTAAGAGATGACAGATATTTTGTCATCAGGCTTATTCAGGAGAGTGTAATTTTAAGATGATGAGCTAAAGTTGAAAAAAAAATGTTTGGGTATAAGCCTGAGCTTTGTCATTTACCAGCCTGACCACCTTTCTCAAATGATTATAGCTTCTTAAAGTCTCAGTTTCTTTTTCTGAAAAATGGGTGATCTCTTCTGTGTACAGTTGTTACTGACATGGAAAGATGATCTTCCCACAGCCTTTCTGCCCTATCCAGTGTTCACCTTGTAGAATGTTTCATGAATTGGGCTAAAATGTGTGAAGTCTTTAAATGTTGCTATTTGTTTAACCAGCATTCTGATCAGCCTGTCACTGCTCTCTGCATAGCTTCCTAGGTGATCACCTCCACTTGCATCATGGGGTTAACTTTTGTCTGTTCAGCTGACTTCAGAGTTTATTTCTGTAGCTGAAATTTCCCATGAGCCTCAGACACTCAGGTCTGCCTGCTTACCTGATATTTCTAACTAGATATTTCACAGTCAACTCAAAAGAGAATTCTCTGCACATATCAAGGCATCAACACCAGATTATCTGGGGACCATCTGTAGCAGAATATCATTTCATAAGACTAAATCACTAAGTATGTATGGAGGAGAGATAGGAGAAAAAGAAGGCAAAAGCCAGATTGTGGCGGGAGGAAGCTTTATGACACAAGCAGAATATATTTATTTTTTATTTTATTTTATTTTATTTTTTATTTTTTTGCTTTCCTCATCATTGCTTTAATGATGAATGTCTAGAAGCTATTTCTTGATTCTGATTGCAAACATTGTTTGTTGTGAAAAAACTATTCTGTCCCAAAGAATTTTCTCTTTCATCAAACTTTTTGGATCATGACAGCTGAACGTTTTCATGTGTACTCTTTCCTTTTATTTTGAAGGCAGTGAAAGGATCTTTCAATGGAAACCTTCTTAGAAAGTATGTAACATGGTCAGACTTAAATTTTGTTACAGTTGCTCTGAGGACCATACAGGGCATGGTTTGAAGAGAACATGACTGAATTCTTGCCTGGAAAATCTCAGGGATAGAGGAGCCTGGCGGGCTGCAGTCCATAGGGTCGCAGAGTCAGACACGACTGAAGTGACTTAACATTAGTTAGTTAGTGTTACTTGCTCAGTCGTGTTCGACATGACCCCATGGACGGTAGTCCATGAGGCTCCTTTGTCCATGGGATTTTCTAGGTAAGAATACTAGAGTGGGTGGCCCTTTCCTTCACCAGGGAATCTTCTTGACCCAGGGACTGAACCCACGTCTCCTGTGTCTCCTGCATTGCAGGCAGATTCTTTACCCGCTGAGCCATCAGGGGAGTGGACTTAGCATTGCTGAATTCAGGCAAAGCAGAGAGAAAGCTGTCGGCTGTGATCTGAGCATTAGACAAGAACAGTTCATTCCGGACAATAAAATCCTGATTATGTTAGATTCAACACCTCAGAGTTGGCAGAGCCTTCTTACATAAGATGTAATATTTTCTTTAACAGGCAAAGTGATAGATACCCCCAGAGTTTCTAAGCTTGGCCAAGGTCGCTCTGGTGGCAGATGGCAAACACTAGACTGGGATCCTGTGGTCCTGAGGGATAGTTTTGTGGGTTTGTCCTGGAGAAAGAGAGAGTTTCAGTTGTCTATCTTCATACATTTTTATATGGCAGCTGTTTTTTTTTTTTTGAAAAGGACCAAAATTTGAAGGACTTTATTTTGTCAACATTATACTGCCTATTTTTTTTTTTTTTTTTTTACTGCCTATTTTACAGATGTGGGTTTTTAGGCTTGAGGAGATGTGACTTTTCTAATGTCACACAGTGAAATGGCAAACCTGTCACTCAATGAACTCAAATCTCTGAATTTAACCTCCTGTGCATTTTCCATATTACTGCACTGAGGTAAGTTCCCTCTCTTCTGTGCTATAACTGCACAGAGGCCTGCAGACTGAATGGAAGGTACACACGGAGATAAGAGGCATTGAGTTAAAAGGCCAACCGGGAGATACAGAATGTCCACAGGATGCCTTATCATGATGCCTTCCTTGTGGCTTTGGCCCAGTCAGCAGCCTTGCAGAGTCCCAAAACTGTTCTGATTAACAACTTTGGTCAGTACATCAACAAAAGTGACTTCACTTCTGAGGCATTGACTCACATTAGTCAAGCTCCAAGAGACTGATGTATAAAACTAAAATGTACTTTTACTAAAGAATAATAAGAAATAGAATCTCAGATAGACCTAAGCTCACCTGTTGGCATGACATGTACTTTAACTGTACTTTCTTTTTCTGTGGAGAAGCTAAATTTTAATCACAAATTTGCTTGGTGAACTTGGAATTCAGAAAAGGAGTCTAGGTCTTCTTGAGCAGCTTTATTCTGCTAAAATAGCTTATCGCTGCTGTCTTTCTGTACTTTGTCAATAGTGTCAGAATACTCACTCTGCTCATCAAGATGCTGTCTCCTGTGGGGAGAGAAAGTCCATCAGAGCTGACTTTGCTGACTCTCCCTTCACCCACTCTATCTTCCATTGCTGACTGCCTCCCTTTCTGATTGACACATCCTTCCTGTGGATACATTAATAACCTCCATAATATTATCATGGAGTTTATTAGACTGGGAACCATTCTATTTCTTTGATCTACTTTGTCAATCTCTGCATTGAGTCTTTATGTGTTAATTTATAGTTGTTTTTTTCCATGAAGAATCTTATTTCCATTTTATCTATGTGTCCATGTTTATCAGGAGCCTTCTGCTTTTGACCCTGCCTTTTTTTATAGACTCTACAGGGTATGGTGCCAGGCACAGTGTTTTCTTCATATGATATGCTTTATTCTCATCCAGAGTAACAGGGGCACTTAGGAGCTCCTTTTTCTTTTTGCATCTCAGCAATTGATTTTGGTTTGTTTAGATTAAAACATATTTGTTTTCCAAGAGTGTTTATGTTAGAGTGAAATTAGCAGAAGTTATCGAGTCAGTTGGACCTGGGTTCAGATCATAGTTCTAGGATTTCCTCAACCTCTCTGTAAAGATTGATTTAACTGCCTTATTGTGTGTGTGTGTGTACTCAGTTTTGTCCAACTCTTGTGACCCCATGGACTGCAGGGCTCCTCTGTCCATGGGGTTTTCCAGGCAAGAATACTGGAGTGGGTTGCCATTTCCTACTCCAGGGTTTGATATATTTTGTAAGAACTCAATCAATGTTAGTTTATTCCTACTTAAACTCAGATACTGATTTATGAAAAGGGGATTAAGTGCATTGTGGGAAAGGAAAGGTATTGATAGGCTCTGATTCTGACAGCTCAAACTATAGGCCAGTACATGCTAGAGAAAATGAAAGGGTGCCCAAGGCTCATTAGATTAAAAGGCTGCTGGTATCCTCTAAGCTGTAAGCTTCTTTTTGCCCACATTTCTGAAGGTTGGTTTCTAATGGGGTCAAAAATGACTTAGGTTGATGGCATCATCTCTGTGCCACAGGATTCCCAGGACACCCATCAGATGGTGTTGGGTTGCTCTAAGTGAGAACACGCAGAAACCTTTACAAATCTCACAAAGGCATGCTCTTTGCCTGGGGCATGTAGCTCTGTGTGTGTTGACCTTTAGCTGGACAAGTTCTTACAATGGAGCTACTCTGGGGACAAAACCTCATGACTTTATTAACTTTAGGAAGAATGCACTGTTGATTGACTTCACAAGTCCACTCTGGGTGTTTTGATTTGTCAAAGTGGGGACGCTTTGAAGACAGGAAATATGTCACACCCTAAGTATTTGTACCTGATGACCTTATCTAAAAGACAATGGAAGGAGTCCTTTCAATTTAAGAAAAATAGGAAACGTGAACTAAATACGGAAGTCTGCAGTAGAGCTGCTTGACCGCTCGTGAGTGTGCTTACTTTTATATACTTGTGCAGCGTACTTGCACAAGCCCATCACTTTTGCTCCTCATACCCTCTTTATTTCCTTTATTGTTTAAGAGCTTAGTGAGGAAGGGAAATGAGGGAGCATATTTTCCAATAGGAATGCCTCCAATAGGAACATCTTCCAACTAATGTTGCTGTTAAGACTATAATTCAAGAAGTCAGACCTTGACTCACTTGCAAAGGTAGGTAAATCCTGACCCTCACTCATATCATGGTCCCCGAATGTTAAAATCTGGTTGTGTCTCTGCTTATAAGGAGTATATGGACAGGCAGGGTAGCTGCAGGCATTCCCATCGTAGAGAAGAGGAAAGCCAGTGCCATGGATGATGTTCAGTGAGTTGTCAAGACACTAAAACTCGTAAATGCAGAGTTAGGACTAGGGGTTGAAAGTCCAGTGTCCCACACTCCCCACCATGGCCTCTTGGGCCCCTGTTGTGGGTGAACTTCAGATATCAACAATGAGCTCAAATCCTTATTTAAATGTCAGTTTCTTAACCTACCCCACCCCCCCACCCCCGCAAGCCTCACTTTTCTCGTCTCTGATGTGAGTATCGTAAATCTACTTTTAATGTAGATGAATTGAAATAGCATACGCAAATGAGGTATTCAATAATTGTTATTATAGTTCCTTTGCCCTTCTTGTTTCCTCACCAAGGAACCCAAGGTGCAGTGAGCTTCAGTGATCTGATGAGGCCACATGACTGTATGTAGTAAGAGAGAAAATCAAGGTTCAACCTGATTTTGCTGAGCTCAATTTTATGTATGGCGGTGATAGAACCCAGTGCATGAGTTTCTCTTTGTTCTTGGAGTAGATTTCCTTTTTATAAGATTCCTCCTTAAATTCAAACCAGAGACCCTGCTTCTCTCCTTCCAGTCTCTGAACTTTCAAGTTCTTTTATCATGAGTTCTAGTGAGAATGGCCCTTGCATCCAGGCTCAGTTATAGTTTTGAGGGCTCTTTGACTTTCTGCGTGATAGCCGTCATCTTTCCCAGTCATCTCCTGAAACATAGTCTCACAGTGGGATCCTCTCCCAACTTGCAGACCGTTTCCCCTTCTGCTTGGAGACTTCTCCTGACTCCTTTAGTTTCCCTCCTGATATATCCCGGTCTCTTCTCCTTGTACCTTGTCCTATATGTTGGGGGACTTTCTCCCAGTCTGCTTCTGAGTCAGGCACTTTTCTATTATACATGTACTTATGTAAACACTTTCATTTTCCACAGTAAGAAAGCTTCTGGTAGGGGGGAAATGGTTGATAAAGCCCACACTCTGGGGAGATACAAATGAGGGGTATTATGCATCTCATCTTTCCCTCTCACTCTTTACAGTTTAATTCCATATAACAAATGTTTGTTGAGCACTTACTCTGGGCTGGAGATGCTGTGCCCCATTCAGAGGATATATTATATAACTGAATAAGACAGAGTCCTTTTCTTTACATGTATGATGATACTACCACAGGTGGAACGTGGGGGTGAGGGCAGGTCTACCTGGGTATAAGGTGAGGCGTGAAGGCTGAATAACAGCTGTGGGATGGAGCTAGAGGAAGAGGGGAGTATTCAGAGCAAAGAGAATAAAACGGTCACCAACCCAAGGCCAAGAAAGGGCATAGCGCATTTGGAAAACAGAAGAAAGGATGACTTGATGATTGAGGTCAAGGGAGAGAGACAGACATAGGGATAAGGTAGGAAAGGTGGACGAGAGTCTGAGAGGAAGGTGGGGATTTTCATCCTAAAGACGATAGAAACCACTGAAAGGTTTAAATGAAAAGTCGACATTTAAAGAGATTTCTTCTTTTTTTTTTTTTTTTTAAGAGATTTCTTTAAAATAACTGTCCTTGGTGAAGCATCCCGGTAAGGGCAGAAAGCAGAGAAAGACAAGAACCATGGTTAAGAAACGAGTTTCGTCTCAAATAGTGGTAGGAGAGCTAGATACAAGTAAACGGATTGGAAAAGTCTGGGTTTTTAAGTGGGAGACCATGCTGATGCCGCAGCGATGGGAGGTGAGGGCGAGAAAGGGAGCCACGTTTCTGCCTGTTCTTGGGGACAGACAGGTAATTATCAGGATTGAGCTAAAATGAGAAGACGCGGGTGCTGTGGCTGGAGCAGCCCTAACTAGTATCTAATTGATAGCCTTGGCCCGTTCCTCTGAGGCAGCAACTGTGCTGGGGCCATCAGACACCACAGTAGAACCGAAGGCCGGAAGCAGGTGGGCGGAACTTCCTGGAACCACAGATTCTAACTCTGCTATGTGAAGGAAGGCGTGCCAGGCATAGCCGCCCAGCTCAGAAATGTCTCCTCTCCACTAGAAACGGTTGCTCTTTACTCACAAAACCCCAAGTGAGAGAGCCAGGCCACATTCTGTTGATTTCTCTTAGAAACCTAGAGATGGGGAGGAAAATAATTTCCCGAGGAAGTGAACCAATTACATTGTCAGATGGACTGAGCAGCGACTCCTTCCTGGCTCTGCGGCAGGCCTCCTGATGGATGGACGTGGGCCCTGTGGTAAAGAGATGGCTCTAGAAATGCACAGAAGCTATTGATTCCAAGTTGACAAACGAGAAAGAAATCCAATCCAAGCAGCCAATCAGAACTCGTCGTTTGTCCCCAAACAATACCCGTAGAGTGCTTGGCGCTATTATTAAGAAACTTTTATGCTTATTTCACCTTCAGTGCCCTTCCTCCAAGGTCTCCGGTTTCTCCTGATTACCTTTCAGCGAAGTCCTGATTTGTTAAAACAGATTGACCCCTCAGCTGATTTGTTTAGACAGCTTGTTAGTTTGGTGTAGGTGTGTGAGATGTAGTTTGCTGTAGTTCAAGAAATAGGAAAAAGAAGAGGCGCTGTTTTAACAAATCACAAATCTGAAGCTGATGGTCTGGGAAAAGCAGAGCCATTAGTTTATTTCATTTGACTGCTTTTATTTTGTTTGTTCACTTTGAACCCTAGTGTGTATACCTCTCAGTTCTGATTGGAATGTGAGATGGTTTGGGAGAAGATGGAGGAATAGGAAGGAGGAAAAAGCATGCAAGCCTCACTCCTCTGGTGTTCTATCATTCTGGGTTTCCTTTCTCTTCTTCCCCAACTTTCTGTTCCTTGGGCTTGGGAGCTGGTGCAGAGATTACGAAAAACACAGCTGCATGGCACCCAGCTCCTGCACGTTCGTTTCCCCATTGGTGTTGTGGCGGTGCTGTTTCTAGGATTCTCCTGTCCCGTCCCACCAAGAAAATCCTCTGTAGGTATGAACTCCCCTTGTCATCTTCTCAGCACTAAGGTTCGGCTGAAGTACTAATCTGTAGCTACTTCTGCCTCCGATGGCCCTGCCCGGTACTTGGCTTTTGAGAACAGCCCCTTTGTAGATGGATCAGAGGAATTCTTTGTCTGGAATGTCATGGAAGGCTTCGTGAATCCAGCTTCAGTTAATGTTTCCTTCTCTACCTGGGGCTCACCCATCAGTTCATCTGAGGAACGTTTACAGATCGGTGTTTCAGGTTGGCTCGCTCTTTGATGAAGGTGTTTATCCCCTGTATTTTTATCCCCTGTTTTTCTAAGCTTTCCTCTCTGGTGTCCATCTATGTGCATACATACTCTGTGCATCACTCCCTCAGGCTTGTCTGCTAGCCCAGGGTCTCTGTTGTGATATGGCATGCCTTTTAAGTGACCCACCAAGTTTCTTTCTTGCAGAATGATGCCTTTAGTTCCAAACATTTGCAGAGTAGATACAGCTGATGTGTCCTGGGTGCATGAATTAGCAAACCTTTCCTTATGTCAAGAAGGACCAATATCATGAACCTCAAGTTTAGAGGAGGTTGCGAATATAGAAGTGCAGGTGACCTTGCCACGCTTAATGTCTGGTGTGATGCTGGAAGTAAGGCAGCCACAGTGGGATGTTGGAATAAGCTCTGGTGGGTGTGCTTTCTCCATATTTTTAGAGGGTAATATGCTGACTCCATGTCATTAAAACTACAGTGGTAAAGCAATTGAGAAAGCTGCATTAAAACTAGGCCTTGAGATACCCAGCGGAGTTAGATGAAGAAGAAAATGTTCACCTGTTCTCTTCCCCTTCTGACTTCTAGCAAGAAAGAACACAGGCCCCATCTCTGACTCTCCATCTCTGCTGTTAGCACCTGGCCAGGCATGCTGGCCTTAATCATTAGGGCGCTTGTGTAGGCACAATCCCAAAAGCAACTTGTTCAGTTGCCTCATTGTATTTTCATGTCTCTCCATGTTGGCAAAGGCCAGGGGCCTTAAAAGTTTAGGTTGCTTCCTCTTCATTCTGAGGACCAGAGTTCCCAGAGTTGAAGTAACCAGCGCTGACCCTTTCTCCAATTCTTTTTTTTTTTTTTTTTGATAGCTCATTACTCAAGAACCCCAGAGGAGCAGTCTTCCAGAATTCTACCATGACAGCTTCACTATGTTGAGTATATATTAAACTGACACTCAGAGTGACAAGCATAATTCCCACCAAGGAGGGGCACGCTGTTCTGTCCTGCAGCTTAACATGAGGAGAGACAGTGAAAGCTATTAGGTTCTCTGAAGCCTCTTAAAAAGCAGAAATCCTCAGCTTTGTGTATAATTCTAGTTCTGCTTTTGTCTTTTTTTTGTCTGTGTGTGTAATACATTCTTTACAGTTTCACAGTTAATGTCTACACTGTGGTCCCTGTGACCCAGAACACCCTGCAGGCAGGAATTTGGCGGAGGCTTGAGTTAATTTGATGGGTTTAGGTGTAAAAAGGGAAGTCAGCTGCTCTCCAGGGCATCCCTGGTGTTCAGAGCAAAGGAAATAGGACAGATTTTTCACCTGCAGATAAATTCCCTTTCTGCTAATTAATTATCAAGTTGCCTTCAGTGTGGTGATGCACGTTTGGGGGTAGACTGGCTCAGAGTGAGTCTAGCTCCCGCTTAGCTCCTGTTTTTACCTCTGTGTGCCTCCTGGTGCCACTTCCTTCTTCACCCTCTTCATTCATGTAGACTGTGTCTCCTGTTGCTCTGTTTTTACAACCAGTGCTAATCTAAAAATCACAGTTATCAGGCCACCTTAAGCTTCTTAGAGTGGGTGGAGTGGCTATGAGTGTGTCATGAAGTCCGGAATGGTCCTGCCACCCCTCTCCTCTACTTAAGGGATCTTTGCTCTTCCTCTCCCCCTGGCTGCTTCCTGGGGAGTGTGCGCCTGCCCTGGGGGAATGGAGGTGGGTGAGGAGAGTGCTGTGGAAGCTTCTCCATGGATGAGGACCTTGTCCAAAAGCACGGCCCCCCTGAGCCCCTGCAGCACCTGGGGACTGGTCAGAAATGCAGACTCTGGGCCCCACACATGGCCTATTTGTTTGTGTTTTGTAGTTTAATAACATTTCCAGGTGATTCATAAACACCTTACAGTTTGGGAAGCACTGGGCAGGAAATGAATAGACGGGTATTATGGGATGCATGCTTGTGTCCCTCCAAAACTCAGAGGTGAAATCTTAACCCGCGGTACTAGGAGGTTGAGGCTTTGGGAGGTGACTGGGTCATGAAGGAGGAGCCAGTCGTGAGCTGAATGGGATTAGTGTCCTTCCAGAAAAGGTGCTAGAGAGCTCCCTTGCCCCTGTGCCCTGTGAGAACACAGTCAGAAGACAGCTGTCTATAGAAGCAGGCTTTCACCAGACACTGAGTCTGCTGGTACCTTGATTTGGGACTTCCAGTCTGTAGAACTGTGAAAAATAAATTTCACGTAGGACTTAAACTAGGAGAATCCCGGGTGTTAGGACAATCATGAGCTACTCTGTAGAAAGAACTCATCTCTGTAGAAACTGAAATCACTAATGAGAAATAAAGAGTAGGTATTCATGACATTCCTTAGGATCTCTGTGTGTGTGTGTGTGTGTGTGTGTATGTGTATGCTTGTGTCTTGGCCTTGTGAAAGAATGATAATGTCATTGGACAAATATTTATTTAGAGCCCCGAGCAAGCCACTCTTGAGGAATTTACAGGGAAAATGTATCCTGGGTTCTGTGCTGGGCTCTGGGGGGATTCTTAAACACTGAGCTCACATTTTTAGAAAAAAATGAAGTCAAGCTGAGACTTCCTATCTGGACAAGGGCAGGGGTCAGAAGGGTGCACCAGGTGCCAGGCAGAGGAAGCCCAGAGACTTGGAGGAGCCCGATTTTCAGGACCTGCTGAGGTTGTCTGGAATGTGGAGCCCATCGGGGGAAGGTGAGAAGAGACGGGGAGGGGTGGGCCAAGGTCAGCTGGTACAGGGGTTTGTAAGCCTGGTCATTTACAGCTTCATTCTGAGGATGCTGGGAAGTTGTTGAGGGGGTTGGAACAGAATTTTGAGCAGGAGGGGGGCCAGTGAGAGAATGTCCTGACCATCATCCCCAGGCTGGACATCAACTCAGCATTCAAGGCACCCCAACCCTCCTGGGCTACAGGGAGTGGTGTGGTCACTGTGTAGCTTTCAGGGAGTCAGTCCCACTGACTGTGCTGTTAGGTACAGTGACCCATCAATTCACAAGGAACGTGCTCACACGTTCCTCACCCCTTAAGTGGTGGGAAATGGAGGAGAAACGGAGCCATGAGTTTTCGTGATGGTGATGGAATGAACTGCCTCCAGTTGGCCATAGCAACACTGAAGGGTTCCCATTCTCACTCAGCGGATCAGAGATGAGTTAGAGACACTCTTCTAGGTACCTGTGGTGTGACAGTTATCAAAACAGAACAAATAAAAATTCTGTGTCTCTGGAACTTGTATTTGAGGTAGGGGCGGGGAGCGATATCGATTTTTGCCATTAAGTTCTTAATTTCGTGGATGCTGAAGCTGCTTGGGTTTAGGGCTGTTTAGAGACTTTCCTCTTCCTTTGTGGCTTAAGCTGTTGTCACCTTTGCAGTGAGATGAGTTACCTGCAAGGGCTTTTAAGAAAGTGAACTGTATCTTCTCCTGTGCTGTGGATGTAGCATTTTGGAGGAGGTGTTCTCAGTGAAGGATGGTGATCATGGCAGCTAACATCTGAAGGTTTACCCTGTGCCCGACATGGGTCTAAGTGTTGGACTTGATTAATTCAGTCATCCGCACAAACCTTACTAGAAAGGAGTTGCCAGCGTTTTCCAGGTGAGGGAACTGATGCTAGGAAGAATGTGTGACCCACCCAAGCTCTACTTGGCAGAGCTGAGGTCGAAAGGAGACGTTCAGCACTGATGGTGGGACAGTGATCCGTTCTCTGGAGGAAGTCAGGAAAACATCTCAGGATTGAGTGATCTGGTTGTCACCTCACAGCGCACCAACAGCCTTCCTGGCCTTCGCAAGGCGCACAGAGTAAGATGTCCCTGGGGCGGGCCTCTGAGGCCCTGCACCCGTTCACCCCGTTTCTCTCTTCAGCCCTGACCCTGGGCGCACCTCCCACTCCTTCCCGTCTGGGCCATACAGACCTCCTGGTTTCAGCCCACAGTCTTTCCCCTGGTCCTTCACCCTCAGGCCCTTTGCCCAGGCGACTCCTGATGCCTAGAATTCTCTTCTTCACTCTTCTCATTGTTGTGGATTTTCTGTAACACCAACTTGGATCTCATTTTAGAGTTCCTTTGCTTTGGGAAGCCATCTCTAACTTCCCTAACTAGATCAAATCCCCGCCATTACCGTTTCTGTTAATTCCATGTTGCTCTGCATTGCCACACTTAGGAAAATCGCCATTTCATATCCACTAGTGCAGCGATTCTCAAAATACGATCTTCACCTCAGCAGCAGCACCGCCATCTGGGAACTTGTTAGAAGTGCAGATTCTCCCACCAGCCGCCGGAGACTCTGAGGATGGGGCCCACCAGTCCACGTTTCTCTAAGTGTCTGGCTGATTCTGGAAGCAGTCCTTCTTTAATCATTGTCTTTATGGGGAGCCTCATAGGCTCCATCAGACTATAACCTGAGTTGTTACTGTTTTTCTTCACTTTCTGTCTGGCCCATATCAGCTATTGAGTTACGAGTTGTTTAAGTGGGTAAATGAAAGAGCACATTTGATTTTTGTACTAACATTTAAAAGTGGTATTATTTTCAACTTTACAGGTAAAAACTGAAGCTTTGGGATTCTAGTGGCTGCTGGGCTTGTCCAGTGAATTTGCAAGTTTTCCCTTTGAAGGAAATATCAAAGATGTGGCAGCTTTAGGTACAAAACTTCAAGCAGATTCCACTGATACTTAAGGGATACAGTGAGGAAAAGATGACGGTGCCCAGACTGAGATGAACGTGCTTCCTTCCTTCCTTATGCAGGTGTTTGACTGCACTCTTCTAGGTGTTCTTGGGCTTACCCAAATGAGCACTGTGCTAAAACAGTCTCTATTGTCCATATGTCTACCTGTCTATTGTGTTTATATACATTCTGTATGCATGCATATTTTTATATTAAACTGCTAGGTAGTCTTGTGCTGTGAAAAAAGTGAAAATTTTAGTTGCTCAGTCGTGTCTGACTTTTTCTGACCTCCTCTATCCATGAAATTCTGCCGGCAAGGATACAGGAGTGGGTAGCCATTCCCTTCTCCAGAGGAGCTTCCCAACCCAGGGATCGAACCTGGGTCTCCTGCATGGCAGGCAGTTTCTCTACCATCTGAGCGAGTGCTCTAGAGAATGACAATGAGAGGACAAAATATTTTCAATTAAAAAATGTAGTTTGCTTTATGGATTTGCATGATGCTTTTGGACATGGAAATGATGAGATAAATTTCTCACAAGGCTGATTGTAGCAACTAAAAAGATGTTAGAAATATTCAGTTTCTCATTGAATTATTTGCTCTATGCCGTTGGATACCCTGGACAATCTTTATGCATTTTGGGTGGGAAATATAATATCCAGGGGAAACAGTTTCCTCATTTAACACTTCAAATTGACTGGACATAGAATGAGAGTTGGGATGTACTTGTTGGTCTAAATCATTTATGCCATTTCTCCCTCACTCCCACTTTTAAAAATTGCCTTTGTTTAAGGAAAAAAATAAAACAGCTGTACTTGGCAGCTGGTTTGGACTCATGGCATTGAGGAACTGGGGAATTTGCACAATTAAGAGCTATATATAGATCCCAGCTCCAGGATGAGACTGTTTAACGGTGTGCTACCAGCCCTGGTCCGTGAGATAGACTGATTAAAATCTTATTTACATTTCTTCTAAGTTCTTCCAACGTCTATTTTTCTTCCTTAATTTTTCATTTGGTGGGTTGTCAGATTTGGTGGAAGGGAAAGCTGATGCAGTTTAGTGTTTAACGGACTGCTTTCTCTTTCCAGTTGATGTCTGTTATATTTTGTATTTGCTCTGCATTTGAAAATTAGCTTTGCTGTGTCAGCCAGAGGTGTTGCTGTGTTTTTGAACATGGTCCCACTCCACCTTTTAAAATACGTATATATACTCACCTAGATTTTAAGGTTGATGGTTCAGATTTTCATAATGATGATTAAATTGGGGTTCTGTGTAGCTAAATTCATTAAAAGACATCACACACCTCCAGCATTCTGGGCAAAACTAGGCATCAGGAAAGGTATGGGGTTTGTCTTCAAAGTACTGAACCTCTCAGCTGCACAAAGAAGACGCAAAGGATAATCACTAAATAACGTGGTCCACGTAATGGAATTTTCAATGCTCTGTGGTATCCTAGGATGGATCCTGGAACAGAAGGAAGTCATTAGTGGAAAACTGCTGAAATCTGAATAAAGGCTGAAGTTTTGTTAGTGGTAACAGGCCAATGTTAGTATCTCAGTTTTGACAAAGATGTGAACATCAGGCAAAACTAGGAGAACGGGCTGCACTAGATTTGCAACTTTTTTGTAGGTCTAAAATTATTTCAAAATAAAACGTTTATGTTTAAATAAAAGTACTCGGGTTCTGAGCTTCCCTCGTGGCTCACACAGTGAAGAATTTGCCTGCAATGCAGGAAAACTGGGTTTGATCCCAAAGTAGGGAAGATCCCCTGGATAAAGGAATGACAACCCACTCCAGTATTCTTGCCTGGAGAATTCCGTGGACAGAGGAGCCTGGCGGGCTACAGTCCACAGGGCTGTGAAGAGTCAAACGTGACCGAGTGACGAACACTTGCCCTGGGGTTTTAGTAGGAAATTAATTGAAAATTCCTGTGATATTTGTGGGATATCATAGCACCCTATTCTTGTTCCCTCTCCCCCAGGACCTTAGAAGATGTGTGAGGAATTGACTGCCCTTTGGGGAATGAACTGGCCTTTTGTAGGTCAGGGTTGAGCAAAATGACCGTGGTCTTGGGAAGCAACACTAAGGCTTGACTTCATGACCTTGATGCCTCTTTGCCATGCTGTGTAATCTAGGGGCAGTGAATCCATCTGAGGCTTGAGCTTTTCATCTGTATAACGAACATACCATTTTGCTTGTGCAGATGTTGGGACTACTGTGTGCAGTGAATTTTTTTTAAAAATATTTATTTATTTGTAATTGTGCTGGCTCTTTGCTGCTGCACACGGGCTTTATCTAGTTGTGTGGAGCAGGGGCTACTCTAATTGCAGCGCGTGGGCTTCTCACTGAGGTGGCTGCTTTTGCGGAGTGCAGGCGCCGGGACGTGGGCTTGGTAGCTGTATTGCATGGGTTTAGGTGCCCAGCAGCATGTGAGATCGTCCCAGACCAGACATTGAACCCATGTCTCCTGCATCGGCAGGCTGATTCTTAACCGCTGGACCACCAGGGCAGTCCCTGCACAGTAAATTTAAAATGAAGTCGCTCCTTGAACAGAGAAGGCAATGGCACCCCACCCAGTACTCTTGCCTGGAAAATCCCATGGACGGAGGAGCCTGGTAGGCTGCAGTCCATGGGGTTGCTAAGAGTCGGACATGACTGAGGGACTTCACTTTTCACTTTCATGCATTGGAGAGGGAAATGGCAACCCACTCCAGTATACTTGCCTGGAGAATCCCAGGGACGGGGGAACCTGGTGGGCTGCCGTCTATGGGGTCACACAGAGTCAGACATGACTGAAGCGACTTAGCAGCAGCAGCATTTCCTTGAAAGTGCTGCCGTTACTGTGCTCTGGAAATGTGAGGCCGGTATTGGAAGACTGTCCAACCGTGGCGCAGGTGTCTAGTGACAGATGAGAGTGGTACTGCCCAGACTTGCACCTTTAACAGTCTGAAAGCTGATTCTTTATCGATGATAGATAAGGCCTTCCTTGGAAAACTGTGTGCTTTATTCTCTCCTGGTGGGTCGTGTAAGTGTTACCACCTCTGCTCCACCTTTGGTGTGCCTGCAGAGGGCAGTTCTGGACAGCGGTCTTATGCATTTCAGTAGCTCTGCTCTGGAAGTTCCACCCTGGGGCAATTCCATCCTTTTGTTTTCCTTTCAGTGCCTCAAAGGGTCTCTTCACCGCGCTGTACTGTTCAGTTCAGTTCAGTCGCTCAGTCGTGTCTGACTCTTTGCAACCCTATGAATCACAGCATGCCAGGCCTCCCTGTCCATCACCAACTCCCAGAGTCCAACCAAACCCATGTCCATCGAGTCAGTGATGCCATCCAGCCATCTCATCCTCTGTCATCCCCTTCTCCTCCTGCCCTCAATCCCTCCCAGCATCAGGGTCTTTTCCAATGAGTCAGCTTTTTGCCTGAGGTGGCCAAAGTATTGGAGTTTCAGCTTCAGCACCAGTCCTTCCAATGAACACCCAGGATTGATCTCCTTTAGGATGGACTGGTTGGATCTCCTTGCAGTCCAAGGGACTCTCAAGAGTCTTCTCCAACACCACAGTTCAAAAGCATCAATTCTTCAGTGCTCAGCTTTCTTCACAGTCCAACTCTCACATCCATACATGGCCACTGGAAAAGCCATAGCCTTGACTAGACGGACCTTCATTGGCAAAGTAATGTCTCTGCTTTTTAGTATGCTATCTAGGTTGGTTATAACTTTCCTTCCAAGGAGTAAGCGTCTTTTAATTTCATGGCTGCAATCACCATATG
This sequence comes from Cervus canadensis, assembly GCF_019320065.1. Taxonomy (NCBI): domain Eukaryota; kingdom Metazoa; phylum Chordata; class Mammalia; order Artiodactyla; family Cervidae; genus Cervus; species Cervus canadensis. Next base: position 84,335,949 of record NC_057391.1, read on the forward strand.
CAGTGATTTTGGAGCCCAAAAAAATAAAGTCTGACACTGTTTCCACTGTCTCCCCATCTATTTCCCATGAAGTGATGGGACCAGATGCCATGATCTTAGTTTTCTGAATGTTGAGCTTTAAGCCAACATTTTCACTTTCCTCTTTCACTTTCATCAAGAGGCTCTTTAGTTCCTCTTCACTTTCTGCCATAAGGGTTGTGTCATCTGCATATCTGAGGTTATTGATATTTCTCCCAGCAATCTTGATGCCAGCTTGTGCTTCTTCCAGCCCAGCGTTTCTCATGATGTACTCTGCATATAAGTTAAATAAGCAGGGTGACAATATACAGCCTTGACGTACTCCTTTCCCAATTTGGAACCAGTCTGTTGTTCCATATCCAGTTCTAACTGTTGCTTCCTGACCTGCATACAGGTTTCTCAAGAGGCAGGTCAGGTGGTCTGGTATTCCCATCTCTTTCAGAATTTTCCACAGTTTGTTGTGATCCACACAGTCAAAGGCTTTGGCGTAGTCAATAAAGCAGAAATAGATGTTTTTCTGGAATTCTCTTGCTTTTTTGATGATCCAGTGGATGTTGGCAATTTGATCTCTGGTTCCTCTGCCTTTTCTAAATCCAGTTTAAACATCTGGAAGTTCACGGTTCATGTATTGCTAAAGCCTGGCTTGGAGAATTTTGAGCATTACTTTACTAGCGTGTGAGATGAGTGCAATTGTGCGGTAGTTTGAGCATTCTTTGGGACTGCTTTTCTTAGGGATTGGAATAAAAATGGACCTTTTCCAGTCCCGTAGCCACTGCTGAGTTTTCCAAATTGGCTGCCATATTGAGTGCAGCACTTTCACAGCATCATCTTTCAGGAGTTGAAATAGCTCACCAGGAATTCCATCACCTCCACTAGCTTTGTTTGTAGTGATGCTTTCTAAGGCCCACTTGACTTTACATTCAAGCATGTCTGGCTCTAGGGGAGTGATCACACCATCGTGATTATCTGGGTCATGAAGATCTTTTTTGTACAGTTCTGTGTATTCTTGCCACCTCTTAATATCTTCTGCTTCTGTTAGGTCCATACCATTTCTGTCCTTTATCGAGCCCATCTTTGCATGAAATGTTCCCTTGGTATCTCTAATTTTCTTGAGGAGATCTCTAGTCTTTCCCATTCTGTTGTTTTCCTTTATTTCTTTGCATTGGATTGCTAAGGAAGGCTTTCTTATCTCTCCTTGCTATTCTTTGTAACTGCATTCAAATGGGAATATCTTTCCTTTTCTTCTTTGCTTTTCACTTCTCTTCTTTTCACAGCTATTTGTAAGGCCTCCTCAGACAGCCATTTTGCTTTTTTGCATTTCTTTTCCATGGGAATGGTCTTGATCACTGCCTCTTGTAGAATGTCACGAACCTCCGTCCATAGTTCATCAGGCACTCTGTCTATCAGATCTATTCCCTTAAATCTATTTCTCACTTCCACTGTATAATCATAAGGGATTTGATTTAGGCCATACCTGAATGGTCTAGTGTTTTTCTTCAATTTGAGTCTGAATTTGGCAATAAGGAGTTTATGATCTCAGCCACAGTTAGCTCCTAGTCTTGTTTTTGCTGACTGTATAGAGCTTCTCCATCTTTGGCTGCAAAGAATATAATCAATCAGATTTCAGTGCTGACCATCTGGTGATGTCCTTGTGTAGAGTCTTCTCTTGTGTTGTTGGAAGAGGCTGTTTAAACACTGTTAAAGGTGTCCTTGTCTGAGAATGCTCCAAGGCTGTCCTCCCTTATGCCTCCAGGGCTCACTTTATCCCTCTGTCCTTTTCTGCTTTATTTCAGCATACTTAGCATAAAGCCTGTAGCCCTGGGATGCAAAGACTTCACTTAGTTGACCTGTGGCCTGAGCAGCGGCCTTCACAAGGAGCGATTGCCCTGAACTTTCCCTTGAGGAGAAAACCATCGAATGTGCAGTTGTGGTTTCTTTCCCTTTGCTGTCTGTGTACCAGCAAAGCAGCAGTGCTGGCTCAGGGAAGAGGAACCTCTGGGCAGTTCAAGCACGCCCCACCCTCCGTTTTGAATTTCCTGGTGTCGGTCAGCTTCACCTGCACCGCAGGTGCACTGTGAGGGCCCGCTTCTGGAGAGCCGGGGTGGGGGTGTCAAGCCCTGGAGGGTCAGTGGGTTGCTGCCCATAAGCACATCCTCCCTGTGTCAGGCATATGTAAATCAGTGCCCAGTTGGTATTATTACAGTTGGTGATGTGGCACCCCACTTTTGCCTGGAGAATCCCATGGACGGAGAAGCCTGGTAGGCTGCAGTCCATGGGGTCGCTAAGAGTCAGACACGACTGAACAACTTCCCTTTCACTTTTCACTTCCATGCATTGGAGAAGGAAATGGCAACCCACTCCAGTGTTCTTGCCTGGAGAATCCCAGGGATGGGGGAGCCTGGTGGGCTGCCGTCTATGGGGTCGCACAGAGTCGGACACGACTAACACAACTTAGCAGCAGCTAATAATATTAATAATTTAATAATGTTAATTGATTTAATATTTAATAATTTAATAATATCAAAGCCATTAAATAAATTCTTACTGCGAGCCAGTTTCTAACTAGGTCTCTTTATAGGTAATATATGGTATTCCCAATAATACTGGAAGATACTACACTTAAAAGTATTTTTTACAAATGAGGAAACTGGGACTCAGGTAAGTTACATAACTTACCCAAATATAACCCTAAGCTTACAGGAAGCAGAGGAGAACATGATTTTGGTTTAGCAAATATGTAGATGCTCACTGACATGCTGCTTTTCCTAATTCATATCACGCATGACTCATCAATCTTCACATTACAATCCACCCCCCGCCCCTGCCAAATATCCTAGAATTGACCTCACATTGTTTCTTAACCCTGACTCTAGGCAGTCGTCATTTATTGATCAGGGTTGACATAGAAGATAAATCCTATTTTCCATCCAGTAGGTAAATGTTTGTTGAGCAGAAGGAGGATACAAATCCCTGGGTGGGGTTAGTCAGGGAAAATCTTCACAGAGGAGAAGTTCAGCTCAGTCTTGGAAGGAAAATGTAGGACCTGGATAAGCAGTTAATTATGATAGTAGTTTAATTATTGAGTGCTTACTGGCTGTCAGCTCTTGCCCACGGCTGCTGTTAATCCACTTAACACCCGTGGTGTTTCTAGGAGATGCTTAACAATAGTATCCCCATTTTACAGAGGAGAAGAAACTAAAGCCCAGAAAGGTTAGGCAGCTTGTGAAAGACTGCACAGTTCATTGAAAGCAAGGCCAGAATTCCCACCCAGGTGGTGTGGATCTGGAGCCCGTCCTTTTGTAAGTGAGCAGAATTACCTAATTACTGGTGTATCCTAAGTGTCTGGCACAGAGTTGTTATTGTTCAGTTGCTCAGCTGTGTCTGACTCTTTGCGACCCCATGGGCTGCAGCACACCAGGCTTCCCTGTCCTTCACCATCTCCCAGAGTTCACTCAAACTCATGTCCATTGAATTGGTGATGCCATCCAACCATCTCGTCCTCTGTTGTCCCCTTCTCCTCTTGCCTTCAATCTTTCCCAGCATCAGTCTTTTCCAGTGAGTCCGTTCTTTGCATCAGGTGGCCAAAGTATTGGAGTTTCAGCTTCAGCATCAGTCCTTCCAATGAATATTTGGTGTTGATTTCCTTTAGGGTTGACTGGTTTGATCTTGCAATCCAAGGGACTCTCCAGAGTCTTCTCCAACACCACAGTTCAAAAGCATCAATTCTTCAAAGCTTAGCCTTCTTTATGGTCCAACTCTCACATCTGTACATCACTACTGGAAAAAAAACACAGCTTTAGCTAGACGGACTTTGTCAGCAAAGGAATTTCTCTGCTTTTTAATATGCTGTCTAGATTTGAAATAGCTTTTCTTCCAAGGATGAAGCATCTTTTAATTTCACAGTTGCAGTCACTGTCTGCAGTGATTTTAGAGCTCAAGAAAATAAAATCTGTCACTGTTTTCATTGTTTCCCCATCTATTTGCCATGCAGTGATGGGACCAGATGCCATGATCTTACTTTTTTGAATGCTGAGTTTTTAAGCTAGCTTCTTCACTGTCCTCTTTTACTCTCATCAAGAGGCCCTTTAGTTCCTTTTCACTTTCTCCCTCATCTGCATATCTGAGGTTATTGATATTTCTCCCAGCAATCTTGATTCCAGCCTGTGATTCATCCAGCCTGACACTTCCCATGATGTATTCTACATATAAGTTAAATAAGCAAGGTGACAATATACAACCGTGATGTACTCCTTTCCCAATTTTGAACCAGTCTGTTGTTCCATGTATGGTTCTAACCGTTGCTTCTTGACCTGTATACAGGTTTCTCAGGAGGAAGGTAAGGTGGTCTGGTATTCCCATCTCTTTAAAAATTTTCCACAGTTTGTTGTGATTCACACCGTCAAAGACTTTGGTGTAGTCAATAAAGCAGAAGTAGATGTTTTTTTCTGGAATTTTCTTGCTTCTTCTGTGATCCAGTAGATGTTGGCATTTGATCTCTGGTTCCTCTGCTTTTTCTAAATCCAGCTTGAACATCTAAAAGTTTCTCAGTTCACATATTATTGAAGCCTAGCTTGAAGGATTTTGAGCATTGCCTTGCTAGTATGTGAAAGGAATGCAATTGTGTGGTAGTTTGAGCATTCTTTGGTGTTGCGTTTCTTTGGGATTGGAATGAAGGCTGACCTTTCACAGTCCTGTGGGGTGTGCTAAGACTGTGGGGTCCTTAGCAGCTCGCAGCAGCCCTGCAGACTGAGGTTGCCACTGTGGCCACAGGACTGGCCTGCACATAGTAGTTGCTTAATATATAGTGAATGAATGAATGCCTTTTTCCTTTGGTTAAATAAGGGATGAAGGGCATTCCAGTTAGAGGGGATAGCAAAAGCAATGGCACAGAGGAGGAAATACCCATGCTGTGTAGTGATAAGTAGGTTTCTATGTAGGGCAGGAATTGACCATGCAAATGACAAGGCTGACTGGAGCCAGCCTAAGGCATTTGGGCTTTGCTTGGTTTGCTTGATATCAGGGTCATTGCTCCATCCCTGTCCAGATTTGCACATATCATCTCCGGTATATTGTATGATTTCATATGTTGAATATTGTGTGACTACATAATGGTGAAATGCAGTCTAAATAAAAAAAAAAAAAAATCTGTCCACAAATTTTTTCCCAGAATCCCTCTGACTAGCGAGTCAAGACTGAAGGAATGACGTCCTTGTGGAAGTGGAAAGGGTTAGAATTTTCTGAGGAGAATATCAGCATGAGAAAGTGGGAGGCATCCTGGCCTGGAAAAGAGGAGGTTAATGTCTGTTTCAACAAGGTGTTAGTCATTGACCTCTATTTCCTTTGCTTTTCAAAGTTCTAACAACCAACCAGAGCAGTTTAGATCACTTTAATAATATATTTGGAATTTTCTGAGCAACTTTCTGTTTCATATAAATTGAAGGTATTTCAATGCATTTCATTATGTTATTACCCTAGAATGACGTATCTGGAACTGGGGGAATGTTAATGATCAAAGAGAATCTTCTGTGAGAATTCAACCGCAAGAAAGGACAAAAATGAACCCAAGTCCCTCAACATATCATTCTTCTCCCTCTTGACCATTTACGATGTATATTTCTTCTTAAGTCCGAGGTATCCTAAGAAAAATCCTCTGTCTGAGAAAATGGAAATTAATCCAGCTAGTATTTGGATTCTTGCTGATAATAAAGTCAAGAGAAATGATTCTTGGGTTACCAATATGTTAAGAGTGTGAAAGTTAAAATCTATTAAAAACAAAACAAAACGGGGGGATTGTCCATGAAAGAAGACGGCTTTGTGAATGCATGGGTGGCTCTGGTTTCCAGGGGTATTGTGCGGTCAATCAATCTCTCTGAAGATATTTGGCTTGCTTAACTCAATGACATTTTCACTCATCATGCTTTTATTTCTCAGCCAGAGGAGACCATATCAGTTCTGAACAAAACTGAGGTTGGATCTTTATTCTGTTGTGTTTTCCCATCTGTAAACTCTTATCAGGGTGATCAAATTGCAAATGAAACCTAGCAGCAATTTGAAAAAAAAAATCATTTTGTTAATGAAAGTCTGTGCCTGGTGAAAAATACACAGTGGGACCTCATTTAAAGAATTACCCAGGATTAAGGAAAAGCTGCCCTTTGTAGAAACTACTCTCAGGAATATCTGTGTGTGAACGTGTGAGACGTGAGGGCCCATGGCACTTTTGGGGCAGCGTTTGGTATAAACCCTGGGAGAGAAATGAAATAACAAGGATGTAATGGTTTGTAGAGTTGATTCAGATATGTTTGTGTACATTATCCCATTGGAACCCTCATAAAAATTCACATCAAATTGGGGGGTTGTTATCCTCATTTTCATATGGGGAAATTGAAGTTCAGATGGGTTAGATGCCTAGCCTCTGGTCGCACATAGAGAAAGTAGGAGCAGGGAGTCAAAGCCAGATCTATCTTTCTCCAAAGACCGTTTCCTAACTACCGAACTATTGATGAATAGTGGTTCTCAAAGGTTTGTTTCCTATAAAAGCATCATTGTCTGTGATGGACCAAGCCTTGCTTCTCAGGAAGTCGTGATGGGTTGATGGCTCCTAACTTCTAGCATATAACATATCTCCCTGAGCCTGCCACCTACTGCAAAATGTACTATTCATTCATTTTATTCTTGCAGTCTTTAAAATTGGAAAGCATTTCAATTTAGGAATAAAAATATCCAACATGAGGGACAGAGTTGGATAAGGGAGTGGACAGGCATAGGTCAACTGTGACTCTGCCTCTGAGAAAGTTACCGCATCCTTTTTAGCCTCAGCTTCCTCACTTGAATGATGGAGCTTACACTAATACAAACCATATATTTTTTTGTAATTATAAGTGTGGTAATGTCTACAACCTAGGCCATTGGAGATGTCAACAAGGGGCTATTGAATGAAAAGAGAGATGAGGAAGACACCGTCTCTGTGTCTTAAGAAAGTTAAGAACTCATTGTCCAAGGGACAGGGGAATAGACAAGTAATCAGTTATCAGTCCAGTTTCCTTAGATGAAACATGAAGGAAATGCTACTGTTTAAATCTTAGGGTAATGGTTAGATGGGATAAGGCATGAAGAATACTTAGAATATTGCCTGAGTACGTAGTAAGTGTTCAATAAATTCTAGCTATACTAATTATTGTTAAAGCTAACATAGTCTCACACCAGTGTTATGGTTGTTCAGAAGAAAGAGGGTCCATTGTCAGGTCAAGTCAGAGAAGGCTTTATAAAGACAGTAACATCTGAACTGAATTTTGATGACTGTGGAAAAGCTTGCCACGCTGTCTAAAATTCTGCTTTCTAGTGATTCATTTTCTAAGTAAGCTTTGGTTCAGTGGAGTGAAAGTTGGTAAAACAGGAGTGTCGGCATGCGTTGGTGTAAGGGTGGAAGGGAATGTGGTGTCATTGCAAGCAATCTTGAAATTTGTGAAAACAAAGTATACAGCAAAATGCAGATTAAAAACAACACTGATCCTTTTGCTGCTTACTCACTACATTAATAACATCCTTGTTAGGAACATTAGCACATGTTTAGGAGCAATATTCTTTGAATTTTAATTGTAAAGAAAAAAAAGTATGATAGAACAAAAAAAGACCTACAGTCAGATCCTGGTTTATGACTTACTAACTGGGTGATCTTGAAATAATTACATGCCTTTCTGAGGTTTCACTTCCTCAAATCTTCAAATGAAGTAATGATGATATAGCTTGAAGTATTGCTGCAAACATTTGGGATCATACACATACAGTGTATGATGTACGGGTTGTTATTGTTGTTCAGTTGCTCAGTCCTGTCTGACTCTCTGCAACCCTGTGAACTGTAGTTTACACCAGGACTTCCCTGTCCTTCACTATCTTCCGGAGTCTGCTCAAGCTCATGTGTGTTGACTCTGATGCCATCCAGGAATCTCATCCTCTGTTGCCCCTCTCTCCTCCTGCTCTCAATTTTTCCCAGGGTCAATGTCTTTTCCAATGAGTCGGCTCTTTGCAGCAGGTGGCCAAAGTATTGGACCTTCAGCATCAGTCTTTCCAATGAATGTTCAGGACTGATTTCCTTTAGGATGGACTGGTTTGATCTCCTCGCTGTCCATGGGACTCTCAGGAGTCGTCTTCAGCACCACAATTCAAAAGCATCAGTTCTTCGGTGTTCAGCCTTCTTTATGGTCCAACTCTCACGTCCATACATGACTACTGGAAAAACAATAGCTTTGACTATACGGACTTTTGTTGGCAAAATGATATCTCTGCTTTTTAACATGCTGTCTAGGTTTGCCATAGCTTTCCTTCCAAGGAGCAAGCATCTTTTAATTTCATGGCTGCGGTCACTGTCTGCATTGATTTTGGAGCCCAAGAAAATTGTCATTGTTTCACTTTTCCCCCATTTGCCATGAAGTGATGGGATAGGATTCCGTGATCTTCGTTTTTTGAATGCAGAGTTTTAGCCAGTTTTTCTACTCTCTTCTTTCACCCTCATCAAGAGGTTCTTTAGCTCTTCACTTTCTGCCTTTAGAGTGGTATCATCTACATATCTGAGGTTGTTGATATTTCTCCCAGCAATATTGATCTTGGCATATTGGTAGATTCCCAGCAAAAGAAAAATGTTGTTTATTTATGTAGCTATAAATAGAATCATAATTTATATTTGCATATAAGTATGCAGCTATAGACTTACATAATATATGATGTGTGTGTGCTAGTCACTCAGCTGTGTCCAACTCTTTGTGACCCCATGGACTGTAGCCCACCAATCTCCACCGTCCATTACTTGTAATTCTCCAGGTAAGAATACTGGAGTGGGTTGCCATTTCCTTCTCCAGGGGATCTTCCCGAATTTGGGTCTCCTGCATTGCAGGCAGATTGTTTACTGCCTGAGTCACCAGGGAAGCCCATAATGATACTTAATGTAGTCATACTTCTATTTATAATTATAGCTAAGTGCCTAGAACTGTGCTGAGGACTCTAGAGGAATTGTCTCTTTCAATCTTCTCAGTAAGTACATGGGTGAAAAATAAATAAATACATGAGTACATATGGATATTATCCTTATTTTACAGAAAAGAAAATTCAAGCTTAGAAAGTATATGACTGTCGCAATTGGGATGGTGACATGATTGATGGAAAGATGCCAGGAGGCTCAGTTGAGGATATTAAGAATATCCTTTCCTGATATATTTCCTGATATAAGTCATTTCCTGAGCATGGAAAATTGTGAGAAAACACTCAGGGTTGAGGCAATACAAAAGAAGAGGTGGTGAATTAGATCAGGCTTCCAAGAGCTTTCCTGAGGAGCACACTATAAGACCTCATTCAGCCATTCTTTAATAACACACCATAAGACCTCATTCATCTTTTCTTTAATAACAAAGGACGCAGCAGCAGACAGAGGTGGTATAGTGGACAGCTCTTAAAGCAGCAGCTCCGGGAGAGAGATGTGGATTCTCAGGCCTCCCAGCGCACCCCATGGCGCAGGCAGCTGTGGACGCATCACCTGTCTGAGACAAGGATTCTGCTGGGTACAAGACGCTGCCTTTACAGTTCTCCAGGTGGGGGGTTTATTTCCCGGCACTTCTCCCACTACATCTCACTGTCCTGGAAATAAATTATGTCTACCTCCTGGCTGGCCTGTTCACCAGCCTCGAGTAATGAGTGCCAAGTAACTCCAGAACATTTCTCATAGTTGACTGTGACACCAGATATAGTTCCCCAGGAGCATTCCCTGTGGGGAGTGGGCTTTACGTCCTTCTAAAGTTCACTGCTGCAGCAGTTCCCAACCTTTCTGGCACCAGGGACTGGTTTCATGGAAGACAACTTTTCCATGGAGCAGGAGAGCGGTGGGATGGTTTTGGAATGATTCAAGTGCATTGCATTTATTTTTGTGCTTTATTTCTATTATTATTACATCAACTCCACCTCAGGTCATCAGTCATTAGATCCTGGAGGTTAGGGACCCCTACCCTACTGTACAACTTGCCCAAGATCATACAATCAGTGCATGGGAAAATTAGAGCTCCCAGGTGATCTGTGAGACTCCTGGGTGCTCCTAATGATCACTCCTGTTCACAGTTAAGATTTGGATTGTGCATGGGATCCCCTGGTGGCTCAGACAACTAAAGCGTCTGCCCACAATGCAGGAGACCTGGGTTCGATCTCTGGGTCAGGAAGATCCCCTGGAGAAGGAAGTGGCAACCCACTCCAGTACTCTCACCTGGAAAATCCCATGGACGGAGGAGGCTGGTAGGCTATAGGGTCCATAGGGTCACAAAGAGTCAGACACACTGAGCAACTTCACTTTCACTTTCATATAATTTGCAATTTAATTAAGAGCAAAAGGAGGAAAGCAGAACATCACCTTCCAAACAACAGAAGTTAGATATTCTATAAGAAAATTATATATTATCTGATGCTGGTGGAAGTAAGGATCCAAGCTGTTAAAGAAGAGAGCTGACCAAGGACTGGAGTAACTGCTGAGGAGAAGGTACATTCCAGGTAGGCCAGCAACTCCTTCCAGCAGGGCTTACTGCCTTCCTGACACCATCAGGATTCCTGTGTCCCTGTGAAATCCAACTACCAGTGCTCACAGTCCTCTGAACATGAAGCTGCCTGCTGCTGCTGCTGCTGCTAAGTCACTTCAGTCGTGTCCGACTCTGTGCGACCCCATAGACGGCAGCCCACCAGGCTCCCCCATCCCTGGGATTCTTCAGGCAAGAACACTGGAGTGGGTTGCCAGTTCCTTCTCCAGTGCATGAAAGTGAAAAGTGAAAGGGAAGTCGCTCAGTCGTGTCCAACTCTTAGCAACCCCATGGACTGCAGCCTACGAGGCTCCTCCATCTATGGGATTTTCCAGGCAAGAGTACTGGAGTGGGGTGCCATTGCCTTCTCCGATGAAGCTGCCTATTAGACTCCAAAACAACACATGGGAAATAGCAGCAACTTTTCACTTTTTTCTTCATTTATCTTTTATTGTTTGGTTTAGCTGTATGCGATTGATTTGCTCTGGCTCCATAAAGAATAACAAGTGCTAAGCCTAAGACGTGCTATAAGAATGTGAGGAATTTTTCTCCCGCTTTGCCAAAGTGACTGCTGGCTTGGGGGAAAGTTTAGAATGCGTGCTGAGAAGCAACTTACAGAGGAGGACATGGTCATTTCCTGAGCATAGAAAATTGTGAGAAAACACTCAGGGTTGAGGGCAATACAAAAGAAGAGGTGGTGAATTAGATCAGCCTTCCAAGAGCTTTCCTGAGGAGCACACCGTAAGACCTCATTCAGCCAGCTGCCTGATCCCTTGACTGGCTGACTGGCATCCAGGTGACTGTACCAGTCTGCCCCACTCTACCAAAGGGCTGAGCAGCCAACATGTGGGAGGCCTGTTTAATCCAGTCATGATCCCCAAACTGGGAATCAGACAAAATGTGTTTTGCTACTGAAACACAAAATGTATTTTTGCTATGTGGCATCTGGTCCCATCACTTCATGGCAAATAAATGGGGAAACAATGGAAACAGTGAGATACTTTTTTGTTTGGGGGGGGGGGTGGGAGGAGGGCTCCAAAATCACTGCAGATGGTGACTGCAGCCATGAAATTAAAAGACACTTGCTCCTTGGAAGAAAAGCTATGACCAACCTGAACAGCATGTTAAAAAACGTTACCAGCAAAGGTCCATCTAGTCAAAGCTATGGTTTTTCCAGTAGTCATGTATGGATGTGAGAGTTGGACTATAAAGAAAGCTGAGCACCGAAGCATTGATGCTTTTGAACTGTGGTGTTGGAGAAGACTCTTGAGAGCCCCTTGGACTGCAAGGAGATCCAACTAATCCATCCTAAAGGAAATCAGTCCTGAATATTCATTGGAAGGACTGATGCTGAAGCTGCAACTCCAAAACTTTGGCCACCTGATATGAAGAACTGACTCACTGGAAAAGATCCTGATGCTGGGAAAGATTGAAGGCGGGAGGAGAAGGGGATTACAGAACATGAGATGGTTGGATGGCATCACTGACTGAATGGACATGAGTTTGAGTAAACTCTGGGAGTTGGTGATGGACAGGGAGGCCTGGCGTGCTGCAGTCCATGGGGGTCACAAAGAGTCGGACACAACTGAGTGGCTGAACTGACTGACTGACTGAAGGGACTGGGTAGAAGATTATTCATCCTTCAGTTGGCTGCCCACTTTGCTGTTCAGCTAGAGAGAGGGAACTGAATTATGCTAAGGTCACCTCCACTGGGAAAGAAAGGGTGGTACACTGTACCTTCTTCCTAATTACTCTCCCCTTTCTGTTTGCCTAGCATATGTTTAATCATCCTTAAAGAACCAAGTAACTGCTCCTCTTGGAAATGGTCTCCCTCAGGCATACTTTATAGTTCCCACATGCATATATGCATGCTCAGTCACTTAAGTTGTGTCCGACTCTTTGTGACCCCATGGATTATAGCCCATCAGGCTCCACTGTCCTTGGGATTTTCCAGTCAAGAGCAGTGGAGTGGGCTGCCATGCCCTCCTCCAGGGGATCTTTCCAACCCAGGTATCAAACCCAGGTCTCCTGTATTGCAGGCAGATTCTTTATTAGCTGAGCTAGTAGGGATGCCCATAGCTCCCACATTTGTCCTTAAATGGACTCCATGCATTATAGTGATTCCCTGACAAGTCGATTTCCCCTACCAGAGTCAGCGTGGGATGGGGAACAATCGTTTGCTCATCTTTGTACTGCTACTCACTAGTAAAGTGCATTTATTGATGAAAGTGTTTTCAATAAATGTTTATTGGATGACTAAATATTGAAAGCTGTTGCCTTTACTCCACTCATTGACTCTTTGCTCAAACTCACCTGACTTTGTTTTGGTCTGCATATCTGTAGCCTGCTGAGACCTCTTACCTACTAGGCTGTATCAGTAGTTGAACTGTTCTCTGAACGTCTCAGTGATTATGATGAAAATAACTTTAAAAGCCTGAAAAAATGAAATTAAATCCATGTGAATACTTTTTTTTTTTTAATTAAAAAAAAAAAAGAACTTTAACTGTCTGTAACTATGCTTGGGAGCCATGAGGCTGACTGAAATACCTCCAGCTGAAGGAGGTAGTATTTACACAGAGACCTAGCACCCAGTCCATGAAGCAGTGCTTGGTTTGGCTTAGTGCCAGAGGAACTTCCAATGAGAGGTAACTCAGCCTGTGTTTAAGATCTTCTTCCCCAGCTAAAGATGACATCTTAATACAAAGGATTTGGCCACTGTGGATGTTCCTTGACAGATATCTGTTGCTATAGGACCTCTAGTTGTCTTCACTTTAAACAGCTTCTTTTAAAGCAGAATAAGAGCAAAAATAAGCAATGGGAAGGAAAAAAGTGCATTGAGCTGCCTAAGCAAAATAACTTATCTAGCTTATATACCTATAATTTAGTTTGCAAAGGAAAATATTTACAGTAGTTTACCTAACCAGTTACATTGCAAAAAAAATTTACTTAAAGAAAAACTTACAAGTATCTTACCCCTCTCCATTGCCATCACCCTTATGGGTAATTTCTAACTTGAGGCCTAGGTCTAAAGGGTAGGGGTCTCTAGAGTTGATTGCCAATATCTGAATCAAATTCAATTACATGTGATGAACCACCTCTTGAACTCCCACATCCCCCTCATTGTTTTCTTCTTTGGGTTCAATGCCTTGTCTCTGTAGGTTCTGAAGTGTAGAGGAGCAGTCACATGAGAGGGGCCAGCACTACAATAAAGGGGGTTTATTATCCAACACAGTTTTGTGATTTCAGGTCGGCAGCATGTATTGTCTTAGAAAGAACATGGACTTTGCAGTCAGGTAGACCTAGTTGGGTTTGAAATCCAGCTTGTCACTCATTCCCTCTTATCTTGGGCAGGATTTGTGAGCCCTCTCTTCCCAACTCTCCTCATCTCTCATTCCTCCTTGGGCTGCTATGATGGCTGTCGAAGAAAAGATCCTCCACACTCAAATTGTACTTATCTTCCAACATAATTTCCCAGCAACTCTCTTATTAGCTCCCTTGTTGCATAGCTAATGACCATGGTCTCCTAACTGGGAGAAGACTCTTGAGAGTCCCTTGGACTGCAAGGAGATCCAACCATTCTATCCTAAAGGAGCTCAGTCCTGGGTGTCAATTGAGGGTCTGATGTTGAAGCTGAAACTCCAGTACTTTGGCCATCTGATGCGAAGAGCTGACTCATTGGAAAAGACCCTGATGCTGGGAAAGATTGAGGACAGGAGGAGAAGGGGATGACAGAGGATGAGATGGCTGGATGGCATCACCGACTCAATGGACATGAGTTTGGGTGGGCTCCGGGAGTTGGTGTTGGACAGGGAGGCCTGACGTGCTGCAGTTCATGGGGTCTCAAAGAGTTGGACACGAGTGAGCAACTGAACTGAACTGGACTGCTTAAACCAACACAGGTTTATCACCTCACAGTGTCTGGAAGCCTTAAGTCCAGTCGCAGGTTGGTTGGAATCCTACTGTTTTAAGTCCCCACAAGGCTCAATCAAGGTGTCAGCCAGGGCTGTGATCTCATGTGGGACTTGGACTCATCCTCTGAACTCACATGGTTGTTGCCAGGATTCAGTTCCTTGCGGTTTTAAGACTGAGGTTTTTAGAGGTTGCCCACAGTCCCCTGGGTTTCCCTGTGGCTCAGCTGGTAAAGAATATGCCTGCAATTCGGGAGATCTGGGTTCCATACCTGGGTTGGGAAGATCCCCTGGAGAAGGAAAGGCTACCCACTCCAGTATCCTGGCCTGGAGAATTCCATGGACTATAGAGTCCATCGGGTCGCGAAGAGTCAGACACGACTGAGAGGCTTTAACTTTACAGTCGCGATATGTGGGACTTGCCATAGGTGGTTCACAGTTCCAAACCAACCTGCTCTTTTGAAGCCAACATAAAGAAAGTCCAGTTTTTATGTATTTATTAACATAATCACATGAGTTAGGTCTCATCACCTTTGCTGTAATTTGTTGGTGAGAAGCAAGCCACATGCAAAGAGAGGAAATTACACAGAGGTGTGAACATCTGGAGGTGAGGAGGAGCTTTGAGGGTCACCATAGGACCTGCCCATCATACTTTCAAAGTGTGAAAAGCCACAGTGTGTCCTGTCTGCGTCTGTGTTGGCTGCTAGTTGTTTCAGTGAAATTAGCTTCATCTTCCCAAAGAAATCAGAATTGGCAAACACTTGGGAAAGTGAGAGCTGTTTTCACATTCCTCCCCAGTGTAGAAAAAGATAGCTGATGCAGGGTTTTCATTTCTTGAGACTCCAGACTCAGTCTCAAAATTCTCTGAAGGACAATGCAGAAGAGAGAAACTACAATTTGATCAGTGTTGGGAGGGGTTATGAAACCCATTTGCCATCCTTGAGCTAGACTGTACATCCTGATGAGCTAGGCACATGGCTTTGCCCAGCATCATATAAAGGGAAGTGACGCCTGTGGTCCTTAACACACCAGCACCTTTAGTAAGGACAATGATAATTCATGTGGAACTAACAGAAATTTCCGCATATAAAGTGTGTCTTTTACTGTGGTCTGTAACAGGAAACATCAGAGAAAAACCTTAAAACTAGATGACAATGCAATAGAATGCAATTATGCTTGCAAAGGGGGGAAAAAAGAAAGTATAGGTTATGTAACTAGAGAAATTGTTAACACAACAGTTAAGAAAGTATATGAGTTTGAGCCCCTTGGGAAGGAGAAATGTATATGTAAATAGGTTTATTTCTCTGGCAATATTTGCTTTTCTTTCTATGCATCTCCATGTGCTGAGAGTTTCCTTATCACGCTTTCATGATTGTATGAGTGAATTACTAGGAATACTATTAGTTTCATTATATTCTAAGCCTTATAAAAGATAAAAGAGCACCCATCCTGTACCTGTCCTTGGGCTCAATTTAAGTTAGAGAAAAACAAAATTCTCTGTACAAGAAAAACTTCTTATAAGATGGCAGAGACATACTATTGATCTAAGGCTCATTTATTTTAATAGAGAACCTTAGTCATGGATTATCAGTGGAAAGCATTATATAGTAAGTGCAATTTTAGCAAGACCTTATTCTTCTAGTTACATAAGGATCTCTACAGAATAAGAAACAAGAAAAGGTTATTTTACTGGCAAAAATAGAAGAAAGATATATATATATCTATTTAGATATAAGTACATACAAACATATGTAAATAGGTCACTATGGAGAGCAACCAAGCTGGAATATATTTTCTACCCTTAAAGAGCTGACACAGTGCAGGTACTTAGAAAGAATGTAATTAATATTTACATATTTCAGGAACAGAGTTTGGCACTAAAATGACAGTATTTGTCTATAATCATTTGAACCAGGGGAATGGGAATTGTCAGAAAGCTTCCCAACCAGTGCTGTTAAATCCATAGCTTTATTTTAACCCTGGAGACCATGGATAGTGACTGTACGGTCTATTCTATGGAGCAGAATGTATAAAGGGTTTGTAAATAAATGTTTATGGACTTACTTTATAAAATTTCAAGGTTGAGAGTGGTGGAATGTTTCTCAGGATCTAATTATGAATAAGAGATGAACTGTTAGATGTTTTATCTCATCTCAAAAAATATAATGATGTAATACTGAGATAATTTTAGAAAAAAGCGCTTCAAGTAGGATATTGTCTTTTGAGCATGTGGAATATGATAAATGTTGGTGGCTCAGATGGTAAAGAATCTGCCTGCCATGAGGGAGACCTGGGTTTGATCCCTGGGTTGGGAAGATCCTCTGGAGAAGGAAATGGCAACCCACTCCAGTATTCTTGCCTAGAGAACTCCATGGAACTCTGGAGAACTCCAGAGAAGCTTGGCAGGCTATAGTCCATAGCGTCACAAAGAGTCAGACATGACTGAGTGACTACCTACCAGTTACATAGGGCAGTTGTAATACAATATTTAAAGTTAATGAACTGGGTGACTTAAAACAACAGAAGTCAATTATCCCACAGTTCTGGAGGCTAGAAGTAAGCCAGTCCTGGCACTGGCAGGGCCATACTGCCTTGGACGATCTAGAAGAGTATCCTTTCTTGCTCCTTCTAGCATCTGCTAGTTTCTAGGAATCCTTGGCATTTCTTGGCTGGAAGAGGCTTCACTCCAATTTCTGCCTTCATCATCATAGAGCTGTCTTCCTCTGTGTATGGCTATCTGTGTGTCAAGATTCCCCCTTTAGGGCCAAACATTATCCAGTATGCCTTAACTCAAGTTAACTTGAGGTTAACTTAACTTTAACTTACATCTATAAAGAACTTATCTCCAAATAAAGTCACATTTATAGGTACTGAGAATTAGGATTTGAACATATATTTTTAAAAGACAGTTCAACCCACAGCAATTACTAATTGGCTTCTCTTCGTCTGAGCTACCCTGTGATTGAAACTTAGTCATTCTCTCTAGGGAGAAGCACTTTGAAGATAGATGCTATAATCAGAATGCCCCAGTCGCTTTTAGGTCTAGTCTACTCACTTTAGTAGAGTTCACTTCCATGCATCATACTGAACTCAAGGCATAACTCCAAAGAAGTTCAGAAAGCAGTGACAGGGACACATGTGATTATACCTAAAGACAGAATAGAACAAGTACAACACAGATGAAGTTAGGTGGAGATCTAGAACAGGGAGATGACCAAGCTACTGAGAAGGTGATCGTGGGAGGGCAGTAGCAATTTGGGGGCAGAAACAGTGTTAGGAGAGGCTCAGAGATTTAAAACAAGCAAATAAACAAAACATAGGATATGTTGTATGGCTGACTAGTGTCCAGAATACAGAATCACAGGTTTTGGCCTGTAGGTCTTCATTGTTTGTGGAAAAGAAAAGGAACTTCATGGGATTTTCCTGTCTGTTTTTATTGCTAGGTGATGAACAGGCAGAGTGTCTCCAGGTACAGGTGTGCATCTGTGTTGCTAAGGGATCTATATGTGTACAGGTATGATAATAGGATGGATTAATACCACTGGATAATGGGCTTTAGTATTAAGATGTTAACTCTTAAGCAACACTGTGATTTGGATTGTGTTGATATCCCCATTTTTCTGATAACTAAACTGTGATTTAAAACAGTAAGAAATGAATTCAGGGTTGCACAACCCTGATATGTCTTGGGTGTATGTATTACGGTTCTCCAGAAAAGCAGAACCCATAGGAGAGATACACACATATATAAACACATACACCCAGAGAGATTTATTTTAGGAATTGGCTCATACTATGACTGTGGAGTCCAAGAAGTCTCATGATTTACCATCTGCATGTCAGAGAACAGGAAAGCTGGCGGTGTAATTCAGTCTGAGACCAAAAGGTCTGAGAAACAGAGAGCTGATGTCCAAGGGCAGGAGAAGATGGATGTACCAGTTCAGGCAGAGAGCAAATTGCCCTCCTCTGCCTTTTTGGTATGTTTGGGCTCTCAATGGATGGAATAATACCCACCCATCTTGGGGAGATTCATCTACTTTGGTTCACCAATTCAAATACTAACCTCTTCTAGAAACCCTGTCTCAGATACACCCTGAAGTGATGTTTTACCAGCTGTTTGGGTATTCCTAGGCCCAATCAAAAGCACACACAAAATTAATCATTACAGACCAGGAACTGAACCCCAATTTGGCTGGCGCCAGAGCCCACACTGGTAACTGCACAGCATAGCTGATGGTTGGTCTTGGGGAAGCCAGCACTTTTGGTTCTATGCTCTTAGCTGTGTTTGTTCTCAGAGTGAGTTCTCTCTGTATCATCTTGGGACTAATGCCTGTGTGTAGGGAGAGTTTTGAAGATAGCAATAATATCCGTGCACTTTAGATGATGTGTGTCTTGGAACAAAGATGTACAAAGATGGCTCTTGCTTCTCCATTCTTGTTTATAAAAATTGGCGAATTTGCTGACAAGGGAAATAATGGCCAAATGACTCCAGTAGAAAAGATAATTTGAGAGTGAAAAACAAAATGTCTTAGAGGCTTTTTGATTATTTGTTTTCTAGATAAAGAATAAGAAATTAAGAGGCTCAAAGTGATTTTTCTTTAAAGTGTATGACATTTAGTTGTTGATCAGTAATTTTTAAATAAAAAATGTCCAAGTCAAAAGGAAAATTAGTGGCCAGTTGAAGACTATTTGAGGCTTTTCCACTCCAAGTTCAGTGTATTTTCTACTATGTATTTTTTGTTAAGAAAATTGGCAAAGATTTGGAGAGAAGGAGCAAAGTAAGGTGAAGACATGGTGAGACAGAGAGATGGAGGGAGATGTCTGTTGAGTGTACACCTTTTCGGAGGGAGGTGCTAAAGGGAGCTAGTCTGAATCCTGGTAAATCCACTCTAAAAAGTGCAGTGACTTTAGTCATTGGAGGTAATGCTTTAGAGGGAAGTAGCAGTCAGAACAATGAAGCTTCAGGGACGGCCCTTTACAGACCCCTCCCGTGCTACTGTGCTGTCATTAATACTTGTCTCATCCTAGTCTCCTGGGCTTCGTAAATGCTTCGCACCACTTAAGGAAAGCATGGTTGCTAATTGTGCTGAACATGTTCAGAGGTGGCATCGTAGAGCAAGACCGGGCAACCCCAGCCCTAATGGGCTTGATTGTGGTCTCTGGAGTGAAAAGCCGTCTCTCAAAAGCTTCTGCAAGACAGCTGTTGGGAGGTATGGTAGGAAGATTTAGTGCTGCAGTCTGAAGGGTCGATGTCTAAGCTTTTCAATGCCTCCTGACACCTCAGATGGATTCTAGGTGGTTCCCCAAGGGGTACAAGTCTAACTGTCATCTGCATAAATTTCTCTCTCTCTGAATAGGGGCCCATCCTTCTCTTATGAGAGCTCAGTGCCAAGTTTTAGAGGTAGGACCAACACACGAAGTGATGAGTGAGCATTCTCTGCTGAGTTGCATACCCTTGATGGCCTATTCGAAGTACAGAGAGAGGAGAGATCAAAGCGGGCGACAGTGCTTAGAACTGAGGAGGGGAGAGAGGCAGAACTTGAAGGCACTTGGCTTGCTCTGGAGAAATGGACAGATGGCATCAGGATGGATTCCAAGCCCTGAGAACAGCCTTCAGGGACGATGGGAGTGCACACACAGTGTGAATGGAATAGGAAATGTATGTTCCATTTGATTATATCAAACTGTTTTGGTTTGTCTTGAACACACCCTATCACTTACTAATTTCCTTTATTTGCAAAAAAAGATATTAAGCCTTGGGCTCAGTCTTTAGAGCTGTTATTAACATTATTTTATTCCTATTTTATTTTTATGGCTAACTTCTACAGGCAAATGATAACTCATTTTCCATTTTTAGTACTAGTATAAATTTCTTTTCAAATACAAATATGTGGAGTAAAAAGAAGTGAGGCAATTCAAAGAAAAAGGTGAAGTAAATAAGAATTCAGGATGTGTCTAGATTTGGGCTTCTCTTGTAGCTCAGTTGAGAAAGAATCTGCCTGCAGTGCAGGAGACCCAGGTTCAATCCCTGGGTGGGGAAGATCCCCTAGAGAAGGAAATGGCAACCCACTCCAGTATTCTTGTCTGGAGAATCCCATGGACAGAGGAGCCTGGCAGGCTATAGTCCATGCGGTCGCAAGAGTTGGACACAGCTTAGTGACTGAACCACCATATAGATAGATAAATGTGTGCCGATGCTGCGTCATTGACCAGAGTTTGGGAAGAGCACTGTTGACAAGAGGCCGCTGTTGGAGGTTTGATCCTGGTCTTTCAATTTCTCATCCTCTTTCCATTACTCACCATGGATATTCCAGCAAAATGGAACTGCTGTTTGTTCCCCATAAACCATCCATACTTCCACCCTTACTTATCCCTGCTGTCTGTCTATCTTCCAAGTGAAAATGTTTTCTTTGGAGCACTCAAAATGGCCTAGCACTAAGTACATGCCAGTAAATATTTGATGAATAAATGAGTGTAAGAAGGAGTCTGCAAATAAATCAGTTGTGACTTTTGGAAAAAAAAAATCATCTTGTGATAGGATCTGAACTAGAGTAATGGCAGTGGAATGCAAGGGAAAGGGCCAATCCAGGTGACACTTGAGAAATAAGAGATCAGATTTAGGTCACTGCTCCTTAGACTTGAATCTGCACCCCAGACATGTGGGCATCTTATGGAAACGCAGATACCGATTCAGGAGGTCTGGCATGAGACCTGAGGTTCTGTATTCCTAACGGGCTCCCCAGGGATGCTGATGTTTCTGGTGGGTGGATATATGTTGAGCTGTGAAGTTTTAGTTATATTGGAGGGGTGGGGAAATGAGCTTCTGCTTTTAATATTAATTTATTTACTGATGTGGCTTCATTGGGTCTTAGTTACACATGCATGATCTTCATTGAGTCATGTGGGGTCTTTCTCACAGTGGACAAGCTCAGGGGGCATGCTGGCTTAATTGCTCCCTGGCATGTGGAATCTTAGTTCCCTGACCAGGGATCTAACCCAGGTCCCCTGCATTGCAAGGCAGATTCTCAACCACTGGAGGACCAGGGAAGTCTCTCTTGTTGTACTTAAATTTAAAAAAAAAAAAAAAAATACTGTTTTAAAGATGAAGTTTGAAAAAAAAAAACTCCTAAACAGTCAAGGAGATTCCTTTTTCCTGTAAACATTCACCATGTTTTTCAGTTCTACAATCTCCTGTTTTACTTCTGTAACTCATTTTTGGTAATGTTTGTTCTTGTTTCTCCCAAGTGTAGAGGCCTGATTGGCCCATAATAACCACTGAGCGGAGGAACACTGTGAAGTGTTGCATCATCATGATCTCAGTAAAGCAAGCTTGTTTGCACTTGAGTGAATTTGCTCAAGGTAACGCAATAAAAGGCAAAGCTCTTGCACGAACTCAGGTCCTCTACCTGGGCACTTTCCCCCTCTTCACTTGTTGCCATCCAGTAACAAAGGCTCTCAACCTGAATTGTTCCTCTAGCTCCTGGGACTGCCGGTGGGAGGTTCTGTGGGTCATGATGGAGATTCTGTGGGTCATGGTGGAGACTCTGTGAGTCATGGTGGAGACTCTGTGGGTCAAGGTGGAGATTCTGTGGGTCAAGGTGGAGATTCTGTGGGTCATGGTGGAGACTGTGAGTCATGGTGGAGACTCTGTGGGTCAAGGTGGAGATTCTGTGGGTCAAGGTGGAGACCCTGTGGGTCACAATGGAGACTCTGGGTCAAGCTAGAGACTCTGTGGGTCAAGGCCATTTGAGTGTTGCAGGGGTAAGACTTCTTCTCGCCTTCTTCTCTGTCCTTCCTCCCCAGGAGCAGAGGGAAGAGACCATATGCAGTGTCAGCCAGGCACTCCCCTGCTGCTGGGGGCTGCCTCCCTGCCAGAATCTGGTGATTGTTATTTTACGAAAGTGCATTTTGGGCATGGGCAGATCCCTGACAGCAGGCTAAAGTAACAAACACAGAATTCAGTTCCCTCCCTCCCCCATGGTTATAGACCTTACTTGGCTTTTTCTTTTTACATTTTTATTTTAGGTTTAGTAGCTTCAGCCAAGAACCACAAATTAAGTTGTGTGCCATAGTCTTCCGGCTCCTATGCTGTCGCTAGGCAGTAATTACCACTCGACATCCTTCCCCAACATTGACATCTTCACCAGCATGAAAAACCAAAACACATTTATTTGTTTTAGGTTGGTTTTCTTCAATTAATTTTAATAATCCATGCACTGTTCTTTCTTAATTTCTTATTTGTATATTTTATGTCTGCTGTTACTTAGTTTTTGTGGTGTTTCTCAGAAATGTGAAATTAGCTCTGCCAGATACTAGGCTCAGAAGATTCAGTATGTCACACAGCATTATAGTGGTTAAATAACAGGACTGGAACCTAATCTTGCTGGTTTAGAGACAATTTGTGAGAAAGGACCAGGACCTGAGTTCCCTTGGGAGAGAGGGGATATATATATATATATATATATATATATATATATATATATGAATATGCACACATATATGTATGTGCTAGTGCATATGTGTGTATATATAATTAATAATAAAATCAATATATGCCCATTTTGAAAAAAACTGGAAAATACTGAAAAAAAGATAGTAAAACATAACCATTATCCAAATTTATCAACCAAAAACAGCTACAATTTACATTTCAGTATGGTAAGCATTTTCCTATGCATAGAAGAAAGTACACTTACTTTTTTGCCTATTGCTGATTTTTAACCTAAAACTTTATAATAAGTACTTAGCACTGTTGTTAGAAGTCTATGGCGTCTTTATTATATTAAATTATATGTATTTTTTCATTGATCATCAAATTAATGGATGTTTACTGTAGAAATTTGGTAAACACTGAAAATTTAAAGAAAAATAAAATAATTCATAATTATATGACTCACAGTTAATAAGTGTTACTCCATAGTATACTTCTTTTTTGTATCAGTTCAGTTAAGTTGCTAAGTCATGCTGACTCTTTGTGACCCCATGGAATGCAGCACGCTGGGCTTCCCTGTCCATTACCAACTCTTGGAGTTTACTCAAACTCATGTCCATTAAGTAAGTGATGCCATCCTCTGTCATCCCCATCCCCTTCTCCTGCCTTCAGTCTTTCCCAGCATCAGGGTCTTTTCAAATGAGTCAGCTCTTAGCATCAAGTGGCCAAACTATTGGAGTTTCAACTTCAGCATCAGCCCTTCCAATGAATATTCAGGACTCATTTCCTTTAGGATGGACTGGTTGGATCTCCTTGCAGTCCAAGGGACTCTCAAGAGTCTTCTCCAACACCACAGTTCAAAAGCATCGATTCTTCGGTGCTCAGCTTTCTTCACAGTCCAACTCTCAGATCCATACATGACCACTGGTAAAGCCATAACCTTGACTAGATGGACCTTCATTGGCAAAGTAATGTCTCTGCTTTTTAATATACTATCTAGGTTGGTCATAGCTTTTCTTCTAAGAAGCAAGCGTCTTTTAATTTCATGTCTGTAGTCACCATCTGCAGTGATTTTGGAGCCCCCATCCCCCAAAAATAAAGTCTGTCACTGTTTTCATTGCTTCCCCATGTACTGGCCTTGAAGTGATGGGACCGGATGCCATGACTTAGTTTTCTGAATGTTGAGCTTTAAGCCAACTTTTTCCCTCTCCTCTTTCACGTTTACCAAGAGGCTATTCAGTTCTTCACTTTCTGCCATCAGGGTGGTGTTATCTGCATATCTGAGGTTATTGATATTTCTCCTGGCAATCTTGATTCCAGCTTGTGCTTCATCCAGCCTAGCATTTCGCATGTTGTACTCTGCATATAAGTTAAATAAAAAGGATGACAATATACAGGCTTGACCTACTCCTTTCCCGATTTGGAACCCGTCTGTTGCTCCATGCATAGCTCTAACTGTTGCTTCCTGACCTGCATACAGATTTCTCAAGACGCAGGTCAGGTGGTCTGGTATTCCCATTTCTTTAAGAATTTTCCAGAGTTTGTTGTGATCCACACAATCAAAGGCTTTGATGTAGTCAATAAAGCAAAAGTAGATGTTTTTCTTGCTTTTTTGATGATCCATTGGGTGTTGGCAATTTGATCTCTGGTTCCTCTGCCTTTTCTAAATCCAGTTTAAACATCTGGAAGTTCATGGTTCATGTACTGTTGAAGCCTGGTCTGGAGAATTTTGAGCATTCCTTTGCTAGAGTGTGAAATGAGTGCAATTGTGCGGTAGTTTGAGCATTCTTTCAGATTGCCTTTCTTTGGGATTGGAATGAAAACTGACCTTTTCCAGTTCTGTGGCCACTGCTGAGTTTTCCAAATTGGCTGCCATATTGAGTGCAGCACTTTCACAGCATCATCTTTCAGGAGTTGAAATAGCTCACCGGGAATTCCATCACCTCCACTAGCTTTGTTTATAGTGATACTTGCTGAGGTCCACTTGACTTCGCACTCCAGGATGTCTGGCTCTAGGTGAGTGATCATACCATTGTGATTATCTGGGTCATGAAGATCTTTTTTGTATAGTTCTTCTGTGTATTCTGGCCACCTCTTCTTAATATCTTTTGCTTCTGTTAGGTCCATACCATTTCTGTCCTTTATTGAGCCCATTGCATGAAATGTTCCCTTTATATCTCTAATTTCCTTGAAGAGACCTCTAGTCGTTCCCATTCTATTGTTTTCCCTCTAATTCTTTGCATCGATCACTGAGGAAGGCTTTCTTATCTCTCCTTGCTATTCTTTGGAACTCTGCATTCAAATGGGTGTATCTTTCCTTTTCTTCTTTGCCTTTCACTTCTCTTCTTTTCATAGCTATTTGTAAGGTCTCCTCACACAACCATTTTGCCTTTTTGCATTTCTTTTTCTTGGGGATGGTCTTGATCCTTGCCTCCTGTAAAATGTCACTAACCTCTGTCCATATTTCTTCAGGCACTCTATCGGATCTAATCCCTTGAATCTATTTGTCACTTCCACTGTATAATCATAGGGATTTGATTTAGGTCATACCTGGATGATCTAGTGGTTTTCCCTACCTTCTTCAATTTAAGTCTGAATTTGGCAATAAGGAGTTCATGATCTGAGCCACAGTCAGCTCCTGGTCTTGTTTTTGCTGACTGTATAGAGCTTCTCCATCTTTGGCTGCAAAGAATATAATCAGTCTGATTTCGGTGTTGATCATCTGGTGATGTCCATGTGTAGAGTCTTCTCTTGTGTTGTTGGAAGAGGGTGTTTGCTATGACCAGTGTGTTCTTTTGGCAAAACTCTATTAGTCTTTACCCTGATTAATTTTGTACTCCAAGGCCAAATTTGCCTGTTACTCTAGGTATCTCTTGACTTCCTACTTTTGCATTCCAGTCTCCTATAATGAAAAGGACATCTTTTGGGGGGTGTTAATTCTAGAAGGTCTTGTAGATCTTCATAGAACCATTCAACTTCAGCTTCTTCAGCATTACTGTTCAGGACATAGACTTAGATTACTGTGATTTTGAATGGTTTCTCTTGGAAATGAATAGAGATCACTCTGTCATTTTTGAGATTGCATCCAAGTACTGCATTTCAGACTCTTTTGTTGACTGTGATGGCTACTCCATTTCTTCTAAGGGATTCTTGCCCACAGTAGGAGATATAATGGTCATCTGATTTAAAGTCACCCATTCCAGTCCATTTTATTTCGCTGATTCCTAAAATGTTGATGTTCACCCTTGCTGTCTCCTGTTTGACCACTTCCAAGTTGCCTTGATTCATGGACCTAACATTCCAGGTTCCTATGCAGTATTTCTCTTTACAGCATTGGGCTTTAATTCCATCACCAGTCACATCCACACCTGGGCATTGTTTTTGCTTTGGCTCTGTCTCTTCATTCTTTTTGGAGTTAATTCTGCAGTGATCTCCAGTAGCATATTGGGCACCTACAGACCTAGGGAGTTCATCTTTCAGTTTCCTGTCTTTTTGCCTTTTCATACTGTTCATGGGGTTCTCAAGGCAAGAATACTGAAGTGGTTTGCCATTCCCTTCCCCAGTGGACTGCGTTTTGTCCGACCTTTCCACCATGACCCGTCCATCTTGGGTGGCCCTACATGGCATGGCTCGTAGTTTCATTGAGTTTGACAAGGCTGTGGTCCGTGTGATCAGATTGGCTAGTTTTCTGTGATGATGGTTTTCAGTCTGTCTGCCCTCTGATGGAGAAGGGTAAGAGGCTTATGGGAAGCTTCCTGATGGGAGAGACTGACTGAGGGGGACACTGGGTCTTGTTCTGGTGGGCAGGGCCATGCTCAGTAAATCTTTCATATATAAATTTACTAAATATAATTTAATAAATTGTAATAACTGAATCATATTACATTTACAGAACTTTAATCTTTTCCTCTTAAGTTTTAGCATTTTTCCTCATGTTCATAAGTGTTCTTTAAAATGATTTTAAATGACTGCATAATATTCCAGTATATGTTACTAGTAAATCATAGGAATATAATACCCAACTGAAGCATTACAATGAACACAACTAGTGCAGGAGATGGAATTCCAGCTGAGCTATTTCAAATCCTAAAATATGATGCTGTTAAAGTGCTGCACTCAATATGCCAGCAAATTTGGAAAACTCAGCAGTGGCCACAGGACTGGAAAAGGTCAGTTTTCATTCCAATCCCAAAGAAAGTCAATTCCAAAGAATGTTCAAACTAGCACACAGTAGCACACATTTCATGTGCTACCAAGGTAATGCTCAAAATCTTTCAAGCTAGGCTTCCACAGTATGTGAACTGAGAACTTCCAGGTGTTTAAACTTGATTTAGAAAAGGCAGAGGAACTAGAGATCAAGTTGCCAACATCCATTGGATCATAGAAAAAGCAAGGGATTTCCAGGAAAACATCTACTTCTGCTTCATTGCCTATGCCAAAGCCTTTGTGTGGATCACGACAAACTATGGAAAATTCTTAAAGAGATGGGAAAACCAGACCACCTGACCTGCCTTCTGAGAAATCTGTGTGCAGGTCAAAAAGCAACAGTTAGAACCAGCCAAGTTGGGACTGGTTCCAAATCGGGAAAGGAGTACATCAAGCCTGTATATTCTCACCCTGCTTATTTAATGTATGTGCAGAGTACATCATGTGAAATTCCAGGCTGGATGAAGCGCAAACTGGAATCAAGATTGCCGAGAGAAATATCAATAACCTCAGATATGCAGGTGACACCACCCTTATGGCAGAAAGGAAGAGGAACTAAAGAGCTCCTTGAGGAAGGTGAAAGAGGAGAGTGAAAAAGCTGGCTGAAAATTCAACATTCAAAAAAACTAAGATCATAGCATCTGGTCTCATCCTGGCAAATAGATGGGGAACAAGTGACAGTGTTTATTTTCTTGGGCTCTAAAATCACTGCAGATGGTGACTGCAGCCATGGAACTAAAAGATGCTTGCTCCTTGGAAGAGAAGTTATGACAAACCTAGATAGTGTATTAAAAAGCAGAGACATCACTTTGCTGACAAAGGCCCATATAGTCAAAGCTCTGTTTTTTTCCAGTAGTCATGTATGGATGTGAGAGTTGGACCATAGTGATGCAGGCACTGAAGAATTGATGGCTTTCAAACTTTGGTGCTGGAGAAGACTCTTGAGAGTCTCTTGGACAACAAGGAGATCTTAAAGGAAATCTTAAAGGAAATCAACCCTGAATATTCTTTGGAAGGATCGATGCTGAGGCTGAAGCTCTGATGCTTTGGCTACCTCATGCCAAACTCATTGGAAAGATCCTGATGCTGGGAAGGATTGACGGCAGGAGGAGAAGGGGACGATAGAGGATGAGATGATTGGTTGGATGGCATCACTGATTCAACGGACATGAGTTTGAGCAAACTCCAGGAGATGGTGATGGACAGGGAAGCCTGGTGTGCTGTAGTCCATGGAGTGACAAAGAGTCAGCCTTGACTTAGCAACTGAACAACAACAAATGAGATATAGTTTATTCTGCCTGTGTCTATGTCTGAACAAAGAGAATAGTTTGAGAGTTTGGGGGATGTCATAATTCTTTTCAAGTTGTGTGGCTCAAATATCAAAATATATCTTTAATAGATCCTGTGCTATAAATATCTATTATCATTATCAATAGCTATCACATATTGATCTCTAAGTATTAAGCAACAAGTACATTATGTGGTCAATATTTGCAGCTCTTTGAGGTAGATACTGTTATCTCTGCTTTTAGTTAAGGAACCCAAGTCAAAAAAGAAAAACGGTTAAATACCTCATGAATGGCTAAGACCTGTGTCTAATTCCACCATCTATGCTCTCAACTGCTATCGTGTGCCCATTTAATATTAGCAGTAGATTCATTTCTTCCTTTCCTGAATGTTTTTATTTTCACCCTGTGTAGCTCCCAAATAGCATGATTTTTAATCGGTATTTTCATTCTACACCTAATGTGTATGTACTATGCTCAGTTCTGCTACAAAATGCATAGAAACAAAAGTCATAGTACTTGCTGAAAAGCTTCTTATCGTCTCTTTAAGGCGCAGTGTCTATATTTGTGCAAGTTTTAGGCTCATAAAATACTTAAGTGTCCATACAAGTGAGGATAAACGCTATCCCATGGTGGTACAGGAGTGATTTCCAAGTTAGTATTATGATTTAAAGGAATGATATGTCATTGTAAGGCAGAATAGCCTAGAATATTCTGCTAAGTGAATACGTATCTGTGATACAGAGAAAAGATATTTGCTTGTAAAAATAGAATATATTTTTAAAATTTGAAGATATACTCCTTTATTTTGGTATTCCAAGATCATATTTAGTGTCTTTCTTTTAAAATGATTCTGTTGGCTAGTTATTAGATTGTGTTAATCTCTGGGGATTCCCTTAAAACCAATACTATATATAATCCAAGAGTCCATTTTAGCTGGTCAGGTACTCACATCTAAAATTGCAGATTTTGGTAAAATGCAGCCTGGAATTTAATTTATGGAACTTAGTCATGTGGCTCTGTTTTATGAATAGTTCTTCAAGCACATGTAAATATAATGCTAGTTCTTTTTGGGTGTGCCAGTTATCTGTCAGACCTTCCACATTTTAATTCTGATTCTCAAACCAGTACTGAAATCAGAATTCCCTTTCATCGCTCTATTCTGCTTCTGATTAAATATCTTTTTTTATATAGATGCTTATATAGCACAGAGAAAGATATAATTCTTTTAATGGTCTTACAATTTTGTATAAACTCAACCAGATAATCACATAGGGGGTTTAAGGAAATTCATTCCGATAGCTATGAGAAAAAAAAAAAAAAATTGTAGATCAGTGTGGCATTATATTTAATCCATTATCCATTTTCATCTTATTACCAACTTGCCTCAGGATATAAAATATGTACTGACATGATATCAGTACATTAAGTAGCTATTTATTTTTCTTTGAATGCTCTTCTGTAAAACAAAAAGTTAGTGTTGAAAATGCTAGGTGGTTAGTCTCGTTTGCCAGGGTTCATGACCTGCATTGTGAAGGACTTAACTGTTTTAGCAACACTGAGCTTTGGAGCTGGAAAAAATACCTGAGCTTGATCAAGTATGTTTCTGTAACTTCAGTGTGTGTGAATTCACCTAAAGAGCTTAGCAAAACACAGCTTCCTGGGTTCCCCCTCAAAGCTTCTGATTGAGGTGAGGCCTGAGAATATGCATTCTAACATGTGTCCAGGTGAGGCTGATGTTGCTGATTTGGGAACTATAAGAACCACTGTTGTAGCTTAAGACTTTCTTTTGACCAAGAAGAAAATTGAGGACACAAGCGAGGTCACCCATGTATGTGTATGAATCAGATACTGTCCCTTCGCTGCTCGAAGCCCTGCTGTGGTTTCTTGTTGTACCTGGAATAAAATCCCCTGTCTTTATTATTCAGAATATCCTTCATTCCTGGTTCCTTCCTGTCTCTCCACACCATGGTCTCTATAGAGACTTACTGCACTTCTTTCCAGTTATTCAAGGGCCATGTTCTTATTTCAGCATAAAAAGCAATTAATATAGGAACATGGCACAGAACAAAGAGTGAAGGTTTGATTTATAGAGGCTTTCAATACCGTTTTTAAATGCTTACCATTTCCTTGGGGCTCCAAATATTGGTAATACTAGCTGCATGCTTAGTGATTTATCGGTTTTCACTTCCATGAAATGGGTCCATCTTGATTATTCTATGTGTTTAATTTGGCAGAGAAGCTGATTTGCATTATAATAATGGCTAATATTTATTGGTTGTGTGCCACATACCATGCAAAGTATTTAACAAACTTTATCATATTTTATCTTCATAAAAGCCATATAAAGTGGGTATTACTCATATCTCTTTTACTAGTGAGGGGACAGAGACTTAGAGGATTAAGTAACTTTTTGAATGTCACAAAGCTAATAAGGGCAGTATTGAGATTTAGAGTCTTATTTCTTTGTCTAGAATCTCCATTCTTGGACTATAAACTATACTGCCTCAATTATATAGTGAAATAACTACTGTGTCTGTCTAAAGAGCCTCAACTGGTCAAATGATGACAACCTGTTCTTCTGGATGCTATTTTATCAGAAAAGCAGGTGGTACCAGGCGGAGAGAATGGAGGGAAGGGATGGTTAGGGAGTTTGGGATGGACATGTACACACTGCTGCATTTAAAATGGATAACCACAAGGGCCTATTGTATAGCACAGGGAACTCTGCTCAATGTTATGTGGCAGCCTGAATGGGAGGAGAGTTTGGGGGAGAATGAATACATGTATATGTATGGTTGAGTTCCTCTTCTGTCCACCTGAAATTGTGACAACACTGATTTAATTGGCTGTACTCCAATGTAGAATAAAAAGTTAAAATATTAAAATCAGGTTACACCTTCGGAAGGAGAAAGGGAACTTTTAGCTTAAAAGGACCTTTACAAAGACATACTAAAGTAATTAAATTGGGGTTAAGTATGGTCATATTAAAACAAAGTTCAGTACCTCAAAGTGCCATGCCTTTTATCGTGATAATTGAAGAGTTTATGTGTGAGTCAATAGAGGAAAGACATTTGGTCTACTTTACATGCTATATCTCAACTGTCCTTGAGAGTGGTTTATCCCTCATACATTCTCAGTAATGGAAAAACCTAATACACTGAAATTACTTTTAAGGCTAAAGGCATTTGAGAAGCAGTGGCACATAGGCTGAAAACCATAGAACCTCCTTTAGTCTGAAGTTACAGAAAGACATCAGACAAACACTACTTCCTTTGAAAAGTTATTTGTGATCAGGACTTAACCATTGGTCAAATAAACAAATGCTCTATTTCTGAAGGGTCAGAAAAATATTGGAGCAATCTGAAGTTAGTCTGAAATAAGATTAGTTTTACAGAAGCAAATTCCTTCAGTGTTTTTCATTTGTTTTCTCTTAATAACTACTTTACCTCAAAATATCAGCACTTTTTGAAATTTTGCCATGAGATCTTCTGCCTTCTTTCCTTTCTTGTTTCTCTTCTCTTCTTATTTCATTTAAACATGAATTTCCTTATGCCATTCTACACATTGTTTCTTCACACTTACAATGTGCCTGTGTATATTTGCTTTAAGTATTAAACCCATTAGAACTGAAGTCTACATATCAGACCTTTGTAATGGTGTGAGACTTCCTGTCTTAAAGACTTTGGTGAAATTCAGAAGCTTAATGGAATGGAATGGAAACCAATGCAGGCCCAGTTTTATATCATTATAATAATCTTCCGTTCCAAAGCACAACTATATGCATTAAATATATGCTTCTAATACAATTTCTAAATATGCTTAGTTGCTCAGTCGTGTCCGACTCCTTGTGACCCCATGGACTGTAGCCCACCAGGCTCCTCTGTCCATGGGGTTCTCCAGGCAAGAATACTGGAGTGGGTTGCCATTCCCTTCTCCACACAATTTCCCAAAAAAACACCAGCAAACATAATTTCATGTTTAAAGAAATACATCTTGAACAAGGAGAGACTTCCTTAGCAATGTAAATATGATATAACATCAGGAAATATATTCATTAAATTTAATATAAAATACTGATAATTATGTTAAAGATAAAGGAGGAAAAAT
Source organism: Cervus canadensis (assembly GCF_019320065.1). Lineage (NCBI taxonomy): Eukaryota > Metazoa > Chordata > Mammalia > Artiodactyla > Cervidae > Cervus > Cervus canadensis. The sequence continues at coordinate 84,368,452 of NC_057391.1, forward strand.
AATCACAGAAATATTGGATATAGTCTATATATATTTATAATTTAAAATAATCAAAATAAGCTTAGATTAGAATAGAACTTTTAATCTTCATAGTAGGAAGTTATCAAGAAGCTACAGCAAATATCATATTTTTTCAGGTTAGACACAAAGCAAGGATGCTGATTATCATTCCTAGTTATTGTTTACATAGAGAAACTAACCAATAAAATAAGAAAAGAAAATCAGATGCATAAAGATTTGTGAGGAATATACTGAAATTTCCTAATTGGTGAAAAGCCCATGAAGGTCCATAGGTAAACTATTAGAACTAAAAGTGATTTCAGTAAGTTTGCTGGTTAGAAGATAAACATAAGAACCTAATTAGCTTTTCTATACAGTTGTAATTACCAATTACAATGTAGAACCAAAATTTTGTATACAGTAGCTACGAAAATATAAAGACACTATGAATCAATCTAAAAAGAACCATGACCTTTATGAAGAAAAATAACAAATTACAGAATATCATTGAAGATAATAAAGTTCTGGAAAAATCATCAGTATCTATCATTTCATGAGTATACTCAATAATATAAAGATGCCAATTCTCCCTAAATTATTCCATAAATCTAATACAGCTGGGCTTCCCAGGTGGTACAGTGGTGAAAATCCACCTGCCATTGCAGGAGACTCAGAACATGGATTTGATACCTGGCTTGGGAAGATCCCCCGGAGTAGGATATGGCAGCCCATTCCAGTATTCTTCTGGCTTTAAAGAATCTGCCTGCAATGTCGGAGACCTGGGTTAGATTCCTGGGTCGGGAAGATCCCCTGGAGAAGGGAATGGCTACCTACTCCAGTATTTTTTTTCTTTTTTCTTTTTAAATTAATTAATTTATTTTACTTTACAACATTGTATTGGTTTTGCGGTACATTGGTTTTGTCCTGGAGAATTCTATGGACAGAGGAGCCTGGCAGGCTACAGTCCATGGGGTCACAAAGAGTTGGACACACCTGAGCGTGAATGTATGCAATACTTTACCCAAAATTCCAATAAAGTTTCAGAATTAATTGATTTTATTTTTAGCTGTTCTGTGTCTGTTACTGTACACAGGTTTCTTTAGTTGTGGAAAGTGGGAGGTACTCTAGTTGTGGTGCACGAGCTTCTTCTCATCACTGTGGCTTCCTGTGGCATGCAGGCTATAGGGTGCAGGCTCAGTAGTTTCAGCACAGGGCTCCGTTGCTTCGTGGCATATGGAATCTTCCTGGACCAGGGATTGAGCCCATATCCCCTGCATTGGCAGGCAAATTCTTATCCACTGGACCACCAGGGAATTCCCCCAACAATCTTCTATGTAACTTGACAGCTGATCTTATAAAACTCATGTGTACATGCTAGGTGTCAAAATAGCCAAGATATTTCTTGGGGAATGAGAAATGAATGATAGAGAAGACTTTCCCTACCAACTATTAAGGTATATTTTATAACCATAATAATTACAGTAGTGGGACACAGGGATATAGACACGTGTGATAGAATAGAGCTCAGTAACTGTCTCATGAAATACAGAAAAATCATACATAACCAGGTTGATGTTACAAATCAGTGGTCAGCGGATAAGCTAGTCAAAAATGGCGCTGAGGTAGTGGTTACCTTTATGGAAAAAATAAAATTCGTCTTCATCTTTACATGAAAATAAATTGAGTACTTAAAAGTTAAATTTAAAATGCAAAACTTTAAGATTTTTAGAAGAAAATACAGGTGAATAGCTTTATGACCTATGTGTGGAAAAGATTTCTTTTAGAAGAGCAGAGACAAAGCATAGACCATAAAGAAAATATTGATTAATTTCACTGTAACTTAATGTAAATCTTATGTTCAAGGGAAAACATGATAAAAAATCAAAAAGGTAAGCCAGTGACTGGGAGAAACTATTGGCAGTGCATATATTGTGATTTTTATTGGTGTATAATGGATTTAAAATGGGCTTCAGGTGTACAGAAAAGTAAATCAGTTACACATACACATGTCCCCTCTTTTACAAATGCTTTTCACATATAGGCCATTACAGAGTCGTGAGCAGAGTTCCCTGTGCTGTTCATTCGGTTCTTACTAGCTAGCTATTTTGTAAGTAGTAGCTGTGTATATGTCAATCCCAATATCCCAGTTTATCCCTCCCTATCTTACCCGCTGGCCACCATAGGTTTATCTCCTACATCTGTAACTCTGTTTCTGTTTTATAGGTAAGTTCATTTAGACCCTTTTTCTGGACTCCACATAAGTGAAATCATATGATATTTGTGTCTATGTGACTGACTTCACTCGGTATGACAATCTCTAGGTCCATTCATGTTGCTGCAGGTGGCGTTATTTCATTCTTTTTTAAGATTGAGTAATACTCCATTGTGTATGTATATGTATTAGAGAAAGAAATGCACCCCACTGCAGTATGCTTGCCTAGCAAATCCCGTGGACAGCGGAGCCTAGCAGACCATAGGCCATGGAGCCGCAGAGGGTCGGACAGGACTTAGCAATGAAACAGCAGCAGCAATGTGTACACATACCCCACAACTTCTTTATTCATTCCTCTGCTGATGGACATTTAGATTGCTTTCACGTCTTGGTTATTGTAAATAGTGCTGCAGTGAACATTGGGATGCCTGTGTCTTTTCAAATTATGGATTTCTTTGGATATACGCCCAGGAATGGGATTGCTGAATCATATGGAAGATTAGCAAAAATTAATAATTCTAATATTAAATATTGACAAAGAGGACGAACACTGAGAATCTTCATATCCTAAATAGTGAGAGTGTGAAATAGACAACCACTTTGGAGTGCAGTTTAGCATTGAAATTAAGCAAGACATTTGACTTAATTAGCGTACATCTACATAAATGCTTTAGAGAGACTTTCAAAAAAGTGCATGTTTAGATAATTACTAGAATGTACATTGGAACAATGCTTGCAATGTAAAAAAAATTAGCAGTCTAAATCAACGTGAGAACATAAATGAGTAGTAGATCTCAGTACAATTGAATCCCGTTCACCAGTGGAAGAAAACAGACGGGAGCTGCACGCGACGTTGGTGATCCTCAAAGTCATGGTCTCAGTTGGAGAAAGCAAGTTACGCAATCAGGGACTTCCTCAATGGCTCAACAGTGAAGAATCTGCCTGCAATGCAGGAGACACAGGAGTTGAAGTTTCAGTACCTGGGTTGGACAGATCCCTTGGAGGAGGAAATGGCAACCTACTCCAGTATTCTTGCCTGAAAAATCCTGTGGACAGAGACGCCTAATGGGTTACAGTCCATAGGGCTGCAAACAATCAGCCTCAACTGAGCACACAGTTCAGAGGCAACAGAATGATACCTTTGGATAAAATTTGTAAACATGTTCTATAATCCAAAATACTTGACGTAAAGATGTATGTGTGCCTCAGTCACGTCTGACTCTTTGCGACCCCATGGACTGTAGCCCGCCAGGCTCCTCTGTCCATGGGATTCTCCAGACAAGAATACTGGAGTGGGTTGCCATCCCCTCCTCCAGGGAATCTTCCAGGATCAGGGATCGAACCTGTGTCTCCTGCATTGGCAGGCGGATTCTTTACCACTGAGCCACCTGGGAAGTCCAATGTAAAGATCCACATATATAAAAAATTAAAACATGCTGGGACATGATGAACTTCCCAGGATAAATGTTACTTCTGGTAAGAGAAGGAGATGGGACTGCTGTAAGGGGGGCTTACCTGTGTTTGTAATATTTTATTTCTTCAAAAAGAATCTGAAACAAATACAGTAGAATATTAGGGGGAAAAAAACTAAATTTAGGTACATGGATATTTATTATTATTTCTATTTGTTTGAATGAAACATTTCAAAATTAAATAAAGACCACTTAGCCCCACTGAGCCCATGGATGCTGAGTGATCAGGTTTATTCATTAAGTTCCTGCATTTCCTGCTGTCAATGGGACTGATTAAAATTATATATGACCGAATAGCATAACTATTCAGACTCTTTGAGAAAATGTCAAAATTGTGAATGTTAAATTTTGAAATGTCAAGGTCCAACTCTAGACAGGCAAAACCAACTGAGGACTAAACGGATACAAGTTAAAACAAAATAAAATAAATGCTGTATGATAATAGAGTTCAGAAGATTCTGTATTCTCTCCTTCCCCCATAAAATCAGACCAGAGAATTGGTGTTCGCCCTCCTGAAGGATTATCTGTCTATATGAGCAGCTGCCAGCCTCCAACACCCTACAGGGTAATAGAAACCAGAATAAAGCAAAACCTGCTCATGGGAAGGGAAAAGAATACTCCACAAAATGGCTACACCTTCCCAGATACATCCTTCACCTCCCCAAGCAGCTTTTCCATCCTTGACCTTCTCATTGGAAACCCCTCCTTAAGCAGTTCACGCAGCTCGGCAAATGTTAGGGTGACATTTGGACTGGGCTCGCGTGATCAGTTCGCCTGAGTGTCTGTGCTCCCCCAGGGGCCTGCCAAGCTCCAGAAGAGCAGTATTAGCCTTGCAGGCCTCACCTCCCAGAGCTAGCAATAACATTTACCAGCTACAGTTTTCTCCATCTTCAAATATTTCCTCTGGCTCACGTGATGGAGATCCAGCTCCTCCATAGACCGGGACGTAAAGAGAGTGGTTGAGAGAGAGGGAAGCCCTCTTTTAAGAACTTTTAACATTTACCTTTCATTAAAGATTGTACTTGTGTTTTAATTTGGCTTTCCTCCTAGGATTTTGACATGTTTGTGGAAAATTAGTTACTAAAATTGCATACCTGGTGGGGGTGGGGGCACATCCCTTTGATTTTTATCATGTCAGTGGAACTGGAAAAAAACTGCATCTGGTTGGTGAGGAATGGGATGTGAGTGTCCACCTGAAATCTCAAAGAATCCAGACTTGACAAGGAAATTATATTATTCTTAATCATAACTTAGAAAACAATTTTGGAGCCCTGCTATGCTTAATACACACCTAGGACTGGGCTAGTCAAGACTTAAAGTCAGAATGGCCCCTCTTGTTTGTTGTATAAATGCCTCAATGGATGATGGAATTGATTAGGAATGAATTGACCATCTTCCCAACAGCCTAATGAGCCATGTACTAATCATCCTATTTCATTAGTGAGGAAACTGAGGCTCAGAGAGATTAACTTGTCGAGTTGCCACAGTAGCTCATGTCAGGTCTTTGTATACAGAGCATAATTACACTGCTATAATCTGTACTGATAGAGGCACGTGCATGTCAGAAATGTGATGACAGGCACTAGCAGGGAAGTTCAAAATGAATAAGAACACAATAGAATTCCAATCAATAAATGTAGAAGGAGAGAGGGCAAGAGAGGATCACCACCAGGCAGATACTGCAGTAATGAATGTTGCAGATAAGATCCATCAATAATGATGACTCTATATGCAAGACAGCAAAAGAGACACAGATGTATAGAACAGTCTTTTGGACTCTGTGGGAGAAGGTGAGGGTGGGATGATTTGAGACAATAGCATTGAGACATGTGTATTATCATATGTGAAACAGATCGCCAGTCCAGGTTCGATGCATGAGACGGGGTGCTCAGGGCTGGTGCACTGGGATGACCCAGAGGGATGGGATGGGGAGGGGGTGGGAGGGGGGTTCAAGATGGGGGACACCTGTACATCCATGGCTGATACATGCCAATGTATGGCAGGAACCACTACATTATTGTAAAGTGGTTAGCCTCCAATTAAAATAAATAATTAAAAAAATAAACTACTTCTAGTTACATACCACAAAAAAAAAAAAAAAGATTCATTAATGGATGCTAAAATTAGTGGGTGAAAATTTGAGAAGAATCAGCATTTGCCTGGGCGAAGAATCAGCATTTGCCTAGGCTCAAAGTATCTTCTTGGAGAAGGAAATGGCAACCCACTCTAGTGTTCTTGCCTGGAGAATCCCAGGGACTGGGGAGCCTGGTGGGCTGCTGTCTATGGGGTCACACAGAGTCAGACACGAATGACGCAACTTAGCAGCAAAGTATCTTCCATGAGATATTTCTCAAGTAGGAAGGAAAAGGCAGGTGCATAACTGTTCTTTTTACTGAAAAGACCTGGGAGATACCAACTTAACCAAGTAACCAAGGAAACATCACCAGTAAAAAGACATGTCAACATCATGAACCCCTTGATATAATGCACTGAGAAGGACACAATGTCAGTTTCATGGTAGTCTTTCCAAAATGCATAACCTCACACCAGTCATGAACAAACACTGGACAAACCCAAACTGAAGACATTTGATAAAATATCTGACTGGTACTCTTTAAAATGACATGGAAAACAGGAAGGATGGAGAGATTAGTGTGTAGTGGAGAATACTAAGGAGAAATAACAACTAATGCAATATGAGATCCTGAAATAGAAAAAGAACATTTGTGGAAAAAGTCATAAAATTGAAAAGATCTGAAGTTTACTTAAAATATTGTATCAGTGTTATTTTCCTACTATTTATACTCAAACAATGGTTATGTAAGATATTGGCATTAGGGGAAGTAGAGTGAGAGGTATAAGAGAATGTTTGGTATAATTTTTGCAACTTTTCTGTAAGTTTGAAATAAAATATTTGAAAAAACAACAGGAACAGAAACAGAAAAATGAACAGGAAGTATATTTGCCTTCAGATTTGCTTATAGCATGAAGAGAGAAGCAAACATGTAAAGTAAAATAAAAGGCACACAAAAATAGTCTTTCAGGCACTGCCCGTATTATGTGTATACACTGCAGGAAGGGGCCGTGGGGAAGTGGTTGATCTCCACTGGAGTGGGAGTGCAGGAAGCCAGGATAGACTGCATAGAGAAGGGGATGCTTGAGGTGTTTGGTTTTTTTTTTTTCACTATCTGTTTTACTGAGAACCTATTATGTGCCAGCCACTCATCTAGAAAGCAGTTACTTGGTAATAAACACAAAAACAGTACTGCTTTCATGGAGCTTGCTTCATAGAAGGAGGTGTCAGATAAACACATGAGCAAAAAACTGATATTTTCAGTGCGGGGATAAAATATAAGTGAGCTAATATGGTAGAACACACGTGGAGAAATGGGGAGTTAGATAGGATGATGGGGAGATATCTTTCTGACAAGCTGCTGGTTAGGCTGTTAAGGCCAAGGTATGAATGAGAAGAGGCTAGCTGTGCAAAAAATTTAAGGAGCAAGTAGATCTATGCTGACAGGTTGGCTGGATTCCCGACCACAAGAACAAATTGCTGTGTCCTGTTCATCAAGACAAAGAGAGGACAGTGTGCTGGGCTGTAATGGACAAGAGGATAATAGTGGAAGTTGAGCTGCAGAAGTAGGTTGAGCAGTTGACTTTAAGTTCAGCCACAGCCTGGCATACTTTTGAGTAAATGGTGGTTCCATTAATAATTACACCAGGACAATAGAAATAAAATGGAACTGTCTGGGCTAAACCTAGACATATGGTCACCTGATAGAGAAGAAACAAGTCATGTAGGACTTTGTGAGTTAAGCAAGGAGTACAAATGTATTCTAAGTGCATTAGGGAGGCACGGGCAGGGATAGCAGGGGAAGGAAGTGATTTCTTTGTCTGCCAAGTGGAGAATAGCCTATTGAGAGCAAAGAATGGAAGTAGGGGAAGAACTAAAAGTCTGGCTTGCACAGAGGGAACGGAGGCTCGCTAAGGAAGGAGACACGGAAAGGGAGACTTGCTCAGTTTTGAAGGTAGAATCAGTGAGTTTTCTTACTCTTGGTAGATAGGCCAGGACTAACCATGATGATGTGATCACTCACCTAGAGCCAGACATCCTGGAATGCAAAGTCAAGTGGGCCTTAAGAAGCATCAGTATGAATGAAGCTAGTAGAGGTGATGGAATTCCAGTTGAGCTATTTCAAATCCTAAAAGATGATGCTGTGAAAGTGCTGCACTCAATATGCCAGCAAATTTGGAAAACTCAGCAGTGGTCACAGGACTGGAAAAGGTCAGTATTCATTCCAGTCCCAAAGAAAGGCAGTGCCAAAGAATGTTCAAACTATCGCACAATTGCATTTGTTTCACACGCTAGCAAAGTAATGCTCAAAATTATCCAAGCTAGGCTTCAGCAGTATGTGAACTGAGGATTTCCAGATGTTCAAGCTGAATTTAGAAAAGGCAGAGGAACCAGAGATTAAATTGCCAACATCTGTTGGACCATAGAAAAAGCAAGAGAATTCCAGAAAGACACTTGTTTCTGCTTCTTTGACTATGCTAAAGCCTTTGATGTGTAGATCACAACAAACTGTGGAAAATTCTTAAAGAGATGGGAATACCAGACCACCTGACCTGCCTCCTAAAAAATCTGTATGCAGGTCAAGAAGCAACAGTTAGAACCGGACATGGAACAACAGACTGGTTCTAAATTGGGAAAGGAGTACGTTAAGGCTGTGTATTGTCGCCCTGCTTATTTAACTTACACGCAGAGTACATCATGCGAAATACCGGGCTAGATCCAGCACAAGCTGGAATCAAGATTTCTGAGAGAAATATCAATAACCTCAGATATACAGGTAAGTAAGTAAGTAAGTGAGTGAAAGTTGCTCAGTCATGTCCAACTCTTTGTGACCCCATGGACTATACAGTCCATGGAGTTCTCCAGGCCAGAATACTGGAGTAGGTAGCCTTTCACTTCTCCAGGAGATCTTCCCAACCTAGGGATTGAACCCAGGTCTCCCACAGTGCAGGCAGATTCTTTACCAGCTGAGCCACAAGGGAAGCCCATGACACCACCTTTATGGCAGAAAGTGAAGAGGAACTGAAGAGCCTCTTGAAAAAAGTGAGAGAGGAGAGTGAAAAAGCTGGCTTAAAACTCAACATTCAAAAAACTAAGATCATGGCATCTGGTCCCATCACTTCATGTCAAATAGATGGGGAAACAATGGAAACAGTGACAGACTTTATTTTTGGGGGCTCCAAAATCACTGCAGATGATGACCACAGCCATGAAATTAAGATGCTTGCTCCTTGGAAGAAGAGCTATGACCAACCTAGACAGCATATTAAAAAGCAGAGACATTACTTTGCCAACAAAGGTTCGCCGACAAAGCTATGGTTTTTCCAGTAGTCATATATGAATGTGAGAGTTGGACCATAAAGAAAGCTGAGCACCAAAGAATTGATGCTTTTGAACTGTGGTGTTGGAGAAGACTTTGAGAGTCCCTTGGACTACAGGGAGATCCAACCAGTCCATCCTAAAGGAAATCAGTCCTGAATATTCATTGGAAGGACCTATGCTGAAACTGAAGCTCCAGTATTTTGGCCACATGATGTGAAGAGCTGACTCGTTGGAAAAGAGCCTGATGCTGGGAAAGACTGAAGGCAGAAGGAGAAGGGGATGACAGAGGATGAGATGGTTGGATGGCATCACTGACTCAATGGGCATGAGTTTGAGCAAACTCCGGGAGTTGGTGATGGGCATGGAAGCCTGGCGTGCTGCAGTCCATGGGGTTGCAAAGAGTTGGACATGACTGAGCGACTGAACTGAACTGAACCAGTTGGCTAGGGATTGTAGAACATTCCATATGATGGGAGTGGCAAGAACAGAGTCACAGGGGTGGTGCATATTCTAAAAGCCCATAGTGTTTTTATGGGGAAATTAAAGGGGTGCAGAAGGGCAGGCGACTGTGTTGGAGATATGACTGGGGCCATCAAAGACTTAGAATCCAATGCTCATTAGTTGATGTTGTGATGCCATTGAAAGCACTTTACTCTAAAGTGACATGGTTTGATTTGTTTTTAGAAAAATGACACTCACTCAACAGGAGAATAAAAGGATAAAAGAGAAAAGGAACCCTGAAAACAGGGATACCTTCTGCTAGTTAGAGAAATAAACAAGAAACCAGAAACATTTGGAGGGTGGTAGAATAAGGTGAGGGACTTTTATTTTTACTGGAGATTGTCTATCCATTCATCAGACACACCCTTGAACGTCTAGTGGTTTTTACAGTATAATTAAGTGTTGACTCAGGGACTGTTAGATAGTGTCACTGAGTCATAAAGAAGTTCCAGGAGGAAAGCTTTAGGGACAAATTAATGTCAGGTACCATGTAACTTTCTTCTTCTGCTCCAGTGCTATTCTTGGCCCACTCTTTTTTAAGTTTTAGCAATCTCTGTCAGACTAGGGTGCCTCACATGCAATTTTGGCTAGCTAAGCATGGTGGCGGAGCCAGATAACTTGTTCCCTGCAGACTTATAAACTCATGATCTGTGGGCTGGTAATATAATTTACAGTACACTTTGCCAGCCCTGTAAAACAGCTTTCTGTTTGTAGGGGATTGGGGGCCTGACAAGGAAAAGTCTTTATAGCTTAATCATAGCTGTGTTCTCCATTGTTACTGCAGTAGCAGCCTGTGTGTGACGTATCCTAGTCATCTGTCAGACAGTTACAACTTTTTTAGAAAATTTGGCAGACCTAGGCATAGCATCAGTCTTTGCTCAATAGCCACACTGATATCCTCTTACCTTAGGAAGTAGTAACCCTAGCATGCACCTTCATCTTTTGTGACAAAGGAATTGAGACATACTTATTAGATATTCCATAGCTGTGGCTTTTGCCTTGATAAAAATTATCTGAGATTGCTCTTCCAAAATTCTTATAAAATGATATTGATAGAAAGCTTGAGAATAGAAAAATCAGAGCGATGCCAGCCGTGAACATAGTCAAATGATTATCTTGCTGTAAATTTCTTCTCCCTAGTATGTGACAGCAGCTACTTGATGATTATATCACCGAGCTCATGGGTTTACTTCCATTCAGCCACTGCCCTCAGGAGACTATGGCTAATGTTAAAGCTGTACCAATGGGAACTTTGTCCATTTCTAGATGCCCAGTGGAGAACAGTGCTGGAAAACATAATAGGCACTAAAAGACTATGTGTTCAGTCGCTCAGTCATGTCCCACTCTTTGTGACCCCATGAACTGCAGCACGCCAGGCCTCCCTGTCCATCACTAACTCCCGGACTTTACCCAAACTCATGTCCATTGAGTCAGTGATGCCATCCAACCATCTCATCCTCTGTCGTCCCCTTCTCTTCCTGCCCCCAATCCCTCCCAGCATCAGGGTCTTTTCTAATGAGTCAGCTCTTCACATCAGGTGGCCCGAGTATTGGAGTTTCAGCTTCAACACCCGTCCTTCCAATGAACACCCAGGATGGATCTTCTTTAGGATGGACTGGTTGGATCTCCTTGCAGTCCAAGGGACTCTCCAGAGTCTTCTCCAACACCACAGTTCAAAAGCATCATTTCTTTGGCGCTCAGCTTTCTTTATAGTCCAACTGTCACATCCATACATGACCACTGGAAAAACCATAGCCTTGACTAGATGGACCTTTGTTGACAAAGTAATGTCTCTGCTTTTTCATATGTTGTCTAGGTTGGTGATAACTTTTCTTCCAAGGAGTAAGTGTCTTTTAATTTCATGCCTGCAATCACCATCTGCAGTGATTATGGAGCCCCAGAAAATAAAGTCAGCTAACGTTTCCACTGTTTCTCCGTTTGCCATGAAGTGATGGGACCAGATGCCATGATCTTAGTTTTCTGAATGTTGAGCTTTAAGCGAACTTTTTCACTCTCCTGTTTCACTTTCATCAAGAGGTTCTTTAGTTCTTCTTCACTTTCTGCCATAAGGGTGGGGTCATCTGCATATCTGAGGTTATTGATATTTCTCCCATCTATCTTGATTCCAGCTTATGCTTCTTCCAGCCCAGCGTTTCTCATGATGTACTCTGCATATAATTTAAATAAGCAGGGTGACAATATACAGCCTTGACGAACTCCTGTTCCCATTTGGAACCAGTCTGTTGTTTCATGTCCAGTTGAAACTGTTGCTTCCTGACCTGCTTACAGGTTTCTCAAGAGGAAGGTCAGGCGGTCTGGTATTCTCATCTCTTTCAGAATTAGCACAACTATTGACTTTAAAAGATGCCGTAATGATCTGGAAATGAATAACACGGATGATGTAGAAGAGCATGTTTTACTGAGCAAGAATTGGCAGGGGCATCGATTGACTGATATGTCAACCTTAGACACTATGTAGGATCCAACATTCACTGTAACAGCATTCTAAGTTTTGCAAAACTGTGAAACTTAATTCCAGGGATAGTTTATTAACCTTGGAATAAGCTAGTGACTCTCGATTCTACTGTACATGAATGTGGAGCTCTTAGCTGCCCCTCTGTTAATTCTCTTAGTTATATCCATTAAAAAAAAAAATCTTTTAATTCATGTTCATTGTGAATTGGGCTTCCCAGGTGGCGCTAGTGGTAAAGAACCTGCCGGTCAGTGCAGAAGACATAGATGTGGGCTCCAATACTGGGTCAGGAATATTCCCTGGAGGAGCTCATGGCAACCCACTCCAGTATTCTTACCTGGAGAATCCCATGGACAGAGAAACCTGGTGGGCTACAGTTCATTGGGTCACAAAGAATCAGACACAGCTGAGCGACTTAGCTTGCACACATGCCATCATTGTGAATCGGGTGCAATGTCTGGAACAATTCTTTTGTATTTCCATTATGTAGCTAACTCTGCTTAAGTAGTGTTGGAAGTATAGTAGCTTGTATGTATGTCATACATAGGCGAACCCTGGTAGTTCAGACAGTAAAGAATTCACCTGCAATACAGGAGACCCGGGTTCAGTCCCTGCATTGGGAAGATTGCTTGGGGAAAGAAATGGCTACCCACTCCACTCTTCTTGCCTGGAGAATCCCATGGAAAGAGGACCCTGGCAACAGTCCTTGGGGTTGCAAAGAGTCGGACACAACTGCAAGACTAAGCATGCACACACTATATACATATGATATATGTGTATCATATATAGTTGTCAACAGTACTGTGAGTCAGGTGCTTCAATAGATCTTTAAGTATTTATATAAGTATTTAAGTATTTAATATATATATTTAAGTGTTTAAATATATATGTATATATATAGAGAAACACACATATATGTACCTATACACACACACACACACACACACACACACACGTATGTCTATTGATTCAACTCTTTCAGATCATTGCTAATTTTATACAGCCTGATTTTGAAAGTAGGGTCCCAAATATGAAAAAAAAATAAGGTTATTAATAAGCTCCTTATGGACTGTAGCCTACCAGGCTCCTCCGTCCATGGGATTCTCCAGGCAAGAATACTAGAGTGGGTTGCCATTTTAAGAAAAAAAGTCAAAGCTTTTCAATATTGCTTCAGTTTCTTCAGTTTTGAAATTAAGGTTTGAATGCAGGTAAATTTAAGTTTCTGACTCTAAATTTTGTGCAATTCAAAGGCATAATCTTTCAACTTCTGTATTCTTTTTTTTTTTTCTGATAAAATCACAAGAGACTGATTCTACTTTAATCAGTTAATTAGACTTCTGAAAACTTCTTCACTGGTTTGACTCTTTTAGGAGATGTATTTTATAGTCCTAGACAATTTGACTTTGGTTCATGTTGAAATACTGTCTCAGTATCAACTTATAAAATTCCATACATAACTGATGTGTGTTGAGTTGGTTCATTGCAGAACAGTTGACAGGCAGAAAGTGTCTTCTCTTTCACTGCCCTGAAAAACTGATTTCTCTGGTCTGGCCTTGGACAGTAATGGAGCAGTCACATTCCAGTGAGCAGAGCTGTGAGCGGAACAATTCTCTGCACCTTCAACCCAGTTAATTGGAAATGAAAACACCAAAACTAGCCTGGGAAGCACAGCAAGGATGTGCATGCAAGTTGGCCATTAATCACTTAACTGTGTCTGCTCAATACTATTGTCTAACATTGTTCTAGAGTAAACTAAACATGATAAGTATACAGATCCATTCCATGCCTGCAATCAGTCACACCTGTTGATGGATCAGAAGTAAAGCTTTTTAATTCAAATTTTTAGTAACCAAATAGCATTAGTCATAATAAGAGAGCAGATGTATTCTCTGGAATACTGACAGGAAGAAAGTGAAAGTGAAGTCGCTTAGTCATGTCCGGCTCTTTGCGATCCCATGGCTATGGGATTCTCCAGGCAAGAATACTGGAGTGGGTTGCCATTTCCTTCTCCAGAGGATCTTCCCAACACAGGGATCGAACCCAGGTCTCCCGCATTGTAGGCAGACACTTTACTGTCTGTGCTACCACAGGCTCCACTGACAGGAATGGCAGAATTAGGCAGCAAGCTTTGGACAACAATGAAAATCTACAGAATAGATGTTTCTCAGGATGGAAAGCATAGCTGAATGCCAGGTTCAATCACTGAACATAGTCTGCCTATGACTGTTATGAACATGCTTATTATTAAAAGCAAATAACAAGACTCTAGGGTTCTTGAATGCAATCTCTACCATTATTATGAAAGTAGACCCAGGACTTCCCTGGTCCAGTAGTTAAGAATCTGCCATGCAATACAAGGGACACCAGTTCAGTCCCTGGTCTGGGAAGATCCCACATGCTGTGGAGCAGCTACGCCCATGTGCCACAACTACTGAGCCCGCTAGTCTCTGAGCTGCAACTACTGAAGCCTGCATGCCTACAGCCCATGCTCTGCAACAAGAGAAGTCACTGCAGTGAGAGGCCTGAACATCGCAACAAGGAATAGCCCCCACTCGACGCAACTAGAGAAAGCCTGTGTGCATCAACAAAGACCCGGTGCAGCCAGTAAATAAAATATATTAAAAAGAAAGTAGACCCATTGTATAGGGAGTTTGAGAACAAAAGAAAGCAGGATGTCTACCTTATTTCTCTATTTAGTCAAAGTAGACCTGGGTGTTCATTGGTATGACTGATGTTGAAGCTGAAACTCCAATACTTTGGCCACCTCATGTGAAGAGCTGACTCATTTGAAAAGACCCCGGTGCTGGGAAAGATTGAGGGCAGGAGGAGAAGGGGACGACAGAGGATGAGATGGTTGGATGGCATCACCAACTCAATGGACATGGGTTTGGGTGGACTCCGGGATTTGGTGATTGACAGGGAGGCCTGGCGTGCTGCAGTTCATGGGGTCGCAAAGAGTCGGACACGACGGAGCGACTGAACTGAACTGAAGACTGTAAAATAAAGAGAAAGATTAGCAGAGCACTGTATTTAGCCCTTTGCTTTTAAGGGAAGCCTGATGTGCTGCAATCCATGGGGTCGCAAAGAGTTGGACACAACTGAGTGACTACACTGAACTACACTTTGCAGAGCTCTTTCAAATGTAATTTTCTTATATGATTTTTGAAAATGATTGAAAATTTACATAAAAGAAAAAGGAAGTCTGAGTATGTGTGACTTTCCTAAGGCTGCATGCCCATGAGACATTGAGCTAGGATGGAATGTTGGCCTCCAGACACCTAGGTTCTTTGTGCTGGTCAGCATTGCCTCTAATATGGAAGTATCCATGTGTGAAAGTGATGGGTCATCTCTAGACATTAGGAAAATTAAAACACATGTGTATGCACATATGCATGTAACATTCATTGAGGACCTGTTAATATTAGATGTCTGGATCGCTTAGTAGTCATGCTCTTGGCCACCCCTTTGTGATGGGTAGCTTTTCTTTGAAACCCTGGGTCCATTCTCCCCTCTCCACTGTACTTTCCCACTGGGCTTGGTACCCTGGAAGGTACCCTATAGGGACAGCATTAACAGCCTCCCTTACCCATCTGTATTCTGGTTGTGTTTGTCCAATGGAAAGCAGGCAGGAAAGATGGGAAGAAATGATGAGAATGGGATTCAAATAGTTAATTTCTTGTCTCTGTCCCTCTGATGTGATTACCCACTGGCTGTGCCCCTGATATAAGTCCACAGTCTTTTGAGGCACTCAGTGCTCCCTCGTCCTCTCCCTGTCCCCCTCTCACATCAGGATTCTGGCAACTGACTTCCCCCTTGCTCTGTCAGGCCTCAGGATAGTAATAATAATAATTGGGGTTTGCTTTTAATAGCCCTGAATACCATATTACCTCTGGAGGGTTCATTCTTCCCTGTCTCTGCCTTTGTAAAACCTTCATGCCTTTATTAAACCTCCATCAAATGACCTAATTTGAATGGGCCATCTATTTCCTCTTAGTATCCTGACTGATTCAGTTTATTATTATACACGTTACAGACGGGGAAACTGAAGCTCAAGAATGTTTCACTGTGAAATAACTTGCAGATCTAGGACTTCCCTGGTGGTTCAGTCATTAACACTCTGTGCTTCTAATGCAGGGGGGCCTGGGTTCGATCCCTGGTCAGGGAACTAAGATTATCCCACATGCCAGTACAGCCAAAAAAATAAATAAATAAATAACTTGCAGATCTAGGATTCTACCCAGATTTTCTAACTCCAGGCTTACATGCTCATAGTGACAGCACACCGAGAAATTTTGTACACCTGTTTTGAGTCGGTGTAATTGCTGTTGTTCCGTCGCTAAGTGGTGTCCGACTCTTTTGTGACCCCATGGACTGTAGCCCACCAGGCTCTGCTGTCCATGGGATCTCCCAGACAAGCATCCTGGAGTGGGTTGCCATCCCATTCTCCAGGGGATCTTCCTAACCTGGGAATGGAACCTGCGTCTCCTGCGTGCATTGGCAGTCGGGTTCTTTACCACTGAGCTACTAGGGAAGCCCGTAGGTATAATTACATATGTGCAATTACAGTCCTGCACAACAGAGCTTTGTTGAGTTGACTCAGAGTCAGATCAATTCTGAGAAACTTAGCACCACCATTTATAAGTACTGAGTTTTGAAACTCCATCATATGCTTGCAAAATAAAGCAATGGCAGTAGTATCTGGAGGAAAGCTAAGTGAGATGGCATCTGGTTTCTCACCACTCCATTCTGCCTTCCCTGCGTCACCAGAGTTAGCCTGAAAAGCAAGTCCTATCACATCACTTCCTATCTCAAAAGTCATCTCTGCTGGCTAACATCCGAACTTCTTAAGTGTGGTTGTTAGCTCTGTTATGATAGACCCTCTCTCTCTCCCTTCAGTCTTAACTTTACCATTCCAATCCATATCCTCTAGTCCATATGGAATTAATGTGCTTCTCATTGCGGGGGGCCAGGGGGTGGTGCCGATGTTTTCTCCAAGAAGCTTTTGACAATGTCTGGAGATACTTTGGTTTGTCTTGACTAAACAGACTGCTACTAGCATCTAGGGGGTGGAGGCCAGGGCTGCTGCTAAGCATCCTACAATGCACAGGCCAACTTCAGGAGCATCTGGTTCAGCATCATCACTGTTGAGAAAGCCTGTTCTACTTCAGGCATGCTGAATTCCTCCTGACTCTTGAGTTTGCTGCATTATAATTACCATTTTACCAGATGCTGTATCAAGCACTGTGTTTAATGTATGATTTCATTACAGGCCTTTATCTGCTTTGCACCTGTACGTATGTTCCCTCAGCTGGAATGCCTTCTAATGCCTCTCTTTGTGGTTCACTCTTTCTCATTCTTGAAACCTAAGTGATATACCCCCTCCCTAATGATGCTAGGTGAAGGTGTAGATGCAAGTGGTAAATTCCCACAGCATTCTGTTCATTATTTTTTTTCCTTTTAAGTTAATTTTTTAATCTTTACCTTAAAATGTAAATCTCTAAAAGAAATGGTTTATTTTTTAATTGGAGAATAATTGTTTTACTATGTTGTGTTGATTTGGAGTATAGTCACTTTACAATGTTGTGTTGGTTTCTACCGCTCAACAGAATGGATCAGCCATATATATATATATAGAGAGAGAGAGAGAGTTACCTGTGCTATACAGAATGTTCTCATTAGTTATCTATTTTATACATAGTATCAATAGTGTGTATGAGTCAATCCTAGTCTCCCAGTTCCTCCCACTACCTCCCCTTTACCCCTTGGTATCCATATGTTTGTTCTCTATGTCTGTATCTCTATTTCTGCTTTGCAAATAAGATCATCTGTAGAATTTTTTGCAAATTTCACATGTATGCATTGGTATAAGATATTTGCTTTTCCCTTTCTGTCTTACTTCACTCTGTATGGCAGTCTCTTAAGTCCATTTGTGTCTCTACAGATTACCCAGTTTTGTTCCTCTTTATGGCCAAGTAATATTCCATTGTATATATGTACCATATCTTCTTTATCCATTCATCTGTTGATGGATATTCAGGTTGCTTCCATGTCTCGGTTACTGTAAATAGTGCTGCTATGAACATTAGGTTTTTTCATTCTATAGTATGACAGTCTACTTATTTGTGTCTATAACTCAGAAACAACCTTGTTATTTGTGCTCCTATCACCCCTATTTTAGCACACTATCTGGCACACGTTAGATATTAATCATTGAATGAATGGGCAAATATTACTGCAAGCAGTGGACATAGTTCTTTTGAAGAATTGTGTTATGTTTAATTTTGATAAATTAAGTCACACTTGGAATTCAGTGGGAAATTTTAAGATAAAGCTACATGAATTCTCTGAGCAAATGAACATTTTCTTGACATTATGCATCCTACAAGCCAGGATTTCTTTTTTTATTTTTGAATACTAAAAATATGCAAATATACCTGCTTGCTTTTCTTAAAGTAGAAAACATCCATCAAAATTTCTGTCATGGCTTTAGGGTGCTTTAAATTGTTTGGGGATGGGAAGGCAATGGGACTGTCTATAATGGCAGCATGATGTCGAGAACGTGAAAAGTTAGTTCTTCTCAGCCTTGTCCACCAGAGGGAGGAGATCACCTCATAACTGTTATGATTCCCTGGAACTATTGGCTACTGTTGGGTCTGCTCAGAGCTAGAGATTTATGTTGCTCCTGCTGCTGCAAAGTACAGAATTAGAACCTGGCAGGCATTCCCGCATAGATTTGCACTCTGTTTAAGATCGGCCCAGTTTGGTTAGAGAGGAAGCAATCTGTGTATTTTGGAAGCTTTGTTAGAATAAAACGTACTTGGGGCGTGTATGAGGCCATTCGCGGCAGGAGTGAGCAGGAGGAGGTCTTCAAGGTATGAGAAGAGAACCTGGTGGGGAAGGTGATTGTTTACTGGCACTTTGCTTACAAGGCTGACCATGAATGTACTGTCTCTCTACAGTAGACGGCTTAAGGGCCAGTGGGCAGTACTAGGAAGTCTGCTTGATATGCTAAGTGCAAAGTGAGACCTGGGAAGTCAGTTACATGAAAGCACATTTTGCTAATTATTCATAGGATTGTATTGGTGTCGAGGGGCCCCATGTATCTGTCTGTGGCATCACGTCAATTGTGCTGTCTAGTACTTTTTTGTTTTATCTCTTCCCTATCTGTGCCTACCGGTCTGGCTTTCTCCTTTAAGACTATAGGAAATATAAGTGGTGTCACTTCCTAGTATGTGTAAGCAAGAAGAACTTCTGTACCATTCACTTCCTACAGTTCATTTTCTCTATAGTTTTCACTTTGCTTCTTAAGACCTCATCACAACAAAACAAGATATACTTGTAATAAGATTAAAGAACGCTGCTTTGATTATTTTGATTCTGTTTCTTTGATGTTAGATGTAATGATTTGATTTTGCGAAAGCTCTCGGATGATGGTAGGGGAAAGCTGCCTCCCAGAAACTCCCTCTTTCAAGTTAAACAGGAAAGAGTATACTAGCCAAATAATCATTAGCTCCAGGTAACGCAAGAAGCACAACTCAGTGTCATAAATCTAAAACAACAGGAGCAAGAGAAATGATTCTGAAGCCAAGTCAAGAGAAATGGTCAAACATGGTAAGGCTGCCAACCCCACTTATGGCCCTCAGGTACAGTACTGTCTAGATCATAAAATATGTGTGTGTGTGTGTGTGTGTGTGTGTATAGTTGAGAAGTCTTTCTAAAATGCCTTTAAAGGGAAGGAAATAGACTGAGCAGATGTTCTTATCTGGTCCTGCCTTTAAAGAATAATAGGAACGGCCGTGGGAGGCAAATGCATGTAGCAGAAACAGACGACAGGACTAAGGATCAAGAGAGAAGTCACCAGGGCTGAAGGGATCAGGAGTCCTAATGTATCATCCCCCCACCACCCACCACCTTGGCCTTGGGAGGCACTCTTCAAGTAGGTGGTTCAAGATGTTAACAGGGCTTCAGAAATGACAAACAGCCCTGAAAGCTAAATGATGGTTACACACAGTCTTGACTGAGCCTTTCATTTCTCCCATCCACTTCCTTCCCCATTGCCATCTCTCAGCCTACAGGAAAAAAGTACATAGAACTAAAAATTATGAAGCCATTAAATTGTATTTGATTTTGAGAACCAGTAAGTTACTGAAACTATATCTGAACAACTAGAAACTCTGGACAGAGCCACCTGAGTATGAGCAAGAAGGACGATGATAAAGACAGTGCAAAGATAAAACAGCAGCAAATAAGATTTTTAAAAATAGATATAGCTTGAAAAACTGAAGGAATTTGATCTAGAAGAAAACAAACCCAAGGGCAGAAAAATTTCTCAGAGGCTGTATACTCTGTAGCTCATTTGCACTGCAGAATACTGTCAGAAAATTTAATTAACCCTGTAAGAATTCATCTTCCATACTAGTAAGGTCATGCTTCAAGTCTTGCATGCTAGGTTTCAGTATTATGCGAACCAAGAACTTCCAGCTGTCCAAGCTGGGTTTAGAAAAGGAAGAGGAACCAGAGATCAAATGGCCAACATTCTCTGGATCATGGAGAAAGATAGGAAATTCCAGAAAAACATCTACCTCTTTTCATCGACTATGCCAAAGCCTTTGACAGTGTGGATCTTAATAAACTGTGGAAAAATCTTAAAGAGATGGGAATTCCAGACCATCTTACCTGTCTTCTGTATGTGGGTCAAAAGGAAACAGTTAGAACTCTGTATTCTTGCCTAGAGTATCCCATGGACAGAGGAGCCTGGTGGGCTGCTGTCCATAGGGTCGCACAGAGTTGGACATGACTGAAGCGACTTAGCAGCAGCAGACCCCGTATGGAACAACTGATAGGTTCAAGATTGAGAAAGGAGTACAACAGGGCTGTCTGCTGTCACCCTGTTTGTTTAATCTATATGCTGAGCACATGCTAAGAAATGCCCTGCTGGATGAGTTAAAAGCTGGAATCAAGATAGGCGGGAGAAACAGCAACAACCTCGTGTATGTGGGTGCTACGACTCTAAAGGCAGAAAGCGAAGAGGAACTAAAGAGCCTCTTGATGAGGGTGAAGGAGGAGAGTGAAAGGGCTGGCTTAAAACTAAATATTAAAAAAAAAAACTAAGATCATGGCATCCAGCCCCACAACTTCATGGCAAATAGAGGGGGAAAAGGTGGAAGTAGTGACAGATTTCCTCTTCTTGGGCTCCAAAATCACTACAGGTGGTGACTGCATCCATGAAATCAGAAGACATTTGCTTCTTGGCTATGATAAACCTAGAAAATGTGTTGAAAAGCAGAGACATTACTCTGCCAACAAAGGTCTGTATAATCAAGGCTATGGTTATCTCAATGGTCACGTACAATTGTGAGAGCTGGACCATAAAGAAGGCAGAGCGCCAAAGAACTGATGCATTTGAACTGTGGTGTTGGATAAGACTCCTGAGAGTCCCTTGGACTGCAAGGACATCAAACCAGTCAATCTTAAGGGAAATCAATCCTGAATGCTCAGTTGGAAGGACTGATGCTGAAGCTGAAACTCCAGTATTTTGGTCATCTGATGCAAACAGCCGACTCATTGGAAATATCCCTGATACTGGGAAGCATTGAGGGAAGAAGGAGATGAGGGCATCAGAGAATGAGATGGCTGGATGGCATCACTGATGCAATGGACATGGACTTGGGAAAACTTTGGGAGTTGGTGAGGGAGAGGGAGGCTTGGCGTGCTGCAGTCCGTGGGGTCGCAAAGAGTCAGACATGAATGGGTAACTGAACAACAACTTGAGAATTTGAAGAAAATGAAAAACACAGAGTGAATGGAAAAGGGGGATTTTACATGGCATATCTGAAAACCAAATGTGATCATATAACTTAATCGAAATAATTAGTAACAACATGAGGGCAGAGGATACATGGCTAAATATTGATGTATTGACATGAAGGAAAAGCTTCAGATCATCACAGTGAGTGCTGATGAAAAGTCAAAGAGATTAAATCTGTCATAAAGAAACTAAGAGATATGGAGGACAGACAAGATAAGTGAATCTCTGAAATAGAAAAACAGGGTCCTTCAACAGAGAGATTACCTAAATTTCAAACCAAAATTTTGTTCTTAATATAAAGAACTAACTCTAGATTTCAAAAATAGCATTGAAACATGTATATTATCAAGTGTGAAACAGATCACTAACCCAGGTTGGATGCATGAGACAAGTGCTCAGGGCTGGTGCACTGGAAAGACCCAGAGGGATGGGATGGAGAGGGAGGTGGGAGGGGGGATCAGGATGGGGAACACATGTAAATCCATGGCTGATTCCTGTCAATGTATGGCAAAAACCACTACAATATTGTAACTAGCCTCCAACTAATAAAAATAAATGAAAAAAAAAACAAATAAAAAATAGCATGATGGCATCTAAGAAAATCAGATACAGTGCATTTAACACTGAGATGTGTGTTGATTATGTTATTCGCCTGACTGTTTAGAACAAGGCTTAGAGAAGTTCCTGGGTAAAGGACTTTTGAAAATAATGGTGATCTTGGTCACTAGCAATTCTGAAAGGGCAGATAGATCTATGATACTAGTAGCGATGAGTGAAACGGCAGACCAACCAGATGTTTAGCAAAGAGAATCAGGGATGGAGAAAGCCAAGAGGGTCTGGGTGGTTGTGCACGTTTGCTGCACTCAGATTAATTAGAGGAGGAGATGGGAAAGACTTGAAAGTATTCCTAAAGTACATATGCCTCCATCAGTAAACGGAAAAGCCTATTGGCTCAAGGGGCTTAAGTACAGCTTCTCAACTGACTGATAAGCCACGTTTATCATCAGGGGAAACTCTTTGGGAACTAGGCTTAAAGGTAAAACCACATTTATCCTTGGTGGGGTGGGCTGGAGGAAGGTGCATGTTCCCAAGACTGACAGGAAGAGCAGCTTCCAAGTGCTAGTCCCTGGCTGAACTTGAGACAAAGTCTTAAACTTCCTGAGCTGTGAAATCAGCCTCCAAGTCACACAAATCCAACAGACGATGGATAAAAAATAACTGACCAGAGGGGCTTAAGTATAATAGTTGAGTAGTAAGTGGCTTACACTGACCCAAGAAAAACACCTAGGAAGACAGGCTAAAAAATAAAAAAGGAAAAAAAAAATCTGAACAAGGACATCAGAACCTTCATACTGCTGGGAAAATATGTCACAGAATTAGTTTAGCCAGTGGCTCAGATGGTAGAGAATCTGCCTGCAATGCAGGAGACCTGGGTTCAATCCCTGGGTGGAGAAGATTCCCCTGGAAATGGAAATGGCAACCCACTCCAGTATTCTTGCCTAGAAAATCCCACGGACAGAGGAGCCTGGAGGGCTGCAATGCATGAGGACTGAACAACTAACACACACAAGTCATTAAACAAATAAACTAATGAACAAAGAGAAGGAGGTAACCCTGGTGGTGGGAGGGGAGGGGAGAGTAGTATCCAGACTTGCTAGTCTGTTATGTACAATGTCCAGTTTTCAACAGAAAATCATAAAACATACAAAGGAAAGGGAAAGTGTGACCCACACACAGGGATACATAACAGGCAATAGAAACTGCTCAGATGTTGTGCTTAGCAGACAAACTATACCAAAGCTATTATAAATATGTTCAAGGGGAATTTGGGAAGTTAAGGGAACCTGTGCAAGATTTAAAGCAAAATAAGATGACAGTGATTTATCAAATAGATAATGTTAATAAAGAGATTAAAATTATATATATATATATATTTATAAATTTTCCAACTCCAAATTTTCCCTCATTTGGAAATTGTTTCTCTCCCTACCTACCTATCTATATGTATTTTCTAACTGTCTAAAAGTACAATAACCCAAATGAAAAAGTCACTAAGGGGCTCAACATTAAGTCTGAGTTAGCAGAAGAAAGAATCTGCAAACTTGAAGATAAATCAATAGAGATTATAAAGTCTAAATAGAAGAAAGAAAATAAGCGAAGAAAAAGAGTGTCAGATAGATGTGGGACATCATTAAGTGTACCAACATATGTATGATGGCAGTCCTAGAAAAGTGAGAGGGAGAATAAGAAAAAAAATATCTAGAGAATGATGATTGAAAATTTCCCAAATTTGAGGAAAAACACTAATTTACACATTGGTGAGCCTCAAATAGGATAAATGCAAAGAAATTCATTAATATCCATACTCATTATGATAGACAGGTTGAAACCCAAAAAGAAAATCTTGAAACAGCAAGTCATCATATACGAGGGATCACAGTGAGAATGACAGCTGATGTCTGTTCAGAAGCAATGGAGGTCAAAGACAGTGCGTTGACATTAAAAGTGCTGAAAGACATATATCAACCGTCAGGAATTCTATAGTAAAAAAAAAATCTATCTTTCAAAAGTGAAAGTGAAATAAAGATGTATCCAGGTAAACAAAAAGCAGAGACTTCATTGCTAGCATACTTGCCATGTAAGACATACTAAAAGAAGTTCTATAAATGAAAAGAAAGTGGCAGCAGACAGTAATTTGAATCTTCATAAAAAAAAAAAAAAACAGAGTTCCAATAAAGGTAACTGTGTAGGTAGTGATGAAAAGTATAATTAAGCATTGCTTTTTCTTTCTTCTTTTAACTGATTTAAAAGGCAGTTACATAAAATAATCTATAAAATTGTATTGTTGGGTCTGTAACATATAGAATTGTAGTATACTTGACAATAAAACAAAAATGAATGAAGCTATACTGGAGAAAGGGAATGAGACCAGATGGTGTCATTTGAATCCGCAAGAAGAGAGAGAGACAGAGATGGTAAATAAGCTTAGCTTTAAAAATTTCTATAAATATATCTGAGATATCCTTGCTTCACTTCGTAAAAAGACAGAAGTTCTTATAAAGCAATAACTATAACAATGTATTTTTGAGTTTGAAACACATATAGACATCACATGAATAACAATAATAACACAAAAAGGAGGAAGAGATGACAGCATGTAAAATTTCCATGTCTTACTAGAATTAAGTTCATATAAATGGGAAGTCGATTCTCATACATGTTGTAAGCCCTAGACCAACCACTAGGAAAGAAGCTTTTGGTTAGTTAATTATATAGTTGTTGTTGCTAAGGTTGACTTAGTCAAGTCTGACACTAAGTCAAGTCTGACTCTTTTGCAACCCCATGGACTGTAGCCCACCAGGCTCTTCTGTTCATTGGATTTCCCAGACCAGAATACTGGAGTGGGTTGACATTTCCTCCTCCAGGGGATCTTCCTGACCCAAGGATAGAACCCACATCTCCTGAGTTGGTAGACAGAATCTTTACCACTGAGCCAACTGGGAAGCCTGATTATATAGTTAAGAATCATCAAAGACATTAACATAATATGTTAAATATTCACTTAAAAGGAAGTTATAAAAGTGAAAAAGAGGGACAAAATAGGAGAACTGTATAAGTATTGTTATCTCAGCATTTCATGATGAAGTCTTTCAATACTCAATAATCTGATAGACTTTAGATCAAATAACATTTTCTTTAGACTCATTTTCCCTCAAATTAGTATTCCATTCATGGTACCCCTTTTATTTGAAATATTTTAAGCAAGTTAATATGAATTCTGAAGCAAATTTATTTTCAGCTGATTTCTATATTAAATTTTCTGCTTCATCACCTTCCCCTGAAAAATACTCTGTTAATAATAGAACACACTCACCAAGATACACACAAAGGTATACACTGAGATCCATACTTCATTTTGTACTATTAGATGCTTAACTACACACTCACCTTCTATTTATTCTCTGACACTACCAATATTGACATAAAGATGCATATTCTCTCACTACATATATCTAGAGGGAAAAAGTTGGCCATTAATTCTGGAATTATTTAAGTTGAACGCATCCAAACAACCATTTAATGGCTCACCAAATGCCTTCACATCTTTTGAAAAGGAGTGTGCTTGAGTGTAGGTATCTATAGTAGAAAGTCATAGTAGTAACTAAAGGTGTTCATAATCATAAACACACACAGAGCATTGTGCATAGTAATGTGTAACAAGATATCATTTAGAAATTTGTATCGTTGAACTTCCCTGGCAGTCCAGGGGTTAAGACTCTGTAGTTCTGCCACAGGGGGCATGGGTTTGATCTCTGGTGGGGAATTGAGATTCCACATGTTGCACTGCGTGATGGAAAAATATACTAGGTTTCAGTGAACGTCTCTAAAAACAAACAGAAATTTCTGTTTATGTAATTCTATATGGTCATAAAATACAACTTTGAATAATGACATGTATGTATGTGTCTGTGCACACATGTACATATATGTACACATACACAAGAATACAACACACTGCCATGAAGCATTACAGATGTACTTTGGGTGCTAAGAAACACGGGTGTGCTTCAGGTATAACTCTCAAAATGTGGCAGAATCATCAAGTATATAGCTGTGAGAATCATACTGCCTGCATTTAGCTTCTAGCTTTGCCTTTTGTTAGATGTGCGACCTGGTATCTATAAACTATAATAATAGTGTCTTCTTCATGATGTGCTTGTGAGGATTAAATGCCATCTTAATGCATGTGAAGTCTTAGAAAGCGCAGGCAAATTGTTTAAGTGCTCAGTAAATTTTAGTGATCATTATTGATCTTTTGATTCTGCTCTTTCAGGAGATAGAAGTTTCTCTCGCATCTGGAGCGTGTGTTATATTTAGATTATGCTTCTCATCTAAGAGCAGACCTTCAAAATATGTTTTCATTTTGATGGTGTCTGTTACTGTCCCACCTTTATTTGTGACCCTTAGAGTTTGCAAATTGTGATATACAACTATTAGCGTGTCATGGTTTTTACCTGGGTGATGGTTGATTCCTAGGGATGACAGGTGTATTTATACTGTTTTTCATGTACCTTTTGTATGTTGTGTAAGTAAGGTTGGGGGTACAATGATGACACAGACTATTTTGAGAACCTTCCACATCGTCTGCCCAGTCTCTCCAATCTGTTCGTGTTCCATTTATATAGGAAGACAGAAGATGTTTATCTCTTTGTTAATCATTCATTTACTTCTCAATATCTACCCAAATCTGTTGATTTCATTGTAATGTCAAAGCATCTTTGTGTAACTATCCTCAAAATATGCTTGATGCTTCTGTTAAAGTTTGCTATTATCTGGGCATTCCCCTATTTCTTTGTTTTTTATATATGGAGATACTGTCTTGTCTACCTATCAAATCTGATGCCATCACTTTTCATTAAAAACTCCACCCAACTACCAAGACCAGTTTCAGACTGCCCCATGTAATCTACTCACTTGCATGCTATGGCCTCTGTCTTCTGAATGCCGCTGGCTTTATTGATACACCTTTGCTGGGTCATTTAGCCATTTTAAATTCTAGTACGGTTATTTATGTGCACTGATTCTGCCTTCAAGACAGGGATCTTGTTCGCTTCACCTTTTGTACCCTCCATAGTGCATATGTGCTCAGTCGTGTCTGACTCTCTTGCAACCCCGTGGACTGTAGACTGCCAAGCTCCTCTGTTCATGGGATTTTTCCAGGCAAGAACACTGGAGTGGGTTACCATTTCCTTCTCAAGGGGACAATGTGTATAGGAAAGTAGCAAGTATCTAGCAACAGCAAGTATTTAATAAGGACCTCTTCAATGCCAGGAACTGAGCTCCATGATGATTGGCTTCATAGGAAAGTGAGTGATGCTCTTGTCCTGTGTTCCCTAAAAATATTTGCTCAATGAATGATTCAACAAATGCATGTTTTGAACGACCTGATGCTACAGAACAGGCCCTGGACTTGCTATTGGATATACTGGATTAAAATCCAGACTATGTGACTTTGGGATGATAATACCCACTCCCCACCATGAGCTGTGGTTTTCTGTTTGAAAGTAGGAATAATAGACCCACCTTGCGGCACTAAGTGAGATAACATATTGGAGGGGCTGGAAGGCTTGTAACCAAAGTGTTTGTTTGGATTGGCAAAAAGGTGAGCTGCTCCTTTTCTTATAAAGGTACTGTTGGAATAAAAATAGAATGGCTGGTTTTCAAAGCTGTCCTCAGCTTTTATTGTTGTTCTAGCCCTGGCTGTTACCAATCTTCTTTGAATGGGCCAAGCAGACTCTCACAAGGCCTGGCCACTAGGGATGCTCTGAAGCCTGGTTATGCTGCTGTTCCTTCCTCTTCCCAGCACCACTCGGCTAGTATGTATTTATTTGCTGCAGTGATTACAAACCGGTCCTTCTCTCAGGTTCTTCAGGAAGTACTCACAGGACTCAAGTTTTGTTTAGTGTCTCGTTTGACTTTGTCGTATCTACAGTGTAAGGAAGAAAGTGACGTCGCTCAGTTGTGTCTGGTTCTTTGCGACCCCATGGACTGTAGCCCCGCCAGGCTCCTCTGTCCTTGGGATTCTCCAGGCAAGAGTACTGGAGTGGGTTGCTATTTCCTTCTCCAGGGGATCTTCCCAACCCAGGGATCGAACCCAGGTCTCCCACATTGCGGGCAGACACTGTACCATCTGGGCCACCATGGTAGCCCAGAATCACAATTACTACCACCTGGACATTTTCACTTCTGCAGAATGACTTCACATCCATTATTTCATTCGATGCCATTGGTGAGTTGGTGAGCATGGTAGAGCAGGGACCAAGGCCACCAGATGTCCTTTGCAAAAGAGGAAATAGACCCTCAGCATTTACAGGGCCTGTGTCTAGCTTAAAAGTGGCAATGGAGATTGAGCAAATGCAAGCCCCCGTGTTAGTTGCTCAGTCGTGCCGACCTCTTTTGAAGACCCATGGACTGCAGCCCGCCAGGCTCCTCTGTCCATGGGATTTTCCAGGCAAGGATACTGGGGTGGGTTGCCAGTTCCTTCTCCAGGGGATCTTCCTGACCCAGGGATTGAACCTGGGTCTCTTGCACTACAGGCAGATTCTTTCCCAGCTGAGCTACCAGGGAAGCTCCCAAACACAAGCCACCTGTCTACAAAGTTGGCGCATCTCCATTCTACTCTGCTTACCCTGAAACTGAGGGCAAACACTGACATGCTTCCTCCTAACCATCTCTTCCTTTCTTCTCTGCAGAGGCGTCCATCCTGAGCTACGACGGCAGCATGTACATGAAGATCATCATGCCCATGGTCATGCACACCGAGGCAGAGGACGTGTCCTTCCGCTTCATGTCCCAGCGAGCTTACGGGCTGCTGGTGGCCACCACCTCCAGGGACTCTGCCGACACCCTGCGTTTGGAGCTGGATGGGGGGCGTGTCAAGCTCATGGTTAACTTAGGTATCGTATGAAGTACCCTCTGCCACTCTGTTTGGGCTTGTCTTCCCTTTCTTTTCCGATTTTCATTGGTTTGACTGAATTCTTTGTTTGTTTCCTGAAAGTTAGATGCTCACCTCTTGTTTAATAGACCGAGGATAAAAACCAACAGCAACAAACACCTTCTCCTTGTTTCTGCATGAGGTTTTTGATGTCAATTTCTGGTTTCTGACAGTGGTGGTATTTCTTTACTAGAAGATTCGTTTTCTAAGTTTCCTTTCTTGGTTTTTTGGAATCGTTTAGCTTTGTGTAAAACACGCTACTTTGGTCCATCTTTTGATCAATCCCATTCTCATTAAGTCCAGCTCCTTGGTCACCACTCAAAACAGTCAAAGTTAGAGAGCGGGGCCAGGGCAGGAGATGGAAGCAAAATGGGAGGGTGTTGTTGGAGGGAACAAAGCCACGTGAGTGGGATGAGAAATGCATTGTTTGAAGCTCCACAAGGACCAATCACATGGGAAATTCTAGTGGCCTTGACAACACTACTATCTCCTTATACTTTCTCCTAGTAGGGAGGACAAGTCACATTGTTTCTGTGGCCCCACTGGGGGAAAATTCTCTGAGTTTAGAGTCTGACACATTGAAGGACAGTGTGGCCCCTGATATGTATCTCGTTCTTCCGTCCTGACATTCCTACCCTCATTCAGCAGCCCTTTTTATAAAGATGATTAAGTCACATTATTACCAGTTACTCTATTCTCATATAATACATATCAGTTTTCCTTCATGTTGAAAAATTGGCTGTTTCAAATTGTAACTTTATTGAGAAAGGACCTCTTCTTCTACTGTAATTACTTATAATAATACTTTGGGAATTCTTCTTTTTATGGTCTCACATTCTATTGGGCTACTGACCCTGACTGAATTCTAATCAATATGCTGTGGAAAGTGGGGACCTCTTGGTTTTTGGAAGGAAAAAAAAGAAAAAGCAATCTCTATTTCTGTTGATTCTACTCAATAGAGAGTCAGTGCCTTGTGTTGACACAGCTGAGTTCAAACTTTCTAAGCCTATGATTGGTTTGAGGATGTTGAATATGTTTAGATACACAACTCCTTCCTAAAGATGTCAGTGGGATGGCTTGTCAGAGGCGTGGGGATGACATGGTGAACACATGTAGCAGATACAAGATGGTCCAGAATCCTAGATGGCCTGCTGGGAAGGTGGGAAATCCATACCAGTCTTATCTGCTGTCAGGTCAACTGGTTACACTTGAGAAGTGCCTATTCTACAATCCTAAAAATCTCTAGGACACAGAAGACTGTTTTGAGCAGTGGCTTGTTTAGTTGTGTCTCTTCTTTTTTTTCCAATTTGCAGCTTTTACAATACTATGCCCTTTTTCTTTTCCAACCACATTTGATTTCTGTTGTCAGCGTGTCTCCTGGGTTTTCCTTTGTGTACGTGTGTGTTTGGTTATTTTGGGTTTTGTTTTTTTCTCTTTTGCTGGATCTTTGTGAGTGTTCTTGAGTTTCCAGTCCTCTCCACCATCAGCCATGGTAAATCAAAAGATGGTATTCAACCCTTCAAAGGCCCCAAGCCTGCGGCCCGCATAGCAAACAGCCCTGAGAACAGGGTGTACTGAGCAGCCTCCAGGGGCCGGCATTCCCCTGTCCCCTCCACCTGCCCCTCCCTGCTCCATCCTCCCCACCTGAAACCACCCAACCCAACCGGAGTGCATACCTGAAAACCAACCCCCAGTGGCCGGCTGTCAGCTTCTCTGAAAAGCAGCAGAAGAAATTAAAACCGAGAACAACCCCTCTCCAAACCAAAATGAAAACAAATATGACCTCCTACTTAGCTCCCAGAAAAGAGGATTTAGCATCAATTTTTAACCATCTATTTTAAGGTAGGAGAGAGCCAGAGACATAAATATTCAGCCCTTTGGGGTTCTAGGGAAATGCACATTGGCTTTAAGCAGATAACTTTTTTTTTCCACTTTAGATGTTGTTTTGTAAGATTAAAAGGCCAACTGTGACAGGTCTCACATCTTAGAAAGAAAAATGGAAGTGGAGGGAGATAAAAGGGGATGATTCAGAAAGATGAGCAGTTTCTCTTTCTCTCCCTGTCTGTCTCTCTCTCTCTTTCTCTTTCTCTCTCTCTCTCTCTCACACACACACACACACACACACACACACACACACAGATTCCAGATGTATTACTAGAAGCATTATTTTTCCATTTTAAACTTTCATGAAAATCTGGGCAATGTGCTTTGTTAAAAGACTCTACTCTAGCCTCCTGGCTCTTTTCTGCACATGACCAGTGTACCTCCTTCTAGGTTGAAACATCGTAGGCAAAACAGAGCGAGTCTACCCTGGAGAGCACTGTGCTTCTCTGGAAACAATGGTGACGTTTTCCTCTGAAGGGTATGGTTCACCACAATTACTAGTTTGAATTACATAGCTTTCTTTCAACCATAACATGGAAACTAAACTTAAATTCCTTGAAGTGTACGTACACACTCCATACTCATGCTTTGTTTGAAGGTTCTGTTCCCCTCTCTGCCCAGGGTATACCCACCCCTTCATAAATGCTTTCTTTCTCCCAGTCATTGATTTGTTTACCCTTTTATAATAGTAAACATCTCCAAACAGCATGTACATTTATGTACAAAATTCCCATCACTAATTTTAGATGATCCCTCCCTCCATTTAAGTTATGTCTCTTTTCTAGCACAGGCGCTAATGATATTCCAATTTATTTCAAATTCTTCACACATATAAGCTCATGATATACATGTCTGTATTTTCCTGCTGTAATATATCTTCTAAATGTCAAGGAGACTAGACTTTTCCAAGGGTCTTGCTTTTTGAAGATGGTCAGCTGTGGCAATAACAGGCATGGACAGTGTCCAGCTAAACATAGCATGTTTTTTAAAGCGGTGAGGTTGACTATTGACCAGTCATATTTTGATCTCTTAGTATTAAAAGCTATAATCACAATTTTAACATTATAGTATTTTAGAATATTTAAAAAACCTTATTTTAATCCCACAGTAAGTTTGTGAGATCAGTCAGTTAAATGTTTTTATGATTGCTTGATAGACATGAAACAAAGAAAGTAGGTCACAGAGGTGGGACCACCCCTGTTTCTAAACCGCTCGATCATCCTGGGTTATCCGTTACCTCCAGAGATCAATACTGTGGGTCGATGATGTGATGGACTTAATGACTTCTGACTGCTTTCTTGATGGTCACCTTTTACACATGCGCAGAAGGCGTCTTTTGCCTTACTGCTTGGTTTGAGTGGAGCCAAAAAGTCCGTCCGCATTGGTGCAGCCTCATTCACGGCCTGTAGAATCCTCAGCAAGACGCAGGCCACCCTTCTTCAGGGGCGGAGGCTTGTAGGCAGTGCCGTGCAGCTTGGTTAATTGCATTCAGATTCTCCAGATGTTCTCTCTCGTTGGAAGCAGGGAAAGTAGGTCACAGAGGTGGGACTACCCGTGTTTCTAAACTACTCAGGCATCACGGGTTTTCTCTTACCCAAGCAGAGAAAATACTACTGTCTACTCTATCCATCACTGAAGGCCCACAGCTCCTAGAAACATTCATCTCTTCCTTGCTCAAACCAAAGCTCATCAATATAGAAAATAACATTTCTCCTTTTAAACTAAAATGAAACAAACAAACAAAAAACCGAAACAGAATGAACAGCATACACACGCATCCCTCAAATCCATGCCAAGGCTCAGGCAGAGAGAGAACTTTAGCTGTTACTGGAGCTCTAAGGGAGATTGCCTTGCCAGGACAGTTCTTCTGATTCATTTTTCATTGAAAAGTGCATCCTCACTAGCACGACCACCCTCTCAGACCCTATGAACAGGGGACTGGGGTAGATTTTTCTTCCCAAGCGTATGCTTCAAGTAAGGTAACAGATCATTCTCCACTTCTCAACTGAACATACCCAGCTGTTTGCAGTCTTGAAAGCTCCAAGTCCTCACACTGATTTAAAGACACCATTCAGTTTGTGGGACCATGTGGATGAACCCAGAAAGACAAGCCCGACCCAGCATCTCTGCCTAGATCAGGTCCTTGACAGAGATGAGATCCTCAGCGACACAGAAACCCAAGCAGAAAGCCACTTCTTGTTTAAGGTTCTTGGGTTTGTTGCTTTAGGTTCCCTCTTTCCTTCTCTGAAGCGTGCCCACGCACCTGCTTCCCCTCTGTCTTGAATCCACGAGGGAAGGGCGTTTCTCCGGCAGCTGAGACCTCGCTTCTTCCCGCCCCCACCCTCCCCTCCCCAGTCCCCACCAGGGGCATGGCCTCCTCTGCCGGTGATCGTACCAGATGCTCCAGGGCTGTTTGCTCCCACTTTTCTGTTGCGGTTGACGACACATGACAAACCTAACCGCATGAAACCAAACCCAGATTTTTCTCAAGAGATGTTCTGGGGAACAAATTAGCTTCCTGCCCCCACCTTCCTCAGGATGCTTGGGTGTTATAAATTGCTCCTCTCTGGACTCACATAGTTTTATTCTGCCCCGTCACTGGCCACTGGTTTCTTTCACACTGACTTGCTTAAAGTGATTTACTTTGGGACGTTTAAAAGGTGGCATTATCTTCCCATAAGCCCTCCAAAACTACTGGGTTAACTTTAGCTAGAAGAAAAGCACAGATTCTAGCTGTATTTTTTTTCCCTGTAATTTTCTCTCTTTCCTTGATTATTTTCCTTTTACCTTTTAATATCTGGCTTGAAACACATTCTTATGTGAATTCTGATCATCGTTAAAAAAGCAAACTTAGGTTCAGGTGGGCAGCATGCTAACAACACACCTGAGACACGTCTCTGACCATTCTGCCCAATCACCTGCCGTTAACTCCGCGCTCAACCTTCTGGGCTGTGTGTCCATGACTCCAAACAGACACTAACAAAAGGATAGATGCTCTGACCTCTGGCCCCAAATACCTTTTCTGGTGACCAGAACTGGAAAAAAATAGCCATCTTTTTATTCCATTTCCCCCCTACTTTTTTTTTTAAAGGGATTTTCTCTCTCCAAGATGCAGGGTCACAGGATGGGATAGGTCGGATGTCAAAGGTGCCCAGGACCACCTCCCCATGCACTCAGCTCGCCTTCTCCTCGAATGCTGTGGGCGCTTGATTCAGTCTGAGTATTCAGGCAGGAAGACGGAGATGGGCTCCATGAAGGGCTGGTCTGGGGGCCTTTGAAACCACAGCAGAGACCCCAGTCAATTGGGCTGATGTCATACAACTCCTTGTACCCAGCACCCA
This sequence comes from Cervus canadensis, assembly GCF_019320065.1. NCBI lineage: Eukaryota > Metazoa > Chordata > Mammalia > Artiodactyla > Cervidae > Cervus > Cervus canadensis. The sequence continues at coordinate 84,403,033 of NC_057391.1, forward strand.
ACCCCGCCTCTCTAAAATCTGGGATGGGTGTTTGTGCGGTTAGCTGTTTGCAAGTGGCCATTTTATGACAGGAAATGACCAGGTGGTGTTAACCCTTTCCTTACCAGATGGCAAAGGCAAGTCTGCCTATGTGAATTTCTATCGCATTTGGGGCCTGACTTAAAGAGGGTGGAGGGAGTTTGGTTTCAGAAAAAGAGAAAGGGTTAAATACTGCCCTGAGAAACAAAATTTTAAAAAATGATACACTATGTCAGACTGGTGATATTATCTTTGGAATATTAAAGCAAAAACTGTATTTTTGCTACTTTTAAAGAGCAATTTCAAGAAAGACCAATTATAGAGGGAAACAAAATAAACCTGCATTTGGTGGGGAAATTTTTGCAGTATTTTCCAAGTTTAACAAAATTAATATTTCAAAGTCTGGGTTTGAAATACTTTAATAATAATGAACAGTATTTTTAAAGGAAAAAAAAAAGAAGCATACTTGGTGTCTATCGTGGATATATATGTATACCAGTATATATCTCTATACATATGTGTATATATATGTGTGTGTGTGTATATATATATGTATCCGACTTTATGAAACAATATACTGTACATATACACCCACCCTTAAACTTGTGCCTACTGTATATATATATATATAAAATGGCCACATTTCTTGCGTGTGTCTGTCCCCGGAAGGGTGGACTGATTGTTTTTGGATGTCTGCAGCTGTTACCTTGAAGGATGCAATTTCATCTTTCATTTATTTTTCCCCATCTAGACTGTATCAGGATAAACTGTAACTCCAGTAAGTTTTCCCTCAAGTTTCATTTTGTTCTTTAAAAAAGAAAACTGACTTTATTTTATTTACTGTTTTATGAGCTGTTTTTCATTTGAATTATTTTATTTTTTTGACGATGGAGTTGGGGGGAACTGGGGTTGACACGCTGAAGGGCTGGGGTGATGGTTTGGGCTGAGTGTGACCTGAGATGCGGTTTCTGGATCAAGGCAGGTCCTCTCTTCTTTCCTTGCATTGGTTCTATATGCAGAAAAGGAGGAACGGGCACCTGGCTAATGAAATAGCTTGAGAATGAATTGAAATGGTAATTTGTTGTTTTGGGAAAATAACTCTCAGGGCTGGACAAAACGTGTTAGAGCAACCACAATGCACTTCTCCAGTACTGAAAGCTTCAGAAAATGAAAGCAAGGTTCATCACCCACAAGGTGGCTGCCAACTCTGACATTTCTCTCCTGGCATTGATTGCTGTAGGGTTGAACCTTTTGTTTTGTTTTTTTGTAGGAGGTGGGCACAATGTTGCTTTTGATAATAATGCAACATTTTAACCAAAGACTTGATTGAGATGCCTTCATTTTAACCAAAGACTTGAGATGTATTCTAGTTCTTCTGAATAAAGAATGGCAGATTATTATTTTTACCTTATCCTATTTAAACATTCCACCTTTTGAAGAAGGATCTTAATGAGGAACGGGCTGAATACTACTCACACGTTTCTTCCTTCGTCTGAGAAATGCACATTAACTTGAGTCATGAAGTAGGAGAATAGGAGGAGAAAGAGGAAAGATGGATGTGAAGGAAAGAATAGGACCAGATGATAAGAGGAAGAAAGTAAGAAATATACTTTTGAGTCCTACAGCATGCTATATAGGTAAGGCAATTAAGTAATAATTAAGCAACTTGGGTAATCGGTTAGGGTGATTAGCTACAAAAGGCAGTCCCAACATTTCAGTGGCTCAACAGAAAAGATTTCATTCTCATTCAGTCAAAGTCTAATGCCAGTTGAGCAGCTCTCCTGGTCAGCTCTCTTCGAAGAAATAATTCAGGCTCTAAGATTCTTTCATGACTTGGGTTCAACAATCCTGGAGTTATTTCTTTACTTCCAGTTGTACCCACAGGGAAAAGAGAGAGAGCTTGGGTGGTTCAGTTCAGTTCAGTCGCTCAGTCGTGTCTGACTCTTTGTGACCCCATGAACCATAGCACGCCAGGCCTCCCTGTCCATCACGAACTCCTGGAGTTCACCCAAACCCATGTCCATTGAGTCAGTGATGCCATCAAATCATCTCATCCTCTGTTGTCCCCTTCTCCTCCTGCCCTCAATCTTTCCCAGCATCAGGGTCTTTTCAAATGAGTCAGCTCTTCACATCAGGTGGCCTAATTATTGGAGTTAAAAATGCCATACATTCCTTCTGCTCATATTTTGTGAGATGTAGTTCCATCTTAAACTCAAAGGAAGCTGAGAAATACAGTCTCCGTGTGAAGCGGAAAGACAAATTTGATTGATGAAACATCTCAGTTCAGTCACTCAGTCATGTCCAATTCTTTGTGACCCCATGGACTGCAGCACACCAAACTTCCCTGTCTATCACCAATTCCTGGAGCTTGCTCAAACTCACGTCTATCGAGTCGGTGATGCCGACCTGACGTCACCAACTCGATGAAGTGTTAAGCACATATAATTCTCAGTATTATCTCCTCATTTTTTGCTTCTTTCCTTGCTAGTTTGTTTCTGTAGGAACAAACTCAAAAAAAGGAAGTAATCATTTACATTTCATTTACTTATCTCATCCTTTAAAAAATTTTAAAGGTGTTAACTGGTTTAACCTTCTTTCTTCAGAGATATACTATTAAGATGACCAACTAATAAAGCCCAAGTCCATTTCTTAGAGACAAATGCTCTATACAAATGAACAACAAAAAGAAATGTAAAAAAAAAAAAATCGATATAAACAACAACTTCTTAAAGTAGAGTGCTTTCTGCTTGTCTTGGCATCGCTTTCAGTTAATTTAAGCAATGTCCTATTTTGCTGTGTTTAAACATTTCTAATTAGCCAGAAATTTCTCATGATATTTAGATCATTACAAGTCTAATTGAAACATCCATTTTCTCCAAAGACTGGCATTTTCCCTTTCTTTAAGTAGCTTTATTGAGATATAATTTCTATACCACAAAATTCATCCATTGTAAGCCTGCAATTCAGCGATTTTTTAAAACTGAATTTCTAGGGTTGTCCAAATATCACCATAGTCACATCCTTAGAACATTTCCAGCACTCCCCAAATTTCTCTTATGTCCTTTTGCAGTTAATCCTTGTGCATTCTCATAGTCTTACGCAGCTGTTAATCTGCTTTTGGCTCTAGAATTCTGTCTTTCCTGGACATTTTATATAAATTGAATCATATAGCATGTAGTCATTTGTGTTTGGACTTCTTAAAAAATACAGTGTATCTATGGAAATTTTTGTCTTTTCATTTTGCATTAGTTTCCAGAAGGAACTAAAATGAAAGCTGAGCATGAAGGTAGAAAACCTCATCCAAAGTTGAAGCTGGCATCTTCTGGCTTCAGAGACTTGTTTGCAGAGCAGAGAGCCGAAGGAGCACTTTGATCAGGATGTCAAGGCCTGCTTTTTGTGTTCTAGTCAGACTTTATCTTACATTTAATTCCATATATTCCATCTATTTAGCCATGGAGAGTCATCACAAGACAAGTTCCTGGGTTCTTTCTCCTGGGAAGATGATGATGATTCTACAGATGTCAGCAGATTTCCTAAGCCTGATAAAAAATTTTCTATTCAGAGCCACTAAAACCAGCATTGAGAGGAAATGCACACAGAGAAAGATGTGGTTCCAACTTTGATCACAGAATAGAAACAGTAAGACTGGTTTAAATCAATATTTAGATAAAGAGGCAAGACTGGACTTTGAAAATTTGATTTTGAATTCTCATGATAAATCTGTAACATACTAAGGAGGTTACTTTTGATGGAAGCATCAGAGAAATAACACATAGTGTTCGCTCCTTACACCCAGGCTGAATAGAAACACACACACACACAGAGACACAAGTTCTTCAAACTAATCTAAGATCTTTTGTACTAAGATGGGTAGATATGTACCCAGGATAATGTAGCGTTATAACGTAAATGTGATGCATTTTCTTGAAGTTAATTTTAATTGTTGATTTGGAATAAATACTTGAAAGCAAAGTGAAACGATGCAGAAGAATGAAAATAAACATGAACCTTATTTAATATGTAAATCTTCTTTTATGTTTTAAGAAAAAGGATAAGAATTCAATATAATTTTTATTGTGTATTTTATTTTATTGTGTATCTTCTCTATTCCATTCCCAGCTTTATTGGCACTTGAGTGGAAAAGTTTGAGAAGATTACACAGCTAAATGCCAAGGTAAAACAGATAAAGGGGACAAGAACTTCTCAACCCCTCTTTTTAACACACATGATATCAGAATGCATAGTTCAACCTGTTACAGAATCTCAAGTTGTTTCTGTAATAGGTGTGTGGATCCTGTCTCTTACACAGGTTTTCATTGTAACAGTATAAGAAATAAGACTGATTTCCAGCTGAGTGTGAGGAGGAGAGGGTCTCTTCTTACCCCTGAGATCCAGCTGCCATTTCAATACCAGTCTTAAGGGGTAATGGCTCGTTTCAAAACAAAATTTTTTTTTCTCTTGAAGTGACACAGTAAATTAAACTTTAACCAGGTTTAAATATAAGTTCATAAGCTTTTCCAATATTTCTTTTTAGAATTCCTGTCTTTAAAGAAATCAGGTAAAATGCTGAATGACATTAGCAGTTTTTTTTTTTTTTTTTAATCTTCCTCAAAATATTGTTTGTTCAGGGCAATGGCTACCTCCAAAGGTCTGTGTGACTGTCTTTTTAACAGAGAGAGAGCATGAAAAAGAAGGACCGTCTTCCAATGTGAAAAGAAAGCCACGGAACATGGTTGAGGGCAGTGGTCTCCAGACAAAAAGCCTTTTCCTTTTGGCTTTGCTGCCTGGCGCTTCTGTCAGTAACTGATCCAGCTCCCTGATGAGGGATTCCAAGCAGCAGAAACAATCAGGTTCTCTGCCTTTCTCCCTTTCTTACCTTCTCTTTTCCAGTACTTTGTCTTTCCATTACTCATTCCAAATATTTACTAGCCTTGCTTTCCCAATCCTGCAAGAATACCATACCATAAATTCTTCTCCAGCTGCTGTCACTAAACATTAATAGAGAGCGTGCCAATCAAAGTCTTTGGTTGAACTGGGGACATTTCTGGGTTTGATAGATTCATCTGACAGGGATATTTAAAATTAAGTAGTAAGGAAATTTCCAGTCTAGAATTGACTATAAAATTGCCAAAGAGCACCAGAGTTGGCAGTCATCACGGTGGATTGAACTCCAGGGTGCCCTAGAGCACAGCTGAAGAAAACAGGGCTGCTTTCTGGGAATTTCTGGAGGAAGTCACCATCCTTATGGTCCCCGTTCCATGAGGCTGGCTGTACCTAAGAGGCACGTGGTTCTGAAAACAGGTATGAGCTTCTTATTGATTTTGTGGGTGTTTGCTTGGATGAAAGTCTGTAAAAAATGGTTCATGGCCTTTAACCTCGACTGATTGGTACTCTGGCCTCCAGTTTCCTAACGCCTCCTTCATCCCATCCCTTGTAAGTCCTGTATTGTCTGAATGAATGCAGAGGCTTCATATGGATTAAATATGAGTGTAGCATGAATGAATATGTGTGTTCTGCTAAGTCACTTCAGTCATGTCCGATTCTTTGCAACGCTATGGACAGTAGCCCACCAGGCTCCTCTGTCCATGGGATTCTCCGGACAAGGATTTTGGAATGGGTTGCCATGCCCTCCTGCAGGGGACCTTCCCAACCCAGGGACTGAATCCGCATGTCTTACATCTCCTGCCTTGGCAGGCAGGTTCTTTACCACTAGCGTCACTTGGAAAGTCCAGCATGAGAGAATATAGTGAACACAGATTAATGAATACCAATTCCCCCCTCCTTTTTTTTTTTCAATCTTTCTCTCTCAAAGGCTAATTCCTCTGTGATCACTTACCCATTCTTTCTGAAAAGGGGGGTATATATCACATAAAAATTGTGAATTCCTTGCATATGCCTGATTATTTAGATATATGTAGACCTCCCCCTAGTTGCTTTCAAATTGAAAACTTACTGATTTATCTGTTACAAGGTTAATTTTCTCTTCTTCAACATAGAGAAGAAAGAAACAATGTCATGCAAAAATATACTGACCTGAAATCACTGAAGCATCATGTGTAGTCATTTGTATCTTCTATAATCTTGTCTACTTCCCACAGACTGAGCCTGTTGTCTTTGAATCACAGAGACACACAATAATATAAGATCTGAAAGAAAATAGCATCACAAGGATATGGTGTCTCCAAATCATATCTCTGAAAACTACTAGTATTTATCAATACTAAATATTCCTTCTCTTGCACCTGCTCACCTATCACCTGTTTTTTGTTTTCCACCTTTGCTTCTCAGCCTTGAGTTTCCAAGCAGACTCAATGCCAGTATTTTGGCAAAGTCAACAAGGTGTGGGTAGTTTTGCTTCATTTAGGCATGGCTTGGTGAGCTGCAGTTTATTACACTTGACTTCTGGTTTTCTTCTCTTTTTCTCTGTCTTCCCTGGCTAGGTACCAGAATAAATGGCATCATCTTTAGGCCTGGTTTATCTAGAAATCCCAGAGCTGACTTGCTTAGCTCATCCCTTTAACTCAGAAATACTTACCTCACCCCAGCCAGGAAGGCTAACCTCTTCACTCTTAAAAGTTTTCTCAGAGGGAAATTGTGGAGTCTTTTTGGTATCCATTCTAAGGTTTGGATCACCTTTGCTGTGAGCCTGACCATACTGCTTTTCTCAGTAGAGTTTTAATGGAGATGGAAAAATCACAAAGCAGAATTTTATATACAGTAATGTGTTATTATCTATCAAACTATCGACATCACATCTGAGACTTTCTATTTCTATAATAAATGGTTATGCTGTACTTTAACATTCATCAAAACCTGAGTTTTAAAAGATAACACATAATTTTGTTTCCCTTTGAAAGGTTTTGTGTTTCTTGTGACATATAAAACACCTCGTATGCAAGTTTATTAACAGTATCAATAGTAGGCAGATTTGAGTATGTTCATAGGCTGCTTCCTAAATATTTAATAGCAAACTCTTAATAAATATTCAGAGTGCATTTATTTTACAATAGTTTAAAAGTTGTACAGGGAACAAAAGGCAGTGTTGCAAAAATTCTCCCTCATATCCCTAATTCTAGTCCCCCAGTTTTTAGGTGCAAGCTAAATTATCAGTGCTTTAACATTTTTTCAGAGGCAATCTATATGACTATAAAATGTTACTATCGTGTTCTCCATAGTAATTACCATAGTTATTACCACATTCTCCCCTCCTCTTTGTCTTCCTTCTCCTTAGCACAATGGTAACATGTTTTTCTGAATCTTGCCTTTTTTAACCAGAAAATGTCTTAGGGACTATTCCCTACAGGAATGTAAAGATCTACTTTATTCTTTTCAGTAGTCACATAATGTCACCTTTTGTGGAGGTATTATATTTGATTAAATCAGTACCTTACTGATAAATGTTCAGATTTTTCTCAACTTTTTACCACTACTAAAAGTGAGAAAATGTATGCTCGTGTTCACTAGTCTTTGACTGTATATACAGCAACGTCTATTAGTTAAATCCTTAAAGGTAAATTTGCTAGGTCAACAGGTAAGTACTTAACAAAGATATTGATAGATATTGCCAAATTGCACTCCCAAGAGGTTGTCCAGATTTATATCACCCTTGCCAAATACTCCATATTATCAAAATTTTATTCATTTTCTCCAACTATCTTTTTACAGTGTTGCTGTCACATATTCAAGCAATGACCCATTGCCCCTCACAGATCTTTACCTTCCATTCTTTTACTTCTTCAGATACATGCAAGGACAAATGGCATTCAAAGTCTTGATGACCATTTATACCAGAAATATTTTAATGGAAATCTGCTGTAGCAGCATTTGATAATATACTAATCTTTTTTTTTTCTTAGTAAACAGGGATGTTGTAGAAAAGTGGTAGTATATTACAGTTGTTTTGTGTTATTTTCTTCCTGTATTCCTGTTTGTCTATGTTGGAATTCCAGCAAAGAGAGGCATTTAAGTACCATTACAAAGAGCAAGAAGGACTCTGGAGCCGAATAGCCTGGGCTCAGCCTTTTCTTTCTATACCACTAATGAACTATGTGCCTGTGGACACTTTACTTTAACCCTCAGCTGTAAAATGAGCATGATTCTTGTACCTAGGTCTTTGAGTAAGAGCAGAAGCTAAACTGTGGTGTTGATGAGGATGACTAATCCTATCAGTGTATACTCCTATAATAAAAAGGTGATCTTTTTTGTTGAAGATATTCTACTTTATTCAAGCCATCTCCTACTGTATTTTTCGTCCTATTACATTTTCTTATGGGTATGTAATTGCCTTACAATCTTGTGTTAGTTTCTGCTGTGTGATAGAAAAGATGATCTGTTGAGAACTGTTTTTGTTCAAGAATAGATACCTATGTGTTCTTTTATATACATATATATAATTTTATTCATTTATTTGTGTCTATGCTGGTTGTTGCTGGGCAGGCTTCTCTCTAGCTGCGGAGGCCAGGCATTGCTCTTGATTGTGGTGCCTGGGCTTCTCATTGCGGTGGCTTCTCTCTGTGGAGCACAGGCTTCAGGGCACGCAGGCTTCAGTATTCGCGGCGTGTGGCCTCAATAGTTGCTGTTCCCAGGCTCTAGAGCTCAGGCTCAATAGTTGAGGTGCACAGGCTTAGTTGTTCCGCAGCGTGTGGGATCTTCCCAGTCCAGGGCGGATGGAACTTATGTCTGCTGCATTGGCCGGTGGACTATTTACCACTGAGCTACCAGGGAATCCCCGAATGTTTTCTTGAAACCATTCTTGGCGGCTTAATAGATGCCTGTGAAATGCATGTCTTACTTCCTTTAGTCTGTTACTCAGGGAAATAATAAACTCAAGTTCATCAGAGTTGGATTGGATTCTGCATCAGTAACATTACTAATACTGTTGATGAGACTATCATACTGGGTTCCTCACCCCCACAGTGCATGATGATAAAGAAATACTTGATGTTAATCCAGAACTAATGAAAATATTTTGGCTTCATGAGTTCTTCTGTGTTGTTTTGGGGTTTATGATGCTATTTTAATAAAAGCTTAATAGTGTTCTACAGTGAAAATATTATCTTTTTAAGTGCACAGATATGATTCAATGATATCATATTTGTGACTTTAATATCTTCTAATATCAATTTGTATAATCTAAACAGGAACTAAAATAAAATAGAGTCAGAGAAGTAAGAGTTTTTGTAGCAAGGATCCAGACTTCTGGCTAAGAACATTACTGTCTGCTGGGCTTCCCTGGCACATTTTCCTGTATCATGGCTTTAAAAGTCATCAGATTCATTCAGACTATTAAGAGAAAGGAGGGCCAGTTCACAAAAAGGAGAAGAGAGTCATCTTCTTCTTCGGAGATCTTGTATTTTGGTTTCAACCAGTTTGTTGAAGCATGGCATACGTCCTATTTTTGTTTTGTTAAGAGATTCACCTGTGGACCTTTGGATAATTGAAATTACACATATGCCATACAAAGGCTGATGGTTCACGTCTTACCGGATCCGTGCATGATGCCTTGAGAAGTGGAAACTTAACGACCATTTAGCAGTTAGCATTACAGTGCCATCCATCCCAGCTTCCTTTGAGAACAGGTTCAGGGAGACAGGCAGAGAAGAAGCTTCTTCTCTTTTAGCTCAGTCTCCTTCTCTGTGATTTCAGACTGATCCTTGCACTCTAGTATCAAATCTATCACCTTTTGGTTTGTTTCTCTTACCTACAGTGAGTTCCTGGTATGGAAAAGTCCACTTAAAAAAGTATTTTAACCTTTGTAATTCATCTGGCTTTTAAAAAGATAAAGAGATTGGGATCAAGCACCCAATTAAAGAGTAGACAGAAGTGAAATTGAGGCATTTAATTATAGATAAGTGTTTCCCAAGAAGAGTGTGTTTTGTCTCATCAAAGAAAGGAGCAGAGGAAATAGCCAAGGAGTTGGAAAAGCAAAGGAGTTAAAAACACATGACCTCACAAAGTATATAGGTATAAGCAAAGTTGACAGTTATTGAATTCTAGGAAAGGTTCATAAATAGAGGGGTAAGGGGCTTCCCTGGGGGCCCAGTGGCTCCTTGTTCCCAACACGGAGGGTGGGGGGGCGGTGCTGAATTCAATCCCTGGTCTGAGAACTAGATCCCCCGTGCTGCAACTAAGGCCCAGCATAGCCAGATAAATACATAAACATTTTAAAAATAGTAAAAACAATATAGGGGTAAAACCTCTATCGTAACATTCTAAAAATAAACAAACAAGATACCAGTTTAAGAATGATCTGTTCTGAACTGTCAGGCAAGAGCAGCCATATATAAACTCCTAGAACTGTTTCCCAATCACAGTTCAAGCCACTAAACTGTATTAAATTAGTGTACATAGTTTAGAGATATATACATGTTCTGTTCTAAATCTCTTCAGTCATGTCCGACTCTGCGTTCCTATGGACCGTAGCCTGCCAGGCTCCTCTGTCCATGGGACTCTCCAGGCAAGAATACTGGAGTGGGTGGCCATGCCCTCCTCCAGGGGATCTTCCTAACCCAGGGATTGAACCCGAGTCTATTATATCTTCTGCTTTGGCAGGTGGGTTCTGGGGGGCCCGGAGATACATACATACATGTAGTGATACCTTATGTTAGCACAACCTAAAATTTTTATGCTGATATCTGGCCACTGTCGGATTTGCATGACCTAAAACTACCTTGGATATAGTGTATATTCAAACAATACTAAGTCATTGAGGTAATAAATTGTACCTACTCCTTTCCCTTAATTTATTATTTATACAAATACTCTTAGGAATTGATACAGAGATACAGGCCCTAAAAACAAATTACAGCTTTTTGTTTTGTCGTCATTCTAAAGGGAAGAAAGTTAACTGAAAAGTGAATCTGTTCTTTTTTCCCTAATAATCTGAAAGAATAAATATTTATCTGTAAAGCAAGGAATTACAGGCAAAATGAAGGTCATGAATTCTATTTGGCTAGGTTGTGGTTGGAGTCAGAATTTCATGAAGGGAGATGAATGTGTATCAGTAAATATTACATGTTGTCACTTTTTATTCATTTATTCAATGAACATTTATTGCAAGTTAGCTGGGTCCAGGTGTTGATGTCAGTTTCAGGGATTTATACTATGGATTTCCAAGGGACATACAGTAGTGATCCTCATAGCCTAGGCACATCCCCACTTTCCTCCCATTTTCTGATTCTCTTAGATCCATGGAAACTCAGACATATGTATCTTTAAAATTCAGATCAACTTCTCATAGATTTCATCAGCAGTGGTTCATTGAAGTATTCTGTTCAACATACTGGTTCTTTTTTTCACGCTGTATATATATATTTCACTTAGTAGTGAAATAGTTATAATAATCTATGTCTTCCTGAATGATAATGTAATAGAAGAATGTTAAAAGGCATATGTCCTAAAGAGAGACAAAAGTTAATAGAGATCATACCCACTGAAGCAAAGCCTTCTAATGGTTATGAGTTCAGGGTCCTCCAAAGGGGCCTACTGGGTGCGTGAATCACTCAGCCGTGTCCGTCTCCTTTGCAACCCCATGGACTGTGGCCGCCAGGCTCCTTCTGTCCTTGGGGTTTCCCAGGCAGGACTACTGGGGTAGGTTGCCATTTCCTCCCCTAGGAGATCTTCCTGACGGAGGGATTACACCTGCATCTCCTGCTTTGGCAGGCAGGCTTTTTACCACTGCACCACCTGGGAAGCCCGGTTAAAATATCAACATATCACAAATGGGGAAGCCAAGGCTTGTGGAAAGTGCATGCATTGCCCAAGGCCGCAGGGTGATTAGTGGCAGCCGTGAGTCTTCAAAAAATTTGATTATCTGATTCTTAATCAAATGAGCACTGTTCATCACCCACATTCTAGCCTTTTAATGATGACACGGGAGAAGAAGGGGATGACATAGGATGAGATGGTTGGATGGCATCACCAACTTGATGGACATGAGTTTGACAAGCTCCAGGAGTTGGTGATGGACAGGGAGGCCTGGCGTGCTGCAGTCCATGGAGTCGCAAAGAGTCAGATACGACTGAGCAACTGAACTGAATGACGACACAAACATTATTTTCTTCAGAATTAAAAAGTTGGAGGCACTGAAAAGGTACCACTTTAGGAAGGATATTGTGGCCTAAACTCTAGCTTGTGGGGTGTAACAGCATTATGAGTAGACTGAAAGCCTAGGAGATGACGGAAATGAAGTCAGTGACACCCACAGGTGTGGGCAGGATGAAATCTAAAGCAATGAGCATAGGGGGCTATGCCTCTGTCCTTGAGAAAATAAAAAGAAAATTAGAAATGCTCAAGATGGAGAGAGGAAAGCCTATTTCCTTTGAATAGTTTTCCTGACAGTCCATCAGGAAGGTCTTTTCCTTCCTTCCCTTCTCAGAACCCAAGGAGAAGGAACTATCCCGCTGACCAAAAGGAGGATGTCCCCATGAGCGGGATGGTGAGAGCAGCAGAGAGAAGGCAGAGTGGGAGCAGAGCGGTGGATGATGATGACAAAGGTGTGCAAGACAGACAAAGCCCGAGAGAAAGGACACACAAGTCTTTGCAGTGGCGTAGTGTGAGAGGAGTGTGTTTTATTGCCGTAGAAAACTTCTGTATCTTTCCAACCTCACAAAGAAAAAGAGAGCACAGTGGAAGAGGGATAAAGATAATAGGGTGAGGCCATTGGACTAGGGGATGCCTAGAGAAGGCTTGCCATCTCTTTGTGAGAAGAAATTGATGGTTGAAATTAACCAGTGAACCAGTGAAGTCGCTCAGTCGTGTCCGACTCTCTATAATCCCGTGGACTGTAGCCCACCAGGCTCCTCCATCCGTGGAATTTCCCAGGCAAGAGTACTGGAGTGGGTTGCCATTTCCTTCTCCAGGGGATCTTCCTGACTCTTTGCAACCCCATGGACCACACAGTCCATGGAATTCTCCAGGCCACAATACTGGAGTGAGTAGCCTTTCCCTTCTCCAGGGGATCTTCCCAACCCAGGGATTGAACCCAGGTCTCGCACATTGCAGGCAGATTCTTTACCAGCTGAGTCACCAGGAAAGCCCAGTTGACATTAACGTCACCCTGTATAGCTGTCAGCAGTTGGAATATTTACCTGATTCACTGATGGTGATTTAAAAGCAAGCTCCCTTTTTGATAAAGTATCCAATTAAAAAAAAAACAAAACTTGCTAATTGTTAGAAAAGCTAGTTGTTTTGCTACCCTAGTGACTAGGTAAATTCCCAGATATTTATGATTGATTTTTCCACACACCTACATGCCTGGTAGAATGAGACTCTCATGACTGACATGAAAATTGAACTCTAAGTGAAGACATAGCTCCATTATTTACCCTCCACAAACCTTCCCTGAACCCTATTCCTCCTTTTTTACAACAAATAATGGTTGCTTCTAAGTCTGTATACAAGAGAATTTGCAGTACAAAGTTAAAAATCTTTTGCTATTGTTATATAATGTGATTGACTTCACAGATGGTTACTAGTTACAGTAAAAATTATAGCCAAGATTGAGTGTTTTCTGCATGCCAGGCACCAAGATGAGCAGTTTGTTTGCATGATCTTGTTTAATGTTCACCACAGTCTTATGAGGTGTTATTATCCTCATTTTAGAAATGAGACTTAATCGTATGAAATGCTTTGCCCGGTCTCACATTCAGTATATGCTGTGCTTAGTCGCTCAGTCGTGTCCGACTCTTTGCGAGCCTGTGGGCATTAGCCCACCAGGCTCCTCTGTCCATGGAATTCTCCAAGGAAGAATACTGGAGTGGGTTGCCATTCCCTTCTCCAGGGGATCTTCCCAACCCAGGGGTCGAACCCAGGTCTCCTGCATTGCAGGCAAATTCTTTACCCTCTGAGCCACCAGGGAAGCCCCACTCAGCATATCTGACTGTACTGTGCTCCTCACCACAGCACATATTGCTTCTCCTGCACAGAAGCTCGAATGAATTTAGTCTCTCTCTCCAGGACAAGAGCTAATGGTTCTCATGAAAGATGCTGCCTCTAGTCACTAGTAAGTCCTATTTCGTTAGCTTGTCTTTCTGTCACCTTGACCTTTCCAGAGTTAGTCTTCCTCAGTTCAGCTTTATAGGCATATTCGAACCCCCTTCTTGCTTAATTCTATGACTGAAATGTATTTGGCTTTTAGGGATGCCTAGAGGATGAATTAGGAATTATCACAGACAATGGGATGACTAAGGAGAAGGTAGTGTTGGAATGCCATAACTGCTAATTGCTGAGCCATCCTCCATGCTTAGTTTCACATCATTGGGTTTATAATTAATTCAATAAATGCACATTAATGCCAACAATACATCTATCACTGTTCTAGACAATAAAGATACAATGACGGTGCTATCTTAAGAAGTACAGTGTTAGTTGGTATTCCCCGTCTTTTGTCTCTTTCCGTTAGACGCTAGTGCTGTAATCTCAGCAAACAGATCATGCATTCCTGAATTCCCCAAGCTCTCTTAGACTTCTGTTTCTGCATCTGTGCTTTACCTTATGCACTGGGTACCATTTCTCTCTGCATCTCCATCACCCTCTGCTTCTCATCCTTCATGACAGCTCAGGGGTCACCACTCGTGTGACGCCTTCCCTTCCCTAGGCGTGGCTGGGTTTCTTCATCTCTGAGAGCACCCTGAATGCATGTCTTTCAGAAGTCTCATCACAGTTGTGTTGCTTTATTTGCTTACATGTGCATCTCTCAAACCAATCTCTGGATTCCTCACAGTTTAGGAAAATGTCCTGTTCGTCATTGTATCTTTACTGTCTAGCACAGTGCTAGACATACGGTTGGCGTTAATGCACATTTATTGAATTCATAATTATAAACCTAATGACTTGAAACTTGGGATGACAAGAGAAATCTCCACAGATGAATACATATTTCTTCATAAGAGGAAAGTTGTCCCATAATTACAAAGAGGGAAATAGCAGCAGATCCCATTAGATTATCAAGGGCTACCATGATATAGGGTCTTTGTCCAAGTCCTAAAGAGAAATCCTTAGTAATATTACTGTGTTAGAAGGCTAACATTTAACGTGAGGAAATGTGATTTCAAAGTGATCTGACTCTTCTTTTGCCTACACGATTGTTCAAAGAAGCGTCAAAAGCACAAATTACTTTTGGGCAGTATTGTTTTGTACATGTCAAACTGAGTAGATTCTATGTCTTTCTCACTCTGGATAGAAATATATTTCCCATATGATTTTTATTGGCCTCTTTAAACTTCAGACTGATCCTGAAGAGAATGAGGAAGATTACTCACAACAGGTAAACAGAACAAGCAGCAACAGCATGAGTGGCCGCGTTTCCAGGTGGAGAGAAAGGAATTTTCAGGTTTGGTTACACCTGCTCTGCTTCTCATTAGCCCTTTCCCTGAGGCAGTTTCTTCAAGCCATCATTATGAGTAGTAATAAATATAGCATCATTTGATGAAGAAGAAAATAACTGAATGCAAGCCTTGCTCCCAGCCACGTGATTTCCATCCCAGCATCTAAACAGGCACCGAAACCCACAGTCACTGCTATGGCCCTCACGTCTCACAGCCTGGATTGCTCGTTGATCATTTGAACTTACAACAATAGAACATCAGGAACCCCAGGCCTCCTGGGTAATTGCCTAACCTTTGAGATTTTTCAAAGGAAATTGCTCCTTTTGTAAAATATTTCACAGGAGGACAGGAATCAGTGTTTGAAGAAGCTGTGTGCTCAGGATAGCTTTAATGGAGCAGCTGGTGTAGATTCTTGTGTGAAATGAATTCAGGGCTTTTTGTCTCACTCCCAGTAAGGTAGAGGATCCTCCTCTACCAAACTCACAGGGATCGAGGGGTCAGTTTAATGCCAAAGAGGTTAAGCTGGCCCTGATAAAGTTGAGTGCTACAGGTGCCATGCGTTTGTGTTTGCCCATGAAGAAATATATACAGAAGCAGCAAAAACAACACAAGTGGGCCAGTATTTAATGGGCATTTATTTTGGGCCAAGTAATATTTTCAGTTGTTACATACATTATATCCTGTAATCCCACCATAATTATATGCAGTTGGCAGGACCATCTATATAATTTGTGGAACCTAGTGCAGAATGAAAATGCGAACCCCCTCTTCAAAAAGCAAGAAAGAAGCTTTCCTTTTTCTTTCACAGTCTCTTTCTCTCCACCTGGCATGGTGTTTTTCTTTCTCCTTTTTTAATTTGCCATCTGATGTGCTCCCTCAAGCATGAGGATACCTACAGGGCAAGTGCAGACCCTCACAGGCACCCAAGACTCCTCCCCATGGCTCTGCAAGGTGTTGGGCAGAAAATAGTAAGAGCTGCTTGCTAGGTGGAGGCAGAATAGGGGGGTGTGAGGTGCGCCATCAGGGCTGAAGACCGTGCATGAACAAAGGCTCCCTTTTAATGTCACTTATCAAACATAAATTCAAAGATAACATTGTTAGGAATTTTAAGACAGCAGCTGAAAAGCACTGAGCCCCAAATGCATAGGGCTATGTGTGACTGTACCGGTTGCCTGTTTGTTAAGCTGGCCCTGGAAATAGATAAAATTATTATTGGAATTTTACAGCTGAGGAAACTTCAATTAATCAGAAAGAAGCTTTGTTTTCTTGGCATAACTGTCCACCATATAATTACTAAAACACGGTATACCTATTATAGACAACTTGGCTTGTTCTAAATTTTGGCAGACTTTTAACACCACATCTTGTAAATCCTAATTGCTCCTGGCTGGCTTTGCTCATGGCCAAAGACAAATTATGAATCATATTAACTATCCTTCCTAGAGACGTTTGCACAATGGCATACAACAGTCCATCACTTTTTTCCTGGCTAATGGAACCATGCTTTATTTTTCAGTGTCAGCGTTTAAAGACTAGAGTCTTCAGTAGTAATTGTGTTAGTAAAAATCAGTTCTTCCTGACTGGCCTTGATTGGT
The DNA here is from genome assembly GCF_019320065.1 of Cervus canadensis. Lineage (NCBI taxonomy): Eukaryota > Metazoa > Chordata > Mammalia > Artiodactyla > Cervidae > Cervus > Cervus canadensis. The sequence continues at coordinate 84,419,972 of NC_057391.1, forward strand.
GGCCACACATGCCCACACTATGGTGGCGTCACTTCCTTTTACTAAGGATTATCTTCCTCTGGTGCCCAGTTGTGAATGGAAGATCAAACTACCTTTATTTATCTGCTTTATTATTATTATTATTTATTGAAAGTCAGCCTTTAAAAGCCTAAATTACCATTTTGTGGCTCTGGTGGATCATCAGTAACTAGAGAATAGAATTTGGACATTATTGCAGTGTACCATTGTTGTGGAAATCCCTTGGACTAAACGAGAAGGAGAAAAGAGAACCGTTCTAGGAGCAATTGACTATTTACCATCTTTAGAACCATGCTCCTGGTGCCTTGGTTTTAAATTTGTTATTCTCTGTTCACCTTTACCTAATTTAAGATCAATCAAGTAAATCCCCTTCAGTGGGAATGGATGATGAGAAAACTATCAGGTCCCATCAGAATATTTTAAAGGAAAAGCTCTGTCCTTTCCAACAAATACCACAGAATCTTTGGAACAGAACAGAGCAAATTGGTTTCAAGTTAATGAAAGTGAAACGCTTGCTGTGGGTATAATGACAGCCATTCCTGAGGGCCACCGAGCTGTACTATCTTTCTGTGTCTTTCTGAAAAGAATAATCTATGTTGGCTTCCACTGAGCAGCCGTTACTGGCTTGCCTTGCCCCAGTCTTCCCTGTTGTTAGGCGTTTGGTGGTGGGAGCTGACATCCTGAGCTATTTGGCTGTCTCAGCCTCATGGCCAGTTCTTACTCAAAATGATGTCGGGGAGAAAGACAGCATCCCTTCAGGGATGGAAGCTGGGTTTCCTGTAACATCTGTATTCATGGAAGAGAAGCATCTTCTGTTGCATGTCACAACATACTTAGTTGTGTCTGATATTATTGTCACTGCCTTTGAAGGCACACGGTCACTGTGCTGGGAGTAGTAATATCCTTCCACTCAGATTCTTTTGTTCAGAGATCTGGTTTACTTGGACCCTCTGTATCCAGACTGATGGTTTATGTCACAATTACCTACATGTAGCAAGTGCTTATTGGTGAGGATGTCATCATTTTTTTATGTGATTATATGTTGTTCTCACTTTCTGTTCTAAATGACCACTTCATTTATAGTTCAGTTATTATTGATCCAAGTGCAGGTGGTGTAGTCACTAAGTCATGTCCAACTCTTGTGACCCCATGGACTGGGGGACTGGCAGGCTCCTCTGTCCATGGGGTTCTCCAGACAAGAATACTGGAGTGGCTTGCCACTTCCTTCTCCAGGGGATCTTCCTGACCCAGGGACAGATTGGTTCACTGTTTATATAAAAGGCCTAATAGTGAATATTTTAGGCTTATGAACCTAGCAGTCTCTGTCACAACAACTCACTTCTGTCACGACTGTTTTGCCAGCATAGTGCAAAGGCTTCCCTAAACAACACATAAGCTAATAGGCAAGGCTTAGTTCCAGCAAAATGTTATTTATTATTGATAAAAGAGGCAGCAGACCAGATTTGAACCAAGGGCCATCGTTTGCCAATCCCTGGACTAGGGCTGAGAGAGAGGTACACTTGTAGAAACCATATTTGGGAAGTAGACTGAGCTATCTGAGATTTCAAATGGTAGGGCAAGGGGAAGTTTGAAAAGCTATCCATTTAAATCGATTTTTATTCTAGATTCTGGTGATGCAGTGCAAAACAAGGCCAATGCCCTTATGTCATGAGGTTTGCATTCTGTTTGAGTTACTTGTGAATGTGTATATATCTAAATTAGTTCAGATAGTGCAAAATGCAATAAATAAAGTATACAGGGTTAGGTATGTGCCTAGAAGTGGGAGGAAGGACACCTTTAGGTAGGACTGTCCTGGAAGCCTTTCTGAGGAAATGATATTTGAAACTTGAATGATGAGAAGGATCCGGTTTGGGGAAAGTTTAGGGAAAGAACCTTCTGTGCAGAGGCATCCACAAAGGTAAAGGGCTTATGAAAGGAAAATATTTGGTGTGTTTGAGGATCAGGGAGACATCACTGTGGTTAAATTGAGGCAGTGGGAAAAGGACTCTGTCTCTGGCTTTAACTGTCTTCATTAGAATGACCTATAGTCACAATTTCGCAAGTTAAGGAACTCACCTTGTAATTCACAGCATTTTTTGCCTTATTCTTGTTTAATTCCTTGGGGGAGGCAAAGTCATAGGTATATAGAATAAGTGTTTGTTATCAAAGTATAATTTTTAAAAATTCAAACCCACAGTTACTAGAAGAAAGCCAGTGACCCAGTTGAGAAATAGTTCAGTTGGCATTTGAACCATATTTAAAGAAATGGTGAAACCAGGATATCAGGAGTAAGACTTGTGGAGTTAAAAAAAGCCATGCGCCAGTTTTGTAGGTCTAATCATTTGGGCAACATTGACAATTTCTCCATAGTTGCTGATGTTTGATTGGGTAATTGGGTAAAACAGCTCAACAGTTGGTGGTTTCAGTGCCTAAATGCTTCAGACTCACTAGTTGATTGGACTCTGTAGACTGGGAAAAAACCTTATCATACCCTAAAATAATCAAATCGGTTTGTTTCACAGAAAATACTGCATCTGCTCTTGTACTATATAGTCATTTTATGATACTTTTTGAAAAAATATTTTTAATCCATTATTGTTTGGGGCTGTAAAATGCTTATCTAAGGAGAATTACTTGTTATCTAAATAAAATGCCTTGAGTTAGTTTGACTCAAAATCAAGTCCTTTGCCACAATCAAGTGGAATTTGAGGAAATGGTTCTAAAAGAATTAAAGCAAGCTCAGGGAAGTTAATTAGAGTGTCTTGCCTTGAAAGACAAGTTAGTTTTCCAGGCAATGGTGTTTGTTAACAGTGCTTCAGATGAATGCTAAAGAGTTCTGTGTTCTGATAAGAATTATTAGAATGGACTAAAACACTATGAGTAGTAACCTATTACAATTTCAGACAGCCAGAGGGAGAAGTCATTCTGAATTAATGAAAACGTATGTCATGAATTTTTTAAAGAAATACAATTCCTTTCAAAAACATGTTTTAACTAGATGGAGATATGTGTGTGTATGTGTGTGTGTGTGTGTGTGTGTGTTGTATACGTTCATCCTAACATGATTTTAGGGAATATATAAGCCTGACTTATTAGTGCCATTTCAGTTGATTAAAATATTTCTTCCAAGTTACTTAGCATGTTTATAATTATTTTATTTTGAAAGAAGATAAATAGGCTCGGCAAAATTGGTCTGATATCTTAGTTGGCTTCACATAGCTTTTTTTTTTTTTTTCTTGGATTCTATAAAGGAACATATTAACCTAAATTCTGTTGCAAATTCTAAATTTGTGCTTGATTCTGAATTAATGAGGTTTATTGAAGGTAGAAGTCTAAATGCAGTATCTCCACTAACATAGTACAGGATTTCCAAAAGTTAATTGGTGAGGAGAAAGAAGGTAAGAGATTATATTTTGTAACAAGGGGTGTTTTTTTCTATTTTGTCTTAGCACAAGATATTGTAAGGATTAAAAAAATAATAATTTAGATCAGAATTAATACATTCACTTTTTCCTGGTGTTTCATATGTGTAACTAGATTTAGACAAAATGTTAAAGAAAATTATTTAGCAATAAAATAGTGTTTGGAGGTTCCATTTAATTTTTTCCTTTTTCTACGAGGATATAATGTATTCCTTTAAGTGTCCCGAATCTCTTCCTTGGGAGTTGGCAGCAGCAACTATTATAAAGGGAACATTTTGAAATATAGATCATAATCACATCTAGTGCCATATCCATCAGAGTTTCCATTTATATAGCACATTCAACTTCATTCATCTGACAACGATGACATAATGCTACTTTAGTCATCTGTGGGGTTTTATTGAATATCATCAAATGCTTAGCAAATATTTAAAGCATTTCACATATTCTTACAACCAGGAATCACATACTGAAGAATAATTCTTGGTTTGGGAACTTTAATGGGATAAAAACTGAGAAATATGCATGACATCGAACTCGAATAGGCTGATAACTTTACCAAGTGGCCTGATACTTTCTATAGAAAAAAAAAGAAGAAATAATTATTTTTCCTCTAAACCATTTGCCAGGGAAGGTGACTTATTTTTGTGGCTAAAGCTGTTAATAAGGCTTAGACTTCTGGTTTCCAATATAGCAAGAAGCTATCGGAAAGCAGGTAAAGCGAGCTGCAGTTCTCACTGCAAACGGATAGGACAATAACATTTTCAGTTATTTGCAGTTTTAGCAGAGTTTTCATGGGTGAATATCAGCATTGTTACCACATGTCCTGAAGTCGTGTGATTTGGAATGCTAGCATCTTCACAGGTCACTTTTTCTTATGTTTTAGTAAGAGTGAGCAAAAAATAATTATCATTCACATTCTACATGTGATTGTTTTGTAAAGAGTGGAACTGTCACTTATGTAGGTAAAATTGTTGTGTTTCATTCTTTGCCTTTGTTCAGAACCACATGAAACTGTTTCTCTGCCCGACAGCTTTTCACACTGTCCGTACTGTTTATGGGGTTCTCAAGGCGAGAATACTGGGGTGGTCTGTGTGTCCCTTCTGCAGTGCGTGTTCTGTCAGAACTCTCCCCATGACCCATCCGTCTTGGGTGGTCCTGCACCGCACGGCTCAGAGGGGAAGCCTGGCGTGCTGTAGTCCACGGGGTCACAAAGAGTCGGACATGACTTAGCAACTGAACAACAACTACGGAATAACTTTTCACTTACCTCGGCCTTGGAATGAGACACTCCTCTAGAAAATATGTGTGTATGTGTGTGTATTAGAAAATTGTTTCTAACGCAAAGGATACTTAGCTTTGTGTCCTGGATCAAAAACCACTATCAAGTTTTCAGTCGTATATACCTGTCAGAGAACTAATGAAGGCTTCTTTAGGAAGTTGACACAAGGCTTTGACGCAATCAGATGTTCTGTTGTGTTGTTCTTGCCATGAATAGACAACCCTTCCAGGTTCCAGGTGTTACTACTTAGCTGATGTTTTACTTTATAAGGAGGCAGTCGCTTATGAAAAACAGCTGTAATTATGCAGCGTTCAGGTATTTCATAATTAAACTAACAGCTGATTATAACATAGTACATGGCATGGGAATTTGCAACTAGGCTAAGCAAGAAACAGGCTATAGCTTAATCCCTTTCCTCCTTTTGCCATTGTTTGGGACAAGTCCTTTCTGCCTTGATGTCCAACAGTGGGCAGTACCAGCCTTCTTCCCAGAGGAACAGGAGAGGAGGGTGGAGGATTAATGGACATGTGATAGCACCTAGCCAAAGGCAGGCAGTCCTATAAGCAAAAGGCATCTCCTTGGACATTTTCCCCAACTTTTGAAAACTAACCAGATCTCCAGTGTGGTTTCAATTTATGTGATGTCAAATGCTGAGATCAGAGAATACTGAGTGTTCTTATCAGTAGCCTTGTGACTCAGAAATTTTAGTCCTTTAGAGGACCAATCTTGTTATATAGAACTTTGGAAGAAGGAGCCCACCTATCCATTAGAAAGTGATTTTGTTGGATCTGCACCAGGCTCTGTGTAAGATACAAGTGCTGTAGAGTCATCTCCAGCTGGAACTCCATCTCCACGTGGAACTTACAGTTTAGTTTCATACACAAAGAGGTTAAACTTTTGCCCCTGAAGGTTGGTAACCAAGGAGTTGGAGCTGAACTTCTGTGAGGCTGATCCACCACCAGACCCCCGTCCCCAGCCTTCATGCTGCAGGAGATCTGCTAAGCTAGAAATGTCCATGTCTCTGCTCATTTCTCTGCTGCCCTCTCCTCCTATAGTTTGGTGACTAAGATGGTTTAAAATTCTTCAGCCAATTCTGTAATTAGTATACTATAGGTCATACAGTGCTCCTGGTTATCTTGTTTTTCTTTTTTTGCCTAAGACCTAAGACCTCATGCTTTTGAGTGACCTCCTCCTTCAGTTAACTCTTGGAACTCCAATCTTGCTAGCTCATAAATGTCAGGAAGCCTCCAATAGTTCAGGTCTTGGAGGAGTAATTGCTGACTTGGTTTCCTAGCACCACTTCTAGATGGATCATCTACCCTTTAGATGGCCTTTCCTTGGCCTGGACAGTGGCTTTGTTCCAATTCATAATCGAAGAAATGCAAACAATTCTTTTCACTTGCTGCTTCTGTTAGAGTATTTTAATAAGAAAACATCTGAGCAGCTTGATCAAGAGGAGGAATCTTGGGTCAGGAAAATTTATAGACATACTTGGAGTCAGCTTTTGAAACAGATTCAAAGATTTTGAGTTACTAGAGTAAAAGAAGACTATTTCAGGTGATAGGAAGTGGCCTTCAAAATCTGAGAAGTGGGAGACTAACACCCCACTTACAACAATGGACAGATCGTCCAGACAGAAAATTAACAAGGAAACACAAACCCGAAATGACACATTAGAGCAGATAGACATTGATATTTATAGGGCATTTCACCTAAAAGCAGCAGAACACACTTTCTTCTCAAGTGCACATGGAATATTCTCCAGGGTAAATCATGTCTTGGGTTACAAATCAAGCCTTGGTAAATTTAAGACAATTGAAATCATATCAAGCATCTTTTCTGACCACAATGCTATGAGAATAGAAGTCAGTTACAGGAAAAAAGATGTGAAAAAACACAAATACATGGAGGTTAAACAAGATGCTACTAAATAACCACGAGATCAATGAAGAAATAAAAATCTGAAAAAGTCCAAACATTAAAAACTTACTATCTTTTAGATGCTGCAGCCAACACTTTATATTTGTTTTCTCCTCTTAATGCTGCCAAAGAGGTGGTATTATTCCTCTTTGAGGTGAGGAAACACGTATATTAAGTAATATTCATCCAATATTTATTGAGTACCTATATTTCTAAGTGCTGATAATGTAGCTCTGAATCAGACAGCTTATATTTTAGGGAAGGGAAGCGAGTGATTAGTAAGTTAACAAGTGAAGTGAAGTGAAAGTCACTCAGTCATGTCCGACTCTTTGTGACCCCATGGACTGTTACAGTCCGTGGAATTCTCCAGGCCAGAATACTGGAGCGGGTAGCCTTTCCTTTCTCCAGGGGACCTTCCCAACTCAGGGATCAAACCCAGGTCTCCCACATTGCAGGCGAATTCTTTACCAGCTAAGCCACCAGGGAAGCCCAAGAATACTGGAGTGGTTAGCCTATCCCTTCTTCAGGGGATCTTCCAGATCCAGGAATCAAACTGGGGTCTCCTGCATTGCAGGCAGATTCTTTACCAGCTGTGCCACCAGAGAAGCCCAAGTAAGCAGCATGACTTCCTGGGGGGTATGTCTTGAAGAAAGTAGGACTAGGCATCAGTTTTACCCGTGAGTTGGGAGAGGAGGGTGCTCAAGAAGGCCTCCCCAGCAGAGACTGCTGACCTGAGGTCTGAAAGCAGGTCAGGAGGCTGCCTTGTGGGCATCTAGGGAGAAGAGTCCGGCAAGGAGTCTTGTGAACGTGGGAACTCCGTAGGTGTGTTCGCGGGATAGAAAGCAAGCCTGAGAGGCTGAAGCGTGAACAAGTGAGGGCAGGTGGTGAGAGACCTGAGCCAGGCAGAGGTCTTGCAGGTCAGGGGAAGGAGTTTGGATCTTATTCTAAGAGGCACAGGAAGCTTTGGGGATGTTTAAGGATATGAGTGATTTGATTCAGTTTATATATTTCCAGTGTTCCCTGAAGAGGTTTGTTCCAGGGGATGTAGGCAGAGAGGAAAGAGGGAGGGGTTAAATTGCTCACCTGGACCCCAAACCCAGGTGCCCCTGCCTTCAACCCCCTTCCTGGCATGCTGTACTGTTTACCTTGCTCTTTCCCTGAAAGCTCAGTTGGCAAAGAATCCACCTGCAATGTAGGAGACCCCGGTTCATTTCCTGGGTCTAGAAGATCCGCTGGAGAAGGGACGGGCTTCTTGGGCTGAGTGTTCTTGGGCTGCCCTTGTGGTTCAACTGGTAAAGAATCTGCCTGCAATGCAAGAGATCTGGGTTTGATCCCTGGGTTGGGAAGATCCCCTGGAGAAGGGGAAGGCCACCCACTCCAGTATTCTGGCCTGGAGAATTCCCTGGACTGTACAGATGCTGGGTCACAAAGAGTCGGACAGGACTGAGCGACATTCACTTTCACTTGGTATTAAGAGACTGAAAAGAAAGAATGGAGACAACGATAAAGGGGAAAACCAGGATGTAAACATGAAATCCAAAGCTTCTGTTACTTTAGGAAAAGTTAACAGGGCTGTTAGTGTCAGCTCCTGCGCATCTGGGGGTCAGCTTGCCCTTCAATGCTGGGTCTGTGTGTCACTTGCCGTGTTGATCTTCAGCCCCTGTGACCAGGTCGTGGAGAGGAGGCTCCTGTCTGCTCATTCCACTAAGAGGAATGAGTCCTTGGGTGCAAGGGCTGGGATCTGCTGAAGCTCTGTTGTTGCTGAATTTTCTCTTCCTTGCTCGCAACTGTCTAGTCACTCTCATGTTCAGCAACACATACTAAGTATAGAAAACAGCAAGCTTTGGACCATCAAGGGGGCAAGTTGCTCATTAAACTCTTTACCCTGCCCTGCTAAATCAAGAACCCCATGCAGCCTGTGGTAGGGGAGGTGGGGGGTGGGGGTGGAGAGAGAGAGAGAATGCTCCTTAAGAATTTCTTGTTTTGCAGCTTGCTCTCCCCAACTCGCCTCCTGCCATCCACCTCCAGTCCATCTGTGAAGCTGAATTCTTACACAGGGTATTCATCTACACACGCCCCACCCTTAATCACATGCTCTGGATTGTGGATCGCTCCTGAATCTATCTGCTCATGTCAGTTTTTGCCAGTTCCCTTCAGCTTGTCTGCTCTGTATCATATTCTTGATCAGGAAGTCCCGGGCGTCTCCGTTTGGGAAAAAAAGAGAGAGAGGAGGGCTGGAAAAGGAAAGCAGGAGTGGAGTGGCGCAGAGGACCATCAGTTAAGATGGTTCCAGAAATAGCTCAGCCAAGCTGATGATGGCTCTGCTCACAGCCACCCGCCCGTATGGGATTTACGCTCTTTGCTGAGCTTCCCTGCTGAAATGTATCCCACCAGCTGTTCCTGCAGATGGTGGGAGCTGGCTGCGGCAGCAGTGGGCTCTCCAGGCCTTTGGGGAAGGAGGAAGTAATAGGTTGGGGGCATAGGACAGGCTCCCCCACAGAGAGACGGGGTTTGGTACAGCCTGTGAGAATGCCCCAGGTGTGAGGCACCTGCGTTCTTTTTAAGCCATGATCTGGGCACTTGGCATCCACTCCTCAATCTTTTTTAATGAGACGGAAAGATGAATTATGAAAAGCAGTTACATACCCACTGTATACCTGTTTTTTCATTGTTCTTGCTACAGTTTACTGTATACATAGACTTTGTCCTCTATTGCATTTTCACTTGGGAGATTCAGCTACACCAGGCTCTCAACCTTTTAACCCTTGAGTCTTATCAGAATCTTCGTTGACACCAAGGCACTTGGGCACAGCTGTGGGATCTAACAATGTAGTAAAAATAGGGGTGACTTTTATAAAGCCGTGCCCCTCGAATATGCCAAGCCTGTGGCATGTAGAAAATGCTTGTGTGTCTCACCTTGATCTGATCTGGCAATATGACCCCTTCTCAGAATGAAATGACCTTGCACGGGCTCTCAGAATTTTGTAATCGTCTTCCTCCAGCCACTATACTTCGAATTCTAGGGTTTTTTTTTTTTTTGAGTCCACGTTCTCCCCTGAGAACTGTGCCGGTGACCCTATAATTTGCCACACTTGTGGTCTTGCTCCGACACACAGCACGCCCTAAACCAGCTTTGAAGATCTTTTGTAAAATTTGTTTACTTCATCCAAAATCTGTAAGTGTTAGAAATTGTATGCACTGGAAGAAGTGAAGATGTTTAAATTTTCCAGACCACAGAGTCTCAGGAAACAGGCAAGACATAAAATAAAAGGAAAAAAGGAAAGAGTATGTTATTTATTCTATTATCTGTCATGATGTGGTGGGGATGGGGGCAGAAAACAGCTTGCTGCTTACAAATTCCAGCTTCTGCTGCTGCCCTGAAGATAAATATTGTTATTCAAAAAGGCTTTTGCCCACTTTTTGGTAGGCTATTCAGCGAGGTATAAGATATGAAGAGCAATTTTCTTGCCTAAGTGAGGGTCTGGTTAAAATGTGTGTTTCCTCTGCTCCAGGCTCTGAACATCTGATTCACTAGGTCAAGCTGGGACTGAGAATCTTCATTTTAATAAGCATGCTCAGTAATTCTGATGTAGATTGCCTGGTGACCCCCACTAGGAGAATTCTAGTCTGAATTTCCATAGAATGTTTTTCACAGGTGAGGGTTATAATTTGGAGCCCTTGAGAAGAGAGAACTTTGAGGGGAAAATAAATTAAGATCATCGGTGTTTTCCGTGATAGTTTAAAGGGCTCCAGTGTTAGTTTATTTCATAACATGTATTTTGCTTTAATTTGTTGCAAAAATCACTACCTTTTTATGTATAATCCATGTTAAGGTATGAACGGGACAATTTCCACCAGTGGAAAGGCTTTCAGCATTGGCAGAAAGGAGATAGAAGGGCTTCCCTGGTTAAGACTCCGTGCTTCCAATGCACCAGGCCTCAATCTCATGCTATAGCTGAAGATCCCACGTGCCCTGAGACTTGCAATAGCCAAATAAATATTAAAAACAAAAACAAAACAAAAAAAACTGGGAGAATATAGATTATGATGGAGGTTTGGGGCTGAAGTGCTCCTTGCAACCCAGGTCAGAGCCACTTGGCTCCCTTTGGGCAGCTGAAAGTTGTATTGAACCTTAGAGTGACCGGGAGACCTGCTCCCTCCCCCACAGGGTGCTGGGATTCTGTGAAGTCCATGTCCAAGTTCACTTAACCTATATCGCCACCTACTGTCCACCCCCAGCCGCACCTAAGGAACTTTGCTTGGGGTTGGTTGGAGATGAGGTGTGAGAGGCTATGCCTTGAGTGCAAAGGTAAACTGTGAATGCACCCCGTGGACTCCCACTTAGGATCCCTGATTGACAATAGTTTGTTCAGAACCATAGCCTTTCCATCCTTATTTCTCAGGTCTCCCTTTATTTCAATCCAGAAGCAAATTTGGGCTTTGGAATAGCGGCCAAGTTCTGATTAAAATGAAAAGGAACCTCATGTTGAAGGCCCTCTTTGTTGGTTTTAAATTTTTTATTGATGTGGGGATTTAATGTGAGTTACAACTGTGAGTAACTTGGGCCTTTTCAGTGTTCCTGGCAACTGTCAAGCTTATTTATGGAAGGAAATCTGAAAATGCTTTGCCCCAGTCCTTTGTTTCTTTATTTTGGTGATTTTTTTTTTTCCTTCTTGAGATTCTTTTCTTGTTAAGTCGACCAGGGAATATTCTCATATGGTGGTACCCTTCTCTGATTCCCTTAGAAAGAGTGAGCGTCCTTTGATAAGTTCCTACTGGTGAATTTTGGCCCCTGGCTCCTGTCCTGATATTTCTGGAGCTGGAGAGGGAAGTCATCCAGTCACTTTCTCTGGTCTCATGCTTCAACTTTTCTCTTCCATGGGTTCATGCTTCCCTTAATCTTGTATTGAATTCCATTCATTATCTGAGTTTATATCTTTAGTGAAGACCCAGTTAGGCATGCTGTTATATCCCAGGATACTATTCCAGAAAACAGATACTGGCACAGATGTAAAATCTTATTTTTTTTTTCAAACTTTAGAGTCAGTTTAGGCAGCATTTTCAAGTAGATTTCTTGGAGTTTAAGGCAGAATATCTGTATTAGAAGTTCAGGGATGCCTCAGTGGAGTTTTTGTTGAGGTCTACTAGATATAGAATAATGTTAGGTCTTGATGAGAATTAGTGATATAGATTAGACATTTGATATTTGGGATCGGATATGTAGTGATTACTAAGGAGAATAAAATAGGACATGCACAACTCCTTTCTTTTTTCCCCATAAATCTTTATTATCTAGGATTAGAACAGAGGTTTTATAACCAAGAATGAAGTCTTTAAATCTCTATTCCTCTAGCAAATTTTATTCCATTAAAAAAGTCATTAAAGTATCTCTCTATATTAGATGTTCTTTGTAAAGTCTATCTTAAACCATGCAATGCTTGTAGATCATTATAAGATTAATTAAAAGAATTTTTATAGGCTAACAGCCTTGTTTAAAAATATTGCTTCATTCTTGTTACAAGAATTCTTATAGACCTCTTTATTGTCTAGGAGAATGTTGGATGTATTGATATTCCTGATAACTATAATGTGAAACTGATTTCATACATATTCAAATATTTATTAATTACCTATTAAATTATAGCATTAATATTTTCTGTATAGCTGTTGTTTATATAGTGCTTGCTGTCAACTGGGACTTTGGCCAGTGCTGTTGCATCTCTTGTTTTACCTAAAATAACAGTGAGGGGCCACTACCATTCTTTCCATTTTACAGATGAGAAATTTGAGACACATCAAGATTGACTTGGCCAACAACACACACTTGGTAAATGGCAGAAAATGAACTTAAATCTAGGATCTGCCTCCTTCCAAAGCTCACGTTCTTAAACTTGTGGCTCCAGTTCATTTAGTGCTAAGTAGCTCTTTAATTCACGAGTTTCTCTCTGCTCGTTTTTGAGCACATTTTGAGCCCAAGGCAGGCCGACCACCCTTGTCCCTCTGGTCCTGGTTTGCCCAGATGAAGCAAGGCATATAGCATGTCTTACGACATTGGAGGGTTCTGCATGAATGAAGAGGGACCTTTACATCCACATGCACAAATGCTCTTCAGCCAGTTCCTGCTCCTCTGAGAGGTGCAAATAGTCTGTAAGTGTTCTTATGCGTCAGTGCTCCCATAAGGAAAACTTGTATAAAGGCTAATTGTTTTTATGCTTCCTTTATAGAACATGAACACATTTGAGTTTTTGTTTCTTTTTCTGGAACATTAATGCAAGGCTTGGGAATATCAGCTTTACAGATGTGTCTTTCTCTTAGAATAGGTTGAAAACAGAGGGCAATGTGCCTACCTGCATCCCTTTGTCAGCAACACGTGTTTTAAAAATACCTAGCTTTCTTCTTAGAGAGTTGTTGAGTAGTGAAAAAGTCAGTGGAGACAGACGTTAAGGGATTGTCATGAACACAGCTTTCTGAGCATCACTGTCATTGCCATTGTCGAAGAGGCATTTATTAAATGGCAGATGCTGTTTAGTATTGCTGCTGTAAAGAGAATTACAAAGTCATAGCTTCTGTCCTGAGAAAATCTCAATCTATGAGACAGCCTTGATTTATAAACATTTGAAAAGAGCCATGAAAGTACCAGGAGCCAAAACAAGAGATTGTAAAATATTGGATCAGTATATAAATGGACTTCAGGTATTTATATTACTTATAAATTGAAGGTCACACAATTCTGGGTTGCTATTCTTTTAGTCGGGATAAGGTAGTTTGTGCTGTGGGAACAAACTCCATACCTAGTAGCTTAATGTGTGGCGCTTGCTTCTCACTCCACACTTTATATCCATCCCGGAACACCAGCGGGCCCGGCCTTGTGTCATCACCATTCCGGGAACTGGGCTCATAGGTCCTTCACCGTGGGCAGTGTTGCTGGTTCCCCTGAACAAAGAAGGAAATAAGGGATATTGGGACTGGCCTAGACATGTTTCTGCCCAGAAATGAGACCTTATTTCTACATACATTCCATTAGCTCAGGCAAGTATGTGGTGATGAGTAACTCCATGGGTGCAAGAAACTGCAATCCTCCTTTAAGAGGAAAACCAGCATGTTGATGAGACAATGAGAAGCTTCTGGTCAAATCTAATAATTATTCTAGCCACAGTAATTGATCAGTCAACCAATGAAATGATAAAAACACTACTGCTTATCCATAATGGAACTTACTATGTACCGACATCTTTGTTAAACAATTCACATAGATTATTGCGTTTAATTCTTTGCCAACCTCTGAGGTGGGTTTTATTATTATCTCTGCTTTCAACATGATAAAACTGGGAGTCTTTAAGTAACTTGCCTAAGGTTACACGACTAGTCTTTAGCAGAGCTATGTTTCAAACCCACTTCCTCCTAATTTAAGAGTCTGAGCACTTCTCCAAGATTCCTATCAGGTAATTGAAGTCTATTGACTTACATTGCATAGTGCCTGAAAGAACAGAGTCCCGTGATTTCTGACCTGGTCACTTAGAATCGCTTAAATGTGTCTCTGCTTTGCTCTGGCTTTGTTGGTCTTTAGGACCAAATGGATTATTTTTCTTTTTGTAAAGTATTCTCAACTGTTTTCTGCTTAGTTTTCTGTTTTTATGGCTGACAAGATCATTTTTCCTTTCCATGAGTTCTTCAAGCTCCTTGAGAATTGCCTTCACAGGCAGTTTCACGTTTTTCTAGCTCTTAGGATTATTAAGGCTTCGAACATCCTGTGATTATACTCATTAAGACAGTGTTAGGGAAGCCTTGTCATTGAAAAATTCTTAGAAAACTTAGTCACTTTTTTCAAATTTGCTTTATAAGCATGTTCCCCAAAATCACTTTTCTGCAATCCTGTTTTAGTTTTCTCCTATTTGTGAATTATCTCTCTCTTTTGTTTTAGAACATTTTGTTAGTTCATTATTTTCTTTTCCATTATATCACCATTGTCTAGCAAAATGCCTGGCACATATATCTTAAAAAAAATGAAAGAATAAATTAATGAACTGATGGATTTCATGTTAAGAGTTCATGAACCGATCTCTTTCACCAATGTTTTGACAGATAGCCACTCTTCCTTTTAGTTACTTCATGGTTTACTGTCTGTGTGATTTTAATAAATTTTTGTAAACTGTTTTCTCACCTATAAAATGGGGATAATAGTGTGCCCTACCTCTCAGACTTGTCATGAGTATTAATTTCATGCTGCAAAGTACTTAGAATACTGCCTGACACAGAGAAAATACAATAATGATGTCTTTAATCTTTGTCTTGGGAGTCAATATTTTCCTTCAGATTTCACTTTTCAAGTTCTTTCTTATACTGCTTTATACCTAAAATTTCATGTTCTCTCTATATGAATTTATCCCAGGGAGTTAAGTTCTATTATTGTCATAGAATTATTTATTCCCTTTAATCTAATCATTTATAAATCTGTTCAGGTTATTTCCCCAGAGAATGATATTTTTGTAAGACATTCATTCTCTTTGGCTAAAACATTTGTTATTGAGACACAATGGGGCTTGATTATTTTGGCTCCATGCATAGCAACATTTTCATTCATTGATTGATTCCTTTATTCATTCATCAAATATTTATTGAGAAACAGTAAGATAATTATAGAGACTGTTAGAGCTAGACAGAACGTTAAAATCTTTGAGATCAAATCAATCCTTATTTCTACACATTTAATACTAAGCATGTAAAAGGATCAGTGGTTGAATGGGTTTCTTCAGTATCGAAGTTGACTCACTGAGGACAGCAAGTGAGGGAACCTTTCATTTTCTTCTACCTCTTCTTGAGCAATCCCATTCACCTTGGGAAAGACACACCCATAAAATCATGAATGTGCTCCTTTGTTTTCTCTGAAACAGTTTGAATCAAATATGTATAATGTTAATTCATATATAGTCCAAAGAACCTCAATTTCAAATCCGTTACGGCTGATCCCTAGTCGGGTGCTGACCTAGGGAGAACCTAGAGTGCCGTGTTCTTAGTTCTTCGTTCCGGCAGTCTCCCGTCAGGGAACTTGAATGGGGTTGCAGAAAGGATACCAGAAGACCTCACGCATTGATTGATTTCCTGTGGTTGTCATGCAACTTGCCACCACCTGGTTGGCTTACAACTACATCTGTATCTACAGTTCTAGGGGCCAGAAGTCTGAAGTCAAGGTGCTTGCTGGAGGTCATGGTCCCTATAGAGGCTCTAGGTGAGTCCCCATTCTTGTCTCTTCCAGCTTCTGCGACTGTCAACGGTCAGCATCCCTGGCTGCATCACTCCACTCTCTGCCTCCATCTTTGCATGGTCTTTTCTGCTCCTCTTTGCATCTTAGTTATGATGATACTTGTGATTACATTTAGGGCCTACCTGACCAATCCAGGATACGCTTCTCCACTCAGTCACATCTTTTGCCATATGCAGTAATATTCACTCTGTTGCCATATAAGGTAATGCTCACAGGTTGTAGGGATTAGAACATGGGCGTGTCCTTTTGGAGGGGCTGTCTGTCATTCTAGCCCCATACCTAGGCTCAAGAACTTGTGCTTTGATTATCTACAGTTACGCAAGTTATCACATCTGTCTGAAATTCTGGTTTCACATCTGTAAAATGAGACTATCAATGCCCAATTTACAGAGCTTTAATGAGAAATGAAAGAGAGGGTGCAGATGATGCTTCTAACTCAGTTCTCTGTACAATTTGTTGCCTTAGTCCCAGGTGCTTAGACGATAGAACAGATTTTAAACTGTTTTACTTTAAGGAAAAAGGTAAGGCTGACCTATGTTTGGTTAAGGATTTGTTAAAGTTTTATGATTTGGTTGAGAAAATGTTATTGAGCAACCAAAAAAATGGTTTTATATTTAGTTCACCATTATGCATAAAGCACCACAAAAGGGTTTTATATTCAGATAACCATTGTATGTTGGCCATGCCTCATTTAATAATAATTTCTGTCTATTTTCTGCGACTTCCTATCCACTAGCATATTTTGTAATGTGTTACGATGTGATGTCAAACTCTTTAAATAATAATGAGTGATAGTTGAAATAACAAACCAGTGATGTCTCAGCATCACGGGCCTGAAAAAAATAAAAAAATCTTTTCAAACAGTCTTCTTTGGCTGAGCATAAGGGCAGTATAGAATTTGTCATCCACGTTTTACAGAATTCTTATTTGAGGTATGTGCTTATCGATTCATATTCTAGGCTCTTTCTCAAGCTATAATTTCTACTTCTGGAAGTAAAAATGCTCATCAGAACATGACTAAAATATAATATCTGAGTTTTGTAGTAATATCTGATGTTGACTTTATTGAGTTGTTTGTGATTTGGAATAGCTCTGTCTCTGAATTGGGAGACAATTGAAGAAATTATGCCAGCTTCCATAGATAGGAAGAGCATAATTGAAATCAAAGCATGCTTCAGAATTTGACCTCTTAACGTGTTCCTCTGTAAATTCTTATTTCTAGTAACTTTGATTCCTGCCATTCCACTATTTCAGTGTCTTCTGGTCTCATTCTCTCTACCCTGCTCACATACCTTGCCCCTCCTGGCTACTGCGCCTCTTTCTTGCCTGTGGAAAGAATGTTGACTTTGAATATGCGTCATATCCCATTTAGCGAACTATAGTAAAGCTGACATGTGTGTGTGACCATTGGAATAGGCAGGAGGCAAAATAATGGGCCAGATGCTTTCTAGCTCTAAAATCCCATGAACTTACAATCTTCTGAATTTAGCTCCTAAATTAAAATCTCATACTCTGTAACTAAATTCTTTCATTATCCTCTCTCCTTCCAGTCTAAAGGGGAAAAAGGTTATTTCATATCTTTGTTTTCTGGATTACTTTGGGTTGTTAGAAAAAAGAAAAGAAAAGCAGTGAAGATACTAAGTCTAGATTTTCCAGGAGAGTATGAGAATGTTACATATGTGTGTTTGTGCTTGTGTGTAAGTAACTGAGATTTTTGTTTTACTCAACTGACTCTTTGGAGATCTTCAGAGTTTCCAGGTAAGTTTGTTTCTTTAAGACACGACTGCTTTTCTTCATACAACCATTTCATGTCTTCCAAGAAATGACTCCGAGAACATCTGCTTCAGTGCTCATAAACATCTTATCCGCTTGTTGTTTCCACTTTTTTACAACCCCCATTCCAAATCACATCTAAAATGGCACAAAAATGAAGCTGATATCACTTTAGACTCTGGTTGTGTTCTCTCGATGAGTGTTTTCCATGTTTGAAATGGCTGAAGGATTATCTTGCCTCTACCCACAGTAACTGAGAATGAGAGGGATTGGATCAGGGTCATTTCCTCCATCTCCTGAGATTTCAGAAGCGCTGTTTTCTTTTATACCTGGTCGGGTCTGCCAGTTTGCAAAGCTGTACGATGTATTGGAGAAGTGCATGTGGTTAATTATGACAGTTAACATCAGTTCTTTATGATCTCTGCTGCTGTGATGGGGTTTAAAGGCTATTATGGATGTCAAGAGGACAAAATAATGTTTCTGTGTTTTCTGCTTACAGTGGCTTTTATGACTGAGTTTTGCTCATAAACAGGTGGTTATAAGATGCAATCCTTCCATGAGTTCATTTGTCTTATCTGTCTCCCACCCTGGGTTCTCTGATGTGTTACTAAGCACAAGTGTTAAGATTCTCAACAGTTCTGAGGGAATCTTAGGTGCTGGACAGAATTCCTTGAAATTGTTACAGTGAAACCACTTACGATCAGTGGAAGGAGAAAAAATGCCATCAGTTCATTTTCAGAAACTCCTTTGCTAACCTTAGACCTCTGCAGTCTGCCTTCCTGCTCACCCACCCCCCCCTCACCCCCCAGCTTCACCATCTCTCCACCAGTTTTTTGTCCTTCCTCAATCCCCACTCTTCCAACTTTGCCCCAGTGAAATCTGTGCCCAGTTTCTCCTCACCATTTTGGTCTCAAGGTCATAGCATGTTGTGAAGACTATTGCATGTGGAAACGGATTTATGTGCTGTGGACGCAGTTACTTTATTTCTGATGCTGTGAGTTGAATCCACACAGCGCACAGGTTGTCGCCTCATCCTTGCTGAGGGCCGCTGGAAAAGAGGTAAGATGACCTTTTCTCGCAGCACACCTTCCTTGTCTGCAGCTCTCAGCTCTGCCCGAGAGGTAGGTATGAAGAAGTTCCTGGCAAATGAAACTCTGTGAGCCTTTCCCACCCGCCTTGAGTGTATCTTGCTTAAACAACACATTTCCAGTTAATGACCATCTGGTAAAGCTGACAGCCTCGAGTCCTCCTAATTCTTAACTGTCTGAAAAAGATGTGCCCAGCCTGCCATGGCTTATGACTGAATTATAAACCATGAAGCATAATAAAGTCATTCACTTTCAACATGTCAGGTTTGACTTGAATTGCATCTTGCCCAGAGTTTGATGGCCTTTCCCCAGCACTTGAGAACAGGCTGTGTACTGTTCAAAAAGCACTTTGTCATTTCTCAGAGAACCATTAGCTTTGCGTGGCTGTGGGACGTGAGCATCAGCGGGCCTGGGAGAAGCGGCTTGTCTCATGAAGAGCTTGGAGGAGCAAGTGTGATGCGTCCACCAGGGAAAAGCAAAACCGTCTCTTCCCAGGAAAAGAGGAGAAATAGTCTCCATTTGGGTACTGCGCATCTAGCCCGAAAATAACAATTCACTTTGCCGTGGGGGAATGTTGGATGAAAGCATGTGCTTTACAATTCTGATTACCCTCTCTGCTTTGTTCCCCACTATCAAAAATAATCATAGTCTATAAATGTCAGTAGAATATGGTTAGAGTGAAACTCCACTTTTGGAGAACCAGGTGTCAGCTCTGGAGGAGTTCTATGAATAGGTACACTTATACACACTTTTTCAAAGAAAGAAAAGGCCACTCGCCACCCTGCTTGTAAAACTGTCAGAGGATTTAGAAAAGAATTATGGTAGGCTGTCTTCACGTGGGAAAGGAAATCTGGTTCTCAAGATATTTGGGGCATTGCCGTGAATAATGGATATTAATAGAATTCCTCCCCCAGCCTTTCTGGCTAAGAAACTGATCTGCCTAGAAATTGAGGAGAGGCATCTGCAGGCTTGGCTATGCTGCCGTATGAAGGTGTTACACTCAATGTGGAGGGTGAAGGGTGGGCTTTGGGGTGCATTGCTGGTGTCCTGTCCCCCCCCCATCCTTTCTTGTCCCCAGATTCCCATCTATTGAATGGGATGGTGTTCAAGGATCCTCTCCTTTCCAGAGACTAGAATAATGTTGGGGTCCTTGTATGTGGCATGGATGGTTGGGTGACGGAGTGTCACCAAGGTGTTTTTGCAAAGTAGATTTTCAGATTTCCGAAGGCTCTGGGTCAGGGGCTGGAGAGCCTTGAAAAGAAAGGAAAGTGAGCCCTCTGGTGGTCAGCGTGCAGAAATACATCTGCTAAGCCACTGAGATACCTTCTAGGCCCTGCTATCAAGTAGAGAAGATGTCAACATTAGTTGAGTGAGTTTCAGAATAATTCATTTATTTCAGGCTAGAAATGAGGCTACCGATGAATCTTTCACTACAAAGCATTAAAAAAAAAATAAGAGCCCATAAGGTATTAGGTATTAGGGGTCATATTCTGACATTGTTCAACATGTTTATTAAACTCCTACTATGGGGCCAGTGGGCGCTAATGAAAACTAAACTGTTGCTCACATTGTATGTGAGATCACAAAGCGAGAACATGGATATTAAGGATGATTACTTAGCAAGAGTGAGTAAGCCATTTGTTTCTGTTGGCAGAAGAATTGTTGAATTGAGTAGCTGGGAGGAGTCCTTGCAGGTGGTAAAGTTAAGCCAGACCTTGAAGGGTGGGAAAGATTAGAATAAACAAGGGGAATGGAGGTGAACATTCTCATTATGGAGGCTGAGGGAGCTGGAGTGGGTTTGTTTTTGTAGTCAGAAAAGTGGAGAGCAAGAGTGGAGAGTTAGCAGTAAATAATGACATGCAGAGAAAACTTGGCAAATAAGAAATGAGTTATGTACATATTTAAAGTGGCTTAATAAACTGAATATTCATTGGAAGGACTGATGCTGAAGCTGAAACTCCAATACTTTGGCCACCTGATGCGAAGAACTGACTCATTGGAAGAGACCCTGATGCTGGGAGGGATTGGGGGCAGGAGGAGAAGGGGACGACAGAGGATGAGATGATTGGATGGCATCACCGACTCAATGGACATGAGTTTGAGTAAACTCCAGGAGTTGGTGATGGACAGGGAGGCCTGGCGTAATGCAGTCCATGGGGTCTCAAGGAGTCAGACACAACTGAGCAACTGAACTGAATAAATTGAATCAGGGGCACATTTTCAGTACTCATTATGAAGATAGAGGCAATATAGCCTCAGGACTTAAGGGATGGGTCTAGGTTCAGATCCTAAGTCTGACACTTATATGAGTCCTTAGGTGAGTTACTTGTCTGTCCCCATTTCCCCCATCTGTTAAACTGGGATGGAAATAGAATATGTATTTTAGAATCAGAGATACATAAGCGCTGGAAGGTCTGAGACATAGAAGCTGAGAACTAGAAAAGTCTGAATTGTCCCAGCGCGGTCTGTCTCCCTCTGGTGGTAGGTTTGCGGCTGCCGGACGGGCACACGCAGAAACGGTAGGACCCGTTGGCAGAGGCATCGTGGAGATTTACGGGTCAGACGGCTAACTGGACCAGGGGGCACTCAGGGCCCCCCGCAACCTAGAGAGCTGATGATTCTAGAAAGCCCCCCAAGGACCCACAGAAAACCTAACTCAGAGGTGTGGATAGTAACGACACCGGTTTACACTTTATGTTTAAAAAACCGTGTTTAAATTTGGTTCACAATGTTCTGTTCTATGTAAAAAATACCACCACTTTAATTAATGCAGCCTATAATTGAAGCAACTATCTCAAGCTGTTCCTCTCCAGCTTGTCAAGTGGAATGGGGGGCTGGGGGCTGGGGGTGGGGGGAGAGAGAGGGTCTGGAGCCCGTATGTCGGCTCTGCACAGCGGCTGTAAGGAATCTGAACAAAGATCCCATCCCGCGTGTGAAAGGGGGCGGAGACTTTGGAGACAAGCAGAATTCACCACCTTCTAATTATCTGAGAAGTGAAGGCTGGGAAAGAAATGTTGACAGCAACGATTTAGGGAGAACAGGCGCAATGATGCCTTGTACCCTAGCTTGGCACTTTTTTATGTACCGCATGTGGAGATGGGAGGCAGAACGTGGAGTTCCGAAAGGTTTAAAAGGCGAAAGGCAGTCAGTTCCCTTTAATTAACTCACACAACGCGTGGCAGGTTATGTTAACATGCCCGGAGCTGAGACAGAGGTGGCAGGCCACCGCTGAGACCCCGCGGAGAGAAGGCACCTGGGATGTTGGAGCAGGAAGAGCCCAGAAACCTCACAGGATAGTGTATAGATGAGAGAACCAGCCTGGCGCAATTAGGGAACTTCCCCGCGGTTACAGGATAGTGTATAGATGAGAGAACCAGCCTGGCGCAATTAGGGAACTTCCCCGCGGTTAGATGGTTTCTCAGAGACAGAGCTAGGGTAAAGCTGAGTCTACCTGTTCAGCCTTCTCTTCAGGATACTGTGTGTGATGCAGTTAATAGTGACTTCCCGTTAGGCCCCAGCTGGTCAGATTAACCATGGTGCATTTGCATACAGGTTAACATTTGATGCCTTCTTTTAACAAAAGCTTAACAGAAGAATGGGAAAAAGTAAGAAAGCTATCTGTATTTTGGCCAGGCTTTTCTTTTAACAGTGCCTTAGAATTATATGATTATTAATGGCAGTGGGTGTTTCTATGCAGGCATTTTAATTAAAATGTTATTATTATTATTTTTTGTATATAAGGTGATGGGAACTTTGGGTTACAGCCCTGTAGGAGGCTGAGTAGGACAGCATTACAGGCAGAGCAGGCTCTCTGTAATTTAGATCTTGGGACTGAAATACCACCACCACTGTGTCGAGTCTGCTAAAATTGCAGCTTCAGATTTTTCAGGGGTGAGTAAACCTTTTATAAAAAAAGGAGGCTACACATTAAGGTTATAAAGTCACATAAAATGTTACAGGCAAGAAGGAGAAAGTAAAGAAAACTAGCCTTTTTCTCTTGTTTTACGTATTTCAAGGACAAGAGTTTCATGAGCAGTTTCTAAAAGAATTATTAAGTGGTTGTATGTTTTAATGCTTTACAATTTGGCCATTCTTCAAGGTTTTGTATTTAGTCTCTTTTTGAGCTGATACATGTAGAACTAGACAGATACCCTTTAAAAAAAAAAACCACAAACTTTTGTTTTCCTGATGATTAGTAGAAAAAGGAAGTAGACAGTCCTTGGGAAATTGCTGGAGGTGGGGACAGGGCCTAGATAATACCCCCTACTGAGTTCATTATCAATTGAGATGAACACAGGGGTTAGATCGGTAAAGATTAAACGATTAAATGTGTTTTCCAGGACTTCCCTGGTAGTCCAGTGGTTTAAGACTCTGTGCTCCCACTGCAGAGGACAAGACCTTGATCCCTGGTTGGGGAACCAGGAAAAAAACAAAAACAAAAACAAAGATGTTCTCATTCAGCTGTGTACTAGTAAATGTTTAGCATTTGTGGGGGAGGGTCTAATTTTTAGTGTTTATAGATTTCTGGGGTGAAGTTCTCCCCACTTGGTCAGTTTTAAGCTACCGATATGATGTCACTGCGTTTGAAACTGGGCAGAGATTTACACACCAGTCCAGTCTTTATATACCAGTGCTTGAGTCCATACCCATGAAGACAGTGTTATAGGGTGAAGCTCAGATCTCACAGCTAAGTAGTCTTGTTGATGTTACACTTCAGAATTAGGCAGATTGAAGCTCCAGTTCCTTCTCTGGGGGCCTGCCAAGAATGCTGCTTGTATGGAACATCTCTTCAAATGGGAGGAAACAATGAAAATGGAGAAGAAACCTTACCCTTAGCAGAATCCAAATTCAGAATGATTCTCAGAAGACCTCTATGGGATTAGTGTCAACAGGAAGGTTGAGGCAGAAAAGTATTTTAAATCTTTATCATTTTGGTGTATAGATTTTCCTAGCAAAGTCATTTTTGCTGCTGGAAAGTAGCAAGAATTTTGGTGCTCAGAAAAAGGAGTTTGGGGATGGCACTTTAAAATAGATACAGGAATATACCATAATGCCTGTCTTTATTCTGTAGGAAGATACAGAAGAATAGATTCCTATTTAGTACCTTGAAATTAAATTATTTTTCCAGCTGAGTGCAACTGAAAAAAGGCAGAGCAGGCAGAGGAACTTCAACAACTTCATTGCCACAGAGCGGATGATGGACTATTTTAGTGAATATGTGAAATGGTATCTGGCGAAGCAGAGCACTTGATCATCTCAGTTCCTGCTAGTTGATGTTCAGGAGTCTCTGCCTCCAGATTTATCCCTCTTTGCTTCCACATCCATCATTGTTAACATGCCTGTGTTCTGAGAGTGAAAGCCTGGAGGTGACTGCATGTGTCTCTTTCTTCCTGGTACAGCATGGTTTATGTCTGTTGGTACTGTATTGTTATTTAACATGGGATGGTTTTATAATTAACAGTGGTTATAAATTAGCTTACTGTTATAACAGCATGGGCCAAAGTAGCCCAATCGGTAGGTTTCTTTTGGGTGTGAAACTTCTGGTTGTAAGTCAGGGGTCTGCGAGCACTTTTGTTGCTGTCATTGTACTGGAAGAGAAATTCTCAGCTCGGTGAGAACCTACCTTCTCATTCTGTTGCCTATGACATTGCATAGAGATGGATCTCAAGTTCGTATGTGTCTCCATTTGCTCCCCTTTGTCATAATATCTGACTAGAGTCCTGACTCTTCCATTTAACAGACGAATTAGCGAATCCATCCTAACCTAGGATGGATAACCCAGGGTTTCTTACAGGAAGGATAACAGATCTACCTCATAGGGCTCTGAAAGTGAAAGTCGCTCAGTTGTGTCCGACTCTTTGTGACCCCATGGACTCTATGGTCCCTGGAATTCTCCAGGCCAGAATACTGGAGTGGGTAGCCTTTCCCTTCTCCAGAGGATCTTCCCAACCCAGGGATCAAACCCAGGTCTCCCGCATTGCAGGCAGATTCTTTACCAGCTGAGCCACGAGGGAAGCCTGAGAGTACTGGAGTGGGTAACCTATTCCTTCTCCAGTGGCTCTTTCCAACCCAGGAGTTGAACTGGGGTCACCTGCATTGCAGGCAGATTCTTTACCAACTGAGCTATGATAGGGAAGCCCCTCATAGGGCTCTAGTAAAGAATAAGTGAGCTAGTATGTAACACGTTTGGTACAGGGCCGATTGTCAACAAATGTTGCCAATTGTGGCAATCATTATTTTGAAAGTATATAATATTGTAAAATATGTGTAACTTTACATTTAATGCACAGCTACTCTTGGTCCGTGTTTGAGGGCAGACTCTCAAACTTGGCAGTACTAGTCTTCCCAAGGAGAGTCCTACTAATGAGACGAGCCGTTTATAGTTCCAGCCTGAAGACTCTGAGGTCCACATCTATTTCCCTTGTTTGTCACCCCCCAACTTATCTCCCCTCTTGTGTCCCTAGTACCCAAGGTCCTCCTTTATTCCCCATTACCCCCCATAAAAGTAAGAGTCTGATCTAGGAAAACGATTTGATAAATCATTTCACAATAAAACATGCATTATTAATATTCAAGGCACTATAGCAGAGATGTCATCTAACAGTATAATTTCAGCCTGGGTGAGAGGTATTTACTTGGCAGTGGATTCCTTTTGATGCCTCTGAAATTACGGTCATATTTGTAACTACCTAGTCTGCAGCCCATATGGCAGCCTTTAATTATACCTGTTGGAATAATCCACTTAGCCAAGGTCAAGCATCCTCTGATTACATGTTATGTTGCTGTTTCCAAGTTGTCATATATCCTTGGCAGCTGTCATCAGCCAAATTTGGTCTTTCTAATTTTTAGTGGCACTCATCCTGTCCCAAGTTTCCACAACACATGCTTCATCCTTGTCAAATGTGCTTTGCTTCACCTGAGTTAGTCATTATCTTGTGGTCCACGGCTAGCAGCCACTTTCTCCTGTAGTTAGTCTCTACAGGTGACTTCAGTTCCCTCTCGTAGCTTTGCTTTTTGCTTCCATTCACAGAATTCTCTGCAGCGTAGCAATCAGCGCAAGCACCTGTTGTCTTCCTCCACCAGAATGGGGCACATTTCGATGGAAGGTGAATTCAGTCCATTTCAATCTAACAGTTATGTTTGGAATGCTAGCAATGAATAAATTCACATTTTTTTTGAGCACGTACAGTGTTATAATCTTGAAGTCTTTTACTTGCTTATTTGATGATACACATTAGCTCATTTAATCTTCTCAACTGTCCTGTGAGATATGCAATCTTCCTAGTCTTTTCAGATGAAGTCATTGAGATTTAAATATTTAACTTGTACAGAGCCAAGAATTAAACTAAAAGTTTCCTGATTTGAAATATCTTGTCTTCAGTCACTTAGTTATGTCTGACTTTGTGACCCCATGGACTGCAGCACTCACACTAGCGAGGCGGGCACGCTCCGTCCCCCTTCTGATGTCTGTGTCAGATGCTTTCTCTGTCCCATCTTATACTTTAATAAAACTCTGCTACACAAAAGCTCTGGAGTGATCAAGCCTGGTCCCTGGTCTGAAAGCTAAATCTTCTTCAGAGAGCTACATCCTTTTTTAATTAGTTATTACAGTAAGTCAAAGAAATGTCTCAAGGTTGTAAAGATCTTACTAGACCCACTCCCATAATATACATTTTAAGATAACCGGATTCCTCAGAAGGTTTTCAGGAAGGAGAAACTGTCCTCAGGCAGGATGCATTGTTGGTACATAATCCTTAGTAGAGTTCAAGATGAGTTCTTTTGTTGTAATCATCAACTCTGCTTAAAGGAAAAAAAACAAAACAAAACATTTTATGTGACTAAGACTGAGGAATATAGGGGGCAAAAGCTTGTTCTTTCCTCCTCCTTGAGAACCCCAGACCCCTGTCTCCTCTTTGAGAACCCCAGACCCCTTTCTCCTCCTCGGGAACCCTGGACTTCTTATCAACCTGCCTAGGAATTGACTCTCTCAGAACTTCATAGTCACAGTATTTTATCTCTAATCTTTCTATGGACTAGATCCAAAGATTGTCCTGTAGAAAGAGAAAAGTCCAGCGATGGTATTTCTAGTCATGACTCAATAGTAAGTAGCTCTATGACCTCGGATAGGCTTCTTAACCATCTCCCGGAGTCTTACTGCCTTTTTGGTACAATAAGAGGGTCAGATTATTTCAACCCTAAGCCTCTTCATAGTTCCACTCATGTTGCTATGCACAACCCTAATCCATAGCTTAGGACTGTTCTATAAAACTCTCCAACCATGTTGTATCTACACACTTCCCTAGATTTTTCACATTTGCAAAATCATTTTTCCCTTGTGGAAAGTTGGATTGCATACCATTTTGGTTCAGCTTGTTTTTCCTTATGCTGGTAACAAGACTGAGGGCATATTTTTTTTTTTTAAATAATGTCGATCTCAAGAATTTAGAGGATATAGCCAAGATATAACTTCTAAAATTAACAACCACTTTTGAAGTAACTATAGCTTTCCATCAATTAATCTAAATTCTTGAACCTCAAGTGAATTTATGACACATGTTTTGAGTACTTGAGAACTTGAAATATCAATTATCTTATAAATCCTTAATGGTCAACAGCACAGTAAGATTACTGATGCCTGTGTATGCCTTGTTGTGTCTCTATAACCATCTTGAAAGCTGTCTTCTCTGAAATTTTTCCAGAGGATGAAGTTCACTATAACAAGTAACAAGATTGCTGATATATATCTGTAGACTTAAGGCCTTCTGGTAGTCATTTTGCACTGCAGAGTGTCTTATGGATAAATAATATTATCTCCAAAGGTGATACTCAACTCTCCTTGTGCTATGCATATTTCTTTTTCAGACCCATGGCTACATATGTTATGGAATAAAATATGCCTCCATGTCATACATTAGGCATTAAATTGTTTAGGCAAGACTTGTGCTGCTACATAGAATTATGGTAACATGAATTGCTTATTTTCAAAGGAATAGGTTAAGCATATTTGCTGTCTTTGCCAAGACTTTTCTCACTTTGTAGACTTCTGAATATGTAGATTCCTCCTCTTTATTAGCATTCACATTATAAAATGAATATAGTTAGGATGAGCCAAAAAAAAAAAAACTGCATTTAGCAATGCTGATGGTAATTATTCAGACAGTTTTAGGCTAAAGTTCATAATCCATTAGAAGCGTGGAAGCTGTAGAGCCTTGAATGAGGCTCTACAGTGATTAGAATTTTTAGAAATCTGACTTGTTCATACTTGTAATTACTTTAAGGAAATCCAAGTTCTCTGAAATCTGAAAGGTGTAATTAACAACTCACTGAGTCTGTGAGTGTAGTTCTTACCACAAAGGAGCACCTACTCTGTGCAAAACATCTTGGGGTATGTGGTGATTTAGTTGCTCAGTTGTGTCTGACTCTTTTGCCACCCCATGGACTGTAGCCTGCCAGGCTCCTCTGTCCATGGGATTCTGCAGGCAAGAATAGTGGAGTGGGTTGTCATTTCCTCCTCCAGGGATCTTCCTGACCTCGAGATTGAACCCCTGTCTCTTCTGTCTCCTTCACTGGCAGGTGGATTCTTTACCACTGGTACCAGGCATACATGGAAATAATTTAGGCAGTATGAGGAGAGAAGGAATAATAATTCAGATCATTGGGATAGGGCAGTCAGATGGATATGAGTGGGGACGCACTATTTCCAACAGAGATACTGTCCTAAAATCTCCAAAGAGAAAGATTCCATGTGTGCATGGAAAGACTGCAGTGTGACGTCTGTCATAGATCGTGGGGGAGGATACAAGGAACATGCCCGTGTATCAGCATGAGGTAGAAATTTCGGAGAGGCAGGTGGGGCCCTGACAAACCTAGTCAGTGCGTCAGAGAGCAGAGACGCCGCTGTGCCGACAGAGGTCCGTCTAGTCAAAGCTGTGGTCATGTATGGATGTGAGAGTTGGGCCATAAAGAAGGCTGAACGTTGAAGAATTGATGCTTTTAAACTGTGGTGTTGGAGAAGACTCTTGAGAGTCCCTTGGACTGCCAGGAGATCCAACCAGTCCATCCTAAAGGAAATCAGTCCTGAATATTCATTGGAAGGACTGATGCTGAAGCTGAAGCTCCAGTACTTTGGCCACCTGATGCAAAGGACTGACTCATTGGAAAAGACCCTGATGCTGGGCAAGATTGAGGACAGGAGGAGAAGGGGATGACAGAGGATGAGATGGTTGGATGGCATCACTGACTCAATGGACGTGAGTTTGAGCAAGCTCAGGGGTGATGGTGAAGGACAGGGAAGCCTGGTGCTGCAGCCCATGGGGTTACAAAGAGTCACATGTGGCTGAGTGACTGAACAATAAGGTGGAGGATGAAAGGGGGAAGTATAGAGGAGGTTATTGAATGCTGAGCCAAGGAGAAGCAAACTCTTAGGTTATACTTTTACCCAAGATTCTGAATTAGTTTCTGCCACTCAGCCTTTTTTTGAACGATTTGTACTTCTGTGGATGGGGAGTGGGATGTTGTAAAAAGGAGGTAAGCTTAAGAAAGAAGATTTCTGAAAATAAACTGGAAAATTAACTTGCTAGAAGACTTCCTCTGGCAGTAGAGAGTGTGTGCCATGGGTCAGCCTTTCTCTCTGTATAAGGTAGGTAGGGAATTCACCTGCAGGAAGCAACTGACAGGCCAGTAGTACTGGGAAAACCTGTGCCAAGTGATGAGAGAACAGGTGTCACTGATGGGGTGCCCTCTGACTCTGGACATCCGGGGGATTTTAACCGTGAGATGGTCTTCAACTTGTCATGTGGACCTCATATGACATTGGAATATTTCCTCCCTTGGTTGGGAGAGAAAACGAAGAGGTGGTTTTTTGTTTGTGGTTTTTTGTTTTTTTGGGTTTTTTTTGGTGGTAGTGGTTTGGTGGGGAGGAAGTGGTAGGTAGGTAGGAAGGCATGTGTATATGTAGGTTTTCAGCCTGGTAGGTTGATGTTAGAATCACACTCCAGCTTCAGCAGAGCAATTGAATTCCTCCTCTTCTGAAAAGAGAGGCAGGGGTGAAGGTTGTCTGGGGAGTAGGGTCTCAGTGCTGCCCTTTGTTTGGATATTGACAATCTTGAGACCAGCAGGACTTGAGTGAAGCTGATTAACAAAGGGTACTATCAACTTGGTGGGGGGCTTATCAGTTCCTTAGCTGCTTAGGAATTCTACTCTCCCTGACCTTGACATTGGATCTTTGCATTTTAGATGTGGTTTTAGACATGTTTAAGCTCTTGATTGAGTCAGGTCTCTGGAGGGCAGTTTTTGTTCACTTCTGATTGAGCCTTTATTTTTCTACGCAGTACTCCTTGGCTAGCACATGAGAAGTGTTTGTTCCCAGGGCAAAGTTGCAAGTCAAATATGTGAGCTTGTGTTCTCTCTATTAAGTAAAGTCTTCAGAGGTTGGAATTCCAGGTGTTCAGTATTTTGTGCCTTTGGTTCTTTTTTTAGAAATCTAGGTATTTTCCTACATTTTCCATAGACGTGGATGATCCATAGGATCAAACTTGGATTCTGTAAGTCTGGAATAATGAGAAAACCCAAAAGCTGAAAACAATGCTAAGCCACCTCTTACTCCCATCCACAATGTGGCTCCTCACATGTTCTGTGCTGTTGAAGCGTGGGGAGCCCACTGTTTACCTACATCTTCCTGATAGAAGGCCCATGTGCTTGAGCTGTTGTAGCCAGGTTGAGTTGACAACAGAAAGAAGAGAATGAAATACCTCTCCCCAGACCTTTGTAATGCTTCACTGTTTGTTGTTGTTTAGACAGTAAGTCGTGTCTGACTCTTTGAGACCCCATGGGTTGTAGCCCACCAGGCTTCTTTGTCCATGGGATTTCTCAGGCAAGAATACTGGAGTGGGTTGCCATTTCCTTCTCCAGGGGATCTTCTTGGCCCAGGGATGGAGCCCACATTTCCTGTCTTGGTAGGTGTGTTCTTTACCCCTGCGCCACGAGGGAAGCCCACTTCACTGTTTTCCACTTTATTTGCTGGTGCAGTTGTTAGGATTTAGCCCTCAACAAAATAATGAGCTTATTTAGGGACTGTGATCCTACCATACATATATCATCTCCCAAAGTGCAAGGATAGCTTAAGAACCCAAATAGCGGTAAACGGTAAACCCAAATGTTTACCGTTATATTTTCTTGACAAGGAATATAGAATGTCTTCCTTTTTTCACACTTTGGTTTGTAAAGAGCGTGGAAGGAGTAAAGACACAGGGTCACTTCAGACACATTTCCTTCCCTCACTCTTAGCCTTCCTCCCATCATCAGTCACCCATTTCTTGTTTTTCCTCTAAGGATCTTGGTTCTGTGAGGAGCAGAAACTGCTGAATATCATATACTAAGTTGAAGATCCTAAAACTCAGAACCTGCGGCAGGGAAAAAAACGTGTGCACTTAATTCCTTTCTCTGACTATCTGGCCCAGTTGGATGCTGAGGACTCCTATGCTGTTACTAGTCATGAGATGAACATCTCAGAGCTGAAATAATACTGTTAGTAAAGCATTTAACATTTGTTGTTTTATGTCTAAAGCACTTTATGTGTAAATGTTTAATGTGCAAAGTATTACGCTGAGTGTTTTACATACATTGTCACATTTAATTCTCACTACAACTATGTATTAGCTATTTTGCAGGTATTATTATCATCCCTCATTATATACATAAGGAATGAGGCCTAAAGAAATCAACTTGCCTAGTGTCCCCTGCTCTTAAATGGAGAATTCAGGAGTCAAATTCATGCTTAACTTCTACCCTAAACTGTCTTCATCTTCTATAACTCTTAACCTTAGGAAAAGTTAATCCCCCATGTACTAATTGCCATGTATTTGCTAGTTGAGGCAAGCAGATAGTTTTCCAATTAGTCTTTCAGTACCATGTTGGAATAAGTTTTAGCGGTTGGAGCTTCTTTGTGCCAACTGCACACTGATTTCTTAGAACTATCATTTTGGGTTATGACAATTATGATGCACGTCTTTTCCTAAAAGAAAGGGAACTGGTCAGAACATTACCACGATTAACATTTTCTGCATTGGTGAGATTCTAGGTAATCACTATATATGTGTGTTGTGTTTATTATCAGATATTTTCTTGTCAGTAGTTCCCACCCATTTGCAGAAAAGTCAGGGATGAGAATATCTATAATAAGATCATTCAGAGCCAATGCACACACATCAAGAGTACACACAGTAAGGTATGAATAAGTTTGGCACATTTGAAGAGCAGATTGACCAGAGAAGTTCAGAGCGTGGATATTTGCAGACAAATATTTATTAGTGTTGATAGTTGTGTAATTGCCCACATAGCATTAGGAGAGAAGTGAATTTAGCTTAAAATCAGTAAAGTATTCTGTGCTAGCACTATAGCCCTTGAGGATTCTTTATGATTTTAGAACTTGGATTAATGGCTAATTGGGTCAACAAAGACATGCCAATTAACTTTGTCACATGTTTTATTTGATTATATCTCTAATCTGCATTTGTATAATGTGCCTTTATAATATTTACTAGTTACATAGAATGGCCACCCATTCATTTCTTCATTTAACAAGCATTTACCAGGGTCCTACAATATGGCAAGTCAAGTCTTTGGTTCTGGGTAGGCAAAAATGAATCAGACCCTGAAGTTATGAAAATAAATACAAAGAGGATCGTAAGATATTCACTGGGAAATACATTTTCTCAATTTTAAAAATATGAAAAATAGCAAAAGGAACTTTAGAGGAGAGTGAAATTGATCAATAAAGGTCACCACAGCTGTTGTGTAGAAGATTAAAAAGTACTTTTGAGTCTAAAATACCTTTTGATAATACACTTATAAAACTGGATTAAGGCTTTCTGTGATTTCTGTTATAGTGGAGGAGTTTATAAATTTAAATTAATATCACTACTAATGCATCTCTCTGGATGATAATGTACTTGTGATTTGCATAGAGGGCCCCAGACCTCAGCTAAACTAGTGCTCAATATGCCAGATAATGAAGTCTTTTACTTGACTCCCCAGCTCTGTTAAAACCATGCGCATCCCCAGGGGTCTCCAAGTCAGGCAGATTGACAGCATCTTTTAGTCTGACAAGGAAATTAATAAATTTTCTGAACTTATATGAATTACTCCTGGTTTTAAATAGATTACCTACTTATTATAGCCCCTTGATTCTGCAGTTTCAAGGTTAGAAGTCTACACTTAAAATGTTGTCTGTCCAGCTCCCAAAGAGCTATCCAAGGTGCTGAACATACACTGGAGCCACAGCATCCTTAGTCTTTGTCCTTGAAGTACTGTTTCCTGCCTTCTGCCTATCCAGGCTACCTGCCCTAATTATCTTTATGTGATCCTAGCAACCATGTGCCAGATTATTGCCCTGACTCCTGCTTGTCTCACCTTCTAATTTACTGCATTTTCCAATTCATGTTTAATCAGACACCAATTAAATTTTGCACCTAGAGCCTCCCACACAAGTATCTTGGCTCACTGTTGTGTTTGCTGAAAGAACATGATCACTGATTTTATCTTCAGTTTTGAAGTATTGAAAAATTTTGAATATGTCCATAAAAAATGTAGATACTCTAAAAATAGCCTTGAAATCATTAATTCATCCAATAATCCATAAAATTAATTGAAAATATAAGCATGATCTCTCTTTTTCCTCTTTCTTCTTCTTCCTCTTCCCCCTGTCTATCTCCTCCTCTTTCTCCCTCTCCTTCCTCTTCCTCTTTCTCTTTTTCCTCCTCATCATTATCATCATTATTATAAATATAATGAGTAAGGATATTTTAACTGGTGAAATATTTATTTAACATTTAGGATCTTGCTAAAAAAAATTGGGTTGTAAAACAATTTTATGATGGCTCAGGCTTAATAATTGAAAAATAGAAAAAATATAAACATAAGTAGTTTCCTGTGAATGTATTACCTTTGAACTTGATAATTTAATTGTTCTCATGAAAACAAATGCAGACCAGTCCTTACTAGATACCTCTAGCTTCTTTTAGGAAGGATCTCTTCCATACTAACTGGAAAATTCAAAACACATTTGGTCAGAGAGTCGGGGTTGGTATTGTCAGTCAATGATTAGGGCAAGAATTTTATACCATATACCACCTAAACATCATTCTAAAGTTTCATTCATTGTAATTTAAGAATAACATGACTAGACTGGTTAATGGCGGTTTAGTCACTAAGTTGTGTCCGACTCTTGTGACCCCATGGATTAGTTAATAATCTAGGTATTTTGATCAAACAGTCTAAGTTGTTATCTTAGATCTAAAAATTCTTAGCCGTATGATCTTGCATAAATATCCAACTTATGAATCTATGTTTTTTCACCTGTAAACTAGACATGATAAAACATCTTCACACTGAGGATTGCTACTAGGATTATATGAGATAATATATACTTAAAGTTTAGTACAGAAATTGGCATCTAGTAATCATTTCATAAAAGTGAATTATCATCATCACTACCATAAATTATTAACCTCAACCTTCTGTGCTTTGCCTGATCTTAAACTACATGGAAAATTAAAAGTGCTCTATTCAGTATGCATATTTGACATTTGTTGAGAGTAAGTTGGTAGCAATATCATACCCAGCACCCATTTAATGTCTCAACTTGTGAGCTGTGAAGAAAGACAGAGAGGGTAGTGGTTACTCATTCATAAACAACCATTCTTATTTCACAGCAGCCAGTTGATTACAATTGATTTTTGCCCATGTTATCATAGTGAATATATTACATTACCATTTCTCTTAACATGATGGTTAAAATTCAGAAGGCAGATAATGTAATATTGACATAATGAGTGAAATAATGATTGATAGTGAAGTTGTAAAAGTAAGAAGGTTCAATGTGATTGAAAGTCACTAAACTTTGAAAAGTGCACGAGATAAGGAATACTGATGGATAAAATGTGACAACTTGACACTGGCTGTGAATGTAGAAATGAACCAAAGAATCTATTAAACGAGTCATTCCTAAAGAGTGCAGCTTATGGAAGTGTAAATATAGCTAATAAAAGTACCTTGTAAATTTGAATATCTATCAAAACTTCTATTGGAAAATAAAAAAGACTAGGTTTATGCTGCATGACTTTCTCAAAATCACTGTCTTTCCTAGCATCATCTACACTAAAGTTGTTCTAATTTTAAAATAAATTAAACTGGATACCTCTAAAATTAGATTTTTCTGTAATTAGACAAAAGGGACTATGCTTTTCCAGGGACTGCTTGTTGTTAACAAGAGATGGGCAGTCAATATACAGAGCTTTTATTTTACAGCCCAAACTAACATTTATTCAATCAATGAGAGATGTCAGTTAGAACAGCATAACTTAGGCCATGGGGAAATTTCAGAGTCCCTAAACTAGAACATTAGCTTTACATTATCAGAGAGGTTACAGATGCTGCTTCCATAATGTCCCTTGCTTTTTGATGCAGTTTCAGAATCGAGAAAGAAAAAGACAAATGACAACTAATTTATCACTAGATTTATTGCCAGATTACCAAAACTTGGAACTTATCAGGTCTGTTTTTCCAATGAATAATGACTTCCAGGGCCTCTTTGGTTATACAGATGTTCTGATGGCTGAGGTCCTAAGAATTCCTTAGTCTGTGCTGGCTTTAAATTTGAGATCAAGTTGTTCTTGTGTGCCTAGCGTACTACAGCTCTAAGACAAAGGTGTTCTGGGGAAAGAAAAGGAAAAATAAGATCATTTTTTATCTTCACACTGAAAAAGTGCCAACAAACCCTAAATAATTTAGTGTTGATTATACTAAATTAGAATAGTGATAGCTATAATCATTTGATCCCTGAGGCATTAATGAAAATTCAGCATTATTTTGTGTGGAGTATGTATCATTACCCTTGAGCTGAGAAATGATTATTAGTAAGTCTGATTAAATCTGGAAGCAGTGACACAAGCTATCTTTAACCCAGTAATGACAGGGCCATATTGTAATTTTATGATGAATGAACACAGTTTAGCATTTTTAGCACTTGGTGGGGAAAATAGGAAGTCTGCCTTCATTTTCTTGATTAGACTGCAAAGTAGTACAGAGAAGCTCATAAGGAATGCTACTTAATGAAATAGTGTTCCTGCTGATTGATTAGCCTATCATAGCTCCCAATACCCACAGGATTGGTTATCTTTATATGATCAAAAATATTATTAAGTCACATTCGAGGGATCATGAATTCCTAAACGCAGGAGTACAAAAAAATAAAATGAAATAAAAATGCTATCACTTTGCATGTATATATTCCCCTTACCTTTCCAAATGCTTTTATTTGTAGTTTATGGTTAATATCATAGTAACTGTTAGAGTGAGTTAGATTTTTTTAGTACTTGTTTTATGAGTAAGAAAAGCATGATACAGTTTAGGTACTTCTTAAAGTTGGAGAAGACTCTTGAGAGTCCCTTGGACTTCAAGGAGATCCAACCAGTCCATCCTAAAGGAGATAAGTCCTGGGTGTTCATTGGAAGGACTGATACTAAAGCTGAAACTCCAATACTTTGGCCACCTCATTCGAAGAGTTGACTCATTGGAAAAGACCCTGATGCTGGGAGGGATTGGGGGCAGGAGGAGAAGGGGACCACAGAGGATGAGATGGCTGGATAGCATCACCAGCTCGATGGGCATGGGTTTGAGTAAACTCCGGAAGTTAGTAATGGACAGGAGGCCTGGCATGCTGCGATTCATGGGGTCGCAAAGAGTCAGACATGATTGAGCGACTGAACTGAACTGAAAGTCCCTTGGACTGTCAGAAAAAAAACAGCATGGGAACCCCAGTTTCTTGGATCCAAGTGTAATATATTTTTTTTGGTCTCTGTGGAAAATTGATTTTATTTTATAATTGCAAATTATTTATCATCATTTTGATTTTCTCTTTTTAAAAGGTATATGTTTTGTATGTTGTTTTGTTGTTTAGCTATTCAGTCTTCTCCTACTCTCTTGCAACCCCATGGACTGTAGCCCTCCAGGCTCCTCTGTCCATGGGATTTCCCAGGCAAGAATACTGAAGTGGGTTGCCATTTCCTTCTCCAGGGGATCTTCCTGGCCCAGGGACAGAGATTGTTATTGATTAAATCAGTCACAGCCCTGGCTTAATTTTTAGTGCTAGGCAAAACTGTTTCTACAGTCCCCAGGCAGTTTAGGACAAGTTTCGATCCCAACATAGCATCTGATACTTAGTGGTAGCTTGGTAAATATGAGTTCTGTCAACTGAAAAGAATAAGAAAAAAAAAAAAGCACAATGTGAGAGTTATGACTTAAGTTTTATTTGGTGCAGAATGAGGATTGTGGCCCAGAGACAGCATCTCAGATAGCTCTGAGGATCTGCTCCAAAGAGGCAGGGGAGGAGGTCAGCATTGCGTGTGATTTTAGTGAAGGTGGGTACCCGCAGGTGAGCATGGTTTTGGCAGAGACTTGCTACTAGTCAAAAGGAGTAGATATCACTGATGATTTCAGTGCTTTTTAGATAGGAGGAGAGATAAGAACTTGGGCTTATGAAATCTTCTCCTGAAAATATTTCACCATCTGAAGGCCTGTTCTGACAGTTTTTTCCCAGAGCACAGAGTGCCTCATTCCTGATCTCGACCCTGAATTCTTTTCACGGTGTGTTGAAGATCAGTGGCTGTGGTGCCTAGTTACTTAACCTTTGCAAAGGCACATGGGAACCACCAATTTTTAGTTGGCAGTTCCTTTTCTTTTAATTCACTGTGTGGCCTTCTGTGGTCTAAGGAAAGAACTTTTCAATCTTAGTTTACCTAAAAACAATGTTGATGGCCTATTTGATCTTATCTTTAAACTCTGTTCACAGGTAAAAATTAAAAAAAAAAAAAATTAGTGACAGTAAAGCCAAACCCTGTTTTAAAATACAGAACTAGAGGAAATTAGTATTTAATTTCCCTCAAAGCCATCAAATTTCAAAGCTTTGCAAATAAATGAAATCTGCCTGCAGTGGAGGAGACACAGGTTTGATCCTTGGGTCGGGAAGATCCCCTTGGAGAAGGGAATACCCACTCCAGTATTCTTGCTTGGAGAATTAGAGGAACCTGGCCGGATACAGTCCATGCGGTCCCAAAGAGTTGGACACCATCAAACTACTAACAGTGTCTCTAAACATTAGTGTCATAATGACATTCTGTTGAATAGCTTGAGTTTAGGACACTCAAAGTCCAAAATTTAAAGTTACAGAAGTCCTTCAGGTCCTGCTTGGCATGTAATAAATCGGGCTCTTTAGGGAAGATATGTGGAGAAGGAAACCATTGTAATACAGTGAAATACATGTTTAAAGAAATGGTTTGGGTAAGGGACAATGAGAATGCCTAGGATAGACGGGAAAAAATGTCTTGGGATTGGGTGAGGAAAACCATGGTGGGAGGGAAAACTCCAAAAGGAACATTTGAATACCAAACCAGGCAAAGCCAGAAACCTTGGAATTACCCCTGACAAACTCTTTCCCTTACCCTGCAAATATTCAATTAATGATTGCCAATTTTGCCTCTGATCGGTTCTCAGCTCTATATCCTTTTCTTTATCCATCACTGAGCTACATGGAGTGTTGAGCATTTTGACTTAAAAAGGGTTGGCTTATTTGGTATTCCCATATCCAGGTATATCACCCTCAAAACCATCATCCAGACTATTTAAAACCTCAAAGCTTAGCACCATCTTCCTCTTGCTTGAAATGCTGCAAGGGTTTCTTGCTGGCTATAGGATAATATCTAAGCTGATGATTCTCTGTGTTCTGGCTTCTCTGTACCTTTTGTCAACTTTAAAAAAAATGCACAGTGTGAGAGTTGTGAGTTAAGTTTTGGGGGGGGGCAATATGAGGACTGCAACCTGGGAGACAGCACCTCAGATAGCTCTGAGAAACTGCTCCAGAGATGTAAGGGAGGACTGTATATGCATGATTTTGGTCAAGGGGGGAGTACGTGCAATCAAGCACGTATTTTTTTGTAGAAAGTTCCTGCTGGTCTCATGAAGCGTCT
Source organism: Cervus canadensis (assembly GCF_019320065.1). Taxonomy (NCBI): domain Eukaryota; kingdom Metazoa; phylum Chordata; class Mammalia; order Artiodactyla; family Cervidae; genus Cervus; species Cervus canadensis. The sequence goes on from NC_057391.1 coordinate 84,458,758, forward strand.
GTTAGTCACGAAAAACAGTCATCACCAGGAGGGATTTGAGTGTTTTTCTAGGTATGAGGAGATATGAGAATTGATCTTAGAAAATCAGCTCCAGGGAATATCTATGTGAAGACCTGTCCTGCCAGTTTCCCGGGAGCACAGATTGCCTCATTTCTGCCCTCCACCCTGAACTTCAGGGGGCTGCTGAAGGTCAGCAGGTGTAGCAGCACATGATTTAATCCTTGTAGAGGGATCTGGCAAGCGCTGTTGGCAAGTGCCAATTTGTGGTTGACGTGCTCATGATATGTTTATGCTACAAAACTTTTTGTCCTTCCAAGCATGTTACACTCCATTTCATGCCTTCATGCTGTTTCCTCTTTCTGTAATACCTTTTCATATCCTTTCCCACCTGGATGAGTTCTGTATGTCTGTCGTTCAGTGTCCCTAATCCAGTAAAATGGTGCCATTCTCTCATCTCAAACCTCCACTGGATCAGTTGCCATTCTGTTTTTAGAGCACTTGTGTGTACCATATCTCATTCATCTTCGTGTTTCCTGTTAAGCATAATCCTTGGCACACAATAGTTGCTCAACAAATGTTGGTTGATCTCCATCATAAGAATAGCATGGATGGGTAAGTAGATAGTTGCTAGGACAACAACTGTAGAAATGACAAGGTGGTATAAAATCAAATGCCACAGCATAATCATTTTCTGTTGCTGAGCAACAAATTAACATGAATTTAGTGACTTAAAATAGCATCCCTTTATCTCATGGTTTCTATAGATCACAAGTCCATGTGGACTTGGCTAGATTTTCAGCTCACAGTCTCACCTTGATCTTAAGGCTGAAGTCAACTTGTTCATTGGACTGAATTCTCATCTGGAGGTTGATGAGATAACATCTGCTTCAAAGCTTCCTTGGATTGTTGGCAGAATTTATTCCTGTGGCTTCAGAAATCATGCTGCTTACTTCTTCAAGACCAGTGGTGAAGAGTGTCCCTATTGCTTCAAGCCTCTGCCTCCAGGCAAGGCTTAGGCTGTCTTTAAAGGGATAGCCTGAAGAACACATTAAAATAAAGAAAGAGGAACAAAAAATAAATAAATAAATAAAGGGATAGCCTGGTTAGGTTGGGCTTATACGTAACTCAAGAGTCTTTAATGGGAGATTTTAATTATATCTGCAAAATCCTTTTGCCTTTGCCATATATCATAATACAATCATAGGAATGAGGCTTCCCAGGTGACTCAGTGGTAAAGAATCTACCAGCCAAGTAGGAGATGCAGATTTGATCCCTGGGTTGAGAAGATCCCCTGGGGAAGGAAATGGCAACTGACTCCAGTATTTTTGCCTAGAGAATCCCATGGTCCAAGGAGCCTGGTGGGCTACAGTCCATGGGGCCACAAAAGAGTCATACTAGTGACTAAAGAATAACAACAACAACAATCATAGGGATGATAATCCTATCACCTTTGGCATATTCTGTGTCTAGAAGTAAATTCAGGTTCTTCCAGAACTCAATGGGAGCTGCTTATCTTAGGGCCCATCTCACGGGTAGTTAGTTTAGAATGACTTGAAAGGTAGATTTATGAGGGTAAGTGGAGGAATGTGTAACTAGATGAAAGGTAAAGACTATGTCAGGGAATGCCTATGTGGCCTTGTAAGAACTGTATACATTATCTCATGGTGAATCTGTATAGGGTTAAGAAAGATGATCCTTTAGCACATAACTCCTTTAGTAGTAGGGTTAAAAGACTTGGCAGAATTGGAGGAGGAAGATGGCTGTGAACTTGGAAGACAGGAAATACTGGCAGGCAGATGGAAAGTGGGGAAGGATTAAGACTTGACAGGATTTGATGGCGGAGAGTGAAGAAACAGTCAAAGCCAATGCCTCTAACCAGAACCCCTGGGTGACCGAAACGGAGTTGGTCTTGAGTATTCCTGAAGGACACCGAGGCGGTAACTGTTTTTGGTGTAGACAGTGAAGTCCAACTCCTGTGTTTGCTCTCATCTTTGCCTTCTCTCTCACTTTTCTTGTTCCAGAAAGGATCTAGAATGGCTCACCAGTAGAACTCTGCTATATAAATACCAGTTTGCAATGACTTGGCTTTCCTCCTTTAGGGAGGAATGTTTTATTTTTAAATAGCTGGTGACCTAGACAGAATTATGTTTTCTAAAGTTATCTGAATCCAGGAGGTTGGCAGCAGTTTGAAAGGACAGTGACCCAACTTTCAGCTCTGAATTCTAATTTGGATCCATTATCTGACAGCTCAGGCTGTTTTAAATCTAGCCTGTCTGTGTGTATAATGCAATTAAATAAGGAAGTAAGATACAGGGAAGCAAAAGTATCTTTTGTTTTTCTGTCTACATCCTCTAAATAAACTCTGCACATCCTTTGTGATCCATAAGTTAATATTGCTGAAAATATCTCATTTATCTTTTGTCAACCTTTAGATGGGAAAAATTAACATAGCAGACCATATGTTATCTTTTCTTAAATAATCACATGATGTAAAATCCACAGCTTTCCTTTTAATGTTTTGTCTTCAAAATATTATATTTGTCTTTCTTATGCCCCATGAAAATCTCCTTTGCTTAACATAAGCCTTTAGTTCAGAGATTTGAATTTTTGCCTGAGGTGTTACTGAGTTGGTTTTAAAATTTGCGCCATCATTGAATTCAGGAAAACAATAAAACTTGTGTGGATTGATTTATGCCCTTTGAATATTATAGAAGCATCTGAGTCTATAAGATTTACTCAAATAGAACTGAAGACTTTTGGTAACTGGAAGTCCAGTCTTGTTCTTTGTCAGAGATATCGGCTTGGCTTTATGACATTCGGTTCTACTTAATCTGACACACTCCTCTACTGACCTTAATCCTGTGATATACTTCTCTACTAACTTTTCCATTGTTAGTTGGGTCTGGAAAAGAAAAACTATTTCCTCCAGTCTACAGTACTTTGTCACCAGATGTGTCAGTTTTTCTCCCCATACTGAGCAAGTTTTTAGATCTTGGTGGACCTCAACTGGGTGTCCCTACAGTTTAACTTGGGGCTTCCCAGGTAGCTTAGTGGTAAAGACTCTGCCTGTCAATTCAGGACACACAGGTTCAACCCCTGGGTCAGGAAGATCCCCTGGAGAAGGAAATGGCCACCCACTCCAGTATTCTTGCCTGGGAAATCCCATGGACAGAGGAGCCTGGTGGGCTTCAGTCCATGGAGTCACAAAAGAGTCAGACACAACTTAGTGACTAAACAACAACAACAATTTAACTCACTTCTGACACAACTGCGTGGAATAAATACAGACCCCACAGGTCAAGGGCTCCATCAACGCAAGAGTGCCCCTACTTCAGACACTAGTTACAGGTCCCGAGTTGTCATCCGCACTTCTGACCAACTGGCTGTACATAGGTCAGGAGCTCCACAGTCCTCTCCTCAGATTGGTGATTTGTTATAATGGCTCACAGAACCGGTTTATTATATTTACACTTACTGGTTTATTATGAAGGGTGTAATAAAGGATACAGATGAAGAGATACATAGGGCAAAATATAGGGGAGGGGTGTAGAAATTCCACACTCTCTCCAGGTGTACCACCCTGTCAACACCTTGGTGTGTTCACCACCCGGAAGTTCTCTAAACCCCATTGTTTAGGGTTTTTATGGAGGTTCTGTTACTTAGGCATGATTGATTAATTCATTGGCCGTCAGTTAATTCAATGTCCACCCTAGTCCCCTCCATAGAGGTATGGGAGTGGGGCTGAAAGTTCCAACCCTCTGATCATATAGGGCTCCACATGGCAACCCATTCCCCTTCCTCCAAGAGTCACTTCATTAGCGTAAACTCAAGCATAGTTGAAAAGGTTTGTTAGGAATAACGAAAGCTGCTCCTCTTAACCCATTCAGTTCAGTTGAGTTGCTCAGTTGTGTCCGAATCTTTGTGACCCCATGAATCACAGCACACCAGGCCTCCCTGTCCATCACCAACTCCCAGAGTTTACCCAAACTCATGTCCATTGAGTCGGTGATGCCATCAACCATCTCATCCTGTCATCCCCTTCTCCTCCTGCCCCCAATCTTTCCTAGCATCAGGGTCTTTTCCAATGAGTCAGTGCTTCTCATGATGTGGCCAAAGTATTGGAGTTTCAGCTTCATCAGTCCTTCCAATGAACACCCAGGACTGATCTCCTTTAGGATGGACTGGTTGGCTCTCCTTGCAGTCCAAGGGACTCTGAAGAATCTTCTCCAACACCACAGTTCAAAAGCATCAATTCTTTGGTGCTCAGCTTTCTTGATAGTCCAACTGTCACATCCATACATGACTACTGGAAAAACCATAGCCTTGACTAGATGGACCTTTGTTGGCAAAGTAATGTCTCTGCTTTTTAATATGCTGTCTAGGTTGGCCATAACTTTCCTTCCAAAAAGAATTTTAGAAGCCCTGTACCAGCAATTTGGCACAAAGATCAAATGTGTATTTCTTATTATATCATGGCATCACCAGCCTCTACAAAAGCTACTTCCATTTGCCTGCAATCTGTTGACTGTTGACTGTTGCATATTGCTGGGCTACACTAAATTTCTGCTGTCTTTTTTTTTAAGCTAAATTTTCACATTTTAACAGACTATCGCATAAATATAGAAAAAGTGTTCCTGTAAAGCTTATAATGAAAATAATGAGAGAAAAATATTGACCTAATTCTTCCCCACATCTATCAAAAGATATTGCATCTAATACTTTTAGTTTTTTTCCTTCTGGTTTTACATCCATATTTCTAAATTGCATGTATTATTTTTTTTTGTTTGGCTTATTTACATTTTATACATGAATGTTCATTTTAGACAACTAGCATTTTTTTCTAAATATCCTCAACTTTATCTTCCAATCCTTCTGTTTAGTAGATCTCTGCTAGCAAATATACATAAATATTTATGTTTTTTATTTTCTAAGAGCTTCGTGGTTCATTATTTTTCCTTTTAATAGCATTCAGTTTGTGATTTTTAATAGATGCAAGTTATCTGTTAACATTATTAAGGATGAGGCTTTAAAAATTGTTTTTCTATTCCCTGCACTGTCTTTTTAATTTCTTTTTTCCCCCACTCTTTATCTTCATCTCTGGATTTCATGTTTCTGTTAGAGGCTATCTTCCAATTTCTGGTGAATGGTGGCTATTTATTCTCCCCTAATAATAAAACTCTAACAAGCCAATTAGAAGCTATAATTATGGGCAGTCTCTTTTTTTTAATCAGTTGGTAAAGTTCACTAGGATATAAATAGTTGAGGGGCTAGCCCCTTTGTCAAAGAGCTGCCGCTTAAAGATAACTCTTATCTCTGTATCTTTTCTCTCAAGTCGTTTAGCTTCTCGAGTAATTCGGTTTCTTGAGTCTAAGTCAGTTTCTCTGTATATGAATGTTTTCTGTATGTAGGTGGGTGGCAGTATCTTGAGAACCGAGGAGGAGAGGGCTCAGGTTATGTAGACTGGTCTCAGGTCAGTGTGTAAATTTACATGTAGCCCTTTTGTTTTCGCAAAGAGTCAGGTACGACTGAGCGACTGACCACCACCACCAACTCCTGTTTTGATTCTGACTTCACACACCTGGGAAGGCCCGAGCCTGGGTCCCCAGATCCAAAGCTCTCTCCATTCAGTTTTTCTGGGTGTCTGGATTTCCTTGCCACAGTGGAGAGGGTATCTATGGGTCCATTTAATCCTCATACAACTTTCAACTACTTCTCCTGTTTTCAGACCTGCCCCTCACCCCCACTTTTAGAAATTGATGCCTCCAATTCAGACAACCCTGATGTCTTTCCAGGGTTCTTTATAGGAAATGTCTCTTTATTTACTATTGGCTTCTTCCTTTGAGCCACTTGACTGTCATTTTTTTTTTTATTATTATAATTATTATCTTCATCATCATGTGCCTCAGGCACTAAATGTCTTCCACTTACCACTGCTTCCTTCCCCCCTGCTTCTCCCACTACTAAATTACTTCCCACTAACCTTTACTGATGATCTACCATATTTTTCCATCTTTGCGGTTGTTCATTGTTCAGGTGCTAAGTTGTGTCCTACTCTTTGAGACCCCAGGGACTGCAGCACGCCAGGCTTCCCTGTCTTTCACTGTTTCCCAGAGTTTGCTCAAACTCATGTCCATTGAGGTGGTGATGCCATCCAACCATCTCATCCTCTGTCGTCCCCTTCTCCTCCCTCAGTCTTTCCCAGCATCAGGGTCTTTTCCCATGAGTCAACTCTTTGCATCAGGTGGCCAGAGTATTGGAGCTTCAGCAGCAGTCTTTGCAGTGAATTCAGGGTTGATATCCTTTAGGATTGACTGGTTTCTTCTTGTGGTGCAAGGGACACTAGAGAGCCTTCTTTCAACAGCACCATTTGACCTTCCCCCACCAAATCACATCTACTTTTGAGTCTGATGTGTTCATTTAGCAGATTCCCTACCTTGACCCTGGACAACATCCTTGTTTTTCTTTTTCCCATTTGCTCATTGCCATTGCTCACATCCATGCCTAAATCTCCAGTTATCCATTTGCTGTCAGGGAACATGTTCTGACACAAATCCTGAGTCAAGTCTAGGGTTCTGAATCAAGAGCCTGGGCTTGCTGGAGGAGAAATGCCAGAAGGCTCTGATGAGTGAAACATTGTGGTTAGTCTCTCAGTCATGTCCTACTCTTTGTGACCCCATGGAGAGTAGCCTACCAGGCTCCTCTGTCCATGGAATTCTCCAGGCAAGGCTGCTGGAATGGGTTGCCATTTCCTTCTCCAGAGTGAAACATTGCAAGGGAATAAAGCAAGAAGAGTCAACTTCTGGAGAAGCTACATGCTTGATAGTTGGTCCACCTGGCTGCTGAGGCCAATGAGAATCCACAAACAACCCTGTGGGGTAGACTTCAGAAAACAGAGACTCGAGCACTGGGGTAGAGAGACTGGGTGATTATAGTCGGAGGAAGTTTGAACAGAGTAGGGAGTTCCCTGGGCTTCTGTTGAGAACAGGAGATAGGAGCTGAGAATCCTGACCCAGTTCGGATAACGTCGTTTTGCTGAAGAGTTTAAGCCAATTGAGATATCTGTTATTACTGACAAACTTTAAAAGGTTCTAGAACTGGCAAAACCAACTAGGCCTGAGCTAAGTTAAAAGACATAGCATGACCAGCTGGGACAGCAACACAGCAAACTTGCTAATTAGTCTAGAGGAAGCCAATTGCCCACATTTTTATGGACTGCTAATTGCTAAGGTAGCAGCTTGCTCTGAAGACAAAAATAACAGCATGGTAGTTTCTTGAATATGGTATAAAGTGGCCTCTGAGATATAGTCTACATCAACTTTAAAAATATTCTATAGTTCTTAAACTTTCAGTGTGCACTGTTATTATTAAAGATATACTATGTAAGTCAAGTTTTTTTTGTTTTTGTTTTTCCTTAGACTGTAAGATGAGAAATGAGAGAATATGTGAGACTCTAGCTTGAGCATCTGTACTAAGGATTTTAAAGGCCTTGATTTTTCCATTTGAATATCATTCCTCAGCCCATTTTAAAATCTTTCCCAATAAGAGAGCTAAATAAGAAATTTTAAAATGTGCTTTATTCTCAGTAGTGTGAGATTTTTCCTAAAAATGCTTCTGCAACCCAGTTGTATTTATGAAAAGTTAATGTGTTTAAAGAATTTACCTCTCCAACATTGCCAGCACAGTAAGTATTGGTAGAAAGGAGGAGTGAATAAACGAACAGAGGTGTGAAGCCTTGTGTGCGTTAGAAGGATAGAATCTCACATTGTAAAGAACAGTGGAGAACAGTTCCTCCCTTTTCATTACTTTACAGACAAGGAAACTGAGGTAGAGAGGTGAAGGTGGGGAACTGGTCTCCGGTCTCATTGCTGGTTAGTGACACTCCAGTACTCTTTGCTTCTAAGTTAATTTTCCTTCAGCTTAAAAATGAATGACTTCTTCAGGGCTGATTCTGACCCAAATCAGCTGAAAGCAGTAAAGCCTGGCTTTGTTACAGGCTCAAATGGCAAATGACAAAAGTAAAGGATCTTTTGAAACAGAAACAAAACCAAAGTGATTGGTGTCTTTGGTTTTATTAAGGAGTGAAGTTTTGGAAGACAAAGAAGGGGAATATTTGGAGACTGTGCCAGGGACCTAATTTGAAAGTGTGAATGTCAGACTCAATACAAAGGAGAGGCAAGCTCAGCCTCAAGGGACTATAATTGCATACAAAAGAAAAAGTGGATTTCCTTCTCCAGCGAATCATTAGAAGTTTGTGTATCTGCAGATTTATTTGTCAGTTGTATTTGTAACTGAAATCCCCTAATAAGACTGACAGCAGACTTAGATATTTTGTATATCTGGCAGAACAAATTTGATGAAGATGCAACTAATTTGTGGATGAATATTTAACCCAGCAATAGGACTAATGGCTCAGCTACCAGGGACCATTTCTTCACAGGTAGAATTTATGAAGAAGTAGAAGTGAATTGTTTGTCTTCTTAATTAAAGGTTTGGTTGCATTTCCAAAGGGCCGTTAATAATAATAATGGTGCAGTCATTTATCAAATGTGTGACTCTGCCTAAGAGATTAATTATTCTGAGCCTAGTGTTCCTCATTTGTACCGATAGGTTTATAATGGCACCTACCACGTGGAGTTGTGAGGATTAAATGAGAGCAAATAAGAGCATGCATGTAAGATTTTGCATAGTGTGTTCCACATAAAAAGCACTCAATAAATGTTAGCTATTATTATTGTTGTCAGCCACTCCAGGGGAGCCAAATTGTAAGAAACCATACTTTCACTGCTGCTGCGCGGAAACCTCAGTAAATCATTGTTTTCTCACTGGCCTACTATGTAATTTGTGGATATTTCTACCTCAAGATCCTCCCCAAAAGGGCAATGCAATGTAATCGAAAGATCTGTTACTTGGGATTCAGAACACTTGGTTAAAATCCAAAGTTTCCACAAGTACAATTTGTGCCATCTATTCTAGAACTTTCAGGAAGATGAGAGTCATTCATTCAATCACTTTCTGACTGAACAAACTTACGTTTTTTAAACTTACGTCTTTTAAGTCATTTGATGGTCTCTAAGGGCTCAGGCGGTAAAGAATCTACCTGCAGTTCACGGGACCCGGGTTCAATCCCTGGGTCAGGACCATCCCCTGGAGAAGGGAATGACAACCCCTTCCAGTATTCTTGCCTGGAGAATTGCACAGACAGAGGAGCCTGGCGGGCTACAGTCCATGGGGTTGCAAAGAGTCTGACACGACTGAGCAACTAAACTGTCACTTTCACCCATCCCACCGGAATGCTGTGAGGATCCCATGAGGGTATCTAGTGAACGTGTTCCTTTGCAGACTGCATGGTGTCGAGTGAGTATCAGTTATTGATATTCTCTGAAGGTCCACGTTCAGTGGCTCTTTTAAGATCCAGGATGGAAACCACCTCTCCTCTGGAGCCTTTCCTGAGCTCCCCAACCTCCAGATGTCAGCCCTCCTTCTGTGCGCACTCTCTCCATGTCAGCTGATCTTCTTGATATTCAAAGAAAGTCTGCTTCGTAGAGCAGACATTTGTATTCTTTTATTCCTGCTAGTATGTCTTCAGAAGAAAGCACCCATATCTAATTGCCCTTATGGTTTCCCATAGTGCATCACACTTGCTTATAGTAAATGCTCCATAAATATTTGATTAGTGAGTAAACAAGCTTTGATGAACTCCTATGCAATACTAAGTTCTGTGAGTTAGGAAGAAATAGTGAAGGCAAATAAAGACTTAATTACAATGTTATCTCTTCAACAAGGTGCCCAAATCCTGTAGGATTTGAAATTCATTAGAAATTAACTCATCTTTTATTCATTCATCCTGTTATTCAATCAATAAACATATTTTGAGCATCTTCTAGGTGCCAGGTACTGTGGTGGTGGGTACTAGGAATTCAATTCAACAAAAATAAATAGTTGCATCCCACAGAGCTTGCAGCTTATAGATAATAAGAAGTAAGAGGGGAATAATATCAAAACTTGCTTTGGCAGACTAAACATTTAGACCTTTCTGTATTAGAAGGGGTCAATAAAGCATTGCAAGCTACTTTTTCTATCCATTAATTCCAGCAATTTGGTCACTGTTCATTAGTAAGATTAAATTTGGCTACTGAGAATAGGTCAGGCAAATCATTTTTTTTCTGGTTAAAAAAACTATAGCTGCTGGGTGAAATTTGCTTTGAATTGTTTTTCATAATCACAAGTAATTGGGCATGTCCTATTCAGTTAAAAATAAATATACAAAAGTACATTGATCTACTTTCCTTGATAATGAGTTTTGAAAACCATCGCTATATTACTTAAACTTACTTTTCTTCACTTATTAAAAAGTCCAGAGGGCACAAGTAACCTTTACAGAATATTTCCACATAACAAGACAGAATTAGTTAATGAAATTCCTGGACATATATTTTAATTGAAGAAGTAAAAGCAATTCTGCCCTGACATGGGTCCAGCCAATAGGATGCAAGATGAATTTCTCTGCCATTGTATTCTCTGATAGGTAATCTGAGTGAAAGGAGACCTTCCGTTCCCACAGAAGCCGGTGGAATGTCACATTTTGAAGATGAGGAAGGGGTCTTCTCAGGGTAGCTTAAGTCTCCTTGCTGCTTCTTCATCCCTCATCCCACTCGCCTATCCCACACGCACCCCCCACCCCAACCAACTCTAGGCTCTGCTTCCCTGTAGCTGCGGGGGCTTCTGAGCAAAGCAAATGAAGCATCTAGTGTCTATGTGCCGCTTTTCCACATCAGATCGAGGACTTGATGGATAGAAAACACCCAAGCTGGTTTCCCTTGTCTGTTAGTGAAGATCCTGGTGGGAAGACTGGTACCCCTCAAGTGAGTAGTATGATGACAGTTGACCTATTTACAGCTCCGCGAGTTGGTGATGGACAGGGAGGCCTGGCGTGCTGCAGTCCGCGGGGTCACAAAGAGTCGGACACGACTGAGCGGCTTAACTGAACTGGGCAGGACAAGTCTGTGGTCAGAGATGCTAGTGCGGTGTGGAAAAGCACCCGTATAGCAGTTACCCCCGATAGGCCCCGGAGGGGTGGGTGGACAGTTACTGGAACCAAGGGTGAGAGAGGTGTGAGTGGAGCTAGGGAAGGGTCTGCACTCTTCAGTGGAGAAATCCAGCTGCTGCCAACCTCTGAGGACTGACTGGGGAGGAACCAGGGCTGTTGATTCCATGACTCACTCCCCAGCTTCCTGCCAATGCCTCCCACTTGATGCAACCTAGAAAGATGAGCTTCTTAAAGAGCAGAGTTTGGGTGGAGGGTGAATCCAAAAGACCAAACAAAATATCACATACACTCTGTGTGTGTACTGAGGAACATATATGCATTATGGCTATAGTGCATGTACTCATGAAAAAGCTCTCACTGCTTTCTGGAAAGTTTATAGATATTATCTATTTAATATTCCTAAAACCCTTTTAAGACGAGCATTATTATTCTCACATGATACAGCAAACAAACAAGTGTGTGTGTTCACAGACACCTTTCTTATGCCAGCTCACCAGCTCAGTTCCCTCTCTTTTTTCTAAAGAGGAAGGATTCTTTCTTGCTGGAAAAGAGACGAAGTTAATCTGAATAATGAGTGTGTGTGTGTGAGGGAGCTTTTCAGCAGTGTTAAGAGCTAAAAAAACACCGTAGCAGTTTAAGATTGTGAGGGAAGTAAAGGAAGGGTGGGAAAAGAGTTTACCTGCATTGGATTGCCTTTAATAGCTTTCAAGAAGCTTGAGGGAGAAATGTAATTACTTTTAATATTTCTGTTGGCTATCGGACTGCACTTTTGAAGGAGACGTAGCTTAGAGACTGAACCACATTGTTTCTGCGTTTACTAGGGTCCCACTCACTTCACATTTATTTAGATTGAGAATTAAAGCGATTGAGTATCTTGCCTAAGATCACACTCTCAAAAAGTGCAGTTGTCTGGGTTTGTTGATTCCAGATCCATCCATCTTAATTCAGCTTTGGCTGAATTTACTTTGGCTGAATTTGTTGAGTGATAAAGCTCTCTGGAGGAAGGATTTCCTATAATACCTGGTAAGTATATGGTACACCCCTCAGTAGTTGGAGAGATTGGTCCCTTGTACTTCTGTAAAAAGGCTGGATTGGTAATGGTCAAGTATCGTTGAGTCATTCAGATGAATAGTTCCGTGATTAAATCTTACTCACTTCATTTATTTATTTCTATAATGTCAATCCATCCTTTAAAATAAGAACTGGACTTACTGTTTCTTTAGTCCATTTAGTCATGACATTGTTATTTTAAGAATGGCATTCTAATGCTTTCTAATTGCTCTTAAAGTCCTTTTTGAATCCCAGTACAGATCTTTCTGTTACATGTCACCTGTGAGACCTACCTGTGCGTTCTTTGATTCACTGCCTGATGTAATCAGAAAGCATTTAGTGATCAGGAAATTTTGTATGTTTTTAAAAAAATAAATCAAAGTGAGTTTTGTTCCCAGGATATGAAATATAGATGAAAGCAAAGAGTGTAGGTAGGTAGAAACTACTGACAGCAGAATATCTGGTGAATATATGACCTGTAAACTTTTTTCACACTTTTGCCTCTCTGAGTTCCTAGTGACCCTTACAACTCCCTCCCTGAGACCAAAATCACAGACATTTCCACTGCTGCTCACTTTTCTAATCCTGTTGGGGTTGCTCTGTATTTGATTTCTTGTTAAGACAATCTATTAATACTTATCCAACTTGTATTTTTTGTACAGTATTTTCCTATTAGTTCTAGATTCAGGAATTCTCTTAAAATTTGATTACATAGCGATGACAATAATTCTAACCACACCCAGCATCATCATTCTGAAATAGAAACATGTTTAAGTGTTTTCTTTAATCAAAGACATATTTACATACCTTATTGCAGTTAGTGGAGTGGTTAAGGAAACAGATTTTGAAACCAGAAAGCCTATATCTGAATTCTGGTTCAGCCACCGACTAGCTATGTGATCTTGGACAACTCACTGAAACTCTATGCCTCAGTTTTCTTATCTGTGTGAAAGAGACAATCTTGGTACTTATTTCTTAGAGTTGTGAAGATTTATAAATTAACCCATAGTATTTAGGAGAGTATCTGACACAGAGCAAACATTCAGTAAATATTGGATGCTATTATTATACCCCTGACCTAATATGATGCTGTAAGTTTAATATTATTTTCAGTTAAAATTCATCTTCAGTTAAGATTTACCTGACACAGTGAAACTGCCTTGGACTTTAGTATCAGGAAACCATAGTTCAAATTTCAGTTCTTCCACTTAGTAAGTATGTGAACTTGGTCAGGTTATTTGACTTTTAGTAAAACCAATTTTCATATTCATAAAGTAGGATGGTAATATATCTGTCTTAGAGGGTTGACATGTGACAAGTCAAGCATATATAAATTAGATAAATATAAAATATATGTGTGAAAAGTATATAACCAGGTTTTGACTCATAGAAAGCATTCATCAGATGTGGGTATTACTTTTAGGAGAAATTATCAGTAATGTTATTAAAAAGACAAAAGCACAAAAAATAGAAAAGGGGAGTTTCATGTTCTGCAAAAGAGGTGTTGATGAAAAAGTCTTTGATTTAAATCTGTAAATGAGACTAAACTCAAGGTGTTTGGAGATGATTTTACTCACTAAACAAATTGCATGTAATACATAATGATTGCTTCATTCTCCCATTAAAATAATTATTAGCAAAGCAATGACATCGATTCTGACTGTTCTGCATATGTTGCAGTAACCATCCACCACTCTGTCTCCAGATTTCTGTGACATCATTGGCAGTTTGATAAAGCATCAGATCAGGATGCGCTAAAGAGCATTGCTGTGCTGACGGGGCATAATTTTAGTTCAAAAGCAAAGACTCTTGACAGCTTATTATCCATACACATAAGATATATGTCAGTTTGATCTTATTATCAATACACATAAGATACATCTCAAGCAACCTGAAAATTAAACTTAAATTTCTAACATGTGTTAGCTAAACATTAACTATATGAACAAGCCCCAAATCTCAGCACAGTAGCTCAAAAGAAGCATTTTGTTTTAGTATTAGTTTTGCTCATTGATGTGTAAAACAGGCAATTACAATCCACGAAGGGAAGTGAGATTCTGTTCCACGCGTCACGCAGGACCCAAGCATACAGAGGCCCTGCCCTGCAGTCCATGTAGGGCTACCAAGGTTGTTCTAGGTGTCGCAAGTACCAGGAAGTGGCAAACATCACTTCTGGCCACATTTCATTGGCCAGAATCTGGTCACAAGGTCTCAGGTAGTTGCAGAGGAAGCTGGGAAGTGTCGTCTCTGGCTGACGTTGGTTAGTTAAACAGCTCAGTTCCTGGGGCAGGGAGCCCAGGTATTTGGTAGACAGGGAATGATCTGTGCCATACCCTTATTATGGGCTTCCCAGGTGGTGCTAGTGGTAAAGAAGTGAAAGTAGCTCAGTCATATCTGACTCTTGGTGACCCCATGGACTACATGATTCATGGAATTCTCCAGAATAGTGGAGTAGGCAGCCGTTCCCTTGTCTAAGGGATCTTCCCAACTCAAGGATCGAACCCAGGTCTCCCATATTGCAGGCAGATTCTTTACCAGCTGAGCCACCAGGAAAGCCCTCACCAGCCTGCAAATGTGGGAAATATGAGAGATGCAGGTTCGATCCCTGGGTCAGGAAGATCCCTTGGGGGAGGGCATGACAGTCCACTCCAGGATTCTTACCTGGAGAATCCCATGGACAGGGGCGCCTAACAGGCTACAGTCCATAGGGTCACACAGAGTTGTACATGACTGAAGTGACTCAGTATGCAAGCACACATAACCTTATTATAGTAGAGTTATGACAATAGACTTGGTCCCATTTTTCTCCCTCCTCTTCTTTTATTAAAAAGAAAGAAAAAAAGCACTAAATTGTGTGTGTGTGTTCAGAATAAGAACCCTGTTTCACCCATCATTGTCCCTAAGGTGCTTGACCCAAACCTTAGCATGTATCAGATATTCAACCAGCATTCCTTGAGTGAACAAATGAACACACACTCTCAATCTTCTTGCCTCATTCTTCCTTTATTTCTCCTTTCCTTCTTGCCTTTCTCTCTGATCTCAGAGTTTCAGAGGCTTTATTTTCTACTAGGCACTGTGAGGAGTGATAGGGAATCAAAGACAAATTTCATCTTGGGGAAAAGCTATATCAAAACAAGAATAAAGAAGAGGACATTAGTGTAAAGTTTTAGTAGACTTTTCAAAATTGTTGATTTCATGAAAATGTTTACTGGTCTTAAGAATGACTAAAGTAGCCTCTTGAATTCATCTGTCAAGGGTATATATGCCATTCCACGAAATTTACCCTCAGCCCCATCTTCGACTTGTGCTAGTGAGACCTCCATCGTAACAGAATGCTGTCCTCAGGGCCCAGACTCTGGAATCCTGCGTAGGTGAGACCCTTCCCACGTCATAGTGAAAGAAAGCCCTCATGGTTTGCTGGGAATGGTAATATCACCTAAGATCTGTGTTATGGTGAACTGGAGATTGTAGTGGTGGGGATTGTCTAGGTTGGTTTGTTTTTCATAGATTTTCAAGTTTTCCTATGTGGCTCTTGGTGTCTTTTTGGAATCAAATATGCTTCAGAACTACCTGCATCCCAACTGTATTCTTTTTGATGGTGAAGGTGATGATGGCACCAGCCATTTAATCAGCAGTAGCAATTGTGGTTTGGCATTGCATCAATCACATTATAGATATTATTTCTTTTACTGATAGGTCTCACTGTACATATTTAGAGATTTGGGAAATCATGTTCAAATAGATTAGGCAAATTATCTGTAATCATTCATCTCAGAAAGGAACAGAGCTAGAGTCCAAATACGATCAGCCTGACCCCAAAGCCAGTACACTCAAGCACTCTGGCTGATGATCATTTGTTTAAGATATTAAGGGTAAAAGATAATTTTATCCTCTTTTTCTAGAGAGAGAGATTTATACGGATATTAGAGTAACTTTTTCAAAATGTAGGATATGGACTAAAACACAAGTGTATGGACTCTTGTGTTTTTTGCCCAGAGTTCTAAAACCCCAGGGTGTTTCTGAAGGTGCTACAAGAATTCCAGGGACTTCTTAAATTTAGGACAGTGTGTTATTATTATGAAAACTAGGCCCATAGAGTATAAGATTTTCAAGGCCTGTGACCTCAAGAAGATTAAGCACCATATTCTCTTCCTGAACATGCAAAGATACACGTATTTGATTAAAGGCTAATTTTCTTTTCTTTTCTTTTGTTTTTTGATTAAAGGCTAATTTTCTGATTTCACAGATATGGTAAGGAATAGATTCCCACCCCCCACCCCATAAATGAGTGGGCATTCACAGAAATTATACAGACTCATAGAATATGAATAAATTTTTTTGGCAAACAAGATTTGTAGCAAACTCCTGGCTTCTGTGGAGCCTAGTCAGAAGAAAGGGTTGATAAGAACGGAGAGGAGAGGTGGGTTCCCAGCTTCTTCCTGAGTCAAGCTGAATGGAGGAAGGAGGTTGTAGCAGAATCAGGGTTGTTTCCTATCTATGTGTCCTGAGGGAACTGGGGACAGGATCTCGCTCCGGTGGCTGAGGGCTCTGCCTGGGGTCTCAGGCTGTGTACCTGTAGCCTTGGGCACTAGAGGTACCTCTCGCTGCCTCTGGCTTCCTGGTGGGACTTTAGGTCTCCTTATTCTTGAAGTCAGATGGGTATGGTCCTGGTTCTAATTTCTTGGCACTCAGGAACAGACTGACCAGGGCTAAGTAGCCTACAGTCCTTTAAAAGCCAGTTATGTACTAACACTTCAGAAATACCATTTTTGCCTAAATTCCAACTACTACAGTACACTCACCTTTCAGTTTCCTAGTTCAGGCTTTGATTATTTTAAGGGGAAATGGGGCCAAGATTCACCTCGCCATGGCAGATGCAGTGGGGCCTATGTCCCCAAAAGATTTCCTCGGGGCTTCTAACAATCAAGAGCATCTCTTCTCTTTCTAACTTGGTGGCAAGTTACTGAATTTTGAGTGTCCAGCATGTGAGGGTAAGCTGGGAGAAATGTGAACGTCAACTGTTTACTATGGTAAAACATAATTCCTACCCTTTAGAAACATACAATTGGTCAGTACAGTTAGTAGCAACATGGAAACATTACAAAACAGTTTGTTAAGAACATGCTAAATGGTGTTTTGCTTTAGTTCAATTGAAAGGGACACATTTTTAGAACAGTGCTTTTCCTGTTTCCAGGAAAATGAGTTTTCCTCTTCTATGAAGGAACAGACAAGTTCTAAAAAGTGTGTTACTTTTTCTTTTTATTCCCCACTTCTTCCCACACCCAGGTTTAATTTTCTTCATTTTGCTCTTTATTGGAATCCATAAAGGTTTTCCAAGATTATTCTCAGGCAAACTTCTGTGAAGAAAGTTAAATCTCTATGAGTCGGATTTTAAAAATATTTTGTAATGTAATTATATAACCAGGCATAAGAAAGTGCCTGGTAGAATCACTGTGGCAGAATCACCAATGTAGCTTGCAATCGAGTGGAGAGGAGACTTGCTTTTGCACTCACACACACATGCACGCACACACACACACATGCACACACACACACACACTCACACATACGCACGCATGCCAGATTTGGAACCAGAAAAACAGCATTCATGTAGATGTCTCTCTGTTGTCATGCGTCACCTTGAACAAGTCTCTTAATTTCTCAACGCGTGTTTTCTTATATGACAGGGGAGATACCTGATTTCAGGAGGCTATTGGTTATGTCAGATGGAATCACATGAAAATACCTTACCCACTGTGAAGTCTGATTAAAATGTTAGTTTTCATGATTTAAATCATGTTTGAGATGCAGAAAGATGAGTCTGTTCTTTCAGTTTTAAAATCGGTTTTCATATAACTGGTTTCATTTTTTGTGATGTTTAATCTGACAAGCAAAAGATCTTGTTCAAAGGGGAAGGATAAATATGATTAACTTTCCGTAAATCCATTAAAAGTTTTCTTATCCATCTTTTCACTGGGGAGGTGTCTGAATGCGCTTCCCTCTGTTGAGCCTTCTTTCTGTAAGTGCCCATTGAGCTGCTGAGAGCTGTTTGCTTTCAGACAAGAGTTGTGCTTGGTGTGCGGTTTGAATCTGGGATCATGATCTTATTATCATTTTTTCTACTCTATTGCTTTATTCACCAGCTGCATCCGGGCTCCTGACATGAACTGTGGCTAGCCCTTTTGATGGGTTTTGGACTGGCTATGCCTCCACTTCAGAATATTTCCCCAGTATTTTGCTGCTACGGTATAGGAGTTGTGATGATATTCATTCATCCACTCAACATGCATTAAAAGAGCATCTGATATGAGCAGGTGCTCTGACTACTGAGCGTGGTGGAATCACGGATACAGAAAACAGATCTCTGGCCTCAGGGAAGCTGCCCCAGAGAGATGAAACACATACTCTCTATACAACAAGTGTAGGGGGTGAATGGTGGCCCTTCCCCAACAAATACGTCCCCTAGAACCCATGAGTATGATTTTATTTGAAAGAAGAACCTTTGCAGGTGTAATTAAATGAAGCCTCTTGAGATCAACCTGGATTATCTAGCATTAGCTCAGTTGTGTCCGACTCTTTGTGATCCAATGGATGATAGCCCGCCAGGCTCCTCTGTCCATGGGCTTTTCCAGGCAAGACTACTGAAGTGGGTTGCCATTTCCTTCTCCAGGGTGGATTATCTAGGTGGGCCCTAAATCCAATGGAAAGTGTCCCTTCTTATATAAGAAATAGAGACACGTGGAAGTCATATGGAGAGATTAAAGAGAGGCAGAGATTAAATGATACACCGTAAGAAATGATGACAGACACCAGACTTTGGAAAAGGCTAGGAATGGGTTATCCCTTGGAGCCATCAGAGGGAGTGCTGGCCTGTTGACTTCTGCATTTTAGACTCCTGGACTCCAGGACTATGAGAGAGTAAGTTCCTGTCATTTTAAGCCACCAAACTTTTGGTCATTTATTACAGCTGCCCTAGGAGTCTAATACAAAATGAAACAGGATAATTTACACAGTCTATAAAATGACACAAGACACCCAAGGTTCGCTTCTTTTTATTATAACTTATTGCTTATTTATTTTTTAATTAATTATTTTTTTGGTGGGTCTTCATTGTAGCTTATGAGTTTAGTTACCCAATGCCATGTGGGATCCTAGTTCCCCAATCAGGGATCGAACCCACGTCCCCAGCTTGGAAGGTGGATTCTTAACCGCTGGACCCCCAGGGAAATCCCTGAAAGTTCTCTTCTTACTGGAAGGATAGTGTTTATGTACAATCAGTCCAGAAGCATTGAATTATGAAAATACCATTGCCTGCTATGCATCAGTTATATTGCAATAATAAGATGACAAACTAAGCACAGTTTATTTCCTATAATTTTAATTTTATGGCAACATCCTATATTAAAATTTAATTTTAAATTGCTGTCTCAAGAAACAGCTGCCAATTTCTCACAAAATAGTGTTCTTCAGACAGGAGAAATGCAGTCCCCTGCCCACAGCAAGCTGTAGTATGTGTAAAATCACAAACAGAAACGATCTCTGCATTTTCATGGTCTCTTCTGAACTTATCAGATGATATATGTGTGTAAACCTGAGAAAGTTCACGTGATCACAGTTCTAATGCTGTTGAAACCTCACAGAAGGGCAGGCCCACACCTGTAGATCCTGCCAGTATTAGACAGAGTAGATAAGGAAATTTGGATGAAGTGATATCTAGTCTTGTAAGCTGAAAAGCCAAAACGATCTTTGCATGCGTGCATGCTCAGTCACTAGGTCATGTCTCATTCTTTGTGACCCCATGGACTGTAGCCCACCGGGCTCCTCTGTCCATGGAATTCTCCAGGCAAGAATATTGAAGTGGGCTGTCATTTCCTTCTCCAGGGGATCTTCCCGACCCAGGGATCGAACCAGTGTCTTCCGCATTGCCAGGTGAATTTTTTACCACAGAGCCACCTGGGACGCCCAAAAATGATCTTTGTGTGCATGCGTGCTAAGTTGCTTCAGTTGTGTCCGACTCTTTGCGACCCCTTGGATTGTAGCCCTCCAGGCTCCTCTTGGGATTCTCCAGGCAGGAATACTGGAGTGGGTTGCCATTTCCTTCTCCAAAAATGATCTTTAGGCGCCCATAATTTTAGTTTCATGGGTGAGGGAGTTTGGGATCAGAATGGATGTTGTTTGCTGGTGCTGGCTATGGGGTTTGAGTGGTGATATCAGTTAGTCAATAATGGAAGCCACAGAAGCAGCACTGTACTCCCCAGTCAAAATGTGGCCACTGTTCCCGTTCGTTCTCAAAGGAGCTGAATGAACATAAGGCACTGACATTAATGAGCAGTGCAGGTAATTATTAAGCACCTGTGAAAGTTCAAAATATTAACATTTACATTTACCAGTTTTGACTGGCTTAGTTGATGATGACTCTGTATGATAACTGGGTAAAATAAGATTGGGGGCCTCAGAAGATACAGGGCAGTGGGAAGCTGGGGGGAGGCTGTATTTATATTCACACAACAGCTCCAGTGGTGACTTCTAAGTTGTGCCAGAGTAAATGTTTCCCAAATATTAATACTTTCTCCTCGGTTTTCATAACAATCAGAAAGTAGGAACTATAAGATTATTGTCCATATTTATTTCACTAATGAGATAATCGAAGTTTAGAGCTCTTAAGCAATTTGTGCAAGTTCAGACTGTAGACATGTGCAGAGCCAGGATTTGAGCCCAGGCAGGATGACTTTGGAGAAGGAAATGACAACCCACTCCAGTATTCTTGCCTGGAGAATCCCATGGACAGAGGAGCCTGGTGAGCTGCAGTCTATGGGTTGCAAGAGAGTTGGACACGACTGAGCGACTAACACTTTCACTTTCAGGATGACTTTAGCATCTGTATGTACTGTTGGTGGGTAGACATAGTCTGCTTCAGAATTATTAAGTTATCTAGAATAAGAGTCACATCTGCAGTGATCTCAGGGATTTGCCTGGAATCCATAGAATGAGAAAGGAGTATCCCACGCTTCCTTGTCTTAAAGCTGAGACACTAGATAGTTGGGGTTAACGGAATATTCAGGCGAAATGAGAGATTCATTACATTTGCCACAAATGAACACAGATGGACACTCTTCAAACAGAGATTCATATTGAATTTTAATGGGACTCTTCTGCGGAACACATTTGCAAGACGGATCATAGCATATTCATACTTCCCTTTAGCTTGCCAAATGTGAGATGATTAAGAAACCTGCTTGTACTTTAAATATTCTCACCATATAGATGCATATTTCAAATGTATATGTCTGCAATAAATATTTGTTGAGTGAATATGAATGTATATATACAAACATATATGAAGCAACATGAACATGTACATTTAATTTGACAAATATTTGTTGCGTACTTACTGAATGTAAACTTGGGATGAAGAGTGGTAGGAATCACAGGTTTATTTTCTGCTCCCAAGGAGCTTTTTGAGGGGAGGTGAGACACTCATTGTTATTCTGGAAGTGTGGTCTCTGGCCCAACAGCATTTGCATTGGGTGGGGGCGGGCTTCTTAGACATGCGTGTTTTCACCCCACTGTAGACCTCCTGAATCAGAATGCTGCAGATGGGGGTCCAGCAGAGATTATTTCTAGAAACCTTCCAAAGGAGTCTGATGCACATGAAAGTGTCAGAACCACTGGGCGGAAGGAAAGCTTGACTGGGATAAAGGACGCTAGAGATTACTTTCCACTGGGGACGTTTGAGAGGACTTGAAGGAGGTAGTATTTGACCAGACCCATGGAAGACAAGTAGATTTTGGCCGATTAGAAATGGATAAGAAAGGGAATAAAGTCAAAGAGAAGAGCAGGAGTCAAAATGAGCTTGTTTGGTTCAGAGTCGCAGGCTGCCTGTGGCTGAAAACCTGGATTGAAGTCAGGCAGTGACAGGCTCTGTCATTGTTAGTATAACTTTGCTGAGTGGAAGAGAAAAGCATATTGTACTGAAACAAAAGTACGTTTGACATCTCTGTGCTGTGCTTAGTCGCTCAGTCGTGTCCACCTCTTTGTGACCCCATGGACTGTAGCCCACCAGGCTCCTCTGTCCATTGGGATTCTCCAGGCAAGAATGCTGGAGTGGGTTACCATGCCCTCCTCCAGGGGATCTTCCCAACCCAGGGATCGAATCCAGGTCTCCCATATTGCAGGCGATTCTTTACCATCTGAGCTACCAGAGAAGCGTCTCTAGTGGACAACAAATATCCTTTAAAAAAAATATGTATTTATTTGGCTGTGCTGGATTTTATGACATGCAGGATCATTTAGTTGCAGCATTTGAACTCTTAGCATTTGAATGACTTGCATGTGTTTAGACATTACTCTGAAAGTAATGGGGACTCACTGAAGGATTAACGGTTTCTGAGTGGGAACCAAAATGTGACCAAAGCTACTTTCCATACCCCACTGAATGTAATTCAACAGATGTACTGAGTTGGTAGAACTTCAGTGGTCTTAAATCAATCCTTTTTTCCCCTTTAAGAACACTTACACATTAAGAGTTATTTACACATCCTGGCTGGAGCCATGATAGTCTGTTCTTTCTTGACTACTTTGACATATGCAACTTAACTTCACTAACTCAGCAATGTTCATGTCTCGTGTGTGTGTGTGTGTGTGCGCGTGTGCGTGCATGCCCACATGCTTACACGTGCTCTCTTTGCTCGTGGAGAGTCACACAGCTGCTTTTGAATTCAGCTGGGCTTTAGGAAGCTGCATAAAGACAAAGAAAAATGTTGCCGCTTGCTTGTGCTTCCTTTGTTATTTGGCAATCAGGGGGGTGACTGTGCTCTGAAGTGGTGCAGGTGGCCTCTTCCGATACTAATTCCAGCATCTCAACCAGCATCACAAGAGAGTTCTCTGGAAGGGAGCTAATTCTGTCCCTATTCCTGATTACTTCTATTTGTCCGGTATTGTGGGCACCTGCTTGGCCACCCACCTTCCTTTTCTTCGCTATCCACTTACGTCATCTTTTTCCTTCCCCGGGTCAGCCTGTATATTTCAGTCCATCCACACCCTGGATGAGCTCATTCATTCACTGGCTTTTTCTTTACAGTCCTCATTGTGTCTTCTTTTGTTGGCATAATTGATCCTCCTCTTTGCAAAAGCAGGTGGATAAATCGGTTTATTACTTTGAAAAAAAAATTTTTTTCCTCCTCTCTTTTATTGCACCAGTCTTTAGTCGGTCTTTGGTTCAGCAGCCTGTTCTCTGTCTAAAGACTAATCTCTTTGTGTATCCATCTTGCCGGCAATGAGGGAGTCCATGCTGGGTCTGCTGTTGATTGAAGAAGGTGAAAGCCCACTGTGTGACGTAGCTGTGATTCACAGTGTTCAAGCTGGGGAGCGATTGAGTCTCGAAGGCCAGAAGTACGGATTTCATTGACCTCATCTGCAGAAAGGCCCTTTTATTTTAGGCTCTCCTGGGACCATTCCATCTATCCCTCCTACATTTCTAATGGAATTACAGGATTTCACAGCAAAATTGTTGAGTCTTCTGGAGCACATTTCATCTAACACTCTGGGATGCTTGCTACATGCATTTGTTTCCCACGGTTTGGGACTTCTTGGGGGTATGAATTTACTTAGTCTAGGACTTTAAAAGTCATATATCCAGTCTAGTTTTTAAGTGATCCAGATATTAGATTTCTTTTTTCTCCTTAGTCATTTAGAGTATAGCTGAGTGAATGGCCCTGTTTAGTAATGTCTTTGTTAATTATGTGAAATTACACAAGGTCTCAAACGGACATGTGGGGGACTTCCCTGTTGGTCCAGTGGCTGAGACTCCACGCTCCCAAAGCAGGGGGTCTGAGTTCGACCCCTGGTTGGGGAACTAGGTCCCACATGCCCCCACTGAGAGTTCGAATGCTGCAACTAAATGATCCCTGCAGGTCACAACTAAAACACGACACGGCCAAATAAATAAATATTTTTTAAAAAAGGACATTTGTTGTCCACTAGCGATGTCAAACATATGTTTGTTTCAGTACAATATGCTTCTCTCTTCCATTCAGTGAAATGGTACCAACAGCAGCAATAATAAAGACAAAATCAGATAAATATGATGATTAATGATTACGGCATTTTATTATTCTGATCATTTAAGCAAGGTGACCCTCACGTGTTCTCAACTCAACGTCTGTGCTTGAGTTTCTATGTTGCATGCTCAGAATTTAACAAAGGGGAATGGGATGTGATTGCTAGCTTCTAGAGGTTAAAAACTGAGTGAGGAAGAGATTGTGTGTGTGTGTGTGTGTGTGTATTATTTGTAAATATATATATATTTCTAAAATCTACAGAAGTTCTCTGGAGGAAGTATGAAGAACGGAGGATATTAATAAGTAGAAAAGAGCAAAGACATTCTAGCAAAGGTGATGGAGAAGGAGGAGTACAGGGCTCCTGCCTCGTAGTCGGAGGGTCTGGTGACTCCAAGTAATGGTAGGTTGTAGTCTGGAAAGGTAGGCTGGGGAAGGAGAGGTGATATAGGATTTGATTCGGTAAGCACTGGAGAATCATGATTGATTTCGAACAAAGGTTGGCAAACCATGGCCCACAGACCAAATCCAACCCACTGTCTGTTTTTGTGAATAAAGTTTTTTTTTTAAACATGACCATCCTCACGCCCACCTCTCTGTATTGTCTGCGGTTGCGTTCCTGCATCAGTGGTGACATTGAATAGTTGTGATAGAGACTGTCGGCCACAAAGCTGAAATATTTGCCAGTGGCCCTTTATGGAAATCTGGATGATCCCCGATTCACTTCCATAAAGTACAGCATTCTGTGCCAGGATAGGAGACCCTAAGGATGGCAGTGAAAACTTCGATGCTTCTTAGAGGCTTAAATATTGGGTTGGTCAAAAATTCATTCAGATGTTTCCATACAGTCTTGTGGAAAACCCAGTGAACTTTTTGGCCAACACAATATTTGAATGAATGAAGGAGTGTATATATATCTCTGTTAAGATATCATGGTAACAGGAGGAGGTTTTGCTTTTGGGAGACTTCCCTTGTGGCTCAGCTGGTAAAGAATCTGCCTGCAATGCAGGAGATCTGGGTTCGATTCTTGGGTTGGGAAGATCCCCTGGAGAAGGGAAAGGCTGCCCACTCCAGTATTGTGGCCTGGGGAATTCCAGGGACTGGGTCACAAAGAGTCGGACACGACTGAGCCACTTTCGCTTTCCCTTTTGCTTGTTTTTGGACAGAAGGCCAATGTGAGAGTAGTGAGAGGACAGTGCTCCTTTTGGACTGCCTTCTGTTTTTCTGGGGAAAGATATCTGAAAATACCTGGGCAAGTTTGTCAGCAGAAGTAACTCACGGAGGACAAAGCTACAGTCTTGATGGACTGTGGCCATGACACTTCTCAAACATTCAGGGCAGGCCTTCCTCTGCTTACATTCACCTGCCACCTTCTCTCTGTCCTAGCTAGCACCCGGTCCTCAAAGACGACATGTTTCTGTCAAGTATGTACTCAAAGCTTCCTCCTGTGCACTTTTGAGTTTATTTACCAGTTGTAGACGGGGATGGAAGGAGGAAGACCCCGTTGATCCAGGGTTATTTGACATATGCAGATTACTTGTTTGGTTTTGTTTCATCATCAGCAACCTCTTTGGCTCTGAATGGGTGGCTTGTACTTTATTAGTTTATACTTAGTGACCTTTTAAAAATAATTTCTGCATGGCTAACTCACATAAAAGTCATAGCATTTAGCTCATGTGATATGGCTTTGTCAATTTGCAGTGGCAGAGACTGTATTCTGACTTTATTTAATGCAGCAGTGGGATCAAGGTGCCTCTCTGAGGTGTACAAGGGCAGAGAATGAGCACCTGTCCTCCCCTCCCCTCCTTTGTAATATGTATAGTATTTATAGCTGGAATAATTACAGAATTTCATAAGGGCACCAGCATAACACAGTAAAAAAGAGTGGTGACATATTTATCAAGTACTTAAAAGTTAAACTTCTAGAGAACTCCCAAGCTCATCAATGCCCCTTGTGCAGAACTGGAGACTGTCAGTTGAGAGAATTCAGAGAAATGTTTAGGCATCTATATAAGTGCATTTAAAAAAATCTAGTCTTTAAACGAGGCCTTTGAAGATTGATAGAAAGATGGCTAAACTTCCCAGTGAACTTGCAGCTGTGGTGAGAAGTCTCCAGGGACAGTAAGGGTATGAATAGTGTTGGATGTTTATTACATGTATCTTCAATTTATCGTCAAGGAATAAGAACCAGAAAGGAAAGGTGGCAGGAACTCTTCACATTAAGCAGAGATGAGTAATCATCTTCAGAGGGTGCCGTCCAAAGCACATCTGGTGTGTCACACGCGTGTGTGTGTGTGTGTGTGTGTAGATCTGGCTGATATATCTTCAGTTCAGTCGCTCAGTCGTGCCCAACTCTTTGCGACCCCATGCACTGCAGCACGCCAGGCCTCCCTGTCCATCACTATCTCCTGGAGTTTGCTCAAACTCATGTCCATTGAGTCGGTGATGCCAGCCAACCATCTCATCCTCTGTCGTCCCCTTCTCCTCCTGCCTTCAATCTTTCCCAGCATCAGGATCTTTTCCAATGAGTCAGCTCTTTGCATCAGGTGGCCAGAGTAGTGGAGTTTCAGTTTCAGCATCAGTCCTTCCAATAGATATTTAGGACTGATTTCCTTTAAGATGGACTGGTTGGATCCCCTTGCTGTCCAAGGGACTCTCAAGAATCTTCAACACCACACTTCAAAAGCATCAATTCTTCTGCCCTCAGCTTTCTTTATAGTCCAGCTCTCACATCCATACATGGATATGTCTCGCTGTAGGTTATATTCAGTGGAGTCACAGTTTCGTCCTCTTTGTTTTTCTCCGTATTCCATTGCTATTATCTTTCTAACAAATGACTCATTTTGCCCACCTGTTTTCGTAAGCCTCTTGTTCTGATTGAAAATAATTAGAATGACTGATAATTATGTATCAACTTCAGTGTCTTTGCCTGCTCATTTACTGTAGGCTTTCAGGGGAACGTGGAGTGTAGGTGTTCTCAATTAAGATATTGGGAAAAGTTGTGAGGTATCTTGGAATGTTTGAAAACGACTTTTCAAAAACTAGAGTAAGTTCTCCAAAGGCTCCTGCTCTGGTATTCCAGCGCACTTCTCACTGTGGGAGTCACAGGGTCAGAGGGAGGGACCAGCCCGAAGGCTGGCTTTGTGTGAGAGCGCATGCCCTCTGAGTGAGCAGCACCTCTCTGCTGCGAGCCGGAGGGAAGGGGGTGAGATCTTTTCCTGGAGGAAATACAACTTCAAAAGTGAGGTGGGATGAAGCTGCTTTGGAGATGCAGGGATGGGCCAACAACCACCCCTTGGCAGCCACTCCTCTTACCCTTTGTTCTGAGAAACCAGGGAAGGGAGAAAAAGCAAGAATAGAGGGCAGAAGAAGGGGAAAAGGAGAATATTGCACAACGGCGTGCACTCCCTGAGAAATCAAGAAATACATTGGATGCTGAGCCTGGGCCCCTGGTGATGCCCAGCCCCAATATCAGGATTGGTTCTTCCTTATGCTTTAGGTGGTTTCACTGGGGAAGATTTTACTCACCTGTATCACGTTTATCAGATGGGAAGTGTGACATCTGCCAAGTGGCATGCAGTAGAAATTCAGTAGAGTGTGTAAATTTGCTGGTGTGGGCGCCAGAATTGATCTCGGCCCCACCTGCCCAGGTTACATTTTTCTTATGGGGATTTGCAGTCTTTTTAGTATTTAACACACTGGATTTGGGAGATTGAAGGGTTATTATGGTTTATGGATGCCCATCATTTTAAAGTAATCTTCAGTCTTTACAGATTTGGTGCAACATGTTCACATTTTTGAGAACAAAGAGGACATTTTAGCTGATGCAGTACCATTTTGCATCTCATATAAATGCTTATTGCTCAGCATAATCATTTTTGCAAATCTAAAGCAAAAACCTCTGAGATGTCCCTATAAAAGTACTGATGCACGAAGTTTTATTTTGAAAAGAAAATACGTCAAGTTCTTCTCTACCTTGATTTCGATGTGTTGACCGTTAATCTTCCTTTTCGTTTTTAAAGAAATATCATTCCTTCAAATGAGACAAGGATGAACTTTGTCCATACTTCCCTTGCATTCAGACCTGTCCTCTCCTCTCCCTCCTGCCTTTAAGGAACTCTAGGAAATCAACCTGGAAACATTATTTTCTCAGTAATTGCTATTATCTATTCTCACTTTGATTTCCTTTAATTTAATTGGTGAAGTACTTTGTCTTCTTCCATCTAAAAACATTTGAAAAGACTGCCATGAACATTTTGGAACATTTCTTCTATGCCAGCATCCCTGCTTAGTTCTCTGCGTGTCTGACATTTCTTTGTTTTCATTGCAACAACCAAGGAGTGAGTCCTTGTATCATTTCCATTTTTGCAGATGAGGAAGGTGAGGCTTCAAGCAGGTCCTTGGCTTGTGGCTAAGATCTCAGGAACCAAAGAGCCTGGGTTGGAAGCCTGAGGAATTTGACTTCCTGAGACCTTTGCCTGCTTCTCAGTTCAGTGGGTTCATGACTCAGGCCCACCTTTCACTTTGGATTTCTGTTCTCTTCCTCATTTATGAAGTCTCCATCTTTTTATTGAAGATGGCATGCACTTTCATTTCTTTCTTTTTCTCTTTTTGATAACTATTACTGGTACATGTTTGGTGCAGAGTTATGGATTTCTAAACATGAACTTTGCCTGGAAATCTCACGCTCTTTCTTCTGCAGGTATCTATCAGCAAAGCCCTGAGACATAGGTGAATCCATGTAATATAATTAAGAACTTCATTACTCTGCAAAAAATGAAACAGTGTCTATGTTTTCATAGATATTACTTTATGAATGTCCTTTACTTTAAAGAAACATTTCCTGAAACCCAAGAAGAAAACTAGCACATCCCCACTTTTGCACTGACCCAGGAAGAAGGGAGAAAGCCTGGGAAGTGAAGGGATGAGGACGCTTACTGTTGGCATCACTGTGATCCGTTATTTAAACTGCACTGTTTATTGGTGCCTGTTCTTGCTACACTATTCCTTAAAGCAACTTCACCAGCTAGATTTGATAAGTCCCATTTTACAGATGCACAAGACCAAGGAGATCAAGTGACTTGCCTAAGGTCCCAGAGGCACTGTGGGCTGGGGGAAATTTCTAGCAGGTCAGGTCTAAAGCCCGAGTTCTTTCCCCCATGTATGGTCACATTGCATCTTGCAATTAATATTCTATCCATTCTCTCACCCACCTCCCAGATCCACCTCTAAAAGAATGACTTATGAGTATTTGTTTCCATCTGCTAATAATACTTTAAAAAGTAATCTCTTTCTCAATCAAGGCCAACTCTCAAGCCTGGGTATCCTTCCAGGGAAGGATTTGTGTCTAATTTTCTCTCCATTTCATTCTCTACAGGTGTCCATATTTATGGACCCAACCTTGCAGCTTTTTTGATACATTCCTTTCATTCTTCTTTTTTTAGGCCACGTACCATGACCCTAACCCACAGCTATTTCTTTGTATTTCTATCAAATATTTTGCATGTCTGTATTTTATCCTACCAGCTGAACAGTGTGTTTTTGAGACAGCCTATGAATTTTCTGTTCTCTTTCCCAGACTTGATGTTATAGTTTATGAAATGAGAGTCTAACTGTGGGATCTGTGTAAAATGTAATTATTTTGAAAGCTGATGATACAGTCCCCACCAAAGTTTAACCATGGGCTTTCCA
Organism: Cervus canadensis; assembly: GCF_019320065.1. Taxonomy (NCBI): domain Eukaryota; kingdom Metazoa; phylum Chordata; class Mammalia; order Artiodactyla; family Cervidae; genus Cervus; species Cervus canadensis. The sequence continues at coordinate 84,488,602 of NC_057391.1, forward strand.
GGTGGCACTAGTGGTAAAGAACTTGCCTGCCAATGAAGGTGATGAAAAAGACCCAGGGTTCAATCTCTGGATTGGAAAGATCTCCTAGAGGAGGGCATGGCAACCTACTCTAGTATTCTTGCCTGAAGAATCCCATGGACAGAGGAGCCTGGCAAGCTGTGGTCCATGGGGTCGCAAAGAGTCAGACATGACTTTAGTGTCTTAGTATGCATGCAAAGTTAAGTGCATCTTGTGAGTGTGAAAGTCAGTCAGTTGTGTTGGACTCTTTGCAACCCCATGGACTATACAGTCCATGGAATTCTCCAGGCCAGAATACTGGAGTGGGTAGCCATTCCGCTTCTGTAACCTGGAGGAAGCCAGGAGTAAATTTTGACTCCTGCATGCTAGATGTGTGTCTCTGGCCACTTTTGTTATCATGAAAGTGAAAGTCACTCAGTCGTGTCTGACTCTTTGTGACCCCAGGGACTGTATTATACAGTCCATGAAACTCTCTAGGCCAGAATACTAGAGTGGGTAGCCTTTCCCTTCTCCAGGGGATCTTCCCAACCCAGGATGGGACCCACATCTGCACTGCAGGCAGATTCTTTACCAGCTGAGCCACCAGGAAAGCCCAAGAATACTGGAGTGGGTAGCCTATCCCTTCTCCAGCGGATCTTCCTGACTTAGAAATTGAACTGGGGTCTCCTGCATTGCAGGTGGATTCTTTACCCACTGAGTTATCAGGAAAGCCCTTTGTTATTATAATCACACATATTTGCCTGCCTTAGAGAACCCTGCCCCCTTTGCCTGACCCTTAAACTAAAGTGCCTTTGTTAGGCTCACAGGGAGATAATCTGACCCTCTCACCTGTGAATGACTGTGAGAAAAAGAAACACATCCCCCTGCCTGAGGCTTGCCATTCTAGGAGATATTTGCAAGAATTAAATGGTCTTTTTACTTTGCTTCCTCATCTCCCCTATCTCCAGTCCATCAAAGTCCATCCAACCCAGCAAGATGGTTATTTTGAGACATTAATCTGCCATCTTCTGGGTCACTCAGCTTTCTGAATAAAGTCATATTTCTTGTCTTGACACCTCGTCCCTCCGTGGCTTGCAGAGCAAGCTTGGACTCAGTGACACTTTCTTACCTCTAGCTGATGTGTGGGTTCCTCACTGATTATTAAACGTCTGAGCTAAGAATTTTCCTCTCCCTAGTTTGTTAACTTCATCTTCTTCTCCTTTCCCCGTCCTCCCCTCAGATATGTAGGATGGAGGTGACACTTGAGTCTGAGCCAGCGATCCATCTTACTCAAGGCCTATTTGAAGGATGTCTCAGATATAAAGAGGCTAGAAATTGGGACTGAGAGTTTGATTCCAGCATGAAAACCAGGCATCAGTAATGATCCACCTTTTGGTGTGTTAAATAGACTCTGGCATCAGCTAAATTATTTCTGCAAGACTGAAGGATTTTGATCAAAATAGACAAGCAGACAAAGGGATTGCAAAGAATTCCATTTCCTGGTTCACAGGCGTGCTGGCGAGGAGGCCTCGTATACAACCTCACACTCTGGCTCCCTCTAGTGGCGACATCTAAACACGTCTCACTTTGTGCAGCCATTACTTGGTGAAAAAAAATACTCTTATTTGACATTAAGACCTTATTGCCAGTTTATGTTTTAACCTGGAATGTGTTTGGCCAATTCTTATGTATTTATATGTTTTCTATGTTTACCTAATTTTGAATGACCTATGATGCAGTGATAAGTAAAATAGACATCTTATAGTTATTTTAAAATAGACTATTTAAAAATGCCATTTAATGTGTTCTTGGAGGCATTTAAAGTAGTAGGAGTAAAGAAAAAGGAGAAGCAGAAAAGGGAGGAGGCAGAAGTGGCGAAGGAGAGGTTTGAATGCCGAAACAAAGCAAATCAATGTTTTATTCTAAAACATTCTTTGTTAATCATAATACCTGGACAGTGACCTCCAGATTCTTTAATGGTGTCCCGTGGAATGTAGAATGAAGTTTTTCTGTCTTTACTTGATGTGCAAGGTGCTTTACTGTCTAACATTTGCCTGCCTGAGTCCAGATTCAGCCTTACAATTGCCCACCTTGAATTTTATGCTCCAAAAACACAAACCGTTGCAATTCACTGAACGGATCAACACCTCTCCCAGCTGTGACTGTGTATTCTGTGTGCTTCATCCATCTGGATCCTGTGCGCTGCTGCTTATCCTCCTGTGAACTCATGCTCAGCTCACCTGCCTCTCCCTCTGTGAGGTTATCCTTGATTTCTCTGGCAAGGCTGAAACTACTCTCCCCTCATTTTCCACAGCACTGTATTATACTGAGTTCTTATTTTGTGCTAGCCATTTCTTTCTCCTCTCTAGACCTACGTTCTGAGGACAAAAACCATAAGGTCTTATCTTTCTAGTCTGGCGTTAGCACGGGGGTCTAAGAAATATATGTCAAACGGCATCTTTCCCAAGTCCTAAAATGTTGGACTAACATGAAGATTAAAACCTTTTTCAGGTGATGCTGAAATTTCTATTGTTTAGTCGCTAAGTCGTGTTTGACTCTTTGTGACCCTGTGTACTGTAGCCCGCCAGGCTCCTCTGTCCATGGGATTCTCCAGGCAAGAATAGTGGAGTGGGTTGCCACGTCCTCCTCCAGGAGATCTTCCCAACTCAGGGATCAAACCTGTGTCTCTTGCGTTGGCTGGCGGATTCTTTACCACTGAGCCACCGGGGAAGCCCACTGAAATTTCTAACTCACCTAAAAAGTGACTTTACTTTTTAAGTCTTTATACACTTCAGTCTTTCTTTTAGAGAAGAATTGGTATTACTGACGTTAGTGAAGAATGTTGTGACCTTTTGGACCCTGGGGATGTGTGACTGGTGTATAAAACAACATATCATGATAGATACCATTTGTCAACTGGCTCAACTTTATATTAAGCCTTGAATGAAGTGCTATTTCAAGAAAAACATGTATTTCTTGCCTTGTCAACAGTTATTGGGCTTCTCTGCACACCTCAGTGAATGGGGAGTGACCTCAGAGACAAAGTCAGGCGATGCCGGTGCCTATTACAGCACAGTAATAGCTCCCAGGGCTTGTATACTTGCTTGATTCCAGGCACTTTATCTGCATCATCACAGTTCACCCTGTACCGCCCACAATGTGATGTAGGGACAATAATTATGTATGTTTATTTGCAGATAAAACTGTGCCTCAGAGACTAAGTGATAAATTCAAGATTGCTTGAATAGTAGAAGGCAAACTGGGACTCAAAATCAGGCACTCTGCTTATAAAGCCCCGTCTCTCTTTAAAGGCAGTGGTTCTCAGCCACGGGTGACTGTGTCTCAGGGGATGTTAGACCTTGTCTGGAGATGTGTTTGATTGTTACTGCTAGGGGATGGGGTGTTACTGGCATCTAGGGGTAGAGGCCAGAGATGCTGCTAAACATCTTGAGTGCACAGAATGGTCATCACAACAAAGAATTGTCCAGCCTGAGGTGCTAAGATGGGGCTTCCCTGGTGGCGCAGCAGTAAAGTATCTGCCTGTCAGAACAGGAGACACGGGTTTGATCTCTGGGTCAGAAGATCCTCTGGAGAAGGAAATGGCAACTCGCTCCAGTATTCTTGCCTGGGAAATTTCATGGACAGAGGAGCCTGGCGGGTTACAGTCCATAAGGCTGCAAAGTGTTGGACATGACTGAGCACACACACATCGCATCACAAGATGCAAATAGTCTTCAGGTTGAGAAAGCCTGTTTCATAGGGACAAACCAGGTAGGAATTCATGGCAACTGAATTTACAGGCTGTAGAGATGATTTCCAAAAATCATCTGAGATGATTTCCAAAAGTTTATAAATGGATTTCTGACATCTCAATAGAATCTTAACTTCTTGCAGCTTTCAGGAGGTCACTTTGGTTTGAATGATTTTGCCCTCGGTTCCAACCCAGGATCTGTAAATTCAAAGTGCCTGCCACTCCTTAGTTCGCCCTTGGTGGTTTCATCCTTTGTATCAGAAGCTCCATTTCCCCTTGGCCAGACTGGGAACTTGGGTTCATTTCCCCTTCTCTTTTGTACTCTTCTTTCCACTTTCCCTGTCACCGCATCCTCTCCAAATGGTAACTGAATACTGGTGATGGTTTTCTAAGCTGGTTTTCACAGTTTCTATCTGCCCAACCTTAACCCTGACCTAGGGGCTTCCCTAGTGGCTCAGCTGATAAAAACTCCGTCTGCAATGCAGGAGACCCCCGTTTGAGAATATCCCCTGGAGAAGGGATAGGCTACCTACTCCAGTATTCTTGGGCTTCCCATGGATGGAGGAGCCTGGTAGGCTACAGCCCATGGGGTCGCAAAGAGTCGGACACAACTGAGCGACTTCACTTTCTTTTCTTTCTTCTTTTTATTAGGGGAATGGTTAGATAAAATTAAAAACAATTATTGTCTGTTTAAAACATAATTGTTTGAAAACAGTTATCTCTGTCATTGATAGACAATGAAGGCATAAAAATCAGATTGTGTTGTTAATTTGACTGATTTGTTGAACTTGATTATGGCACAGTTCTACTTATTATTAGAAGATAAAACTTCAGTGATAGTAACAATGGGGCAGGGAGATCTGTTACATAATCTGAATGATAGTAACTTCAGTAAACCAAATTCTCATTCATTGAAGGCTGTTTACATTTTGGCCCTGGTCAGATTTTCCAGTTTTATTTCCCAGCATTGTTTTCACACTCTGTCCTACACACCAGGCAAACTGGATGCCAACTGACTCTCCCTGTGTTCTCCCATCTCAACTGCTTCTGTTGCTTCTCCCACCCAGAATGTTCTTCCCCAAAGTTTCCCCGATGTTGAAACCCCTTCCTGATAAGACTTACTTATCACCTATGCCACCAACTCACTTTCCTTGATCCTAGTAATAATCAGACCCTTCTCTGAACTCCCTTACTCATTACTATTATTAATTCTTTACCTTTCTGTGATGTCTAGTTGGTACAAATGGGCATGATTCACTTTTCCCCCAAATAGAATTTCTTTAGGGAAATAATTGTCTCCAATGCATCTTATCCCCCTGACCCCATGCAAATCCATGGCCTTAACTACAGAAAGGGCAGTGATTGCCCTGGCCTCAGTGACTAGATTCAGAAAGTTTAATCACTCAGGACCCAGGCATTCATACTCTCTGGCCCTCTTCTCCCCCCCGTCTCTTCTCTTTGCAGATTGGTTTCTTTCTTTCAGAAATGCTGTCCCCACAAGGCTGGAGCCGTGGCCTTGGGAGATACAGGCTCACAAACTTATAAACATACTACTGAGAGGAAGGAAAAACGTTTCCTGCTAAATCCACTTAAAAAAACAGGGAAGGACTTTGATAACCTTGGTTTGGGACAAATGTTTATTCCTGGAACAGTACCTGTGGGCAGGGTTCAGTGACTGTCCTGGCCTGCGTTACGGTCCTCTTCACAGTTGGGGAGTTGTGTCTGCTAGAAACAGGGAAAGTGGTACCAGGCAGGCAAAAGCTTGTATCTCCCCTAAAAGTAAAAAGAAGGAATCGGTCATATTCTCAACTCACAGTGCTAACAGTTAGACATCGCCTTTGTCTTTTTTCTGCTCATTTTTATTGTTGAAATTGGACTACATGCAGTCATCCCATCGTATCTGTGGAAGATTGGTTCTAGGACCCCCTGTGAATACCAAACTCCATGGATGCTCACGTCCTCGTGTAACCTACACACATTCCTCTATACTTTAAATCCTCTCTAGATGAGTTATAATACCTAATACCATGTAAATTCTACGTGGATAGCTGTAAATACAATGCAGATGCTATGTAAATAGTTGATGGCACATAGCAAATTCAAGTTTTGCTTTTTGGAACTTTCTGGTATTTTTTTTCAAATATTTTTGATCTATAATTGATTCAATCTGTGGATGCACAGCCTGCAGATACAGAAGGCCAACTGAATCTAACTTTGGATCTTGTTTTCTTATCACTATGAAGTTAACATTGCTCCATAGTCTTGTAAATCCTCCATCAACCCATGGAGGGCTAGGCGGTCGTATTTCCTGAACATGGCCAGGCTGCCACCAGGGAACACGTTGGACTCTTCTGTCTCCATCACACTACAGTTCCTGAGCTGCTCAGATAGAGATTTAAGGAAAAACTAAGTAGCGTGCAACTTTGAACTATGTGATTGTAAGAAGCATTTTCCCAGGCTGTGTTTTCTAGAATAGATTTTGTGCATATGCTTTTCAACCTGTGTGTGTGTTTCCCACGTTATATAGACTTCAGCATGTCACTATTTAAAGATTGCATTCCAACAAGTTTATTCAACACAGAGGGCATTTAACACATGTCTTAAGAATTTTAGCCACATATATATATTAAAAATACATATTTTGGTAAGGAATACTCTAATACAAACAGCTGTGATGATTTCTTTTTTAATACCCTCTGTGGCTTAACACTCTTACTAATAACATTCCAATGAAATCCAATGTTCTTTTATGGCTTCTGTTGTAGAAAACGAGGAATGTAGAGTTGTAAGAGGAACTTGAATTCATCTAGTCCAGTGCTCCAACTTTGCAGAAGTCCCTTTTGCAAGCCCATAAAAAATGAGTCATGTTTTCTTAGTTAATATGTACATTTACAGACTATGGGGACCTTGCAGTCTCACTAGAAGCTTCTTCCATAGTTAGGTAGCTCAGATTTCTGGATTGCTGAGACTCCTGCCCCTGACCCATCTTTGCCAGAATCTTCTGTCACTTACTGTTCTTCTGTTGATCATATTTTTTTTTCTTTTAGAATTATATAAAGATATTTTTGCATACTCCCTTCCTCCCTTTTACCCACCTACCTATCATTTATTTATCTATACAGATTTCATCAGACACCTGAAAAAAGCTAGCCCATCTTCCCCTTGCCTTCTCTTTTCATGTTGCTGGCCAGAGTCAGATCTTTAATCATTCCTGGTGAGATAGTTTTCCTACTCCTGGCCATTCCTATTTCATTTTCTGTATTTTCACTTTCTTTTTAAAATATACCATCCAAAATAAACTGTCCCTGCCATAGGAGAGGGTCTCTCTGGCCTTTCATCACTGTGCTGTGGGCTTTGCTTCCATTCTGAATGTGGCAGGAAGAGCCCAGTGACCGGAGCCTAGCGGAGTGCACTCCCGCTCTGGTCCCACCTCTTTCTGGCTGTGAGACTCTGGACAAGTCCCACCTCCTGCATGTAAGTGCCCCCTCTCAGCTGCGGTATCCGTCGGTGGTAGCTACCTGGTGGTGTGTTGAGGAACACCGCATCCTTGGCCGACAGGGAGTCCTCTATTATGAATCTTTTCTGCCATCCTTGTCACCTAACTCTTGGTGCTGTTTTAACAACCCGATCATGACTGTTGTCACTTCCAGGTCCGTAAACCTGTGGCTTTCCTAATCTAGGACATTCTTTCCAGGATAGTCATAGGGCTGGCTCCGTCTTGCCTTTTCACAGCTTGACTATCATTTCTCAGTGAGCACCCCCACTCCCACCCCAACCATGATTGCTGTTTCAGAAAGTCTGTACTTGCACGGATGGCTGTCTTTCCCTATGCTCTAGTCCACTTTCTTCTCTGATCGCCTCTCTCTCTGACACTGTCTTCTTCATTAATCTGCTTGATTGTTAGCTCATTTTGTCTCCATTGGGATACATGAGGCTGTGAATCTCTTTTGTCTCATTTACTGATTGATGTTCAGAGTCCCTGGAATCATGTCCTGCACATGCTAAGCACACAGCCAAACTTTGTTGTGTAAGATTTTTGAGTCTAAGAAAACTTCAAGATGCTCTTCAGATGTCAGGTTTTTTTTTTTCCCCCCTAGGATAGAACTCCTCCATCCCACATAATACATTTTGAAAACCTGAATTCCAATCCTGTGTTAATCCTTAATAGATATGATTTCTTTCTTTCCAGAGTTCCAGTAATCCCATGGTGTTTTGGATTTATTGCTGGACTTCTTAACAACTATGATAATTTTATGGCAAAAATAACATCATGACTGTGTTGACTGCTTACTCTGTAAGAAATACTCATAAATCTTGACATAGTATTTAACTTAATACTTAACCCTATGATGCAAATATCATTTTATTCCCATTTCAAAAATGGGAATGTCAAGGAACAGTGAGGGCCCGTAACGTGCCAAAGTCTCACAACTAGTAGGTCATAGAATGGAAATGAACCAGGCAGTATGACTTTATAGGTGACATATTCACCAGTGTTAAAAGTAACCTTCTTCTGAGTTTTGTATTATTTGCAAATTTATTATGTGTTTCATCTATGCAGGTTCCCCCTGCTAGCCCAGAGTGGGGCATTTCTATGAAGTCGTGCACAAGCTGAAATGATGTGAAGTGAAGAAGCAGTTACCTTAGGATGCATCTTGCTAACAATTGTACAAAATAAATCGAGATAAGGCACAGATGCTCAGAGACACAGTTCAGAGCTATGGCCTCTTGATGCTGGGATGCTAAGTGTTATTCTAGGGGAAGGAGCTTGGTGGTACCACACTCAGCCATTCAGCATACGTGGTGCCGCTATAATAGCAAAACATGCTCAATGCTATTTTCACTTTTCTCCTATTTTTGTAAAACCTAAGCCATTTTTGGATTTCTTCCAGTTAGTGAAAACAGGTACTGACGTAGGTCTTTTTTTAAAAGTAAAGTGGCATAGAGTGAACTTTCATAAAGCAGGGGAGACCTGTATCTATGTTCAACTCATGATAAGATGCCTAAGGTAAGACTAAGCCTCTGTGACACTCCCTTCCTTTTATCCTGCTTAATACTGAGCCAGTAGTTCAGTACATTTTGGTCAAGTTGTCAATCGGCTCAGTATCCATAAGGCTAAACAGATGATGAAATTACTATGAGAAAGAAGTAATTTATTAATAAAAGGAAGGAGATACTACATGGCATGTCTATGAAATGCTAATTAGTATTTCCAGCAGAAATATACTTTATCAAACCTATTTTGCCATAGTTTGAAAAGCATATCCTTTTCTTCATGTTCACATTTCATCTTATTTCCCAGAGGATTTTTCAGTAACTTGCTACAATAATATATTCTAAAATAATGACAGGAATAAAAAGTCAGGTCAGTGAAAAAATTAAATAAGAATAAAACACTGGACTCTGAGGGAAAGGGTGGTCTGAGAGGTGTATACATATTCAGATGTAAAGGAACTATAGATAGTTATCTTGGTTGAAACTCAACTTTCTGTTTTTAAAGTTTTCTGATAGCCAGTTAATAAAGGGAAACATGGTCAGTTCTTATTGTCAGTAAGGAAATTTCATGCCGGATATTCAAGGAAAACACAATTTTCCTATTTCACAGCTTGATAAAACATTTATACCTGAGCCTTTCCTGATGAACAAAGACTTCCACCACATACGTACCATGAGCTGTTTAGTTTCATGTGACTCCTCCTTGTCTTGTCCTTTGGCAAAAGCTGAGAGTATGACACTGAGGCATTATTTAAGGAAATCAAATCTAGAAGGAAGGGAAACCCCATAGTCAAAAGATATTTAGAACTTAGAAGGCTATCTCTTCTTCCAGCAGTTCCCCGTTTACACTTGTCTGCCTGAGTTTTTTAATAAATTTGGGCAGAAGGCAATTCAAAATAGAATTATTTGCAGAGTGTTTAAAAAGTGTTCTAGGTGGTTTATTGCTGGATTCATGTATTTTAGGAAATGGATGAGAAAATGTAGAGAATAATAGTCTTTTCTGGAAATTAAATATCTGAGCAAGTTTTGTAATTAAAACTCCCTTTTCATTTCTACATGTAAGAGAGAAATTAGCTATACCTATTGTCTCTGCTGTTTAGGTATTCATCCCTTATCGCTTTATTCATTCTTTCAACAAATATTAACTGAGCACCTATTATGCCTTAGAATACTGGGTTGTAGCATTAAATAAGACAGGTATGGTCCCTCCCTCAATAGAGTGTACATTCTAGTGGGGAAGGCAAATGTTAAACAAGACACTACTTATTTAGTTGCAATTTTGATAAGACAGTTGCAGATTAGAAAGTAAGCTTGTTAATGACAGTCCAGCTCAATACAGCATCTCTACATTATGGAAACAGCATCTCTGTGTTATGGAAACAGTTGCCTCCAAGATATTAACAGCCTTCTAATCACAAGTGGCCTGTTCTCATCTTTCCAGACTTTAGTGTTCAGTAGCACGGTGTACTGTGATAAACAGGAAACAGATAAAAATCTGAATTGCTCTCATTTGAGGGTAGGCACTCTGGATCCTTGAGCTTTCCCTAGACTTGGCAGTCCCAGGATCACCTCTTTATGACCCTGTAGCACTAGTTTGAAACCATTGTTCTAGAAGTCTCAGCGCTATCTAGCCTTTCTTATTTATTGACTCCCTAATAAATAAGGGGACACAAGTAAGTTCTGCAGATAGCACCTAAATTGCCCAATTCCAGCATTGTTACCAGTTCTGTGTTGGACTCTCTGAACACTTTGTATACTGACCCAACCCAAGGAAGAAACTCTGGAATTTTTTTTTTTTTTTTTTTTTTTATTCCTGCAACCAAAATTGGACCTTCTTCTGTTGCTGTGGTTTCCACCAGTGGTTACTGTTCACCTTCCTTTTCCTACTCAGCTTTCTTAACCACCCACTTATTAACCTAGCTGCTTTCTAGGTATGGACTGATGAAGGAAATTATAAGGGAAGGTAATTGCATCCATCAATTCAATCAATATATTTTGAGCTCCAAATAGGTGCCAAGCATTGTCTAAAGAGCTTTGAATACAACAATGAACAACAATAACCAAAACCCCCCTCTTGGAACTTATACTTTAGTGGAGGTTATAGACAAAGAGGGCTGAGTGCCAAAGAATTGATGCTTTTGAATTGTGGTGCTGGAGAAGACTCTTAAGAGTCCCTTGGATAACAAGGAGATCAGACCAATCAATCCTAAAGGAAATCAGCCCTGAATATTGATTGGAAGGACTGATGCTGAATCTCCAATACTTTGGCCACCTGATGCAAAGAGCTGACTCATTGGAAAAAAAACCCTGATGCTGGGAAAGACTGACGGCAGGAGGAGAAGGGGATGACAGAGGATGAGATGATTAGATAGCATCACCTACTCAATGGACATGAATTTGAGCAAACTCCGGGAGATTGTGGAGGACAGAGGAGCCTGGTGTGCTGCAGTCCATGGGGTTGCAAAGAGTTGAACAGGACTTAGTGGCTGAACAATAATAACAGAAAATAAACAGATAAAGAAGAAAATAAGATTGCAAGACAGATGGTGATAAACTCTTTGGAGAAAAAAGAACAAAGAAGAATAGGGTGCAAGAGGGTGGGGGAAGGTAAAGGTTTACTTTCCAAAGAATGAGATCAAAGAACACCTGTCTGAGAAGGTGACATTTGAGCAGGGACAGGAAGGCATTGTGATATGGCTGTCTGGGAAAAGAATATTCCAGAGAAAGTAGCAGATGTGGTATTACTTAACCAGGGGCCTGGAAGGTTTGACAAATGACCAAGGGACCAATGTAGCAAAAGTTAAGTGAGCAAGATGTAGTCAGAAAAGTAGTTGAAAACCAGGTCATGAATGATCTTGCAGCTATAGTTGAGAGTTTGGCTCCTACCATGAGGGAAGGCTGTGCAGAAGGGTAGCATGTTCTGACTTTGGTTTTAAAAGGATCACACTAGCTGCTCTGTGGAAAATGGAATGAAGAGGGGAAGGGTAGGTGCAGGGGTATCATTTGGAAGTGGTTGTCACAAAAGAGGGGAGAAATAAAGACTGGATGAGGGATACTTTGCTCAGCTGGGTTTCTCGCTTTGTTCCATTTGATAAATGAATGGAATAATTTAGTGGCTAGAGTGTTAGTATAGACAAAAGGAAAAAAGATGTCAGAATTATCTGAGAGAGTAAACAGGTGACGATGTCATAATGGAAGAGGAAATATGGGAAAGAGATGTTTGTCCAAGAGCAGCATGTAAAAGATGATTTTGAGACACAGCAGTGTTTTTCTACTGCCAGTTGGATATGAAATTATAAATTAAAGATGTCAGAATGAAAATAGAGGGAACTTTTAAGGATAGAGTTTTCAATTTGAGTTTCAGGTATATGGAGTTCTGGGTGGTTTATAAAATACTTTTAATCTATTTTATAACCATATGATTGAAGACAGGAGGAGAAGGGGATGACAGAGAATCAGATGATTGGATGGCATCACTGACTCGATGGACATGAGTTTGAGCAAGGTCTGGGAGTTGGTGATGGACAGGGAGGCCTGGCGTGCTGCAGTTCATGGGGTCACAAAGAGTCAGACATGACTGAGTGACTGAACTGAACTGATAACCATATGAATGTCTGAGCTACCTTTTCCCCAATCCTACTGTACGTGATACAGAAAAGCAACGCAAGTTTAGAAGAGTTAGAGAGCTTTCAGGGGTCCATTTAGTACCATTTATTTAGCATCATCGAACGTCCACTGTGTTAGGAGAAATTTTCTAGATACTGGAGATATAAATATGAATGAAACAAAATTATTCTCAAGGGAAGCCTATAATCCAATGGGAAATATATAGAAATAAGGAAATTACACTGTAGTGTGATACACAGAAGTGAGCGAGTGAAGTCGCTCAGTCGTGTCCGACTGTTTGCAACCCCATGAACTATAGCCTACCAGGCTCCTCCATCCATGAGATTCTCCAGGCAAGAGTACTGGAGTGGGTTGCCATTTCCTTCTCCAGGGGATCTTCCCAACCCAGGGATTGAACCCAGGTCTCCTGCATTGTAGGCATACGCTTTACCATCTGAGCCACCAGGGAAGTTGCCTAATTCCCATTGAAGTGAGCCAAAGAATTTCCCCCTGTGCAGTGTCCTGAAGGGTGAGGAGGTGCACTTGCATTTGAGGGTGCTGGGTGAGGAGGAAGAGGATTCCAGGCAGAAGAAACTTCACATGCAGGGGAACAGAGGGTGAAACCATGGGGCTTATTTAGTGTTTGAAAGCAGAGATGCACAGAACTCAAGAGCCAAGCTATGTTGTCTAGTGTAGAAAACAGCTCAAACCTTTTAATGACTTTCAGGATGTATTTTTATCTTTTTTTTTTGGTTCAAATCAGGACAGTATTGACAGTGAAAAGGAGTGCTTTTAATAATTACGCTGGAATAGGTATAAATTAGGACTGTGCTGGCAAACCCAGGCATATGGTCGCTGGAATGAGATCTATTTTTCTGCACAAAGTGGTTCATAATTATACTTATTGATGATGGTGCAAATGAAGTTCTCTGGTTTAGAAAAAAATAAAATGTTGTTATAGCGAAAGTAAACCAAGAAAGTAGACAGAGTTTTGATAGATTGGTCAAGGAGATAGCTGCTTTTAGATGGAAAGTGAAAGAAAGGCTTTTCTGAGAGGGGCTTTTGAGCTGAGATCTGAACGGCAAGGAGCCATCCCTAGGGAGATCCATGGCCAGAGTGCTATAGGCAAAGAAAACAGCAGAAGTCCTGTCCTGGGAGCCAGTGTGGCCTGGGAGAGAAAAGCTTTCTGGCTGGAAGACGAACGGCCAGGAGAGCTGGGGAGGTGACAAGATCTGAGATGTAGGGAGAGGCTTGTTCACATTGGGCCATGCACGTAGGTATGGTGAGGAATTTTGGACCCTAAGTGTCCCTGTCTTTAGTTTTTGCTAGAGCTGCTGTAATAAAGCCCCACAACCCAGGTGGCTTAAGCAACAGAAATTTATTTTCTCAGAGCGCTGGAGGCTAGAAATCTGAGAGCAGTGTTGGCAGGGATGGTTTGTGCTGAGCACCGGAGGGAAGGATTTGTTCCAGACCTCTCTCCTTGGCTTGTCCATGCTTGTCTCTTCTTATTGTTATTGTCTTCCCCTATATGCGTCTGTGTATACAGATTTCCTCTTCTTTTGAGGACATTGATCATGTTGTATTAGGCCCTGCCCTAATGACCTAATTTTAACTGAATTACCTCTTTAGAGAACTTTATCTCCAAATATGGTCACATTCTATGATATTGAGGGTGAGGACTTAAACATGTGACTTTTTCAAAGAGAAATAACTCAGCCCATAACACCTTAATAAGTCTGAAAAGAGATGAAGGGAGATTCCATCAACTGAATAAGGGGTGCCTAAACTCAGTTTTAAAGGGAAGATGGGAGATTTCCCTGGCAGTTCAGTGGTTAAGACTCTGCACTCTCATTGCATGGGGAATGGGTTCAAGCCCTGGTTGGGAAACTTGGATCCTGCATGCCACACAGCATGGCCAAAAATAAAAAAATAAAAAATAAAGAGAAGATGGGTCAAAATAGTTAACATCTCGATTCCCAGTTAGGATAGCAGTCATGATGTAAAATAGAAGCTTTGTGTAGAGAGTAATATTAAAATTTCTTAAGGGAGACATTATTCAAACCTAGACATCAAGAGTCTGTGCATAACAAAGCATGCAATCTTCAAAGATTGTCAAAATAAGGTATATGGGAGCTCCTGGTGGTACCAAAGTCTGGAGTAGTAAGATCTAGGAATACCCAGTGATGATGGTCCTTTGTTCATGAGTGATAGATAAAACAGAAAGGGAAAGGAGGTACACGTGGAGGCAAGTCACCTGCTTGTCCAGATCCAGGTACTGGATCCAGACATGGGCGCGTCACCCAACTTGGCGGGGTGATATTTACGTCAGATAATTTCCTAATGTCTGTTACACAGTTGGTCCAAGAGCAGAGCCTGAAAGTCATGGTCATCTTAAACTGTCTGAAAATTTTCTGATATGTGATTCTACTAAGTATATGTGTGTATATAAGGCTTCCCAGGTGGTGCTAGTGGTAAAGAATCTGCCTGCCAGTGCAGGAGACGTGAGAGACTAGGGTTCGATCCCTGGGTTGGGAAGATCCTCTGGAGAAGGAAATGGCAACCCACACTAGTATTCTTGCCTGGAGAATCCCATGGACAGAGGACCTGGCAGGCTACAGACCATAGGATTGCAAATGGTCAGACGCAGCTGAAGCAATTTAGCACAGCACAGTACATGTGTATACACACACACACACACACACACACACACACACACATATGTATAAATATATCTATTTTACTGTGTGTGTATATATATATATATATATATATATATGTTAGAAATTAATCAGAGAACTTGTGTACTTTAATTTCTCAGAATCTTAAAAGCTACATTCCGGTCACTCCATGAATCACGAAGTACTGAGGGAGAAACTGCTATTCTAAAAACTACTTTTGATGAATGTGAGGATGGGTCGGGAGGTGGAAGAACAGAACAGAGACCTTGGACAGTAGTAACCATGACATCTTGGTGTATAATGAAGGAAATATTGACATCTGTGCCTTAAACTTGAAGGTGTCTGAACCAGTTTAGGGAAAAACAAAGAATATTATGACTGGAGTCTGTTAATGAACTAATGGGCATACAGGTACCGTGAACAAGTTTCTTCTCCCAGAGTTGAGCTGACTCATGTTCCTTCCCTTCTCTTGGTTCCACTTTCTACTCAGGATCTCAGCCTGTTTCAGTGCATTTGTGTTTACCCTTTTGAACTTGCTGTGTAGCTGCCCCTTTAGTAACTAAGACTCTTTCACCAAGAGTACCATCCTCATTTTTCCTTTGTTCTGGCTCTGCCTCCTGGGTCATCCCTAAGCCATTCCATGTTCAGCCTTTGTGTCCTGAACTTCCAGGTCACATCGAGTTATGCACTCTCTGTTTGGATGGAAGTGGAATCTCGATTAAGTAGAGGAGGTCCTTCTAGAATCTGACTTCCGACATTATGGTTGGTGATGGATACCCACACTGAAAAAGATAGTGTGATTGGAAAACTGATGGCTACTGAAAGCTACCCATTCCAGTATTCTGGCCTGGAGAATTCCATGGGCAGAGGCGCCTGGCAGGCTACAGTATGGGGTTGCAAAGAGTCAGACCTGACTGAGTGACTTTCACACACTTTTGAGCAATAAGGAAATGATAAATTGAAGGTTAAACAAATAGTTTGAAAAGATGACATGACCGGTGATATAGAACAGGCAATTTATCAGCTATAATTTTCTTTTGAATTCACTGTATGATATGATCTTACCAACAACTATCAAAAAGTTGCAAACAAGATTTCATGGAGTAGGAGGCTTTGGGATAAATGCTGGTGGTGGGCTGCAGGGAACAGAGGGAAAAAACCTGAACAGAAGAGTGTGAGTTAATGCCATGAGGGCAAGATTAAAGGGCTGTTTTTGGAGGAAGGGTTAGTTATATTGGTAGGAATTACGATAATCAAGGTGGATGCTAACTTGGGAGTATGTCGTCTTTCTCTTATCTCTGAAGAGTCCTCAACTAAGTGTTCGCACTTGGTACAAGATGCAGCTTTCCACACCTCCTCTTCCTAAGTTCTTGTTTCCAGTCTAAGGGACACATCTAGTTTGCAGACCATTTACAGAGGCCAAGTGGTGAACTGGCCCAGCCCTCTCCTCTGGCTCTGGAGTCACCAGCTCCCCCTGCCTCAGGGATGTCTCACGGAGAGTGATCAGCAGAGATTTTGGACAAGTTTAGGTTTGTAGGAGAAACAATTAGTCTAAACATTGGGAACATGAGCCAAGCATTGGACACAACTGAGTGTCTAGGCGCAGCACAGCATACGCATAATATCCGTTAAGGGGAAACATGTTAATTCCAGATATAATTTGATGGACTTCTATTAAATTTAAAAATGTAGTCTTCCTGAGCATCTATTATCTGAGAAATGCTCGTTTCACATCAAATAAAACACAGCAATTGCTAGTTTTCCTTTATTAGGACACTCTCCATTAAATTTTTGGTTTTTTGTCTATAGGGAATTGAAATAGATGACCTCTAAAGGGCCACTCAGTGCTAATGCCCATGCTTCTGTGTGTTACTGATAATTGGCCAACTTCCTGGAAGCCGGGTAATGTTTCTTCAATTCATAAAAAACACAGACATTTTGGAATACAATTGTTGAAGTATGGAACCAAAATACTAACTTATTTTATATAACTCTACCTTAATATTGGCAACTAATTTTGATGTCTATTTTCCAAGGAAGGAGATAAGTTGATATTATCAGATTAGACAAGTGGAAAAGAATTAGATTTTAGGTAAAAAAAAATGTTTTAAAATATCAAATGGGCATTTAAACTGAGGTGGGACAAAATGATTCCTGTGAACTTTGCTAGATGGAAATCATAAATGACAAGCCCCCTTTTCTCCTGTTCTCATCATGATAAGCTAATGCTTTAGTGTTCAGTGCTCCTGTGTGTCATTTGATTTTCACATGGGTTTTTCTAATGTATGATTTTCATGTTTGACAGATGAGCAAACAAATGTTAGAGAGGTTAGTGACTCGTTCAGGGTCATATATGTGAACAGAGGCCAAGTGGTGAATTGAATACATTTGACATGTCTTTGACACTACATGTCTTTGACACTAGATATGTCAAACATCTAGTGTGGGAAAAGAAAATATAGCTTATCTGACCTTATTACTACATTGCTCATTAGAGTGTCTTTAAAAATCAAGGTTTGTTATTGATGTATATTACATAAGTTAAATTTGGAGTTTTCAATTTTAACTCTGTTAATAGTAATGATGATAATAGTTTATTTTGTTAAGCACTTATATTTTAATCACAATATGCTAAGCCTTCCATATTCATCATTTAATTTACTCAACTTGAATGCCTGCCATTCTCTGAAAATGTCAGTGTTCAGTTATTGGCAGGATAGCATTCAAGTTTTAAAATGAGGGTGTGCAGAAGTGGGAAATGTTCTGTATCAGGTTGGGCTAGGATCTTCCATAATCACAAACAACCACTAAATCTTTAAACCACAAATTGTATTTCTAATTCATATTGCATCTCCACCTCTGTGGTGCTGGGAACTCTGTCTCAGGTCTTTACTTCGGGACCAAGGCTGAGAGGGTCGCACCGTCTAGAACATGACTGACCACCATGACAGAGGGAGAGAGTGGTGAGTCATGCGTTGGTCCCCAGCACTTCTGCTCAGAGGTGAGGCTAGCTTTTGGGACCAAAGCAAGTCACATAACGGTACCAGGTATCAAGCAAGTGCAGAGCGCAATCGTATCACATGCTCAAAGGTACTAGGCATATTTGTTTGCGAACACTAATACCTGCCGCAGAGGGCAGTAGGATAACAAGACAGACAGCCCCGGCCCTTTCTAGAATCACCTTCTTTACAAGAAACAGGCCTTTACTTTTTCCTTCTTTAGAATGTCTTTTTTCACTCAACACTGAGGGCCCACTATGCACAGAAAAAAACACAGCAGAGTATCAAGGCGTACAAGAAAAAATAGATTCCTGCTCCATTATTCTTAACCTGAAACCACAGTTTTATTTCTAAAAGGGCACAGATTCGATTTTACTTATTCAGTCAGTCGTTTGTTCAACAAGTGAACAGGGATCATCATTGTGTTTTTCTGATGACAGCCAGTTCTCCAATTCTTCAGCACCACCTGGTTGTCCAATAATTTTATTCAATTATGACAATACCCAACATGGGTGCAGGCTCATTCCCTCAAGACAGTCCCACCCCGCCTTTAGACGCCAGCTGCAAATGGGGTATCTAGGCTGCACATGCGTCTGCCTAATCACCTTCACATTGAAGGACCCCATGATCCTCCCGCTTTGGTTCAGTAATTTGCTAGAACTCCAAACAGACACTTCACTTGGTGGTTTTTGGTTTATTTTAAAGGATTCAATTCAGGGACAGCCGATTGGAAGGGATGCAGAGGGCAAGGCTGGGAGGGGAAGGGTGCAGAGCCTCTGTTCTCTTTCTGGGCATGCCACCCTCCCTGCTCGTTGCTCTGGCCTCCCACCCGGATGCTCCTATCATTTGTGGTTTATTGGGTACCTTATGTTAACATACCGTTCATGGGGTTCTCAAGGCAAGAATCCTGAAGTGGTTTGCCATTCCCTTCTCCAGTGGACCACATTCTGTCAGACCTCTCCACCATGACCCGTCTGTCTTGGGTGGCCCCACACGGCATGGCTTAGTTTCATTGAGTTAGACAAGGCTGTGGTCCATGTGATCAGATTGGTTAGTTTTCTGTGATTATGGTATTAGTGTGTCTGCCCTCTGATGCCCTCTCGCAACACCTACCGTCTTACTTGGGTTTCCCTTACCTTGGACGTGGGGTCTCTCTTCAGGCTGCTCCAGCAAAGCGCAGCCGCTGCTCCTTACCTTGGACGAGCGGTATCTTCTCACGGCCGCCCCTCCTGACCTTCAATGTGGAGTAGCTCCTCTCGGCCCTCCTGTGCCCACGCAGCCGCCGCTCCTTGGAGGTGGGGTAGCTCCTCTCAGCCACAGCCCCTGACCTTCGGGGTGGGGTAGTTCCTCTCAGCCGCAGCCCCTGACCTCGGGCGTGGGGAAGCTCCTCTCGGCCGCCTGGTTCCAAATAGGAAGAGGAGTACGTCAAGGCTGTATATTGTCACCCTGCTTATTTAACTTATATGCAGAGTACATCATGAGAAATGCTGGGCTGGAAGAAGCACAAGATGGAATTAAGATTGCCAGGAGCAATATCAATAACCTCAGATATGCAGATGACACCACCCTTATGGCAGAAAGTGAAGAGGAACTAAAAAGCCTCTTGATGAAAGTGAAAGAGGAGAGTGAAAAAGCTGGCTTAAAGCTCAGCATTCAGAAAACTAAGATCATGGCATCTGGTCCCATCACCTCATGGGAAATAGATGGGGAGACAGTGGAAACAGTGTCAGACTTTATTTTTTGGGGGGAGCTCCAAAATCACTGCAGATGGTGACTGCAGCCATGAAATTAAAAGACACTTACTCCTTGGAAGGAAAGTTGTGACCAACCTAGATAGCATATTAAAAAGCAGAGACATTACTTTGTCAACGAAGGTCCGTCTGGTCAAGGCTATGGTTTTTCCAGTGGTCATGTATGGATGTGAGAGTTGGACTGTGAAGAAAGCTGAGTGCCGAAAATTGATTCTTTTGAGCTGTGGTGTTGGAGAAGACTCTTGAGAGTCCCTTGGACTGCAAGGAGGTCCAACCAGTCCATCCTGAAGGAGATGAGTCCTGGGTGTTCATTGGAAGGACTGATGCTGAAGCTGAAACTCCAATACTTTGGCCATCTGATGCAAAGAGCTGACTCATTGGAAAAGACCCTGATGCTGGGAGGGATTGGGGCCAGGAGGAGAAGGGGACGGCAGAAGATGAGATGGCTGGATGGCATCACCGACTCGATGGGCATGACTTTGAGTAAACTCCGGGAGTTCGTGATGGACAGGGAGGCCTGGCATGCTGCGATTCACGGGGTCACAGAGTCGGACACGACTGAGCGACTGAACTGAACTGAACTATGTTGGCACGATCTATTGAATTATTGGACATTGGTGATTGAACTCAATCTCTTGCCCATCTTCCCAGTCTGAAGGTTGAAGGTAGAACTGAGAATTCTAACCTTGTAATCTAACAATTTTCTGGCTACTAGCCTCCATCCTGAAGCTCTCTAGCCCCACCCCCATGGGTCATTTTATTAGCATACAAAACAAACAGTAAATTCTGAGGGTTTTGAGTATTCTGTGCTGGGCATCTGAGAGAAAGACCGTATATATTTTTTTTTTTTGTAGCACAAACACCTACATGCCAAGCCGGGTACACTGGGGATACCGTGATGAATGGAGTAGGCAGTTTCTGTCCTCCTGGACTTCAAGTCAGGCAAACTCACAGAAGAGGAGATTAGCCCAGAGAAGCGTTAGTGAAAGTTGACAACAGATAAATAAAACATGACCTCTATTCTCAGAAACATTTACCTCCATATGTGAGTAAGGAGTAAGCTGGGAGCAGGGAGGAAATGCTGGCTGTGGGATGGTGATGAAAATTGGAGAAGCTCACACTGAATTTCTTATGACCTGAATCACTTTTAATCCCATCTGTTAGATGTGGTCTAAGGTTGGCACATTTCTCTTATCAAAGCACAGACACACGCCAGATGGAGAGGCCAGGAAAGTGTAGGCAAATAGAGACGACGCTTTTAACTGCTATCCCAGGGTTTAATCTAGGTTATATAGTTCACGCAGAATAACGTGTGCATGGGAAAATGCACACATGGGTTAATAAGCACATGAATGGATACATTCTTTAAAAATATGAACTAATAGATTATTGCATATAAACTAGTTATATGTAGAGCTATGTTAGATTGCTTACATTTCTTTCTTTGAATTTTTTATGATTGTTTTTGATGTGGACCATATTTAGTGTCTTTATTGAATTTGTTACAGTATTACTGTCTTGTCTTTTTTTTTTGGCCACAAGGCTTGTGGGATCTTCACTACCCACCAGGGATTGAACCCATACCACCTGCCTTGAAAGGTGAAATCTTAACCACTGGACCGCCAGGGAGGTCCCATTTCTTTGGATTTTGAGTTTAGGAGATTTGCAGTGTGAATTCTAACGGATATCTGAAAAACTTCATGTGAGAACCACTCAAAAAAAATTCCCGGGTAAGACATGCTTTTCAGAATGTTCACATCTTGTTACTTTCGTCCTGGTTCATCACATCTCTAAATAGGAAGTTACTTATTTAGTTCTGCTGAAGTTGTAACCCTGATTGTTTTTACTGAAATTGATCTACTCAGTTAATTTTCCCCTATGACCACACATGTAAGAACACGGAGGTTTGCTTTTCACTCAAGAAGGGTGTGTGCATCTAGGATATTTCACTGCCTTTTAAGGCTTTTTTATACCTTTTGAGTGAAACCTTCCCTCATAGCTCAGTTGGTAAAGAATCCACTTGCAATGCAGGAGACCCCAGTTCAATTCCTGGGTCAGGAAGATCCCCTGGAGAAGGGCTAGGCAAAAAAAAAAAAAGAAGGGCTAGGCTACCTATTCCAGTATTCTTGGACTTCTCTTGTGGCTCAGCTGGTAAAGAATCCACCTGCAATGTGGGAGACCTGGGTTCGATCCCTGAGTTGGCAAGATCCCCTGGAGAAGGGGAAGGCTACCCACTCCAGTATTCTGGACCATACAGTCCATGGGGTCACTAAGAGTTAGACATGACTGAGCGACCTTCACTTCACTTCACTTCCCTCTTATGAAAATATCAGTGGTCATAATGAGATAGGCTCCAGTTGAGTCAAACCTGTGAGTAAAACAAGGTGCTTCAATCTCTGGTTTAAACATGTTGAATTTTCCAGAATATAATTAGGTATCAATCTATGTCACATACAACATGCACTTTATGTTGAGTTATAATTTTTCAAATGTTGCCTCCATTTTTGAGGCCAAGATCACAAAACTGAAAAAAAAAAAAAAGAAGCAAACATAGTGCATCAGATGGCTATGTTTCAGATCAAGTTCACGCTGTTCATGGGCCTTCAACCAATTTAGACGCAGCTGGTGTAAGCAGCTTTGAATATACTCTGTTACAATTCAGCTGGCTTCTTCAGTTAATAATCTTGTTCTCTGCCGCCTTTCACATAAATGGGGGTTTTGCCAACACTGCCCACAGCCCCCTTCCCCGTAGGCTTTCACTGATTGGCTCTCTCATCTTGCAGGCAGCGAAAAGGGGAGAAGCGCGTGGCGTTGCTCAGGGTTACAGAAGAGTGAGGTCAGTGTTGACTTCCACACAAGACGGGCCGAGCTGGCTCTCTCGGATGTGATGGTGTGACTTTAAAAAGCATTTTTAAGCTGACTGTGTCGGCTTTTAACTAATGCTGGAACAAGAGTTTAATCTAGTTACTTTACTCCATCATGAAAATCCTCATAGACATGTATAAGGGATTTTTTTTCCTTTGGGTAATGCATTTATTATAGAGTCTCAGCTCTTTGAGGAATATACATGATTTTCTTTTGTCTTTTCCCCAGGAGTCTCTTTCAACCATACCGTGTCCAGTATTCACTTCTATTACTTTAGCTCCATCTTGAGTAATTTCCACAATTTCTCATTTATTTCATCCATTAAAATTTAGTCCAGTACAGTCTGTGGTCCTGTCTTTCCTGATGTAAAGCTCCCTTCACCTCTCATAAACTAGACTTGTGACATAGAGACTACTTGATTTCAAAGTCAAACCCCTCATACGTGCAGTGCTTTAAACTCAAAGAGGTCTCTGTACACAATCTCCTTAGGTTTTATACTGCTTACGGAAACATCTCAGTCTTACTCAACTTGAACCTGCTCCCTACACTGTGATTGCGGTGATCTCTGCCTCGGAGGTATGTCTGTTTTTCCAGAGTCGAGTTGGTCTTGACCCCTTTTCCTCTGCAGAACCGCTGAGAAGGGTCAGCCTAGTTGACCCTGAGCCCTGCTACAAGCCCACCGGCACCTCCTACCGGTTGGACGTACCTGGTTGCTTGACCTAGTGACTCTCAAGGGCATTTTTCTCCTCTTGTCTTCACACTCCTTAGAGTAGAAATACAGGAATTATTGAGGGTCTCTCTGGGACCCTCAAAGTCCCTGAGGAATTGGGATGGGGTCGCCTCATCCTTTAGACTTCAGGCCTGGCCTCGCCAAGCTCCTCTGGCACAATTTACTATGGTTAGCTTGAATCTTTTAAAATTTCTTGACTGGAAGTAAGCTTCAGTCATAGATTTTACATTTCACTCCATATTCCAGGGGACAAATGCTGAGCCCTTTAAGAAGCCTCCTATTATGGCTATTCCATATCCTAGACAGCATATTAAAAAGCAGAGACTACTTTGCCAACAAAGGTCCGTCTAGTCAAGGCTGTGGTTTTTCCAGTAGTCATGTAAGGATGTGAGAGTTGGACTATAAAAAAAGCTGAGCGCCAAAGAATTGATGCTTTGAACTGTGGTGTTGGAGATGACTCTTAAGGGTCCGCTGGACAGCAAGGGGATCCAACCAGTCCATCCTAAAGAAAATCAATCCTGAATATTCATTGGAAGGACTGATGCTGAAGCTGAAACTCCAATACTTTGGCCACCTGATGTGAAGAACTGACTCATTGGAAAAGACCCTGAGGCTGGGAAAGATTGAAGGCAGGAGGAGAAGGGGACAACAGAGGATGAGATGGTTGGATGGTATCACTGATGTGATGGACATGAGTTTGAGTAAGCTCTGGGAGTTGGTGATGGACAGGGAGGCCTTGTGTGCTGCAGTCCATCGGGTCACAGAGAGTCGGACATGACTGAGCAACTAAACTGAACTGATGGCTATTCCAGGGGTAGCAATGGGTATGGTTGCAGGGCCCAGCCAAGGGTTTTGTCAGGGGATGGGGTAAAGATGATTCTTCCATGAGTGACTGTAATTGGAGACTACTACTGCTCCTTACCCAAGCCAAGTGTTAATTGGGAAAGTGAAGGAAAAAAAAATTCTCTACATGAAAGCCACATTCCCCATAAAAATCCAGTTCCCGTCCATGCTTCTTCTGTCTGGCAGTTGGTAATAGTTGGATAGACTCTGTCACCTTCCAGTAAGACCTGGTTGTGGGAGGTGTACATCTCCAGTTTGTGGCAGTTTATTGGTGGTTCTTGGGCTTTTCAGATGGTGCAGTGGTAAAGAATCCACCTGCCCATGCAGGAGATGTAAGAGATGCAAGAGATGTGGGTTTGATCGCTGGCTTGGGGCGATCTTCTGGAGTAGGAAATGATGACCCGCTCCAGTACTCTTACCCGGAAAATCCCATGGTCAGAGGAGCCTGGCGGGCACAGCTGAGCGTTGAGCATGCGCGCATATTGGTGGCGCTGCCTGAGTGTTGGGTGTAATCCTCAGCTGTCAGAGAAGTTCTCAGTGAGCATCCTGTTAGGTATTTTTTTGGTTATACATCTCTGTTCCCAGACTAGCAACAGAAAGAAAACAAAAAGAGACGTAATCCATTTTTAGATTTCCTGTTCTTGATGTCCAATATGACAGTCTGTTTTCTGAAGAGCTGTTTTTAAATTTGAATGCATTTGATACACTACAAGTATCAGCCTAAAAATGACAGGGGATGTTAGCACATTGCATTCTGATCTTCTTTTAAAGCTTGTGAATGATTTTGATGGTTTTCACCTTTCCGTGGCATCCCCTGGAGGCTAAGATTTCACCTGGAGAGAAAGACTTTGATGTGCTATTTTGAATATAATGAACAGCTTCTTAAAGATTGCATTGGTTATTCAATACTCCTGCCCCACAAATGAGAAGAGAATGAGGAAATAAATTCCAAGCGGTGGAAGACCATCTGAGGTCTTTGGTGGAGTTCTTGCTTGCCGTGATTCCTAACCTTAGGTATTTGATTTGTGAATGCAGCTGATGGCAGCTAATGCCTGTTGAGCATTTATTATGTACCAGACACTGTGATAAGGGTATTTTAAGCTCTGTGTCGCTCGGTGCTCATTGCAGTCTCGTATGGGCGGTGCCTCAGATGGAAACACTCCTGCAGTCTGCCAGTCAGGCTGACATTGATTCCTTATCCCATTCCTTCTCTTTCACCCATGATAATCTATCTAATCGTCCCATACTGCAGCAAGGATATTCTAAGGTATTTTTTTTCCACATAGTTTATTAAAATCTTTAATACATATGGGTCTGATAGCTAACAGTTACCATGGGCTTACTATGTGCCAGTTTTTAAGCTAAGCAATCTATATGCAAATCTTAAATAACCTCAAACACTCCTGTAAGTTAAAATGTTATCAGCCTTATTTCAAAACACTAAAGAGAGCATTAGAGACACCCCCAAGCTCACACAGAGCCTACAGACGCTAGGATTTGAGCCAGGCCTGTCTGACTGCAGAGCCCAAGGATTTAACCCTTACTTTGCCAGCTTCCTTCATGGCCCCTTGTCAGAGCAGAAAGAATATTCCCTATGAACCCAAGTGTGTTCACATGTTTATTTCTTCTTCTTCTTGACAATAACAAAACATTCCCTTAGCAGTCTGGTATAAAATTTTCAGCCTATTAATTTTATTAGATTTCCAAAAAAGGTGAAACAGTAACATATTCCATTCTATGGAATCTAAAGATTTGAACTTAAATTTTTTTCAGGCTGAGAATTGAATTTGATGCAATGTCTATAGGTGAAATATTACTTGTTCAGATTAGATGCAGCTGATATGCAAGCCAGAAGTGATTTCCTAGGTCCTAAAGCTGAAACTAAACTGCATCTCAGAAATATGGGGGTTTCTTATGAACTGAGGAGTTGACAAAATTTTCCACAGAGGAGATTCCTGGTAAGAAAGTGTTTTCCTATTTGAGTTACCAGATCAGCACTTCTTGTTATTGTTTAGTTGCTCAGCTGTGTCTGACTCTTTGCAACCCCAGGGACTGTAGCCCTCCAGGCTTCTCTGTTCATGGGATTTCCCAGGCAAGAATACTGGAGAGGGTTGCTATTTCCTTCTCCAGGGGATCTTCCTGACCCAGGGATCGAACCCATGTCTCCTGAATTGCAGGCAGATTCTTTACCGCTGAACCACCAGGAATGCCCCTGTGGAACTCACTGTTAATTTGTCTCCTCAATGCTAAAATTCTCAATAAAGGTTATTAGATATTTTAAAGTACTTTTAATTTTAAAAATGGATGCTAGCAGGATAAAAGAAATCTTTCACAAAAATTATTTTTGAATTAGCTTTGTACTAATAAATATGTATTTTCACAATTAAATGAATCTATAATGACTATAATAAATTACATGGCATATTATTGCCCATCTACAGTCAAGGCTGAGTCGTGTGTATGTATGTGATTTTTTTACATTCATGTTCATAGTGACTTTCAGAAAATTCTAGCATTTTCTCTCAGTCTCTGGTAAACTGAACCCATGTCCGTTTGTGTTTTTCCACTCATACTACCTTTGGGGTTCTGTAGTGCTTCTGGTGCCCAGTTTTCGAGGTGAATTTCTTTCTCGGTGGAGACCCAGCCTTTCTTGTCAGGTGAATGCAGCAGTCCCGCTGACTTGCCCTTGAGGAGCATGTTTCTGATTTTTCTTGAGACTTATTGCAGAGAAGCAGAAGCTCCTTGCTTAAAAAGTTGCAGAGCTGAGCCTGAGGCGTTCACAAAAGTGAACCATTGGCCAAGCCTCATCTTTTTAATTCGAATAGCAGCCGTCAGCAAACAAGACTCGGGGCGTTTTACCTTCAGATTTTGGTGGAGAGAAGAGTCAGTTGGCTCATATGTGTTTATTGGTGGGTCTGGGCTGTTTCTGGATCTCTTAGATTGTCTTTTAAATGGGAAACGATTCCAGTAAAGTCTGATAACACCCCCACAAGATGTGAAAGTCTTTCTAGAAATCAGTTATTAAGCTACTAATAGAGTTTAAAAGAAGAAAATCTGTGACATGAAGTCAGTTTCTCTAGTAGCTTCTAGTGAGAGATGGTGTGTGCCCAGAGATGCATTGATGCACTAGATCATTGAGAACATTCATCGTGTACCCCTTGAACACACAACTACTGTAGGAAGGAGACAAAACTCAACTTTAGCCCTGTAAGTACTTACCTGCTGGAGAATGATTGAAACTCTCTCTCTCTCTCTCTCTCTCACTCTCACATACACACACACACACAGAAACAGAAAAATGATTTATACATGTGCAACACTGGGAAAATAAAGCAATGTGAAAACATAGTAGTTAAATATAATAGTTTGTCTCTTTTACTTCTGTTTTAGAGCACTGCTTTTGCCAAACCCCACCCAAGTGAACATAGGTCACTTTCTCTGAAAAGAACATGCTAGTAATAGTTGAGAAAGGGACTTGGTGAAATCCTGAGAGACAACCTTAAGTTGACATCAGTACTCAGATATCCTCACTGAAGCAGGATGTGCAGTTAGATGACTCACAGCTTCCATCTTGAACCTTCTGTATAAGTTAAGTATGAGGCTGGTCCTTGGTAAAGGCCTCCAAAGATTGAAGTCCAGTACCACTGTTACCAGGCTTCCCTTGTGGCTCAGATGGTAAAGAATCTGCCTGCAGTGCAGGAGACCTGGGTTCGACCCCTGGGTTGGGAAGATCCCCTGGAGAAAGGAATGGCTCCCCACTCCAGTATTTTTGCCTGGAGAATTCTTTGGACAGAGGAACCTGGAGGGCTACAGTCCATAGGGGTACAAAGAGTTGGACACAACTGAGTGACTAACACTTTCACTTTCACCACTAGCACAAGCTCCTATATTTACTAGCTGTGTGGCCTTGAGGAAGTGATATATACACCATAAATCTCAATTTCTTTTTCTATTCAAAGAAGATAATAGTCACTGTTTGGTGGGGAGGCTAATTGGATAATTTTATGTTGTAAACATAAATCATATTTTACGTGTTTTATTTACACAGGGGGGGTGTTCAGTGCACGTTAAAAATTGCAGTTATTGTAATTGTTAGAATTTCCCTCTATAGTTGAGGAAACTGAGGCTTGGAAGGGTTAAGTGACTTTCTCCAGATCACAGAGTTAGTAGGTAGAAAAGCAGAAATTTGAACCCAGCTTTTTCTGACTCCATATTAGCTATCTCTCTAATGGGTCATCATTTGTATCTGTTGAAAGTAGGTTTTCTGAGTTCTGACTTTGTAAGTCCTCCCATGAATACTGATCTACTAGGCTTAGTCCCTTTCCTTGTGGCATCTACATTCCAACTTCTCCTTGTACCTTGCGGTCCCTGGCCTTCAGGACCAGAGTCGTTGAGACCCCACCGTGTTCCAGACCATTCTGTAACCTGGAGAAAGTATGGCTGGCCCAAGCTGACATTGTCGGGAGGACAATTCCTAAGAGCAGGATTGGCTGGATGTCCTTCCTGCAATTTGAGAGACAGTGACAGTGATGAGTACCAGCTGAGTGGAGCGCTGGGGGAGGTCACACCAACCATGGACGGAAGAGCCCTGGCCCCTTCCGCAGATATCACCCTGCACAGCACCCACCCTGACTTAGTATAGTGCTAAGAATCTCAGGGATTCTATCTCACCTCTGCTGCTTATAAATCATATGGTCTTGTGTGGGTTATTTAAGCTCTGCGTGCCTCAGTTTCCTTACCTGCAAGATCAGGATCATGATAGTACTGATCTCATAGGAAATTGAGAGGCAGGACTGCTTAGCACACAGAAAGTAGTCAACTAATGCTCGGAGTTAACGTTAGTATATGTGCAGCACTGTGTCATCTCATTTCATCCTTCCTTCATGCCTGGGAAATAGATGCTTAATATTTCCATAGGATGGATGAAGAACCAAGTTTGCACAGCTAACAACTGCCCCCAAAATAAGAGTCGGATGTAAACCATCTAATTGAACCTGTGCTTTATTCCCTGTGCCGATCCCTCCTTGAGTAGCTGGAAGAGTCTGGGCTTGTGTCTAGAAGACAAAAATATGAATTCAGTCAATCTTTAGGTCCACAAGACTTTCTTCAGTGTCAAATGTTCTAAAAGAGATATATCAGTCAAGTGCCTTGGGACTTGGGTGGGAAATAGTGAACAGCCAAATATCTCTCTTTGTGGACTGGGAACAAAATTAAAGAAATCACCAACCGAGTCGTGAAATAGATGGTGAGAAGTTCACGGTTTTTAGATTCAGGAGAGAATTCCAGCTCAGATCACACATTAGGTTTTACCATCTGGGTGGCCTGGGCTGCAATTGATAAATATATTAACCTCTGAGCCTCAGTGTTATAAACTGGAAAAAAAAGGGGGAGAAAAAGAGGGAGAGGAGGTGGGGGTGGTCTTGGCTGATTGATTGTCACTGCAATTGTTTGTGCAGAAATCAGACCCTGAGAGACACTTGATTACTACACCATAGTGCACAGGGCCGGGGTCAGTTTCCACCCTTTTCAGCCTTCGTTTTTTGGAGAAAGCAGTCTAGACTCTAGAGAGTGAGAACATGATCAACAGAAGTACAAAGGTAGAAATCATAGCTGTGGTTGGGAAATTGCAAATAGCACGAACCTTTGCAAATACAAATCACACAGTTGACACAGTTTGTGTTTAGAGAAGAGACATAAAGTGAGAATGGCAAGGAAGGTGGCTTTCATACCCTGCATGTTCTTCTGAAAAGATTTATTACCTGTACGATCCACTGACTTTAAGTCTTTAAGTGAGGAAATAACAAGTTAGACACTGGATTTAAGGGAGAGTGATGAATCTTCCATATCTGGGGCAGACTGATCATGGAGACAAGGGACAGGAATATGGAAGGAGGTGAAAGTAAAGAGAATGATGGGGACCGTGTGATTAAGGTTAAATTAAAGCAATGGCCCTGATCATAAAAAGAAAAAAGAAATCAAGTAGCACAGGTGGTTAGCTAATCAGTTAGCTAATGCAGGAAGGAAGAACTTTAAAGACAACATACTTTATGATTCAGAAGTTTGAAAGCTCCTATCCAAAGCTTTCCAATACAGTAGTCATGTCTGTAAGAATTTGCCCGAGGAAAGTGGATTTCTTTGGAGAAACAGCACAGTATAGTTTGAAGGAAGATTGGGTGTGTGCTCAGTCATGTCTGAATCTTTGTGACCCCATGGACTGTAGCCCACCAAGCTCCTCTCTCCATGAAATTTTCCAGACGAGAATACCGGAGTGGGTTGCTACTTCCTCATCCATGGAATTTTCCTGACCCATGGCTTGAACCCACATCTCCTGTGTTGGCAGCAGATTCTTTACCACTGTGCCACATGCTGCTGCTCCTGCTGCTAAGTCACCTCAGTCGTGTCTGACTCTGTGTGACCCCATAGACGGCAGCCCACCAGGCTCCCCTGTCCCTGGGATTTCCAGGCAAGAACACTGGAGTGGGTTGCCATTTCCTTCTCCAATGCATGAAAGTGAAAGTGAAGTCACTCAGTCGTGTCCGACTCTTAGTGACCCCATGGACTGCAGCCCACCAGGCTCCTCCGTCCATGGAATTTTCCAGGAGAGAATACTGGAGTGGGTTGCCATTGCCTTCTCTGTGTGCTACATGGGAAGCCTAAAAGATTGGGTAAACCATAAAGTTTCTATTTGACTTAATAGAAAATTCAGAAATTAAATCAGCTATTAACCTGATTCTTTACCCTCCCTGTTTCACTGCCCCACTTCCTTCCCCCTCTTCCCCCACTCCCCTTCCAAATAAACTATCTGCACCCAAATCCTAGTCTTAGGGTCTGTTTCAGTAAGACCGCCAGGTCTGCTTTTAGGTGGAACCTCAGGTGAAGACAGGCATAGATTTTAGAGTGGGCCTTACTTGTGGCTAGTTTTGCCCCCTCATACTTACAGTTTTAAGGAAATTAGACGTCTTGTTACTTCAATCTGCTCATCTCTAGAAAGGCTATAGTGATAATAACTGAGTTAAGCTTCTGTGAAACTTTACTGAAATAATTCCTTTCAAGTGCTTAGTACGACATTATAAGTTTTCAATAAAATTAGCCTTAGTTATTATTATTACCATTATTGATGTTGGTTTACTTCCCATTATCTCTAAATAGATGGAGTGAACAACTGTAGAGAGCTACGAGTCTTAACAAATTCTGGAAGCTTTCTCGCATCTGTGCAAACTTTTGGAGCCTGAGAGTTCTTCTAGTTCCTGCTGTCCAGTGAGTTATAGACGCATGCTGGTGCAGGAGATGTGCAGACTTTAAAAAAGGACCAAGCCAGTGGGGTGAAAGGCCAGGCTTCCTGAGACTCAGGGGCCAGTCTGGTGTGGATGCTAAGTGAAAGTCTCATGAGACACAAGTGAAAGGGATTTTCACTTGTGAAAATGAAAGTGAAATTCATGTTCATGGCACACCAGAGAGAGAGATGGTTTTCCAGAGCTTTGCTAAAATGTTGAAAACTTCAGTCAGTAGTGCCTCTACCTAAGTATAACATGGTCTGTTAACAAGGAGTATTTTAACCAACTTCTGTTGAGTGCCTCTTATGTCCCAGACGTTCTGTTTGCTACCTGGTGATTAAGACAAATGTGACCTGGTTCCTGGTTTCAAGTCTGGTCGGGGAGATAGACACATAAGCAGATAAATTGCAACGCAGAGTGCTATGGCTGTAGTGAGAAGGGAAAAGAGCTTATTTAGGCTAAGACAGGGAAGAAGGAGGGAAGGAGACCTTTAATATACTTTACTGTGTATGGGAAATAGCCTGGAAGATGAGGAACTGAAGCTCAAAGAACATGTGCAGGTTAACTAAGGCCAAACTGCTACATTTGTGCATGGTACACGGGGCTGCTGCCTTGGTTTTCTTCTCCTGGGCTCTTTCCATCCTGCTACGCCCTAGTGGTGATGGGTAGAAAGTCACAGTATTTCTGATCACAATTCCTTCATTTTATACTCTTGATCTTGCTTAGGAAAACAGATTTCTCCTTTTATTACTGTTGTAAATATCAGGTCATCCAAATTTTCTCTTTCCAAATTACATGAGTATGATTATCCCAGTTTCATATATATATATATATATATATATGAATATAACATATATATGCATATGTATATGCATATATAACATGCAGATGGGAACTAATAAAATGTATATATTAATCATATGAGAAACATGATTAATATATAAAATATAAAATCATTTGAAGCTGGTAGGTGAAAGTGGTCACAAGGTATAAGCTTCAAGTTATAAATAAGTCCTGGGGATGTAATATACAGGTGGTGACTAAGAAAATTATCTCATTGATATTACAGCTTGAAATTATTTTTTTCCCCCTCTTAGGTGACCTCCACTGTAAGGCAGAATTAACCCTTGTGATTTATCAGGTTATTTGGACATAGAACTAATGAAGTTTTTATTTTAAAAAACGTCGAGACCTAGGGGTTTTAAAGCAGGATTTGGAGAGTAGGCTGATTGACTGGGGTAGTGATATAAAGAATCAATAGCATCTGGGGTCTAATATATTAAATAGCTTCCTACCAGAAATAAGTAATGGTCTCTGGTCTTAGAAGACTGAATAAAAGATAAAGAGATATGGATGGATGTAGAGTCTATCATACAGAGTGAACTAAGTCAGAAGGAGAAAAACAAATATCATATATTAACACATATATGTGAAATCTAGAAAGATGGTGCAGATGGACCTATTTCCAAGGCAGAAACAGAGATGCAGATATAGAGAACGACATGTGGACCAAGTAGAAGAGAAAGATGGGGTGAATTGCGAGATTAGATTGACATATATATATACTACCATATGTCAAATAGATGGCTAGTGGGAAACTGTGAAATGCTAGGCTGAATGAAGCACAAGCTGGAATCAAGATTGCTGGTAGAAATATCAATAACCTCAGATATGCAGATGACACCACCCTTATGGCAGAAAGTGAAGAAGATCTAAAAAGCCTCTTGATGAAAATGAAAGAGGAGAGTGAAAAAGTTGGCTTAAAGCTCAACATTCAGAAAACTAAGATCATGGCATCTGGTCCCATCACTTCTTGGCAAATAGGTGAGGAAACAATGCAAACAGTGAGAGACTTTATTTTGGGAGCTCCAAAATCACTGCAGATGGTGACTGCAGCCATGAAAATAAAAGACACGTGCTCCTTGGAAGAAAAGCTATGACTAACCTAGAAAGCATATTAAAAAGCAGAGACATTACTTTGCTGACAAAGGTCCATCTAGGCAAGGCTATGGTTTTTCCAGTAGTCATGTATGGATGTGAGCGTTGGACTCTAAAGAAAGTTGAGCACTGAAGAACTGATGCTTTTGAACTGTGGTGTTGGAGAAGACTCTTGAGGGTCCCTTGGACTGCAAGGAGATCCAACCAGTGCGTCCTAAAGGAAACCAGTCCTGGGTGTTCATTGGAAGGACTGATGCTGAAACTCCAGTACTTTGGCCACCTGATGTGAAGAACTGACTCATTTCAAAAGACCCTGATGGTGGGAAAGATTGAGGGCAGGAGGAGAAGGGGATGACAGAGGATGAGATGGCATCACTGACTCGATGGACATGAGTTGGTGAGGGACAGGGAAGCCTGGCGTGCTGCAGTCCATGGGGTTGCAGAGTCGGACATGCCTGAGCCATTGAACTGAACTGAACTGAGGGGTAAACGGTTGGACAGCACAGGGAGCTCAGCTGGGCGCTCTGTGATGACCTAGTGGGGTGGGGTGGGGGTGGAGGTGGGAGGGAGGACCAAGGAGGAGGGGATATACATACACACATAGCTGATTCACTTCATGGTGCAGTAGAAACTAACACACCATTGTAAAGCAATTATGCTCCAATTAAAAAAAAAAGATAAAATATTTTTAAAAATGGGATATAATCAATTTACATGCAGTAATTATAAGACTTGTGATACTAGATAAGAGAGTGAATGGGGTTAATCAGAAAGAAAGTGAAGACAAGAAACCATCATTTATTGGATACTTACTGAAAGTTTTCATGTTGTAGGTATGGATAGTTGCATTTCACAGATGGGACACTGAGAATAAGATATTTAATGTTAAGTGTGTTACCTAAAGGGGCAGAAGTGAAACTTGAACACAGGTTCACTGCTGAGCCTGAAGAAAACCATTTTCTTCATTCTAGAGAAGTGTTGTTTAGGTGAAAATACCCCATAGGAGCTGGTGTAGGGCTGCAATGTCCAAGGAGGAGAAGAAAGTAATGCTGCAATTAGATGATTGAAGATTGTCTCGAGAACTGTTAAGTGCATAAGCAAATGCTTAGAAGCAGAAGAAGATTGCAAGCCAGGAAGCCAAGAAAACCATTCATCTAGAAAGGAGAGTTGTGGGCTTGGGAAGTGGATGGAAATGGAAGAAATCAGGCTCTGTGGTGCTGGCTGGTGGAGGAGTCTGCAGTCAGCACATGATTCTGGTTGAATTCGGTGAGATTTTTGAACTCATGTTTTTTTTCAGAGACAAGTCCTAGAGAGGGAAAGTAAGGCAGGTCTCCAGTCTAAAGACCAAGTCAGTTTAGTGCCTTAGACTTTAGCCCCAGGCCCCATTGAAAAGTGATCTGATTTTTCTGTTTGATCTAGATGAGTTTTGAAGGGTGAGGTGGAACAGTGTCTTTATTGAAGTACCAGATATGGAATCAGAGTCTGATTGCAAAGGATACAATATTTCAAGATCACTCGATGATACAGTTCCTGCTAAAAGAATGCTCCGATAATGTAGATGTAGGGCAGCCAGAGGAGGAGGGCCTTTGAGAATGGGAAAAAGGAGTGAACGGGAGTGGGAAGTAGCGCTTGAACTTAGCAGCTGAGTTGTGACTGGGAGAAGCCAGCAAGGAGTATATGCTCATAATTTTTAACCTTGAGCTCTACCTTCCCAGGCATTAGGCAGTGAAGGAATATTTTTGACATATGCTTCATATTTTCTTATTGTCAAATGAGGTAGAAACCAATACAAAAAGAGTTCAGTGAGTCAATTAAAAATCCTGGGTCTTCTTTTTTTATTGGAGTATAACTGCTTGGCAATGTTGTGTTGCTTTCTGCTGTACAATGAAGTGAGTCAGCTATATGTATACATATATTTCCTCCATCTTGGACCTCCCTCCTAACACGCACCCCACCCCCCAACTCCTCTAGGTCATCAATAGCACTGAGGAAGCACTTCCTGGGCTTTATAGCAGGTTCCCACTAGCAATCTGTCTTACCCACGGTAGGGTAGTGTTCTGTGTGCTAATCAGAATTCTTGGAGTTGCTGATTTGTACAAATATGAGATACCAACTCAGCCTGTAGGGATTCAAAATCTAGACGTGTGCTGGGAAGTTAGCCCACAGCCAGCTCCAGAGTTTGCAACATGCAGCGTCAAATATTTGTGATCCAGTGCCTTGTCCCTCCCCTGTGATCTTCAGATAGCCAAAGCATTTCTCTATCATAGTGGGTTTTAACTTGTGCTGAAGTGGTGGGCTTACTTTTCTGTCTTTACCACTAGACTGTGTGTTTCCTGAGGGCAGGAACAAGGTCTTCCTTTTTGACTTCCTGGCACTTAAAACAGAGAGAAGTTCACAGTTCGAAGTCAATACATATCTGATTGAAGGAATGCCTGAAACAATAAATGGTGGACTCGTTTCATAGTTGTTGTAGTTTGTAAAGTAGGTACAAATGTAATCCAAGCTAAAGGAAGCAATTCAGCAATTCTCTATAAATTTGCTGTAATATACCAAAAAGGCTTAACAGACTTCCTTACTTAGCTCTATAGCTAATGGACCTCCCAAGTGGCTCAGTGGTCAGGAATCCACCTGCCAATGCTGAAACACAGGTTCGATCCCTGGGTCTGAAAGATCACCTGAAGAAGGAAATGGCAACCCACTCCAGGACTCTTGCCTGGGAAACCCCATGGACAGAGGAGCCTGGTGGGCTATGGTGCATGGGATGGCCAAAGAGTTGAACACGACTTAGGTAAAAAACATCAATGACTAATAGACCTTCACTCACTTGACAAATATTTTTTGAGCTTCTACTTTATGGCAGCCAGTTTGTTAAACATTAGAGATTGTCTTCTACTTTTTTAAAATAGTTTTTACATGGAAACATACTTGTTGAAACAAATTGAAGCCTGTAGTTTAAAGTCATGTGGTGTTTTTATGCTTTCAAAGAAAGAATCGCTGTTACTTGTTGTTCAGTTGCTAGGTTGTGTCTGACTCTTTGCGACCCCTCGGACTGCAGCATGCCAGGCTCCCTGTCCTTCACTGTTTCCCGGGGTTTGCTGAAACTCATATCTGTTGAGTTGATGATGCCATCTGACCATCTCATCCTCTGTCTCCCCATTCTGCTGCCCTCACTGTTACTTGAGCTAACTTCAAATCAAGTGTTGTAGATCTTGTAAATCAAGTGTTATCTGGGAATAGAACACAGGGGGGCACCAGAGAACAAGGAACGAAACAAAGCAAACCGCTGAACTGCTGCTTTGAATCGGGAGCTTGCTAAATTTATTGTCAATCTGCAGTCTATTTCTAACTCAGGCAGATGCCAGCGCCTGATGAGAAGGGGACACGTACAATGATAACCCAGCGAGTGAGTACCCTTGCACACCTGGTGCCCTAAGGCATTTTAGGTCCCCCTTTGGCCCAGCAGAGTGCTATTTCTGGAGAGGATGCTCCCGGGCAGATTCACAAACCACAGCAGCTCCATCTCCTCTAGAGATGCCTTCACTCTGAGCCCCTCAACCCCCAGTAGGTCTCCCTGGTGGTGCAGATCTAAGGGTGCTGGTTTAAGAAGGGAAAGACACTATGTTTAAATATTGAAATCACTTCCATGTACTCCCCTGTGCCGAAGCAGATGGCTTCCAGGGCCCTGGGAGATGTGAGTCAGTCACTGTAGTTTTGAGACAATAGTGCTTATCAGTTTCTGGCGTGGGGCCTCTGATTAGAACGTGGGAACACCAGCCGTAGCTCCGGCACAACTCATGATGTCACTGGGTGGTTTTAGCAAGCTGTAGGGTGTTTATTGGAAGGACTGATGCTGAAGCTGAAACTCCAATACTTTGTCTACCTCATGAGAATAGTTGACTCATTGGAAAAGACCCTGATGCTGGGAGGGATTGGGGGCAGAAGGAGAAGGGGACGACAGAGGATGAGATGGCTGGATGGCATCACTGACTCGATGGGCATGAGTTTGAGTAAACTCTGGGAGTTTGTGATGGACAGGGAGGCCTGGCGTGCTGCGATTCATGGGGTCGTAAAGAGTCGGACACGACTGAGCGACTGAACTGAACTGAAATGAGGTGACAGTGATGAATGAAAACCCGTTCTTTAGACTCAAAGGGCTGTGGGTCTATGTATTTGAGATGTAAGCCCTGATCTTTTCCATCTAGCTCTTGAATTCTAGGCCCACATTTCTGATTACCTTCTAGTTTTTCCCACCTGTATATCCCACAAGTGCGGGACATTCAAAATAGAACTTATCAGTATTTCTTCCAAATGCAGATCTCTCTTTGTTTCATCTAAAACAAGTGGCAAGACCCAAGTCAAGCAGGCTGGAGATATGGAGGTGTTAATAATCCTGTTTCTCCCCCCACAGCCCCCAGTCCTGTCACCCAGCTGATCATCTGGCTCCCTCTCCTGTTCACATCCTTCATTTATTCTCTCTCTGCTATAGAGTATTTTTAAAAATTTATTTTTAATTGGAGGCTAATTGCTTTACAAGATTGTGTTGGTTTCTGCCATACAGGAATGTGAGCCAGTATACACATGTCCCTTCCCTCCTGAACCTCCCCCCGCCCCCTCTAGGTTGTCCCCGAACACTGGGGTTGCGCTCCCTGCATCATACAGTAAATTCCCCCCGGCCCTGTTTTCCATACGGTGATATGTATGTTTCAGTGTTACCCTTTCAGTTCGTCCCTCCCTTTCCTTCCCCCACTGTGTCCACAAATATGTTCTCTCTCTCTGCTATAGAGTACTTTAAATTCAGGATTATTTACCTCTTTCCTAAACTCAGTGGTCTCTCTGTAGTCTATCTGTTCTGATCTTTGTCTCATCTAACTGCACCCCCCACTCTTTTTTAAACATTGTTTTTCAACTCTTCAATTATTCTTCAAAAATTCTTCAATTATTAACAGAATATCCAGTTCCTTAGCATCAGCCACAGTCTATTGTCTTTGCTATCTCCTCTCTCACGTCATAACTCACATTCCGTCTGCTCCCCAAAGCACACAAACAAATGCTCTCCCCACTTTGTCTGTCCTCCCACGGTCAGTCATATTCGACCTCCAGTACCCTCTGCTGGATGGGGCATAGCATAGAAATAAGCACATGGGGTCTAGAACTAGAGCAGCTGCTGACAACCTAGAACCTGCAGGCCAAATGTTCCCCACCATCTCTTTTCATAGAACCTTTATTGGAACAAATGAATTAACTATGCTCATGATAAAAGATGTCAGACAAAAGACTACGAAGTGTACAGTTTCACTAATGTGAATCTAGAAAATGCAAATGAACCTATAGTGACAAAGTAGATCTTTGGTTACCTCGAGAGAGGTATGAGGAAAGGGGTTATAAATTGATACAAGGAAACTTTTGGGGGTGATCGATATTATCCTTATCTTGATTGTGTAATGATTTCATTTGTCTATTCATTTGTCAGAAGTTGTCAAATTGATCACCTTACATATGTGTGGTTTATTATGTGTTAATTATACCTCGTCTTAAAAAAAACATTATTGGTGACATTCCCACCAGGCGTTCCCATTGTCTCAGCCTCGGTTACTCTGAAGAGTTGTCATTTAGTTGCTCAGTTGTGTCCAACTTTTTTGAGACCGCATGGACCGTAGCCTACCAGGCTCCAATGTCCGTGGCAATCTCTAGGCAAGAATACTGGAGTGGGTTGATGTTTCCTTCTCCAAGGGATCTTCCCAAGCCAGTGATCAAGCCCACGTCTCCTGCATTGCAGGCAGATTCTTTACTGTCTGAGCCACCGGGGAAGACCATTCAGTTCAGTTCAGTTCATTTCAATTCAGTCACTCAGTCATGTCCGACTCTATGCGACCCCGTAGCCTGCAGCACGCCAGGCCAATTAAAAGGGAAGACCATTACTCAAGTCTTAATAGAGAGGCCACTGGAGTGATTTCCCAGGGTCCCAGACTCCCACTCTGTTACTAGTTCTAAGAATTTGGTCACGTCACTTAACCTTTTTCTGCCTTTTAACCTTCGTCAAAGATAAAACAGGGCTGGACTTGATCATCTTCAAGTCACCTTCTGAATGTCTAGAGTTCTCTCATCTCTGTTTTACGGATTCGATGCACGGGTATTTGGGGGTACCTCTGCTTATCCAGGTAGTACGTTAGTGGTACGTGTCTCCCCTTGCTTTGTTGTAGGTGATGCCTTGGCTGTTGGGCTTGCTTCTTTCCTGTGTGTTTCATCCCTCTTTGAAACTGCAAGGGCTCATCTGATACAATATTCCTTTATAGAAGCAGAGAATGAGCTGCTCATTTTCCTTATTTGGGTAAATTACCCATCTGAAGTACACATCATATCATTAGCCTCACAAATTCATCTTCTCCTTTTCAACATTTAACAATAATAGGATGTTTTTAGTTAGGTTGAAAAACCGTAATTTTAGAAAAGAAATGCCAGGAGAAAATTAGAAATAGAAGGATGTTTGATGAGACTGTGAGAGACTTTAGAACGGAAGATATCAGTCTGAAATTTTCCATCTCTTAGGCCCTTGTAAATGACACTGGCTTCACACAATGGCCTTAAAGTTGAATTCACTCTGAGAGGAATTTGTAAGCTTCTTAAGGCACCCCAAGGCTCATGGCTGAACAGTGTTCCCTGGAGAGGAGAGTTTGCTGAAGTTTCTCTAAAGCCCAACTGCTTAAATCTAAATGACCCCAATGCTGGCTTTGCTTATCTCTAGGGAAGTTTCCGTAGTAACATACCAACGGCGTTAGGTTGCTTAACGGAATACATTTTCAGTGTTGGGATAAACCAGAGACTAGAGAAATAAGAGGATGACAGTCACATTTAGACAAGCTGGAAGCATTTGTTATTTATCTCATGTATCTCTTAGATAGCTCCTTGACGAAAGCAATGGTTCTTACCAGTTTGCAACTCTGAGCCCCTGAGAGTTTGCTCAGAGACATGTAGGTGTGTGCGCAAGGTCCCACAGCTGGTACTTACCAAGCAGGGATTCGAAGCCAAGCCTGGCTAGTTTGAAACCCAGTGTTCTTTCTCATGCCCTCCCCCCGCCCCACTCACTCCTCATTGTGAGGCATTTGAATTATTATTCGATCATTTCCTTACCCAGGTGTTTTTAGTCTGCCGTTTTCAGTTTCTTCGGGGTAACTTGGCAGCCCTCAGGAGAGGTTATGGAACTGTGTCTTAAATGTGATGGGCCATTAACTCTGCGAGCTGTCCTGACACCATCCTTGTACCAGGAAGGGTGGATCATCTTAGTTGGAAGTGGAGGAATCTCAGTTTTTATTTGACTTTAGTTGTTTGTTTGTTTTTTCCCCTCCTGAATGGCGTTTGCATGGACTTTGTGGCATTTTTAGGAATTGAGTTTAGTTTGGTTTAACAATAAGAATTGTGGTCTTTGGGACATTTTCTCCTGTGTGAGACTAAAGCTTTTATTTCCTGTCTAACCTTTCATTGGTGAAATCTGAGTTGCATTTCATTGACTGGAAAAGGGATTCAAGAATCGGTCTCTACCTTCAGCCTTGCTCCCCTTTTAAACTTTACACTCGAAGGGCCACAGCAATTTTTCTAAAACTATAGTCTAATCATATCATTCCCTGCGGCATGTGGGAATCACCTTGATACTCCCGGCATATTCAAGCGGGCTGCCCTAAAGGTCATGGAGCAGAAATGCTCATAGACCATATTAAGATGTGTGATTACATGGTTCATTAAATCACTTAAAGTGCACAGAAGGAAGAAAGGGGAAAGAAATCAGGCAGGCGATTACACTTAGGATAATAAGTGATATGATAAGACTGCTATGCCCGGATCCTTGGGCACAGTGTTCATATAGTTCGCCATCTGCGTACCAGCCTTTCCTGGTGATGAGTGGTTACAAGGACCAGACTTGAGGTTGAGAGAGGGCTTATAGCAGCTGGGAAGGCAGCTGAGGACATCACACACTTGTCTTACCGGAGAGCTGGGATGGAGCCACAAGAGCAAATAGATCTGGCCCCAGCTGTAGCTCACCAGTTAGCCTAGTGACCACAGTCAGGTTTTATCTGTGTCTCAAGCAGAGAAAATACGGGGCCATAACGAGTGTCACTGATGAGCTGATACATTTAGGGATGAAAACTGTCAATCAGGCTCGGTCTAAGCTTTATAAATATATTTGGTTTACTGGTCCTCGCATTCCTTTCTATGACCAGTGCCCCTCTGTTTGGTCCAGTCTTTTTATCGTTATTTAAAATACATATGCTCTTGGTGGGCTTCCCTGTTGGCTCAGAGAGTAAGGAATCTGCCTGAAGTGCAGGAGACCAGAGTTCAATTCCTGGGTCGGGAAGATCCCCTGGAGAAGGGAATGGCAACCCACTCCAGTATTCTTTCCTGGAGAATTCCATGGACAGAGGAGCCTGTCAGGCTACAGTCCATGCGGTCACAAAGAGTTGGACACAACTGAGTAACTAATACATGCACATGCTCTCTTTAGGTTTTGTATGTTCGACAGGGGTCAGAAGTTTCCATTTGCTCTCTACACTTAACACATTGTATGACTTTTATTCAGCCCATTTGCCTTTATTGTAATCTATAGCAAAATTAAGTGAAAGTGAAAGTCGCTCAGTCGTGTCCACCTCCTTGTGACCCCATGGACTATACAGTCCATGGAATTCTCCAGGCCAGAATACTGGAGTGGGTAGCCATTCCCTTCACCAGGAGATCTTCCCAACCCATGAGTAATCCTAAATATTACAGCAGTCACACACTACAGCATATTTAAGATATTTCAAGAGCTCTTTTTTGGTCTAGAAAAGAAAATACAAAATATCATTTTATTCTGTATGTTATATGATCCAGTCTAGTACTCTTTTTGTCTCATCTCCTGACTCTTCTCACCAGTGCCCTCCACTTTCCTGTCACATAGAGCAACATGTATTCCCTGAACTAGCC
The DNA here is from genome assembly GCF_019320065.1 of Cervus canadensis. NCBI lineage: Eukaryota > Metazoa > Chordata > Mammalia > Artiodactyla > Cervidae > Cervus > Cervus canadensis. The sequence continues at coordinate 84,530,981 of NC_057391.1, forward strand.
CGCCTCTCACACATCTGCGTTATGTCCAGAATGTTCTGTGATCTACCTGGAGCACTGAAGTGAAGTGAAGTCGCTCAGTCGTGTCCGACTCTTTGTGACCCCGTGGACTGTAGCCTACCAAGCTCCTCCATCCATGGGATTCTCCAGGCAAGAATACTGGAGTGAGTTGCCATTTTCTTCTCCAGGGGGGTCTTCCCGACCCAGGGATCAAACCTGGGTTTCCCGCATTGGAGGCAGATGCTTTAACCTCTGAGCCACCAGGGAAGCCCCAGTAGTTCCTGTTAATCCTTTCAGAAGTGTAAGCATGGCTTTCTCTAGGAAGTCTTACTTGAATACCACTATCTTTTTAACCCCAAACCCAGGCCAGAAGGCAAACGCATATGCACACACATACACAGATACATCCTCCTTCTCACTACACTCCTAAGGTCAAGTATAAGAAGCATATACTAGTTTTAGAGCACTTAGAACACTGTATTCCATTTTTTATGCTGTTCTTTCCTCCATTAGACTCTGAACAACTTTTATTCGGGGATTTTAATAAATGTCTCCTGTTATCCTCAGTCACTAGCCAAAGCCCCACATGTTATAAATGAGCAGTGTTTTCTGAGTTATTGAGTTAATGAATATTTAATAACAAATAAATGAATGCTACTGTGCTACCATTGGGGGGATATTTGTTCTTGGAGTAAGCAGGATTTTTACACTTGTCACTTTAAAATTCAGTCCTTATGGGACTTTCTTTCCCTTCATTTTTTTCCTTTGAATGTTTTATGCAAAGTACTGTTTATTCCTACTACTTGATTTTTAAACATCACTTAAGTATGCTTTTATAAATGAGTAATAATAACAAGTAGCATTAATCTATTGGACATCTACTGCGTGTGAGACTATATTAGAACCTCTCTTTCCATTGGTCCCAAGGGAACTGGATCAAATGACAACATTGTATAATCACAACAAAGATGGAGCATGAGTAACTTCAAACAGGATAATTAGATGTAATGAGCACATAACTACTTTGCCCCCTATTTGCATGTTAGAGCATGTTGATTGATGCACTGTTTGAATTTCGGTGTCCATATGTGCATTTATGTGCATTCATATAAGTGCATTTTGAGTAATGACCATGTCTCAGCCTTAGATGAGAACTTAAAAAAAAAAGATTGGCACAGTCTCTGGCCACATGATGTATGCAGCCGCCATGAACTCAAAATTAATGGAAAATAGGTTATTGAGTCCTGGGGTGACCCACCTCAACTCCAGCTGGGGTACCCTTGAATTCCCACAAAGCAAGTCCTGGTCCATGTAAATTCACTGGATAATCAAATACCCCAATATGCACATATTCCCCTATCCTGCCCGCCCCCCCCCCCCCCAGAAGCATGATCCAGAGTCCACAGGAGTTTTATCTTTTCTCATCCATATTGCTCCTGGGGACTTCCGTGCTGCCTCTCACTCCACCCTCATTCTTACTCAGCCTGTGAATCAGTTCAGAGAAGCGTCTCTGGTTCCCCTGCCAGATTGCGTTCCTCCCACCTCCACTCCTGCTCCCCCTGCAGGAGCAGCGCTGGTCCCTTCACCTGGTCCTACCTGCCCACTCATGCATTGAACGTCCATCCAGAAGGCAGTTTAATATAAGACTGAAGGCTTGAAGCTCAGATAAACTTGGCTTTGGATCTACTTACTAACAGTTTGCCCTTGGCCAGGATAACCTAGCATCCCTGTGTGTTAATTCCATTGTCTATAAAATGGCTCACTGTGCCTACTTCACAGTGCTCCCTTCTCACAATTAAGCCCAACACAAAGTAGAACAGTTAACTATCCTGTTATAGTGTAAGCTTAGTATAAGAGAATTATGTGTTAAGCCCAACACGAAGTATAACAGTTATTTCTTGTTCCATCATCCCTCCTGCTGTCCGGCAGCCCTTCACCCTAGCCCTCCTGTGCCATCTCTGGGACAAATTACCCTCTGGACTGGACGAGGACCCCATTTAAGTGCTCTACATTCTAAAAGACCCACTATTAGCAAAAGCAGTGTGGAAAGAAAGCCCTGTGTAGTCTTAGAAAATCTGAGCTTGCTTCTGGGTCAGAGAATAATAGAGAGAACCGTGAGGTTGTGTTCCAGCTACAAGGGACCCATGTTGGGTTGGAAGTAGAAGGTCATCTGAGTAGACAGTGTGATGAGCCATAAGCAATATTATTTTAACAGCCACTGAAATTGATCTCAAATGCTAATATATTCTCTAATGAAAAGTTGGCTCATGGGAAGCTTGAGGCATATGAAGAAAGCAAGGCTGTTGGAGTCCCAGGGATAGAGGGTTGAATCTAGTTTCTGCCACTTTCAATCCAAATGATCTTATCCATGTTGCTTAAGCTCTCTGAGCCTCAATTTTTCAAATAAGAGGGATTCAAAACTTCATACAGTGTGAGGTAGCTTTGCTTATGAGAGTTAGGTGGGATATAGAAGATCAGGTGCTTGGCCCATCCTGTTTTTGTTTTTAGTTGCTCGGTTGTGTCCCACTCTTTCTGACCCCATAAACTGTAGCCCGCCAGGCTCCTCTGTCCATGGGGTTTCCCAGGCACGAACACTGGAGTGGGTTGCCATTTCCTTCTCCAGGGACTCTTCTTGACCCAGGGATAAAGTCCATGTCCTCTGCATTGGCAGGCAGAGTCTTCACCTGTGAGCCACCAGGAAAGCCCTTGGTCCATACTAGGTAGCCTGTAAACAGCAGGTGTTTTTGGTTCTACCTCCTTATTTCTTCTTCAACCAATAATAGAGAGGGAAGAAGGGAAGTTGGGGCAGACGGAGAGGGGAGGAGAGGAAGAGAGAAAAGAAACTTTCATGAAAACTGTCACTTTGCTTGCAGATGTCATGTTTCAAGTTGATTTCGTGACAGGATGGTGTTGCATTAAGGATGTCTCCCATCATACAAGACTGTTCAAATTTCACTTTGTTGTGGGCTTCTATTTCAGGCCTTGAATGTGGGTTTCCTAATCATATATATGGTAGCGAGAAAAATGCTTAAACCATCACTATAATTGGTAATATTCCCTTAGTAGTAGCCACTTGTTGCTATGAAATTTTACACACAGTATGTTGATTCATGCTCAGAAAACCTGGAGAAGTAGTTCCTGTTCTTGCTCTGTACTATACAGTAGACAAAAATAGAGTTCTAGTGAGTTTAAGGAATTGGTGTGGAGAGTTTCAAAGCGGCAATATTTGAATTAGATTCTGAGAGTGCATAGGGTTAAGCTATGATGAAATAACTGGGTATAAGCTGGTGCAGTTGGAGTGCTGTACTTGGTAGGAGAAATGAGGTTATAAAAGCTGATGCTGGGGCCAGACCCCCAAGGACTCTGGATGCTTTCATTGCACCTAGACGTTTAGTGCCCTTTGGAGGTTTTAAGTGGGAACTGTCATGAAGACTTTTCTGTTGAAGGATAGTAGTTCTGACCACCATGTGGTTGATAGACAGGTATTGCTAGACTTGTGCTCTCAATTGGCCTAAACTGAGAACAGAGGCAAGCCAGAACGCTTGCAGCAGGGATGGGATCTCACAGAGAGAATGGACTCAGACAGTACACAGAGGTCAAACTGCCTGGCTGGGCTGTGGTTTGGGTGCAGAAGTTGTGGATAAAGAAAACTCCAGGATGACTGCCAGATTAATGTCCTGCAGAACTGGGTGGTCATGTCCTCAAGAGGTCATCTCTCTTTCCTGGAGCAAAGAGAGGGTTGGGAAAATAACGTATGTCTAGGAGATAACCTGGGGAAAATGAAATAGGAAAACAAAGAGTTGAGAAGTCAAGGTTGGCAAAAGACAACATGTCTGGTGTCCCAGAATCTGAATTCTTAATGTTATCCACAGATGCTTCTTATCAAGTGTAAAATGTGAGATCCACTGGCCTAGATTACTTCCTAACAGCTCTGAGAAATCTGAAAAAATGATAATCCTGTTCCATGCAAGTAAATAGCATCCCCCTGGGTGAGATGTGCTTCCTGTTAGCCTGTACAAACCGAGGAGTATATTTTAGTAAAGTGGGAAAAAACCCAGATAATTTCCAAAATGCATACTTCTAAACATTTTTATTTGTTCTGGCAGCATTTTAGAGATTAAAAGTCTTAAGAGTTTTGTATTTTTTTTTTTGTCCAGAAGAGAGATTTGCCTCTGAGCAATTTGACAAACATTGAGATTCCTTTTAATCTGTTTCTTTCCCCTGTCATTTTCTCTGTATGTGTCTCTCTTCTCCTGTTTTATTTTGCCTTCTGCTTTTTTTTTTTTCCCTCTGCCTTTCTTCATCTTCTATCCACCCAGAAATGAAAAGTGTTTCCATTGTATACGTTGATTTAGTAGTTATGTATTTTTTTTCCTTGAGGGCACGTGTAGAATATTTCACTGTGGGGATTCATCCTTGTTGTTTTTGCCCAGTCGTGTCCGACTCTTTGCGACCCCGTGGACTGCAGCACGCCAGGCTTCCCTGTCTTGCTCTATATCCCAGAGTTTGCTCAGTTATACTGCGGTCAGAAATGCCTCCTTGTATCTTCTTGGTTCTGCCCATCGTGTTTCTGCTGCAGCTCGGCTGTGTGTCCTCTTCATTTCCAGACCCTGGCTGAAGAAGTGGCCCTAATGTGTCACATCTTAGATTGCGGCAAGGGGAAGAGAGCTGGATGTGATGTGATGACTCTTAAACCTTCTAAGTGGCCTGAGACACTTCTGCTCACCTTTCTTCGGTTATGAAACAAGCCACACCAAATGTCTGACTTAACGGGACAGGAAATGTAATCCTCCAGAGAGGATAGATTTATTTGGGAAAAGGTTGGTAGGAAGGGGCAGCACATATTGTCAATGCAATCAACCACAGCAACTTTATGGGGTTAATCTATTAATTAATTAGTGAAACACTTATAATGGTGTCCAGTGACCAGTGTCTGGTAAGTAATATATATGTGTTAGTTATTTTTAACAGAATCTAACATGAGTATAAGAAGAAGGAAGAAGAAATGTTTTCATTCACCCTTCAACTTTGAAAATCCAATGTGCATGCCAAGGACGGTACTGCTGAGAGTTAGAACAGTGTAGAAATGAAGGCCTTGGTCTCTGCCACATATGAACTGTATGTGCTGCGCTTAGTCATTCAGTTGTGTCTGACTCTCTGTGACCCCACGAACTGTAGCCTGCCAGGTTCTTCTGTCCATGGGATTCTCCAGACAAGAATACTGGAGTGGGTTGTCATGCCCTTCTCCGGGGGATCTTCCCAACCCAGGGATTGAACCCAGGTCTCCTGCATTGCGGGCAGATTCTTTACCGTCTGAGCCACCAGGGAAGCATATGAACTGTATGGTCCTGTGTAAAAAAAAATATGAAGAGAAAGGGATAATTGATGATTTAGATTTCTTGAAGGACTAAGATCCCCATCCCCAGGGTACCCAGGGAAAACTCCTATACCCAGTCCTGCCGCCCATTTGGTTTTTATTTGTTCAGCTCTTCCAGTAGCCTTTGAACTGTTTGCTTACAGTAAGCATGTCTTTTTTATCTTTGTACCCCCAGAAACTTCCACAGTGCTGTTACAGCATGAGGTGAACCTCTCGATTAAACTGATCTTCCTTTTTACAGTCTGGAAGTGGGATGGTGGTTTTGTCCTCTTCATCAGGAACAGTTTCCTTTTCCGAATCGAGTCAGGAATTCAGAGTACATGGATAAAGCACTGAGCAGTCTGTTAACTTCCGTACTGCACCCACCCAAAGCATTGCACAGGGGTATAAAGACAGCGCAAGGAAATGAGTCTTGGTTGCCAGAGAAGCTTCTTTGCACGGCTTGCCCAAGGCCACGCTTTGCTGCACAGGGAGCCTGTTATATTTATATTACTTAAGGGAGACAAATGCATTTAAATGAAAATACTTCATCTATTTGTGTTAATGCTCTGGTTTTAATGTTTTTCTTCTAGGTGCTTGCCTTGCAAGTTTTATTTTGGTAAGGACCATAGAGAGATGATATTTCTGGTGAGATGGGGAGCTATAATGTCTCAGGTTTTCAAACTGACATGCACATTAGTTTAGTATGGAGAAGGGTCCTCGTCTTAGTGAACTGGGACCAGAGTAGAGTGATTGTTCTGCTGATCCAGTCTCCTAGATCCCCCGGTTGCACAAACCAGACGTTAATGGGATAAGAGGGTCCACCCAGGTGACAGCATTGTTCTGTGTGGCAATGGCCTGTGTCCACAGTGGGTGATCAGCTAATGTCATCAATCTTGTAAGTCAGCAGACCTTGTAATTATCATCCCAAGAAAACAGGCTAGAAATGCCATCCCTTTCCTTTTCTTACCATAGATTTAGTACATTCTGTTTTGGGAAGGAGGTGCTTCAGACATGGGTATTGATATGGAAATGCCGTTTCACAGGGCTCTTTGTTTGGGGGATTCTTTTTTTTTTTAAAGCCAGTGACTATATCTTTATATTTCAAAATAAAGGCCCCCACCTGGGATGTGGTAATTATTAAAAACATAGAGCCTGAAGGGACTTTGGGTGTGGAGACCATATCTTTTAACTTTTGTCTTGAATAGACCTAAATTAATGAAAAATGGTGGCTGGGCTTCCCTGGTGGTCCTGTGGTGAAGACTCTGTGCTTCCAATGCAGGGGGCACAGGTTTGATACCGGGCCAGAGAACTGAGATCCCACATGCTGTGTGGCATGGCCAAAAAATAAATCAATAACATACAGAAAATAAATAAATAGAAATAGCCCTTACATTAAAAAAAAAAAAAAAAAGAGTGATGGTGATGTCACTTTCTCAGAAGCCCTCCTCAGCCCTCACAATTCTCGTGGGTCCCTGGGTGGACAGCGCAGAGGTTGTCCTAAGAGACCTGTGCCCCGCTCCCACCATCTCAAGCGCCTAGCCGCTGTTTGCTAATTCACGGCCGCAGCCCTGAGCGTGCCCTCAGTGCTGACTGCAGACCACGGTCCCCAGTGGACTTCAGAGACTTCAGGCAGCTAGAGGTCAATAAGAAGAGCTCTCTCCGTGGAGTCAGAAGGCTGGACTCTTGATTTCCTGCCACGATATTACAGCCTTGTGACCTCGGGAAAGTCGCCTAGCCTCTCTGGATCTCACCAGACAAGTGGTACAACCCATCTCACAGGGTGGCGGTACCACATAAGTGACTAGGAGGAAGCAGCACGTGCTACTGTTTCATCACGGTCTCCGTTCTCTTGGGAGCACAGAGGCTGAGACAAAGACTTGGGTTGGGCGCTTTGCTCAGGAGAGATCCCAAAGGTGGAAATGAAGGAGCAGAGAGGAGTGGGATGGAGACAGACCAACATGAGTGTCCATGGTCCAGGATTCCGCCGTGAGCAGGTTGTAAGTGGGGCTGGTGGAAGGTGCTGTGACGCGCACCGCCGAGAGCTGTCTGTCCCCTGGACGGGAGGTCAGGACATTTGTCCTTCAGCTCCATCCCTGCCCCTGTGGGCCAGCCCCCAGCGCATTTGTACCTCTTGTGCGCAGACAAGGAGAAGGCCGGGGAGCTGGCCCTGCTCGAGGCGGTAATGGTCAGATTGGGTGGGAGGCGGTGTGCCACAGTAACTGCCCGCCGCCCCCGTGGCTGAAATCTGAGCTTGGCTGAGCGGACGTGATGTGGGGCCTTGAAAGTGTCACCTGCTGGTGCGCCAGCCTGTGGTGGCGTGTTTACCCTTCACGTACATTTCCAAGATTAGCTTTTACCTTCTTTGGGCTTTCTTAATGGGTCCTAAATGTTGGGACTTGGAGAAGGAAATGGTAACCCACTCCAGTATTCTTGCCTAGAGAACTCCATGGCCAGAGGAGCCTGGTGGGCTGCTGTCCCTGGGGTCGCACAGAGTCGGACACGACTGAAGCGACTTAGCAGCAGCAGCGGCAGGAGCAAGTGCTAGGACTAGATCCTAGTCTTGGAAATTGAAAAATCGAAGTGAAATCAGGTGCTACTCTTCATTAACCCCCTCAGATTAGATTTTCTGTTTCGAATTAAGCAGCATTCCCCATTTCCTCCATGTTCTTTACCCAGACTCACCTGGATTCACTCCTCCTCAGACGCCTGGCCTGGGACAGTCTAGGGGCCATGACCCTGGTGGAGCCTCGAGCAGCGGAGAGAGTTTGCAGGTGGACCGACTGGGGGCCGAGTCCCGTAGCTGTGTGACCTTGACCTTGCAATGCTCTGCCTCTTGTTTGTAGACTTGGGTAAACTGGACCAGACTTATAATCCAAACCTAAATAAGATCATGTGTGCGATGTACTTCGTACCTCCTTCGTTCCCTTTTGGATTTCCCAGAAGGATGCATTTTCTTTTGGCTGGGAAAAAATATATGTATATTTTGTATTATTTTTACGTGCCTGTATGCATACATAGGTAGTGTTTGATTTACATCTGTTGCCTGGTGTCTTTTAGCTTCAAATGTGTCTCATTCACTCAGCTGCAAAAGGCAACATTCAGGTGTGTCTGCGCTCCTTCCTTTTCTTCCTCCATCTTCAATAAATTTACTCTGTCATTTATTTGTTCTTTTGCTTCTATGTATTCACTTCTTCATTCAGTTATATGTATTTATTACTTTACTGACCATCTTCCTGGATTGGTCCCATTCATTCTGTTGCTAAAATACTGCTTGTAACTCTCTTCACCTCCCCTACCATTTCTTCTTCTTGCCTCAGCCTATCTACTAATTTTTTATTTAATTCATTCAATTCTGTTTATTCACTGGCTGCTTGAGTTTTTTTGGTTTTTTCCTAGTACATTGAGTACCTTCTTGGTGTCAGATACTTTGCCTCATTGCTAGGGATTACCAAGGTGGCATGTTCTTTCTTAAAAGTCATAAAAGTGGAGGCACTGGGAATGAAAAAAAAAACAAACTGTAATGCAAAGAAGAAAATGATGATTTACAGTGTAAACGTACTGATGAATTGATGAGGAGGTGAACACTTCCATCTGGAACGGTCGGAGAAGGCTGAGGAGTGATGGATGGAGGTAGACCAGTTATGAGTGTGTATGAGCGAAGACTAGTGGAAATGTCTTATGGCTTTCTTAATCCCTGTTTCAAGCACAATATTAATTATGAGTAATGAACGAGACCTTTCAGTTCATAATTGGACAGTTTAAAATTCTGTTTTTTTAACATAAAAGGGTCACTTTACAAGGAAACACGAGTTGGAAATGTACTAGGAGGATGTTAGGAGAGCAGGCTCTAGTGTGTATCCTGATTAAAGTCTCTTTAGCTGAGTCTCTGTCAGCTTCCAAATCTGTCTTCAGTGCGAAACAGCAAGATCACATACTGAGATCCTAAAGCATAACATTTGTTTAAAGCCTTTATTGAATGTGTTACAATATCACTCCTGTTTTATGTTTGGATTTGGGGCTCTGAGGCGTATGGGATGCCAGGGGTGCTCCCGGACCAGGGATCAAACCTGCCTCCCTCAGGCTGGAAGGCAGAGTCTTAACCCCTGGACCACCAGGGAAGTCCTGGAATTGCATTTTAAATAATCAAAGAAAGATTAATTTGTATTAATTATATGCTGACAGTGGTAGGAAAAGTGCTAGTGTATTTTAGAAAGTTCTTTTTTAGAAAACAAGAGTAGAATCAGTATCTGCAAAAATATCGTTCTGCCTATCCCTGCGCAGATTGCCCTCATCGCTTGAAAAGTGGCTTCATGGAGAGACATTATCACGAGAAATCCTCAGACTGTCCTCCGCTCACCCCTCCTAAGCAGGGCTGTAAATTTATGACTTGTAGGAGAGATTTGCCAGGAAATTGTGGGCGAGATTTTTTTTCTCATCTTTTGTGGAGTCCTTTGTTCCTTTATCTGCCCTGGATTCATTCCTTTTCAAAACTGTCCTGCTCTGTTCTCTTGGACAGGGTGAACGTGTTCATTTTACGCTGTGATCACAATGTATAAAGATCCTGTTGAATGAGTTGCGGTGTCTAAGCTTTGTCATTGTTCCATTCCTAAGGGTGGGCTGGAGCGTGTAACTCAAACCATGCTGGGGAAAGAATTAAAAAGGAAGGGAGGGAGGGAGAGAGGCAGGGGGACAGGGAAGGGGGAAGAAAGGAAGGAGGGAGGGAAAGAAAGGAAGGAAGGGAGGAAGAGAAGGGAGAGAGAAAGAGACAGACTGGAAAGCAAGCCCAGAACGCAGCCACTTTGCGTCATTAGCAGCAGTGGTGGCTCAAGGTGAAAATTAGCCCTGTACTAAGACAGTCACACAAGCAGTGAACTCTGAGCCACACTTCTCATCCCCAGGAGGCTGCCAGGAGATGGTACCAAGTGTGGCTGATGTTAGGGAGAGAAGACACAAATAGCAGAGGTAAGCTCCCTTGGCTAATAGGATCAGTCGTGGCTTAACTTTTTCTGGAGTCTTTCTCTGCTCAGGCGAGGGTACCTCCCTCCCCCAGGTTCTCAGACCAAATCTGGGAGTCATCCCTGAGTCTTCTCTTTCTTGCTCCTACTTCCAGTTCACCTCCCAAACCAATCTCCAAGGACTGTTGACCCCACTTCTAAAGGATATCCCAAACCTCACCACCTCTGTTTCTACTGGTACCTCCCTGGTCCAAGTCATTTTCATTTTTTTGCCTTAAAGGCAAAGCTCTTCAGTACCTGTCCTTGTCTCACTGTTGATCTCTTCTGGGCCAGTGCATTCATAGCATCTGCAGTGAGTTTTAAAACTTAAATTCAGTCTCGTTCCCTTGTTGAAAACTTCCCAAGGGAAGGAGAGGATTTAAAGCAACATTTAGAGCAGATTTCAGATTCTAGAGAGGCTTTCCTAGTGACTCAGATGGTAAAGAATCTGCCTGTAACGCAGGAGACCTGAATTTCATCCCTGGATTGGGAAGATCCCCTTGAGAAGGAAACGGTTACCCACTCCAGTACTCTTGCCTAGAGAATCCCTTGAATAGAAGAGCCTGGCGGGCTGCAGTCCATGGGGTTTAAAAGAGTTGGACACAACTGAGCGACTAACACTTTCTAGAACTTTTAGGTTCTAGAGATTGTGATCTGGATTCTGTCTATACTGCAGCCTTCTCTCCTGCTACACACTCGCCCTTGGGCACAAGCTTCAGACATCATGAGCTTTTTCCTGTTCCTCCAACACGCCAGCCTTGTTTTTGGCTTCTGCTCTGGCTGTCCCCATTCCCTCATGTGTTTGCATGCTTGGCTCCTTCTCCAATGCACCGTCTCACTTAACAGCTCTCCATCCAACCTGGTACAAGGCCTGAATAGCGACGTCACCTCCAAGAAGCCTTTCTGGAACATTCTGCGCTGTAGCCAATCCTCTATTCCCATTCCTCACCTTGGTTACTTCTCATTGTATTATCCTGTTCTGCTTCCTTCATAGAACTCAACCCTGTCTGAATGTCTCATGTTCTTTCACTTTAGTTTTATCCTTCATCATCGCCCACCCCAAAGTCGCCTGTGAGCTCTGTAAAGGGGGAGGACCTGGTCTGTCTTGTTCCTTTCCACATCCTCCACACCTGGGATGGTGCCTATGCCAAGCTGATGCTCCATCACATACCTGCTAAGTTGTTTCAGTCGTGTCTGCCTCTGTGTGACCCTGTGGACTGTAGTCCCCCAGGCTCCTCTGTCCTTGGGATTCTCCAGGCAAGAACACTGGAGTGGGTTTCCATGCCCTCCTCCAGGGGATCTTCCCCACCCAGGGATCGAACCCCTGTCTCTTCCATCCACCTGCATTGTCAGGCTGGTTCTTTACCACTAGTGCCACCTAGAAAACCCATGGCCATTTGTTAAATATGCGGATAGACTCTCTGACGTGTGGCCAGGGGTCACTCGCAGGACCCTGTGAGCACGGAAAAGCAGAGTAGACGGTGAGCCGCAGGAAAGGAATGGCAGCCCCGAGATGGACACGCTGCACGTGGCGGGTCTGACGGGGGGTGTGTGTGTGTGTGTGTGCGCATGGGTGTGGATGTGCACACACGTGCACACGTGTATTCAGTCATGCCTGCCTCTTTGTGATCCCAGGGACTGTAGCCTGCCAGGCGACACTGTCCCTGGAACTATTCAAGCCCCATAAATAGCAGTGGGGTCTTTAGTGGGTTTTGACTAGAGTCTGGCCCCCAGGAGGAACCGTGGGCTCAAGCTGGATAACTTGGTGGCTTGGCTCTCTCACATACTCACGGGAAGCCCTCCTAACGCCGGGCCTCCAGAAGGCCTCCTTTGCTTTGCCCATCTGTTGCAGGAAGTGTGGCAGCTCTTCCCGAGTCCTGAGGATTCTGGAGAGGATGACATGATCTTTTTGAAATGTTTCACCAAACTGGCTCTATAAGTAAATATGATTTAAGCTTCCTCCCCCACTCCAAAATGAATTCTTTTGATAAAAAAACAGTTGTCAAAACGAAACACCTCTTACACTCTGTTGGGTTGTTGGCTCAAAGAAAACAAGCAGAACCTGAAATTTGGGGGGGAATGAATGAAATACTTGCGTTTGCTACTTCCCTGTCACCCTCCTTATTCTTTAGTTCCTTCCTTTTCTTCCTCACCACTGCTTTTACTTGCTGAATCTCTCCTCTCTGGAGAGGAAGATTCATAAAAATATATGGTGCTACAGGCTAAGGAAAGTGTGTGTCATAGTTCAGCTAGCCCAACCTAAGGTGCCAGTGGAAATAAGGTAAGTTTTTGGTCTTTAACTATTTTTTGGTGTTATTTAAACCTAATAAAGTCCATTATGTGTACTTGTCATATCATTTAGATGTATAGTCACATGCATTTCACTAGACCTTTCTAAAGGAGTGAATTTCATGTTTTTTATTCGTTGTAAGAGTCCTGATCCATGTGAGGCAAGTTCCAAGAGAAATCAGGTTGTTGTTCCTTCTCCCTTTCTGCACAAAGAGCAAGATGTCCAGTGATCACGGTGCAGGTCTTAGTCCCCGCTAGTCCCTGCCCTCCTACCCCCACAAAAAGTTCCTAAATGCTACCCACCCACTTTCAGAAATAGCACTTTGTGGAACATGGAAGGAATGCCTACTCCCTGCATATGAGCAAAACCATCTGGTTTAGTTGGTTTGGACAGGTCTTAGAAATATATTGACAAATTATTGAAATACGAAATATTTGAAAATTTTGTAGTTTTTCTGGTTATATTGCTCCTGGGGGGAATAACAAATTCATGTAATGTGAATGGTCTGTTAAAAAGAGAAACCAACAACACACAACTAAATAGATGCAAAGTGATTAAAATCCACAGTCCACTTTGTGAAGAAGTGTGCCTTTAGTAATGCTCACAGGTAGGTTTTCCCCACACACTTCCATTCCTGTCTTCCCAAGGAAGGAACATTCTGCTAATATCTGAGTGTCATCTTCTTTGAAGCCATCAGCAATGATTTCTCTCCCAAAGGGTACTTTTCTCCTAGTTTTCATCCTGATTTTATTCTTAGCTCTGGCCTCCTTGAGGTTGATGTAGGATAGGTCAAGAAAACAGCCTAGTTTGTGTCCTTCATCCACAATTTTCATTCTCTGTCCCCTGCTCATCAGAGAATCTTCTGTGAGACCAGTCTTAACTACATCCAGCCACAAGAGAGGATGCTAGCCGAGTTTGCAATGAGTTTGTACTGAATGGGCATTGGGTGTGGTCCTACTCAGAGGATTCACGGGAAGCTCTCTGTTCTCTAATAACGAACGGATTCAATGCTCCACTTCTGCGGATTGCTACAGCCCCACCATCTCTATCAGTTTTGCATCTTTACTGCAGTCATGGGTGTCATTACCTGGAAAATTCAGCTAGGGGGTGTCAGACAGCTTGTTAGTTTCCTGTATTTAGTCAAACATTGATGATCTCAGCAGTCTGAAGGATCAAAAGGTTACTTTGTGATCAATATTTATTACTTAAACTATAAAAAAAAGGAGACACGCATCTAATATGTACCCAGTTGCAGATCATACTTCTCCAAGTTGCCAAGAAGAAAAGGACAGTGCTGGAAAATCAATTGTTTTGATTATATATATATATATTTAAGTTCTTACGAGTTCCATTTTAAATCTCAGCTTAAAAATGATTTCTTCCTTATCTGTACCATCCTTTACTTAACAGTAAAGAGCTCTTTCCATTCATTGTTTTACTGACACTTTGTGCTTGAACCTGCCAGAGAAGTTGTCCCAGACTATCTCCTCTTATTCCTGTCACTTGGTCTGTTTCGACTTTCAGCTGGTGTCTGCTTCTTGCATCACTTATCTACCCATTTTTATGCTTAGGCTACCGATTAGGTGTGCTCTTCCCCTCTATTTGTGAACATTTCCAGCTGAGTTTAAACCTCACTTTCCTTCTAGTAGGACAAATTGGCCTTTTGGCTTGATTAAAGATAAATGCCATTGACTCTTCACTTTTGAAGGCCAAGCGTTTTCCAGAAGCCCACTGAGATTTCTCTATTTATTGCTTGAAAAATAAATATCAAGCAATACTTGTTTCTCTGCCATTTTAAGGAAATGAGTGTGAATTTTTTCCCCCTACTCTTAGAGCAGTGAGTGTTAGGGGGGTTGGAGGTATCAAGTAAAATCAAACTGTATCAAGTATAATCACACTTCTTTTTTCACATTTTTAATCATAGTCCATCATATCCTAAAGTTTTAGAGTCAGAGTTTGAATTTAGCCATAGTCAGTATTTCACGGATTCCAGAAGTACTTAACTTTAAAGTATCAGTGGCATTTAAGATGCGTTGGGCTGAGGCAAAGGTTTTACGTCTTTGTGGCTGACATGGCACTAATGTAGCCATGTCCTAAACTGACGATGTTTGTGTTAGCGTTTGTCCCTTTTATCTTGTCCCAATCCTAAAAATTGAGTGATGTGCAGAAATTGTCTAAAGATCAGATGCCACCTGTCAGAGCTCTTTAAATAGCCTGTATTTGTAGCAGTTTTGCCTCCGTAGCCAATATTTTCCACATCTTTCTTTACTTTATTCTCTCCTATTGAAGCATTTGCCTGTAGAACAAAGAGGATAAAAATATAAAAAAAAACAAAGGCAGATTTGTTTCTTCTGAGAACATCTGTTCTTGCTTCAAAAGTCCCCATGTGATGTGTGGGTCCCTTTCCTCAAGGCCCACAGAGTTTGCTGTTGTAAAGCGGACACATATCACCCCTAGACCTGAACTTAATGAGATCATGAACAGTGCTACATAACCAGCTGAAATGGAGGAAAAAAACCTGTTACAGTGTATGCATTTTAGATAATATCAAAGACAGGCATACTTAACGGAGGCTAAGACTGAGTATTAAATTGTTTGTTATAGAATTACTTTTTTTTTCTCAAGATTCACTGGTCTCATGGCATCGTTATTGAATTCTGGGTATATGTGGTCCATTCTAAGTTTCTTCACCGAATTCTCAGAATTTTTATAAATATGGATTGCCCTTGGAGTATAGGTACATTCTGAAAAATATTAAACACAAATTACCTGCTGAAGACCTTGGGATTAAAAGAAACCTTTCCACTTTGAGAGCCTGTTTGAGTTTCAAGAAGGAAATTTCACCACACTGAAACTACTATCATAACTCTTAATAACCAGAGCTTAATAGAAATGTTAATTACTCAACATTAAAGGATCTAATTTAAAATTACCCAGCCTAAAAGATCTCTACTCAAATGATATTCTGTTTTCTTTTCTCCCCTAGACAGCATAGAGTATCTTCAGTCTTGGAGGTAGAGGAATGGGAAGACTGGCTAGTGAAAGTTATATAATAAGTTTCAAAATTACTTAGATAAGAGTATGCTGACCTTATTTTGATCGTTTCCAAAGAAATAAAGATCTAAGTAGACATCAGTTATTCAACAAGCACTCATTAAAGCGCCTACTGTGTGCTTGGACCTGTGCTCCTATATGCTGGAGCTGAGTGTGTGGTCTTCTGAAATATTACAGATGCCTAACATCTGTAGATGCCAATCCGTGTATTGCCCAGTTAGATGTTTCATCTCCTAATTTTTTTGCAAGTTATTCCAGAAATAAGACTTTCCATGTACTGACTGACTAATGTAGGAAGATTGAAGCAGCATCTTTCTGCAAGGGCTCAGCTATGTCTGTAGAGAGAGCAAACTTTTTCTAAGAATTCTGGTTCTACACAATCTTCTTTGTCTTCTCAACTTACATCTCAATTCCATAGTGAATGAAACATGATATTCCTCTACCCTTCATCCCTAACTGAAGTGTTTTGATGCCTCAGTGTTTGTCTTGCCAACGTCTGCCCCTAAATACCAACATTCATTGTAACACCCGGTTCTTCCAAGGACTCACTTGAACATCATCTTGAGCATCTTGATTATGAATCTTCTGGGACAGTTTGGTTTGTTGCCTTATTTAGTGGCACATTTTAGAATATTCTTTTGACCTAAACAGGTTCCATTTTGGAATTTTGCATTATTTCATTTTTTAGGTCTTTGTATCTTTTTGGAAGATGATGAACAGTGAATAAATCTGAGGCCCATTGTATTCCCTTCAGGAGCATTGTTTATAATGGAGTTTAGACCTTGACATTATTATTATTGTAATGATTACTGTTTGATTCATATAGTCACTGAATTCTGGTAAGACAATGGGTTAATGGAAATGTCAAATTAAAAACATAGACTGCAGAACTCTTCTCGTCCAATTGGTGGATACTCTCTGAAAGCCAGACTGGTGTATTATGCCTGAGTGATCAAATGGTTCTAAAAGAATGTATAATGAATTTCCTATTTCTTCGAGAAATTTACCTGAAGTCTAAGACTTTGGGAAACAGAATGACAGCTGACTACTATTTCCTGTAAATATTGCCATTGCCATTTAAAATGTCTTGCACCTACAGATAAAAGAGGATACTTCTTTGTTATTGCCCATTATGATTCAGTTGAGATTTTGCATCGGGGACTTCAGCAGAGTGTCCCTGAGACTCAGATGGGCTCTGGAGGGGGATGACTGCTTGAGCATTGCTGGGACCATATGCACCAGTGTGGCTTTGACAACTCTGATGCCATGAACACTGCTTTTAAGATTGGCCCTAACTTTGGCACTTACCACTGCCCTTAGGCAAAGGACCAGAGACCCTGTATGCGGGGCAGAAGCTCAACGACAATGAGTGGCACACCGTCCGGGTGGTGCGGAGAGGAAAAAGCCTTAAGTTAACCGTGGACGATGATGTAGCTGAGGGTGAGTAAGCTCTGCGAACTTTGTCTCTCTCTGCTCTCAGACTCCTCTTGGTCATTCAGTGAGCAAAGGGCTTTTTGTCTTGCAAACCTTGTATTTTGCTAAACAGAAGTCACATGTCTTGTTCTGTGTTGACAAGCTCAGGTAAGACTAAGAAGATCTGCCTCTATATTTTCAGAATCCCTTTTCATTGATCTGTATTGCAGAACTCCTCCACTACTGTGGTTACGTATTGATGAGGCTCTCTCCTTAGGCGTAGAGTGTGTGTCTGGAGAACGGATGTCGAGTTCTAGAGATCCTTCTATTATTAAGTTACTCAAAACCCACTTCTCAGTCATCCCAAGTGCTAGTTCCTTCCCTTCTGAATGAGTCACTCTCTAGTAGAGGGAGATGGGTAAACCAGAAATTCAAAACTTTATAGGTACAAGTAAGTATCAAAAGCAGTACATGACACTTAGAAGGTGCTGAATAATTACTCATTTATTTAATAATTTATTTAGTCATTATTAATTGACTGCCTACTGTCTCCCAAATCCTGCTTTAGACGGTGCTGGGAATGTGGTGGTGGGCAATTAGGCAAGTCCTGGGTCTGGTGGAATTTACATTCTAGGAGGACAAGGAATAAGTGAATGAATCTTTACATACATAAATGAACATTCAGAGCCTCACTCAAGCAGTAAGCATTTCTTGATAGCCTGGCATATGTCAGGAATATGCTAGGGATTATAGAAGTTAAAAAGGAAGCCCACACGATTACCTGTTTCCTTCAACAATGAATCAATTTTGTGTATTAGATAAGACTTGGGAATTTGAAAATAAGACAGGGAATATATAATGAGATTCTAATTTGGGTGGGTAAGATTATAATTTTCAATCTGGAGAGAAAAATATCAACTTGAGCTGGAGAAATCTGGAGTGGTTTATGAAGGTAGATCTTTGGGCAGAATTTGATGGATCATTTTAAGATCTAGGGCAGGAGAACAGAGAAGGCAATGGCACCCCATCCAGTACTCTTGCCTGGAAAATCCCATGGACGGAGGAGCCTGGTGGGCTGCAGTCCGTGGGGTCGCCGAGTCGGATACGACTGAGCGACTTCACTTTCACTTTTCACTTTCCTGCACTGGAGAAGGAAATGGCAACCCACTCCAGTGTTCTTGCCTGGAGAATCCCAGGGACAGGGGAGCCTGGTGGGCTCCTGTCTATGGGATCGCACAGAGTTGGACACGACTGAAGCGGCCTAGCAGCAGCAGCAGCAGGGCAGAAGAGAGAAGGCATCTTTAATGCATCTTACATGATGCATTTTAAAATTTATACTCTCCAATATTCCAGAGCAGTGCATATCTCTTATGCAGACTTCTTGTCCATGTGGGAAAGGAAAATATCAGGGAGGATGGGGTATTATGTGGAGTGCTGTTGGTGTCAGGAGACTTGGGCCTTGATGCTGATTCTCTGCAGGATTTTGTGAAAGTCACTTACCATTTCTGGGCCTGCGAGATGAAGTCAGGGGCCTAAGCCATATCTACAGCATCTTCTATGAATATAACAGTCAAATTTGAGTCAGGATCCTTTGGTTTAATAGTCACTGTCACTAAAATGCCTTATACCCTTGGGATAGAAATAATGCTAAACCTCCCTTTCCTCATTTCCTCATTTTGAAATTCTGTTAAAACTTCAAACTTCTAAACTTGAAATTCTATTATTGCTAAGGCTGTCTGTAGCATTAAGTTTCTGTGATGTTTGGTTCTGTAATTTAGTTTTATAACTAACTTTATGAGCCTGAGAGTCTGTGCTTATGGAGTTGGGCCGTGCAGTGAGCCATGTACGTGTGTGTCTGCAGGTAGAAGTGTGTGTGTGTGTGTGTGTGTAAGTCAGGAATGAGAACCTGGATACAGGCAGAAGATCCACATACATCTAGTGCCCAGCCGGCATTAGATGCTGGCTTAGCTGTTCTATACATATCAGCTCCTTTAATCTTCTAAAGTACACCATTGCCTTGCAAGTCGACTGTTCTGGTTGTCATTTTACGTAAGGGGAACATGAATTTAGAGGCAGGTGTAAGAGTAAACTCTAAATTCATGTCTGTGTGATTTTACCCCATCAAACTGCTTGCTAGACTTCACAGTTTATCCTAATAAAATGATTTGTCTTACACCATAGGTACAATGTAGTGGAATGGATTGGTGTGAGGTGAGGAATACCTTTCAGAAGGTAGACAGTAGTACCCACCTCCTTTCTTCCGTCAGAGAAGACAAACAGAACTGCAACAATAAGCCATTACCCTCCAATTGTGCAGAGACATAACTTAGTAGTGGGGAGTGAAGTTAACTCTTCTACATGCCTGAAGGGTAACTGAGCTTTATGTAATGAATATAGCAAAGAGATGTAAAAATGATTGTAAGCTTTAGGACCCACAGCCAGCCTGAGTTAATTATTCAACAACTCCCCGTGAGGGAGTGCAGAGAGGAGCCCTCAAAGGCAGCTGTGATACACCCCACTTCCCTTGCTGACTTCTCTGGGTTCAGTCCAGTAAAGCCAACAGTGCTCTTTGCAGCGTGTTTTGAACAAACAGCCACTAGATGGCGACCTCACCCCTCTCTCTGTAGACAGTGCGTTCCATTTATTTCCATAGGGAAATTATATGCCCTGAAATCTAAGAACTGCAGGACTGAGGATACAGTAATGTATATTGCCTCCCTCAGTCAGTATTCTTTTATAGAAATTTTAGAATAAAGGTAATTATAAAGTGTGCTTTCTCTTAACCACTAATAATTAAACTGCAGGATTAAGTCATGCCCAAGTCATCTAGTAATTTGATATTAGAAATTAACGAACCCCACAATACCCCCTACTTTGCTGCTGATGGGAAAAAAGGAACCATGCAGAAAAGAAATTTGGGAAAAGAAAAGAGCTATTTTGCTTATGAGCTGCAGTCTTGGGTTGCTTCTTACAGTGATAAGGGGTTTGGGAATTTTAATTTTAGCTCACAGAAGTCATAAAATCAGGCAATGAAACTAAAATACCACACAGTCCTCAGGTTATTAAATAGTGTCTTACTGACTTATTTAGTAATGCCTTTCATGCTGCTTAAGGTCCCCCAGGATGTCAGATTTTCAGCTAGTTTGTACAAATGGATGCAAAGAATAGGTCAGACTCATAAGAAATCAGAAGCTAGGAAAGAAATAGTCCTCAGCCTGGTGGTTTTCATTTATTGTAATATAATTTGTTCCTGGAAAAATACTAAGTTCAGTTGACAGTTAATCAAGATTGGTTGATTGATTGGCTGAGCTGGATTTCTATTATTAAGAAGAAATTAGGGACTTCCCTGGTGGTCCAGCAGCTAAGATTCTGTGCTCCCGATGCCGAGGGCCTGGGTTCGATCCCTGGTCAGGGAACTAGATCCCACAGGCCACAACTAAGATCTAGCACGGCCAAGTAAAAGTAAATACAAAAAAAAAAATCTTTAAAAAAGAACAAATTAACAGGCTACATCACTTGAGTTACGCTCCTCAGCATGGGGACCCAAAGCTACAGGAACTGCCCACTTCTCCTGGAGCTTATTTCTGATATAGAATTTCACCTTTTCTTTTCTTTTTAAATTGTATTCCTCCGGTCCACGTTAGCATTTTCCTTTCCTTCCCTCACCCTGTGTATATATCTATATATCTATATATCTATATATATATATACACCACACCAAGCTGTAAAGCATCATTTTCCAGGAAAAACTTATCATGTTAATAAAAAAAAGGAATGTTGAGATCAATTTGCATACAACAGGTTAAACAAAATGCAGTAGAATTCTTTACTGAAAGACCTGTGAGGAGCCTTTAATATGCTAATATCCCTTGCTCATCATCAAAAATTGCATATACAGTGTTTGCCCAATTTATTCGGCACCAGAACTTTTTTAAAATTCCTAAAGCATTTTACTTTACTAGCTTGTGAGATGAGTGCAAGAAAGCAAAGAAGAACTAGAGCCTCTTGATGAAAGTGAAAGAGGAGAGTGAAAAAGGTGGCTTAAAACTCAATATTCAGAAAACTAAGATCATGGCATCTGGTCCCATCACTTCATGGCAAATAGATGGGGAAACAGTGGAAACAGTGACAGACTTTATTTTTGGGGGCTCCAAAAATCACTGCAGATGGTGACTGCAGCCATGAAATTAAAAGATGCTTACTCCTTGGAAGAAAAGTATGACCAACCTGGACAGCATATTAAAAAGCAGAGACATTACTTTGCCAACAAAGGTCTGTCTAGTCGAAGCTATGGTTTTTCCAGTAGTCATGTATGGATGTGAGAGTTGGACCATAAAGAAAGCTGAGCACCAAAGAATTGATGCTTTTGAACTGTGGTGCTGGAGAAGACTCTTGAGAGTCCCTTGGACTGCAAGGAGATCCAATCAGTCCATCCTAAAGGAAATTGGTCCTGAATATTCACTGGAAGGACTGATGTTGAAGCTGAATCTCCAATACTTTGGCCACCTGATGCGAAGAACTGACTCATTGGCAAAGACCCTGATGCTGGGAAAGATTGAAGGCAGGAGGAGAAGGGGAAGACAGAGGATGAGATGGTTGGTTGGCATCACCGACTCAATGGACATGAGTTTGGGTGAACTCCCGGAGTTGGTGATGGACAGGGCAGCTTGGCGTGCTGCAGTCCACGGGGTCAAGAAGAGTCAGACATGACTGAGCAACTGAACTGAACTGAAAGCATTTCACAGCATATACGCCTGAAAAATGTTGATATATCATGGAGAAAAGGGTGTGAGAGTGGTAGATCTGGAGGATTGTGGGCAAAATGTGCATTCTCTGCTAAGCTTTATAAGCCTTTGGTTTCTTGACTTCTCTCCCCCAATCTGGGAGGTGTGGGTGGTCAAGCCTCTCCCGTTATTTCTTTGCTCTCAGTGTTGGCCAACTCTTAAAGCTGACTCCAAAGCAGATGTCTCACATGCAGCCTCCTTCCCTGGATGTGAGGGATGCTTGCTGCGCTCCAGCTCCTCCGCCAGTGTGGGGCACAAGGAAGAGGCAGGGAGCGGTCCCTACTTACAAAGAGCTTGTGTTCTGGTGAAAGAGAGAAAGCAATAAGTGAAGTCACCAGGAAATTCTTAGCAGACGTCAGAGAAAAGGAAAAAATGAAAGCTGTGTGATTAGTTCATAGCTAACGGACCGTGTTCTGTCCTTTATACGTCCTGATACATTTCATCCTGATAACTTCATGCTGATTTCACAGGGAAACTGAGCCACAGGAAAGTTATGTAACCCAGGCAGTCAAGCCTCAGAGCGTACATGTTCATCCACTTGTGGAAAGTTACAGCTTGAACTTGGCTGAAATTTTCAGTAGATTTATGCTCTCAACAAACTCCAAACTCCAGGGCTGGTCTGTAAACTGCTTGCTGGCCAACAGTGAACTATGGCAGTGACTGAGTGAACAGGAGCCAGGGAAGCATGCCTATCCTGGGAAACGTAAGGAATACATTCAGTTCAGTTCAGCCGTTCAGTCGTGTCCGACTCCTTGCGACCCCATGGACCACAGCATGCCAGGCCTCCTTGTCCATTGCCAACTCCTGGAGTTTACCCAAACTCATGTCCATTGAGTCGGTGATGCCAAGCAACCATCTCATCCTCTATCGTCCCCTTCTCCTCCTGCCTTCAATCTTTTCCAGCGTCAGGGTCTTTTCCAATGAGTCAGCTCTTCGCATCAGGTGGCCAAAGTACTGGAGTTTCAGCTTCAGCATCAGTCCTTCCAATGAATATTCAGGACTGATTTCCTTTAGGATGAACTGGTTGGATCTCCTTGCAGTCCAAGGGACTCTCAAGAGTCTTGTGAGTTAGATGGATGATACAATATTCGGCCCCTGCAAAGGAGTGTAAACTCATCACAGCAACTTCTGTGTGGAAATTTCACCAGTTAAATTCCACCCACAGTTTTTCCTGGACAATGATGTGAGGAATGAATGAGTCAAGTGTTTTCTCCAGAAACAGTGTATCTGTACCAGAGAAGTTATGGGCTTTGGGATGCATGATACATACGTGTTCAGTTCAAGGGGTCTACCATTTACCACCTGTATCACCTGTGATAAATTGCTTAACTTTGCTAAGCAAAGCATCTTCACCTCTGAAGCAAGATAGCAATGCCTACCTACAGCATTTTTTTGTGATTGTGACATTTGATGGTGGTTACAGAGTGCCTGGCATATTGGGACTCTTCAGTAGTCTTGATTTTTCCCTATTTTTTTTCCTCCCAAGTTACTCTTCTTTCCTCTGAAATTTGAAAGTAGCTGCTATGAAGCATGCATGTATTCTTGCCTTAAGTGGAGGGAGTTTTAGTTTACAGACTTCAAAAGAGATGAGTGAAAAGTTTCCCAGTTATTAATATTGATTAGGTGATGGAAGGACTGATGCTGAAGCTCCAATACTTTGGCCACCTGATGCAAAGAACTGACTGACTGGAAAAGACCCTGATGGTGGGAAAGATTGATGGCAGGAGGAGAAGAGGACAACAGAGGATGAGATGGTTGGATGGTATATCCAACTCAATGGACATGAGTTTGGGCAAGCTCTCGGAGTCGGTGATGGACAGGGAAGCCTGGTGTGCTGTAGTCCATGGTGTCGCAGAGTCAGACATGACTGAGCGACTGAACTGAACTGATACACAGATTTTTTATAGAGTATTTATTTGCTTTGGCAAATAGTTTGGCCAAGTTTCAAGCTTAAGCAATATCCTCAATGCTTTTTCCAGGTGTATAAGCTCTTTTTTCCTTGAATATCCATCTGTGGCCAAATGAGTTATTTTAGCACATGGTAAAGCCAGTTCACTTTTTTAAAACTTTTTTTTATATTGGAATATAGTTTATTAACAGTGTTGTGTTAGTTTCATGTGTATAACAAAGTGATTCAATTATCCATACACATGTATCTATTCTTTTTCAAATTCTTTTCCCAATTAGGTTGTTACCTATTATTGAGCACAATTCCCTATGCTATATAGTAGGTTGTTGTTGGTTATTCATTTTAAATATAGCAGTATATTTTCTAATTAGTGGAGAAGGAAATGGCAACCCACTCCAGTACTCTTGCCTGGAGAATCCCGGGGACAAAGGAGGCTGGTGGGCTGCTGTCCATAGGGTCGCACAGAGTCGGCCATGACTGAAGTGACTTAGCATGCACGCATGCATTGGAGAAGGAAATGGCAACCCACTCCAGTATTCTTGCCTGGAGAATCCCAGGGACAGAGGAGCCTGGTGGGCTGCCGTCTGTGGGGTCACACAGAGTCGGACACGACTGAAGCGACTTAGCAGCAGCAGTAGCAGCATATTTTCTAATTTGGTCCCATGTCAACTTTTCCACTCCCTTGTCTCTCCTAACCCCCACCAACTTCTAGCTGAAGCTCTCTGAGTTATCCTAAACTTTAAATCTGTTTGCATCTCTGGGCTAAGTCCTCTAAGTTCATTGTTAGCCTCCTTTTTCTTACTTACAGGATTTCCCTGGCGACTCAGATGGAAAACAATCTGCCTGCAATGCAGGAGACTTGGGTTCAATCTCTGGGTCAGGAAGATCCCTCTGTTTAAGGGAATGGCTACCCACTCTAGTATCCTTGCCTGGAGCATTCCATGGACAGATAAGCCTGGTGGGCTACAGTCCATGGGGTCTCAAAGAGCTGGACATGACTGAGCAACTAACACTTTCTTACTTATGCACACCTTCCTTCGATCTCTCTTTTAGCTCAGTCAACACTGTATGATTTTTCTGCTTTATGAAATTCATGTTTTGGAGAGCAGAGTTTCCTAACCCCTCAATTGTAGAAGCTGACTTATCCATACTTCTCTAAAAGCTCCCAGTTGACCTCGTCATTGTCTCTTTAGATTCCTTTCAGAACTCCAGTCTTCACTAGGGGTCATCCCTTTATCCCTTCTTAGTTCTCATCACTGATCTTTTTTTTCTAAATTTTTACTCTAAGAATGAGCATGAGGACTAGCGTCATCATTATTCAGTTCCTGGGCCCTCATCGAGATTGGCTATGGTTTCCCCTCCCCATCATTGTCCAGCCCCAGCTCCCCGCCTCTAGCCCTGGTATGCACAGCTGTGGCCACATTGACATTGGGTATTTATTTTATCACTTCATAGTTTTAGGTCATGTGAATTTAGATTATGCTAATTGCATTTTCACGACCAGTCCAGTTTTCAGTACTAAAGCATTTCATCCAGTAATTCATTCTTCTAGTTATTCAATTGCTAGCAGGTTTATGTTGCATTTTGATTTTTGTCCTATCACAATTTTGTATTTAAGTTAACCAACATCATCATTTTATTTTTGCTTATATGAAGAGGACAATTTGTCACTAGTTGTTAAAACACCACAAAGGAGTTCATAAAATGTAA
This sequence comes from Cervus canadensis, assembly GCF_019320065.1. Taxonomy (NCBI): domain Eukaryota; kingdom Metazoa; phylum Chordata; class Mammalia; order Artiodactyla; family Cervidae; genus Cervus; species Cervus canadensis. The sequence continues at coordinate 84,556,491 of NC_057391.1, forward strand.
ATTTGATTTTTGCGCTTATGAGCAATTCTTTCAGCTAGGTCTGAGAATGCTGCCAAAGAGGTGAAATTAATATTGAGCATCCAAAGGTGTGATCTGGTTGAAGGTCCCAGATGTTGAAGTTTAAGGACCCAAGAAAATATGATCCCCTCCCCTGCTTTTATTTTTGCCACCTGAGTTCTATACCAATTGAGAAAAATAAATGCTAGTCTGGTGGAAATGAACTATCATTTTTATTAGTGATAGCACTGATGTTGAAATATGTGGTTTACATGTACTGGATTTCAGATTTAGAATTGCCCTCCAGAACGCTATTTCAGGACTGGAGTAGGAATCTCCACTGAAGCAAACCTGCTCCTCCAACAGCCATGCAGCAGATAAATGAGTGACATAAACTGATGTTTCTCAAGGCAGCTTGTTCCCATAAAGCACATGCCAGGGGCTGAGCTATGGACATATGGTTTCTCTTTGCAGACTGTCCTTATATTTCAGATTTTGTCACTCTTTTTCCTCTGGAAAGCTATAAAAGAGGGAATAAAGAGATACTAGTGTGTCTTGCTAGTGAAATTTCTTCAAAGTGGAAGGTCATAACAGGAGAAAGAAGGAAGAGGGAATTCCCTTTCTCTTCCTTCTGCCTCTGGGGTGTTACAACTTGGTTTGTTAAATTTTAATATGATTTATCCAAATAAATGTTGAGAGAGCCACCTTCTAGTTTGACCACATTAATGCTGTTTTCCTTGATTTTGTTACTAAAATGTGCTGTCTCTTTGTATTTATTTCAAGCCCTCCTAATTACCCTTGCCCCAGCCACTCACTATTTCTGGGTAAACCAGGTAATGGGAGGGCTAATAGATTATTTGTATCAGCTGGAGATTCTTTAGTTGCACGTGTAAGACACCCAACTCAAATGTTTTAAGCATAAAGGGCAATCTGTGGCCACATAGCTTTTAAAAGCCCAGGTTTGGTTGACTAGATCCAGGTCTTAAAATGACATCACCCTGCAGAAACCATCTTTCTCCATTTCGTGGTATCATCTGGGTCGGCTCTCTCACCAGGGAGGCCCTCTCTCCCCAGTTATCTTGGCCTCCAGCAGCCCTGGGTTTCTTCTTTCCCCTTCAGCGAGCCTTGTTTGCAAAGAATCTCTCTTTCCTAAGTGTTCCAGCAAGAACATGGGGGTGAGTTGGGTTGCTGCTAATTCAGTGTTCTAAGTATAGTCCCTAGACTAATCACAGAAGCAGCACCTTGAAACTTGTTAGGAATGCAGATTCTCAGGCTGCACTCCAGAGTTTTGAATAATAAACTCTAAGGGTGGGGCTCAGTGAACTGTGTGATTGAGATGCATGCTTTAGAAGACCAATTTGTTAGTCCGTTGACCACACTCTATGTCTAGGGGGATAGAATACCTTGAGTGGTTCAGATTGGGTAACTTGATTGTTTCAGGAGCTGGGATGGGGGTCACCTTCATCCAGCCTCAGTGGTTTAAGGGTGGAGTGGGGAAGGTAGCTTCCCAAAGGAAAATTAAATGTAATTATGAGACAAATCAACAGTTGCTAATCAGATAAAATTAATATGTTCTACAGTAGTAATTTTTTCCCCAAGCACTGGGTGATGGATTATTGTACCAAGAAATATTTGGTAATGAATAAGGCTGGCTTATTTTATCTTTACAAGGGTTAAGGCAACAAAACCTTTTCTTCTTACAGTATGTATTAGTACTCCATTGTTTTCCTGAATGGAGCAAATGAATAGATTCATCCTTTAACTTGAGTTGCCCATGATTTCATATCTTCCTTTATAGGAGGCACCTTCTGTGCGGCTGCAGGAAGGCATGGGCTGCAGGGCACAAAACTCGGATTGGCCCAGTAATCAGCTCCCCCACTGCAGCCAAGTCAGATATCCGCTATACTGAGTATTTCCTTTTCTGGAACTGAATGTTTTGTGTAGAAATACATTAGACCTACAGGCTATCGTAAGGATGCTATGCATAACACGGTCACTTTTCCCGTTTGCATCTCATCTTGTGATTTTTTCACAGGTACGATGGTGGGAGACCACACCCGCTTGGAATTCCACAACATTGAAACTGGCATCATGACTGAGAAACGTTACATCTCCGTGGTCCCCTCCAGTTTCATCGGCCACTTGCAGAGCCTTATGTTCAACGGGCTGCTCTACATTGACCTGTGCAAGAACGGAGACATCGACTACTGTGAGCTGAAGGCTCGCTTTGGGCTGAGGAACATCATCGCCGACCCCGTCACCTTCAAGACCAAGAGCAGCTACCTGAGCCTGGCCACCCTCCAGGCCTACACCTCCATGCACCTCTTCTTCCAGTTCAAGACCACCTCCGCTGACGGCTTCATTCTCTTCAACAGTGGTGATGGCAACGACTTCATCGCCGTTGAGCTAGTCAAGGGGTAAGTGGACGACAGTGCCTAGTTTGTACTAGGCATCTTAGCACCAGCCCTGCATAAGATATGGGCATGAAAAGAGTGTCCGTTCTACTTTCTATTCCTGATACATGCTCTCACCCGCATTGATTAAAAATGTCTGTGTAATGATTAAGGCTGGAAGGGAGAGAAATTCATGAGTTTATTGAAAGATCCCCTGCTAACTCAATACTCTCAAGCATTTTATTATGAAATGTAGTCCTTTATTTTTTTTTTAATTTTATTTATTTTTTTTATTAGTTGGAGGCTAATCACTTCACAACATTTCAGTGGGTTTTGTCATACATTGATATGAATCAGCCATAGAGTTACACGTATTCCCCATCCCGATCCCCCCTCCCACCTCCCTCTCCACCCGATTCCTCTGGGTCTTCCCAGGAAATGTAGTCCTTTAAACCTACGGGAAAAAGGAATTATTTTTGCAAAACAGGGATATGGGCTGTGGGGCAGTGAATTTGTGCCACCAAATTCACGGGAAGAAGTGAAATATATTTTCAGTACTACCATTATCCCATATCTGCAAATTTTAAAAAGCTGTTCTTGGTCCAAGATATTTTACTACTGAGTGTTGGGATGTAGTTAAAACAAAAGCCAAAAAAGAGACCAAAACCCAAAACACAGATCCCTGAATGACTGTGAATTTAAATGTCGCCCCCTAGTGTTATGCAGTGTTCCAGCTGCTGTGCTTTGCGATTCGGGATTTTCACTTGGTCAGTTCAGTTCAGTCGCTCAGGCGTGTCCGACTCTTTGCGACCCCATGAATCACAGCACACCCGGCCTCCCTGTCCATCACCAACTCCCGGAATCTACCCAAACTCATGTCCATCGAGTCGGTGATGCCATCCAGCCATCTCATCTTCTGCCGTCCCCTTCTCCTCCTGCCCCCAATCCCTCCCATCATCAGGATCTTTTCCAATGAGTCAGGTCTTCACATCAGGTGGCCAAAGTATTGGAGTTTCAGCTTCAGCACCAGTCCTTCCAATGAACACCCAGGACTGATCTCCTTTAGGATGGACTGGTTGGATCTCCTTGCAGTCCAAGGGACTCTCAAGAGTCTTCTCCAACACCATAGTTCAAAAGCATCAATTCTTCAGTGCTCAGCTTTCTTCACAGTCCAACACTCACATCCATACATGACCACTGGAAAAACCATAGCCTTGACCAGGTGGACCCTTGTTGGCAAAGTAATGTCTCTGCTTTTTAATATGCTGTCTAGGTTGTAGTGTTAAAGAAATAGATTCAATGAGTATAGAACTAAAATGCAGTCTGACGGAATAGGATCTGACTGTTCTTTAAGATCCCCTGGAGAAGAGCATGGCAACCCACTCCAGTGTTCTTGCCTGGAGAAGCCCATGGACAGAGGAGCCTGGCGGGCTGCAGTCCTTAGGGTCGCAGAGTCAGGCACGGCTGAAGCAACTTAGCACACATTGTTTATTCTTAACTCAAGCTTTAGTTTCTCTCGCATGATGCCAGTCTCTCTCGGGGCATTTGAAGCCCCGGTGTCAGTTACATATACGTTGCCATTAAACCGCATTAAACTCCTCCAGGCAATCTCAAGTCTTCGGGTGTTTGTGATCCCTCACAGGTACATACACTACGTGTTTGACCTCGGAAATGGCCCCAATGTGATCAAAGGCAATAGTGACCGCCCCCTGAATGACAACCAGTGGCATAACGTCGTCATCACCCGGGACAACAGTAACACCCACAGCCTGAAAGTGGACACGAAGGTGGTCACTCAGGTTATCAATGGCGCCAAAAATCTGGATTTGAAAGGTAAACCTCGTAAAGATGTTTATCCTTCTTAGAGCTTTCAGTGGAAAGGCTGTTCCCAGCAGTAAACTGCAATTTAGGAGCACTGCGCATTTTTGATAGTCATGTATACCCTGTTTTAACTACACTGCATTATACCAGAATGCAGTTTATTCAGTTTTTACTTTGACCACTCCTTAGGAATGCTCTGTATTCCCTGTAAACCTTGGGCATGTGGAAGTTGAGTGATGAGTTACAAAATGTGGAGAGGTCATAATATAGAGAAAGGCATATAGGTTTTAGAATCTCAGCTAAATCATTTACTGCCTCGGTGACTGATAAAATTTCTTAGCCTTTTTCAGCTTCTATATACTTTTTTTTTTTTTTTTTGGCAAAATGAGGATAATAATTGTTACTACATTTATGGGCTGTTAGGAGTTTTGATGAAATAATGTCTGTAAAATTCTCAACATATTATTGGTAACAAGCACATAAAAAGGACTCAGTAAATGGTTGTTTTGTTGAAAATGTTAATCTTTACTTCATCATAAAATGGAAACAATAGCTACCTCGTGGAATGGATATGGTGATTACAGTGTGTGAGATGATGTGTATAAAATGAATGACACTCAAGAAATGTAAAGTTTCTTCTTTATACAGTGTAGAAACCCTGTCAATAATTTTGTGGATGCTGTTTCCACCAGCTGTGTTACCATTACCTGGGCAACGGCGAGTGGGCTTGGCTTTCGTTGAGATGGCTCCCTTCACCCACTTGCTTTTCCTGCCCATTTTCCTTTGCAGGTGACCTCTACATGGCAGGTCTGGCCCAAGGCATGTACAGCAACCTGCCAAAGCTCGTGGCCTCCCGGGATGGCTTCCAGGGCTGCCTGGCATCAGTGGACTTGAACGGGCGCCTGCCGGACCTCATCAACGATGCCCTCCATCGCAGTGGGCAGATCGAACGTGGCTGTGAAGGTACTACCTCTGTCTTTTTAAGCCGCAGCCCAGTTGCAAGCCTCTTTGCTGCCTCTGCCAGTGCTCCTTCATCGGTTTACCTTCCATCCCCTTTCCCGTCTGACCCTGCATCACCATCGGGGTCCTCTTGTCTCTGGCTGAGTCTGTCAAGACATGTGCCGCAGGCTCCGGGAATGCATGTTGGCCCATGTCTGCTCAGTGTCCCATTGCCATAGAGGACCTTTCCTGGCACTGACGTCAGGCTTCTCCTGACTCGTGTCTTTGCTTCCAGCATGGCTGAAAAGGTATCAGGGACTTTTACTTGATATCTTAGTACATGAGGAGTCACAAATCGGGGACTTCTGTATGGGTGTCACCGTGAATAAAATCTATGTCACTGATAGTGGCTGCATTATTTAATGCAGATGGAGCAGGAGGGAGGAAAATGGTGTCAGGATGCCTTGATGGGGGCAGGGAAGTAACAGTTATTGAGTACTTACTAGGTGTCAGGCATCCTTAGGCAGTTCCTTAGTGTGGTGGAGTGGAACAGCATGGGCTTTGATGCTGTAAAGATCTGGCTTTAGGTCCAGGTAATAGTTCCTGTCGGCTGTGTGGCTTGTGGCAAATTAATTAACCTTTCTGAACTATGTCTCCTTATCTGTAGGATGGGACAATAAAACGTGTCTTGGAAGGTAATATATGTAAGTCAGAGTTAAATGTAGAATGCCTGGCACATACATAGTAAGTACTCAATAAGTGGTAGGATTATTATTTACAAATCTTATCTCATGTAAATCTTACCTCATGTGAGACATTTAATGGCGTTATATGCCCACCCTTACAGCACAACAAACCATGCTCGGCCTATTTCTGTAGGTAATGCACAGTCTCTTGAGATATTAACTGAATTTTATAGGTCTTCTGAGTCCAATAAGTTCTTTGCAATAAAATTCATCTCATTTAAACCAGCAGGGGACAGCAGACATTCTCAGCCTTCTCCAGTCTCCTTGCGTAGGTTGAAAAGGTGACTCAAATCTAACTTGAGAGTCCAAGAGGATGATCCGACCAGTCACCAGGGCCCGTGTTTTCTTTTGCCTGGTTGAGCGACATGGTCTTTTGTGCCATATATTGTGTTTTCTTGTATCCCTCATTAATTTACCACATCAAACCTGTTCATTCATCTCCTAACTGTTCAGCTTCATTTATCACTCCTGTTTTTCATCAGCTTCAATCCTTCACTTGCCATCTGAAAGCACCCTTTCATAAAAAGCTTCTGATCAACTTCCCAGACTGATCTGTAGTATGAAAATCGTTTCCCTTCACCTAAGAGTCAGTTTCTCATTACCATTTTGCACTAATAATAAGGCTTATTGTCCCTATAACTGTTCCAGTTTTCTTTTAGCCAGAAATATTTCTTAAATTCTGTTGGCCAAATACAGTGTGTGTGTATGGGCAGACAGGAAGTTGGGTATCACCAACCATTTAAAGTAGCCACTTTGCCTTCTTCTCCTGAAAATGCACAATTTCACTCAAGAGTTTTTGTCCTATTGGCCTGCTCTTAGTTCCTTTGGGTATTAAGGGAAATCCTGAAATAGGTGCCCTATTTGGGAATTGAGTATCTTAGTTTAGGAGACTGTGGAATGACAGGAATGCCAGTTTTTCTGGAATGATTAATCATATCAAGTCAAATCATAATATAAAAGCACATGTTCAGAAGCACAAGGCACTCTTCACATGTTAAATATTTTTATCATGCCATCAGTTCTGCAGATTTAGAAGTTAACAGAAATCATCCATTTAACTCCGTAGCAACATTGCCTGATAGAAATATAATGTGAGTCACATATGTAATTTTAAATTTCTGGGTAGCTACATTTAAAAAAGTTTAAAAGTAACAGGTAAAGTTTAATTTTACAGTTTAACTTATTCGAGAATATCCAAAATATTATCTTTTCAGCATGTAATCAATTTGACATTTTTAGGAAGACATTTTAAGTTTCATATTGAACCTTTGAAATCAAACGTGTATTTTGTACTTGAAGCACACCCAGTGCAGACCACACACCCTTAAGGTGCTCAGTAGCCATTTGCATCCATGGCTACTGTATTGGAGGCATGGTTCTATAGAGTATAAAAATTGGGGTATGAGGAGGTAAAGCTGTAGCATTGGATTAAAAGAAAGTCTAAACCAACCTTTATAAAAATGGATTAAAATATATAGTGCAAAGGTGGAATGGACCCCACGTAAGAGAGCTTTGGGGGAAATCGTGGGAACATTAGGGAAAAGAAATTGCCCATCTGATTGGAGAAAATGTTCCTGTCCCTACCTACAGCTCTAGGTGCAGTTTGGCATGACTCATCACAAGCATTATGAGGGGTTCTGACCTTCCTCTGAGTATGCGTGATTGTTCAAAGCTGAACATTGTGGCTTGATGGCTCTATCATCCACATCTATGGCGAGTCCTATGGGCCTAATAACCCTGCACTCTATTGCCATGGAGATAATTATGACGGTTACCCATGGCGCATTATGAGCGCCCCGCTGGGTGGCGGGAAGTGGAGGATGAGTGCTGGGGGAAGAAAGCCCTTGTTTATTGTACACAGATGACTGAGATAATTAGTGTAAGGGGCCAGGAAAAATGGCCCCAAAGTGGGTTAAGCCATAAATTACTGTCATTGGAAGTTTGCACTATTGTGAATAAGACCTTGTCAGAGATCCCAGGAGCTTTTTAAAACTGTGGAAGATGATGGGGAGTGAAATGAAGGGCACAAAATCTTGGACAGACTCCAAAAAAAGAACCATTCTCACCCTGAATCTCTGTACATAGTACGGGACCCTCAAGAAGGCCCTTTGGCAACTAGGCAGAGTCACAGGAAACAGAACACATTTCTTGATCTATCATTTCTTTGCCTAGAATAGGAAACAGGTAGGGGATAAGGATTCATTACTAAAGAACTAAAACCTGAATCTCACCAAGATGGTGGATGTGTTTTATTCTTATATAGCTGGGATACACAGGCTAGGATGTAGTGTGTGTTCTTGTCAAAGTCATTCGTAATAACCCTTCAAGATCCCTAGGTAGTAGTTGTATTACTTTCCCTATCATATCTAACCCCAAAGAGTCCAAAATTACTTTAAAAGATTCATCAATCCACTACTCTTTGGCACTCAATTGTTTATAATAAGAGAGAAAAAAAAATCATGAATTAGATTTTTATTTTATGTTTCTAATATATGTGGAGTGCATAATTTAAAAGTTGAGTGTGATTTCTGGACAGCTTAGCCAACATCTAACTGTGACCTGCAGCCTTTCAGTTTGAGCTAGGGATTTTAATATTGTCTGATTCAATACTTGGCTAGTAGATATCTCTTTCTGTCTTGAGGCCAGCTTTGCTGCAGAAACCAAGCCATGTATTGGCTAGAAATTCGATCCCACACTTGCAGATGGTAAACATCTGAGAGAAACGCACGTGCTTCATTTGGAGACTGGCATAAATAAATAAAAAGGGCATTGGGTTGGGTGCTGTTCTGCCCACCGCCTTTTGGGTTTGGCTCCATTTTTTAATAAATTAAGCCAGTTGAGATGGTGGGTGTCCCCAGATCACCTTCATAGCAAGGCCCGATTCTGGTGCCAGTTTCCTTGGTGGCATTTTCAGGAGGTCACAAGGGGCGCTCCCCGGCGACTCTTCCATGCTCAGCTCCTCCATGTGCAGAATTGTTTTTGTGGGCTCCGTCTGGTTGTGCACACGTGTCTTTCAGTCTGGCCACGTCCACCCCCTGTTTCTTGATGTTTATCCTGACCGATGGGAAATCACTTTTCTGGACCATCTGCCTGTTGGCTGTGTCTGTGGGAAGGCTTCCGTACCCCTGCTTGCACTGCGTCCCGTCCAGCGTCTCCCCCGCCCCTGCTCTGCTGTCGTGGCTCTGATGACCGAGGCCTGCTCCACCTGGTCTGTGCGTTCCCTGTCCGTGCTGTGTCTGGAGAAACCCGTGGAGCATCTCAAGTGTCTGTCCGAGTGATGTTGGTTATGCCAATTGTGTGTTCATTGCTGTAATGTGATCCCCCGTTTACTCGACCTCTTACTAACCTCTGGTTATTGTTTTCGCCTCTTCTGTTCTTTTGCTAACAAAGTTGCATTGACCAAAGCTGACCTGCAAGGTAGAGAAGGTTCTTGTTGCCTTTACTGCTTTGGATTGAAAGAAGTCCTGTGTCACCCTTGGGATCTTTTCTCTAGAGGCCTTCAAGCTGTCACACCTCTTGGGCAGCGGTGGTCGTGGGGAGGGGGCTGATCCCTGTGCTCTTTACAGGCAGTGGCATAGAACCCGGATTGCTGCGTGGAAAAGAACCGCACGGGCGAGGAATCTTGGGGATGTGAATATGCTTCCATTTGGGGGAGATCAAAGAGGTTTGACAGCACCCTATGAGGTGGTGACCCACAGACATATTAATCCATTCCTGGAAGTGCCTCTCCAAGTAGTTGTCATGGAGCGGGTAGGCCCCTTTTCATTTACTCATTCCAGACAGAAGACAGCACTTGGAAAAAGAGAATGAAAGCCCACTTGTGTTCTTCATTTATTATTTTCTGGGTCAGGGAGGTCATTTCTCAGAGCAGAACTTTTGAGTGCTTGGAACTTATGAAAGAGAATACCTTTTTCTCTTAACTCATTTTAAAGACATCTTTTAGGCATTCAGGAGATACTAATGTCATTAAAACATTCTAGAGATTTATGTCCCCTATTGGGGATTTTGATGGAGCACTTTAATTTCCTGTTTGTGATTCTATAGAAGAAAAAAGTACTCTTGGGGTGGGGGGGGGACGAGGTTTATCCATCTATCGGTTTTATGCTGAATCCCCTTGAAAATTCCTGCATGTTAGATATCAGTGAATATCTATTGCAGAAGCTGCTTCTCCTACCATTCAAAGAGGCACTTTTCAAAGTCTGTAATGGTTCACCTGTCCTGTCGTGGCAGAACTTTGATGTAGAACAGCCAGACAAGACCCAGCATTTTAGGTATCTTTCAGCTGAGAGTTAAGAAGGGTGGGGGAATTGAGCCTGAGATGGCTTATGTGAATTCACAATCAGCACCGATTGTTAGCGTTAGGTAGATGGAGGTAGCTTTAAAATAATACTTTTGGGGCTTCCCTGGTGGTCTAGTGGTTAGGAATTCATCTGCCAGTGCAGGAGACATGGGTTCCAGCCCTGGCCCAGGAACATCCCACATGCTGCGGAGCGACCAAGACCATGTGCCACAACTCATGAGCCAGCGCCCTAGAGCCTCTGAGTGGCAATTACCGAGCCCAAGGGCCACAACTGCTGAAGGCTGCGCCCTATAACCAGTTCAGTTCAGTCGCTCAGTCATGTCTGACTCTTCGCGACCCCATGAACCACAGCACACCAGGCCTCCCTGTCCATCACCAACTCCCAGAGTTAACCCAAACCCATGTCGATTGAGTCAGTGATGCCATCCAACCATCTCACCCTCTGTCGTCCCCTTCTCCTCCTGCCCTCAATCTTCCCCAGCATCAGGGTCTTTTCAAATGAGTCAGCCCTTCGCATCAGGTGGCTAAAGCATTGGAGTTTGAGCTTCAGCATCAGTCCTTCCAATGATCTCTTCAGATCCAAAGATCTTCCAGTGATCTTCCCAGGACTGATTTCCTTTAGGATGGACTGGTTGGATCTCTTTGCAGCCCTATAACCTGTGCTCCACAAAAAGAAAAGCTAAGTCGATCCGAAGCCCATGCACCACAGTGAAGAGTAGCCCCTGCTTGCCACAACTAGAGCAAGCCTAGCACAGCAGCAAAGACCCAGGGCAGCAAAAAAAAAAAAAAAAAAAAAAAAAAAAAAAATTGCTTTTCACTCAAAAGATCATTTACTTTGCAATGAGTTGTTAAATATCATGTCGATAACCAGCACAAGTGTCTCTCTCTTGGGTGGATGCCAACTAGAAGTCTCTCTTAGCCATTTAACTCTCACTCTTTCTTCTTCATCTCAGCAGATTCACCAATATGCTAATGTGTCATAAAATTGATGAAAAGAGCACGCACTGGGTTAGTACTTTGAAGTCCTAGGTAGCTGTACAGTAGCTTTCCATTTCATATATGTATGACCCTTTCAGTAATATGAAAAACTGTTGTTTTTAGACATTCTATTCAGTTTTTCAACTAGGTCTACTCCGTGTTACTCTGTAAATGAAAGGGAGATAAAAGTGGGCAGGATTTGATCTAGAAGAGAGACGATGCAAGGTTGTCAGAGCTTCTTGTGACCAGATATTTTTAGATAAAACTAGACAGCTGCATATCCCCCTAGACTTTATGGTTTTTCATGGTAAGAACTATGTGGATTTTGAATTCCCAGAAATTTACATGGGGACTTCATATGTAGCAAAACAATCTGAAAGTTCCCATTCAAAGGAGAAATGGTTTATAGGAATCATAGTTCATGTCTATGCCGTACAATAAGTTGTTGACCAAAGTGTAGATATGTATTTGGGGACATAATAGTTTAGAGTGTCCTAATTTGCTCATCCATAGAAGCAGTCTAGTCATCAGTATGGTTTTTATGTTACTACTCCATTGACCAAATTCTCTTCCATTCTTGTGATGACTCACCAGTCTCTTTGTGGCAGGAGACTATTATTCTTTGTAATTATTTTGAGTCATCTTACTCTTTCTGGATATTATGGCAAAAGACCTTTTAGGATGCAAATACCTGTCCTTTCTGTTTTCCTGACATTGGGGTATGGGCCATTACTCATACTCGCCTTTTCAGCCACAGCCTGTGGCCACAGATAGTACTAACTACCCTAATTGTGAAGGACAGTAAAGACATTTGACAAGGAGAGGAGGTTAAAAATGAGTCTAAAAAGTAAAGGCAAATCATATTCAGAAGGAAATATAATGGTGGATCTAGGAAGTGGCATGAGTCTGGACAGATCAGCAGCTTGAATCCTCTTGTCCTTGTGTTGTTGGGGTGGGTTTTTTAAATATTTGTTTATTTGTTTGTTTATTCATTCATTTTATTCATTCTTCTCCAGTGACATGAAATAGACCTGTAGGAGATCAGCCAATAGCTACACCACAGAGTGAAAACCCCTGTGCTAGAGTGAGCGTGAAGCCGGCTCTGTGGTCTTGGAGAAGGGCTGCTATGCTGCCTGGGGTCACGGTGGGTGCTCAGGCAGAGTTGGAACTGAGTCTGAAGGAGGACATGTTTTAGGTGGATGAGAGGTGGAAGCTCACTTAAGAGCCTGGCCAGTTTGAGCACCTACCAGAAGCTCCATTTGGCTGAAATAATGGGCAGGTGCGGATGTGACTGTGGATGAAGCAGGCCCAGTAGGATGGAGACAGGTGACGTCAGACCTTTTGTGTAAGGGATTGGACCTGACTCTGAGGATGCTTTAAGGAGGACAGAGACTCGGGTCAGAGTTTCATCTTTTCAAGTTCACTCTCACACCCAGGTGCAAGATGGATGAGGAGGATAGGAAGTAGAAGCAGAGAGTGGTTCGGAGGGAAGTAGCATCTTCCAAGACAGAGGGAAGAGCTGTGAAACTGACCCTGGTACTCGTGTGGGCTAAGAAGACAAGTATGTGTCTTTCTGGGATGAAACCTTTGCTGAATGAGGAAGAAAATGAACTTTCTCTCCTGTGTATTCCCTTCCTACCCAAGGGTTGCTGTGTTTCACAGCAGATGCATTTACACATCGTGACCAAAAGTGTCAAGGAGGAACTTGATGGATGGCCCTGGTTCAGGTCAGACCCCTCCAGTTTAAGAGGGAGTAAGAGTTGCCTTGAGACCCCTGGGAGGTGCTGCCTCACGGATAGGTACAGTCCCTTGAACTTCAAGGTCCTTTGAATAGAATAACAATGTCTATTAGCTTTTCAGGAGTAATTTTCTGATTCCTTTTTATTTGCAAGAGGGGTATTCCTAGAGCAGAAAAGATTCCTAAAAGCTTATCCGTAGAAAGAAGCTGCTCAACTATAAAAACAGTATTAAGTTTGGTCTGTTGGGAGTGGGACAGATGAGCCATAATCATCAGAAATAAAGGAATAGCTCTTTATTGGGTTAGGTGATTAATCAGAATATCCTTTCCCCGCTTTCCATCACATTGTCCTCTTAGCAACTTCTGTTTCTGGAGATGAATAGCTTCTTTTTGGAATGTAAATTATCCCTCTGCCCAGTTGATGGGCAGGTGGGTGGGAGGGGCCAAGGATTGATCAGATTTGGTTCCAAGTGCTGTGTGTCTTGAGTAAGTCAATAAATGTTTTTGGTTTGGATACCTTGAAAACCTAAACATTCCTTCAGGTCATTCTATAAGAGTTGACATCAGCTAAGTACTAGTGGCTAATCCTCCAACTTTCCTTACTGCACGGAATATAGTTCTTCACTTCATTTTCTTCAAAGCTAAGAGCTGCATTACTTTCTCTATTGTATTTTATGTGGTACAGTGTTTGACTTAATAGAAATCAGGTCCTCAAAAATGGTTTGCATTATGGGCAACAATAAGAAAGATAGGAATTACATGGAACTTCCTACAATGGTTTCTGTCTCTTGTCTCTCAACATTGCATGACAGAGGTTTTTCCACAAAAGAACTGTAACTATGGCTTGCTACCTGAGTGTGTCTCATTTCTGCACTCCTGATTGATTTACCCAACTAAAATGGGTAGAGAGAGCTTGATTTTCTTTTTCAACAGAACTGATAATACCCATTATTGAGGGTCTCCTCTGTGCAGGCACGTGCTAAGGACTTTCTATACTGTGTCTCTATAATGATAATGACCTTGCATAGTAGATGTTTTTAACCCCAGGTCAAGGATGACTTTATAGGCTTTGCATATGTTGTCTAATTCAATCCTTACACTATGTGAGGTAGAAGCAATTTCTATCTCCTTTATACAAACGGGGAAACTGGGGCTCAGAGAATTTAGGTAGCTGGCTCAATTGCACATTGCTGGTAAGTCATAAAGCTGGACTTTAAAGCTTATGGCCTTTCCCATACCATGCTATGGGGTGTGAGTCCAGATTTGCATATTTCCAAGGCAGAAACAGTGTAGAGATGACCAGAGAGTATCCAAGAGAGTCCTCCAGCTGGATTTATGGTAGCTGGTTTTCATGGCAATCCTAGGTCACTAAGTTCCGGATGATGCTGGTGCAGTGTTCGTTAAAGCAATTTAAACTAGTCTTCTCTGTTATCGAGCCTGACCTTTGAAATCCCTTCTCTCTCTTTTAAAAACTACCCTCGACTACTCCAACAAGTTGCTCCATCAGTGCTGAGAAAAGAAGGAAAGGCAGAAAAATGGGGCCCCAGTTAGTATTTTCTGAGGCAACATTGACTTTTGAGGACCCGTTCATGGTTGTTAAAAAGAAGGAGTGATCTGATCTAATCATTGGACCTTTATTACCCAGACACCCTCTGAAAATAGGGTGGGTTGAGGAAGAATTCTTGGTTTCATGACAATACCATCCTCTCGTCTTTACACACACCCCATTCCCGTGACCTCTGCGTTGTCTGCAAGTGTCCTGTGGGTAAATCGCTTTACTCGCCAAGTGTAACTGTTCTGTGTTGCTTATTGGCCATTGAGGGAAGTGGTGTGCTGGAGCTGACATCAGCACAGGGATTTTCAGGAATTTTGCCAGTTGATCCATATCATGTAAGACGTATTATAAATACCTTGAGATTGGCTGTAGAGGAAGTAGTTTATGCTATAAAAATCAGCTTACAGAAATGTTACAGATCGGGTTTTCTTTTTTTTTTTTCTTACAGTTCTAGTCATTGAATATTTAACAGTGCAGGGAACCAAAGGCCATTGGAAATAAAGAACTCATGAGGGCATCTTGGTTTCCACCAATTCCCCTGTCCATCTTGGCTTATTTATACTCAGTGTGTGATGAGAGGGCTGAAGTTATTGAGGAGAACAAGGGTGCTACTGAAACTGTCCCAGTGTCCCCCAAATGCTGGATTTTACCCTTGGTGCTTTTCACTCATTGTGCTAACCAACTGTTTTGAACCCTTGATCGAGGAGAAGGAGCCGTAGTACCTGAGCATGCTTGATGGGGGACCTTCCTGATTGTAAGCTAAGGCATAGGTCCAGCCTTCAAGACAAAAATGTGAGGCGATCTTGGGAACACAGTTGCTCTTAGGTCTTTCTGCAATGGAATTTTATAACATTTAGGACCCTTTTCTCTGGCTTTGCTTAATCTTCTGTGAAATGGGAACCAGAGCGTTCACTCTCAGCTGTTTCTTTATGAAGAGGGATGCTTGGCACACTTAAGGATCATTGCTTTCTTACTTTAAAATTAAATAGAAATGAGCTGAGTTTCTGCCAATTAAAAGGGATGAATGGTATGTTGTCTGTAAATGACTCTCTTTGGAAAAGCTAAGAGGACCCAACACTGTAAACATAGAAGTACTTTGAGAGCCACAGAAGCATCCTAGCTGCAGGGACCTAGACAGACATGCAGCTCAGTAAGGATAACCTTATCCCTAATGTCATGATGGAAGGTCCTGGCAAAATGTGGTCCATTGGAGAAGGGAATGGAAAACCATTTCAGTATTCTTGCCTTGAGAACCCCATGGACAGTATGAGAAGGCAAAAAGATATGACAGTGAAAGATGAACTCTCCAGGTCATGAGGTGCCCAGTATGCTACTGGAGAAGAGTAGAAAAATAGCTTCAGAAAGAGTGAAGAGGCTGTGCCAAAGCAAAAACAATGCCCAGGGGTGGATGTGACTGGTGATGCAAGTAAAGTCTGGTGCTATAAAAAAACAATATTGCATAGGAATCTGGAATGTTAGGTCCAAGAATCAAAGTAAATTGGAAGTGGTCAAACAGGAAATGGCAAGAGTGAACATCAACATTTTAGGAATCAGTGAACTAAAATGGACCAGAATGGGCAAATTTAATTCAGATGACTGTTATATCTACTACTGTGGGCAAGAATTCCTTAGAAGAAATGGAGTAGCCCTCATAATCAACAGAAGAGTCTGAAATGCAGTACTTGGGTATAATCTCAAAATGCCAGAATGATCTCTGTTCGTTTCCAAGGCAAAACATTCAATATCACAGAAATGCAAGTCTGTGCCCCAACCACTAATGCCAAAGAAGAGGAAATTGAATGGCTCTATGATGACCTGCAAGACCTAAAGCTCACACAAAAAAGGATGTCCTTTTTATTACAGGGGACTGGGATGCAGAAGTAGGAAATTAAGAGATACCTGGAGTAACAGGCAAATTTGGCCTTGGAGTACAAAATGAAGCAGGGCAAAGGCTAACAGAGTTTTTCCAAGAGAACACACTGGTCATAAAAATCACCTTCTTCCAACAACACAAGAGATGACTCTACACATGGGCATCACCAGATGGTCAATACTAAAATCAGATTGATTATATTCTTTGCAGCCAAAGATGGAGAAGCTCTATACAGTCAGCAAAAACAAGACCGGGAGTTGACCTGTCTCAGGTCATGAATTGCCAAATTCTGACTTAAATTGAAGGACGTAGGGAAAAACACTAGGGAAAACCACTAGGTCAGGTATGATCTAAATCAAATCCCTTACGATTATACAGTGGAAGTGACAAATAGATTCAAGGGACTAGATCTGATAGACAGAGTGCCTGATGAACTATGAATAGAAGTTCATTATTGCCCAGAAGGTGGTGATCAAAACCACCCCCAAGAAAAAGAAATGCAAAAAGGCAAATTGGTTTTCTGATAAGGCCTTACAAAAAGCTGAGAAAAGAAGAGAAGTGAAAGGCAAAGGAGAAAAGGAAAGATATACCTATCTGAATGCAGAGTTCCAAAAAATAGAAAGGAGAGATAAGAAAGCCCTCTTAAGTGATCAATGCAAAGAAATAGAGGAAAACAATAGAATGGGAAAGACTAGAGATCTCCTCAAGAAAATCAGAGATACCAAGGGAACATTTCATGCAAAGATGGGCTCGATAAATGACAGAGATGGTATGGACCTAACAGAAGCAGAAGATATTGAGAGGTGACAGGAATGCACAGAAGAACTATAAAAGAAAATCTTAATGGCCCAGATAACCATGACGGTGTGATCACTTACCTAGAGCCAGACATCCTGGAATGCAAAGTCAAGTGGGCCTTAGGAAGCATCACTATGAACAAAGCTAGTGGAGGTGATGGAATTCCAGCTGAGCTATTTCAAATCCTGAAAGATGATGCTGTGAAAGTGCAACACTCAGTATGCCAGCAAATTTGGAAAACTCAGCTGTGGCCACAGGACCAGAAAAGTTTAGTTTTCATCCCAATCCCAAAGAAAGGCAATGCCAACGAATATTCAAACTACTGCACAATTGCACTCGTTTCACATGCTCGCATAGTAATGCTCAAAATTCTCCAAACTAGGCTGTTGAAACAGTATGTGAACCAGGAACTTCCAGATGTTCAAGCTGGATTTAGAAAAGGCAGAGGAACCAGAGATCAAACTGCCAACATCCATTGGTTCATAGAAAAAGGAAGAGAATGCCAGAAAAACATCTACTTCTGCTTCATTGACTACGCTAAAGTCTGTGTGTGGATCACAACAAATTGTGGGAAATTCTTAAGGAGATGGGAATACCAGACCACCTTACCTGCCTCCTGAGAAATCTGTATGCAGGTCAAGAAGCAACAATTAGAAGCAGCCATGGAAGAACTGACTGGTTCCAGAGGGGAAAGGAGTACGTCAAGGCTGCATAGTGTCATCTTGCTTATTTAACTTATATGCAGAGTACACCATGTGAAATGCCAGGCTAGATGAAGCACAATCTGAAATGAAGATTGCCGGGTGAAATATCAATAACCTCAGATATGCAGATGACACCACTCATATGGCAGAAAGTGAAGAGGAACTACAGAGCCTCTTGATTAAAGTGGAAGAGGAGAGTGAAAAAGTTGGCTTAAAACTCAACATTCAAAAAACAAAGATTATGTCATCTGGTCCCATCACTTCATGGCAAATAGATACGGTAACAATGGAAACAGTGACAGATTTTATTTTCTTGGACTCCAAAATCACTGCAGATGGTGACTGCAGCCATGAAATGAAAAGGTGTTTGCTCCTTGGAAGAAAAGCTATGACCAATTTAGATGGCATATTAAAAAGCAGAGACATTACTTTGCTGACTAAGGTCTGTCTAGTCAAAGCTATGATTTTTCCAGTGGTCATGTATGGATGTGAGAGTTTGACCATAGAGAAAGCTTAGTGCCAATGAATTGATGCTTTTGAACTGTGGTGTTGGAGAAGACTCTTAGTCCCTTGGACTGTAAGAAGATCAAACCAGTCAATCCTAAAGGGAATCAGTCCTGAATATTCATTGGCAGGACTGATGCTGAAGCTGTAGCTCCAATACTTTGGCCATCTGATGCGAAGAACTGACTCATTTGAAAAGACCCTGATGCTGGGAAAGATTGAAGGCAGGAGGAGAAGGGGAAGACAGAGGATGAGATAGTTGGGTGGCATCACCCACTTAATGGATTTGAATCTGAGCAAGCTCCAGGACTTGGTGATGGACTGGGAGGCCACGGCTTACTGCAGTCCACAGGGTTGCAAAGAGTCAGACAGACTTTTGGACTGAACTGAACTGAATGTCAAGAATACCTCTCATGAAGCCTTGACACTTTTAGTTCTTTTATTTCAACAGTAGAGGCTATAGATTGCTCAGGAAGCTGCTAAGAGTCTTTCATACATACACATACACACATATGCACAAGTGTGCAATTGGTTGAAACCCAGAGGCCCTCATGAATTCTTTATCTCCAGTGGCCTTTGAATCCCTGTGTTATTCAGTCTATGTGTCATCTTCCTTTTCTTTGTTCTTTCTTTCGTTTTTTCTTCCCACTCAATTACCGCTCAGTCATCCTTCCTCTGTGAAACAATGTAAATTAATAACTGTAAAATGGAAAGGTTTATGAACTTACAGAAGTAGGAAATAAAATTGAAGGTGGAAGATATCATTGTAGGCAGCCCATGGCAGCTCCCTATGGTTCCTTCCAGTAGCAGCTGTGCTTTATATGGGCCAGCAAATCCTTTGATTGGCACAGTGTTCGACTCTTGCGACGCTTCACATTGAGGTGCCAATCACACTATGCAGACGCCTTATGATGGGTGATTACAGATGATGAATATTGTTAAACTAACCGCTCCTGGTGCCCACTAGTGGGCCACCAGCCTTAGCCCTTTAAAATAAATGGATTTTGGGAACCAGACCAGATGTCTCATCACCAAGCCCACCTTTCCATTATGGCCGAGACCAGCTAGTGCTGGTTATTTACCCATTTTAAATTGGAATGCTTGAGGCATGAGTTTGGTTAAGTCCTCCTTGGCAGTAGCAGAAGTACACTCGGATACAAGTGTCCTGTGCTTCCAACCGCACTTCTGTCTCAAGGACCTGCAAGTAATAAAAGGCAGTCTGTCAGCTTTTGATTTTCTAGACCGTGAAGAGGAGTTGACTGAGTCAGTTTGCATTTACAGCAGAGGTAGATTTTAGCAATAACAGGCATGAAATGACTGTCTGGAACAGTTCTTAAAAAGAAAATCCCAGATTCAAGCAGAATGATGAGAAATTTGTGGCAGCCGTCAGAGTTATCACCTGAAAAAAATAAAGAACAAAGACATAATGTGATGCTTCTCAGTAAACTAAAAACAGAGATGGGAGTTAAAACCAAAGTACCTACTAACATCATTGACAACTTTTTTAGTCTTTTCATGCATTCTGTTGCCTTGTCACTTTCCCTACTACACAAAGAAAAGTCACTATACTTTCTCAGAAGAATATGTGACTATTTTAGTGAGCATTGATTACATATTAAATGCACCATTCCTATGCAGGGGTTCCCTGCAGCCCTAGTGCAATTTGACATTATTGTTAATAATTGAAAAACTTTCTAAATGTATAATTCCAAAGGTTTATATTATCCTACTGTATCTTAAATTTTAGGTTTATTTGGAAGAATGTTTTAGATAGGATTATTGTCTTTAGGAAGATCTATTATATTTATAAATATATGCATTTGATACAGATGTTTATCCATATACTTAGACAAGGCTAGATTGTCCTGTTTATTTTTAACTGAATTTTGAATTGAAATAGGATTTGAAAACTTTCGTTGTTAAAACAGCCACATTCTTACACTTAAAAAGTTATCTTTCTCTGGTTGTAGGTTAGAAATACTTTAAGTTACTCTTGCTAATCTAATAGCAACAAACATGCCCACCCACCCACCCACAAGTTTACTCATGTCGGTAGAGGTCAGTTGTGGTGTTAGCACACCTAGGTTTGAGACCTCATCCTGCTACTTATTTCCTGTGGGACCTAGCAAAAAACAAAACAAAAACCACTTAACTGATCTGTGACTTAATTCACTTTTCTGAAATCCTTGCCTTCCAATTTGTCAAAAAATTCTTTTATTTTTGAAGTTCTGGGTGTCTTCCATGAGAAGATCATTCCTGTTTTTTTTTTTTTTTCTGATTCTTTAATACTTATAATTGCTTTATCCTGTGTTTACAAAGACTAAATATCTGAACCATGCTGAGTACATTGTCTGGCACATGATAAGTGCTGGGTAATTGCCTCACTTGGTTACTGTTATATCCTTTGATTTGCATAAGATTGAATTATTTCAGTGGATGTGCAATTGGAAGCATTGTTAAAGTTTTTTCTTTTCCTTTTTTCCAGAGCATTTTTATCCATTTCTCCAACATTTCTTTCTTTCCTTCTGTCTTTCTTTCTTCTCTCTCTTTCTGTAGCTCAATTTGGAAGACACTGTCAGAATATGGAAAACAGATACACATATAAGATATAGTCTATTCAGTAAAGGATGTACATAATGAGTTTGAAATAAAAGGAGCTTATATTGCTATTCAGAAAGTATTGTACGGTCTAGTCTTAGCTCACACTCATTCAACACAATTACTGCATACTTTTCCTGGGCACTGGCAACCCAAGAGTCTGTCCCAACATCTGGTGAGATTGAATGAGTCTAATAGTTAAATTAGAGGAGGAAATGTGGTCAATTAAACACCACCACCACTGCCACCACTACCCCCAAAACGTTTGGTTCCAAGTAGAAAATTACTTATATGAGTTGTTATTGGTAAGTTCTGTGGATAAATTATTGGTTAGGAAAACCACATGGCTTTAAGTCACGAAAGAATTTTAACCCTTTATTTTTTGATTCTCTTGTTCTTTTTCATTCAGTAATATTTTTGAGCCCTTATTTTTATGCCAAATACTTTATCAGAAATTGGAGAAATAAAAACTGAGCAAGACAAGCAAGGTGTCTGCCTTCAAGGGACTCATTCCACTAGGATGAGATAGACAGGAAAGCACTTATTAAATAATTTATTACAGTCCATGTTGTTGTTGTGAGTTAAATAAAGAGGGAAACAGGCTGGAAAGTAAATGAAATACTGATGGGGACTTCCTCAAGTAGAGTCTAAAGAAAGCCCATTTTGAGCTGCAACTTAAAGAATGAAATGTCAGTTATTTGAAATTCTATAGAAAGGACATTTCAATCTGTGGTTTGATTAACAGCAGAGAGCCTGAAGGTAGGGGTGGTCTTGAAGTGTTCAGGGCAAGGGGTAGGGGGTAGGGTGGGGTTTTGGGTGGGGGGCTGCTGTGTGGTCCTAAACTGAGCAGCCTGAAAACGACCCAGAGGACTAGTCCTGCCTCTGATTCCTGAGCCCTGCCTCCAATCAGTAGGTCTAGGTGGGGTCTGAAAAACAAGCATTTCTCACAAGCCCCCAGGGGATGCAGGGGCAGCTGACTAGGTGCCCACACGCTGAGCATCATTTGTGGTGAGAAATCGGAAGGAGGAGAGCTTGGTGTGTGCGGGTGGACAGTAGCAAAGGAGGCTGGAGGAGGAGGCAGGGGCCCTGGGATCTCACCCTGGAACGAAAGCAGGGCTTAGACTTGGGCGAACAAGTCATTGCGGATCCTTCTGGTGCTTGCTGAAACCCTGAAACCTCCCTCGTTCTTGAGAGGATTACCATGCAGTCAGTCTTTGAGGATTATCCGATTCTGAATAGCACTCGCCCCTTAATGCATCAGCTGGTAAAGAATCCGCCTGCAATGCAGGAGACCCTGGTTCAATTCCTGGGTTGGGAAGATCCCCTGGAGAAGGGAAAGGCTACCCACTCCAGTATTCTGGCCTGGAGAATTCCATGGACTATAGTCCAAAGGGTTGCAAAGAGTCAGACACAACTAAGCGACTTTCACTTTCACCTGATGCATGCAGAGCACATTCTTGTGTAATTTGGAAATGGCCTGTAATTCCCTCTGTATGGAATTCCTGACCGACCTTTGACAAATAGGACTGTTGTATCCCTTTGCAGAGCTGCATTCCCGCATATTCCAGTTTTGGAAGTATGAGACAGTGGTGAATCCGGGGATCAGATCAGTTCCACATTTACTGAAACATATTCTCTGCATCAGGCACACCACACTTGGTGCAGCAAGGACATAACCAAAAGCATAGAACATGCTTTCTAACTGTAGGTAGCATTCCAGCTTTTGGGGACAACTAGTAAAAAATGTGAAAGAATTAGAGGATTGTGTAAGTGGGTACAGTGCCATGTGCAATAAAATGTTAAATATTGTCATATATAAATGTTAGTGATGTACATGATACCTGCCATGGCCACTAAGAAATGGGAGAATTGTTGTCTAAAGTTACTTGGGAATATTCAGTACCCCAGAGTCATTTTAGCTGGTCCTTGGAAAATGGCTAAAATTTGGCTAAAGGGAAAGAGAGAGGCATGGGAAAACTTTTGTCTTCAGACTCAATGAACCTGCAAAGGATTATTGTTTTCCTAAAGTTTTTGCAGGTCTGCTGTCTTTCAAGGGAAAGCTTTCCATGTGTTTCTGATTCTTGAGCACAATTGAATTACTAGCCCATTGTCTGGTGAGAGCTGTTTGGTCAGGGAGCCCTGTGGACTTCTCAGAAGCTTTTGTCCTTTGAAAGAAGCCGTCCTGATTTGCTATTGTTAATGAGCCTTGTCTACACAATGCTCAAGTTGGAGACCCACTGAGAACATGACCATGAAGCCCCTTTCATCTCTGCATGGGGGAACCACATGGCATTTAAGAGCTGCAGAAACCCAGCAGCCATGCTGCTCTCCCGGTGCTAGTAATTGTCTTGAACTTTCTTATGTCATATCTTAATAGCTTTGTGTTAGGAGTGATGGTCTGTACTGCGTCAATTCTTCACGGATAAATACAAAAAGTCTTGCCACCCAGAAGACAAACCCTCTGTAGTCATGCATCTCTTTTGAACATGCATCCTTGGACCCGATATGTTTACATTTCAATATTCTGTGCCAGGAAATTGTGAATATGCATTTACTGCAGTGGATATATTTTTACTGGGTCAAGTGAATTTTTGCATCAGATCCTGACTAATGCATTTGATGAGTCAATGGGCTCACCTCCCTTGTCGTGACTTTCTGGAAAACTCATGGATATCCTGAATAGTAAGGTATTTCCTGTTGAAAGACAGTGAAAGTGTTTGTCACTCAGTCGTGTCTGACTCTTTGTGACTCCACGCACTGTAGCCCACCACGCCCCTCTGTCCTTGGAATTCTCCAGGCAGAATACTGGAGTGGGTTGCCAGGCCCTTCTCCAGGGGATCTTCCGACCCAGGGATCGAACTCTGGTCTCCTGCATGGCAGGCCGATTCTTTACTATCTGAACCACCTTCCTCTTAGCTTAGATAATTCCAAAGGTGTAGGTTCATCTGTAACCCCAAGGTAAGGGCAGAAGATAGAAGTGAAAGAGAGAGAATGACTAAAGAGAGGGCCTGGGATGACCTGAGAGAAATGGTAATCTGTAAGGCAGAGATTACCAAACTTTTTCTGTTGCTCACTCGTATCTATGAAAAGTTTTGAGACTGTCCTCATGATAAGTATACTTAAAATGAACACAATTTCTAATATTTTATTCCTATACCTCAGATACACCCTATGATGATACACACAGTCTGTATACATTCTTCTATTAACCTATAGCAGCAGTGTGATGCAGTGTGCTGTTCTCAAACTTTAGTTTCCATCATAAAATCCTAGCAAGCAAGTGCAATTGTTAGTCGCTCAGTTGTGTCCAACTCTTTGCAACCCCATAGACTGTAGCCCACCAGGCTCCTCTGTCCGTAGAATTCTCCAGGCAATAATACTGGAGTGGGTTGCCATTCGCTTCTCTTAAAGAGCTTTGCACCCTCAAATCCTAGAAGCTTGTGCAAACACAGTTTTCTGCCACTTCCTCCACGCTAAGTTTCTAATTCAGTAGGTCAGGGCTGGGGCCCAATAACTTGCGTTCCTCCAAACAGTCCATGGGGTTGCAAAGAGTCGGACACGACTGAGTGACTCCGCACAGCCCAACAACTTCCTAGGTGAAGCTGGTCTGAAACTATGCTCTAAGAACCTAAGAGGTAGTTAGTCTCAGAGTTAATTTACCTAAATTGAACATCAGGATCCTTTAATTATCAAATGTGTGACCTTGGCTAAACTCTTTTACTTCCGTGAACTTAGCTTTTAAAATCTGTGGTATGGAGGTAATCACCATTACTTACATTTGAGGGTCACTGGCAAGCTTTGTGAGATAATGTAGACAAAGTGCTTATCATCCAGTGCGTATCACCCCCAAATCATCCATGTAGCAGCCATATATGTTGGCTGCTATATCCTCCTCCTCCTCCTCTTCATTCTCATCAAACATCTTCCGAGTGTCACGGGGTAGACTGTAAAGAACTTTCGTGCCTTAATTCACAAGAATCATGGGAGTGCATCTTTCTGCTTTAGCATTCTCCACGTAGAAAGACCATGCTCCGAATGAAGTATCTTTCCAGTTGAATGGTAGAGACGAAGCTCTTTTGCAGAGTCTGCCAGAAAGAGAACTGTGTTTAGCCCTCTCCCTTCCGTGTGTCCCTGTTGATACTTTGTGCTAAGTGTGTGTTTCTGTCCTCTTTTGTAAATACACAGTGACTTTTTTCTTGCATGATACAGAACTGATATTTTTGGCAGTGGTGTCTTTGAATGTTTTGGGGTTTGAGTAAATTCAGGTGATGGCTTTGAATTTGATAAGTTTGAACAAATCTCTCTCCTTTTTTCTCCTTTCCTGCTCTTCTGAATTACTAGGACCAAGCACCACCTGCCAGGAGGATTCATGTGCCAACCAGGGGGTCTGTATGCAGCAGTGGGAAGGTTTCACCTGTGACTGTTCCATGACCTCCTATTCTGGAAACCAGTGCAATGATCGTGAGTACAGCCTTTTCATACTTGGGATATTTTCAAAGAATTCAGAGGTTTGGACAAATCTTAAGGAACATTAGGTAAAAGAAGGACTCTTCTGAACAATTCATAAGCAGTTTGCTCATCTAGAAACTTGGAAAATAAAAAGCTAATTTTCTTGTGGAAGAGCAAAGAGACGTTTCTTGTTCAACCATACCAGATGTTTATCCATACGTCCTCCCGATTTTTCTTTAGATTACCTTTGACAAAACAATTAAGACAATATTTTTGTTCTAAGGAGTTCAGTTTTCCATTAATTAAATCATCTGGGTAACAGTTTTGAGACTCTCTCAGTAACATAATGTAGAGGATATTTAAGGAATATAGCTATTTTCTCAGAAAGTCTGAGTTTAGGGAATTTCTTAGGCCTTCTAAATGAAGAAGACATTAAGACTTTATTATTTTTTTTCCAACTAGAAATGTTTAACACATTCCTAAGGGTCTTTCAAATGTAGGCAGAGATTCCTTCTGGATAAATGTATTGATATCTATTTAGTTTATATGTACATAGTCATTCTGTTTATATATACATTTCTATTTTGTCAGTATGTTTATATGTATGTATCTGTGTGTTTGCTTCATATTGGAAGACAGCCAGTTGTTATTTTTGTCCACGAGTGAAGCTTCAGGTGCATTAGCTGTTTTCATTCTAGGAGAAGACTGATTTCATAAAGGCAATTCTAGCACTGGTGGTGGAAATATTAATACTTAAGTTCTGTGGGAATCTATAACAGGTATCTCTACTTCCTTCTAATCTGGCCACTGATGAGCAAACACTGGAAATTTCTGCATCCCTATTGCAAAGAAATTTGTTGAAAAGCTCTGATTTAGTAGGTCCTGCTGACCTTCTGATTTTCTAAAGGCAGCCTTCATGGTAGGAGTTTATTTTTATAATCTGAACTCATAGGTGCCATTAATTGGTTTTATAAAAAAGATGCATAATGTGATATGAACAAATACTAAAGTTATATTACAGTTTGTGCAGGTGGGACCGGGTGCCAATTACAGTGCTATCTCTAGCGTGTTTATTTGATTTTCCTTGATTCCTTACACCTCAACTTTTATCAAGTCTGTAGTAATCTCTCATCCTGGTTTCTTTATTTTTTTAGTAGCCGTTTTTCTTTGTGTATTCTGTCAGTCACTTAAGATACACTAAGGAAAAATAAGTGGGAAATCTGGATATGTAGAAAGAAAATTCTTTGAAACTCGTTGATCTAGATGTAAGCATTTGTCTCTATATTTATAATTCAAAGAACACATTCTTTGCAGAAAGTTTTGGCATTAGATGGCTCTCTCCAATTACTTGGTATTATTGAAAGTCCTGTTTTCATGTTTTGACTTGGAAATACTGTTCCACTCCGAAACAGGTAGTGATGGACCCATCCAGGGTCCCTGAGGAATTGTGCTGTATGCTCTTTCTTTTTCCTCCAATTTGTCTGCATTTTTCCTCCAATTTTTCCTAAGTGGTAGCACAATGCTTCTTTATCCTCACAAGTTTATTCCATATCACACAAACATACATACCACTTTCTGTAGAATGTGATCAGGAAGAGACTGCACGCAGGAAAGGCAGAAAGGTAAGTTCTCTAACGGCGGTGAATAGACACAGTCTTCAGAAGGTATGTATGCATTTTTCTCTCGCTGACACGTTCCTTTCTGCCACCTGCGCCAGGCATGGTGTGCTGCTAAAAATCAACCAGGATCCTTTCCAGTTTTCTATGATTGTTTCTGCCTTTGTCGAGACCAGATTGTACCTCGGTCTGGAATGAGGACTGTTGCATTATCTGACCAGAGCAATTTGTCAATGTGTCATGAAGTACCAGGACCAGTCCTGGGAAAGGTCAGTATTTCTTTTGTGGCAATAGGTCCTCATCCTTCAGAAACGTTTCTAAGACATCCAGGCTGAGGGTAATGTATTTTGAATTTTATCCTGTAAACAATGCAGTGGAATTTTTGATTTGTAAAAGACTTCTGAGCCCAAAGCCTTAGAAGAGTCTTCTTGCCTGTTTTCCTCTTGGAGAGTGGACCAGGCAGCATCTCAGTAGCTCGGAGAAGGCTGGTCCAAGGAACCAGGAGAGGAAGTGGGGTGTTGTATAAGTTTGCAACAAAGGGAGCCGGCAGTCTGAACATCAAAGGTCAGGTATCAAGTTAAGGAATTTAGCGTTCTCTGTATGGGAACATGCAAGCCTCTGGGCTCCCTAAATTCATTCCTTTCCTATGCAGCTCAGCTATCTGGGGCCAATCCTGTTTCCTTGTTCACCTTGCTTCTTGCATTCCCCTGGTTCCTCAGCAATCACCATTGGGAGGTGGTGGCATCCGCTGGACTGCCGCTTTGGGAGCCCTCATTCACATTTGGAGGCCAGAAATCACTGATCGCTGTGATATTTCTTGTTTATTAATATGGCAGGGAGATATTTTCATTTCACAGGGAAGATGTTTGAATAAGTTTCCATGAGTGGTTTCTCAGGATAGCAGATAGAATGAAAACATCTCCGTTAGTTATTGCAGATCCAAGAATCGAAACCTGTTCAATAGGGAAATGGCTAGGCTGAGGTATTTTCCAAAATAAGATGCTCAGTTCATCATATGTAGAAAAGTTGATTATATCTGGGCACGACTTTCATGTTTCTAAAGGAATGTCTGTATTTTAGATCTCGCTCACTTCTTCTAGCATTGGTTCTATCACTTGTAACTTTTGTTATTTCTTGCCTGTTTGCTAAATTTGGCATTTGCTTGACAGTTTCAAGGTGCTGCCACATAGAAATGGCCTCCACGAGTAGAATTTACATTTAAAAACTGTGTCTCATTTAGTTTGAATAGACCAAGCCTGGATGGTTTTAACTTTATTCTGTCATTCTTTGTGAAAGCAGTGTGGATTGATGGAGGCCGTGGGGTAAATTTCTGGTTCATCCTTATAAAGACAGCTGTAAAACTGATGTAAGTGGTTGTCAAAGAACAGCATGTATTCTCTGAAGCTGGTCAGGTCAGTTCAGTTCAGTCACTCAGTCGTGTCTGACTCTCTGTGACCCCATGGACTGCAGCATGCCAGGCTTCCCTGTCCATCACCAACTCCGCAGAGTAGAAAACGGAGATTGGAGAAATCGTCTGATTGGAGACTCACGTGTAATTGATTTATTAATTGTCTTATCTAGTTTTAAGGCATCCACCATTTCACATAATGATAAAATCATAGTTTTGTTAGGTGATGTTTCAGGCTGTTCTGAAACTACAGCAGGCACGCTCATCCCAGAAGCAATTTTGAGTTCCCGTAGGACCCAGTAAGATCTTTGGAAGGACACGCAAGTAACATGCTCCAAAGAAAGTCTTCAGTTCTAAAAAATTCAAAGCAGAGGGGGCTGATTGCCCCGAGAGTGAGCAGCACCTGCATCCAACTTGGTGACATGTTATAGGGGCTGTATTTTAAGAACAACAAAAAGTAGGGAATCTTTTCAGGTCCCGGTAAGGAGATTCTTTTTGGATATTGGGTTCTTATTGGTATTTTAAATCAGGGCTGAGAATCAGGGCAGTTCTAGTATCTTGCAGCCCTTGCACCATCAAGAGAATCCAGAACCCCTTTCCCATGTGGAGTGGAAATTGCGCTTCCACTGGCAACCTGCTGTTGGGTTCCTCTCTCCTTCATGATGCCACACAGTATCTCTCAAAACCCATTCCACTCGTGCATTCCGACACGTGTGCAAAAAAGTGATCATTGGGGAGGGCTTTTTGAAAACACCAACTTTGAACACCTCACGTCTATGCTCACCACCATCGTTGCTTTTCGGCCTGTTCGTGACAACTCTTTCGAGCTGTCTGCGATTTTGGAATCTCGCTGTTGCTTCTGTGCCCCGGAGAAGTGAACACGGGGCCGTCTGTGTCACGTGGGTCCCCACATCAAGTTCTTGGATTTACAAATTGAGTGTTTATAATGGTTTTGTGGGGTGAAGAGAAAGGAATGCGTGTGGGTTCTCAGCCCACCTTCAGCCAGCCACGTGTACGACGTTGCTCGAGACACACTGAGGGCTCCTTGGAGAAGTGGCGGGTTCACACTGACATGTGATAATAGATGTCCTTTGCTTGCAACAAATCGATAGCAAGCAGCTGTGGATCGTGCAGACAGTGGTGTGTGAAGCACCTTTTCAGACAGTTTTCTGCTGGAGTGGCTGTTGAGCAGCACTGTTGGCTATCGATTGGCCTTTTTCTTTTTATTTATTGTGTGGGTTTATTTATTTTTTAATGCAGGTGGGTGTATTGATTAAATCTGTTAAAAACACATTTCCCATTCAGGCTTCCGAAAAATAAATAATATACACATAATTTAGTGCACAAACAAGGGGACAGATGTGTGTGTGTGTTAGTTCTGTCTCTTGAGTTCATATAGGTACCCCAGCATTGTGTTAATACAAGCCTATGTTGTGCGTATAGCAGTAATTTCCACGGATATCATACTACAATATGCCCATGATTTTGGTGATGTGTTTGCTCCTTGCCTCTGTTTTCAGGCTTTGCCTGTCCAGCAAATAGGCTGTACTGGAGAAGTTCACTATCAAGACCTCTATTTTCTGCTTAGAACACATTTTATCATTTATTCATTTATTCACTCAGCAGACATTTCTAATTTGCGGATAGGATCATGAATAATACCCCTCCTATTCTTAAAGACATTACAGTCTAGTGGGGGAAGTATATGTATGAAAGTGCTTTAATAGAAATATGAACAGTAAATAGTTAGAAGTCATCAAGTGGAAGGAGATCAACTCTCCCTGGGGCTGAGACTCTATGTAGAAGAGCTACTGCCTTTAGAAAAGTTTTCATTCACAAATGAGTCTTGAAAAATATGCATGTGCTTCCTAAGCAAATATGGTATGAACTAGGGTTGGATAGGTAAGGCAGCATTTCGCCAATCAGAGAGCAGAGAGAAATGAAGTACAGTCACTGTTAATGTTCTGGCTATTTCCTCCCAGGTTTTTTCCTCCCCCCAACCTTCTGCACCTCATGGCATCCTCTTGCACAGGTATTCTACCTGTGAATAAACCCGTGTGCCCACACCTGTCCCCATCAGAGCGCAGGGGACTTTCAAAGCCCCAACCTTTGGTTGGGAGAAAGCTGGAGCTGTGTGGGAAGGACACCCTCCTTGAGCTGGAAGAATTTCAGGAAGCCTCCTGGGTCAGGGGTGGGGCCTGGCTGGCCCTTCTTCAGGGGACTCCGAGGGACCTGGAAGAAGCCTTCGCTCCCTTTGGTGGTTAAGCCTTCAGAGTGTGGTTCTGAAGGGGGTGTCTGGGTGCGGTGGGCTGTCTGAGACAGGCTGGCTCCTTCCCTGGGTCTCCCTGTGGGACGGCGCAGAGCCCGTGGCAGTCAGCACGTGCTGAGCGAGTGAGTGAGTGATGATTCTCCTTGGGGCCTTCGGCTGGTGTCACTCCCACCCAGATCTCAGGGCTCCCATTCTGAGACGGTCATTTTCTCCTGGAGAATCTCTCCTTCAATTCCTGTCTATTCTGGCACCAGGTCAGAATACAGTATTCCGCTATTATGTGGATTCAGCTCCTTCTATTACCTCTATAGGAAATGCTGTTGTGATTGCCAGATTTCTTTCCCATCTTTATTCTAAGCATTTGTGTGGCTAAACTTAACACTCAGGTTAAAGTTTGTGCTCTCATTGCACAACATGCATTTTCAAAGTATAAAAACCATTAGATTTCCTAATTTCCTTTAGAAGAATGTGCACAAGGGTGCCCAGGTCATTGGAAAAGAAGCCCTTGGTATGTTGAATCTCTTGCTGGGTCCTGGGTACAAATAACCCTAATAGGGTCCAAATCGTATTTCATTGAACCATTGGTAGACCTTTATCTTGTAAATTTAATTATGATAAACCATATTTTTAAAAGGCTGATTTGTAATGTATACAACTTATTGCATTATAAAAAGCTTCATAGCATAGTCACTGGGTTGATCAGCTTTAGAATCAAGCTGCTTTAAATGCCAGTTCTAAGTCTAGCACGATGAGATTGAGTTAGCCACTTGGCTTCCCTTGTTACAGAGCAAGGAGTGTGATCAGTACTTAGTAAACAGGCGTGGTAATAGCTTTTAGTATATCTAATAGTATTTGCTATTTGTCATTTCTTCATTACATTCCTGATGTTCTACGGTGACCTTTAAAGATGTTATCCCTTTAGTCATCCCAAGTCACTCGGTCGTTTCTGGCTCTTTGCGACCCCATGGACTGTAGCCTGCCAGGTTCCTCTGTCCCTGGCATTTCCCAGGCAAGAGTACTGGACTGGGTAGCCGTAACCTTCTCCAGGGGAATCTTTCCAACCCAGGGTTCAAAGCCGGATCTCCCACACTGCAGGCAGATTCGTTACCGTCTGAGCCACCTGGGAAGCCCTAGTCACCCCAAATTCCCGAAGAAATGCTGTACTCCTCTTGTCCTGGTTTCAACAGTGGGAAAACGGGGGCCACCCAGGACCTGGCGGCGTCAGCACTTGAGCCCAGGTTTGTTTGACGTGAAAACTCACATTAACATTAGGTTTGCTGCTACTTAGTCCTCATTAGAAATGACCACAGAGAGCATCAGCCCTCGTTGCTAGACTAGAGGACTTACAGTTTCAGCTGGGCAAGTCTTCTCAGACAAGTGAATTATGTAAGAATATAGACGTGGAAAGGGCTTCCCTGGTGGCTCAGATGGTAAAGAATCCACCTGCAAGGTGGGAGACCTGGGTTTGAGCCCCCCTGGAGGAGGGCATGGCAACCCACTCCAGTGTTCCTGCCTGGAGAGTCCTCATGAACAGAGAAGCCTGGTGGGCTACAGTCCATGGGGTTGCAGAGAGTTGGACATGACTGAGCGGCTGAGCGCAGCATAGCACATAAACTTGGCAAAGATAAGCTCTGTGTTCCTGGTTATTAATTTTATCCTGTTCTGAAATTTGGAACGCTTTGGTTGTTTCTGACACTCAGATGAGGCCATGTAGTTAGAACATCTTTAGGCATTAAAGATTTAGACTTAGAATATCCCCCATTGCCTCCAATTTTGTATTTTCTTTCTCTTTTGACCATCTTCTGATTTCCATTTTCTTTTTAGTTTATTACAGTTTTAGTTTATGTCCTATCACAGAGTGGATGAGGCAGTTGATGTGGAGTAGATGGCATCTATTGAAATCTTGACTGTTGTTTAATGTCTGTGTTACCTTGGTGCTAATTAATTAATCCCATTGTGTCTCTAAAATGTAGATATTTTTATGTTCTATCTTATTAGAGTGTTGTAAAGATAAGTTGAATTCATAATTGTGAAGTTCAGGACATGGCATGTAATAGCCCCTACAGAACTATTAGCTACTCTTCAGTCTAATTTTCAGAAAGTTAAAAACATGACTCATACAAATGTAGTTTTCATAAAGTTAAAGCATAACTCATGTAAATATAAAATGAATGTGTGCCCAAATTTATTTAACTCCTTAATGAGGGAGGCAGGAATATGGCTAAAGTGTAAAGAACAAGATCACAAAAAGTTATTTGAAGAACTGGATATTTATAGGCATTAAAAAGAATATTAAAATACAAATTTAGGTTCAGTATAAAGCTGGTGAATGTCTCACAGGGTAAAAGGCTCTTAACTTTTGATGTTATTTATTCTTCTGAACAGGGTTTCCCTGTTGGCTCAGATGATAAAGAATCCACCTGCATCGCAGGAAACTCTGGGTTGACCCCTGGGCTGGGAAGATCCCCTGGAGAAGGAAACGGCAACCCACTCCAGTGTTCTTGCCTAGGAAATTCCATGACCAGAGGAGCCCGGTGGCTACAGTTCGTGGGGTCACAAGAGTCAGACACAACCTAGTGGCCAAACCCCTACCACCATCACCACGTTCTACTGAACAGTGCATCTCTACTGAATAGAAATCTACAGGCTAATTATCATCTCATAGACTCTGAGCCTCAATTATTAGTAAATATCTATGTCAAGCAAGGGTACATTTTCACATAGAACTGAATATTTCTTGTGTGGGTATGTTAAACAATGTCCCTGTGGTGGTGATTTAGTAGCTAAGTCATGTCCGTCTCTTAGGACCCCATGGCCTATAGCCCGCCAGGCTCCTCCGTCCATGGAATTCTCCAGGTAAGAATACTAGGTGGGTTGCCGTTTCCTTCTCCAGGGGATCTTCCTGACCCAGGGATCGAACCTGGGTTTCCTGCATTGTAGGCACTCTCCTGCACGGCAGGTGGATTCTTTACCGGAAGTCCACTGGAAGTCCTGTGTGGCATTAAAAGGACACGTGTCTCTCTTAGTCCTTTTTTCTAAGTTTTGGATAAATTTTTTTTTTTAACAGTATTATGCTCTGTTAAGTTACAAATCCTTTTTTACCTTGAATGTTGTTCTTATATCATTACTTTTACTTTTAACCACTTACACTGTGTGCCAGTCACGGTGCTGAATTTATGTCATTTTTGTCATCTACACGGCATGAGAAAGTATATATTCTTCTGATCCCTGTTTCACAGATGAGGAAGCTGAGACAGGTTTGGCAAGTTTAGGTAGGCAGAGACTGAGTCCAGAGAAGGCAGGAAGGCTGGGAGAAGCAGCCTGGCACCGCAGTCTGCAAGATCCAGAGGGAAGGCAGATACAAAAGAAGCATTCACACGTGGGCAGCACCAAAAGTGATGCTCAAATTTATTAATATTTCTCCTTTGCCTCTGTGTTTTATTCCTGGGCCTGAAGATATTCAGTGTTGCTGAAAGAAGGCCTGGGGATGCAGTGAAACCCAGAGTCATCTGAGAGTGAGGAGGACAGTACTGGTACTCTTGGGAACAGTTTCATAGATGCAGCTTGTGGCTAGCTTGTGGGAATCATGGGAATCACTCTTGCTTATCAACACCCCTGATATGTACCTAAAATCTGCTGTCCTGCTGTTATTAATATACACACGGTGTCAAATAGATTCAACAAGAGCCAGGACTGCTTACAGCTTTTGTTTTGCACAACCATCCATAGAAACGAAGCTGGGTAACATTTGTTTGTACAAGTTCCAGTTGATACTTGGGCCTATGGTTCAAGGAGAAATGGTCTCCAGAATTCAGGGATCGGTTGCTGGTCAGGAATTGTTATGAGTTGTAACAATCTTTGGCCTCACTAATTTCATATCAGCCATCTTCAGCATGCTGTATTTGTAGACCATTTTTATTGCTTATGTTTAATTATGATCCATTTATTTCTGGTGTGCTGGACTAGTTACTTATTGATGGCGATTGCAGTAATCCACTGAGAGCCTATTGGTCCAGAGAGGATAATTTTATATTATCTTGTTAGTCATATTCAGATATAATTTTAATGTATTTTTCAATATAGACTTATAGTTTCCTACATTTCCATTTATTAGCATTTACATGCAGAGGCAAAAGAAATGCAAATGACCTTATCTTCTCTTGTAAAATAGAGCTAGTAAATATTATTTGGTTTCCTTTTCCTATTTTTTCCTGTAACTTATTTTTTTAGAGGGGACATTTTGGGGTATATAATTCACATTCAGCAAAATGCACAGATCTTAAGTGCATTATTATAAACATTTGTAACCATATAACCAGCATTCCAGTTAAGATAAAGGACGGTTTCATCTTCCCAGAGGGATCCCTTGTGCCTCTGTCAGTCATTCGTTCTCCTCCTCGGCGAGGTCACTACTGCTTGGCTTTTTATCAGCATCCATGAGTTTTGTCTGTTCTTGGGTATGTATAAATGGGACCTCCCAGTATGGGATCTTCGATGTCTGCTTTCTCCAGCTCCATGGAATGTGTTTAAGGGGCATGCGTGCCCCTGTGCCTTCTGGCTGCCTGGCTCTCTCCTGACTCTCAGCTCCATCTCCTCACCTGAGGAGTCTGCTGGCCTGCCCTTGGAGTTCTTGCCCTCCACCGTGTTGCAAAACGTCCTCCTAAGGCCGTAAAGAGAGCAGTCTGGCGGCTCACCTTGTTTGTCTTCCCCCTTTCGGGAATCACTGTCCTTTGCCTGATGTCCAGCGTCTTGCATGGTTTCACATCCCTTGTCCTCGTCTTGGTTCAGATCAGTCGTTTCAGATCCAATTACTGTTACTCTAGTGAGGTTGGAAGTGGATGTCTGCTTGTTTTCTTTTTACTTGACTTCGCCTCTGCACTTTGACACTGGGGGAAGGGGAGAGGGAAAGATGTTGACCTAACATACAGTGTGCTGTGACTTAAATCACAACCTCTAGGGCAGATATAAGGCTTTGCATTAGCTCTGGAACAACCCTGGTAGCCTAGAATATTCTAGAACATTTATTTATTTGGTGTATGGGAATATCCTGCAACTCCAGTCATAGGCCCTCTGCAGTCAGACAGGCTTCCCTGGCAATAGAAGCTGTGCCAAGCTAGATGCACACCTGCAAATGTGTCTCCATCGAGCAGTTCTTCATCTGAGTTTCATTTACAGGGTCCCCATTGCTTTTCCCCTGCAGTCTCCCCGATAGCACTTGATTAAGCTCAGTGGGTACAGGAATTGATCTGGCTCTTGCAGCCAGCTGTTCTTATTTTCTTTACCTAGGATTGTCATTTGTTTTCTCACCTACCTTTGTCCTGTGGATCTTTGCCGCCTGATCCATGTCTCTTGGCCAAATGAAATTAAGAAGTGTTTTCAAACAAAAATTTTGGAGTCTTCAGGGAAGTGGAGGTATTTCTGTGCCGGGGACTGTTTTGACGGTTGGCATTCCTTGTTTTGGTCGGTAGATGCTTTTGTGCACTTATCTTTGATGCATATCTTCAAAAATATAAACAAGAGAGGACATTGCATGGTTGATGCTTTTTAGTTTTAACAGTTTTTTTTTTTCTTGATAAATAAGATTATACAAGCTCACTAATGAAAATCTGGAAAATTCATGAAAGTACAAGAAAAAAGCATGCATAATGTTACCAGTTATGTTTCAGGCTATCCGTGGTGTCCAGCCCATACTAGATGTTCAGGCAATATTTGCTGAGTGAACAACTGAGCCCTGCCTATTTTCAGAGTCTGAGTTGTACAAAGGTCCTAGCGTTCTTTTCATGAGATGAATAGCAATTCTACCAGGGCTAGGTGTTTTCTTGCCAGAAGGAATGCTTTTAGGCATGCAGGAATTATAATTAGCATCCCAATATGCAGTTTTCTTCTTTGGATGAAAAATGAAAATGTCAAGATGTGTTTATTTCTTTTCTCTCTTGCCCTTGTCCCTTCTCAGCAGAAAGCCTTGCAGTTTCTAAACAGTTATACTTAGTTGAATCTACCTAGAAGTAGAATAGTTTTGCAGTGGATTGTAGTTTGAAGGAAAGAGCCCTTATCATATGTATGGGGAAGGAACCTCCCGGGTCCCAGTTTTTTTTTCTGTGGCATTTGCTTCTACAGAGCTGTTGTGGTTTATTTCACATGATGAGATGTCTTGAAACACTCTAGTTCTCTAGAGGTCTAGTGCGACAGAACTCTTCCGCTTTAATATTATTCGTCAATTTCTGCTGAGTTTTAGGTTGACCTAAACTAGTACATAATATATGATTGAAAAATGTAAATGCACCATGTACTGAAAAATGCAAAACACAAAGGTTTCTTGATTTTTGTACACCATGGGTTTCAAGTGTTCTATATCTCTGTGGGAGAATTCATCCAATCCTAGTAAACTCTTTGCAACCACTCTTAGGAGCATTGATGGATAACAACAGTATGTGGCTGTGGGCATTATTTACTAGTCAGTTCACTGGATGCTTTTTCTAATCAGTCCTCAACTACATGTAAAGCTGCAATTTTACCCAGATATCTTTATATGCGTAAAACCAAATCTGTGTTTATATAAATACAAATAGGTACCTGTGCATATATAGACATTATGAATAAATAAACATTTCTTTTAGGTTTTTTTCCCAATGATTCTGAAATATTTTTTTCCATCCAAATAACTTTGTTTCTGAGTCTTAGGGAGCTGCAGATCAGGTATCTGTCCCCTCTTCAGGATATTCGGCAGAAAGTCCCTTTTATCTGAACTGAACACTCAATATGTGGGGTATAATTTTATCTCTGAACAATTATTTGGGGAGGGCAACATCATCTGAGATTTATTTTTCCTTAAGAGCACTCTTTCTAGCTCCTCTCCCTACCTGAAACTCCCAGCGCTCAAGCAGGTCATCTAGTTAAGACTCACATCAGTGACCTGGCATTAGGGTACCTTTGGCAAGGGGCCTGCAGCTCAACACACCTATCATCACACATGCCTGTTGTCCCTGACTCATGAAAAATCACGAGGACAGAACACGTGGAAAAGAACGTATTAGAACAAGCGAGTTTAGCCACACGCACCCTCAGTGTTATTAAAGGCGTTATTCCAGTCCCCCAACACATCACACATCTTTCCAACATCGAACTTACTTTAATTTGCATTTGGGTTCATTTAGCATTTTTTCCTATTATATAAAGTTTAATGAACAATAAACACGGCTCTAACCAGATCTCACAGCTATTTCCCAGCGTAGGGTAACATTTTGCATTTAGTCATATCTGGTTTCCTAGGTAATGTTGGACTGTGGCTGTATTTCCTCAAGCCGCATTGCTTGTCACATGGAATGCTTTGGTGGCAGATTCTTCAGATGCAGAGAAAGGCAGGGAGAAATGTTCCACCGGAATTCTTTGGAAGCCATAGTACTGAGCATTGCCTGGGGAACACAGAGTGTGTTAGGGCCAATTCTCTGGTTGCTTCTTGTGGCAGGTTTTGAGCGCTGCCTTGCTAGCCTCCCTGCTTTTATTTCTGAAATCTACCCTCTGTACCAGCTCCAGATTTATCTTCCCAGAACACCGTCTTTGCCTTATCCCTCCTCTGCTCATAAAATTTCGATGGCCCCCTCTTGTTGTAGTTAAAAACCCCACACTTGGTTTTCAGTGTCTTCCTTTATCTGCTTTTCAACATTTGTCTCTTGATCCTATTTCTTACATGTTCTTGGCTTACTGTGTCCTCGAATAAGGTCGGTGTCCTCCCTGTCATAGCATATTCTGTGGTCATTATGCCCTTCCCACTCTCCTTCCTCCCTTCTGAGAAACTTCCCTCCTCTTGACCTGGATTTCAAATCCTGTAAAGATTTTAGCACCAAGCCCAAGTCTCACCTCTTCCTTGTGTTTCTTCTGGCCATGTTAATCCATATTGATCACTTCTCCCCAAATCCCACTGCATTTATGTTCAGAACTGACAGACAGCAGGACTCAGCATGTAAAGGAGATTAACATGGACTTGAGAGAGAGTGGTGGGTTCAAATCCTGTTTTTTTCCTTCCTAACAGGGTGGCCTTTGGAAATGAATGTGGCACAACCTCACAATATGTACCTTGCTAAAGTCCCACTTTTACTTATAGAATTAGAAATAATAGATGTAGGGCAGAGTATCGGACTTAAAAAAAATAGTCTTTGAAAAGTTCAGGATTGCAGCTTAAATTAAAAATGCGAACCTTCCATTGAAGCAAAATGTCACCAGGGAATAAAACAAGTAGAATTCTGAGTAGATTATGGACCACTTTTGTTGTGTGTTCATTCTCTTCTCCAGAGAACCAATTTGCCTATGGTGGTGATTGTAGTTTCCTGTTGAGTAGACGGTGACTGTGTGTTGAACGGATGTGGGTGGAAGGGTTACTGGGATAAAATTATTCAAATATTGAACATATTCCTGATTTGGGGTCTGTAAAATTCAACCAAAACCTAAAGGAGTTTCAGAGGACCTACTCCCTTTCCTGTAAGTATCCCAGCTTTTAAAGGAAATATTTGTACAGGCTTCCAAGAGCATGCTGAAGGATTCTGTGACCTTCAGTAATCTCATGTCCTACTTTTGGTTCTTTCCTGGAATACGAAGAATTACTAGCCAGGGTGAATCTTTGTGTCTTGTCATTTAAAGGACTGAGGGAACCAAACCACCATCTTTGCAGCCTCTACCATTATCAGAATCTCAATACATAATCTTAATTTTGCAGAAATTAACTCATTTTTAGATCCCCTCACCTACAGTAACAAAGTATAACCTAATTTTAGCATTCATGATGGACTATTTACAGTAGATGACTCTGTCGTTATCTCTCCCCAATTCAAAACCCTTTGAGCCTGAGGCTCTAAGATCAGCCCAGGCCAAGTTTGACAGTGATCTTCTTTAACTCTGAACACGAGGCCCAGGTAGTAGAAGAACAATAGCCGATCTCTTATTCTGTATTCATTCTGGACAGAAAAAACCCCAGAGAACAATAGAGTCCTAGTTTACCTTCTGAGTGG
Source organism: Cervus canadensis (assembly GCF_019320065.1). Lineage (NCBI taxonomy): Eukaryota > Metazoa > Chordata > Mammalia > Artiodactyla > Cervidae > Cervus > Cervus canadensis. The sequence continues at coordinate 84,596,179 of NC_057391.1, forward strand.
TGTAATGTGCTGATGACTGCCTGCCGCGGGAAGATGGCTGCATATTGATCTCCACTGGAGTTTAATTGAACGAGAAGCCATGTCTCAGGTACATTATTTTATTTATCCAGTTACCCAGGGGTCCTTCATAATGGACTCAGCTGTGAACATTAGGAGATTAGACCAAAATCTTAATCATGGTGATTTTGATCATGCCGCAGTGCCATTAGCTCTTTGGAACCTACGAAGCTGGTAGTATTTGAGGAAAGGAAATAGATAAGTGTGGCTGCATAGTGTCTGGGAGGAAGATTGGTGGAGAGGGAATCCAAAAGATAGATTTCAGTCATCTTAAGAACTGGCAGTAATGAGGATAATTATGTGGAGAATTTGCACTTCAGATTCTAGTTGTTCTTGAGAACATGATTCAGATTAATAAAACACACATGTTCAAAGGAAATCCGGTGCTCTGTGACAACCTAGAGGGGTAGGATGGGATGGGAGGTGGGAGGGAGGGGACATATGGATACCCATGGCCGATTCATGCTGATATATGGCAGAAACCTACACAAGAATGTAAAGCGATTATCCTCCAATTAAAAATATATAAATTTAAATTAAAAAAAGAAAAATAATTTGGTTAGACTATTTAGATGATGGAGATTTAAATTCTTTTCAAAGTGTACTCACATGGAAATGATTTTTCTCTTTACAGTCAGTCTGTTAGAGGAAAAAGTGATTTATTTACTTCTCAGCCTTTGCATTATAGAAATGTGTTTATATAAGTAGTGTTTATTTCTAATGACAAATATGTGATGCCAAGTAAGTAGTAGACCACAGATGATTAAGTAATTGCCACCACCTGGGCCCACCGCTGTTTCACAGGTGTTTTCCTAATGTGAACAAAGTCTCTTACCATCTCAACATCTATGTCTTATCTAAAATCTGGATATACTGCGTTGCTATAACATCCCTTGAAGTCTCCCTAGATGGAGACTGTTTTCTTCAGTCCTTTTATTCCTGGAGTCGGGGCACAGTTCACCAACACTGTTCCGTGGTGTCTTGTCTTCTAAGGTCCACGTGTCTTTAATGCCATTTTCTCCCATCCTCATCATGAACGTCTCCTGACCTTCCAGATGTGAAGATGATCTGAACTGAGCTCCTTGCTCATAGCCTTCATCTCCCTGCACCCTTTGCATTAACCTGGGTGACTTTAATTTTCATGTTGTGATTTTCCTAATAACCTGGCTTCCTCAAATGTCTGGCTACCTAGCAAAGAGAATTTCTCTCGCTGTTACCTCTTCCTAAGTTTTCACTTCTCTCCTGACTCGACCTTCTGCCCTCCATAATGTCAAAGCTTTCTCTTGCGTTTGCACACCACCTGCAGTTCCTGGTCGCTGATTTAAGTGACATCCCCGCCAATACTCTAGAGCCCTTGCCCTGTGAACTGGCCACACCACCCAAAGTTCAAGTAAGCCCCTCTACTTGGCTTCTTGGCTGCTGCCTCATGAATTAGGGAAAGTCAGGCATTTGGCAGTGACTGCACTGCGAATCCATAGCCTCCTGCTCTTAGCGATGCCTTCAGCGTGTTCCTCTTTGTGGCCACCCGAGCTTTGACCCTCAATTCTGACCACTCTGTCTTCTCTCCAGTGCTCTCCTGTTCTCTGCTGTGCTAGTTAGCATTCACCTAGTAGGAGCTGTTTGTAAGTCTTTCTTCGTATTTCTTCATAAGCTTCGTTGTTTATGTTTAATCACCTCACATCTCTATCCCACGGCAGTGAAGACTTTTCCGGATTTTTGTTCAAACGTTATTTTCTGTTTCAGATTTTCTAGGACTCACTTTCATAAACCTGAGCACCGGTGGGAAGACTCTTCTCCACATGTGTCCAAACTCCGTTTATCTGTTTGACTCGTCTACCTTAGTTTGCTCATCTGTATATGTTGAATGGGGCCTTGTGAATGAACATTTGTGCACAGTTTCCATGTTTATGCAACATGCTTACCTATCTCTGTGTATGTGTGTATATATATGTGTATTCCTAGTTTGGATCCAGACTGTGTGATTATCTTTCCATTTACATTGCTTAGCACAGTGTCAGCCACTGGAATAAAGAGAAGTTTCCTCACTGTTTCATTGCACTAAATATTTCTCCATTATAGTGCCTATCACACAAGTGTTTGTTAACTATTCTGGCTCACTAGTAAACTGTCAATTCTATAGAATATGCAAAATGCCTTATTTATCTTTCTATTCTCAGTATTTTATGAGGAACCTGACAGTTTTTAGATGTTCAGTAAATTTTTGATGAGTGTAGGAAGCATTGGATACCAATTAAGGGTAATAGTGATAACCAGCAGCTTACTTTGAAAGTATGGAATGTGGATTAGGCTACTGCCATGGGCCATGCAAGGCACAAAACTGTTAATTTATAAAACATATTATTATTTGTGGATAAATGATTTAATAATTGTTCATTTGTAAATAAATAGTGCATTTATTTCTTGTTTTAATGTATGTATTAAATAAGATTCAAAAGGAAGTGCTGGCTTTTCCAAGATTACATTCCTAACGAGTAGCAGAGCATAGGAACCAGGACTCCTGACTGTTGGTTCTCGAGCCAGTGATCCTAAGTCAATATTTTCTAAATGGTGTTTTGTGTAATAACATGTCCCAGGAGTTCTCATTCTCCTTTACATATGCTGACTAGACTGAAGGGAAGGGGCTGGGGAGTAAAGGCAGAGGTAATAGATGTCCATGATGTAAAGAAAGGGAGATGATAGAAGAAGATCTATGCACTTAAAGAGGCAAGTATATGACCCCACTGCAGAAATCACTATATTGTATCCCAAAGAGTAAAAGCAACTTAATATATGTGCTAAGTTACTCTCTGTCACTTGGAAGAAAATCATTTTATTCTTGTAGAGGATTTCATAGTTTGTCTCCTCTGTTCTTTTCTTCCCTAAGCTTCACTGAAAACTAGACCCATTTCAAGGGGGCCTGCGTAAGTAGCGTATCTGGATGTACTTTTTTTTATTTCACAGAGTCCCATGTATATATTTCTCTTTCATCAGAATATAGGCCCAGTTCTGCTCAGGCTCAGTGTTACATAGAAAGAACAAGGTGAGCAGGGGTTGGGGTGGGGAAAGTCAGGGGCTTTAGGGAGTGAAGAGTCTGATCAGAATAGAGGGATGGTAAAGGATGGTGAGAGGCAGCCTGGATGAGGTCCGATCAAGAGCTCCTGGAGGCAGGAGATTATGGAGGAATAGGAACAGTAGACTTTTTGAGCTCATATGTGTTATGGGCAAAGAATGTCTTAGAAAGATTCCCCTCACAGAGTGTGTGGAGTGAATTGAAAGAAGGTAGTAAGGCCCCTATATGTAAGATACCACATCCATTTATTTATCACTGAAATAATCAGACCTTCAAGTAGAGTGTGACACACAGTGGGGATTTGATGAAAAAATTTTGGAAGAACTAGTAAAAACAAGAAAGCCGTTTGTTGTTGTTCAGTCGCTAAGTCCTGTCTGACTTGTTGCGACCCCATGGACTGCAGCACACCAGGCTTCCCCGACCTTCACAATCTCCCGGAGTTTACTCAGATTCTTGTCCATTGAGTCGGTGATGGCATCTGCCCATCTCATCCTCTGCTGCCCTCTTCTCCTCCTGCCTTCAATCTTTCCCAGCATCAGGGTCTTTTCCAATGAGGTGGCTCTTTGCATAAGGTGACCAAAGTATTGGAGCTTCTTAGAATGTTCTTATAACAGCTGGGGTACATGGCAAAATGGCATGAAGTGGTGCTGGCAGTGAGAATTTTAGGGTTAACCACAACTGAAAAATGGAATACAAGCTACATAGAGACAGAAGCAACTAAATGTAATATTCAAAGAACTAGTGAAATGGCAAGGATTTAAGAAATCTACTCCATTTGTAATCTTCAGTTCAGGTGCTCAGCTGTGTCCGACTCTTTGCGACCCTGTGGACTGCAGCATGCCAGGACTCCCTGTCCATCACCAACTCCTGGAGCTTGCTCAAACTCATGTCCATTGAGTTGGTGATGCCATCCAACCATCTCATCCTCTGTCGTCCCCTTTTCCTCCTGCCTTCAATCTTTCCCAGCATCAGGGTCTTTTCAAATGAGTCAGTTCTTTGCATCAGATGGCCAAAGTACTGGAGTTTCAGCTTCAGCATTTGTCCTTCCAATGAATATTCAGGACTGATTTATAATCTTACAAGGACTGATTTGTAATCTTACGAGCTTTAATTATTATTGCTTTTGACTTTAACTTTGTTTTTATATTTACAGCTAAAGATTTTTTAAGAAGAATCCACTTCTTGTATTAAAACCTTGTTCTCTGTCTCTCAGTGAATAGTATTGTATTTCAGAGATACATTGGTTTAAAAACTGTTAGATCATATTTGTTGTATGATTTCTAATGAAATGAACTGTTATGGCCTCTCTGATTAAATTATAATTTTAGTACACTGGGCTGTGAATGGCTGGAAACAAGTTCATTCCAAGTTCATTTTTCCCCTGATGCAGGCGGAATTGCGGTCAGCTGAGTTCTATGCCTGCCCAGGCTCCAGGAATCTTGCTAATAGAAATACCAGAGGCCTCTGACTCTTCCTCCCTCAGCATCCTCCCCAAGCTCCCTGTTGCTAAACTAAAATGCTTGAAGCTTTCAAAACTCATTTCCTGCCTCAGATTGAAATGTGTGCAGATTTTCCTGTTTAAAAGACACAGTCTGAACATTTAGAAGGTTGAGAAACCTCCCATGCTACAGGGAAATCTTTTGATGCTTTTTTTTTAAAATCTTAACAGAATTCTGGTTTAAAAAAAATTTCTTGTAGCAAAGAAATGAGGTACATCAAATATTTAGGTTTTCCTGTTTTTTGTGGGGGGGTGTGCACCATTTGGTGTGAGATTGATCAAGGCATCTGTAATGCATACGTGTGTTCTAACAGTTTTGTTCAGGCCGTGCACGTTGAAACATGGAGCTTCATGTCTTCATTACATCTTTGCTTCATTTATTTTGTTCCCAGGTGATTGTCTTTTCTGTCAGCTGTTGTTGTTCAGTCGCTAAGTCCTGTCTGACTGTTTAGACTCCGTGGACTGCGGCTTATCAGGCTTCCCTGTGCTTCACTATCTCCCGGAGTTAGTTCAGTTCAGTTCAGTTCAGTTCAGTCGCTCAGTCATGTCCGACTCTTTGCGACCCCATGAATCACAGCACGCCAGGCCTCCCTGTCCATCACCAACTCCCAGAGTTTACTCAAACTCGTGTCCATTGAGTTGGTGATACCATCCAGCCATCTCATCCTCTGTCATCCCCTTCTCCTCCTGCCCCCAATCCCTCCCAGCATCAGGGTCTTTTCCAATGAGTCAACTCTTTGCATGAGGTGGCCAAAGTATTGGAGTTTCAGTTTCAACATCAGTCCTTCCAATGAATACCTAGGACTTATCTCCTTCAGGATGGACTGGTTGGATCTCCTTGCAGTCCAAGGGACTCTCAAGAGTCTTCTCCAACACCACAGTTCAAAAGCATCAATTTTTCAGCGCTCAGCTTTCTTCACAGTCCAACTCTCACATCCATACATGACCACTGGAAAAACCATAGCCTTGACCAGACAGACCTTTGTTGGCAAAGTAATGTCTCTGCTTTTTAATATGCTATCTAGGTTGGTCATAACTTACCTTCCAAGGAGTAAGCATCTTTTAATTTCATGGCTGCAGTCACCATCTGCAGTGAATTTGGAGCCCAAAAAATAAAGTCTGACACTGTTTCCACTGTCTCCCGGAGTTAGTTAGACATGTTCAAACTCATGTTATGTGAGTAGGTGATGTTATCTAACCATCTCATCCTTTGCTGCCCTCTTCTCTTCCTGCCTTCAGTCTTTCCAAGCATCAGTGTCTTTTCCAATGAAGTCAGCTCTTCACATCAGGTGACCAAAGTATTGGAGCTTCAGCTTCAGCTTCAGTCCTTCCAGTGAATATTCAGGAATGATTTCCTTTAGGATTGACTGGTTGGATCTCTTTGCAGTCCAAGGGACTCTCAAGAATTCTCCAGCACCACAGGTCAAAGCATCAGTTCTTCAATTCTCAGTCTTCTTTATGGTCCACCTCTCACATCCATACATGACTACTGGAAGAACCATAACTCTGTCTATATGGACCTTTGTTGGCAGAGTGATGTCTCTGCTTTTTAATACGCTGTCCAGATTAGTCATAGCTTTCCTTCCAAAGAGCAAGCTTCTTTTAATTTCATGGCTACAATCACCTTCTGGAGTGATTTTGGAGCCCAAGAAAAGAAAGCCTGTCACTGTTTCCATTGTTTCCCCATCTATTTGCCATGAAGTGATGGGACTGGATGCCATGATCTTAGTTTCTTTTTTTGAATGTTGAGTTTTAAACCAGCATTTTCACTGTCCTCTTTCACTTTCATCAAGAGGCTCTTTAATTCCCCTTTGATTTCTGCCATTAGAGTGGTATCATTTGCATATCTGAGGTTGTTGATATTTCTCCTGGCATTCTGGATTCCAGCTTGTGATCCCCCCAGCCTGGCATTTCAAATGATGTACTCCGCATTTAAATTAAATAAGCAGAGTGATAATATACAGCCTTGAAGTACTCCTTTCCCAATTTTGAACCAGATAGTGTTGAAGAGAAACCTCCAAGGTAGATGTTGGGTAAAATTCAACAACATTACACGCCTGGAATTGTCTTTCAAAAAGAAGCTTTTTTTTTTTTGTCCTTTTTTAAGGACAAAAAAAAAAAAACAAAACAAAACCAAAAACAGTTGTGTTGATGACAGGATTAGGTGGGAAAAACTGATAAATCATGGTCATGTACCACCCCTGAGGAGGTGGTGCAAGGCCAGCTACTATTTGCTTCTGTCTTAATCCTGTGATTTTCTGGTTCTTTGGCTTAGAAAGTTTAGGTTCTGACAAGTAACTAAAGCAGGACAGCCCAAGGTTGCTCATATTCTCTGTGATTTTATTTTACTTTTTGAGAAATAAGACCTACCACTGTTTTGTAAATCATTTAGATATCCGTAGAAGAAAGGGTTATTCAGTATTTCAGGAGCTCAAGATGGAAACTGTCTCCCTTTGAGAAATTAGAAACTCATTCCTAAAAGAATCAACACTGTTACATCTTCTCACCTAAAACTAATTTAGGTGAAAAGCAGCAGCCTGTGATTTTTTTTTTTAACCCAATTTAATTTTAAAATTATAAAAAATTTCAAGCATATGGAAAAAGCAGAAAATATTCAACACCCTTGTACCCACATCCTTACTTTAAAATGTTAGCTTTTTACCATAATTTCTGAAGACTGTAGTTTACTTTTTCATTTCTTTTTAAAATACTTTTCATGTTTTTCTTAACTGTTGAGCACATGCAAATGATATTTATAATACGTTAATGTGTGTAAAGTATACAAAATAACAAATGCTCATGCACCTACCTCCTGATTTAAGAATTACAGACTCATTGTGTTAAAAAAAAAAAAAAATCACAATTACTGTGAGTTTACCAATTTAGGTTTTTCTGCATCCCCCGCCCCCAAATGATGTTGAAAAGGAAGCTCCTGGGGTTTAGAGTCTGATGTCTGCATTGGATCTGAACATCTTATTGGTCTTCAAATTGGGTGGCATAGAGTGATGTCTGCTAGAAAGAGATTTGAGGACCTAATCATTACAGTTGTAACCTGTTTGGGTCTCTCCTGTTCCCTCATTGTTCCCCTCTGCTTATCTCTGAGAAAGCTCTCTTCTCTTTACATACTTAGGACCCTTATTAAGTATGAATGTTCTAAGTGCTCATCAAGTATTGCTTCACACTCGTTCCTCATGAGACTAAGGGGGAAATTATCAGTATCTGAAAGTGACACCATTCTTAGCGATACTGGTTTTGAGAGCCACCTGGACAGAAAAAAGATAAATCCCAGAAAAAAGAAATGGTAATCTTCCATGCAGATCTGGATTGAAAATATAGCCAAAGGAATATTGAAAAAGAAAATATATATATACACACACATATATATATACACACACACATATATATATACACACATATATATATATATTTTGGTTGTTTTTACTGGAAGTCCAGGGACCAAGCTGAATTCACTTACCGCTTCTGAGTCAACGTGATGCTGCACCCCAGGGGCGCCTTCCTTCCACACACCATTAAATCTGGTTGTCAGGTTTGGACAGGAGCGAGCCCTCCTTCTCCTCAAGGAGGCTGGAGGGAGGTGCTTTGTGGGGGAGGTGACTCATTTTCCCGAGTAGGGAGGAGTGACCATCCATCATGATCAAATGGGAGGATTTCGTATCATCCATCTCCAGTGAGGATGGTAGTAGCAATTCTGGCCTTTTCCTCATTTTTTTCCCCACTACTCTGATTAAGATTCATCTTTGAAACAGAAAGGGTAGTTTGAGGTTATTAGAAAACATACACACACATAAGAATTATTTGTTCTCTGCTGTTCTTTTTCCTCTCCATGAATAATTTCTGCAGACAGGTGACCAGTTCAACCATCTGTCTCTTTGTTATAAATGCCTGTGGTTGGTTCACTCTCTTTTGCCTTGCAATTCAGTGAAGGCTTCTTTTGCAAAAGAATGAAAAAACCAACAAATAAGATGAGCTAACAATATATTCTTGAGTTGTCACATTTTCTTTTAAGGAATGTGAGAAATGATTCCTTTTCCCTCCAGATCAAATATACAGTTTCCTTAAAGGCCCTGATGTAAGCATATTATTGGGGAAAAAACAGAAAAACAAACAAAAAAACAACTATTCTCAGTATTCAACAAATTGAAAAACACAAATAGGCCTTCAGAATTTATAATATCAGTTCTTTCTATCCTTCATTTAGCTAGATCCATTTATATGTTTTATTTTTAGCCTATGTTACAGTAGAATGTTTGATTGATTCAAGGAAATTTCTAAATTCAATTAGGGAAAATAAAATTTAGGGAGCATCTTGGCTGTGAATTTGTGCATGATGACTTGGGAATACTTTTGTCCTCTCTTGCTTGGTTCTGAGTGATTTTTGTGCCATAAAAGCAATCAAGCAACCAACCAGCCAGCCAACCAGCATTTGAGTCATATCTGCATTTTACACGTGACTTCTGCAGGAGCTTATCTAGTACTCGTTGGTGTATAATTCATACCTAGGGTTTTTTGATAACAAAACCCTAAAAGTTGTTTGTTAACATATAATCAGTTCAGTTCAATTGCGACCCCATGGACTGCAGCACGCCAGGCCTCCCTGTCCATTACCATCCCCCTTACTGAAACTTATGGAGCTTACTGAAACTCATGCCCATCCAGTCGGTGATGCCATCCACCCATCTCCTCTGTTATCCCCTTCTCCTCCTGCCTTCAATCTTTCCCAACATCAGGGATTTTTCCAATGAGTCAGTTCTTCGCATCAGGTGGCCAAAGTATTTGAGCTTCAGCATCAGTCCTTTCAATGACTATTCAGGACTGATTTCCTTTAGGATGGACTGGTTGGATTTCCTTGCAGTCCAAGGGACTCTCAAGAGTCTTTTCCAACACCATAGTTCAAAAGCATCAGTTCTTTCGTGCTCAGCTTTCTTTCTTTATGAAAGATATTATAAAGAATTGCATAGTCCAAAAAGAGATTACTATTTCATCTTAGTGCAGTTACACTCCATGGATTTTGTTTTGTATCACTGAAACATTTAGATTGAAATTAGAATAAGCTGATAAGTAGAATGAGAAAACTTTTAAAAAATCTTTGTGGATTGCTAGGTTATGTTCTTATGGTTGATTTTTATAACAGTCTGTCAGTTAGATATTATTACCCCAGCAAGTAGACATTATTATTTCTCCATTTCTAACAATGAAGAAAACAGATACAAGAATTGAGATGTCTGGTCCATAAGCCTCAAAGCTAGAAAGTAGGAAGTTGCAAATCAAATCCAGGTTTGTCTCTTAGGAGCTCATGCTCTTAATGTCTATACCATATTGTCTTTCCACATGCTGAGGTAGAAAACAGAACTTTGGTTTCACCACCTTCCCAGAGAGGGGCCTCAGACAAAGTCCAGAGAAGAAATAGATGGCCAGGTACTCTGATTGTGGCGATGCTAGCTAGTTGCTATAAGAGGGTACTTGGCAAACACATCACACACAGATGGTGTACAACCCACACATCTCTATTTACGTCGAGGCCCTGAGTGTTTGTGTTAACAGGTTTGAGGGATAATAAAAGAAGTTGTTGTTTGTTCTTTCTTTACAAGTCTGAAATTAATTTTTAGCATAAATTCAAAAGGGAAGAATTTGTAAATTCACTAGACACCGAGAGACTGGCGGTCCAAGAAAACATTTTTGTCTGTTGAGTTTAAAAAGGAGAGCCAGTGTAAAAGCAGTTGTTTTTTCATTTTTCCCACTAGGTGGTGCTTTAGTCCTGTGGGTCTAATGCTTGGATTTCTTTGCTTTCTTTTTCCTTTCCCCTAGATGTTAGTCCAGAAAAAAAGCCTAGTAAGAGGCTGATTAAGGGGATTGTGCCAGTTAGGTGTGTTCCATTTGGGTTTTCGGCATCATTATATCTGTTTATAACCAAGATAATTAAACCCATTGGAAAATTTTAGATACTCCTTTTTCAACTTTTTTTTTTTTTTAGGAATTGCATTCAATGCATTTTGGGAAGGAGCATCAATAGTTGGAACTAGCTCAGTTATCTCATCAGCATATTATCTCAACAGGCTATATATATATTTGCAATGAGTCTTTCTTCCTACAAAGCAAGTCAAATAAGAGACCGACACTGTGCTAAACCAAGTTTGTCATCTGTATGTACCAGTGGAAAGTAAACACTCCTGACATTGTTCTGGGACCCACACACACCCTATATATGCTTCTCTTCTTTACATTTTAATATTAGTGGAGACAAAATAGAGAGTGGACAATGATTTAAACAGGTTGACATCAAAGAGGGGTGGGGTGGGAAGGGAGCAGTGGAATGGGAAAATAGCATTAATCCAAATCCAACAAAATGAATCCATCATTTGACCTAAATTCTCTGAATTTACCCATTTCCATACCATGCAAGGACTTTATTTGTTAACTTGTCATTCCTTCTGTCAGGGAGTAATTTTCCAGGAAAAGACCAGAGTGTAAGGTAATAGTTTGTGAATCAGAAAGGTTCCTTAAAGGGTTTGGCTATGGACATCATTTATTTATCTACTCACTTCCGAATGTCTACTGTATACTAAGCAAGGTGCTGGGTACTGAGGATGCTGAAATTGTGCTCAGTCCCTTAAGGAGCCTCAAGTCTAGCGAGAAAGGTAAAGAGACAGCTGAAAGGTTGCATGTGCAGTGACTGCCGCACAGGTGACTGGGGAGAATGCTGACGGGCTGTGTAAGGGGGATGGCGGGGCCGACAGGACCCAGGCAAGTCGAGTCTGCAGGGATGGCTAGGCTAGCAGGAGAAGAAAGGAGAGAGGCAGGCGGAGGGCGGGGGGGGGAATGCAAAGAAGCTTGAGACCCTCAGTGAGTGAGGGGAGTGACAGGAGTTTGTAGCCTTGAGCATAGCATTGTCACTAAGGACACAGGTGGAGCCGGAATTGGGGAGATTTTGAGTGCTAAGCTGAGTGTGAGCTGTTTTCCTACCAGCTATAGGAGGGCTTTTGAAGATTCTGTGTTCCCCACATAACCCTGTAAGAAGGGTGAGTCATTCACCCACGATTTAGAGAAGGGGATCCCAGAGAGCAGGTGAGTTGCTCCAGGTGACCACCCGCATTCAGAGTCTGTGCAGACAGACCAACAGTCATGGTCTTTGCTTCATGGGGATTTAGATCCTGACTCTCTCCAGCTTTCCAGGCTACTGAAGAATTGATTATACAAGAGTGGATGAGCTCCTGGTTTAATTATTTAAAGACTGCTTGCTATTTTCAACATTTTATTTTTCCTCGAACTGTAGACAGAACAGTCTTGTTGCAGTTTAACTATCATCATACTCATTTAACCTCTGGTAAGCGTATTTCCTCAGCATTTTCAAGCAGAAATTCATAGGGATGGTTTTGACACCAATTGTGGTCCGACATTCTCTGCCTGTCTTCCTGTATTTGAAGGTGGTGGGGAAACACAGTCTGTATGTGTGTGTATGGTGGGGTAGGGGGGCAGGGTGGCTGCAGTGGTAAAGAGTTAGTTCAGGGAATTTCCAGCTTTGCCTGCATTAAGTTCATCTAATAAGAATATGTGGCTTCTCTGATGGCTTAGTGGTCATGCAATGCCTGCAATGCGGGAGGCACGGGTTTGATCCCTGGGTGAAGAAGATCCCTGTAGAAGGAAATGGCGACCCACTCCAGTATTCTTGCTGGGCAAATCTCATGGACAGAGGAACCTGGTTGGCTATAGCCTGTGGGGTCACAGAATCAGACATGACTGAGCATGCACAGTAAGACTATGTATAATCAAATGTCCAGCAGGTCAGTAAGGATTCCTTAACTGTTTTAAAGCCCACCAATGCTTGTGAATTCTTCCCAAATTAAAATATTATTTTAGAGGAGGTAGACAAACAAACAAAAATCTCCATATCACATGAGGTAAATACTAGCTTACCAAAAACTCCTTGGATCATAACAGTGGTGAATTTATTCTTGCCTTCTTGATGTATCTATGAGCTGGTTTTCTTTGCTTTGTTGGAGTGACAGGACTTATAGCAGACCAGTTTTTGCCTAATTCTATGTGTACCCAAGTTACTTATAACATGTTGGTATTCAGTACCCACTGAAACAAAAACACAATCCCAGCAACTGCCCACTCCACTTCCTGTGTGGGTGGGCAGTGCTCTCAAAGGCATTATTAACTTCTTCTAAAGAAGCTTTTGTTCCTGAAATGCTGAATGCATTTCCATTCATGTTAGATTTTGCCAACCACCTTGTTGACTATAAAATACTAGGTCAGGATCTTCATTAAACTAACTCTGTTTGTCCCTTACTAGTTTAGTAGTTAGAGAATTTACCAATATTTCTAAATAGGTAAATAAAAAAATCTCTAACTAGCCACCTCACATGACTTCTGTGTCTCTAAATGGGTGTTCATTTTAATGCATTCGTTCATAAATATTTTATTGGTATACAAAGCAAAATGTAAGATTCAGTGATTAGTTTGTTCATCCACTAGTATTAAAATTCCTGTTGTGTAGCAGGTACTGTATTTGGCACTAGAGATAAAATGGGAAACCAGACAAGAAAAATCTTTGCTCTCATGAAATTTGCAACATATAAGCTAGTCATACTTTACTGAGTCACAGGTTTTTCTCCATGACGGGGTATGAAAGTCCAGTTGGTCAGAATCAGTGATGTTGGCACCATCACTCACTGTTGTGAGCTGAGAAGTGAAACCCTCCCTGTGGCCAAGGGCTGTGGACCTCCCCTGGCCCCTGAGAATCCCCTTCTCCATTGTTTCCATCTTACCAGCAACAACCCGGGTGTGGGCAATGGCCCCTTTCCTCGATTCTGTATACCACAGCTGAGTCAGGCTGCAGAAGTTAAGATGCTCCTGATAGATTTGGAATTGTAGGTGGGGAGGCACTCTGACTACTAGCTGTGGGTGTTCAGAGAGGGCCCACAGGCCACGCTTATCCTCATGGGGTCCCTCCAGGACTTCCCGAGGCTACCTCTGCCTTAAGATCCTTTAAGCATGACTAGAATTCTGCGTCCAGACAAAGAGAGATCAGAGAAGAATGTCCCTTGTTTTTATTCTAAGGCTTACCTCCTCTGTCTTTAATTTCAGTCTCAAAGTCTAGCTCATCCCCAGATGATTGGCACTTGGAATCGTGACCCAGAGGAGAGGCTCTGCGTTCTGTCCAAAGGAGTGAGGCCTTGCCTTGCCCTGCCGGCTGCAGAAACACATTTAAGCACAGGGGTCCAACGCGAGGAGATGGCATCCTGCAGCAGACAGCCGTCTCGTTCTGGTTCTCTTGGCTTCTCTGGGCAGGATGTAAATCCTCTCCAAACCTCAGGATTTCTGGATCTCTAGTGGGAATGGTCGCTCTGTCCTCCGTATCTCATTGATGTCTACCCCTTCCTCTTAAAGGGTACCATCACCTCTTTCCTCAGTGTCTGGGCCCAGAGGAGAAAAGGTGGTCATCTCTGACTGCTGCTGCTGCTGCTAAGTCACTTCGGTCGTGTCCAACTCTGTGAGACCCCATAGACGGCAGCCCACCAGGCTCCCCCGTCCATGGGATTTTCCAGGCAAGAGTACTGGAGTAGGGTGCCGTTGCCTTCTCCGCTCTGGCTGCTAGTGATTTTCCAAGCAAACGCCTTCCTCCTTCTCACCTCACCCGTGCTCCCTTGTGCCCGTTGCTTGCTCTCTCTGGATGTAGAAGTCTGGCTAATGCAGCAGCCACAAGTCGAGACGCGCTTGTGAAGCGACAGCAATTGAGTAGAAACAGCTTTGTGTACTAGGGAGGCAATCTTTGTGTTAGTACTACACACCCAAGACCTCCTAGTCCACCCTGGTTCCTATCAAGATCACACACCTACTGTATCTGCACTTCTGGCTCATATATATTTTTGTTTTGGTTTAGAGCCCCATCTCTCTAAAATCTGCCTTGGGTGCCAGGCCCTTTTGGTTGTGATATGGGATGTCCAGGCTCAAGCATCTTGTGTGAGGGAAATGTTTTTTAAGTTTGGGAAACTCCTTTTAATAGATAGCTAGTAGGAGTGCCTGCAAATTTAAAATAAATTCAGCACATATTCTTGCCTACCTACTTCACGCCGAGAGCATACATACGTAGGGGCCGTCACGGTGAGCACAATAGGCACGGTGTCAGCTCTAGTAGTGCCTGAAATTGACTGGAGATCATAGGTCTTCCATAAACAGTTCCAAGAGTATTGGATGCTCCAGAAAGCAGAATCAAGTTTCTGTAGGTGTGAACGGTGGAAGGGGCTAACCTAATCTGGGGAATTCGAGGATTTGTTTTGTTTGTTCAGCGTTGTCTGATTCAATGACCCTGAGCAAATGACTTCAGCCTTCTATAATGAAGAGTGGTTCTTTCTTCCCCCCTCCCCAAGTCCTCCCTGCTCCAGCCCAGACTCCCAAGTCTGTAAGGACAAGGGAGGTGCTGTGCATGCAGTAATGGGCTGTACGGAGAGCAGACATACAGAGCAAACGACAGAAGAGGCATCGGATTCACTCCGGAGCCACACGTGGAGAAAGGAGAAAAGACTCGGGCCGACAGTGACCTCCATGATAGACGTTCCATCTGTCTCGCTTCTTATGATACATCTGGCCCTTAGCATGGTACCCCTCACATATTCGTGAAAGGAATGGATGGCCGACCACTGTCTCTGTCACTTTCTGTGCCTGACACTCAAGGTTAGGGTCAAGCTCTGTTAGGAACAGAGTCAGGAGCAGCCGACTCCATAAATGGAGTGCATCCGGGGGTGGTTCTGATGATCACTGTCTCCCTAGTGAGGATCACCCCACGGGCCACCAGTGTGTGCTCATCCACGCTTCGTCCCAGGACTTCTCTAGTTCTCCAGCCCTGATACGCATCTGGCCCTGTCGTCATGTTGTACGGTCATGACTTAATATACGGCAGCCTCATCCACCTAGAGAAACTCATCTTAGATGAAACTCATCCTTCGTACCCTCTCATTCCCCAACCTCCCCGCTTCCTAAGGTGTTGCTGTTCGTTTGCTAAGTCGTGTCTGACTCTGCGACCTCATGGACTGCAGCACACCAGACTGCTCAGATAGCACACCCTGCTATCTCCCGGAGTTAGCTCAACTTCATGTCTGTTGAGTCGGTGATGCTCTCTAACCTGTCTCCTCCTCTGCCGCCCCCTTCTCCTCTTGCCTTCAGTTTTCCCCAGCCTTGGGGTCTTTTCCAATGAGTTGGCTCTTTGTATTAGGTGGCCAAAGTATTGGAGCTTCAGCAACAGTCCTTCCTGAGGTACCTACATATAGGTATGCTAGATTCTGCTGTGGGGCTTAGATTCCACCAGTCCTGCTGAAAGGTGTCGGGGTTAACGAAGTTATCCAGCTGGCTTGGAGGGGAGATGGGAAGAGTCACTCTGACCAGAAATGTTCAGGTGCCATATAGGACTAGGGTCAGCCATAATACCCCGAAGGTTACTGAAGAAAATTGTCACGGAAGTTGGTGTAACCTACACGTTCTATGCCACATGCATGTTGAGGGAAATGCAGTTTGTATGCAAGGTTATCTGTTAAGAGGGGGCTGTGGCTTTGAGTATTAAATGATGGGCTGCAGGAAAAGGATGAAAGGGACTGGAACTTCTCTCCACAGAAGCTCCCGGAAGCTGGTCTGTGGACGTTTGCTCTCAGTATCTGGTGAAGCTAGCTTGCCACCACGTGCATGCTAAGTTGCTTTAGTCATGTCCGACTCTTTGCAAACCCATGGACTGTAGCCCTCCAGGCTCCTCTGTCCTTGGGGTTCTCCAGGCAAGAATATTGGAGTGGGTTGCCATCCCTTCCTCCAGGGGATCTTCCTAACCTAGGGATCAAACCAGCATCTTCTACACCTCCTGCATTGGCGGGCAGGTTCTTTACCACTAGCACCACCTGGGAAGCCCAGCTTGCCACGATACACAGCAAATCGACTTCTGTGATAAAGAATCAAGACAACAGGAGTCCTTAACCATCAAAGGGAATCCTTTGGGCACTTCTTATAATAAAAGGGTTTGCTAATATAATAGAAAGTTAAAAGTAAAACAAAGCAATAAGGAAAAAAAAAAAGAAAAAAGAAGCCCTTATGGGAGAAATGTTTTTTCTCTGATCCCATCCCCTTCCCTTACTTCTTCTTTGTACATCAAAAGAAGCGATCTCTTCAATTTCTGAGATCCTAGATGGCTTCAATTCTATGATAATAATTCTATCATTATGATCATTTTATACTATCGGCCCTTTACTTGTTTAATTCCTATAGGAGTTTGGGCTCCCTTTGGACAGCTTTTTATTCATAGTCCTTTCTCTCACTATTCTTTATAGAGGGTAGGATCCTGATAAATAAATGCAGAGTGAATAAGTGAATCAACAGATTAATATGTACTACAAATATTCATCCTGATTTTTCTGATACTGACTTAGATTTTTCTCCTCCCTGCCTTAGACTCTTAAATGTGGTCCAATAAACCTGTTCATTGTGTTGTTCATGGAGTTTATTAGTGCCTCACTATTTGCCTCCAGAAGGATAAATTGGTTCAGAATAAAAATTATCTTTCTCTAGCTCAGGAGTGATTAAAATGTCCAGGTGCTTCCAGGTTACTGAGCACTCTTGCCCTGGCTCTCTGGAATTAGAGCTGATGATCAAACATCTGTCTCCCCATCTTTCCTCCACTTACTAAAATCCTGTTTGTCTTTCAAGACGAGCTTAGTTTTTAACTCCTCACTCAGTAAAGGCTTTGTGTGTCTACCAGAGCTGGAAAAATATTTTGCTTCTCTGATCTATTAGAACAAACCTCTGCTCTCATTGACTTTGCGTCAATAACATCGAGATAAGCGTTTTGAAGAGTGCTCTGGTTCAAGTCCTACCTTCGCCCCTCGGTGGTGGTCAGTTACCTCCCTTGACCCTGAGTTCCTTCTCACTGATAGCAAACTTCTGCAGAAGGACATCTGGTCTAGAGCGTGAGATGAGGACCCATATACAAGATGCCTATTCTGACACCTGGAACTTATCAAGGGCTCAGGAAAAGCCAAGTGCTCTTATTATCTGCACATATGTTATTTCACTCTGTAGGGTAAGTTTAAGGATTGCATGTCCTTTTCAATCACCTGATGTCTAACTTGCTTTTAGAAAATTTGTAAATAAATGTGTATCATAAGGTGAAGATAATGATTAGTGCTCAGAAGACAAAGCAAGATGAGGAGAGAATGTGCCGGATGAGGGATAATGTGGTTGGGGAAGACTTCCGACTCTGTGTGATCCTATGGACTGTAGCCCACCAGGCTCCTCTGTCCATGGGATTCTCCAGGCAAGAATACTGGAGTGGGTTGCTATGCCCTTCTCCAGGGGATCATCCTCGCCCAGGGACTGAACCCACATCTCTTATGTCTCCTGCATTGGCAGGCAGGTTCTTTACCACTTGGGCCCATGAGAAGCTCCTCTGTGAGGAAGGGACATTTGATTACAGTTTAGATGAAACTTAAGGAGAGTACCTGGCCTGTGCTTGAAAGGAAGCAGTGCCTTTGATGAATTCAGGGAAGGAAGATTTGAAAGAGCATCTCAGTGAAATGGAGGTCAGCAGCAGCGTTTGACAAAGGAGGAAGTAATCCTTAGTGTCAAATCCTAAACATCAGAATCCTGTCCTGAGAGTTCTAGGAAGACAACTGCTGAAAATGCCTCCTGGGTGAGGCAGGTGGGAGCTCACTTTAATCAGAGGGTGAGAACAGGGACGGTAAAGTGGTGAGAACAGGAGGGGGAGGATGAAGGGGATGTCCTGAAGTTGAGCAGTGAGGGAAGACCAGACTGCGCAGTAGCCAGAGGGTGAAATAGGTCAAAGGGGAGGTTGTAGTTTAATCTGAAAAAAAATCTATTATGAACCTAGCAGCGAGGAAGGACATAGCTGAAAATTTAGGAGTGAGAAAATGGCTGATGGAGCATAGTTTCAGAAGAGGCAAGGACTGAGGAAGGGAAACGCAGGGATGGGTGATGTGGTCAGAGGAGCAGTGCCCCATGCAGAACAAAGGGAGGAGGGTTGAATGTGGGTAAAGCCAGAGGTAGCTGCAAGCTTCCGAAGGAAATATATTGAGGGTGGTAGGTGGTGAACCTGAATAGCAAGGGGGAGATCTGAGTTAGGTCAAGTAGAGAAGTAGGCCATTCATCAGGGAGCACTGAAAAACAGTTTTTAAAATTTTGTTTTATTTATTTGGTTTTTATTTTTTATCTTGGGTAAAGTAAGCCATTTAATCCTTTTAGTATACAAGGACATGACCATGGAAACAACCTCTAACCACATTTTCCAAATGGCAGGGATTTCTGTATAAACACATCATTGAACCAAACTCTACTTAAAAAATCCTTCCTACACACACACACACACACACACACACACACACAGAGTTCTCTGCATCCCTGTCAGTTCATAACCAATTGAATATAATAGTAAATACTCTTTAAATTCTGGAGTCTTAGAGTCCTTTTTTTAATATTGAGTTTTTAGGTATATAATCTTACATTGTGTTATTTAGTAGTATAAAGTTTAGATTCGGGCTTCCCTGTTGGCTCAGTGGTAAAGAATCTGCCTGCAATACAGGAGACCGGGGTTCGATCCCTGGGTTGGGAAGATCCCCTGGAGAAGCAAATAGCAACCCACTCCAGTATTCTTGCCTGGAGAATCCCATGGACAGAGGAGCCTGGCGGGCTATAGTCCATGGGGTCACAGAGTCCAACACGGCTGAGCGACTAACACCTCACCCCGCCTCTTAACTACGGTGGAACTTAATTCTAGCTATAAATTGTGTCTGGTAACTCTTATAGATGTATGCTCATTGTGATCCAGAACTACACTGGACACTTGGTATATATGTGATCCCATTTACAGTTTCTGCAACCAAACTGTGAGCTGATGGTGGGGGGGGGCGCGGAAACTGAGGTTCTATGATATTAAAGCATTTGCTCAGCATCACCCACCTTGTTATGGGACATTTTTTTATTGCAAATGCAAGTCTTCTTGGCCCTAACCACCACCCTGTCACCTAGATACAGCAAAAGGACTTGAAGAACAATAATAGTCTTTAGTTTCGATCTCAAAGATGCTCTTATGCTGGCTTGAATATCCTGTGCAGGGGAAGGAGAGGAGAAAGTGCATTTTAATAAGCTTCAATTAAATTAATTTCATTTTACTTCTTTTGATGTATGATCTCTTGAAAAAAAAATTCAATTCTGCTGATGTTTATTAAGTGCCTCTATTCACTTGGAAAGCACTGGGCACTTCAGGGGATCTATGGATGAGCGTGATTCAGCCTGAGCTTCAAGAGTTTACAATCTAGTGGAGAGGATGGGAGTGCATAATTGGCTCTAATGCCAGATTGGATGTGATAAGCACCCTAAGAGGTGGCACAGACAATGATTTCTTAATTCAGAAATGCAGGGCTATGTGAATAATTAGAAAACTGGCCTCGTTCCTGTGCCTAAACCTGGGAACCATCACACAGTAGAACTCTTTTTAAGGTCTTTGTTTTAAACACGATCGCCCATTTGTTTGAATATTTGTAAAGAATGTGTAAGATCGCATCTTCAGTGTCTGCCCAGTTTGTGCTGTAGGGGATGTAGGGCTAGTTGATTGAAGATGCGGGCAAGGAGGTAAGGATGCAGTGATCCCAGCTGTTCTTGATTCTTGGCGTGTTTGGCAGACATTAGCCGTTCAGGACATTGAACTGCAGCTGTGCAAAGGTATATGTTATGTAGAGTCTTGGGGGTTTAATTTTTTCTTTTAAGATGCTTTTTGGTATTTAAGGAATCTAAACTCCAGAAATACTGTGAACCCAGAATAGGTCAAGTCCTACATATTCTGGGTAAAGAATCTTGTAATACATTTTCATGGGGATTTAGAAGGAGGGACCCAGACACCTCACTGCGGTTCCTGTTCAGGTTTCCTGCAAGCTTTTGGAAGAAGGGGATCAAAACCAAAGAACCCTAGTGAGTACAATGTACTGTGTACACATAGGAATTTAATAAGTGCTCCCTGATTCCTCACTTACTGGGCACTTATGTGTGTTGGGTACTGTCATTTCTGAAACATGCAGCTGGAAGAAACACTGCTTCTGTCTTCTAAGAGATTATATCCAAGTAGAACAGTTCCAGGGTACGGTTGCTAAGATGTCAGAAGCCAGGTAACCTCCGCTACGTTCTTGGGAGCGCATATCTGACTGCAGACGCTGTCATTCCCTAACTTTCTCAGCACTCTGCACTGCTCTGCATCACCGCGTGGGTGTTAGTCTCCATATTCATCTGAACACCCTTGCGGTTTGTTTGCCACCCTCCTCCCCCCACCCCTGGGCCGTTGGTCACTGCTTCCCTGATGGATGGGCTGCGGCCACATTTGGTGTTGCTTGGATGAGGTGATGGATGCCTCTCTCCGGCTGCTTGGAGCCAGAACACAGAAGTGCTGGTTAGAAGGTGATTAATCTTCCCTGATTGTTCTGTGTGCGGCAAACAGGGTTTCAGCCCCCGTGTCTTCATTAGCCTTGATCAGAGTCTACATTACCTCAAATTAGGTAATCGGTTATTTGTTATCAAGCCGAGGATGGGGGTCTTTGGAGCAAATGCCAATTGTGTGAAGTCTAGGAAAAGAAAGGAAAAAGGGTGGGACCCCTGTTGCTTAGGGGCCCATAGGGCAGAATGAAAGCTGGCATGTGGTCCTGGCTACCGCTTTGCTCAGCCCTCCAGTGGATGCAGGGCAGCAGGTCTGGCGCAGTCAGCATGGACCCCCAGGAACAACCTCTGGCCATTTCTTGGTTTCCTGGGTGACACTGTCTGATCTAGGGACGGGGACTGTTTCGGAAACGTTGTTTTCCAAAAGTTGAGGACAGATTCTTAGTATCTTTGGGAGTTAGGTATATTTCTTTCAGTAGGAGTTTAGAAACTTATTCTGTGCCCGGTAATATTCAGAATATTGGGGAGATGGGGAGCAAACACCAGACCAAGCCCTGAGCTCCTGAAGCTCTCACCGAGTGGGAGAGACAGACAATAGACAATAAACATACACCAGGTATGAAAAACAAAAAAGCATTCTAAAGATAAAGAAACTGAGTAAGGAGGGAAAGAACAGGACAGGTGGTGGTCCGGGAGGTCTTCTTGCGGAAGGGCCGTTTGAGTTGACATGAAGGGAGAGACATCTGTGGTTACAAGAAAGGCCTTCCAGGCAGAGAAGACAGCTCGTACTTCAGGTGGTCTGTGTTCATTTTATTTTAACTTGAGCACCTACCAAGAATCATTCAGTGTGCACAAGTAATGTTAAATGACCTGGAGGAGGTAAATATATATCACAGTGTCTAGTACATTGAAGAAGTGAAGTCGCTCAGTCGTGTCCGACTCTTTGCAACCCCATGGACTGCATGGTCTACCAGGCTCCTCTGTTCATGGGATTTTCCAGGCAAGAGTACTGGAGTGGGTTGCCATTTCCTTCTCCAGGAGATCTTCCCAACCCAGGGATCGAAGCTGGGTCTCCCGCGTTGTAGACAGACGCTTTACTGTCTGAGCCACCAGGGAAGTCTGTCTAGTACATTACTGGTGTTCAAAAAGAAAAAAAAAAGTGAGCTTCCTCTCCATTTGCAATGCAAGGAAGTGACTACAGATGAATTTTCACACCAGAGGGCGGCTACCATCTAGGCAAGTCACTGGGAAACATCTTCCCTTCCCTCCCCCCACCTCCTGCCGTGATTTTTTTTTTCCCTTCCACTACTCTTCTCTCAACCTCTCCAATCCCCTCCCTTTCTTTCTCAATGCCCCTCTTCCCCTCCCCGTCTCCTCTCTGTCTTCTGAAACACAACTGCCTCAAATTCAGGGTTCAGAATGAATGACGTGTAACCTCAGAGGTCACGGTGAACGAGTGATTGCTCTCTGTGATGGCGTCATGCCACAACCTCTTACTATGCCACAGTGCGCACACACACACACACACATACACACACACACACACAGTGAGAGCCATCCCAATTAGGTATTGCAGTGGGGTCAAAATAGAAAAGGGTAAGTTTTCTGGGCAACTGGGACTTTTGGAGCACTTGGCAGTTTAGAGTACCATTTTGCCATGGTGGTGTTTGTGCTCACTAATGATCTACAGAAAGCGTCATGGTAAGGATGCCTTTTCAGATGTAGGTATAACGCTGTAATCTGCATCATTCCATAATTATCCCCAAAGCTGTCCCTGTAAGATTTGAAGTCCTGATATTGTTAACCTATCAGTTTCTTAAAAATCCTGAAAATCATACTCATGAGTGAATTTCTTCTCTTACACACAAAGTAACTCATCTACTTTCTCCACCTGCTAATAATAATAGTGATGAAGTATCTACTAAACAGCTGTTAAATATGTCATGTCTAACACAGTTATCCATAGAGCCAAGTTCTCTGAACAGATCAAAGAGGCTGAGACTCAGAGACATAGAGAGCCCCGTAGTATAAATGGGAGGCTTGGATGGGCCCTGGGTCTGACTGCCTACAAAGTCAGTCCTATGCTCACTCTCCCCGTCAATTAGCTCTGAAAACATCCACCATTCTCCTTGAGACTTCACCATTATTCTCTAGTTCTCCTGTTCCTTCCTCCTCAAGTCCTGTGGAATCCTTCTTAGAAGATTCTTTATACTGTGTCCATTTGCTTGCAGCCCTGTTCCTTTCTCCTCACAAAGCCTTTATCCTTTTATATCTAGACTATTGTATTTTGCTGCCTGTCTTTCAGCCTCCAATCGTTTGCCACACCGACCAATTTTGTGCGCTGTTGTCTGATCTGCCACCTTAAGTACCACTTTACCACTTTGCTACCATCTTACCATTGTTCGGGGCTCTCCGCTGTTCTCAGGGTAATAATCGGCAGGTTCTGAATGCTGGCTGCACAGTACTGCATAACAACTCCACCTTATATTTCTCGCTTTGTTCCATGAAAACATTTTTATTGGCTTAGAAAAGAATATCTCTTGTGTGCATATTTAAAAATCAGAGACATCTTGAATTATCAAAGTAAATTTTGCAGAACACTGAAACATGCTAAAAATAGACTGGGGGAAGTTAAAAGGAAAGCAACATCTGATTGATGGCTAAATTACACAGTGCTATCACTTCCGTCTTTGTCCATTTTCTTATTGGTGCTTTTAGTTTTCTTGTGTACATCTTTTAATCATTTGTCTGCCATCTATAACTGGAAGTACTTCCTTGGTTTATATTATCATTTGAACTTGCTTATTATTCCACCTTATTGTATCCAACCTTATTCAGCCATGTGACCGAGTTCACGGGATCCCTGGGATATGCTAGATGCATTCTTCCCTTGATAACCTTGCTCACACTGCTTGCCCCACTCAAAGGGCAGCCTCCTTTTTTATATTCTCTAAAAGATCCAGATCAATTTCTGTCTCATTCATGAAATGCATCCTCCTTTTTCTAGCCATATTGATCTCTTCCTTCTTGAACGGTTTCTCTAAACTTCAAAGGTCTGTAAAATGGTCCTATTTTAAATACACCTTCAATAGAAACTGCTCATCTTACATCAGATGCCCCTTATTGCAGATAAATTATTTTCTTTATTGAGCCATATTATTCAGCTTCAACTCACAGAAACACAACTGACATTGTCTCAGCCAGTTGGAGCTTGATGGTCTTAGGTAACAAAACGTCCAGAAGTGTGAAGTCCAGGGTGGTACAGCCACTCACTTATGCCATCTGGGACCCATGCGCTTTCTGGTTCAACATCTTCTGTATATTGGTTTATTGCCCTTAATCATAGTATAGGTACTGTACCTTCAGGCAGGAGGACTGGAACAGCAGAAAGCCAGGTATACCTCATTGGTCAGCAAGGTTAAGATTATGTGACATGCCATGTCTAGCTGCAAGGGAAGCTGTAAAATTGAGTTTGGGGCTTCAAAGTTCCTAGGGGAGGCAAGACTGAAAAAATGTGGTCAAGGATTGGTCTTAAGTCAACTAGCCTATAGTATCAGACCCAACAAAGCTAAATGCATAATTTATCACTTTCAAATGCTTCTCTTTTAATGGGAGAACATTGGAGCTAAAAAAAAAAAATGGGAACAGTTAGATTAGCTTGTTATCAAATACATGGCCTGGTGGTCATATGGCCTTAAGTTACTTATCTTTCTATAATGGATTTCCTCATCTGAACAACTGGATTGACAGTAACACTTGCTTCTTTGCGATATTGCGATGACTAAAAGAGGTGAAGCCCATGGCCTATTTTGTGTCATATGGCAAGTGCTGAGTAAATGCCTGAGTCTTTTGTCTCTTCCAGTTTGAGGCCCTGGCTGTGTAGTGAAGAGTCCCAGGGACAATAAATAAAATCAAGGATGGAATCAAGGAAGAGAGGGTCTCCTACCAGCTAGTCCCCATAAACTTTCCTCAGTAGGGAAAAACATTGGCCCGCTAACAGACCTCTGGAAGTGTTTGAGATTCGTGTATCTTATAATTCAGATAAGAAAGGAAACCTCTGGATTTTTGTAAGGGTGTTGACCTGTGGATACTGAGGCATGTGACAATAACTCACATGTCTCAGATGTTTAATGAGGATCAACAGTTTGTGGGCCCATCAGCTGTACAGTCCCATCACCTAAAATCACACACAGGAACCCTGCTTCTGAGAAGTGACACTTGGTGGGAGGAAAGGGCAGAGTGATATCCAGTTAGCAAGATTTGTAAAGGCGGTGCATGTGCAAAAATCACACGTGATCCCAGAAAAAAACGTGTGCTTATGTGTGTACCATATATATATATATATATGTATGTATGTATGTATGTATATATGTATATGTATATATATATATTTATATGGCAGAGCATGTTCTTAACCCCCTTTGCTTCCCCTCCCCCCAAAAAGCAGAAGGAAATTCACCATGTAATTTATTGAAGTTCTTAGGGAAAAACAAACAAAAAAAACTTAATAAAACTTTATAGTATAACAACCTATATGTATGCATTTTAAATTATCTATCGTATCTATCTCAAGTGCGTTGAAAATCCATAGAATTTTTTTTTTTTTTGATGAAAGGAAAAGCTGAACCTGCCAGATGTTGGGTGGCATGGTAACCAACTGATTCAATCGGAATTCTCCTGTGGGGCTGTGGACTCTCTTGGTCAATGTCACAGGATGAAATAGTCTCAGAATCACCCAGCAGTGAGTTATTCCATCTGGTTGTGGCAATTAGGAGCTGAAGATGACGGGAAGTTAAATGACTGTCTTTATGAAACAAAGCAAAACAGAAAAGGGAACAGCTGGAGGACTGGATGGCTCGGGGATGCAGAATTGGATCAAGAATAGAGAATCTGTTACCTCCAGTTGCTGGTTATAATGCTAGTGCAGGTTAATACGAATTGAAAGTTATTGCTGTGTGATAGCGGTTAGCTGTCACTTGCCTGAAATATGACCATGGCATAGATAGCACAGTCTGTATCTAGGTTTCTAGGATATCATGTCCTCTTCAGTTAAGGGTCAAGTCATGAACTTAACTATGTAGCGAGGAAGTCAAGCGTGAGAATCTCAGGGTTGTAGAACTTAAAACTCTGGAAAGGACATTGTTGTTGTGCCCAGAGTCTCTGGTCTCCCTCAAGTTGTGTGTGCTATTTCTTTGCATGTGCTGTATTTATTCTAAGGAATAGAAAGCAAAACTTTTATCATATCCAAAAGAAGATACAGATCCACCAGCTCTCCACCTTTCCCCTTCCAGATATTAAGAAGTTGATTTAGAGTTTTGGAGTTGGGTAGAACTGAGCTTAAGATTTTGCCTTACCACTTAAAAGCTGTGTGGCCTCGGGCAAGTCGCTTCTGTAAGAGTTATTTTTCTAATTTGTATCATGGGGACAATAATTATGATCTATATCATAGAATTGTTATGAAGAACATTTGAGATCGTGTGTATAAAATTTTTACCATAACGTATATTGTATTAAATGTTAGCTATTATTAGTATTATTACTATTATCATCATCAAAAATACTGAGCCCCAGGAATGTTCAGATTTATTCAAGATTAATGGCAGAAACAGGACCAGAATCCTGATGTCTAATTCACTATTTTGGCCATTGGAAAACACGATGACCTCCTCTCTCTTCCTGTTCATTACTCCTTTCATGTTTTGGCAGGGTTAGGCCTGTAGAATAAGATGCTGAAATCAAATGATTAGTTCCCCCATTGCATGGTCAAATGGTCTATTTCATTTGAGAGCTTTCGTTTGATGTTCCTTAAACATCTTACCTAAATCGGAGTCTGAAAAGGGAAATCACAAAGAGCAAGGAGGTCATCTTGTGGCTTTTAGCATCCTCCACCCACCCCACCCAAGAGCGAACCGTGAGCAAGGTTAGAAGTCTGACTCTTCATTAGCGAGGGGAAGTCTCTTTAAGCAGCTCCTCTGTTGAACAGATAGAGTGGATCTAACAAAAGGGATGACAGATTAGGAACTGTCTGGTGGCTAATGTACTGTTTACTGCAGTATAAATGACTGGTGTTTGGGAAATGACAGATGAGAGGGAACACATGTGTGGACGTAAATGATTTCCAGGTTTCTGCAGTGGAAGAGAGTCATGGTTGACTGAGGGGTTGACTGGCAGCAGGGAGTCATTGGTGGGCGTTTCAGGGGGATGGAAAGTGCATGGAGAAGACTTTTCAGTTAGCCCATTGATCCACAGCTTTTGTGCCGCAGATGAAAGGAACCGTAAAGGAGTCCAGTTCTCTCCATATTTTCTCACTGCCTCATCCACTCAAACATAACTCTGGGTCCAGTCCAGGTGCAGCCATCTCCCCAGAGAGAGAGCACGAGGAGGGGTGAGCATGGAGCGATGCTCAGCCAGCTGGGAGGTCCCTAGGGGAAGATGGCATAGGAAGAAAGAAGAATACAGTGGTTGAAAGAAGGCAAGAAGGCAAAACAGCAGGCAAGCAGGGAAGCAAGCAAAGTGGAAGAAGGAAGGACGCAGGGGAAAAGAGAAGGGATGGAGGATCTAGCACATCAATTAATCTATAGCTGATATATTTGAGTTGAATGAACTTGTGATGGTCTAACTTGTCCCAGGAGATCACAAGAAGCCTGCAGTTAATCTGTAGCTATTATACACATCTAGCATCCATTTTCTTACTTTCAATGATGATAATATAAGCAGGCTGTCAGTATTTGCAAACATGTCACCATTGTAACTTGTCTTTGCCATTTGCTTTGTCAGAGGTTTTATGTTTATGCATTCGTTCACTTGCTAACAAATATTGATGGAACATCTATGTTGTGCCAGTTCTAGGTACATGGGGTGCATAAGTAGACAAAAATATCTGCCCTTGTGGAACTTCATGTAAGTAGGAAAGAACAAACTGTATTTATGATATTGTATCAGATAATATAAACTCATGAGAGTTGATGTGAAGGTAACTGAATCATGGTACAGGGTTAGAGAGTGATAGGATAGGAGGAAGCATATACGCTATTTTAGATAAGATGCTTAAGCAGGCATCTTTCAGAAGGTGGCTTTGAGCAAAGGGCAAAATAAAAGAAATGATCAACCTGTGTAGATATCTAAGGAGGAACATTCAGTCTGAAGCAAGGTACCCGTGCAAAGGCCCTGAGGTAATAGTGATGTGTTAGAGGGATGTCAAGGAGATCAGTGTGTCTGGAGAGAAGGAAGCAAACGGGAAGATAGGAGATGAAGATAGAGTGCGTGGGAGCTGGGTGACACAGAACCTTTCAGGAGAATAAGTTATTAGAGTGTTTCAAAAAAGGCAGTACATTAATGTAGCATTTATCTTAAAGTATGGTTCTGGCTGCTGTGTAGCAAACAGTTGGTGGGGTTGGTAAAGTTGGGAGACAAATTTGAAGGCTAATAGAATAGCCAGGGTTGCAAAGCTGTTGACTTGGATTAAGATGGGTTTCTTGGATTTGGGATATATTTTGAAAGAAGATCTGCTAGAACCTGACTATAGATCAGATGTGAGTGGTGAGAAAAATAGAGTTTATGTGCCCTGATATTTTAAAAATGTTGTCTTTTAAGTTCTATGCTTGGTCATTGTTATTTCATGGCTTGTCTCGTTAGGGTTTGAGGCAGTCGTGCTAAATTATAAATTGTGATTTCCCAGATAGCACAAAATGGCCCTTTTGTGGACCAAATTCAGTCTACAGAAATGCTGTTTTGGCTCACAACATTTTAGACCTTTTGTACATGGATTTGAGCAAGCTCCGGGAGACAGTGGAGAACAGAGAAGCCTGGGGTGCTGGACTCTGGGGGGTCACAGAGCCGGACGTGACTGAGTGGCTGAATAGTAACAACGGATTTTAAATCTTTGAGCCAGCGCTGAAAAACCCAGATGTCTGAATTCTTCGGAGAAATCGTAAGATTTGGAGTCAGGATAAGTATTCCCGTGAAGGGTATCTTTTGCTGGAGCTGAATAACACTTGCTGTCTTTAAAGCGAGCAGTTCTTCAGTTCTGTCTCTTCCTGAGCTTGTTCCCCACCTCAGTGACATGAATGGCCCTGAAGGTTTCCACTGCCTGCTTGCTCCCCCTGCCCCGACTACCCAGTCCATTTTAGAAAGAGACACTGATGAGATCATTGTTAAGTGTAGTTCCGTTTGAGTTAAAGGGACAGGGATCTCAGGATTATTGTAACTGACCTATAAATCCATATATAATCCACGTATTGCCTGTGCATCATATTAATAATAAATATGTATGTGTGAATATATATTATTGGAAAACTAAAATAATGGCAAATTATAATGAGTAAAATACATATTTGAGTCTCACTCAATGTTAGTAGTCTGTATTATCTCAACTGAAGACTCTTGAGAGTCCCGTGGACTGCAAGGAGATCAAACCAGTCAGTCCTGAAGGAAATCAGCTCTGAATATTGATTGAGAGGAGTGATGCCGAAGGTGAATCTCTGATACTTTGGCCACCTGATGCAAAGAGCCAGCTCATTGGAAAAGACTCTGATTCTGGGGAAGATGGAGGGCAGGAGGAGAAGGGGGCAACAGAGGATGAGATGGTTGGATGGCGTCACCAACTCAGTAGACATGAGTTTGAGTAAACTCTGAGAGATAGTGAAGGACAGTGAAGCCTGGTGTGCTGCAGTCCATGGGGTCACATAGAGTTAGACATAATTTAACGACTGAACTAAAGCAAGAAAAAATGCTGAAAGTATGATTGCTTTCAAGCAGTGGTGTCCTTTCTGTTTTAAAACTTAAAAGGAGCCCTTGAACTCAGAAAGTGAAAGTATTAGCTGCTCGGTCATGCCCTCCTCTTTGCGACCCACGGACTGTAGCCTGCCAGGCTCCTCTGTCCAAACTCAGAAAGGTTGGAAACGATTGTTCTAGTCTGGCCTTCCACTTCACC
This sequence comes from Cervus canadensis, assembly GCF_019320065.1. Taxonomy (NCBI): domain Eukaryota; kingdom Metazoa; phylum Chordata; class Mammalia; order Artiodactyla; family Cervidae; genus Cervus; species Cervus canadensis. The sequence goes on from NC_057391.1 coordinate 84,626,170, forward strand.
GATGACAAAAGAAAATTTAAACAGGGATAGTGTTGTGAATCATTCTTTGTTTGGTGGAGGACTGTGTTGTACACTGTAGGATATTTGGCCATTTCTTGGCCTCTACCCACTAGATGCCTCTAGTTAACCTCGCTGCTCCCCAAACACACACTAGTTGTCACAATAAAAGATATCTCTTGACATTGCCAAGTGTCCCCTAGAGAGGGACAGAGACATCCTTAGTCAAAAATGACTTCCTTAAGACAGAAGCTCCTGTTTTACACATTGATTTAGTCCCAGGGAAAGACCTTGAACACACTGTAGCCTGGAACCCTGCTGACCAAAGAACTGTGCCTGGGAATCTTCTTCCCATCTGCAAGGGGATAATCTATTCCACAGTCTCGTCCTAATCCAATGCTTTATAAGAATCTTTGCAGATTTTTTTTTTTTTTTTTAACTTTCAAAGGACGCTTACTGATGTCTAGTACCTCAACTGCAGAAATAAGGGGCTTTTTGTCTATACCTCTATTTACCTCTGTTATTTTTAACCTTCCATTGTAGAGTTTCTCACTTTTTACTTTTCCTTTCCTTTTGTATTGCTTCTTGTGTCTCTCTGTATGGCTTCTTGATCCCTTTTTGGCGTGGAGCCTTTTTCTGCTTGTATTGATATCTGTCTTTCTACCCAAATCTCTATTTCATTTTAGGGCTTAGCTGTTATCTGTATCATTCTTTTAATGACTGTGTTTCTGGATTCTTCCTTGAGATTTTTTCAGTGACTGCTTGTCTTTTAGTCTCCTTCTCTCTCTCTGTATCTCTCCAACTATTTCTCATGACCCCCTCACACTTATGGAGGATGTTGGTATGTTTACATGATATTTCCACTTGTGATTGTCTTCTTTTTTTTTTTTTTTTTAAATCATTCTCTTTTTCATTTCTGCCTTTCTTTGGAAATGATCCATCTGTGCCAAGCTTGTATCAAGGTCTCTTCCTCTGAGTAGGAAGTTCTTTAGGCATGTTCTAGAAACCTTATGCTTCTATTGAACGATAAGCCTCAGGGAATGGATATGGAATGGATTTTTCAGTTAAGTGCTCAGAAGCAACTCTTTGTTTTATTTTATAGAATTGAATTTTTGCAAGTTATACATTTAGAATATTAAATCCAGCAAAGTTTAAATATTTAACCTTTCATAAAAATCACTTTAAATGATATGACTTCATAAGCAATTATCTTAGAAAACTAATAGGTAATTCATTCTTGAGATTAACTCTTTTTATAATGCTAGGTGAAATGAAATCAATGATTTGTAGAGATGTGGAAGTTGCTTTAGGCAAAGTTTGGGAATAAGAAATTGTAAGAATAGGATTTGGCTATTTGCAAAGTACTACCTTTTTGCTTGGTTCCTAAGGAATGTCCAAACCAAGTATGAGGGTCCCGTAGGGTTCACAAAGACAGTGAAAACTATTCAGTTTTCTCATTTTTGTGAGAAAATGAGAATCGTAATAAACCTGCAAAACAGATTGGAATCCATCTGGTGTAGCCAAATTAATCCTCCTCTAATGATTGTTTATACTGTGTATCCAAAATCAAAGCCAGTATCAAGAGTTAATCAATTAAAATGTGTAATCATTTGGTTCACCAAAACAAGAGGAAATTGTAAACTCAGGAAAAATTTATTTTATAGTAGAAACATGTCAAAAACATGCAGCTTAATTGGACCATATGTAAATGAATCAAGTTATATCTCCAAGTACTTTTATCCTTCTTGTTGTTCGTTTGTTTAATTGTGGTCCAGGGAAAAGTAATGGCTGCTGAGAATAGAATGGCAGGACTGTGTGAAGAGGGTTGTAAAGGTTTCTGAAACATTAAACAACCCTCCACCCTCAACCCGCCGAGAAAGCCAGGGTAGACATTTGGATTTGACGAGGCAACAGAAACTTAACAAGGCAAGGAGACGTTTCTTTTCTTTCTAGTTTAGGGAACATTTCTTCAGCACGCTGTCTGGACCTCAGTAAATTCAGTGATACAATAACACATCATTAAAAAGTCTACGATAGTCTATTGATATTTGGAAGGTGTTTGATATTTTACTCGGACCATTTGTTTTCTCTGAGAAATCACACAAATATCCAAGATCTTGAAGTTTCCTAAAATTTCTAGTACGTAAGTTTAGTTCAATCAAATGCTTTGCTTCCAGAAATTATTGAGTAGTCATTTCCATGGTTGTGGTGCTGGGGTTGAGGAGGAGGGATCACCCTGACAGGGCTCTCAGCTAATTCTTGTCAGACATCACTGCCTTGGCGAATATTTCCACCATAAACCAAAGTGGCCAAAAATATGTGAGTGTGTGAGATCATGCTGTAACCTGAGGATGCCCAAGAGAGGAAGGCGACGTCTGCCAGTCTCTCCGTCAATTCCACCTGATATTTCTTGCGTCTGTCTACACAGTCTCCAGGGCTGGGTGGCACCATGAGTGGTTTCCATGCCTTCACCCTCCCTTCATTAAGTCCCTCCTCCATACTACAGCCAACTCTTCACGGCATTTGGTGAGCACTGATAGCTCTGAAAACTAGTCAGTGGCTCCTGACTGCTCTCAGGATAAAATCTGTGGGCTGATCCTTGACATTGGAGGTTTTTGTCCTTCTTTTCTTATCTATCCATGTGCCCCTGAGCAAATTCTTTTACCTCCCTAGGGCTCAGTTACTTCATCTGTGAAATGGGAATAATAATGTTACCCACTTTGCAGGATCACTGTTCATGAAAACTAGTTAGTGCCAGGGAAGTGATTGGCAGAGAAGGCAGTAACCTTCAGTACATGCTAACTATTATTATTGTTGCCACATGTATAGACTCAGCCCCTAACAGTGCCCGTCTTTCCTTCTCTACCGGGTGGTTTTGAGTTCCTGGACCCTCTGCATGCTTTCCCTCTGTCTCCTTCACCCAGCTAACTCCTGCTTGACCTTCAGGACTCAGACTTTGGTCTCTGCTGGGAATTATTTTGACTACTTTCCTGCCTTGCAGGATGGGCATCCTTCTTACATGCTGAGTAATTTTTTAGTCGCTCAGTTGTGTCCGACTCTTTGCAACCCTATGGACTGTAGCCTATCAGGCTCCTCCATCTATGGGATTTTCCAGGCAAGAGTACTGGAGTGGGTTGCCATGTCCTTCTTCAGAGGATCTTCCCAACCCAGGGATCGAACCTGGGTCTCCCACATTGTAGGCAGATTCTTTACTAACTGAGCCATGAGTTTACCTGAGTCATAATATATTGCACCTTGTATTTTTTTGTTCTTCTGCCCACAACACACACATCTTGAGGGCAGAAACCCTGCATTGTCTTGCAGCTCTAGCCCCGACCCAGTGCTTAGCTTGTGGGAGAGGCTCAGGAATGCCCTGCCTCCACTGAATGAGCAAACCTAGAGTGAGAACCTAGTAAAAGGATGAAGGTTAATTACCAAATATCTGAGTGTTCAAGGCATATGTGTTTAGGAGTAGGCAGGTGTCTCTGTGGAGCACTGGTGTCCTCCAGAGGCTCATGGGTAAGTTTGAAATGATGAGTGCACGGTCATTACAGGGAGTTGGGGCTAGGTCTCCCCTGAAGAGTGGCGCTGTGGATTAGCAGAGCTCTAATTGCAGAGCTGTCTGCTGTCACCCTGTTTGTTTAACCTGCATGCTGAGCCCAGCATGAGAAATGCCGGGCTGGATGAGTTACAAGCTGGAACCAAGATATCAAGATAGGTGGGAGAAACGTCAACAACCTCAGATATGCAGATGATACCACTCTAATGGCAGAAAGCCAAGAGGAACTAAAGAGCCTCTTGATGAGGGTGAAGAAGAAGGGTGAAAGAGCCCGCTTAAGACTAAATATTAAAACAAAACAAAACAAGATCATGGCATCCGGCCCCATTGCTGCATGGCAAATGGAAGAGGAAATGTGGAAGTAGTGACAGATTTCCTCCTCTTGGGCTCCAAAATCACTGCAGATAGTGACTGCAGCTGTGAAATCAGACAATCCCAAACAGTGTGTTGAAAAGCAGAGACATTACTCTGCCAACAAAGGTCCATATAGTCAAGGCTGTGGTCTTCCCAGTGGTCACGTACGGTTGTGAGAGCTGGACCCTAAAGAAGGCAGAATGCTGAAGAATTTATGTCTTCGGACTACGCTGCTGAAGAACACTTCTGAAAGTCCCTTGAACAGCAAGATCGTACCAGTCAATCTTAAGGGTGATCAACCCTGAATATTCACTGGTAGGACTGATGTTGAAGCTGAAACTCCAATACTTTGGCCACCTGATGTGAAGAGCTAACTCATTTGAAAAGACCCTGACGCTGGGAAAGATTGAAGGCGGGAGAAGAAAGGGACAACAGAGGATGAGATGGTTGAATGGCATCACCGACTCAACAGACATGAGTTTGAGTAAACTCCGGGAGTTGGTGATGGACAGGGAAGCCTGGCATGCTACAGTCCATGGGGTTGCAAAAAGTCGGACATGACTGAGCGACTGAACTGACTGACTGACTGATATGATATGCATGTTGAAAGTTATAAGGACTTAGATGTTTTATTTTGTGAGAAGAAAGACTGTTGAGCACGTCACTCAACTGTCTGAGCTTCAACATAATCATCTATGAAATGGGAATGGCGCCATCTTACTCTGTAAGAGGGGTAGAGAGGAGTACATGAGAAAGAAAATCAAATGTGAAATATGATGCATATATACAAATTTGGTGAAATGGTAGTCTTGTTACATGTATTCTAATAATATTTTTGTAAATAGCCTAGTTTGGTTTGCTGTTTTGTAGGGTTTAGAAGTACATTTAAATCACTTAATTTCAGATTTATTAAACATTGAACTTGATTGTTAAAAGTAAGGGAAACTTCTGAGATTGCATAAAACAGGAATTTTATAAAGCATTCACTTTGATTCTGACAATAGTTAAATATTAAGAATCAATATGCTAAACTTTTAAGTGAGTCCACGTTATAAGCACATGCTTTGGAAAGCAAATAGGACATTCATTTATGAAGTTAACTTTTTTTCTGATGCTGTGGAAGCAAGATTATAATCATGTCATGTCAAGAATCCTCCTTAGGTTTACATAGCACATGAGAATAAATGGGGGAAATTCACAAAGCCTAACATTGTTTGTTAGCTGCTGTATACTTTTAAGAAAAACTCCTTTTCCTTCTATAAATGTAAACCTTTTAAAAAATGTTAACAAATTTAAGTTCAGTCTATCAAAAGTACATTGAAAAATGTTAGCAGACATAATACATTTGACAGAAAATGGGTAAAATCAAAGGTTTATTCAGTACAGTACAGTACTGTATAGTACAGTAGTTATGAAGCTACTAAGATAAGTTATTTGAAGTGAGTACTGTCCTTTTAATAGGTCTTACTCTGTAGTCTTGTCTCATTTTTCACTTTCACGAGGATTTTGATGTATTCTTTTCATTACATAAAACATGCCATATTTGGCCTTTTCATGAAAATGGATCTGGTATTCTCCTTTGACAGTCATTCATGTGAAAAGAACAGGTCCTATTTCTGTCCATCGCCTACATGTACATATTCATGGAAATCATAGATTTTTTTAAGTAAAATATACTTACACATATAGAGCATCTTAACCCCAGAAATTTAAAGTGTTTCAGTCAGTAGCTATATCGTATCCCCTTTCTCTGTCAAGTGGCATATATGGTCAAGAGTTCTCAATTCCAAATCCAACTCAATCTAAGTTATGTGATTTCTGTTTTCTATATCAAGGAATAGGAGTACAGGAAATACAATCACCAGCCCAGGGGGCATTAACCCCATATTAATCTTGAAGACTCACTATACTGTTTTCTCTCTCCAGTTACATGTATAAGTTTTGCTATTTTTAATTTCAAGTAACATTTGTACTTCTAGATTTTTTTGAGGAGGGATAGAACTAGTAATTTCTCTACTATTTTGTAAAGAAATATTAAATGTGTGTGCATGCTTATTTTTACTTTACTAGTGTAATTTTAGTATCTGGTCGCTATCCTTATTAGCTTGAAATTCTATCTTTCTGGGAGGGAAAATTATCATCTGTGATATTGTTTATCTCAATATTATCATTTCTTCTTGAAATATGGAAAGCATTGCTAAGTTTTTTACATGATGTTCTTTTCCTGTTGAAGGACAGTTGCATTTTGCTCAGCACTGTAAGCTGCTTTTGGACAAGAAGGGTATAATTGTAGAGTTACTGATTTCAGAAATCAGTAAGTTGCTTATATAGTATTCAACAAGATACATCTCCCACCTCCAACTTATAACAAAACACTAAATCACCAAATGGTGTTCCTTGTTTAAACACAGGGAGTAATTGATTGTCTTAAATTTAATATAATCATGTTCTGATATCTTTTCTGAACCTAAGGAAAAAATCTCCCCAAGTAAAATGAGGACATGCCCGATATTTTACGATAGTAGCAGGAGTGTAGATGAAGAAAGAAAGTGAGAAGATGTATTCTCCACTTATCCCTAGTTCTGTACCTTGGATAATAATCGATAAATACAATGACAGAAGCAAAACAACAGCAAAAATGGAAAAGTTACAGGATTGGATAGAAACCAGGACTCAAACTACTTTGTCATTGTCTTATTGTTGTTTTGAGTCCTGGTTTCTAAAGACTCAAAAAAGTTGAGTCTTTTGTTCTTTTTGTGATTATTTTACTTTTGGAGATTATTTTAACTGAAGGAAAATTACTTTACAATATGGTGATGTCTTCTGTCATATATCAGCATCATTCAGCCACAGGTATACATGTGTCCCCCCGAATCCTGAACCTCCTCCCTATCTTCCTCCTCACTCTGTCCCTCTGTGTTGTCCCAGAGCACTGACTTTTGGGTACCCTGCTTTATGCATTGAACTTGCACTGGTCATCTATTTCACATGTGGTAAATACTGTATATTTATATATGTGTGTGTATATATATACACACACATATATGGAGTTTAGGAAGGTGGTACTGACAATTTTACCTCAGTTCAGTTCAGTTGCTCAGTTGTGTCCGACTCTTTGTGACCCCATGGACTGCAGCACGCCAAGCCTCCCTGTTCATCGCTAACTCCCGGAGTTTACACAAATTCATGTCCATCTAGTCGGTGATTCCGTCTAACCATCTCATCCTCTGTCATCCCTTTCTTCTGCCTTCAATCTTTCCTAGCATCAGGGTCTTTTCCAATGAGTCAGTTCTTCGCATCATGTGGCCAAAGTATTGGAGTTTCAGCTTCAGCATCAGTCCTTCCAATGAACACCCAGGACTGATTTCCTTTAGGATGGACTGGCTGGATCCCCTTGCAGTCCAAGGGACTCTCAAGAGTCTCCTCCAACACCATAGTTCAAAGGCATCAATTCTTTGGTGCTCAGCTCTCTTTATAGTCCTGTTCTATGTGCAGAGCAGCAGTGGAGACACAGATGTAAAGAACAGACTTTTGGACTCAGCGGGCGAAGGCGAGGGTGGGATGATTTGAGAGAACAGCATTGACACATGTACATTACCATATGTGAAATAGATGACCAGTTCAAGTTCGATACATGATTTTGTTTTGTTATTTTAAAGGAAGTTACAGCAAGGTGCAGCTGAGCACATATAAACTGGCAGCAGATTGTGGTTTATGATAATGATGGTCCCAAAGGGACCAAGTTTTCTTGGTGACATTGAAGTAAACTTCACTACTCAAGATAGATGCTAAGAAGGGTTGATGTTGAGCTGTATGGAGAAGACACAGTGGCTTGTGAATTTTATGGTGTTGTTGACTATCAAAATGAGTGGAAGGGAAGAGGGGGCCAAGTAGAATTACTTGGGTTAACTTTAATATACATTGTGAATGACAAAATTTCTATTTGTTTTAGAGGGATAAAGACATATAAAAGTACCTCAAATGATTACTGGCAACTATTTTTATCCATTTTTCTGACTTTCAGTACCTTCGATTTACTTTAAATTTTAAATTTCTTATTAGGTGACATCACAGTGGTTGTTATTTACTTGGGTTGCAAATAACATTTTTTTCTTTTTAGAAGAGGAGAGAGGAAGGGAGAGGTATAGCTTCCTCATCCAGAAATAGACATAGCCTGTGGTATAAAATCCTGTTCCCAAGAGATTCCATGAACTCTTGGATTAGTTGCACCTGAAGAGTGGGGCTTCGGGGGCTTGGCAGATCTCCCAATCTGAATGCTTTGTTTCTAACTAAAGCCATGATAAAAAGCATATGTGCATATGTGTGCATGCAGACACAAATGCACACGGCAGGAAGCTCTCACAGTTACAGGAGGACCTGTAATATTTCAGCTGTTTACAGAGCACTGAACCTGCCGGGTCCCCAAGTTCCTCAGGCAAATCTTTGTCGCTGTGGCCTCTGCTAGCCACACCTTCTCTTGGTACCACTTCCTACCTTCTTAATTCTATGCCGCTCACACCCGTTAGAACACAAACTACAATGCAGGGTTTCCGGTCCTTTTAGAATTGGGGTGAAACAAGGGGGAGCATTGCTTTCTGAGGGTGCTTTAATTCCAGAGGGGAAAGAGCTGAGTGGCCTCTACCTTGGTACAGAGCAGTGTCTGGGCGGTCTCCTTTCTCCCTTGTCTTCTGCGGCTTGCTTCTCCCTGGTGCCACATCGAGGGGAGATTCACTCCTAAAAGAGTCTGTCATTTTCAGTTGACTTTCTCAGAGCTCAGCTGAGAGCCGCAGCCAAGGCCAGTGGGCGTAAATTCAGTCCTCCTGAAGGGAGGTGAAGGGCTGCGGGATTTATGACTTATTTGAGTTCCCATACATCACCCTCCGTGTCACTCGCTTATGATGGCCCTGCCAAAAGATAAAGAAGTGTAGGACGCTGGGTACGGGCTGTGGTGACAGGCCAGGGACAAATGTCTCTGTTGGGTAAATTGATTTGAATGGCTCCAGTGAAATATCAGCTCAGACTGAAAATATGATTGGGTTTAATGATCCTGCTGACTTCGTAGACTGTCGGGACTCCAAATCCTGGACAAGTTAATTAAGGCGCTTTATGAAGGGGGTGTGTATGGGTATTTATACATCCATATGATTATTAATGTCAGTAAATACCACCTTGTAAAAATCTAGACCTGTTTTTCAGTCTTAATATATTGAATCTCTATTGAATACCGGAAACATTGCTTGCGATTTATAGAGTATTTATCTGGGAAAAACTGGTGAGAATATTATTTCTTTCACCACACCGTGGAGTCAAGAAATAGAGACCTGCAGCCATAAAAATATGTAATGAAAAGACAGAGAACTGATAAACAGTTATACCCTGCTGGTACAGTTTAGCAAGACTTACATTTAATAACACAGTGGCGAGAGGACTTCTGCTTTGTGTGAAAGTGCAGTTGAGTGAGGCCACTAAACCGAAGATGAATGGATTACTTGTTTAATTATGAAGAAAAATAGTGTTACTTTTTGTTTTGAGTGTGACTACTCAGTTAAAAATAATAGATTTAGATTCTCTTTGTAGGTCCAACATTTCTTAGCAGATTTTTGGTTTACATTTCTGAGTTTCCTTCCATGCTTTTTTTTTTTTCTTTTTTTTCTTCTTTTTTTTACTGTTCTTACCTCCAGGTAATTATCATTGATTGATTATGGTTTCATTTTATTTGGGGGCAAGAGTGGTTGGATTCATCTTCCAAAAGTGTTACAAAATCCCAGTTATTTCCTTGTGCTTTACATTTTTTTTTTTTCCTTTGTAGCAGGGAGCCCTTGAAAGTGAAAGTGTTAGTCCCTCAGTCCTGTCTGACTCTTTGTGAGCCCACGGACAGTAGCCTGCCAGGCTCCTCTGTTCATGGAATTCTCCAGGCAAGAATCCTGGAGTGAGTAGCCATTCCCTCCTCCAGGGCATCTTCCTGACTCAGGGATTGGACCCAGGGCTCCTGCATTTCAGGCAGATTCTTTACTGTCTGAGTCACCGGGAAGCCCCAGCAGGGAGCCCTACTTACATCAAGATGAATTCCAAGGAGAGGCGTCCTTGATTCCTGCTGGTCAGCAGAGCTGCAGGCAAAGGAGATCTCTGGCTGCAGCATGTTCCCTTTCCTGATTCAGTCTTGCTCTTGGGACACAGTTTCCATCTTTTTTGGCATGACGTGGGATTTCTTCATTTCTGCAAGTGGCTGAGGACCCGGAGTATCAGCTCTAGTGGGTGTGAGGAGGGTAATAAATTGGGTGTAGGAAAGAATGAGACATATTGTCAAATAGGTTCTACTTTTAGAACTGGAAAAACAGAGTCAGCACTTGAGAGTGTCCTGCTCATTTGTCAGTGCGGTGTAGAGTGACGACGCCACCCCTCTCGCCATTCTGAGCAGAGGCCCCGGCATGCTTGCAAGCCTTTGAGCCATGTCGGTGGAAGATCGAGGTGCCTCTGTCTTAGAGTTGAGCCTTAGGTAAACCATGCTGGTATCCACTTACCTGTTCCCCAGTTTCAGCTGACTGCAGGCGACATGCCCACTGAGAAAAACCCATTTGCTTAAACCTCGTTTTAGATAATTTCCCTTTATCTACACTATTGTTGTTTAGCTGCTAAGCCGTGTCCATCTCCTTGTGACCCCAGGAACCGAAGCACACCAGGCTTCTCTATCCTTCACTGTCTTCCGGAGCTTGCTGAAACTCATGTCCATTGAGTCGGTGATGCCATCCAACCATCTCATCCTCTGCTGCCCCCTTCTCCTTTTGTCTTCGATCTTTCCCAGCGTCAGGGTCTTTTCTAAAGAATTGGTGGCCAAAGTATTGGAGCTTCAGCTTCAGCATCAGTCCTTCCAATGAATATTCAGGGTTGATCTCCTTTAGGATGGACTGGTTTGTCTCCTTGCTGTCGAAGGGACTCAAGAATTAGCAGAACCCATAGCTGGTTTATGAGTCTCATTCTTCCTCAGTTTTCCAACTCAGGACTAGATCAAGACCATTCCTATTTAGTGCATTTTTACTGATTTCTTTCTTCATCTCCAGTTTCTTCATATGAGGGCATTAAGAATCAGAGAGATTAAGAGATCTGTCCAAGGTCACACAGCTTGTGAGGGACAAAACAGTTTTTGGCTCCAGTGGTGCGTGAGTACAAAACACGTCTTCTGCACCACACCATTGCTTCAGGCAGGAGATGCACATTGTCTGTCCAGCTCTCTTCCAAGCTCAGGTCTTGGCACGTTCACTCTGAAATCTCCGGGCATTTTGATCTGTTTTGCTAGTCCGGACTCCCTCAGGTCCCTGCCCGTAGTGCTTTTCCATGATCTTCTCATAGCCTTTTATTCTCCTTCTTCAGCCTCAAATCACATGTCACTCCCTAGGGGCGTCCTGTTCATCTCAAGTGGCCTTCCCAGTTATTCTCTTTCTCCCTACCCTGATGATCACCTTTTGTAATTATTGCCTCTCTCATCTCTGCTCCCCAAGTAAACTCCATGAGAGCAAGAATCCTGCCTAACTTAACTTAGCTTCTACTTTCAGGGTCAGACACAGAGGAAGCCACAGTAATTGTTTCATAAACCAGTGACCACCTGGGTGAGTTAGTGTTCCTGGAGAGACAGAAATATAAGCAAGCAGTTATAATCCCAGGGAAAGTGTGTTGAGTGTTCTAACAAGGATTTGAGCAGGCTGCTGGGACTACCCACTACAGAGTGGGTGAGGAAGGGTGAATGGATAGTAGGGGAATATTAGGATGTTCTGGGAGGAATATATGAACTGAATCTGATGGATGAGTGGAGTTTTCAGTATACAAAGCTTACAAAGATAGTGGGGAAAGCATTCTTGGAGCAGCCTAAACAAGCTCACACAGATAAAACTGTGTGGGCTAAATATTAACAGAAGACCTGAGTTTTGATCCTGACTTTTACTCTTAATAGCTGTTAATTTTGGACCTTTTGTTTAGTGACCATTTTTTGAGAGCCCTTGACATTTCAGGCACATGCCTGTCACCTTTTCTTTTTGAATCTCAGTTTTGTTTTTATGTTTGATTTTTGCTTGCCAAGTGGGGATCATAATCTATGGTTCAGAATTTTTAATGAAACAAAAGAATCTCGTTTCTAGCTGGTACTTTCATCCATGGAGATTCTCACTGAGTATAGGTGACCAGCTACATTTAGAAAAGTGTTATTTCAAGTCAAGGAGCAGCTCTATTATAATGCCATCATTAGAATGGATGATCACACTTGCAGAGAAGGGACTAGACTGTGACTCAATGTTGCTTTTTCATAAAGCGCAGACCTGGCATTTGGGGAGCTAGGTTCTAATCTCATTATAACCTTGGGTTCTGGGGAACTCTAAAAATCAATTTATAGTGTTTCCGTATTCTTGTCCTTAAAATGACTGTTTTTATAAAAATACCTTAATGCAAACTTAGCTGCTTCTTGAGGGTTTCGATAAAAGAAAGTGAAGATCACTTCTCTCTGGAGCATTAGGCTTTCCCAGGAAGGTGCCATGTGAAGTATGATAATGAAGGTAATATGAAAAGAGGAGCAGCCTCTAAATCATGTTCACAAATACAGAGGTGCTAGCTCAAGTCTTAATTTCAATACAAAGATGCATACAAATTAAACAGTGATTCTGGGGTTGGCCAGGTCGCCTCATGTTCTGAGGTTTGTCATGTTGAATTGTGGTGTCACTTAGCAAGTGCATCCTTAAAAAGAAGCATGGAAAGCCGGTAAGGTTAGAAGAATCGGGAACAACTAGGAAAATGTTAAAAGGAAGCCTGGAGGTGAAAGCAGAAGAAAGAAGAGAACACAGAAGAAACGCTAAGTGGCGAAACAGATCAACTTCGCAAGAGGAAACCAGAGAGGGGGGAATCTTTGCCAAAGGGAAAAGAACCTTCTCATTTTTTTCTAACAAAACCTTCTACTCCTCTTCACTGTGTGGCTGCCTCTGAAAAGCGAGCAGTTGTGTTGGGGGCCTGTCAGTCTTCCTCACAAGCAGACAATTCCCTGAATTTCATTCCACTGGATTCCCATTTTCTGTAAGAATACCTGCAAATCTGGGAGGCTTGGCAGATTGATGGCTCGTTTTCCATGAGCTGCGCTTGGGCCCTTACAGTCGTTGAAATTCCAGAGTCTTGTCCCACCAACAGTCACTTTTATTGGATGAATACTTAATCCAAAGTTTTCCTATTATCCCTGTATTAGAGATGAGACAAGTGAGACTAAGATTAAATAATTTACTCAGGGTCAAATAGGTCCTGAGTGGTAGAACTAGATTTAAATTTTACTCTGACTCCCAAATTCATACCATATTTTCTAATTTTTAGAAAAGTGTGTATATATAATGTGTTAAAATATAACACTTATGTGTATATAAAATAAGCTTTATTAAGGGATAATTTTGGAATATAGATTATCTTTGGAGAAAGTATCCTTTTCTTTCTTTTTGTCCTTACTGTTGCTTGGGAATTAGAAAAGATATGGTAAGTGTGCCTTTGTGCTGGGAGTAGCTAAAACTGCTCACTTGAACAATAAAGTTCTGCCATCTGGGTTATTGCAAATTCTCTTAGATTGGTATGGTCTGTCCTGTTGTCTTGGAAAGGGAACAACTAGTGCAGGGGAAAGGATTCAAAATGCAGCTAAGGGATTTTTTTTTTTTTCCTTTGGTGAGAGTTTGTTTAATTATCACTGCGGTAGAATGGCTGGCCAAAGTCAGAAATCTTTTATTTCCACTCAGTGAGCAGCCCAATAAAGCTACAGAACGTGCGGCGTAAACAAATGCTATTTCACTTTTTTTCTCCCTCTTCAAAAAAGTTAATCAAAAATTAATTTTTCCGAATAATCCTGTGTTAAATCAGGCAGCCAGACAATGAAATAGGAATTAAAGAAAATGAAATGGTGGGAATTAGCAGAAAAAAAATATTAGCTTCTGTCACAAGCCCTACAGTGAATTGGTTAATAAGCGCCTAAAATCTCTTGCCCCCGGGTTCTGTTTTCACCGACATCTTTACAGTTCATCGATTTGCTCCCCTCAACACCGCTGGCCTAGAATCCTTGACAAGTATCCATCGTAGATACTGGGAGTAGCCTGTAGAGTTGAGAACAAAGCAAGACTGTAGTGTGAGCCAAGGATTCTGGAAGGGTGTGGGTTAAGATGGATTAGGATCAGAGATTTTAGTAGGTGACTATTTGCTTGACTGAACGAAGCCAGTTTGCACTGTGACCCTCTGTGGTATGTGACCTGGCAAGGATTCCTGCTAGAGAAACGTGCAGGATTTGAAATTGCACACGTATCCACTTTTCCCAAATCCTTTATTTCTGAGAAGTACCAGGGCTTGGAGATATGGCAGTAGACTTGATGAGGTTCACTTGGTCCTGCCGCCTTGGGAGCTGTGGGCTGGGACAGCCCCTGCTGTGTTGGTCACGGGCAGGCAAGGAACAGACCATGGCATGGTTCTTTGTGACAACGTGCTGGCTGCCTCACCTGCAGATTCCAGTTCTGTAAAACGTGGTGAAAAGGTCTTTTCTGTCTCTGATAGCATGGCAGTGTGAGGTTGAGAGCCCATTCATTTCCACTGAGAGAAATTTCAAGCTACTGCCTGAAGGATCTTTGCTGCTTACAGCATCACTATAGGAGGCCTCCATCTTGGCACGCCTGACATTTTGGACTGGGTGATTCTTTGTTGTGGAGCTGTCTTGGGCCTTGTAGGATGTTTAGCATCCTCTCTGCACTCTACCCGCTGGATGCCAGTAACACCCTCCCCAAGTTGTGACAACACAAAACATCTCAGACATTACTAGTTGTCCCCTGGGGGGCAAAAATTGCTCCTGATTGAAAACCACTGCCTTAGATTTTGTGTCCTTTGAAATAAGTTGAAATAAGGCCACAGTTTTTTTTTTTTTTCCTTCCTCCTAATTATGCTCAGTAATGCAAGGCCTTCTTTTAAGACAGACTTCCAACATAAATCTCTGATTCTTTTTGAGAAAACATATTGCGTTCTAATCTTTAGCGGCTGATTGTCCCCAAATGTGAAATAGGAAGTTGATGAAGGCATTACTTATATTCACATATTTTGAGCCAGAATCCCCTGGGTTTGAGCTAATGATTTGCTACCAGCTAGCTATGTGACCTTGGCCGAGTGACTTCACAGTTCTCAGTCTCCCTTTCTGGGTCTATGAGGTGAGGTGGATGACGATTGTACCTTTTTCATCCTGTCGTGGTGATGATTAAATGAGAAAACGTGGTGAAACCGTGTGACTCTGCCCGGCACAAGTTGAGTGCTTTATGCTTCCTGGAGTTACTACCATCACTAATAAAATTTTGGAAGAATTAGTCAGCTTATTGTTATTAAGCCAATGTTTGTTTTTTTTTGTTTGTTTCTTTACAAAATACTTTCCATATTTTTTAATCTCAGAGAATAGACTCACAAATATAAACACATAGCACACACTATCTTTAGACAAATTCTGGACTTTCTGATTAGCTCTTCTAGTTTCTTTTTTCTGGTTTGGCTGTCACTGTTCCCTGCTCTCACTGTCTTTTCCCTTCTGTTCTTTCCTTCTGAAGCCATCAGCAGATAAAGAACAAATCATCTCCTTGATTTGCAGACCTTGAACCAATGAGAAAACTCCTATAGTGACTTTTGATTTTATGCTTCATTGGTTAGGCCTCCTCATAAGCACCATGGCATTTTTAAAAAGAAACCGGAAAAGAAAAACCCAGCAGCTTTCTTTTGCCCAGAACTTTATCAAATCTGTGTCTATAATGGTGCAGAAATGTAGGAAATGGGAAAATTCTTTTCATTTATTTATTTTTCCCCTTTCTTTTTACTGCAGAAGCAAAGTGACCTTGAGGGAGCACCAGCTCTGCGTTAGCTTTTCATGGCATTGCCCACATCCCTCCTCCGTCACCTCCTCCTGCCCCCCTTCCAGCCCCACAACAACCTGCAATCACTCTGCCCTCCGGCTCCAAATTTATGACCGGGAACAGGCCATAAACAGAGAAGGCCAACCCTAATCCCAGGCATTGCACCTTCCTGTTTGCTGGAGGTACGACAGTTTGATGGGACCGTAAAGAATAAGCCTGCATCCCACTCGTCTCATGAATCATGCCCTCGGAGAGGGAGCTGCTGTGAGTACAGGTGACTCAGGGCCCCGAGGCAGGGCTTCCCCGAGCTGCGTGGAGCAGAGGGTCCCCAAGGATGCCCTCTCCATGATGTGTCCTGACACTTACCAAGTAAGCTCACAGTGAGAGACCTCACTGGCTCACAGACCCATAGAGGCGCTTTAAGGGATTCGTGTGAAATGGCAGAGGCCGCTCCACTACTGAATGCTCAGAGCTTGACCAAGGTACCAGCTGAAATGACACTCCTACCGGAGACATTTGGGGGATAAGCACCCACCTTTCACAGACCCCTTCTTCCTCCTTTAGTTACCTCACAGGGTACTTGTGTGGGACTCACCAGGGTGATCTTGTTCAGTTTCTGATCCAGCTAGTCTGGGTGGGGCCTGGGAATCTGCATTTTACAAGCCCCCAGGTCAGGCTGACACTGCTCATCTCTTAACACATTTTGAGTTGTGAGATCCTAGTGTGTTTCACAACTTTCTTTTTCCCCCCAAACCAGAATTATTTGTTTTGGAATGACACTTGCTAGCTTTTACAGGAAGCAGTAGTCATCTCCCCAGTTGGTTTGGGGCAAAAAAACAAACAAACAAACTTACTTTATGTTTATGAAATATCATCAGAAAAAAAAAAAAGAAAAGAAATATCATCAGAAACTTGAAGAACTCTGGGCATATAGTTATTAATGGGTTTAGTCTTCTTCCCCTAATATGATTTTAAAAAGTCTCCTGGTAAATGGCCTTCCAGGTTCTTCGCAGACCACTGCTGCAACTGAGGGGTCTCAAACCAGCACTGGAGAGAACAGCTCTTTCTTTTGTTGTTCAGCTCCAGGTGTAACAGAATGCTGGTGGCCTGTTGAAATCTGCCTCCACACATCAGTGTGGGTTCAGGTAACAGAGCAAAACACAATTTATGTTGCACCACTCTACTGTTTATAAAAACTTTCTTTTCCAGATCTGACAGTATTAACTGTGGTCTGTGCTTTCAGTTCGAGAGACACACTTGGGGTCTATCATGGTCCCTGCAAAAGAATAGTGAGTGGAAGAAGCAAGGGACATGGATGGTCTGATAAACTGTCCACGTGTGTAAGTTTTGGATGGGGCTTCCCTGATCACTCAGTGGGTAAAGAATCCACCTGCAGTGCAGGAGATGTGGGTTTGATTCCTGGGTTGGGAAGATTCCCTGGAGAAGGAAATGGCAACGCATGGAGCGCTCCAGTATTCTTGCCTGGGAGGTCCCATGGACAGAGGAGCCTGGAAGGCTGCAGTCCAGATAGGTCACAAAGAGTCAGATGTGCTTGAGGAATAAAGCTTGTGTGAATGTCTGACTGCAAGTTGAACTAGTTATGCTTCTTTCCTAAGAAATGTAAACTCTGGTTGCTCAGACTTGGAAATTTGATATAAAAATGTTTTCTAGAGAATTTCTTAAGAAAATGAAGAGAGCCTGTCACTTTAAGGAAAACAAGTGATATTTGTTGTTAAAGGTAAGATTTGAATGGAAAAATGAGAGTTCTGAAAAAAAAGGCACGACTGAGCAGCGGAGCGCCAAGCACTCATGGGGTCGTTCTTTCCTCTAAGTGAGGCCTGGACGCGGACACGAGCAGGGAGTGTGCGTGTGGCCCAAGCACTTACATTTAAGACTTGCTCCCAGACAGGAAACACTCTGCTGCTCTGTGTTCTTAAGTGAAACACACTGTAGACCTGACTCAAATTTCCCTTCTCTATCAAACCCTTTCCTACATGCTTTTTTTTCCCCAATGATATGTGACTTGAATCTGTGGAGACACAGAGTCTCATAGTGGAACAAGCCTGGGGTCTCAGTCTAATAACCTGGGCTAAACTCTCAGAGTCGCTGGTGATTTGCACAGCCTGACTCCAGCCACTTAAACCTGAGCCTAAATTTCCTCCTCTGTGAAAACCTGATCATAGGGGGTTAAGTGGATATTTTTGACGATTATATGAGCTGAAATGGAAAAGCCTGACATAATATTTGGCATAGTAGTCACTCAATAAACTTTAATGCCGTTCTCCTTGAGGCATGTTGTTTATATCAAATGGACAGTTATGTGGTCCATGGGTTCTGCAGTCCACTTGTCTTGACTTTGAAACCTGACTCAGCTACTTGACTGTGTGACACTGTTATGTTTACTTTATTTAGATCTCATTTTCCTGGGTTTTGAATATTAAATAAGTTACTAAACACTTAGAAGAGTTTCTGGCACATAGTAAGTATTCCTGACATTGTGATACAGATTTTAGTTCTTCTGGTTGTACGTAGGCAGTGGCAACTGACATCAAGCAGCAACGAACCCCCTCTGCTGACCACCAAAATAAACAAACCCAAACAAAGCAAAACAAAACAAAAAACAAGCAAATGACAACAGAAATTGACCACCACCTACTTCTAATCTTGGGGCAATTTGTTGTTCAATCACTTAGTCATGTCCAATTCTTTGTCACCCCTTCAACTGCAGCACGCCAGGCTTCCCTGTCCATCACCATCTCCTGGATCTTGCTCAAACTCATGTCCTCTGAGTTTGTGATGCCATCCAGCCATCTCATCCTCTGTCGTCCCCTTCTCCTTCTGCCTCCAGTCTTTCCCAGCATCAGGGTCTATTCCAATGAGTTGGCTCTTTGCATCAGGTGGCCAAAGTTTTGAAGTTTCAGCTTCAACATCAGTCCTTCCAGTGAATATTCAGGACTGATTTCCTTTAGGATTGACAGGTTGGATCTCCTTGCAGTCCAAGAGAATCTCAAGAGTCTTTTCTAGCACCACAGTTCGAAGGCATCAGTTCTTCAGCACTCAGCCTTTTGTGTTGTTCAGCTCTCTGATCCATACATGACCACTGGAAAAACCATAGTTTTAATTATACGGACCTTTGTTGGCAAAGTAATGTCTGTTTTTTAATATGCTGTCTAGGTTGGTCATAACTTTTCTTCCAGGGAGCAAGTGTCTTTGAATTTCATGGCTGCCGTCACCATCTACAGTGATTTTGGAGCTCAAGAAAATAAAATCTGTCACTGTTTCCATTGCTTCTCCATCTATTTGCCATGAGGTCATGGGACTGGCCCCCATGATCTTCATTTTTTGAATGTTAAGTTTTAATCCAGCTTTTTCACTCTGTTCTTTCACCTTCATCACGAGGCTCTTTAATTCCTCTTCACTTTCTGCCATAAGAGTGGTGTCATCTGAATATCTATCTCAATATCTGAGGTTATTGATATTTCTCCTGGCAATCTTGATTCAGCTTGTGCTTCATCCAGCATGACATTTTGCATGAGGTACTCTGCATGTAAGTTGAGTAAGCAGGGTGACAGTATACAGCCTTGATGTACCCCTTTCCCAATTTTGAGCCAGTCCATTGTTCCATATCTAAGTGTTATTCTCCTGGACCACTTTGGAGCAGTTCAGACCTGGCAAGAGTTAAATGTTTTGAGTTCTAATCTTGAGAAGAATTAATTTGGCATGGATCATAAACCTAAATGCACAGCTAACATTCTAAAAATCCTAGAAGAAAACATAGGGAAATACCTTTGTGACCTTAAGGTAGACAACACTTTCTTGGAGAGACTACAAAAGCATGAAGTAATATATTGGTGTTGATCAAAATTAAAATGTTCTGCTCTTCATAAAATATTCTTAAAATTAAATTGTGATCTGCAGACTGGGAGAGAATATTTTCAAGAAATATATCTAAAAAAAAATCTGTTTTTAGAATATATAAAGATCTCCTACAGACCATAATAAAAAGACAGTGAGAACTGGGCACCAGAATTGAATAGACATATCATAAAAGAAGGTACGTGCGTGTGTACTAAGTTGCTTCAGATGTGTCTCACTCTGTGTGATCCTATGGCCCGTAGCCCTCTAGGATCCTCTGTCTGTGGAGATTCTCCAGGCAAGAGTGCTGGAGTGGGTTGCCCTGCCCTCCTCCAGGGGATCTTTCCGACCCAGGGATGGAACCTGCATATCTTACGTCTCCTGCACTGGCAGGCAGGTTCTTTACCACTAGCCCCACCTGGGAAGCCCCAGAGAAGGTACACACATGGCCAATAGGCCTATAAAAGATGCTCTGCATCTTTAGTAAAAAGGAAAATTAAAATCACAATAAGATGCCATTTTATACTCATGAAAATTATTAAAATTAAAAAGACTGGTGACACCAGATATTGGAGAGCGTGAGAGTATAAGAATTCTCACACATAGCAGACGGGGAGATGGCATGACCACCTTCAGAAGGTTGTTTGACAGTTTCTAATGAAACCAAACATAGTCTATCTAAACTAAGACCTAGCAAGTTTCTTTATCCAACAGAGATGAAGATACATATTCACAAAAATACTTACGTGAAAAAACATTAATATTAGCTTTATAGTAGTCAAAGTGGAAACGGGACAGGGGCCTACCAGCAAGATAGTGGCTAAACAAAATATGGCATGTTTGTCTGATAGAATACTAATATTCAATAAAATAGAATGAGCTTCAGATAAGTACAAGAAATATTATATGGGAGGAAAAACCTCAAAAGTGTCCAAATTATGTAAATCCATTTGTATGAAGTTCAAGAAGAAGGAAAGCCAATTGCACTAGAAAGCGTTGACACTGGTCGACTGTGAGTGGTGGGCATTGACAAGAAGGGACACGAGAGAGCTTTCTGGGATGGTAGAAATGTGCATATCCTGATGAGAGTGTTGGTTTCAGGGATTTTTGAGTTGTTAAAATTCACCCAACGATACACTTAAAATCATGTGTTTTATCCTGAGCCCAGATTATTTGTTCTATTCTTTCCTACCACCTGAATTTCTGCTCAGCAGCTGGCCGTCATCTAGAAAATAGAGAAAGAGTGATACTGACCTGGGTTCTTGGCCTTCCCCAATCAGTAAAAATTGACTAGAGATCAGGGGAGAAATTCAGGCAAGGCTTTCTCGGGGCTCCTGCTGCAGCCAAGGGAGGGTGAGAACACTCCCCAAGGTGGGGGCAAGCTGGTTCCTTATATGGATTGAGGGTAGGGGTCTTCAGGGGCTGGGCTAGAGGTGTGGCTTAGGTGTTTTGCCCACCCCTTTGATTGTGTTGAGTGCAAGAGACATGTGCGGTACCCTGCTTTTGCTCCCAACAGTCTGTTTTAGCTCCCAGTTCTTCAGAAGGGTTGGTCATTGGAGAAGACCCTGGTGCTGGGGAAGATTGAAGGCAAAGGGGAGGAGGGTAGCTGAGGATGAGATGGCTGGATGACACCACTGGATGGACATGAGCTTGGGCAAACTGCAAGAGATGGTGAGGGACCGGGAGGCCCGGCGTGCTGCAGTCCATGGGGTGGCAGAGTCATACACGACTTAAGTGACTGAACAACAATAACAACTCAGAATGAGAAGTGATAGATGGGGTTTTTGGTCTTTTTGAGAGTTTGCCCCAACTGGGCATGCATGCAGTTATTTTAAACCTCATTTAGTTTCTTTGTGCTTTCTTGCTCCAGGAGAGGTGTGTCCAGGCGCAGGCTTTGCAGCTCTGCAGCAAAGGGTCCAGGTCCCAGGTCCCAACCTGCCTCAATAGGAATAGCTTAACAGTAAAAAAAAAAACAAAACACTTTGATTAATTATGTGCATCTCTTAAAACCCTGTACCTTCCCCTCTAGATAAATTATTCTTTTGTGAAGCTTCTCCAGGGGAAATATGTTACAACTGCCCTTCATTTCTGGGCCTCTGCTCCTTGGCCTTCCTGTCCCTGTCTCGTCCTAGATTATCTGTTGTAGAATAGAATTCATGGCCCTTTCCACTTCATTTGGACTCTTCATTCAGATTTTTGCATGCACATTACAAACTCTAATTCATTAACATCATCATAAAATGGTAATGTCCTGTGGAAAAAGAGAGGTGATGGCACCAATTAAAATAATCTTCGTGTAGTCGCACTTCAAATCAATGTCAGTGCAAACACTTGAACCAAGAATTGATGCACCCCGCCGCCATTCTTCTGCCAGACTGAGCGCCACACAGTGGTTGAAACAGATCGATCCCCAGTCCACACCTACAGAATGTACCGTGCTGCCTTGGCGCATGGATCTGCTAGGAGCAGGGACAAGGAAAGAGGAGAAATGTCCCTGGACTGGACAGGGATCTGATAAGCAGTATATATGGCTGTTCATCTTGAAATAGCTATAAGGATACCTATTCAAAATATTCTTGCATTCATTCATAGAATTTCAGGGCTGGGTTGCAACTCAATCATTTTCTTGTATTATTGAAATCCAGATCAATGAAGCCCAAGGTCACATAGCTCGTTTGCTCCGAGATCTGCTGACTGCCAGCCCTGAGCCGTGGCCACTGCAGTCTTCATGGGTTCCAAATCACATGAGAGATTCCTCATGTGATGGAAATGAAATTATGAAATTACAAAATTTGAAAAAAGAAAAAATGAAATTATGCCTTGGACTCCCCTACATTTTGAGTTACAGCTTTGAAGAAGCATTTAAATGCATTGTTTCCTTTGGGCATGGGGTATTAAATCAATAATGCAAACATCCTCTTACACTGCGAGGGGTCTGATAGTAACTGACAGTTGGGGAGTAAGCACTCTCCTTGCCCAGGACTCTTTGGGATGTTTTACATGCATGAGTTCATTTAATTGTCACGACATCCTGCTGTGTCGCTATACTCTTGGGGTTACTATTGTGACCCCTCATTTTACATTTGCAGAAGCATAGCAAGGCTAAACACCTGCCCCCAATGCAGTTTGCAAATGAGGGATCCAGCCTGGGGGTGCCACACCTCTCTGACCCGCTTCCTGTCTGTAGGAGAGGAGGCAGAGAAGGTTTATTTCCTCTGGAAAAAGAACGAAAATCTCAATGAAGTAAACCTGTGAGTGACCGATGAATGGGTGTGATCTCCGCTGATATTAGACAGACAGTTGCCTCCGTGCGAAGCGGTTTATTTCATTTGACTTTTCACAACTTCATGAGCAAGTGCGATTTTTTTTCATCCCTCCATTGCACATGAAGGAACCGGGGTGTGCAGTGTTAAAGGAACGTGCCCATGGCCACACAGCTGGGAAGAGTGTGAACCCCGATAGACTGGCTCTGGAGGCTGTCCCCCACCCCCAGAGGACTGCAGAGATGCTGAAATAAAAGGGCATTTGTTCAGTCTGGCTCTAATAGAAGAGGTACTGAACAGAGAATGCACTAAATAAAATTTTGCTGGAGGAACACTTATACTTAGCTCTTTCTAACCTGGAAAGTCTCTGGTTTGATAGAGACTGCCTTCAGTTTTATGAATCTGGCACCAAACCAGTTTTAGAAAGAACTGGATTTTCTCCAAGGTCCTCCTGGTCAGGGTGACCTGACACATTTCGTGGTTTAAGTCAGTAATTCTCAAGAAAGGGCAGCATTGGGAGGGATGGCAGTGCCCTCCCAGAGGAGGTGTCAACATATGGAAGGCAGGGGATGAGGGGAATTACTTGTTTCAAAAGTGAAGCTGAGCTGGAGGACTGATTTTGAACTTGACCTAGGACTTGCTCTTACATGTCCTCTAGCTTGGATGGAAATGTTTGCATCAGCCCAGCAGACTCAGCAATCACATTGGTACCTTATGATTAGAGTGAAAGAAAAAAAAAAAAAGGTTCTTTTCCTAAAATTCTTTTGGTTTTGATTTGTGTTGAGTCACAATTTTTAAGTTATTTAATTTTTAATGCTTTGTAAGAGAACGTGGAGATTTTGCTTCTGGGGAACACACTTTTTTTTTTCCCATTTATTTTTATTAGTTGGAGGCTAATTACTTTACAATATTGTAGTGGTTTTTGTCATACACTGACATGAATCAGCCATGGATTTACATGTACTCCCCATCCCGATCCCCCCTCCCACCTCCCTCTCCACCCGATTCCTCTGGGTCTTCCCAGTGCACCAGGCCCGAGCACTGGTCTCATGCATCCAGCCTGGGCTGGTGATCTGTTTCACCCTAGATAATATACATGGTTCGATGCTGTTCTCTCGAAACATCCCACCCTCGCCTTCTCCCACAGAGTCCAAAAGTCTGTTCAGTATATCTGTGTCTCTTTTTCTGTTTTGCATATAGGGTTATCGTTACCATCTTTCTTTCTTTTTTTTTTGTTACCATCTTTCTAAATTCCATATATATGCGTTAGTATACTGTATTGGTGTTTATCTTTCTGGCTTACTTCACTCTGTATAATGCAAACTAGTACAGCCACTATGGAGAACAGTGTGGAGATTTCTTAAAAAACTGGAAATAGAACTGCCATATGACCCAGCAATCCCACTCCTGGACATACACACCAAGGAAACCAGATCTGAAAGAGACACATGCACCCCAATGTTCATCGCAGCACTGTTTACAATAGCCAGGACATGGAAGCAACCTAGATGCCCATCAGCAGATGAATGGATAAGGAAGCTGTTGTACATATACACCATGGAATATTACTCAGCCATTAAAAAGAATTCATTTGAATCAGTTCTAATGAGATGGATGAAACTGGAGCCTATTATACAGAGTGAAGTAAGCCAGAAAGATAAACACCAATACAGTATACTAACACACTTTTTTTCTTTGAAGAAAGTTGGCTTAAGTAGATGGAAGAGATAGAAGTAGCTGCCATATTCCTGTCCCTGGGGCGGGCAGGTTGAGAATAAGTCCTAGTGATGGCTCTAAGGCATTTTGAAGAACTTGGATTCTTCTCATCCAAAGTGAATTCTCTACATTCTTTATGCGTGCATGCATGCTTAGTCCTGTCTGACTCTTTGTGACCGCACGGACTGTAGCCTGCCACGGTCCTCTGTCCATGGGATTTTTCAAGCAAGAATACTGGGGTGGGTTTCCATTTCCTTCTCCAGGGGATCTTCCTGACCCAGGGATTGAACTTGCATCTCCTGAGTCTCCTGCATTGCAGGCAGAGGCTTTACCACTTAGCCACTGGGGAAACCTTCAAAATTATGGCAAGTGTGTCTAGGGAATATAGTCCCTCAGGAGGAGGAGGAAATGATTTCTAGGATAAAACTCAGATAAGCCTTGGGCTAAAAACTCGGAGTTCATGTTGTTAAAAAGAAATAAGCCTTTTTTTTTTTTTTTTGACTACCAAATTCCCAGAACACCTGAGATTTGGGAGTTCTCATTCACAAATTCCTTTCACTCTTATAGTTACCAGAATGATTTTTAACTTGTCCAGAGTGGCGGAGTGCACTCTGCCCAGGTCTGTGCCCTAATACGCTGAGACAGAAAACTCAGCCTGGACCTCCGTGTCCCCAAGGTTAGAGATGAGTGTTTCTCTTTGTAGGGTTCTTTTTTCACTGCCTGATAGCACGTGGCTTTCCTAGGCGTTAGACACCAAAGGGCTGTTCTGCCATAGTTTTGTTTTAGTTTTATCTCTTAGACTATTACTGTATGACTAATTATCCCAAATGAATGTCATTCATTCTCCAGTCAAGATGGAAAAATTCATTAGGTAAGATACAAATCACCTTGCCTCCCCAGTGGGATCAGAGGTTGCCTGTTTGGAGTCTCCATCTGCAGTGTTTTCTGGGCTTCCTTCCTTGCATTGGCTCCCCTGCCCTGATGTCATCTCTCGAGAATGCAGCAATGCAGTTGTCTAACATGGATACCCAGAAGCACTTGGACTTTGAGTACCAGGTAGTGAAAAAAAATAGAGAGGAGGAGGTGATAAATAGCATTTTTTCAGAAGAGGCTAAGATGCTTTTTCTCCCCATGTTTTACTTATCAACTTGAATTAAATGTATCCACTCGTTCAGAACTAGCCAAGTTGTCCCCATGTGCCTTTTCCTGTGTTGACTGCTGGAGATCTCTGAGTGAAGGGGAAAAAGAAGGACGCTCCTCTCGTGTGGTGAACTGCATCTCGCTGGGGATGTGAAATTGAGAGTAAGAATAAGAGTCACAATAAGAATTAGCATCTCCTGAGCAATTGATACATGCCAACTGCACTTTTAAGACTTTCTCTATACCATTTTGCTCTTCCAACCAGCCTGTAAAGACATATGCTGCTATGATCTCCTTTTGAGAAGAGAAGACTGGGGGGCCAGGGGCTTTGGGTAATGAGACCAAAGTCACAAAGCTGGCAAGTCACAGAGCTGGGGTTTGAACTTGGCAGTCTGGCTCTGGGGCTCATGATTTTAGTCATGATGCATTGAATAGTAAGGGTTCTCTACTTTGTACTGGATGGTCAGGAGGTGACTCTCAAAAGGAAGGCCATTAAAGCTGAAACTGAAAAGATGAGAGTCTTGTGGGTGAAGTGTGTGTGTGTGTGTGTGTGTGTGTGTGTGTATGGTTTTTATGTGATTTGTGTGTGTGTGTGTGTGTGTTGTGCTTAGACTAAAGCAGGAACCTAACAGTGTTCATAGTGGAAGAGGCAGCATGCCTGATGGTCCTGAGGAGAAAGAGGTTGGGAGCAAGAAGAGAGATATGGAGCTTGGACAGTTCAAAGGGAAAGGCCAGTAGGCTGAAAGCTTATGGTAGAACTGGAGATACATGTGAGGTTGGGATGGTGTGGGGGCAGGACCAGAACTGCAGGGTCTTACGTGCCAGGTTTGGAGTGTAGAGTCATTGGAATATTTTAAAGAAGTTACCTAATTCAATTGATTTAAAAAAAAAAGATCACTCTTGCTATCAGTATGTCAGGGTCCATGACTCTTGGCAGTGGTCCAGACAAGAGATGAAGGAGGCGTGGCCTTGGATGAAGAGCAAAGCTTTGTGTGTGCTCTGTGGGGACAGAGCTTCCTTGATGGCCGTGTCTGACTTCACTGCACTGAATAGCTTCCCTTCCCTACGAGAGGATTTCTGACTTAAACAGAAGCTTTTCACACCAGTGTTTCCCATTTGCGGCTTCCCCCTCGGTGCAAGGAGCCCTGCCTCATCAGGCTTCCTGGTCAGAATATCCCACTGGAAATGCTGAGACTCACGAGGTCCAGACTGAGTCTAGGAAGGATGAACTGGAGATTCTGGGTGTGAAGCATGGAAATTTTTGTCTGAACACTTGGAAGCAGGGCCAGTGCTATTTACACATTTTCTTTTGGACACCCTGGAACTTTGTATTAATGGCGTCTTCTGTTTAATTGCCTTATCCATGGATATCCGACTGCAGCAGTCTGTGATGGTACAAAAACAAGGGTAGGCCCTTTTTGAAGGAGTCTCCCATCTGCTGAAGGCTACTGAAGTAGAGGACAAATATAGTAGTTGCTAGAAATGTAAACAGATGTTATTTTGATTACATCCCTTGAGCTGCAGGGTTCCGTTGAAGTAGATGTTTTAAGTGAATACAGTGGTGGCTCACGAGCTGCGGTGTCTAACAGTCCTCCAGATGTACCACGTTGCACTAGTATGTGGAATTCCACGACCCTCGCTCACCACTGTGACTTCTCCAACCCCTTCTGTTTCTGTTCCTTCAGGACACAGAGAGGCAGCTTAGGTGTTAAGTGCCCATGTGTTTTCATTTCACCAAAACAGAACTTTGCGATCCTTTCCCTTTCTTTCTTATGCATAAGAAGACTACTTTTTATAGGATTCCAAGACAGGTAGAATGTAGTAATGCTCTACTCCATTAAAATAATAGTTGCTATTCTTTGAGCACCTCCTGTTTGCCAGGCTTGGGCCAATTGCTACATTCATTGCCTTATTTAGTCCTCAGAGCTTTAAAGGAAGGTGATACTGTTCCTACTGTACAAATAAAGAAATTAAAGCTAAGACCATCTTGCTAGCGATTGAAGCAGGTGATGTAGTTTCTTCATTGTTCCCTGCAGAAGTCTAACCATGTTGGGGGATTGGGCTAAGATCTGACTAACACGTTTTAAGGGAAACATTGGCAAAAAATGGTCAAGGGAAAACATCCAAGATGATTTAGTTAAATCTATATGCATTTCTCACAGACAATATAACGGGCCTGAAAAATCACATTGAGGGGAGCTTGAGCAGTATTTTGATGTTAACATTCTTATATCTGTAGGAGGAAAAAAAAAAGATGCTATGGGAATAGGTAGAAGAACCATCATACCTAGCCCAGGAAGTGAACAGTCCTGAATAAACAGATTTTAGGGAGAAAGAAGTAGGCTGGCATTGGGTGCACTTGTATAAGTCAGAGAGGGCAAACTTGGGGGCCTCAGGCCATCTAGGGTGATTGGAGCACAGTGCGGCAGGGAGTGCAGAGATACAGGGCTACAGAGCTGAGCAGAGATTGGATCCTGATGGGTCCTGTATCTTATCTAAGGGCTCTGTAGAGTGAAGCATTTAGAACAGAGGTGTAGTATGAGTTCATTTGACTTCATTGTGGAGAGGAAGTATAGATTTATGGAGAGAAGTTGGAGGTTTTTTTGCAGTAATCCAGGTGAGAAATGATGGTGGTCCTAACTTAATGTCATGACAGTGGCAATAGATGAAAGAACACAGGTATAAAGGATTTTAATCAGGCAGACACCTGCAACAAGGTCCCATAGGGGCCCTGGCTAACAGTTTAAAAAGTATCGGGAGGGCTGTGTTGGGGAAGATGGAGATTATTCTGTTTATTTACAGAGGGCATAGTAAGGATTATTGGGAGAAATATATTTTAGCTTCAATACAATAGAGTGGTCCAAAAATGGAAAGCCTTTGTTTACCATCCATCATTGAATGTGTCTAAGCATTTTAATTTGAGACGTATTTTTAAATGCTTTATACATGCTATAGATTGAGTAACGATGCACGAGACACTGAGCCCACCCTTAGGGAGACTGAGATCCTGAGATGACTAACAGCTAATTAAAGTCAGTGAAATGCCTATTATTGATGTGAACAAAGAACTATGGAAATTCATTCTGTCCAGGGTCGAGCGGAGGTATTAGCTAAGATGATGGAAACTGGCAGAGGAGTTGATTAGAGGGAAAATTTGTATGGTCCCTGGAGGACCGCTGCATGGAATTGTCCAGGAAACATTTGGAAATATGAGTCTAGAGCTTAGAAAATAGTCAGGGTTGGGGGAAGGTATTGCAGAGTTTTCAGGACAAGTAAGGATCATCAAAGCAAAAGTTCTCAAAAGATAGGCAGATACTGTAAATAAGGAAAGGCATAAGACAATAAGGAGTACTGGGGACTGTGGAAAAGCAGAAAGTAAATGACGTTCCCAAAAGACACTGCTGCTTCTCAGCGCTAATGGAGCATCACAACGTAGGAAGATTCACCTGTATTGCCAGTATGGAGATACTTTCTAAATGAAGACAAGCATCTGGATATTGGTTTTTCAGTTACAAATTTTCCCATGTAGTCTACATTTGATTTAATTACATTCCAAAGACTATCAGATTTTGCCTTGCATGTTTTCAGGTGATTGTTGAAGCTATAAATACAAATCTTTGCATGGGAGTTGAGCACTGGTCTATATACACTGATAATCCTTCTCAAATGAATAAACCAGATCTTCCTTGATATATAGCCTTTCCTTCTTCTATACCTGAGGATTCATGCTCCCACGGTGATGTCTAAGGAGGTGAAGCCGTACATTATCAAACAAGGTGCAAAAGACAATGAGAGAGAAGAACGTAATATTAACTAGAGCCCAGTGATGGCTTGGTTGTTTACAAAGAACAGTCACGTATATGAGGTGATGACTGTGGCTGTGTTTTCAGACCTCAGAAGACATTGCTTTTCTTGTCGTAGTACTTGGGTTGTAATTGATGTGAGTTTAATATCTCAGACGTGCCACTTGCTGTCCTCACACCCAAGATGGTACTGAAAACAAAATAGTTCAGGAATCATTGAAAGAGGACTGGGATCAAAGATGGAATCCTAAATAACAACATTAGGGATGAGTGAGGAGGATGACCAGAAAAAGGTAAACTTTAGGATGAGCCAAGAGAAGTGTCACCAAAACCAAGAGAGGAAAGGGCTTTAAGAGGAAAGGTCCGTTTTGACACATTATGCAAATGAGAATCAGCGAGGCCATTGGTTCTAAAAGCCTCTAAAAGAGGCTTCTGATGACCTTGGAGTAGGCAGAAGAGCCTTCAGGATTCCAGGTTGCTGTGCCCTGGGCCGTGCGCGAGATCCCCGCACAGAGGAAATGCAGGCTGCTCCTTCAGTAAGCTTGGCGACACAGGGAAGGAAAGAAGCAGTCGTGTGCCAAGGATGAAGCAAGGTTAGAGAGAGGTTGTACTTTTTTTTTGTAATGGAGTAAAATTGATAATATATTGAGATGAGGAGAGTGATCATTGATGAAGCAAGGTATGGAATGAGGCATAAAATGGAAAGATCAGAATTAGAGCAGTTGAGAATTGTCCTCCTTTCAGACAGGTAAAAATATGAATCTTTGGAGGTAGCAGAGAGGAAAATTGAGGGAGCGGATGCCTGATGACTCCACATTTTCTCTGAAATAGAATATGAGGGAAAGGGTTTGTGGAGAGGTATGGGCTGCAAAAGGAAAAACACTATCGCCACCACCATTTAGAACAGCTGCTATAGGGAATTTACCAGGGGTAAATAAAAGGATTGTTGAGGTTCAAACCAAGGCTGGAAGCCATTACGTAGTAATGATCAGCACAGCTGTGAACATTTCTCCAACAGAACCCAGGAAGTGGAGAAAGGAGGCGCTGGTTTGTTCCAGCATTGGAGGATGACCAGCAACATTCAGCAGAAGATCAAAGGGTCAAAGGGGGGATAAGTGGGTGGGCAGGTAAATAAATGGCCAATGCAAGACAGGCTGCCGGGGAAGTAAAAGGAATCAGGTGAAAATACATTTGATGAGAGAAGAGAGAGAGCCCCTGGGATGACTATTTTGTTTTGGATATTGGAATGAGCGACTCCTGCGCTAGTTGAGACTTGGATCTGAGTGATTGCTGAGGTTCCTTCTTATTCCAAGATTCTTTTATTATTCAGTTCAGTTCAGTCACTCAGTCGTGTCTGACTCTTTGCAACCCCATGGACTGCAGCACGCCAGGCCTCCCTGTCCATCACTAACTCTTGAACCTTACTCAAACTCATGTCCATCAAGTCGGTGATGCCATCCAACCATCTCATCCTCTGTCGTCCCCTTCTCCTCCTGCCTTCAATCTTTCCCAGCATCAGGGTGTTTCCCAATGAGTCAGCTCTTCGCATCAGGAGGCCAAAGTATTGGAGTTTAAGCTTCAGCATCTATATTTTATTCTTTTACTATAGAAACCACAGCCAGTTCCTATACTGTTGTGGTAATTGTCCTAGTATGTGCGGAAAAGTCCTGGATATACTAACGTCCTGGGTATGCCTTTCTGGAATGGCCTCAAGAAAAATCATAAAGTAGATGATACTTCTCATTTGTACTCCTCTCCTTTGGTAATTTCATCTTCCATCCTTCATCATATCCCTAGTGTCGCTAGTGGATCAAGCCAAGGAAGGCATTGTTCTACAATAGGAAGGCTGTCCTGGGTCCTGCACAAGTCAAAACCTCTAGGTAGATGCTTCTTCTCCTTCTGTGTGGATCCATATCTGGTCTCTGGTTACTTATTTTCATTTCAGGGCAGCTACAAGGAACTTTAGTCTCAAGTCAGCTTTTCGGTCCTTCTGACTCAAGTCACAAGGCAGCCTTCCTTTTGTCTTATTCTTATTAATTCTTATAACTTCTACTGGATGGTAGGTATTGTGGAGAGAAGGGGGCATTAAAAGAATGGAGTGATTAGCCTAGTGGACTTGAAATGAACAGTGAGATTTGATACCAGGTACTTTCCTGTTCCAAATCTTACATCTTGACTTGGACGACAGTTGTCAGTACACCAACTCCGCTTGCCTCTGGCATTGGCTTTCAGTTTTAGGAAACTCAGAGGTCAAACATGGGTTATTTCTTCAGTGATCCTGCAGATTTTACCCTGGGGACCAGCTCCCTTGCTGTGGAGACAGCTGAAAGCACTAAACAATGAATTTGAAATATGCCCAGACTCCATGGAACCAGAGGGTTTGAATGCCTGCCAGGGCTTTAGTGCCTCCTGGTGTACTTCTAAGGTTGATCAAAGTCCCACACAAGTTCTGCTGGAGGAGAGAATCGTTAGGGGGATCTCAAGAGCAAAAATAGCTTTGAAACAGAAGCAAGAAATTCAAACAGCATGAACTGTCTGTAGGAACTTTGATTGCATGGCATTTAAGCTTCTTTCTCTGAGCCATCTCTACCTGAACATTTCTTGAGGATAAATGTTGTGTCTTCTTTGTCTCCAGCTCTGGGTTAGTACAAACAGTGCCCCGTGTTATAGGCTCCTTCAATGTGTGTGGAAATCAGTCACATGTCAGGATGACAATTGCCCATCCCCATCTCTGTTCCAGTGGTTTGTGAATGGTAAAGGGAGCTCTTTCACTTTGTACCTGTAGCCAAAACCTTTAGGTTCTTTCCAGTGTCAAATGCTAGGGAAATCCTACCCCCAAAAGGAGCCCCACTGCTGTGATGGAAAGGATTTGGTCTTGAGAATCTGAGAAACCCAATTTTGAATTCTCACTCAACAGTGTGTTCATTTTGTGAGGCTAATTTGCTCAACCCTCTCTGTACCTCGGTTTCCTATAGGATTATGAGATCTCTCTCTTAGATTTGTACGAGGGTGGAATTTCCTCTTTTTTCTTCCCCTCTGACTTCCCCTGTACCTTATGCATATCGCTATGGGTATGCCGCATTATAGCATCACATAGAAGAGGCTGTGACTCTTCTATTAGGTGATGGGCTGAGACCACGGCTGCACCCTCTCACAGAGGACCGGAAGGAAAGTCTGAGCTTGCTGTCCATCAGTGATTACCTGCAATACTGCGTGACATGCTCTGACCCTGTTGGTCTGTCTGTACCAGTGTCCACCATAGGGTCATGATAATTTGTGATAGACAGTCAACCATCGACCTGATGGCCTACATGTACAGCTGCATCTCTTTTGTTCAGAAACCAGAAAATTAGAAGTGGTCTCCCACCAAGAGGCACTCTCTAATTTATTTACTCAATAAAAACCCATTATGCATCTCCTATATGCTAAGCTCTGGGGACACCACAGTGCATAAAGAGAGACACTGTCTTTGTTCATGCAGGGCATGCATCATCGAGGGAGAGACACACATTAATCAAATGCCCTCGCAAGCAGAGGTATACTTGCAGCATTGATGAAGACCCCGCAGTGATAAAACTTGGTGCTGCTTAATTCAGAGATGTGACGGAATCAAGACGGTCAGGAGGCAATTGTCTGAGGAAGTGGGCATGGACAGTGATTTGAAGGATGGGTAGACTTAACCAAGAGAAGAAGAAAGAGCCTCACAGCTGTAGGGAACAGGCTGTGCAAAGCACCTGTAGCGTGAGGGAGTGTGATGAGGTTGTGAGATGAAGCCAGCATGGCTGGAGTCCAGGGAGAAAGGTTCGAGGTAAGACTTGCCCAGGGGACCCTGCTCAGGAGTTGGGTTCTTGCTCGAGCTGAGGTGGACAGCTCTGCAGAGGTGAGGTCATCTGAAGGAGGATCAGGCTCCTACAAGTGGGCCCGGCCTGCTCTCTCGAGGACATCTACCCTCCATGGCGAGATCTGTGTCATCAAGAATTAGCCCTTTCTTTCTCTTGGCTGACCACACTGGGTTATACATGACTTGTGTGTGCCCTTGTCTCAACTCACCCTGTCTCCTTACGAGAAGGATGATCAGTGCCCCACCTCTGCCACCGTGGACCAGCACAGCCGGCCTGGTGCCAGAGCATGCCAAAGAGTAATAGCTGTTGTTTCGGTTTATTCGGGCCAGTCTATCACACCTCACCCAGAGACCCCACCTCTGCTCAGCCAGCGTTCTCTGTCCCGAGGTGAAACATACAAGCGAATAAACAAGTAGGGAGCTGTTTGGAAATCCTCTTTGTCACCACTGAAGCGTGCTCATTTATTTAGCAAAATGCCCATAATTTTTAAATTGCTTGATTTAGCCACTGGCTACTTGGTATCTTCAAGGGGTCCCATCAGCAACAGTGCTTCCCCATTACCTTGAAAAACCAGGCAGGCTTTTGATCCCTGGAATTAATTCCCTGTGAGGATTTTCATTGCTTGGAGCAGCAAGCCGCTGGTTCCTGCAGGGGCCAGGCTGAAGTCTCCTGCCAATTCCCTTCCCTGCTTGCTTGTCCTTCCCTCCACACCTACACCCTTTCTTTCTTTCATTATGCTCAATGGGTTCAATTCAATGGGAAATTGCAATTAAAATGTTTACAAAGCTCCGGTTTTCTCTGTGACTGCCCTTAAGAAGGGTAAATGTCCACAATTCACTTTCCCCCCCCCCCCAAATAGAGCACAGTGACAAAGTTTCCAGGAATGTCTTTCTTACTGACACAGGCCCCCGGAAGGGTATTAATACATTTGAAAACAACTCCACAATGAATTCTAAAACTGGGGGCGAAAGGGAGAGGAGAAGTTTTGGTCTTCAGGCATGGGGGAGAAAATGCAATAAGGAGTAACTTTTTCAGGGCACAGCACCTTCGTCTGGTGGCCCTGCAGATCAGTTCACGGTGGTTCGCAGCTTTTCTATCTTCCTTTCTTTCCATTAATTATTCATACCTCTGGTACCAAGAGAGGGGTCTTGTTTTCCTTTTAGGTGTAATTAGAGTAATCAAAGGTTTTGTAATACTCTTCTGTTTTATTTCTCTCTCTATTCAGTCTCTTTTCCTGTGCAAGAGAAAAATATAAAACACAAAACAAGCAAAACAAAAAACCCCGAGTCCTGGGTTTTGTGAATTCTTGCAGGGAAAATTGGTTTTACCATAATAGCAATTGGCAGCAATAATTCTGCGGTGAACAACCTGAAATTACTCCCTTAAAGGCAATAATTTGTATAGTGTGTATTATGAGAAAAGAGGGGAGGACTTGGTGACAGTTTAGGTTAATTTTAACACAGCTTTATCTTTTTATTTTGTGATAAGTGAGGAAGCAAACTGTTGGCATATTCAACGAAGGGTGTGCATTTGCATTTGATTTTGTTTCTGTTGAATAGATTCTGGTTTGAATGTCAAATTAAACTCCCAGCTTCCAAACACTGAATTCTTTTGTTGAGAAATTTACACATTCTTGAAAGGAGAGGAGTCCAAATGCAGTTATCTTTTAAAGGTAAGGAGGTTAGGTATACAATGAATTGACGATTGTTCTACCTTTTAAATTAACAAAACCTGCTTTCTGCAGTTCACGATAGGGAATTTTTTTGAAAGAGATTTTGCCACATCACCACAAGCATTTCCAAGGTGACAACACAATGTGTCACCAACAAGGCTGTGCCATCTAACTGTTTTAGGGTTTTCCAACCTATTATATTTGTGTTTGCTCAAGATAGAGGGACTCCTAAAATATTACCATGAAAGAGTCAAATAAAACAGTTCAACATTTCTTTAAGAAATGAGAAAATGGATAAGGAATAATATTACTGAATTTTTTTTTCCACTTAGATCCACTCTTCAAAATATGTATGTTCCTTTTATTTACCTTGGCCAATATATTTATATTTCCTTGTTTTTGTGAATCAAATATATGCAGAAAAGCCTGTGTGTGTGAAGACGTATACATGACTCTGTAAGTATTCTGATTATTTATGTAAAACTAGAGGAAGACAAGATGAATTCCTAAAGAATTAAAAGGTAGCTTGTTAGTGTTTATATAGGCTTATGAGGCATCTTAAGTGACGTAATCAATCTCATGATCGTTGGTGTTTTTCATCTGGGAGAGAACCCCCAGGTAAAATGTGGAGATAGTGATAGAGCTGTGAGTTCAATCCAGGGTTTCTCTTTTCCACATGACAATTTCTTTCAAAGCAGCACCACAATGCCAGCCAGGAAATAAAAGTAAATTCTTTATAAAAACCAGGTTTGAAAAGGCACCAAGTTTAAAATTCCTCAAGGTGTTCCTTGGTCTTCAGCTGGCTTCCTAATGTTGAAAGGTAAATTGAGGCATATTAAAGTTTTTAAGAGTTTTTTTGAGCATAAGTCAACTCAATTTGGATAGAATCCAATCTTGTGGATACAAAGGAGATCTGAGGATCTGTACAAAATGAAAGGCTAATAGGCACAAGGGAGCAGGAATAAGGAAGTTATTCTAGAAAAAAAAGCAGGTTGGTTTTTACAGAGTTACTTTCCTTTAAGGCTTGCAGGGTCTATCAGGCAGATGACCTAACTAACGCTGATCTGGCGATTCCTGATTGACTGTTTCAAGACTCCATCTCTGGGAGAACTGAAACTACAATTAATGTAAGTCTCTGGTGACATGGGGCTTAGCACGAGTGACTCCATTTGGGGTCTATTTTCTTTTTTAAACACACCAAGCATGCTTTCTTCCTTTATCTTCAAGGACTGGACTTACTATTCCAGTTTTTGAAAAAAATTAAAAAGTAAAGTCACTAAAGTATAAAGACAGTCAGTCAGTCAGTTCAGTCTCTCAGTCACGTCTGACTCTGCGACCCCATGAACCACAGCATGCCAGGCCTCCCTATCCATTACCAGCTCCACCCAAACCCATGTCCATCGAGTCGGTGATGCCATCCAACCATCTCATCCTCTGTCATCCCCTTCTCCTCCTGCCCTCAATCTTTCCCAGCATAAAGACAGTAGTTGTTTTTATATACATTAATATATTCCCATTATCCAGAATCAACCACTATTAAAATAGTTTGTCCTCCTTTCTTCAGTCTTTCATAAATTATAAAAGCAGTGAATAGATATATTTTTCTTCTCTTAAAAAAATATGAAGTTAAACTGTCTTCATGTGCTTCCCCTTCAACTAGATCCTGTCCTCACAAATCTCTGAGAGAAATCACTCTTTTGAGTTTGGTTTATATGTTGGTCAAGGTTCTCTAGAGAAACAGAACAAATAGGAGATATGTTTTTACATCTACATATCTATATCTATAACTTGGAATTTATTATAAGAAATTATCTTGTGTGATTCTGGAGGCTGAGAAGTCTCAAGATCTGAAGTCCTGAGACGCTGGTTCTCTAAAGTCCTGAGAACCAACAAAGCCAAAGGTGTAGGTTCCAATCTGGGTCTGGAGGCAGGAAGAGATCAGTGCCCCTCACTCAAGACTCAGCTGCATGCAGGCATGCTAAGTCACTTCAGTCATGTCCAGCTCTTTGTGAATCTATGGACTGTAGCCCTCCAGACTCCTCAGTCCATGGGATTCTTCAGGCAAGAATACTGGAGTGGGTTTCCATGTCCTCCTCCAGGGGATCTTCTCGACCCAGGGATCGAACCGAAGTCTCTTACATCTCCTGCATTGGCACGCGGATTCTTTACCACTAACACCACCTCAGAAGCTCCCAAGGCTGTCAGGTAGAAACAGGAAATTCTTGCTCAGGCTCTTGTTCCATTTAGGCCCATGCCTGATTGGAGGAGGCCCACTCTCACTGGGGAGGGCAATCTGCTTTATTCAGTCTACCAATTCAAATGTTCATCTCATGTAAAAGCATCCTCACAGACCCACCTGGAATAATGTTCAAACAAATGATGAGATACTCATAACCCAATCAAGTTGCACATACAATTAGCTATCTCAGTGTGGTTACTTATAATTTTTAAACTACACACTTCTGTGCACATACCCATATCTAGATAAAACTCAGCATATGATATTTTACATAGTTTATTCAGTTTACTTACACAGTAGAGTAATGTTTGCCCTCTTCTGCATCATGCTTTTTTCTTTCAACTTTGCGTTTTTGATGGCTAAGTTCTTGATAGGCTGGATATTCTGCCCATGGGTGTCAATTGATGTGAATCCTGAGAGATGGATAAGATTGTGCCAGGTCAAGAAAGGAACAGGACATGTAGAACAATATTATATGCCTGGGTGCTGAGTTTTGTAAGGGCATGGGATAGACTGTGGAAATCAAAGTTGCTATAACTTGAGGGATAGGGTCTCATATAGAAATTAAGTAATGCAGATATGGAGACTCTGTATCCTAGACCAGATAATATGCATTTTTACTAAGAGCCAAGGGATGTTATAAGTGGATTGTTGTTGTTTTCTCTTGCTCCTTGGAAGAAAAGTTATGACCAACCTAGAGAGCATGTTAAAAAGCAGAGACATACTTTGCCAACAAAGGTCCATCTAGTCAAAGCTATGGTTTTTTTCAATAGTCACATATGGATGTAACAGTTGGACTATAAAGAAAGCTGAGCACTGAAAAATTGATGCTTTTGAACTGTGGTGGTGGAGAAGATTGTTGAGTGTCCCTTGGACAGTAAGGAGATCCAACCAATCCATCCTAAAGGAAACCAGTCCTGAATATTCATTGGAAGGACTGATGCTGAAGCTGAAACTCCAATACTTTGGCCACCTGATACGAAGAACTGACTCATTGGAAAAGACCCTGATGCTGGGAAAGGTTGAGGGCAGGAGGAGAAGGGGACAACAGAGAATGAGATGGTTAGATGGCATCACCGACTCAATGGACATGAGTTTGAGTAAGCTATGGGAGTTGGTGATGGACAGGGAAGCCCGGCGTGCTGCAGTCCATGGGGTTGCAAAGACTCGGACACGCCTGAGCGACTGAACTGAACTGAGCTGTTGTTTTCAGTTGCTAAGTCTTTGCGACCCCAGGATGCAGAATGCCGGGCTCCTCTGCCATTCTCCATCTCCTGGAATTTGCTCAGGTTCATGTCCTTTGAGTCAGTGATGCTCTTCTAACCACAAATAAGTTCATGTCCTTAGGTACTGGGGCTTAGGACTTCAACATATGAATTTTGGAGGGGCACAGTTCAATCAGTAGCATGGAGTGACAAAAATATTTCTTGCAGAAGATAATTCTAGCTCTGTTCAAAGTAGACTGAAATATAGAGAAATGATGGTGGAAGGACAGACATGAGGCTGTGAACTTACTGAAGGATCGAAAGCCACTCAGATACAATCCAGCCCCTCTGGAAGTCCTTATCTTCTCTGTGCACCATACTTTTCTTTAAAAAAACTCAAAGGGAAGCAGAGACTTGGAAAAACTATCTATAGATTCCTGAAAGTGATGTGTGATTTCTCATCTACCCCTAGTTCTTTTCTTTTACTTTCTAATGCAGGTTTTTCATTGTTCAAGGCACACATATTTTAGAATGTCCATTTAATTTAATCACATAGGAAATCATTTTGTCATAAAAATACTTTAACTATATACCTGTTGGACAAAACGGTTTATAACTGCTACAATTTCTGAGTTTAATGTCTTCCTGGAAAAGAAACATTGAGGAGAAGAAAAAAATGAAACTCTCAACATTGATAACATTTGGTCATAGTCACATGCTGAGTCAGAGACAGTACTGCTTTCTAAGTTGCCTGTTTAAGTCTCGATTATGTCTGCTACCTTATATTTATGTCTTAATAAAATGTGCATGTGCAGTCTAGCTGTTATGGGGACAGAGGGGAGCATAAATTTGATTTTTGTTGACTTCTTCACATTTAAAGTCTCTACTTCTTGGTTGAATTAACATAGTAATTTAGCATTTAATTTCCTGGGGGGACCAGATGTTTTATTCTGTGTGTTTGTTTTATTTGTGTTATAGTTGTTGGGTCGTTTAAAATGAAATGGCAAAGAAGAAAGAATGGTGCATACCAATAAATATGTAGTTTAATAATATTCAGAACACATATGCACAGTGAGCATATATCCAAATACACATACTCCAATGAAGAATTATTCCACGTTGCCTATTTTTCAGCTGGATTCTCAGTTATGCTATTCAAGTTGATGGGAGATTCCAGGAAAAGGGCTGGGAAGAAGACACAGGAGGAACAGCCTTATGGGGTGTAGGTTCTCAACAGCTTTAACTTGATTGATTAGTATGTTAATAGTAGCAGGAGAGTTACTGTGTTATATTCTAAAGACTCTAACATGGCATCATTTTCTGTGTTATGGTTCCCACCAATAAAGGGAGAATGAATAGACCAAACTGAAAGTATTTCTTAAATCGAAGGTGTTAGTTGCTCAATCGTGTCCAGCTCTTTGAGACTCCAAGGACTGCAGCCCACCAGGCTCCTCTGTCCATGGAATTCTTTAGGCAGGATACTGGCGTAGGTAGCCATTCCCTTCTCCAGGGCATCTCCCCAACTGAGGGACTGAACCTGGGTCTTCCACATTACAGGCAGATTCTTTACCATCTGAGCCCACCAGGGAAGCATAGAGCAAGCATAGACCAAATTTTCCTCCAGGACACAGAACTCCTTTTACTGGGTCTGTTGGCTAAAAATGAAAGTGTTGAGACTGTGAGAAGAAGTGGCATCAAGAAAACAGTAGAGGAAAGTGTAGGACAAGGATGGGAAACCCATGTACAGTTTGTGTGCCTGACCAACTCTTTTGTATCATGATTTTAATTATATCTTCTTTATCTCTCTTCTCTGTCTGTATCTTCTCCCTTTGCCCAAATTAGTTTAGCTCTGTAAGCCCACAGTTAGTTGTATGGTGAAGACAGTCATTAATTAATTCCATAACTATTGGCTGAGCTTTGAACAAGATGGA
Source organism: Cervus canadensis (assembly GCF_019320065.1). NCBI lineage: Eukaryota > Metazoa > Chordata > Mammalia > Artiodactyla > Cervidae > Cervus > Cervus canadensis. Next base: position 84,666,625 of record NC_057391.1, read on the forward strand.
CAGAATTCCCTATTTTTTGTGGAATTTTCTTTTTGGGTGAAGATTGGGAGTGGTTAACAAAATAAATAAGTTACATGACTTATTTGTTGTTGCTGTTCAGTCGCTAAGTCATGTCCGACTCTTTGTGACCCCATGGACCACAGCATGAGGCTCCTCTGTCCTCTGGCATCTCCCAGGTTTACTCAAATCCATGTCCATTGAGTCAGTGATACTCTCTATTCATCTCATCCTCTGTCACCGCCTTCTCCTCTTGCCTTCAATCTTCCCTAGCATCAGGATCTTTTCCAGTGGCTCAGTTCTTTGCATCAGGTGGCCAAAGTATTGGAGTTTCACCTTCAACTTCAGTCCTTCCAATGAATATTCAGGGCTGACTTCCTTGAGGATGGACTAGTGGGGTCTCCTTGTAGTCCAAGGGACTCTCAGGAGTCTTCTCCAACACCACAGTTCAAAAGCATCAATTCTTTGGTGCCTAGCTCTCTTTATAGTCCAACTCTCACATCCATACATGACTATCAGAAAAAACATAGCTTTGACTAGACAGACCTTTGACTATTAGATGACTATGACCTATCACTTATTACATGGTGTTAAATTCTACAGAGAGAGATAAAACAGGGAAAAGGAAAAGAAGTTAAAACTTTACAAGGAAAGGTCAGAGAAGAGACTGCTTTTCTGATAAATTATAAAGCTGTGACTCTGTTACTTTTTAGTGTTTATGCTGCGGGAATTGAATCTTCCAGGAACTTTCTGTGAAAGTGACATTTGAGTACTGGTATCTGGACCCTGATGATTAAATTGCTGCACATTATGGTCATTAAAAAAAAAATGCATCATAATATGCAACTAGGAGGGCATTTTGCTTCCAGCCTGAAGAATGTGATAGATTTATAATTCTAGACAATGACTGCAGGGCATGTAACCTCAGGACCTCTTCTATGCCTGTGTTTGGAATTGTCATGGATGGAAGTGCGTTGACAAGAGAAAACAATGTGACAGTTTATAAGAGAACTATTCAGGATAGGCGGGATATGAGAGTCAACTTCTTTTTTGTGTGTTTCCTTGCAGCTCTACCTCTTTCCCTTTGCTCTAGACTGAGTGTTTTACATCTGTTGGATTTCATTCGTTTGGCAAATCACTGTCACAACAGGTTAGGAAGCATGTGATGACCGTCTAATTGGCCACTGCATTGTATACAAGTCTCCTGTGTTTGTTCTGAGCAACACCAGGCATCCTGTAAATTGGTAATTTGTCTGTCAGTTTCCATAACGCCTGTGACAATAAAACAAACACAACTCTCTGTGATTCTAATCTGAAACATTGATCTTCAGATTGTATGGTAAAAGGAAGGGGTAGTATTCCTCTGTACTCCTTGGAGAAGAAGGGAGAAAAAAGGAAATAGCAAATTTAGGAATACTCTCAACACGAGTCACCATTCCATGTCAGCTTAAGGTATAAAAGGAAACATCATGGCTGTACGATGTTTGGTAGCCCTGAGTAATGAAAGTCGTTCAGTAGCTTTTGGAAAACTTTGGACAACACTCCCGCCACAGTTAGGGCTTCTTAATAACCTGTTTACATACTTTTCTCCCCTTGTGTGTGTGTGTGTGTGTGTGTTTCATTTTCCCTTTTAGAAATATTTGCATATAATCAGACAGTTGGAATTTTAAAATTTGCTTTTCCTTGATGTTATTCCATACCTGAATAAAGTTTCTCCTCTTTTTTTGTCTTTCTGTTTTCTCTTAAGGGAAATAAGTTTACCAAGCCTCAAATGAACAATAACAATAGCAAAACCGATCCAGTTTTAACTAAGTTGTCCTAACAATAGCAATTGACATAGCTATTTCCACATGTACATTTACTGTGGAATATTTAGGTTCTGTCCTGGAAAAAATAAAGCATAATCATTTACAAAGGTCTTCAGTATCTTTCTTGAAGGTGTATAGATGTGTCAGGAAGTCTCGGGGACACAGCAGAAACATAGGTTGGAACTCAGTTTGATGGTTTAACAGCCTTGTATTAGGCCTGTGTATAGGAAACCTTCTTGGCCTAGAACAATCAGTGTTAAATTCTTTGTATACATTAACATTCTAAGCTGATCTATTTTAAGTTCTATGAATTCTTAATTCTTTTTTGAAAGGCCTTGAGAATCTTTGAAAAGTCGAGTCCTTGGAAACCCTATCAAATATCTCTGAGTATGTTTCTTTGGTGACTTCTCAGATGCTTTATTTTCAATATTGAATTTCGACACTGTTCTAGTTCAACACTTTTTTCAATTCAGTAGGAGAAATAAATTTTAAAAACGTCAAAGAAATAAAAATCATTTCTTTTTTTTTCATGTATTGTCATTAGCAGTTGGCCCCCTACCGCTGAATTAACAGTGAAATAAAATTTGGAAGGATGAGTGGATGAATGGATGGGTGAGTTTATGAACAGATAGATAGATACATAGATAATAAACAACTAACTTATGATTTCTTCTCTGATCTCAAAAGATCTTGGCAAGGGGCTTGATTATCACTCATCCAATAGGCACTCTTAACAAATTGTGTGGGAGAAGAGTTATTGCCATTCTTGAGTGATTGGTGGTTCCTGATTTTTCTTTTAAGAGTCAGTTAGACCCAATGCAGGATAGTAGGAGAAAACTGTTTCTCTGACTTTTATGAATGTCTGTGAAGCTGATAAGTATGTTTAACATAGCTACCACTATATGCTTCTACAGGCAAGTCTAAATAGGCTACCAGTCCATTGAGGAAGAAATTAGGCAGCTTGCACTTGCCCTCTCGTTAAGGTTGTCATCAGTGGTGTCCTGATCTTTGCTAAAACTTTCCAGGATGTGACTGGGGAGTAGATGGCACTAGCTAGAGATACTGTTTTTGTTTTTTTCTTAAAAAACAAAATCATTGGGCACATCAAAAATCTCCAAGTCCAGCAAACATTGAGTGGTTTGGGCTGGAATATAAAAGTAATGCCATCACGTAGTATAATGGAAAGAATGCAGTTGTGGTTTGAAAATACAGAAACAAGCCTTTCTTCTAACACAAAATTATTTGCAACCTTAGAGTGTGTCAACCCGTCTGACCTAACTGATAATTAGGCTAAATTTCCAACAAGGTTGTGAGAACCACATACGATAAAGCATGAGCAAACGTTACTCTCAAGGACTGCCAGATACTCATATTGTTGCTGGGTCGAAACGTTCATTCAGGTGATACAATTTATTAACTAAAATGATTGTTTCTTATGTTCTGTCTCTCCATCTCTTCTCCCTCCGCTATTGTTCCAGTGTGGTCAGTCCGTGTTGACATCCCACGATGAGCCATCTATATGTGGTTTTCTTTCTTTCTTTTAATTTTTATGTATGTATTTGTTTATTTTTGACTCTGCTGGGTCTTCACTGTTGTGCATGGGCTTTCTCTTGTGGCAAGCAGGGGCTTCTCTCTAGTTGCAGTGCATGAGATTCTCATTGTGGTAACTTCTCTTAAAGCAGAGCATGGACTCCAGGGCACATGGGCTGATTAGTTGTGGCACACAGGCTGTTTCCCCGTGGCATGTGGCATCTTCTAGGACCAGCGATTGAACCCATGTCCCTGCACTGGCAGGCGGCTTCTTTACCACTGAGCCACCAGGGAAGTCCTATGTGTTGTTTTCTAAGCTGGAAGTCATGCTGTTTACAAGCAGCATGTTTCCACACTCCTCTTTTAGAGATACTATGGACCACAGAAACAGCTTAAGAGGTCCTGAATATTAATTCTGCAGATAGATTTCAGAGTGCGAAAGGAATACTGACATGCCTTTAACTATTTTCCATAGGCACCTGCTGCAGATATATATCTTAGAGACAAATTGGCCTTTATTCTTACAGACATCTCACTGGACTGTGTAAGAGAATTGCAGATTAAATCATCATTTTCCTCCTGCTGGGCGTGAATTAGATCAATGCTGAAATGGGAGTCCTAGTTAATCTCTGTGATAGAGGTTACCAGACCTCTATGTTTGGTGGCTTAGATCCTTAAAGAAACTGGAAAACTCTTTGCACTACAGAGAGTATTAAGGGAAGCCTTTTCTTCTTAGTCCCTTACTGTTGCAACTATTACCAATCTTTCTTTAAAAGCTAAGCCAGCAAGTATTGAAGGACTCTATTTCCATTCCATTCCTTCCTGTCCCCACAATTGCTATTGACACTCACTCCCTCTTTGGTCCTATCAAAGACCAGTCTTAGTAGTTTAGCATAGTAAAGTGGTTAAAGAGTATTTCCTACAGCCCAACTGCCTGTCTTCACCCTCCAGTTCTGCCATGTACTTGGTGTGTGGCTGTGGGCAAGTTGTTTAACCTCTCTGTGCCTCAGTAGCCACTTCACAGGAGGCTTGTTAGGAAGATTAAATGAGTTAATCTCGGTAAAGTGATTAGAAAAATACCTTGGCATATTATGTGAGTTTTGTTATATAAAATAAGGCTTAGTGGATTACTTGTATTGCTTGCATTAGCTAGCTTATTACCTTCCATACAGAATGTGATAAATACTGGTGACTAAATAAATCAATAAATTAGAGTGGGGCAGAGGACACGTGTGCATTCCATTTTTCTACTAAATAACTTTGTGATCTTGCACATTTAAACATTTTTGGAGCTGTTTTCTCCTTTGTAAAATAGAAATATCATTTATCCAACATATTTCAAAGGATGATCATAATTATCCAAGTGATAATGTATTTTTAATGAGTTTGGTATATACATGTGAGGTGCTATGATGTTTATATTTGATCAAGTTACTGAATTAATTTCAGAGGGAACTATGCTGAGTTAAATAGTTTTGACAGACATCCCTGATACAGAGGTTGGCTGTCCTGCGACTTGAGTATCACGACCTAGACACTGACGGCCTATATCAACTCTTGGGAATATAAGAAGTATTTCAGAATCCCCCATATCAGTCAAGAAGGAGGCTTCTCATTTACCTACCAGCCCACTTGAATATGTTTGGACACTTCTCCTTGTGAAAGTGTGAAGTGGTGAGAGACACTCTTCGCAAACCTTGGGAGCGTTTATCTTCCTTCCTCACATCCCTCCACACTCTTAGGCCATGTTCCAAGGACGGCGGTTTGGAGCTGTTTGTTTTTATGCTGATGGATGTTGCAGTCTGTAATCCATGAACCGAAGCAGGGCTCTTCTTCCATTGCTGCCGGCGTACCTTGTTGTGTTTATGAGTCTGACAGGCAGACATATCTGAGGCGTATCTCATATGCTGATCTGTGAAGGGGATAAGCCCCTCGTTTTGCTTGAGTGGAGACAAAAGAAGCAGGTGGCAGAAAAGCCTGCATTGATTTCTGCTTGGGCCGGAGGGGCCAGGATAAGATCAAGTCCTCCTTGGACACACTCCAGCCTCCACCATTGGATCATTTGACTCAAATTTGCAAAACCATTTAAGGTGGGGTGGGGGGGTTTCTTCCTGCCTCACCATACCTATTTTTTAAAGTTTTTTCCTTTTTTTTTTTTTGATGTGGACCATTTTTAGAGTCTTTATTAAATTTGTTACAGCATTGCTTCTATTTGATGCTGTTTTTTTTTTTTTTTTTTTTGGCCCTGAGGCATGTGGAATCTTAATTCCTTGATCAGAGATCCAACTCATACTCCCTGCCTTGCAAGGTGAAGTCTTAACCACTGGACTACAAGGAAGTCCCTCAACATACCTACCTTTATTTTTGGTTTTGTAAGCTGCCACCCCCACTATTTTTATGGTAGAGGAAGTTGAAAGCCAAATATATTTTCAGAGCTTAGAATCTCTTAATTTGCGGTGTGATCTTTATGCATTTTATTTTTTACCCTTTGATTCAGGTTCTACAGGAGATGCAAGTTCGACCCCTGGGTTAGGAAGATAGCCTAGAATAGGAAGTGGCAACCCACTCCAGTATTCTTGCCTGGAAAAATCTATGGACAGAGAAACCTGGATGGCTGCAGTCCATGGGGTCACAAAGAGTCAGACACAAGTGAGCATGCATGAAAAGAGAAAACCCCACCTGTAAATTGCTCCATTTCAGTTGATCACCAGATTTTTACAGAGTAAAATTATTTTCTTGTTGAAGAGAGACTATATAAATGTCCACATGGGCTGCTAGATAAGGGTTGTTGTTCCTTGTTTAGTCACTCAGTTGTGTCCAATTCTTTGTGACCCCATGGATTGCAGCACACCAGGCTTCCGTGTCCTTCACAGTCTCCCAGGGTTTGCTCAAATTCATGTCCATTGAGTCAATGATGCCATCCAACCATCTCATCCTCTGTCATCCCCAACTCCTCCTGCCTTTGATTTTTCCCAGCATCAGGGTTTTTTCCCAATGAGCCAGCTCTTCACATCAGGTAGCCAGAGTATTGGAGTTTCAGCTTCAGCATCAGTCCTTCCAGTGAATATTCAGGCTTGATTTCCAGTTGAGGAGCTTCAAAGTGATCAAACCCTGACTAGAGCCTGTGTTTTGATGCACTCAATGTTATTTTTTTCATATTTATGATCATGATTTACATGTCATGATTTCCCAGTGAGACCATAAGCTTCCTGAGGGCAGCAGGCCACTGATAATGAGTGATTACTTAGAGGATATAAAATAATTGCCTCTTACCATTCGACTGGTTCAGAAAAGTGTGGATGGGATTCCTTCTCTCCACTGAAAACTCTGACTTTGCCGACTAGTTTTAGTACTGTCCTCTCTTTTATGATTCCTTGATGATTATTAATTGGTTCCAGTGGTATACATTTCATATCTTTAATGAAGTCCTCCTTTCTGTCTAACTCTCAGCCAAAGCATATTTTTCACTTTTCTTCCTGCAATGCTCAACCATAAATTGATGCCAAACGCACACTGTTTGAGTACATTCTGTCCAGATTTGCTTGCTTGCAAAGAGTACCAGGGCAGTGGCATTTATTTCAGGTAGTTTTTTGTTTTGATCTGTTTTTGTTCGTTTGTTTTTAAAATGTGTCTTAGGCTTTGGCTAAGATTAAGTGTATTTCAGGTAGTTTTACAAAGAGCCGTTCCTGGTGTTCAGTGCGTATGGCGGGGGGGTGGGGGCAGGGGCACAAGAGGGACAGGAGTTAGATGTCCTCCCCAGGCATTAACTAACTTATGGTGGAAATGGAAAGGAGAAGGTCAGATGCCACTGGCCCTTTGCCAAAGTGAGTTGTAGAAGTGTTAGCTGAGACGTAATCGATATGAGGGGCTTCCCTGGTGGCTCAGCCGGTAAAGAATCCGCCTGCAGTGCGGGAGACCTGGGTTCGATCCCTGGGTTGGGAAGATCCCCTGGAGAAGGGAACGGCTACCGACCCCACTCCTGGAGAATTCCACGGACTGTGTAGTTCTTGGGGTCACAAAGAGTCGGACACGACTGAGCGACTTTCACACACTACCAGTCGATGTGAAGGCTTGGTCTGCAGGGTCCTCCTGCCTGTACTGCTGCGTTAGACAAGGGCATCCTGCAGCTGTGTGGTGAGAGAAGCCCTCGGGTGGAATCTTGTCTTAGAGAAGGAGGGCAGCCTCCAGGAGAGCGGTGTTGGCAGTGATGCAGTTGCCTGGTCCATCACTTGATTCTTCATTCCGAATGCTTGGTTACTCTTCTTTCTTGGGGTTGTTTCTTAGATAATGGTGACTAGCAAGGAGGAAATAGTGTTGTGTGGGTTATCTATTGCTGCAAAACAAACTCGTCTAAAACAGATCCTTCAGTAAATAAGAATGCATCACAGTTTCGGTGGCACAGAAGTCCAGGTGTGGCATAGCTGGGTGACTTGCTCTGCTGCTGCTGCTAAGTCGCTTCAGTCGTGTCCGACTCTGTGCGACCCCATAGATGGCAGCCCACCAGGCTCCCCCGTCCCTGGGATTCTCCAGGCAAGAACACTGGAGTGGCTTGCCATTTCCTTCTCCAAGGCTTGAAAGTGAAAAGTGAAAGTGAAGTCGCTCAGTCGTGTCTGACTCTTAGCGACCCCATGGACTGCAGCCTACCAGGCTCCTCTATCCATGGGATTTTCCAGGCAAGGGCACTGGAGTAGGGTGCCATTGCCTTCTCCGGGGTGCCTTGCTCAGTGTCCCGCAAAGGCTGCAGTCAATGTGCCAGCCAGAGCTTCAGTCTCAAGGTTCAACTTAGGAGGAATCTTCCTCTAAGCTCCTTTTTATGACAGTTGGTAGACCCTAGATCCTTGCTGAGTGTTGGCTAAAGACATCAGCTCCTTGGCACGTGGACCTCTCTGTAGAATAGCTTAGAGCATGGTGGTTATCTTCACTCAGTGAAAATGGGAGAGAGAGATGGCATAACCAAGCTAGAAGCCACTGTCTTTCACTTCTGACTTTGAAAGTGATTCCATCACTCCTGCTGTATTCCATCCCTCCCTTAGATGTGATGCATCCAGTGCATGTTTAAGGGGAGAGGCTTCCCAGGTTGCTCAGAGGTGAAGAATCTACCTACCAATCCAGAGGTTCAATCCCTGGGTTGGAAAGATCCCCTGGAGAGGGGAATGGCTACCCACTCCAGTATTCTTGTCTGGAGAATTCCACTGATAGAGGAGGCTGGCGGGCTCCACGTGATTGCAAAGAGTTGGACATGACTGAGTGACTGACTGAGCAGGCACCGATGGTGACATAAGGGCGTGGATACCAGGACGGGGATGATTGGTGGCCATGTTGCACACTGCCTTCAGCAGGTGTAAATAGCATGAAATTGACATTAGCAAGCCTACACTCCCGGGCTTACTGAGGTGTCATGTACCATAGGACCTGCCTCAGAATAGAGCATCTCTGTATCCTGTGTCCCATCACCCCCAGCACATTGCCTGGTGCATAGCAGGCTCTCAAGTACCAACATGCCTTTGAAATTCTGTAGATTCTCCGTTACATGGAGATTAATGTTTGATGTTATCCTTTTTAGACACTTTTCTTCCTGTGTTTCACTTCTTCAGTTGCTGTCAAGGGAATGGATTCAAATATGAAATTCAAAAATAAGGAATAACTAAAGCTGATCTAGAGTCACCTTGCTTGAATTATCCTTTTAATCATAATTAGGAGCCTCTTCTTTAGCGCAGGGATTGCTGTGGCCAGTCTTCCACAGTAGATGATAAGAATTAAATTTCCTCCCGACCTTCTCTCTACTAATCTGGTCTCACCTGGAAGTTCAGTAGCTAGAAGGAAAAACACACTGTGTGTGTAATCTTAACCACACAGCCTGAAGCTCTGGGTAGATAGTCTCACGGTGCCCTTTGAGAATCTGGAAGATGGTGAATTTTGACTATACCTTCTGAATTCTGCTGTAGTTAAAATCTTGATTTCTCTTACAGAAGATGAGAAATTATCATCCTTGTCAATCCCATTATCAAAGGTATTTATTAGATTTCTACTTCCACATGGGTAAGTACGAAAATCACTTCACATTTCACGTGGCTCCTGACCTTTTGGGTGATTATAAGGAGAGATAACAATGGCCCAGGTATAAAATTGAAAATTAAACTATAACTGAAATGAAATGCCCCATAGAACTCAACCTATCAGATCTAATGTAGATCAGCCCCTTATAATTGGTGATATGGTGCGAGACAAATTACATGCAACTACTTCATAAGGCATAAAATATGACAATCACTCAGTTCAGTCTGTGATGTAATGGTATACTGTATGGCAGGGTTCTGCTTCCATTTACATTATAGTCAGGCAAGAGGATGAAAATATATGTCAGGGAGCTTGTTGCCTGTTTGATCAGGGAAACCTATATAGGGTGTATTTGACTTGTGTTATAGACAAGGATGATTACCTCAGGGAGGTACTTAGGAATGTATGTAGACGTACGTAGACACTCCAATAAAGCTTTTAGATAATGAAGCTGGCTTTTATATTGGTTGAAATGACAAGATAATGAATCTAAAAGATCTTTCCCTTCTGATGTGCTTTGTTCAAAATGACACTTGAAGTATGCCCAGGGTGTCTATTGCTGCAATTAGAATCTCAGGGTTGAATCAAACTTTAGAGGTCATTGAGTTCATTCAGCCATAAAGATCTTTTTGTTAGACTGATGGCCACTAAAGCTACTCCAGTGCTCCAAGTAGCTTCCAGGATAGGGCAAAGCACAAGTGTGCTGACCAGTGGGAAGTAGATACCCTGGCTTTTCACTGCTTCGTTGGAAATGAGTGGCAGGGGCCCATTTCCACTATAAACACTGCCCAGTGGCCTTACATCATAAAAATCTACCTAAGCTTACTCTATATACCTTCCAGAACCCTATGAAACATGATGCCTATACCATTTTATTTTAACTGATCCATGCAGGAGGAGACTTAAATAAGATGAAGCTTGTTTCAATATATACATTTTTCTAAACAGGAGAGCAAGAGGTGGTAAAATAAGGTATTCTTCAATTCATTGAGTGTATTAACAACTTGGCTCTGCTTGTTCATGCTTTTTCCTGCTATGTAATATATAGCTTTGTCAGATTAAAAACCCCCTTAGGTATAATTTTATTTACACCTACACATATATTTCTAAGAGATGAACGACCGTTTCTGGGAATACTTATAAGAATTTGAGTTGTTTTTGCAGCAATACTACAGGTTAAAATGACTTCCTCTCTTTGTGGCCCACTTCCAGTGCATGTAAAGGTGGGAGGTCATGCTGGATGATCTATAAATTCCTTTCAAGCCCTAACATCCTGTTAGTCCCTTATTCTTATGTAGGGGTACTGGGAGACCCCTACATGTAAGAGAGACCTACATGTAAAAGACAGCACCTCACTTCTTTTCCGTTACCAGTCTTTATAATTTGTGTTGTGGTTCATGTTGTCCTTGAGTCAACACTGCTTCTTTTAGTGACACAAGCAAGCCTGTGTTCCTCCGCTTCTTATGGATGCAACTGTGCTGCTGAAGATGAATTCGCATCCTAGCTCTGCTCTGACTCCTGGTATCTGTGCTCAGTTCCATGGTCCCTTGCTTGTGCGGGATGTCTTCAGTGATAGAAAGACCCTTTAGCTAAATTACCAGGTAAATGTTATCAATGATAAGCTAAGTGATAAGGGAAATCTTGGAATCTGGGGAAACACATCAATCTGCAATGAAATTGCAGACTGATTTGAAATCCATTTCATAGTAATACAACCATTAATACCTTTAAAGCAATCCTTTTCTCCACTGTGGAATAACAACTGGAAAGATTATATGTTACTGAAACAATTGTTCCTCCGTGAAGAAAAAGGTATTTAGACAAACCAACAGAGTATATTATTTGATGTTGTAAATTGTTATATTAAGGTTAAAACTTGAACCAGTCTTTCAGTGAGATCAGAGATATTATGGATAATTGAAACTTTCAAAAACTGTTGACCCCTGAACAATGCAAAGGTTAGGGGTGCTGACTCTTCCCACAGTCAAAAAAAAATCTGCATATAATTTATAGTTGGCTCTCTGTACCTGCTCTTCCTTCATATATGTGGTTTGCATCTGCAGATTCAAGCACCTTCATGTCATATAATCAGGCTTCCCAGGTGGTGCTAGTGATAAAGAACCTGCCTGCCAGTGAAGGAGACATAAGAGATTCAGGTTCGATCCCTGGGTTGGGAAGATCCCCTGAACCCACCCCACTGCAGTATTCTTGCCTGAGGAATCCCATGGACAGAGAAGCCTTGTGGGCTACAGTCCATAGAGTTGCAGAGTCGGACACAACTGAGGTGAGTTAGCACACAAGTCATGTAGTACTATAATATTTACTATTGAAAAAGTGGGTCCATGCATTTAAAACTTGAGAAGGGCCAACTGTATATGTGTTTTTAAGTCCTGATACAACTGCTTGTTTCAATATCCTACACCTTAAAACCTTGCCCAGAGATATCTGAAGAGAATAACACGTGCACTGTAACGTTTCTGGCTTTCTCACTCTCTGGAATAAGTTCCAGTAGGCAGGTGAAGAGATTAAAAGCTCCAGGTGAGGGAGAAAGAGAAAGTCAAACTGGATCATCGTTCACTGAAGTGAGAGCTATTTGTATGTTACAATCACTGTGCCATTTGATCTGAGGAAGCCACCAGAAGCAAAAGGGGCACCTCTTCCTCATCAGCTTATACTTGACACTTCTGGATTGACAGCTGGAGGATTCCAGAAGTCACGTGAGGTTGTGGTTTGGTTTGGTTTGTTTGGAAATCTGAAACTGGACCCTTTAAAGCCCCTGGCTTTCTATTGAGGATAATTAAACCCCTGAATGTCCTTGACTCATTCACTCAGGAACAAAGTCATTTGTGGTCTTTTGCTTAAATGTAAACATGAAGAAAGAAGAGATATATAAAGGATTTGAAAGGTGGCTTTAAAGAATGCAAGAGATGTAGATAAACTATTTTCTGTGAGCTACAGTAGCCAAATGGAATATATTGTTTTAAGATAGATGGTTTCACAGGGGCATACTTATCTTCAAACTCATTAGGTTATATATTAATTATCTGCAGCTTTTTATATGTCAAAAAAATAGATGGAGCCTCTCTGAGGAGTTTTAATTTGGGACCATTACCAAAGTATCAGCAGTATGCTCAGTAAGGCTAAAGTCTCATCATTTTAGGACCGGTGGCTGAAGGGTATCTGTTTATATCCACATTCTAGCAGTTTCTGATTCCTGCACTAGTTTTCCCCCATTTATGAGGACGTTTTATGCCCCTTTGTCGTCTGTTTTCCCAGCTCCCATCCTTTTGAAAAGTGAAAAGTGTTAGTCGCTTCAGTTGCGTCCGATTCTTTGTGACCCCCATGGATTGTCGCCTGCCAGGCTCCTTCGTCCATGAAATTCTCCAGGCGAGAATACTGGAGTGGGTAGCCATTCCCTTCTCCAGGGGCTCTTCCTGACCCAGGGATCAAGTCTACATCTCCTGCATTCCAGGTGGATTCTTTACCATCTGAGCCACCAGGGAAGCCCTCCAAATATTTCACGTAGATGTTTTCTCCTCTGTCACGCCTTTCAAGATACATTAACATAATCTGCTTTCCTCTCAAGCCCCATATCCAACAGGAGCTTTCTCAATGAACAGAAGAAAGCCTGTGACAATGTTTGGATTTCACGTTCCCAAAGCAGAGCCTTCCCAAACCCCTGTCCTGCTCTTGCTCTGTGTGCTTGTCATGGTCTTGTCTTCCTCTCTTCCAGGAACCGCCCCCAGCTGCAGCTGGGCCTCCCTGATTAGTTAAGATCTAGTGACCCAAACACAGTCGTCTTTTGGCCAAAAGGAAATACTCATCCTGTAATTCGGTGGTTTCTCTTCAGTCCCTCTGACAGCAACTCCTGTTTCTGTGTGCTTTGTAAATCTCTGCTTCCCTTCTCCATTTCCTAAACTAGAGATGGGTCAGCTGTTCTTTTAACATTTTATGAATGCAAAGTATTATGTTGAGTTCTTTGTATTTGTTATCTCATTAACTCTTCAGAACAATTAGTAAAGTTGGTTTCTTTATCACTTCCATTTTTTCCTATGGTAAAACTGAGGCTCTCAAGTCCTATTGTTAGCAAATGCAAGTACAGGATTTAAAAACAAATCGACTGACTTGTGATCCCAGATGGTTATGTTTAGAATTCTCCCATATTCTGTGCTAGGCGTTACGCTAGTTCATGGAAGCTGAGCGAAAATGCATGATCTGTCCAGGCTGTCCATCTCATAAAGAAAATAGATGTCACAGGTAAAGTAAGGAAGAAGACATGTATTTTCCTTATTGCAAACTGAGAATGTCCTAAAATAGCCCAGGTTATCATAAAAGCAGGCTTTTCATGGTTACAGTCAGATGTGATAGCTTGCCCCATAGGTTGTTGATATGGATGGTTTTATAGATAGGAAAAAGTATCTGAAAAGATGTGAGAGTAAAACTTCTACCATCACTGCTGATGGATCAAAATAATACCCTGAATTTGGATTTGATGCTCAAGAGGAAATATAAATAATTTAGTATATATATTCACACATATTTATGCATACACATATACATAAATATACATACACCCATAAACATATCCATATGTCATAGAAAGCATGCATAAATATCCAGGCATACATATGCATACACACAGATATAATATGCATGCATACATCACATTTCAAGAAGCTGTCTTCTTCTAGCTTAAGGCCCATTAAAATTTAGGTATCTAATAAAGTTGATTTGACACAGCACCCCAAATCTTTTATTTATACCTTATCACATCTAAGTACTGTGTGAGGCATTGGCTTTATCCTTCTATGTTAGAAGAAGACTTAAAACGGTTGCAAGAGTCAGAGTCATGGTGAAGGCATCATCAAAATTAGGACTAAATGAGTTTAGTCCTAAATGAATGAATGAACTAAATGCATCTCTCTGATCTGAGTCTCTGTTTCTATGCATGAGAACTAAGGCCAGGAGATTTTAAATGGCCTGACATAGGAGCATAGATGGACCCGTACTTAGGGATGAAAGCTCCAGACTCCCAAATAAATCCTCTTTCTGTCTCACCATGCCTTTTGCATCAGAAAGAAACTGGAATTCTGACAAATGCACACTAATTGGAAAGAAGTTCAAGCTGAACAAGTAGAATATATAGGCCATATAAAGCCTAATGGAAATTTATACTTTTGGAAAATTGATTTAGGAATTCAGATTCAGCTGAATAATTTCCTAATTTTTTACAGAAGGGCCAAATAAGAGCCAGTTATACTTTAACATGGATTCTGTTGTGTATTCACAGCTCCCAATACATGAGATTTTGTTTGGGGGCTGGGGAGGGTGGTGGGGACCAAGGATTCTTATACGCCGCAGTTGCTATTTGCATTCATAACATGGTAGGACAGGAGGACATTGATGGAACATTTTTTTCTGCCTTCTTCATTTTTAAATGGATGTTGACATGCTTCACAGCAGCATCTCCAAACAAAAGATGACAAATCCCCATTTATTTCCCATCAGTGGCACTGTGCGGGATGTTTTACTCAGTCTAAGCTTGGCGCTCCTGAGACAGAAGTTTTATTCCTACAGCAACATGGATCTCCCATAAAAATAACAATTCCATTGCCAGTCACTCTGTCAGGAGTATTGGCAGATTGAAGAAGACTTAGCTGATTTCACTAAAGCTATTAGTCTGAAACTCTGATCTATAAATCTGGATGGGAATCGCACAAGGGGAAACAATGGCTTTTGGGCTTTCTCAAAAGCAAAGGTCATGTAAAAACACTGGATGGAAAATAGAGCCTTGGAAACAAAGAAGAGGATGAAGGGAAATTGTACTGAGCTCACTCAGTGTTCCAGGCATTCTGCTCAGCTTCCACTATGAACTTGAAACAGGGAACTGGTTTTGTCTCTCTTTTCCTTTTTAATCATCAATTGATATGTGTGTATGTGTCTATGATGTAGGGAAAAAAAAAATTTTGTTCTTCATGTTGTTTTTCCCTATGTAAAAAAAAAAAAAATGAAAGAATAACATGACATCTGCTCTAAAGGGATATTTCTTCAAAATCCTCATAGAATATTTTGTGACTGAAAAAGTTCTAGAATCTTGAAGGCAAAAATAATAAAAGTATAGGAACATATAGGAAAAGGCATTAGAGGTTTTATATAAAACTGTTTTAGAAAATCTCAGTAGGGGGATTTACAACTGTCAGAGCCAAGTTTTATTTGATGTAAAGTATAATGACCCTTGATGAAAGTGAAAGAGGAGAGTGAAAAAATTGGCTTAAAGCTCAACCTTCAGAAAAACTAGGATCATGGCATCCGGTCCGATCACTTCAGGGCAAATAGATGGGGAAACAGTGGAAACGGTGGCAGACTTTATTTTTTTGGGCTCCAAAATCACTGCAGATGGTGACTGCAGCCATGAAATTAAAAGACCCTTACACCTTGGAAGGAAAGTTATGACCAACCTAGACAGCGTATTAAAAAGCAGAGACATTACTTTGCCAACAAAGATCCATCTAGTCAAGGCTATGGTTCTTCTGGTAGTCATGTATGGATGTGAGAGTTGGACTCTAAAGAAAGCTGAGCGCTGAAGAATTGATGCTTTTTGAACTGTGGTGGCGAAGACTCTTGAGTGTCCCTTGGACTGCAAGGAGATCCAACCAGTCCATCTTAAAGGAAATCATTCCTGAATATTCATTGGAAGGGCTGATGCTGAAGCTGAAACTCCAATACATTGACCATTGTGAAGAACTACATTGTGAGGAACTGACTCATTGGAAAAGACCCTGATGCTGGGAGGGATCGGGGGCAGGAGGAGAAGGGGATGACAGAGGATGAGATGGCTGGATGGCATCACCAACTCAACGGATATGAGTTTGAGCAAGCTCTGGGAGTTGGTGATGGACAGGGAGGCCTGGTGTGCTGCCGTCCATGGAGTCGCAAAGAGTTGGACACAACTGAGTGACTGAACTGAACTGAACTGATAATGACTTTTAAATGATAGATTGGGGGAATTTCAGGGAGAGATGGAAATATTCTTTATTCTAATTATGGTACTGATTACATGAACAAATACACATGTTAAAATTCATGGAACTCTACACCAAAGGAAAAACTCATTTTATGATGATTTTAAAAATAAACTGTAAAACATTTTGGTAAAAGGGTGTCAACTCTACATTGGCAGATGTCAAACAAAAATGATGTTGTTTGACAATATTGTCAACTATTAAGCCTAATTAATGACACACAAAAAAAGAAGTATCATCATTTCACACACAAGATGAAATTACGATCTTTACATCTAGTTCTTCTTTGTTTCCTGACATCTGTAATAACTCATGGCTATTTCATTGCCTATGGCTTCATAGTATTTGGAAAATCAGGAAAAGGAAGGCTTTTAAGGATTCAGGGTGAAAGGTAAATGTCCCTGATGCATATTCCTTCCAGTGGGTCAAATGTGGTGACTTTGGTTAGTTCTCATCTCCGTCTTTCTCCCTGCATTAGTCATCAATTCTATTGATTTTTTTTTTTAAACAAAGGTCAAGCACATATTTGTAGGTGACACCAATTGCTTCGGAGTTTGTCCCCGCTCCTTACTGTTCTGATTTAAAACCCTTGTGGCACTTTCTACTGCATGGGTAGTGATAAATGGGGTTGAGAGTGACATGGAATGAACTCAGAAGTAAGTTTATGGCACTGCTGGGGACCATCTGTTAATGTAAATGTTTAAGGTAAAATGCATTAAGGCTTAAGAGCTGACGAGACATTTTATTTGCATCCTGCCTTTGGGATTATGCCTGGGTTCCTGCCTAGTTTTACTCTTTTATCTGCTGCTATCCATTTGCTGGGATGGAATCCTAAACACATCTGAAGTATATTTTTTTAAATAACTCGCTTAAACAAGAAAAATTAGGAGTTGTGTTAGGGGTTTGGGGGAGTTTCAGTGTTTAAACACATTTATATGGTTACTTATCATGTGTGATTACCTTCTGTTACATGGTTGGTGGATGAAATTTGTTGTCTCCAGTCTTGAAATATTAAGTACTATCTTTTGGGGCCATCAGTGTCAACCAAGATAAAAATAATTTATGAAATGATTGACCTGGTATTAAAATCACCCTTAAAGCTATTTGTATTATATTGCAATGTTCTGGTGAACTCATAATAAAGTAGAGAGTTTGAATGTACCCATTTTACTTTTAACACTTTGAAGTGTTTTATCTGAGGAGACATTCAAGTAACCCATCTTTATGGTTCCTAGGAAAATGGTCCTCTTCAAAAGGGAAAATAAAATTCAGCTACTAGATGTAAATCAAAAATATTCATTTCCAGCTTCTACCAAGTCAAGCAATGGCTTGGGCTTATAGGATGGGTTTTATGTGCCATGACAGTCCCACCCAAGTGCAAGAAGGCACAGGAAAAGAGGGAATGGTGAGGGGAACTAGAATGAGTGGAGGGAGACAAAGAATTTGAATACAAGATGACTTCGTTCCTTTTTTTCTTATTTTTAAATTTTTTAAAAATAATTTTTTTTAAAGTTTATTTTTAGTTTTGGCTCTTCAGGGTCTTCATTGCTGCACTCAAACTTTCTCTAGTTGCAGAGAGCAGGGACTAGTCTCCGGTTGCAGTGTGTGAGCTTCTCATTATGGTGGCCTCTGTTGGTGCAGAGCATGGGCTTCAAGGCCCACAGGCTTCATTAGTTGCAGTACTCGGGCTCAGTAGTTGTGACCTACGGGCTTAGTTGCTCTGAGGCCTGTGGGACGGTCCCGGATCGGGGATCGAACCCATGTCTCCTGCCTTGGCAGGCAAAACTCTCTCGCACTGAGCCTCCAGGGAAGCCCTGACTACAAGATGATTTATATAAATAAGACAGTTTTCTGGAAACCTCTGAACATGATGAGTGAAAAGTGATTAGAAATTTTGAATGGTTTCCCTCTGGGTGGATAAAACTTACCTGTTCATCTATAATGATTCTGATGATCTTGCCTCTTAAGCTTGTCCTTTGAGATCAGCAAAAAAAAAAAAAAAAAAAAAGTCCCATTTTCTCATCTCCCAGTTGAGTTGGGGTTGATTGATGCATAATTAAGATCACTGAGTGATGATGAGAGCGGCTGAGTCTCGAAATTTTTCCATGATGATTTTCTTTCCCTTTTTTAAAAAGTCATTTCTCATGGTTCTTACACTGCACACTTTTGATAGTGTGATATTGGGGGCAGAGAGTCTGTGTTAAGTTTATGGGAGATAGGATATGATATGGGGCCTGCGGATTTGTAAGCTGCAATGAAAAGTCAAAAAGAACCCAAATGAAATCACAAACTCTTAGACTGGATGAAATCTTGCAGGCCACTTAGCCTGTGTCCTTTCTTACTCAGGGTAGGTGACTCCTGAGTACTTCTGAGGCAAAGTTGCTTTTCTAAGGTTATACATCTGGTCAGGGGTAGAGGCAGGCAGGTGGCCTGAACCCTCCCATTGTTTACTTTCCTCTCCACTAGGACATCGTCCTTTTATATAACTTGGGATCTTATGCTCTCTTTGTAATGCTGGAGAAATAGGTTTTAGTTTCCCTTGCTGCTAAGAACTCTATGCCCGGAAAGATGAAGTGGGTAACATTAACATCTACCTTTCAATCACTTGTCCCGTTTTAAATTGAGGGTGCACACTGCAGACGGAAGTTTGCATAGAAAACCTGGAAATTCTGTTGCCCAGTGGCCCACTTAGCACTTGATCTGATGGACATTGCTGAATCATCACACGTTTTTGAGCAAAACGTCAGCCTGAATGAAAGGTGTATAACTTGAAAGTTTTTCCTCAACTTTCAAGGACCACAGAGGTAATTTGTATTCAATATTTCTTTTATTTATTTTTCTAATCTACATAGTTGAATTTTAACAGTAAAATGAAAATATTGAAACAAGTTTGGATTCCTGTATGAAAAGTTCAGTAGTCTATCTACAGTTATAGAAAATGTTAGATGTTCTCCTTGGAAATGAACAGGTATTTATTAAGATATAGTTGAATGTATTTCTTATATTTCTAATGAAAAAAGTCTCATGAAGATTTGAATGGAAACGAGGGAAAGAGATGGACCTTAATTATATAAATTGGCTATAAGAATTCTGATGAGGAAGAGTTTATAAAACTTCCCTGGGAAAACTAATCCTTTGGAGGGGGAAGAACACATTTATAATAACAGCTTGGCAAGTCTAATGACTGTATGAACACAGAACCAGTTATGCCAGCTACAGGCAGGGAAGGCGTCACTGATCTTTCAAGGTCAAGGTCCTCTTTCAAGGTCAAGGTTGAAAGAGATGAAGATTGCAGAATTCCTGGTGGAGAATGGGAGGAGCGCGTTCTGGTGGAAGAGTAAAGAGGCAAACACAAACCCCTATATGTTTTCACAGCCCACTTCAGTCCCACTTAACCCCATCAAAACTGATGGCCACATCTCGACTACATTCTTTTAAGGAAACCTATGCATTACTACTTGGACAAAAAATATCGGGCAACCGTTGCCACCTTAACTAAAAAAAAAAATTGTGTTTGAGAACTTTCCTGGACAGAAGATAAGAAGATGCTTTCAGCTGCATCTGGGAAGAACATGAGGTGCTGAATCACCTGAGTGTCTGAGGAATCACAGTTGACCATTCTCCAGTTAAAGCAACAGCAGGATTCAAATCATCTCAGAATAATCTGCAATTACCCAAGGCCAAATGCACTTGAGTGAGTTGGTGAATTTCCTCTGGAGAAATAGCAGAGTTCTCCTTTTTTGCTGTTCAATCTCTCAGTCATGTCTAACTCTTTGTGATCCCGTGGACTGCACCATGCCAGGCTTCCCTGTCCTTCACTACCTCCCAGAGTTTGCTCAGATTCTTGTCCATTGAGTTCATGATGCTATCTAACCATCTCATTCTCTACCTCACTCTTCTCCTTTTGTCTTCAGTCTTTCCCAGCGTCAGGGTCTTTGCCAATGAGTCAGCCCTTCGCAGCAGGTGGCCAAAGCATTGGAGTCAGCTTCAGCATCAGTCCTTCCAATGAATATTCAGGGTTGATTTCCTTTGAGTAATAGCATCTTATAGGTCAGAGAGGAGAGGATCAGCTAGATCCTTATAAACCTCTGTCAGCCTGTTGCAGTATATCAGATAAATCTCTTTCACTATCTGAATGTTAGGAATCACCTGGTGACTCAGCTGGTACAGAATCTGCCTGCAATGCAGGAGACCTGGGTTCAATCCCTGGGTTGGGAAGATCCCCTGGAGAAGGGAAAGGCTACCCACTCCAGTATTCTTATCTGGAGAATTCCACGGACTGTATAGTCCATGGGGTTGCAAAGAGTAAGACACGACTGAGCGACTTTCACTTTCATCTGAACTTTGAAGTATCTTGGCTTCCACTTCATAGGGAAAATTGCTTGATCCATCCTCACTCTGCTCACCATCTTACCCTTCTCCCCAAAGATCAGCATCAAGTAAGGTGACTTGAAAGCCTGGGTGAAATGGGAGCCCTCTACTGCCTCCTGCTAAAGGTGGTGATATTGACTGTGCTCTACCTCAGCCTCCCCCAGTTAGCAACTTCACCCCAGATTCTGTTGGGATAAAGAATGACAGGAGAAAACAGAGGCTTGAATGCTTTTCAGATCCTCCCCCTTTCCCTGAAACTTTAATATATTCATGTGTATGAGTACACTATTATTGTTGTTGTTCATTTGCTAAGTCATGTCTGATTCTTTGTGACCCCATGGACTGTAGCATGCCAGGCTCCCCTGTCCTTCACTGTCTCCTGGAGCTTGCTCAGATTCATGTCCATTGAGTCCATGGTGTTATCTAACCATCTCATCCTCTGCTGCCGCCTTCTTCTGCCTTCAGTCTTTCCCAGCATCAAGGTCTTTTCCAGTGAGTCGGCTCTACAGTCAGGGGGTCAAAGTGTCCGAGCTTCAGCATCAATCCTTCCAAGGAGTACTGAGGGTTGACTTCCTTTAAGGTTGATTGATTCAATCTCTTTGCTGTCCAAGGGACTCTCAAGAGTCTTTCCAGCATCACAAATTGAAAGCATTAATTCTTAGGCACTCTGCCTTCTTTATGGTCCAACTCTCACATCCATACATTACTACTGGAAAAACCATAGTTTTGACTCTACAGACCTTTGTCAGCAAAATATTATCTCTGCTTTTTAATGCATTGTCTAGGTTTGTTGTAGCTTTCCTTCCAAGAAACAAGCATCTTTTAATTTCATGGTTGCAGTTACCATCCACAGAATGATTTTGGAGCCAAGAAAATACAATCTGTACAGTATATTCTTGAATATTCCATTATACTGTAGACAGTTATATTATTTGAAGAAAACAAATTTCTTGAATTTTCCTTATGATGGGCTTAAGTCAAAAAGTCTCTTAATGGTTCTTCAGATGTAGTGCCTGTGGAAGGGAAAGGTTAAGTGAGAATTACTCAGTCTATACAAAAAAGAAGATAAGTTCATCATTTAAATGCACACAATTTTTTTAATTTTTTATTGTCTTGGTTTTCTTATTCTTCAATTTCTGTCTTATTAGGTCTTTTTTGTATGTCATGTTAAAAATATGCCTTGTCAATAAAGGCTGGGTATTTAGCAATTAGGTAGCTTAAATCATGATGCAGCTGTTCAATTGTAAGATGGATCTCTTCTAATCTATGTGATTATTATCCCAGGCATAGGATACTTCAGTGAAACTTAGAAAGTGAGGATGTTCTGCACAGCTAAACCTTTTTATTGATGATCATATGACAACAACAAAAACAATGTAAAACAATGTAAAACACCATGGTTTTATGGTTTGAGTATCTCTATCAGGATTTGGCAAGGGAAGTGGGGTGTGGTACTGGTGGCAGACCGGGACATAAGAATTCAGATATCCTTTATAATCCCCCTTATCTGTTCTGCCTCTGAGGGAATCTGTCAGTAGGAGCTCAGCTGAGCAGTTGCTATATGCAACACCAGGTGGGGGACACGTTGAGGTAGGTACACCTGACCTCAAGGTATTGTTCATAAACTTATAGGAAAACTATGATCTGAACACTTAACAATATGTTAACAGCTTAAATACTAAATATATGCAGTAAAAATAACTGCTTTTAATTTCTGACCAATCAGTTGGCAACAAACAAGGAAGGTGCTCTGGTAAGAAGGTTATTTGCTTTGAGCGTCCATCAGTGAGAAGTAATCAGGTAATTAGAGAGGAGGAATAAAAGCCTTTAGGTGAGAACAGCATGGTAAACACACGCATGTGAGTGCAATTCTCTGTAGATAAGAGATTCTCTGTGTCTCTTCTTTAATTGACAGTTACTTCATATGTGAATGAAAAAGGCCAAACATAGGGTTTGCCTTTTGCTTTCTGTCTTTCTGTTTTTTTCAAGAAACACTAAACTTGCACCTAGGGATATTTTGACAAGCTTAGAAACCTTTTCAAAAAATAACTCATGTGCATGGCAAGACGTTACTAAACTCAGATTTTTTTTCTCCCATGGATATGACGACTACAGACTTTCTCATTCACACCCTCAAACTCATGCAGAGAGCAGGCAAGACCTCTCCTGTGCGTTTTGGCACCATTTAGGGGGCTTGAAAGGAACAGAGAAGACTCCCTGAAGGGAATCTCTCAACCTTCTCGTACCTCTTGGCCTGTTTCAAGAACACTTAATTGACCTGAATTAAGATTGTGACTTTTCATTTCTCAATTTGAAGCATAAGTCAAGTGGGAATTTTGCAATACATTTTGTGTTTTTGAAATAATCACAAAATCATATCTGAGTACTGCCTTGAGTCAAGCTTCTGAGGTAACACACTTTGGATTGCTATGATGATGAAGCCACCTTCCCTTTGATATCTCAAAGAACATGTAGCTAAGTTACCAGTTTTGTGAAAGACTGGTTACACCCTAGCTTCAGAAACACTTTCTCTTTTAAACATCAAGAAATTTTGGCTCAGGGGTTAATTCTCTCCTGGTTATAGATTGGGTAGAATAATACTCATCCTCTTTTGCAGAAAGGCTATTTTTAGACTTCTAATTGCTTCCCAGTTACTGTAAAATAGTGATTGTTAGGATCTGAGCATATGCACCTCTTGGATGCTTAGAATGAAATGAGATTTCTCAGGCACTGCAAATCCTTGCCTGCCCTTTTAGAGAAGACAGTGGTCCTGGCCACAGCGGGCAGCAACCCTCCAAGGAATCCCAGTCTTCCAATTGCATCCAGATTCTGGGCGTTGTCTTTGTCTTGTCACTCACCTTCCTCATCGGTCTTTCACTCCCCTTATTGACTTACCAGGTACCTAGGAACTCATGCTCCTGGGGCCATCTCCCCCATGTGTCTTTCCTCGTGGTTCCGTTTGCCCTGCCAGCTTCTCAGACTGCCTTGGTCTCACATCTGATGGCCCCCGTTAATGCCCCCTCACTTCCCATCACCTCTTCTTTTTATTCAATCTGCTGTTCAGAAATCCTCATTCCCAGTCCTCCACCTCTTGTCAACAGAGGAAAGTCCCAACTCTTTAGCCTCTTTAGGAAGTAGACTTTGTCCACGACATTGTGTGACATCTAGTAGGCAATGACAGAATATGAAGCTTTAAGAATCAAGCCTGTAGCATGTCTGTACCAGACAGACATGGTATTACAAAGGAACAAAGCCTTTCGTAGAAATGGACTGATAGTTTCTCAGCACTCAAAGCCTGGAATTTTTAGCAAGGACATAAATGCCAAGATTTAAAAATAAAGGACATGAAGGAGAAAAAACAGAAATCCCAGAGAACACAAGCCATGTCACAAAGAACAACCTGAGACCCACACAAGGTCTTACTAAGGTTTGTCCCAGATAATGTTTTGGTAGAAACAGCCTCCCATCCTAGTGAGGAAGGTCAGCCAAAACAAACAGAATGAAATAAGTTCTCCCTCCTTCACCCCTAACAAAATTCTGTCTTGATTAGTGTCATTTTTTGTGTTTGGATGTACATTTATGAAAGCATCTTTAATTGCCCAGTGTATAGTTAATTGTTATTTCAAAAACTTTGTGGAAAATGCCGTAGAATGCTAAGGCTACAATAAATAAGCCATTGGATGTCAGGATAAGAAGTTTGCATGGATATAATAGGTGATCGGAAGCTCCATCCACATTCCTTCACATTCCATGTTCTTTTTCACCTGTATGTGAAAAGCACAAAAGAGTAATAATAGTTGCGTTTTGTAACAGAAATGTAAGTTGCATCTGGCTCACATTCAACCTCTGATTCCTCAGGAGGTTTTTCACGCCCCCTCCCCGATTCCTGCTTTCCAGCTGAGCTGACAGAAGGACAGAAGGATTAAGAAATCAAGTAGCTTATCTTAGAGGTTCCCCACAGGGCACTTTGTCCCAGGTGTTCCTGCTTGTGGCTTATATAATCAGGAGCGCTCTGCGTGCCCAGGATATTACTATAAGGGTGATTGTTTGAGCCAGTGGGTGATGGTGTCAAAGCGGTTATATTCAGGTGATGTGTGATCTTAAAGACCTAGTTAGTGCCCCAGGAGACCTGGAGAGCCGGCTGCTTCCCATGCCTTTGCAGTGGCACGTTCTGAAGTGAGGTGGCACCACTTCCCAAAGGGGAACAAAGGTGAATGATTAAGGAGGGGACAGTGTGTTCCTCTACGGCTTTGGGAGGAAAAAAAAAACACTCGAAGTTAATCTTTTCTAATGTGCCCCTTTTTGTTATGTTTATATTTTTGGTTGGACTTCTTTGTTCACTAAGTCAAAACTATGAGAATTGACCATGGCTTCCTCTGATAACCTGAAAAACTACTTATTTTTAAAAAGACAATGAAAAGAATAATAAATCAGCTTTATTTTTATTACATTTTTTTTCTTTCTTAAGGTTATCTGGAGTAGGAAATGGCAACCCACACCAGTATTCTT
This sequence comes from Cervus canadensis, assembly GCF_019320065.1. NCBI lineage: Eukaryota > Metazoa > Chordata > Mammalia > Artiodactyla > Cervidae > Cervus > Cervus canadensis. The sequence continues at coordinate 84,691,919 of NC_057391.1, forward strand.
GCCTGTGGAATCCCAGGGACAGAGGAGCCTGGCGGGCTACAGTCGGTAGGATTGCAGAGTCGGACATGACTAAGGTGACTGAGCACACAGACAATGATATTTGTATCAGATAATTCTCCATCAGACTTAAAAGTTGCAGAAGGCTTCTGGTTGTGCCCCAGTCACTGACACCAAGCCTAATTTATTGGGAATTCATTTCAAACTGGATTCCCGTTTAATTAGGACCATCCCTACAGAGCAGATCAGAGACCACGTTATTTTCTCTCCTTTGCTTGTGTTTTTAACTACATGATTAACACACGCTATTGAAAAGATTTCAAAGTATCCTGGAGAATATCAGGAAAAATGAAAGTCCGCTCTAACCATCTCCAGCCCTACTCCTCTCAAGTGGAAATCACTGTTGACATTTCAAGGTGCAGAGATCCAAACCTGCTGCTCTGCCTTTTCCAGTAGAAACATGAGTATGTGTGCACATACATACCTGTCCCAGAAGATTGTTTGGTCTTCATACAGAAGTGAAGTTGCTCAGTCGTGTGTGACTCTTTGCGATCCCATGGACTGTAGCCTACCAGGCTACTTCATCCGTGGAATCTTCCCGGCCAGAGTACTAGGAGTGGGTTGCCATTTCCTTCTCCAGGGGATCTTCCCAACCTGGAGCCCGAACCCAGGTCTCCCGCATTGCAGGCAGACACTTTACGCCCTGGGTCACCAGGGAAGCCCATACAGAGTCATATGATAAATATGTCTATCCCAGATATCGTGCCCTGTTGGTCCCTGTAGAAGTGTGTAAGTTCTATTGAAAGTCAATGTGCCATAAGAGGTGAAGGGTTGCTGGAGCTGCCGCCTGAATGTGTGGTCTCAGCCTGGAGTGAACAGGCTGTGGCTGAAGTCAGCCAGCCCGTTTCTGCGCCGGCTGCATGCGGCTCAGCCCAGTGAAGGGATGAGCCCTCTGAAGGGGTGAGTGCAGGAGCTCCCGGCCTACTGCGTTGTTCGTGAAGACCCCTGGCAGTGACAGACCCCTGGGGCCCCTTTCTTCTCAGTTTTAAAAGCAGAAAGGAAACACTTTCCCCCAATGACCTTGTCCCATTGATCCCCACCCTGTTATCTTCTGAGACATCTTGCTGTGCTTGCATTGGGCTCAGAGGGCCTGGGGTTGACGGGGATAGTGGGTTTTTATTTTTTAATTTGTCTTCTTTTTTAAAATGCTAATCTTTTAAAAAATTATATATTTATTATTTATTTCTGGCTGCACTGGGTCTTCATCGCTGCACACGGGCTTTCTCTAGTTGTGGTGAACAGGGGCTACTCTGTCATGGAACACGGCCTTAGAGCTTGGTGGGCTAGTTGTTGTGGCTCACGGGCTTTAGTTGCCCTGTGGCATGTGGGATCTTCCTGGACCAGGGATAGATGGAACTGGTGTCCTCTGCATTGCAAGGCGGATTCTTTTTTTTTTTTTTTTTACTTTTTATTGAAGCATAATTGCTTTACAGAATATTGCTGTTTTCTGTTAAACCTCAACATGAATCAACCATAGGTATACATATGTCCCCTCCCTTTTGAACCTCCCTCCCGTCTCCTGCCCCATCCCACCCCTCTAGGTTGATACAGAGACCCTGTTTGAGTTTCCTGAGACATACAGCAAATTCCTGTTGGCTATCTATTTTACACATGGTAATGTCAGTTTCCACATTATTCTTTCCATACATCTCACCCTCTCCTCCCCTCTCCCCATGTCCATAAGTCTATTCCCTATGTCTGTTTCTCTGCTGTTGCCCTATAAGTAAATTCGTCAGTACCATTTTTCTAGATTCCATATGTATGTGTTAGAATATGGTATTTCTCTTTTGGACTCACTTCACTCTGTATGATAGGTTCTAGGTTCATCCATCTCATTAGAACTGTCTCAAATGTGTTCCTTTTTATGGCTGAGTAGTATTCCATTGTGTATACATACCACAGCTTCTTTATCCATTCATCTGTCGATGGGCAAGGAGGATTCTTAATCACTGGACCACCAGGGAAGTCTGATGGTGATGTGCTTTGAGATGATTAGAGGTCGTCCTCTGGCTTCACTCACTGACGTGCTTATTCATTCATATTCACATTGCCGTACAGCAGAGACAGTGAGCGCAGGGCTAGAGAAAGAAACTCGAAACAGACACAGTCCGCTGATGGCCAAAGGACGTCCCAGATCAGTGAGGGACACACACAAGGACCCTGACATTTACAGGAAAGGGTGAACTGTGCATTGACTAGTGCAGTGTATAGAAGCTTCTGGGCTTACTTGAAGGTGTGAGGAGAGGCTTCCTGGACAGGAAATCTAATCTGAGGACCAGGGTTGATGATAACTTAGCTGGGTAAAGAGAGTTGAGAAGAAAAGGGGTGCTGGAAAGAGAGGAGGCCTCAAGTCAAAGGTCCAAGAGTGCCTGACAGGGGCTGGCAGGTTGGGGCAAGTGATGCCTGGGACAGGGAAGCAGGGTGGGTCTCTTTGACCTTTGACCTTAAAGGCCTCCTGCCTTTGGGAAGACTGATGCTGAAGGTGAAGCTCCAGTATTTTGGCCCTCTGATGCAAAGAACCGACTCATTGGCGAAGACCCTGATGCTGGGAAAGATTGAAGGCAAAAGGAGAAGGGGGCGACAGAGGATGAGGTGGTTGGATGGCATCACTGACTCAGTGGACACGAGTTTGAGCAAACTTAGGGAGATGGTGATGGACAGGGAGGCCTGGCGTGCTGCAGTCCATGAGGCTGCAAAGAGCTGGACACAACTGAGGGACCGAAAAACAACAGCAACAGAAGGAGTTTGACCCTTATTCTGAGAGTCATGGGGAACACCTGGAGACTTTTGAGAGGCATCAAGCTGTGATTTATAAGCTTTGTAAGGTGGGAGGCAGAGGAAATGGGGCAAGGTGACCAGTGGGACGCTATTGTGGATGTTGGAATAGGAGGTGATGGTGGCTTTAATTGGAACAGTGGCGGTGGCACTGGAGAAGTGTGCTGAGTTTGGGGAGGCATTTCTTGCATCCTGCGAGCGAGTCTGTGCAGTTGCAGAAGCACCAGGTTGAGAAACTGCATAAACCACATGCGAAGCTGTTAACTCTGACATTGCAAAGTCAAATATGTGTGATGTGGAGGTTAGATAAATATCTGTCTCTGAGGGGGTGTGTGTGTATATATATATATGCATTTTTAATTTCACTTTGTTTTCAAGAGATAATTGCACCCGAGGTTGGAGCTTGCTCACCCTATCTTTTGGACTCAGACTACAATGCCTGGTCTATTTTCTATATGACTGGGCTTTACTTCAGAACTGACGAGTCATATATCATTCTGATTGATTTTTTTTTTCTGTTTTTTTCCTCCCCCCTACTCAAAGAAAGGGGAAGGGGGTAAAATAGAGATTGTGATGAGACAACATCAGGGTAACTCAACCCAAATATGCAGTTATCAGGAGCCCCTGAGTCTGGCTTAGTTGTCCTCTTGTTTTGCTCCTCGGAGCTGAGCGAGAGGGGTGGACAGTGGAATAAGGTCAGGCAGCGGATAAGGAAGAATAGATCCACAGCCTAGGCTTGGAGTGTCTTGGTCTCTGCCAGAGGGGAGTGGTAAGAAGGGGAGACCGACAGTGTTCTGAGCAGTGGGGTATAGCTAAGCTCTAAATTGCCCACTGATTTGTCCTTGCTCCCAGAGACTGAAATTTGCCTTCACCCATCTCTTGTGTTTTAGCTTCCTATATTCTTAGTGCCAGTCACCCCAAAGGCAAAGACTCCAAAGCTTAAGCATCCATCTTTATTAAAGGAGAAAGATGCGGACGGAAGGGCTGTGTGTGTATAGTTTTAAAAAAATTCTTTGTAAGGGTAAGTGGATTGCAGAAAGTGGGTAGGATCGTGTCACAATGAAATACACACCACTTATTCAGAAAACAGTCCCTTTGTTCTGCAAAAATTTTATTGTCTTTGCAGATTTTGTACAACTAGGACTCCATCCAGTTCACAGTTACAGTTCTAAGGAATTAGGATCTTTGGACAAAACAATCTTTCCAATATATATGTATCTTCCACCCTTGAAGGAACACATGTCTGTTAATGTTTTAAGAGAATTCTGAGATTTTTTTAAAAATGACAGTTAATACCCATTAGAAAGCTGTAAAAACACGTGCCATGATCATCAGCTTTCTCTTGGACTCCAGCATACCTCTGGCCATTGAATATCAAGGGGAAAAGTACTGGGCTGGCATTGAAGGCATAAGAAAGGATCATGGACAGTTAAAAATGAATTTTTTTTTTTTTTAAAACTCTGACCCATACATTTTGGCTTCAAAAGATGGTGGAGTGTGTGTGTATGTGTGTGTGTGTGTGTAAAATGGGAAGAAGTACCAATGCATCAAAATGGACAGGTCATTTTGTTGAATGTAACCGAACTCCTGAGCATTCAGAGATTAGGAACAGTCATAATTCCTGGCTGCCGTGCTTTATGCTAATGAGGCTGTCCTCCTGTGGTCTTCTGCTGTGACAGCACTTTACTCCTGCTTAATTTCCCCTCTAATGGTAGTGGTAAAGGCCTGGGTATCTACAGTCAGCTTTTACCAGTGTAACTGGCTGCCGCCACAAGCCATTATAAATTATTATTCTTATTTAGCACTTGACTCTACAGTGTATTTCTTTCCTTCACGTTTTGTAAAATACAGTTACAAACTTAGGTCTAAGTTAGCTATGATTCTTTGTCCTTATAAATTCAAATCTGTCATCAGCAATAAGCTCAACTTTTTCGGATGCTAAACATTTGTAACCCTTGCGAGACAGACTGGTAATTTAACAAGGAGTTTCATTCGTTTATGCATGCATGTCATATTTACTGAATACTTACTTTATACTAAGCAATGCTTTAGGCATTGAAGATAAAACAGTCAATAGTATGCATTATAGGGGAGAGATATTACCAAGAATTTCTAAGAGATACTAGTCAGATTTGAGGAAACATACATCTCTTTGTTGATAGTCTCAGCATGGTTTTTATCCTTGATTATCTATACAACTCCGTGGGAAACCTCTGCAAAGTTTTATTTTCATTATTTTTTCATGGGCCCTCTGGTTTTCAAGGAGTAATTTTTGCCTTTAGTGGGGTGATATTTTATTACTTTGTCTCTAATGTCCTAGGAAAATTATTTCCTTATCTCCTACTGATGGTTACTTTGGAATGTGTAAACAATTCTTGGAAACCTATATATGAAAATTTTGTTGTAAGAATTCACATACATCTGGACAAGCAAAGGCTATTACCTTCTGCATTCTAGATTCTAGAAATTTTTTCACATTTTCTTGCCAACTTTCCCAGTTGTAGTATTCCCAGTCGGTTGATTGATTTTCTGTCTCTTTCTCTGTTTTTTTCTTAAGTTCTCCTCCTCTCTCTAGAAAAATCCGTGCTTCAATGTGCTGGCAGGAAAGAGCAATCGTAGACTGTGTCAATTAGCTTACAGGAAATTATTTCCCTATTGTCTCTTACTTGTGTTCTACCACTAATAACTATGTGACGTCAGATACTTGTTAACTTCTTTGAGTCACATTTCCTTACCTGTAGAATCATGCAGTACTTCCTGTAAAAGCTGAGATGTGTTTTCTCAGTTGCTCAGTCGTGTCTGACTCTGTAACCCTTTGGACTGTAGCCCGCCAGGCTCTTCTGTCCATGGGATTTCCCAGGCAAGAATATTGGAATGGGTTGCCATTTCCTCCTCCAGGGGATCTTCCTGACCCAGGGATGAAACCCTTGTCGCCTGTGTCTTCTGCATTGCAAGCAGATTCTTTACCGCTCAGTCATCGGGGTAGCCCCAAAACTGAGATATTATGTGAAAAATATAAGCACCGTATCACACGCCTTGTCTGTGCTTGCTTCTCCCCAGTTTTCTCTCTGAATCTGCCCCTTTTGTTCTTGAGCCTTTCCACACTGTTCCGTTTGGCTTTCCACACCTGGCATATTTAAATCCTCTCCAGGTAAGTTTTGATCTCTTATGTTGACCTTGTTCTGCCATGGAGAAATCGAGTTTCATGGTAAGTCAGTGTGCTTCTGAGAAATTGAGCTTTTGAGATGATTTTGATACACAGTGATGCCAGGCTCAACCTTAAAGCAGCCTCTAAGTGTTCAGTCAAGTTGCATCCCTGGTCAAAATGATCTTTGCTATGCTTTGTGATGGTGCTTGGAATTTCTTCAGTATAGGCTCCTTCCTCGGCCCTTTAGAGGTTTTTAGCTTTCTAGACTTTTCTTTTCAGCTTCAAATCCTCCTGGTGAGCCCCTGAAGTCATCATCGGTTGGCACTTGAGATGGGTTAATCCGAGATCAAGGTCTTGCTGAAACGAGGGATAGCCTGAGGTTGGAGAGCCAAGCAGGCAGAAGGAGAGAAGCATCAGAGTGGATTTGTTCTTGCACCAAGTTTTGCCATGTTTGCTGTAACCCTGGGAGTTGTGCTGCCAGCATCTAAAGAGGCCCTGGCTCTGTGTCGCTGGGTAAGAAGAGAAAGAGCCATTTCCCCCCTGCTTTCCAAAGGTAGGCGTGCCAGCCGAGTACCTTGGTGTGCATCCTGAAGCATCACCGGGTGACAATCAGGGAGTGAATTTGCTTAGAGCTTTAGGAAAGCGTTTCTGACTCTGTTGGCTGAATTGATGAGTCCAGAAGGAAGAGGGAAACACATCATTGCATGAGTAATTTGTGGGTGAACTGAATAAGCTAGTACTCACTTGCTGACTAGAATTTGTGGCCCGAGTACCTCTGTCCTTCCTTTTATTTTTCACATTTGCATTCAATGGATAATGCGAGGAATAAATAACCCCCTTATCCTTTATTTTGGTAAGTCCCTTCTCACTGTAGAAAGGGAATCACATGCATATTTTCCATGTTAATGCAGTGTCCCCCTGCTCCTCAGTGCAGTAAATACCACAGTGCTAATACACAGGAGTCTTGCAGTCTGGGCCCCACATCAGAAAAGCTACACAACGTCCTGGTAGTTGGCTGCAAAGCCTGCCATGAAGATCAAATGAAGGAGACGCATATGTGTTCTCAACACGGGTTCTGCAGGTTGTTTGGGGTCATATTACTCTCCTACAGCATCCTCCCAGGAAGGGATCTCTCCACCAAGTGCTCCTTAGTGCCTGGTACTTTTGGAGAACTCCTCCGGGCCACCATCTAAACCAAGCTTGAATAATGGGTCCTTGGCAGAGTCATCTGGAAAGAGGACAGCCCAAGATGCTTACTTTGTCTGGGACGTGAAATGCTCTATTACTGGATTAAAGCATCTGAGTCATCCTGCTCTGGGTGCACCCTGTCTGAGTTGATCTCAGATTTACTATAAAAGAACAAACAAACTGACTTGTTTAATGAAACCATATCCCCCCCCTATTTTCAATGTTTACCACCCCCCCCATAGAAAGTACACGCATTATTGCCTATGCCTTTAAAGCTGTTTACTTTGTGGTTCTTTTCTGTTTGTAGCCTCATTGCATTTTCTTCTCTAATTAGTAGATATATGCATCATCTCTTGGCAATAGGGCGAGTATTTTTGTCCTTGTTGGGTGGTATCCTAGAGAAGAAGCTCATGGCATCGCTCTGACTCTGGGTGTGTGGCCTGTCTTCTCATGCATTCTCACCCCACCACACTTCTCCTGTGATATTGCCGAGTCTGGCTAACTTAGATCCTTTCTCCAATTTAAGTTGCTTTCGTTTAACTCGCCGTGAGGACATCTGTCTGATGCACTTGACCACCAAACTGTGGAGCGGCAGAGCTCAGAGAGGTGCTCCTTGTTGAGATTTCTGGATGTTGCAGTGGTACCCAGAATAGGGAGCCTGTCAGAGTCCTTTTGACAGCAAGTCACTGGGAGCCCTGACCAGTTGTCAGACAGGATGACTGTTGCGGCTCCAAATATTGTCACACTTTGGCATTCAAGGCTAAAAGGGAAAATAGATTTTTCTCATGCATCTCACTCTTTTTTCAGGGAGGAAAATGTTTTCCAAAAACTTCCCCACCCAACCCCCAGCAGAGATTTCCCTTGTGTCTGATTGGTCAAAACTAGGCCTATGGTCACCCCTAAATCAACCACCAGCGCAGCAGACCAGGATTTCCCAATTTCGGAGCCAAATCAAAATCCATTAAGGTAGAGAGCAGATGTGAAGTGGGTGACCACGCAATAGTGTTTGCCCTGGGAGGAGTCATGCATGGGTTTCTTGGTATTTTGCATGTCATGTACAAGGGTCTAAGCAGAATTTTCTATTTTGTCTGAGATATTTTCAAGTAACTGTTCTGTTTTTTTTAATTTATTTATTTGTTTTTGGCTGGTCTGGGTCTTTGTTGCTGCATGTGGACTTTCTCTGGTTGCGACGAGCAGGGGCTACCAGCCGCAGTGTGTGGACTTCTCATCGCGGTGGTTTTCCGTGCTTCAGTGCACAGGCTCTAGAGAGTGGCCTCAATAGTTGTGGTGCCCAGGCTTCATTGCACCACTGTTTCCCAAGGAGGAAAGCACTTTCCAAAAGCCTCACCACTCAACCCCAAGCTGAGTTTCCCTTTTCTCCCAGAGTTCTCCCCAGCATGTGGAATCTTTCCGGACCAGGGATCGAACCTCTGTCCCCTGCATTGGGAAGCAGCTTCTTAACCACTGGGCCATCAGGGAGGTCCAGGTAACTGTTATTTCGTTTTAGATTCCATCCTGGATCTGGATTCTTACACTGCATGCAGAGGGAAAGGCATGAGAGAACATATGGGGTCTTGGGGGGAAAACATAAGCAAATGGGTACCTAAAAAAGGTCCTCTATGAGTGGACTGAAAGTATAATTTATAATTTAAATCAAGATGATTTTGAGTGTCAACGGGGATGCTATAAATAATCCTACCATGTCAACAGGTAAAATCATCCTAGGTAAAGTAAAATATATGCCCAAGCCAGGTCTATATGAGGGAGTCTTTTTTTTTTTTTTATGTGAGGGAAAAAACAAAAGTTTATTTTTTAAAAAAGTTTTCTTAGGTGGAGAAAATGCCACATTTATTTAAGATCATGGTAAATTCCAAATTTATATGCAAAGTTCATGTTTAATTTTATTTAAATCCTAAATCTTATGAGACATTAGAAAGACTATTATAGAAAATACAGTTACTGTTTTTATCCCTCAGAACTTGTAGATATTCTGGGATGAATTTGGGGAAAAAACATATTAGCATGTACAAAATCAAAATGTTTCATATTGGAAAACTATAAATGTTTATCTTTTATTTTATCGTGTCGGTGCCAAGTGTTCCTCTAATTTCTCCTAACCTGCCAAGGCTTAGCTGTCACTGAGGCTCTTTTTGGTCCTGGCTGCTGATGGAAGCTTGAGAAACAGCTTCGTGTGAGGGAATAACCAAAACGGAAGAAGGCTAACCTCCTACAGACAAAACGTGTTCAAGCTTGAATGAAACATATGAATGATCTTGCTAAGGGAAGGGGGAACCCAGTCATTTTGCCCTCTAAGAAAATAATCCAGGTTCTTTGTTTCCCATATGTCATTTAGCTTTGCATTTTGCTACTGTGCTCACAGAATGTTCTCTACCCGTCAATATCCATCAAGGAGAGCCTTTTCATTGAAACAGGCCACTGGACCTGTTTCAGGGAGTACCGCGATAGTGTTTGTGTTTCTGAAAGAAGGAGAGGGGCAAGAGGAAGCCTAAACATCCATCTTGGAAAGGTATTTTCTTTTTTTTCTTTTTGGAAAGGTATTTTCAAAACTGAAATTTGCCATTGACAAAGTGAGAGGAATTATTTTGAAAGCCCCAGATCACCCCCTCTTCCACTCAGTTTCAGCTGAATACTAACTTAACATTTTATGAATAGTAAAAAGACTCCTATTCCCTTACTTTTGTAAACTTCAGCCTTTCACGTTTCTTAAGAATGAGATCTAGTTTCTTGCTTTCTCTTATTGGCCCAGTGGGCCCTTTATTCAGTAATCTAAGAAAGTACGATCAGTATGAAGATGCTGCTTTCATTTTTGGTTTATGTGATTCGATCTTGGATCTTAGAAATGAACAGGTTAAAAAATATCAGCTTTCTATCAAGGGTTTAACAGAAACCTCATATTTCTGAACAAACTTCTCCTGCTTTGGAAAGGGGCTATTTCTTGGTCTGCAAACCTTCAGTCTGGGCTATCAGAGAGAATAAGTCACCCCTGGGCCTTGATGACAATGTTGTCATTTAGATGGCAAACAAGGCATGAAATACCCTGTCACAGAACTCAACACCCATAAGTGGGGACAAGAAACCCCTCACCTTTGGGTATAATCAAAGGTCACTGTGAAATCATCTCATGTTCCAGTATCCAGGCTTGTAACCTCCCAGTGGTTTGTTGCTTCCAGGGAGTGTTCTGTTTCGTCCAAGACTGGACGAAACAGGTGGATACTGGATGCATGTGAATGAATATTGAAACATCAGCTCTGCTGCTAAAATTTCCCAGCAGTCCATAATTAATTATCTCTTTGATCTTTTTTGAAATTAAAAAAAAATATATATATATATATATAATTTCAGTTCAGTTCAGTCGCTCAGTCGTGTCAGACTCTTTGCAACTCCATGCACTGCAGCACGCCAGGCCTCCCTGTCCATCACCAACTCCCAGAGTTTACTCAGACTCATGTCCATTGAGTTGGTGATGCCATCCAACATCTCATCCTCTGTTATCCCCTTCTCCGCCCCCGCCTTCAATCTTTACCAGCATCAGGGTCTTTTCCAATGAGTCAGTTCTTTGTGTCAGGTATGTGTGTGTGTGTGTGTGTGTGTGTGTGTGTGTGTTTATTTATTTATTTAAGGCTATGCTGGGTCTTCATTGCTGCCCTCAGGTTTTCTCCAGTTGAGGCGGCAGGGGCTTCTCTCTAGTTATAGTGTGAGGGCTTCTCACTGTGGCGGCATCTCTTGTAGAGCATGCGCTCTAGAGAGCTGAGACTTCAGTTGTTGTGGCACACAGGCTTAGTTGCCCCAAGGCATGTGAGCTCTTCCCAAATCAGGGATTGAACTGGTACCCTCTGCCTTACAAGGAAGATTCTTAATCAGGAACCGGATAAGTGCGTATCTCCTTAATCTTTATGTTTGTTTCCTAAGGAGTAGATAAGAACATGGGCTTCCCTGGTAGCTCAGCTGATAAAGAATCTGCCTGCCATGCAAGAGACCCTAGTTTGATTCCTGGGTTGGGAAGATCCCTTGGAGAAGGGATAGCTACCCACTCCAGTGTTTTTGGGCTTCTGTGGTGGCTAAGGTGGAAAGAATCCACCTGCAATGTAGAAGACCTGGGTTTGATCCCTGGGTTGGGAAGATCCCCTGGAGGAGAGCATGGCAACCCTCTCCAGTACGCTTGCCTGGAGAATCCCCATGGACAGAGGAGCCTGGCAGGCTATAGTCCATGGGATCACAAAGAGTTGGACATGACTGAATGACTAAGCACAGCACAGATAAGAACATATACAGAGTACACACTATTCACAAGGTTACAGAGTCAACTCTCTAGAGCCTTGTGCTGGAAGAATTGGCTGTTTCCTCCACCTTACTCTTGACATACAGCCAACAGCCCACCAGCAGCTGTCTAACAAAGTGGGGGAGGGATTCAGAGGTAGTTGTCTTCAGTAGCCTCACTCCTTGTACTGATGGTATCATGCTATCATACTTGGGGGATGAGACTGACATTTAGCCACACCATTTATATAAGAATTATCTTCTCTTTATTTTTCTGATCCAACCTTCAATGATCCACACCTTCTGGGCTGGCAGGAAAATTCAAAGATTTGCTTTTTGGATAAAGGAGTTGTATGTGATTCTCTAGCTAGTGGTGATGGAAAAACTTGGAGAATAGTTTTTAGTCTGCTGTGGGGTCATCTTTATTTTCACTCCTTTTGGCTCTGGATGCTTCAGGGAGTGCTTTGTCTCAAACGCTGTCATTCCCCTTGTGTCTAGTGATGTGTGTTCAGTAGTGCTCCCACCAGCTGGTAAACAGCGATCCTTGTCTCTTCCAGAACCTGAGTGCTGGTCTTTCCTCCCTTGTCATCCTGGTCAGGGGTTGACTTGAGTCCCCAAAAGATATGCTGAAGTCCTGATACATGTGGCACTAGTGGTAAAGAAACCATCAGCCAATGCAGAGACGTGGGTTTGATCCCTGGGTCAGGAAGATCCCCTGGAGGAGGGAATGGCAACCCCCTCTACCATTTTTTTTTAAGTTAGTGTTTTTATTTTTTGCAGATAAATACCCAGAGGTAGAATTGCTGGATCAAATGGTAATTATTTGCTTTAGTTCTATGTGGTTTACATGTTTAAAACTGCAAAGAACTAAATAGAGAAATCCACCACCCCCCAAATATATGGATGCCCAGATGAGCTAAGTCAGAACCCCTGATGACTGTGCATTTTTAATGCTTTTTGTTGAATTAGATTGATTTAATTTTGGCTTTGCTGGGTCTTTGTTGCAGCGCTCTGGCTTCTCGTTTCGTGTCTTCTCTCGTTGGGAAGCACAGGTTCTAGAACCTGTAGTTGTAGCGCTTGGGCTTTGCTGCCCCGCAGCATGTGGAATCCTCCGGGAGCGGGGATTGAACCCATGTCCCCTGCATCGTCCGTGTCCCCTGCATCGTCAGGCAGATTCCTAACCCCTGAACCACCAGTAAAGTTCAGTTGTGTATTTTTAAACTCCTCAGATGATTCTAACATTCTGTCAGGGTTGAGAGTCCCTGCCCTAGGCATTTTCACAGAAGTACCTCGACAGGAATTTCACAGCATATTTGCAACACTCTGCTAGAGACGGAATTTTGGTTGAAAGAGACATTAAAATCTCCGAATCATTAATTCTTGTCTACAACTAAATAGTGTGCACATTTATCACATCCCTCTGAGTATTCTAGATCCTCGCTATTCAAGCATCTTCCGTGACATCTTCTGGGAGCTTTTTACAAGCACAACATTTCAGGCCTAGAGAAGCCCATGGACAGAGGAGCCTGGTGGGCTACAGTCCGTGGGGTCACAAAGAGTTGAACATGACTGAAGTGACTTAGCATGCACACATACATGAATATAATCTTATTTAGAAATAAGATTTTTGCAGCTGTGATTAAGATGTAAGTTAAGATGGGAGCATTCTGGAGGAGAGCGGGTCCCCAGTCCAATGGGGCTGATGCTCTTATAAAAGAGGACGAGAGACACAGGCAGACACACACAGAGACGTGAGTGCCACGAGAAAACACAGCACACGGGGGAAAAGCACCATGGGACAGCCGAGGCAGAGGCTGCCGTGATGTCTGCAAGCCAAAGAGCCGCGAGGGTTGCCAGCATCACCAGGACCAGGAGAGAAGCCTGGAGCAGGGTCCGCCCTAGAGCTTTCCGGGAGAGCCTGGCCCTGCTTATGCTGGGGTGTTAGACTCCTGGTCTCCAGAATAGTAAAAAAATAGACTTTTGTTATTTTAAGCTACCCAGTTTGTCGTGGCAGCCCTGGGGAAATAATGCAGTCGCCTTCTCTCGCTCCCCTGATGCAGATCCTGCCTTGCTCACCGAGTCCTTTCCCCTGTGTCCCCCCCTCCCTGGGGTCACTGAGTATAATCCCTCTCCACTGAGCATTGGGAACCATAGTGTGCGCACTCTTCCTGGGGTTGCAGAGGAAAAAGAAAATGGTAGGACAGTTTAGTCTCTTTGTTGATATTTTACTCTGTTACACTTACATTTTCAAGAAGTAGGTTTTTTGGGGGGAAAGATACAAGAAGCGAGAGATTGTTAATAGTTGCCAAGGTCCAACCTGCTGCTCTCCTGACTGTTCCCTCTGGCATCCTCTTCCCAAAGACTGTCTCTTACAACTTGAACTTGTCAGTTTTTTCCCACGGAGATTTTCTGAGTACCGCCCATGTGCCAGGCAGTGAGGAGAGAGTCCTAGTCTTCAATGAGCCAGCAATTCAGAGGGACACAAAGAGGTGCATAGATATTTGTAAAGTGAGGATGAGAGAAGCTATTCGAGAAGCTATTCAAGAATCTGAGGAAAGGTGCGATTTTTATAAGGACTGCTCGGTCATCATAAAAGTCCTTACTTAGAGATTGTTTCTGAGCTATTTCTTCAAGAATGAGCGGGATTTTGTCAGGCAGATTAAGAAAGGACCTTCTAGGATGTGGAAGTATTATGGGGAATTATATGGTAATTTTGAAAAGAGGGAATTAGTAGGCACAATTAGATTATAGGGTGGGTGAAAGAGTGGTAGCAGATGAGGAAAAGGTGGATGAAGGCCAGACTGTCAGATATTAGGGCGTGCTTACTGTGGGCTAGGTCCTGGACCAGTTGTTTTCAATAGGTTATCAACTCTGAGAGGTGACTCCTGGCATTACTTAATGGATGGACCTGAAAATTAAGAGATATATGAAACTTGTTCAACACAGTCAGATGGTAGGTGATGGAGGCTAGAGTTCAAGCCAGGCCTAAATCCCCAGACCCTGTTCTTCTCACTACACTGCTGTGCTGCAGAGAGAGGTGGAGAGTGTCTGGAAGCCCTTGAGGAAGAGTGGCACTTATATAGCCTGGGTGGAAGATTCACTGGACTTTAGAGACCGGATGCAGTGCGGCTATGACAATCCAGGAAGGGGATGATGTGAGACTGAAAAGAGGAAAAAAGGGGACTAATTTGCCCAATGATCAGCTTATCAATTGATGGTTGGAAGGAATGAAAAAGGAGAATATTGATTCTAATGTTCTTGCTTTTAATCATGGTTTGAGGATGGTGTCATTCCTCAAGGCAAATTAGAGAGAGGGACAAGATATTCTTCAAAGAAATACTGATTTTGTTTTTAGCTGCTTTGAATTTCAAGTGCCTGGTGGAAGATGTCCAACAGCCAATTATAAATTTTGGTCTGAAGTTCGGACAGGAAGTCAGGGCCAGAGATCCACTTGTGATTCGTCAACAGGGTGGTTGAGCCAAAGTGACCTTTCTTGAAATGTAAATCTCATTTCTGTCATTCCACTGCCTAAGTGACTTCTGCAATCATGTGGAGCTCTTGGAGAAAAGACCTGCAACCTTAGCATGACTGGCAAGGCACTGTGACCTAGCTCAGCCTGTCTCCAGGCTCATCCTGAGGTACGTTCTCAATCAGGCTCAGGTTCTGGATTCTCAGAGACATAGGTGAGCCCCCTTTCCACCTCAGGAAGTACCCCCTCAACACATAGTCTCCTGTGCACAGCACATGCATGCACTGACATGCATGTGCAAACATGTGAACACATGCATACGTATCCTCAGAGTACACGAGTACCTGAGTATGTGTACATGCACATAGATCCATGTGTGTGCACTATGAACACACACAGATGCCCCCTCTATGCACATATCCACATGTGCACATATGCATGTGCATGCTCACAGACACATGCAGACCTTTCCCCTAGTCAATTCCAGCTCATTCCACACATGCTCAGCTAAAGCGTCTTTTTATCCATGTTGTTGTTCAATTGCTCAGTCACATACGACTCTTTGCGACCCCATGGACTGCAGCACGCCAGTCTTCCCTGTCCTTCACCATCTCCCAGAGCTTGCTCAAACTCATGTCCACTGAGTCAGTGATGCCATCCAACCATCTCATCCTCTCTTGTCCCCTTCTCCTCCTGCCTTCAGTCTTTCCCAGCATCATGGTCTTTTCCAATGAGTTGGCGCTTCATATCAGGTGGCCAAAGCATTGGAGCTTCAGCTTCAGCATCAGTTTTCCCAATGAATATTCAGGATTTATTTCCTTTAGGATTGACTGGTTTGGTATCCTTGCAGTCCAAGGGATTCTCAAGAATCTTCTCCAACACTACAGTTTATCCATGACCTCATACTGAAACAGAGATTCCTTTCTTTTTTTTTTTTTTTCCTATGCCATAGCACTTATTGAGTTGTATTGAGTAATTCATGCTCTAATGTTTCCTTTCCTATTAGGATGGGAGTTCCATATTAGTAGCAATGATCTACATATTTCTGTAGCCTCTAAGTGTAGTTTCTAGCATGAATGGGTAATTCAATTTATAGACTGTGGGTGCACATTGAGGATGGATGGATGGGTGGATGGATGGATGGACGGACAGACAAATGAAGCTGTGAGTGTTAATGAGATGTAGAGAGTGAATGTGCACTCTGGGGAAAAGAGACAGGACTCAGAGGATCCTCCCCACTTCACAATAAACTTCCAACCCACTTAATCTCTTCTCTAACGAGAATTACTGCTCTGGTAAGCTTTGAAGATTTTCTTTCAAACTTCCTGTCCTCTAAGAAGATGCAGTTTACCACTTATGCTCTGGGTCACAATGTATGGAATGTACAGGAGGAAAACTAGGCCGTCCTTTTCTGTTCGTGTCTGAACTATCTCATTAGTTGACAGCCGTGTTGCAGTAATCAACTTCTCATTAAGGCTTCTCATTAGATGATATTTTTTTCCCCTTTTACTGTTGGCATGAACAGGACATTCAATTTATCATCCCTTGCCTATTTATCACTTAAAGGAACTTTACCTTCCTCCTAGTTATCACATCCTAATTTTTTTCTGGGTTTTGTAAAATCCTTAATCTTATGATAGGGTTTTATATTTTTCTTGGGTAAGCCTCTAGCTGTTGCTTCATCTAGCATTTCAAAGCCATGTTTTAGTGAAGTGAGATATCCTTTTATTAAGATTTTATTTTGCCAGCACTCATTTACTACATGGAACACTTCCTCAGTTTTCACGGTATTTCATGGCTAGATCCATTTGCTCATTTGGTCATAATACATTAAAAGGCCAAAATAGTGGTTTAATATGTACTTAAATAGGGTGATTTTCCTCATGATCATACGATCCTTATTTAATCCCAGGCAGCCACTTCTCAAGTATATGCTTTTAATTAAAAGGAAAACTGGATGAAAAAAGTGACTTGATCATGGCACAGACATGCCATCACCACAAAAAGTAATCTGCAGTCAGATCCACCGCATCACTTTCATTGATACATATCATTTTAATGTCTTATGTACAAATATTCTCTTTACAAATCATCTCCAGCCAAAGAAAGAACTTGTTTAGTCATAGATGGGCTGTCTACCTGTCCATAAAAATATCCTGTAGAGAGCTTTCTAAACAAGAGAATAGGATTTTTCAAATGACTTTTTTGTAATGTTTTTATTTCCTATCTGGTATCTGTGTTTAAAAAAAATAGTGCATGAAAGCAATATGTGTTGCTGAAATGAGAATGGCCATCTATTTATACTTTAGAAAGCTCAGAGGTAAATAATCTTCCTGTAGGAGATCCAGGTTTGATCCCTGGGTTGGGAAGATCCCCTGGGGAAAGGAATGGCAACCCACCCCAGTATTCTTGCCTGGAGATTCCCAAGGACAGAGGAGCCTGGCAGCTACAGTCCATGGGTCGCAAAAGAGTCAGACACGACTAAGTGTCACTTTCACTTTCACCCATGAATATAGCTCTCTTGTTGAAGTTTCAGAGCGATCATTCATTCCATTCTCCTGACTTCTCCGAAGGCCGTGCTATTGATAAAGTTGTTTGAGAGTGGGTTTCTGTAGCTTCCATCTTATTTCCCAAATACTTCCCCAGGCCTCCCTCTGCTACCAAATTCTTACTCAATCTCAGGCAGAGCTGGCAAACAGTGCTTTCTCTCAATGGAGAAAAAATAACTAAGAAAGAAAAGATTGCCAAAAGGCCAAAACTATTTAAGGAGTTAACAGAAAAAGCTGCATCGGAGAAACAATGGAGGAACATAAGTTCCCAATTATAATAGGCACCAGAAAAAAAAATTAAAAAAAAATCAAAGATCAGAAGGCAAATCCTCAATGAAGAGGATAAGGGATTTAAAATAAACCCTTTCCTCTTGATGATAACATGTGTGTGCATTTCTTTGCTCCAGTGTTTTTTTTTATCTTCTTCTATTACATATGATTATTTTTCCTGCTTTTTCTCTTTCTAGCCTACTGAATTTTAAGCCTCCTGAAACAGGTATAAGTTCTGTCTTGATCACCACTCTATACCAATAAGTAACACATAGTTCAGTTCAGTTCAGTTGCTCAGTCGCCTCCAACTCTTTGCAACCTCATGGAGTGCAGCACGCCAGGCTTCCCTATCCATCACCAACTCCTGGAACTTGCTCAAATTCATGTCCATCAAGTCAGTGATGCCATTCAACCGTCTCATCCTCTGTCATCCCCTTCTCCTCCCTTCAATCTTTCCCAGCATCAGAGTCTTTCCCAGTGAGTCAGCTCTTTGCATCAGGTTACCAAAGTATTGGAATTTCAGCTTCAGTATCAGTCCTTCCAATGAATATTCAGGACTGATTTCCTTTAGGATGAACTGGTTGGATCTCCTTGCAGTCCAAGGGACTCTCAAGAGTCTTCTCCAACACCACAGTTCAAAAGCATCAATTCTTTGGTGCTTAGCTTTCTTTATAGTCCAACTTTCACACCCATACATGGCTACTGGAAAAACCACAGCTTCAACTGGACAGACCTTTGTCAGCAAAGTAATGTCTCTGCCTTTTAACACATAGTAGGTATTTTTTAAACACATAGTAGATACTTTTAAATAAATATCCAGAGATAGACAGCTCTTTCTATGCTTTTAATCATTTTGAATTAGGCTCTCGATTTTCTGACCTCCAACTTCCTTTCTTTCCCCTCAATATGGCACCATGGCCCTTCTTTACCTGTGTCCTCAAGGTTAGTAAACTTAAGGTCTGTCATCTCCATACGGGCATCAGAGAATGATATGATGTCATAGTTCATAATCTCCTAATGCATTTTCTATGGACAGCTGTATGTAGTAGAGTGAGGACAGATAAACTGGGTTGAAACTTAACTCAGGAGTTGAAACCTATTTTGTGAGCATAGATTTTATCTTGGGAATATTCCTTTTAATGAAATGAAAGAGAATAAGCCAGAAGAATTGCTTATCAGTTCAGTTCAGTCACTCAGTTTGTCCGACTTTTTGTGACCCCATGAACTGCAGCACGCCAGGCCTCCCTGTCCATCACCAACTCCCGGAGTCCACCCAAACCCATGTCCATTGAGTTGATGATGCCATCCAACCATCTCATCCTCTGTCGTCCCCTTCTCCTCCTGCCCTCAATCTTTCTCAGCATCAGGATCTTTTCCAATGAGTCAACTCTTCGCATCAGATGGCCAAAGGATT
Organism: Cervus canadensis; assembly: GCF_019320065.1. NCBI lineage: Eukaryota > Metazoa > Chordata > Mammalia > Artiodactyla > Cervidae > Cervus > Cervus canadensis. Next base: position 84,711,067 of record NC_057391.1, read on the forward strand.
GGAGTTTCAGCTTCAACATCAATCCTCCCAATGAACACCCAGGACTGATCGCCATTAGGATGGACTGGTTGGGTCTTCTTGAAGTCCAAGGGACTCTCAAGAGTCTTCTCCAACACCACAGTTGAAAAGCATCAATTCTTCGGCGCTCAGCTTTCTTCACAGTCCAACTCTCACATCCATACATTACCACTGGAAAAACCATAGCCTTGACTAGATGGACCTTTGTTAGCCAAGTAATGTCTCTGCTTTTTAATATGCTATCTAGGTTGGTCATAACTTTCCTTCCAAGGAGTAAGCGTCTTTTAATTTCATTGCTGCAATCACCATCTGCAGTGATTTTGGAGCCCAGAAAAATAAAGTCAGCCACTGTTTCCACTGTTTCCCCATCTATCTGCCATGAAGTGATGGGACCGGATGTCATGATGTTAGTTTTCTGAATGTTGAGCTTTAAGCCAACTTTTTCACTCTCCCCTTTCACTTTCATCAAGAGGCTCTTTAGTTCTTCTTCACTTTCTGCCATAAGGGTGGTGTCCTCTGCATATCTGAGGTTGTTAATATTTCTCCCAGCAGTCTTGATTACAGCTTGTTCTTCATCCAGCCCAGCGTTTCTCATGATGTACTCTGCGTATAAGTTAAATGAGCAGGGTGACAGTATACAGCCTTGATGTACTCCTTTTCCTATTTGGAACCAGTCTGTTGTTCCATGTTCAATTCTAACTGTTGCTTCCTGACCTGCATACACTGAAGCCCAGATTCTTCAATTATGTTTTCTCTTCTTTAATTCCTGTAGGAAGATACTAGTTAGGAGATTTGCATTTTAAGACTAGAAAAAGTTAAGAACGTGAGAGAAAAGCAAAACATACCCCAAAAACATGAGCTGGAAGGGGAAAATCAAGCTAATAAAAAAGGACATTTTCATTTAATCTTGCCATATGATTTCTTCACCCTCCACACCTTTGAGCACATCCAATAATTTAAACAAAGAAACTTTAAAGTATTTAATATGTTGGAAAATTTCCCTTAAATGTGAGAATATCTTATGAAACTTAACATAATTGATCACGTGTAATAATTTAACTTAAAGATCAGTTTTTAAAATAAGGACTATTGAAAGGCTGATAAAATTTAATAAATTTAGAATCACTTTATACACAATATACAGTGGGCTCAAGAGAAGGTATATAGGAGTGATTTCTTATTAGTGAATATAATTAGTTAATACAGTATATTTTTATGTCTCTTTTCAAGTAAAAATAAATGTTGAAGTCTGACTTATTTATCTTGTTATAAAAAACTATAAATGCATAGATAGATTGATAGGGATAAAAATAGCTAGCTTAAATAAGTAGATCGAGAGAGAGAGATACCTATGTACATATATACAGAGATTGTTTCCCTGTACAGAAAAAGGAAGTGAAATATAAGTGTAATAGCTAATGAATAAAAAAGAGACTGATGAGCTTTGCATTCTGTGAGTGACTCTGCTGCTAATAGCTTGTATTAATAGTATTCTCCTAACATGAATTAACAACTCTCCTCAGCTAATAGACACTGTAAAGATCATTTAATACAACTATCTTGTTTTACTGATGAGTGCGTTAGGTACTAAGTGCCTTAAGGAGCAGAGAAGAGTACCTCCACTGTCTAAAGCCAACCTGAAGGTGATTCCCAACACCAACAAGACAAGAGGGGGGATTCATTCATTCTTTGAACTCATATTTTTTCATTTACCAGTGTTTTATTGAGGGCCTTATCTGGGGACAGGCACTGTGGTAGGCATTAGGGATGCAGGTGAACAACCAACAGGCTTCCTGATATCATGGAACCTAAATTCTTGTGGTGGAATCTAAAGATATGTTAAGTAAACAGATACACGAAGAAAATAATGGGAGGAAGAATATGTAGCTTAGTCTTCTCTGGGGGCATCAAAATTGAGACATGAAGGCTGAGAGTGGACAGACATGTGCTCAGTACGTGGGCTTTGAGGGGAGTTCTTGCTGGGGAAAGAGGAAGGGACTGGTGGGCAGAAGAGTGAGCTCAAAATTGATGAGGTGGCCAGCCAGATCCCGAAGGGCCCTGAAGGCCGTGGGAAGCGATGAAGACGTAATTCTAAAAGCAACAGAGAACATTGGTGGGCTTTGCTTGAGAGAATGACATCATCTGATGTATATTTTGAAAGGTCACTCTTGCTGCTTTATGGGGAATGGATTGTAGGAGAAGGGGGCAGAGAGGAAGAGGAACATTACTCAGGAGGCTTTTAGTGGGAAGTGTGGAGAAAGAGTGGATGTGTTGGAAGTATATTTTGGGAACAGTGATAACAAAATTTGCTGATGGCTCATGGATATGGAAGTAGGAGGGGGTTAATGACAAGGGAGAGATTGGGATTGCCTACTCTTTTGGACTCAAGCGGCTGAATAGACTATGGTGGTATTTACTGAGATGGGGAAAACTGGGGTGGAAACAGAACTATATTTTATTAGACTAGCACTTATATTTTATTTGACTTGGGTTGTCTAATCCAAATAAAAAAAAATATTAAGTCTCACCTAAAGCCAAATGTATTTCATTTTGATCAGGACCTATGAATGTGCCAGAGGAAATCATGAAATATGGATAATATCTTCTCCCTATATCACAAACAATACAGTCATTTTTTTCATAGAGGTTGAAGGCCATCTTTGGACCAAAATGTGAGTTGGAAGAATCTATGAATGTGGAAACAGTAATGAATGTGTGCCTGTGTATTGTCAGTGGTGCGTGTGTGCCTGTGTGGTAGGGTGTGAGGACAGGATGCCACTGTGAGCTTATCAAACGGGATGCCCTTGGGTTCAGTTCAGTTCAGTTCAGTCACTCAGTCGTGTCCGACTCTTTATGACCCCAAGGACCGCAGCACGCCAGGCCTCCCTGTCCATCACCAACTCCCAGAGTTTACTCAAACTCATGTCCATTGAGTTGGTGATGCCATCCAACCCTCTCATCCTCTGTCGTCCCCTTCTCCTCCTGCCCTCAATGCTTCCCAGCATCAGGGTCTTTTCCAATGAGTCAGCTCTTCACATTAGGTGGCTAAAGGATTGGAGATTCAGTTTCAACATCAAGTCCTTCCAATGAACACTCAGGACTGATATCCTTTAGGATGGACTGGTTGGATCTCCTTGCAATCCAAGGGACTCTCAAGAGTCTTCTCCAAAACCACAGTTTAAAAGCATCAACTCTTCAGTGCTCAGCTTTCTTTATAGTCCAACTCTCACATCCATACATTACCACTGGAAAAACCATAGCCTTGACTAGATGGACCTTTGTTGGCCAAGTAATGTCTCTGCTTTTTAATATGCTGTCTAGGTTGGTCATAACTTTCCTTCCAAGGACTAAGCGTCTTTTAATTTCATGGCTGCAATCACCATCTGCAATGATTGTGGAGCCCAAGAAAATAAAGTCTGTCACTGTTTTCCCATCTATTTGCTATGAAGTGATGGGACCAGATGCCATGATCTTAGTTTTCTGAATGTTGAGCTTTAAGCCATCTCTTTCACTCTCCTCTTTCACTTTCATCATGACACTCTTTAGTTCTTCTTCACTTTCTGCCATAAGGGTGGTGTCATCTGCGTATCTGAGGTTATTGATATTTCTCCTGGCAATCTTGATTCCAGCTTGTGCTTCTTCCAGCCCAGTGTTTCTTGTGATGTACTCTGCATATAAGTTAAATAAGCAGTGTTACAATATACAGCCTTGACATACTCCTTTTCCTGTTTGGAACCAGTCTGTTTTTCCATGCCCAGTTCTAACTGTTGCTTCTTGACCTGTATACAGATTTCTCAAGAGGCAGGTCAGGTGATCTGGTATTCCCATCTCTTTCAAAATTTTCCACAGTTTATTGTGATCCACACAGTCAAAGGCTTTGGCATAGTCAATCAAGCAGAAATAGATGTTTTTCTGGAACTCTCTTCCTTTTTCGATGATCCAGCAGATGTTTGCCATTTGATCTTTGGTTCCTCTGCCTTTTCTAAAACCAGCTTGGACATCTGGAAGTTCACAGTTCATGTATTGCTGAAGCCTGGCTTGGAGAATTTTGAGCATTACTTTACTAGCGTGTGAGATGAGTGCAATTGTGTGGTAGTTTGAGCATTCTTTGGCATTGCCTTTCATTGGGATTGGAATGAAAAGTTCCCTTTTCCAGTCCTGTGGTCACTGCTGAGTTTTCCAAATTTGCTGGCATATTGAGTGCAGCACTTTCACAACATCATCTTTCAGGATTTGAAATAGCTCTGCTGGAATTCTATCACCTCCTCTAGCTTTGTTCATAATGATGCTTTCTAAGGCCCACTTGACTTCACATTCCAGGATGTCTGGCTCTAGGTGAGTGATCATGATTATCTGGGTCATGAAGATATTTTTGGTATAGTTCTTCTGTGTATTCTTGCCACCTCTTCTTAATATCTTCTGCTTCTGTTAGGTCCATACCATTTCTGTCCTTTATTGAACCCATCTTTGCATGAAATGTTCGCTTGGTATCTCTAATTTTCTTGAAAAGATCTCTAGTCTTTCCCATTCTACTGTTTTCCTCTATTTCTTTGCATTGATCACTGAGGAAGGCTTTCTTATCTCTCTTTGCTGTTTGGAACTCTGCATTCAGATGGGAATATCTTTCCTTTTCTCCTCTGCTTTTCGCTTCTCTTCTTTTCACAGCTATTTGTAAGGCCTCCTCAGACAACCATTTTGCTTTTTTGCATTTCTTATTCCTGGGGATGGTCTTGATCCCTGTCTCCTGTACAATGTCATGAACCTCTGTCCATAGTTCATCAGGCACTCTATCAAATCTAGTCCCTTAAATCTATTTCTCACTTCCACTGTATAATCTAAGGGATTTGATTTAGGTCATATCTGAATGATCTATTGGTTTTTCCTACTTTCTTCAATTTAAGTCTGAATTTGGCTATAAGGAGTTCATGTTCTGAGCCATGGTCAGCTCCCAGTCTTATTTTTGCTGACTGTATAGAGCTTCTCCATCTTTGGCTGCAAAGAATATAATCAATCTGATTTTGGTGTTGACCATCTGGTGATGTCCATGTGTGGAGTCTTCTCTGGTGTTTTTGGAAGAGGCTGTTTGCTATGACCAGTGCATTCTCTTGGCAAAACTCTATTAGGCTTTGCCCTGCCCTTGGATTAGGTGGCAATTTAAGGTATTTTATGGTTGATCTTCAGAAAACTAATCATTATTCTTTCCAAACCATTTTCAGGCATGGTGCTCTGTGTGAATATTCATGGAGTTACAGGCAGATCCATTCTGTTTTGCCTAGAATGAAAAATTATGTATTCATCATCAGCAAATATTTGGGGAAGTGGAAGACTATGTTCATTTTTGCTTGTTTTCGATTTTGATACCTGACAGATACTGTAAAGCGCCCCATAGAGAACCTGTATATATTAGCCAGATGTGTAGGACATCAGGCTGAAAGGTTACAGAGAAACCATGAAGGACCTAGCTGCTTTATAGTTCTAAATGTTAAGCATGTCAGCCTGAAACTTGAAATCAAGACTGATAAACGACAGTCTTAAACTATCCACACCCATCATAATCACACTGTAACACAGGTATTTTTTGAATGGCATAAAGAGTGGTAACTTTGTCCCTAAAATGAATCAGTTCTCTGCTTCTAGCTTAATACTGCACAATAATGCCCACAGATCCCAAACTCATTTAGAGGAGGAAAAGAAAGCCTTTTATTTTCTACCTTGAGGAAAGAGAGGTAATTTGTGGTGGAGGACAGAAGGAGGAACAGTGGGAGAATTAAATTCTTCAGTTTTCTCTCTCCGGCTGGGAGAAAATTGGGGGAGAACTCAGGTGGCAGCATCATTTTTAAAGTAAATAAAAACACGAAATCTCCAAGTTTTTGAGATTAGTGTGATTGAAGCAACTTTATTTCCACTGTAATCACTTAGCAAAACAAACTACCAGCTCGGATGGATGAGATGACAGTTTCTCTTCAGGCTTAGCATGATGTTTCCATGCCCCAAAACATACTCCTTTATATAAGAGATCCTCAGTGAGTGTTACACTGATTTTAATGGGCTTTTCCCTCTTGGTGGTTTATTTCTCAGTCTCTTTTTGTTGTATATTCTATTGTACATTTCTCCTGATCCTTGTAGAGTGTCTGTCTTTTGACCCTTTTAAATGGCATTTGGGATTGCTGTGAATATTATGGCTTCAGAAAATCAACCTTATCAGTTTATCCAGAGATTCTTTATGATTCATTAATGAAACTTACAATAACTAGATAATTATGTCTCTTTCTGATGTATTTCTTTGTGTATATTCTATAAACCAAGGTCCAAGAGTAGTTTTCTTTAAAATCTTGGGGAAATATAGGGGATGTCTTTAGGTGAATCAGAAAGGTTTAGAAACTTGGCAAGGAGAAAGCCAGGATCAAAAATATTACATATAGCCCTCTTTTTGATGTCATGCATGAAATAGATGAGCATTTAAATAGATTTTCCCTAAGTTTGTGGGGATTGGCAACTCCTTGCTATATGTGTGCTAAGATCTCCCTGACTTTAGAGCCCCCCTAGATTTGTTAAGAATTTGTTTTTCTAGACAGAAATGGATCTTTCTCTCTTGAGAGATCTGTGTTGCTTTCTCTCTCTTTCCCATGTTATGTATTTCTCAGGTGACCATTTTCGCAATTGCATCCAATATTTTTAAGCCATCTAGCCTCAGTTTCTTGTAAAGAGGGTTTAAGGGGTTATTTAGATGTGTTTACAAAATCAGTTGGTCATATAAGAATTGACATGACCTTGAAAATAAGCATTGACCTGTATTACTAGTACTTCCATAAAGCAAAAAAAAAAAAAAAAAAAAAATCTGAACTGCTTTTACAACTCTTCCATAAATCAAAAATTATCTAAAAAAGTTGAATGTAGGATTGAGAATGGAGGAGGAAGAAAGGAAGCCGGGATGTGAGCAGATAAGAACCATCAACTTTGGAGCAGCACAGGGAGACTAGGGTGGGTACGGGGCAAGAGATGACTGATGTGAATGCAAGCAGGTGCCTCTGAAGGACTTAGCAAAATTTGGCTACCTCCTAACTGTCCTTGAACTCGTAAGACCATCTTGGTTGAAATCTCAGGTGTTCACTGTCCACTGTGAAGTTTCGTCACTGGCTGTCTTCCGCCTGTGCCTCTTTGCCTGCCCCCTGAGGGTGGCTGGTACCAACGTCCCACTGCTCTGAATTCTAGACTTACCCTCACTGCTTAAAATTGCATTAATAAATATTAAGATATTAGGACTTAACTGTGTAATTTCTTAAATAATCGGAGGTCTTAAGAAAACATTAGGATAAAAAGAGTTTGGGTGAGAAAATAAATGGGCAGCCATTAGAATGATTCAGAGATGTGGACGTAGAGAACATGTGGACATGGAGAGGGGTAAGTGGAGGATGAGATGAATTAGAAGGTTCAGACCGATGTGTCTACACTGCCTTATGTAAAATAGCTAGCTAGTAGGAACCTGCTATAAAGCACAAGGAGGTCAGCTCGGTGCCCTGTGATGACCTAGAGGGCTGGGATGCGGGGTGGTGGGAAGGAGGTCCAAAGTGGGGAGGATATGTGTATACAGACAGCAGATTCACTTTACTGTGCAGCAGAAGCTAGCACAACCTTGTAAAGCAATTATACTGCAATTTGGAAAAAAAAAAAGAACGATTTTGTGATGGGAACAGATGCAAGTTCATCTACCTACAGTGTTCGCAGCAACCTTTTCCCCACAACGGAAAAGCAGTCCAGTGTGTGTATGACTAAGTTCTGTGCTCAGAACTTTCAAAACCAGAATCCCTGAGAAGTTACAGTCCATTTTCAGCAATACCCACAAAACCTAATATAGTCCACTTCTGAGTAATCATTTAATTATGGTGTTTTATCATTTTATTTTTAAAAAATACGCTGAGTACATAAAATGACTAAAATATCAACAGATTCTTTCTTCCTACGCGCAACCATTAATCTTAAATGTTCTAAGAGGAGATGTTTAAAAAGTAACTCTTTGCAGAACTAGTGCTTCTTTTCTGGAGTGGCAGGCCCTGCTTCTTCCCAGTCGCTGCTCTTATCTTCCTCATCACCTTGCAGTTATGAGAATTCCAGCACGTAGGTGTAGACTGCTGGGAGAAGGATGCCATTCTGCATTCACTTGTACATCAGCCTGGAAGCCTGGCTGGCAGCAATATTGTGGACCATGGATCTTTCAAACAAACAGAACGTTGTCTGTTCCTTCCTTCTGTAATTTTTGGCAGAGTTCTCTGTTCTGTGTCTGGCTTCTTGAAACTTTGGATGAATAGACTGGGATGTGGTATTAATATAAAGAAGTGGCATCTTTGTTGACTTATTCAACAGACTATGTGTACATAAAAAAAAGTGAAATAAGCACTTTCAGAAGTGTTGTCTACACTTGTCTGAGATTTTAGAGTTTAAACAATGTAAAATGCAGTACCGTAGAGAAAGCTGGGCTAGTCTCTGGATGCTTTAAAGCTTACTTTCTGAATAAAGATATCCCGTTGGCCTCAAGTGAATAAAATATCAGCAACTGTGTGTAGCCTTGCACATCTGTTAGCGTAGGGACAAAGATAGACCATGATACACAGTGATAAAGTTAAAAGTAAATTTTTTGAGCTGAAATGTCATAGGATTTAGAGCCAAAGTGAGTGAGCTCCTCTATGTAGTAGAATAGCAATGATGAAAAAGATAAGGCAAGAGTTAGAATTGAGATGAAAATTTCCTACCTAGAGAGGCAGGATTTCCTTACATAAAATTCATGCAGTAGAACCATAAAACAAGTTTTTCCCGGTAGACTGGGGTTTCTCAACATCAGCACCCCTGACATTTTGGGTCAAATAATTATTTGCTGTGAGGGGCTGTCCTGTGCATTGTAGGAGGTTTAGCAGAACCCTTGGCTTGTTCCCATGAGATGCTAGTAGCATCTGCCTCCACTTTTGAAAATCAAGGCTTTGCCAAATGTCACCTGAGAGGTAGGGGATGGAAGAAAATGTGCCTGTTTAGAATGATTGCCATGGCCCATCACTCTTTGTCCCAAATCCATAAAGAATATGGTCTGCATTGTGGTCAATTGTGTCCGACTCTTTGTGACCCCATTAACTATAACCTTCCAAGCTCCTCTGTCCATGGAATTTTCTAGGCAAGAATACTGGAATGGGTTGCCATTTCCTACTCCGTGGGATCTTCCCGATCCAGGGAATCAAATCTGTGTCTCTTGTGTCTCCTGCAATTAGCAGATGGATTCTTTACCACTAGCGCCACCTGGACTTCCCCCAAGTAGTATGGTGGGGTTAGTTTAACTTGGGGGGACTCATTGTACAGAGTAAGTAAATAGTGGCCAATTGCCCAGCAGAACAGAATTCTTCAGTCAGTTCATTATCCTCTTTAGCCTCTGTATCTTGTCTCTGAATCTTCACTGACCATGGAATTGATCATCTCCTTTATTCTAGAGGAGAACAGAATGTCTTGACAATGCAAAGGTTTAAATGACTTTATTTTCTGTCTTCACATCACGACTAACTTAGAAAAGTAGTCTTCAGTGTCTTTCTCCACCTCCTCACAGCCCACTTTCTGGAACACATCCCGATGCCTTTTTTTTTCTCTTATAACACTACTAAAAGTGGTCCTCCAGATGCTACAGTCCAATATTTTCAATGATCACATTAGTTGAACTTTTCCTAAATACATCTTTTTTGACTTCTGTGCAGCTTTTGCTTCTCTTTATCAGTGGTTCTTAAATGTTATCATGTATCAGAATCCCTGGAGGGCTTGTGAAAGCAGATTCCTGGGCTCCACACTCAGTAGGCTCTGGGCCTGAGAATTTGCATTTCCTACAAGTTCCCCGCTGACACCCATGCTGCTCCTCTGGGGATTTAAAGTTTCAAAGCCGTGTCTTGATCATTCTCTTCCTGAGTGCTTTGGTTTGGCTTTCATGAGCATGGTTTCCTAGGACTGACTCTCTTTGACACTTTGAGTCTCATTTTCTAGTCCCCTTTTCTTCTCGGTGACTCTCAGCAAGGGTAAATTCACCCCCCACCCCAGAGGCCATTTAGCAATAGTACTAATAATAACCACTATCTTTAAGCACTTTCTAAGCACCAGAATAAGTACCTTGCATTCCATCTTATGTAGAGTAAGCCTATTGCGTAGATTCTGTTATTGTACCCTTTATGGTCCCATGGAAACTAAAGGTTTAAGAGGATAAGGAATATACTCAAAGTCACCTATATCATAACTGGTAGAACTAGGATTTGAAGACGGGTGGCTGCCTAGCAACCAAACTGATGCTTCTCTAATGGCACAAATTTCGATTGCTGCGGAACATGACTCTCCGAACCTGGTATTTGTGAAAAGCCAGACCCATCCTCCTGAGGATCTAAGACCTGGGTGCTAAAGAACTAGCCGTGCAATTCAACCTTTGTACCTCCAGGGGATGGCGGAGAAGGTTCCCCATTAGTGAGAAAAGCAGTGCAGCTGGCTAATAGAAGGAGACACAGAAGAAAGCATTTCTTTGTGGGAGTTTATTACAGAGACACCTGCAGACCTCTCACTCTCTCCTAATTACCCTTTCCCTTTCATACATAGCTTCCATTTCTAGGCCATAATGGATGCAAGATTACTGCAGCATTTTGTTCTGCCAGGTTGACCCCATTACATGCACCACAGTTGGAAAGTTCTGGCTTAGTTACTGTCTGCATGTTCAGGATTCCTCTGAGTGGGGGTGTATGAGGCTTGGCCCCAGTTCCAGAGGGCCTGCCTCATTTTAAAAACAAGGAAACCGGCCTTATTTTGGATGGATACCATTTTGATCACTGATGTTGATGGAGTAACCCCTACTTCTGTCTCCCTTATTGATGCTTCTCTGGTATGTGAAGAGTCTTTAAGTGAATGTCAAGTCAGAGATATCAGGAACTCATAAATTCAAATGCAATAATTACAGAACTTTGGGGAGACTTCATTTGCACACTAGCTTCCCTTTGTATGCATACTATTTTGTTAAGGAACAGCAAAAGATCTGCCAGGATGGAAAAATAATGGTCTTTATTTCCTCAACTTGCCTTTCTCTTTCTTATCCATGTCTTTCCAAAGATTTCTGCAATCCCCATCCCCCCACGCTTAGTGGTAGTCTTTACTGGAAAAAAATGAACAAATTGGTTTCAGTAGTCATATGCATTTATCTACTGGAGATTTTCGTATTCATTCAGTCTAAAACTACTCTTTGCTATATTTAGATAAGGGGCTTCCCAGGTGGCTCAGTGGGTAAAGAATCCACCTGCAATGCGGGAGACATGGGTTTGGTCCCTGGGTCGAGGAGATCTCCTGTAGGTGGGTGTGGCAACCCACCCCAGTATTCTTGCCTAGAGAATCCCATGGACAGAGGAGCCTGACAGACGACAGTCCATGGGGTCGCAAGGAGTCGGACATGACTGAAGGGACTGAGCGTGCATGCGTGCACCAAGCACTGTAGATATATTAAGCAATAAGGCAAACGAGGTTCCTATATTAGAGCATCACTTATAGTAATGTTAGTTAGAAAATAGCCACATGCTAAATTGCTTCAGTCATGTCCGACTCTTTGTGACCCCATGAACTGTAGCCCACCAGGCTCCTCTGTCCACGGGGTTTTCCAGGAAAGAACACTGGAGTGGGTTGCCATTTCCTTCTTCATAGGATCTTCCTGACCCAGGGATCAAACCCATGTCTCTCCTGTCTCCTGCGTTGGCAGGTGGGCTCTTTACTGCTGGCACCACCTGGGATGCCTGCAAGTAGCCACATGTGTTTATAAAAGTTTGTCTTAAAAAAAAAAATATTGAGTAAATTTTATGTGTAACGTTGTGTAAGCTTTGGGAGAATTATGTGTTACTTTGACACATTTATATGTTGTAATACAATTGTCATTGTAGCTATATTTATCATCTTACATAATTATAGTGCAGTGTTATTACCTATAGTCATTATAATGCACATTAGGTCTCTAGGACTTATGTTATTACTCCTTACAAGTTTGTATCCTTAAATAACATCACTCTTATCCCTCCCTCTGCCATCACTTGGTAACTACCATTTTATTCTGTTTTTCATAGGTTTGATTTTTTTAGATTCCATATATAAGTGATATCATATAGTACTTGTATTTGATTTATCTCACTTAGCATAATATGCTCAGAGTCTATCCATGTTGTTGCAAATGATAGGATATCCTTCTTTCTGGTGGTGGAATGCTATTCCACTGTGTATATGTGCCACATCTTTTTTATTCATCCATTGATGTTGCCCTTTCATTCATATACTGTGTATGTATATATTTCTTATGTGAAATCTTGCGTATGCTATATATTGTATATCACATCTCATGTGTTCTTTCTTATAAATTTCTCGTAAATTCTCTACTTTGCCCTACATGTCTCTCAACTATTCTACACGTTTCATAAAATGTATACATTTTTCATAATATGTATATATTATATATTTTGTTGTTTTTGCTGCCTGTGATATAGTCTGCATGGAGGAAAGGACTTAGATGGAAGTAAGGTCACTACAGAAGGATATGGGCTATCTTTCCTTTTAATGTATTAATAATTGCAAAAAATAGGAGTGATATTAGTCATCAGAACATATTTATCAGAACACCACTAAGATATTAGAAAGACCCATGGGCATGTGAAAGTGGTCTGGGTTCTAGATTCTTTAAAAACAAACAAACAAAAAAAAACCACCATTACCTGTCCCTAAAGGATTTTATTACATTTCCTGAAATCATGGAGTTTCTTTGTTTGAGATATACCGTCCAAAAGTGTATGCAGCAGCATATTTGTAAGATCATTTTTAAAGCAACACCGACAAATGTAAGGAGCATAGGTAGCTGGTAGATGGGAGAGAGGAAGGGCTAGTGGCAAAACAACAAAAAACAACAACAAAAAAGCGTGTTTCGGGTCTTGGACAGCACTTCTGTCTTTTTAGGCATTAGTCATATTCTAGCTATTAACCTGTCAGCATCAGACAGATTGAAAGAGATGGTTCCTCTCAAGGTGAGCCCTTAAGAAAAGGAAAATAAGGAAAAAAAAAAGTCATTGCTGGAGCTAACAGAAATGATCCCACCAGGGTCTGGGCTGTGGCTGGAGAGGAAATGATACGACCGCTTGGCTGTGTGCTCAGAGAGGGGGAGGTATTATGTGGTGTGGTCAGGATGTAGTGGGAGTGGTGGCAGTGAATAAGGAGAGCTCTTTCTTCAAATCTGCTTGAGCAAACATGCAAAACCAGTTCAAAGATGCAGGGCACACGTATTAGTGAAAGAAGATGGGGCTGACTGGTGATGAGACCATGGCAATTCAGCAGAAATGGTGAATGCCCTTCCAGTGGGGACCACAAATCATCCTCACACATCGGCTGGGGGACATCATCATCCCAAGTCCCTATCTCTGAATTTGGTGGGTCTTTTTTTTTTCAGAGAACATATAGCCTTCTTCTGCTCATGAAAAATCTAGCACAACACAAAGTTAATCATATATTTCTGGCTTTCCATGTTTTGGGCACATAGTAAGATTACACATCCTGAAACCTCCTGTATTGAATAGCTCCCTGTAATCATTTCGAGCCAATGGTCTGTGAAGGGGAGGAACATGTGTCCCTTCCAGGCCAAACAGTGTTGGATGGCATCACAGACGTGATGGACATGAGTTTGAGTAGCCTCCGTGGGTTGGTGATGGACAGGGAGGCCTGGCGTGCTATAGTCTGTGGGGTCCAAAGAGTCGGACACGACTGAGCGGCTGAACTGAACTGAACTGAGGGCTTCCCAGCTGGCTAAAGAATCCACCTGCGAATGCAGGAGATGTGGGCTCAATCCCTGCGAAGATCCCCTGGAAAAGGAAATGGTAACCCACTCCAGTATTCTTGCCTGGAAAAATCCCATGGAGAGAGGAGCCTGGTGGGCTACAGTCCATGGGGTCACAAAAGAAATGGACACGACTTAGTGACTAAACACCAAAAGCGGGAGACCCTCTACAGCTCTCTCTCCTTCTCCCAGCCTGTGGAAAGTGAAAGTGTTAGTTGTTCTCCAAGCCTATTAGCGATCTTCAGATAGTACCCCTTCCATTCTCCTGGCTCCCAGAGTAAGTGCTCTGACAACTTAACAGCAAAACCTCCAGCCCACCTACAGTAGACAAAAATAGACCATGTTATCTTTATGTTAAGCCATTGAGATTTGGGGCTTTTTTGTTACAGCAGCATAACCTGGCCTGCTATAATGGGCACATTTGATTAAAGTACAGATGTTTTATTTTTCTTAATGAAGAGAGGCAAAAAGTTTGCATAATGTTATTAACTCCTCTCACAACCCGAATTACCACCTCATTATACCCATAGCCCTATCCATAGGGTAAGTTGCCTTAAAGGGGTTTTGTTTATTTTAGTCCTGGAAGATTTAAAGCCACCTTAAAAAGTGCAATGCTTAGGAATGTGACAAAGTGGAAACACTGTTGGTGAGTGTCTTGGTATCTAAAGGGCCTTTGTGGGTTAAGAACAGTCATTGCTCTCTGTGCTTTATTTGATGCCCCATTTATTTAAATTATGCACCTAAAATGCAAAATTTAAAAACTAAATTTTCTTTGTAAGATGGTTGTGTGTGGGTGTGTATGTGTGTGCACACTCAGTTCCTCACTCATGTCCGACTCTTTGTGACCCCATGGACTGTAGTCCACCAGGCTCCTCTGTCCATGGGATTTTTCCGGGCAAGAATACTGGGATGGATTGCCGTGCCCTCCTCCAGGGGGTCTTCCTGCTTCCTGACCCAGGGATTGAACCGCTGTCTCCTGCATCTCCCGCACTGGCAGGCAGATTCTTTTACCACTGAGCCACCTGGGAAGCCCTATAAGGTGATTGTGGAGGTGGTTTCGTCGCTAAGTCGTGTCCGACACTTGCCACCCCATGAACTGTAGCCTGCCAGGCTCCTCTGTCTGTGGGATTTCGTAGGTAAGAATACTGAAGTAGGTTGCCATTTCCTTCTCCAGGGGAATTTCTCAATCCAAGAATGGAACCCAGGTCTCCTGCATTGCAGGTGGATTCCTTACCAGCTGAGCCACCAATTACTCTTAAATTTTAATTCCATATTTTGTATTGATTTTTAAGAACATTTTAAATACCTTAAAATACCTTTTACACTTAAACTTTTAAACTTAAATCTATAGCATATCAGTAAAGTTTGACTCATTTTATCATTATATCTGGACTCGTTTTTATGTTTTCCAGGAGGATTAGAGATTAATATCCAGCCTAATATATTACATAGTAGTTGCTTCTCAAGGTGAATCTAATCTCAGCTGCTGGTCAGTTGGCTGAGGTTATTTTTTTAACCATTAATTTGATTTATTGTCTCAAGATATAACTGCTTTTACAAAAGTCTAATATTTTTCTTGCAACTTACTATCTCTCCCCCCAAATAATATAAAGTTACCCTTGGCTACATTATATGCACCATGTTCATTATTAGATAACTGTCCTTTACTCAACATTATTGAAATCATATATTCTTATGTGTGCTCAGTCGCTCAGTCATGTCTGACTCTTCTCAACCCCATGGACTGTAGCCTGCCAGGCTCCTCTTTCCATGGCATCTCCCAGGCAAGAACACTGGAGTGGGTTGCCATTCCCTTCTCCAGGGGATCTTTCTCACCCAGGGCTGGAATCTGCATCTCTTGAGTCTCCAGCACTGGCAGGCAGATTCTTTACCACTCTGCCACCCCTTGTGAGCAACTTTTAAAAAAGTCAAGGACCATCTGGCAGTTTCATTTCCCAAGAGATGGGGGTGAATGTGAAGTTATTTCTCCCCAGTTTATAAGAGTAGTGTGTCATCTTAGAAAGCTCTGGTGAATCCTTTTCTCTGGGTTTGTTAGATGTGAAGCCCAGAGCTGACCAGGCTCATCCGCTCCTGGAAAGCCTCCTTTTTTGTTCTTCTAGACTGTGGTTTATTTCTTGTTACTTCTGTTCACCGTTCTCTACTCACCCAGTAGCAACATGCCCACACCAATACTTTGAAGACAGGTACCTAAGTAAAAGGTAAAAGTAAACATATCTGCACATATATTTTAGTGCTCTTTTACTTATTGAAACCAACAACAAATAACATATTGTATTATGTTAATGCTTCTTGTATATTAAAACCACCTGTCATATGATTTATAGTAAACTTTTTTAAACATCACTGCGAACTTTCATAGACTTAGCTTGTTTCAACCAACAACGGAAATTATGAGTAGTTTTGTGGTTATTATTTAGCACTCAAATCATCACTGACTGGCTGGTAGAATCTCCTTTAAGTGGACCCTTTGTCCTTTCAGTATTTCCTTTGATATTTTTGTGCACATACTGATGTTGTGGCAACAGGAGTAGTTCTAGACTCATGGAGATCAATTCCTGTCCCAAGACATGAAATCAGCAAGACTGCAAAGAATCTTGCATATGCGAGTATGATAGTGGGCATGACCCCTGGTTCTTAGTACTTGAAGTAAATAACAAAGCTGAACAAAATGTATTTCTTGCTAAAGTCATAAGTTCATACTGATTTTTTCCTTGAGAAGGGCATAATTTTATGTAATTTCGCTCCAACTGGTTACTGATTTCCACTCACAGTTTTCATCTAGATGATCAGTACACTATAAATATCAGGGAATGTTCGTAACAGAGGCTGGTAGAGCAATCAAACTATAGAAAAACAAGTAGAGTGTGAGGCTGTTTCACTATGTATCCATGCATGCCCCTGAAGAAAAGCCTAGGGACTTCCCCAGTGGCCCAGTGGCTAAGACTCATGCAGGGGGCCTGGGTTTGATCCCAGGTCAGGAAACTAGATCCCACATGCCACAACTAAGACCTGGTGCAGCCAATAAGTAAGTAAAAATAAATAAATAAAATAAAATTTAAGAGAGAAAAGCCTGAAAGGGTCATCTCTAAAGTTGATTTATCCTATTCATTATGCTTTTAGTTCAGTTCAGTCACTCAGTCGTGCCTGACTCTTTGCGACCCCATGGACTGCAGCACGCCAGGCCTCCCTGTCCATTACCAGCTCCCGGAGTTCACCCAAACTCCTGTCCATTGAGTTGGTGATGCCATCCAACCATCTCATCCTCTGTCGCCCCTTCTCATGCTTTTACATTTTTTCTATTATCCAACTTTTGTTTTTTAAGCATATTTTATTTTGTAATGAGAATGCAAAAATACTATTTTTTTCTAAATAGCAAAAGAAACATTTCCAGCCAGAAATAGCTCTATGTATTTTTCATCAAGCACGCAAAATCTTGTATACACAGCATATTCATGAAATCTCAGAAATTGCTTACTCTTTATAACTAGGTGATATTTTGCTTTTTGTGTCCATGCATTCCCTTTAGAAGGAGGAAGATTCTAGATAATCTTATTGCATCATACTTCTGCTTCCCTGCATTGCTGTCTAGGTGGGAGCAGGGAGGTGGGGGGGATGGGGCAGAAATTAACAGCAATGAGACTTGTCACTTGCGTTCTATTCATGACCTCTCCTCTGCGAGCCTTATAGGTGGGAGGCAGCAAAGAGGAGATGCAATTCCAGGGGAATACGGGCTCATAGATCTTTCAGAACAATGTCAAAGAGAAAAGCTGTCTCATGATTGCTGTACCAAGTGATGCTTTTAACGGCTTTAGAGTCGTCATCGTGAGATCAGTGAATCCAAAAGTGAGGAACAGGACTGTGTTCGGAGTGTCTTCAAGACAACAGGGAGTCTATTGTCAGGTCTCCTTTGGCCACATTAATACCTCTGTCATAAAAGCGTGGGATCATGAGCCCGTTGGGGTGATGTAAATCAACAGTAAACCGTGTACCTCTTTGCTGGTGTAAGGGATAGAGCTATGAGTGCTCACTTATAAGGGGACGATCACCTCTGGATTTTAGGGAGGCCTTTCTGGCTGCATGCACATCTTGAAACCTCTCTTGAGTGGTGGCAGTCGCAACATTTTCACGTAGTCGGCCATTTCTTCCATAATTTCATTTACATTCAACTTAAATTTCACTTTCAGCCTCTTCATTGTTTTCTTTGTTGGCCGGTTCTCTACTTTGACTCTCCAGTTTCATTATAAAATGTCACATGGATGCATCATGGAGAGAAAGGAGGCGACGCCTGAGCTGTTTTGCTATCTGCGCATGAACTGAATAATCTTGTGAACATTCACTGTCAGACTTTGAAAGAACTTACATGATTGGTCATGGATCATAATGTACATCTGTGATTCATGTAGTGATTGTGGACTGAAAAACTAGCAGTGAAGTTCACACTCCTGTGAGTACCCACAGTTACTATAGTGTAGTTCAGATACACCTTGTTTTATTGCACTTCTCTCTATAATGCTTTCCAGATAACCGTGCTTCTTATAAATTGAGTTTGTATTGTCAGATGATGTTTAGCGTTTTTTAGCAATACATTATTTTTTAATTTAGGTAAGTACAGTTCCTTTAGATGTGATGCTATTGCTCTGCTATAGTGTCAACATAACTTTTATGTACACTGGGAAGCCAAAAATCCATGTGACCCACTTTAATACAATATTCCTTTATTGTGCCAGTCTGGTATCGGACCTGTGGTATCTCCCACCTATTCCTGTAACTGAAAATTAAGTTCTGTTATCAAGATGGTGAAGTTATTAACTGCTGCTGCTGCTAAGTCACTTCAGTCGTGTCCAACTCTGTGCTACCCGATAGACAGCAGTCCACCAGTCTCCTCTGTCTCTGGGATTCTCCAGGCAAGAATACTGGAGTGGGTTGCCATTTCCTTCTCTGAAGTAATTAATTAAATCATGGTAAACGAAATCTACACATGTCAGAACCATGCAAAATAAGGCTGTGTATACGTGTGTGTTTAGTATTATTCACTTTGTAGCTTCAGCACACCATACCACAGAGTTGGTGCCTTGTGACACCTGGGTTAGTGTGTTTTAAGATAAATACTATTCATTTTATCTCTCTTGGCCCATTTTTTCCAATGCGGCTTTTTGTATAATAGTGTATTCTGGGTTCTGGTGAAAAGTTTTGACCCATCATAGCTGACAGATATGTGCAGGTGGTCATGCACAGAAGCAAAAATGAAATTTCAATCTGGTTGTTACCAAAAAAGATTTCCCAAGGGTTCGGGAGTACTGGAAGAGGCAACAGAATAATGAGAAGCAGCCAGGGGTTGACTGGAGCTCTCTGACATTTTGAGGAAAACCCTACGCATCACTGCAGCCTGAGGGCAGCTTGGCTGAAAGAAACTGGCCAGAGGCATGTTCTGACTTTGGAGGACTTGGAAAGGAAGGAAGCACTGTTAATAATATACAGATACTGGGAGACAATTCCCCATGGGAATTGTGCTATGATGGTCCTATATAATGCTCATTTGGTACTCCCATTTCCAGATATTAAATGGGACTAGGGAAGGAAAAGAATTTAGAATAGCTTTTGAAGAGAGATTTTAATGTTCTTTGTAAATTCAACAAGGATCAGTATCTTTTTTTTTTTTTTTTGTATTTTTTTTTTATTAGTTGGAGGCTAATTACTTCACAACATTTCAGTGGGTTTTATCATACATTGACATGAATCAGCCATGGAGTTGTATCTTTGTTAAGATAGTAGACTCAGGGAATTCCCTGAAGGTCCAGTGGTTCGTACTCGTAGCTTTTACTGCCTTGGCCCTGGGTTCATTCCCCGGTTGGGGAACTAAGATCCTCGCAAGTTGCAAGGCACAGGCAAGGAGGGAAACAAAACAAAACAAAACAGATCCAGTGTTAGTAAGAGTGTATAGAGCAGAAATAGCTTTATTTGGAATGTGCAGTACTTAGGTTTAACTCATGGTCCTGACATTTCTAGCCATCGTTTGGCCATTCATTTATTCATTAGGTATTCATTAATTTTTGCCAAGTTGTGTTTTGTTTTGTTTTGTTTTTTACCATGGCCTATTGTGTGCCAGGCACCATACCAGACTTTATGCCATCAGGGTCAAATCACTTGACTTCTTCAAGTTTCTCGCCTGTGAAATTCTTAGACTTCTGAAATCTATTTAAACCGAACCCCACCCCATACACACCTCATTCAAAAGGCAGCTCTGTAGTATGAAAACACCTATTTTTCTCCTGTTTCTCTTCGAAAGCCAGGAATAAGTATAACATAATTTTACAGAAGGAATGAAAATATAATTTCAGTGACCAAGTTCACAGTGGAGGAGGGAGTAAAGTATTTTTCAGTTTATCTTCAGCTTCTGTCATCACCCCACCAAGTACAGAAATAATGAATGCAATAATTCACCTTTATTTAGGATGCCAATTAGAGGGTAGACTCGTCGTGGGAAAAGCCCTCTGGTCCACTCCTCTCCCTTCACATGGGGCTGTAGCTAAATGATTTCGTATGCCTGTTTGTGCACGTGTGTGTGCACGCCTAGAAAAGAAAAGCCCACTTCTTTGTTCATTATTCATCTCAATGTTTACTGTCAAGATGGGTTTTCCAATTTTACATTGTTTCTCCTAAATTGAATCTCTTATGTAGAGTTTAGAGCTGGTCTGTCTGCTAGGAAATAGCTGTATAATAAAACAACCATATAATAGTGCTACAATTCACCCAGTTATTCATTCCTTCCCTCCCTCAACAGAAGACCTAAAATGCATCATTATTTGTGGGTTTCAGTTAAATTCAGAGGAGAGTTATTGAGTGGCTGCTGGATACAAGTTCTAGGCTGAGACGATTGTGATGGGTAAGAAACCATCTCCTCTCAAGGACCTTGCAATCTGGAGAGAGAGACAGATGGATAAATACGTTGAAAATGTTTGGTGTAATCTCTAACAGAATGTCCTTGGGACTGTAGAAGTGGACAGGGCTACAGAGTTCTGACTTGGAGGCTGGGGTTTATAAGTCAGGGAAAGGGTTTCAGTGGTGATTCTATTTAAAGAAGGTATATAAAGAATGAATAAGCAGAACAGGCCAAGGGAGCAAAATTGTGGATGGAGAAAAGTGTGTTCCAGCCAGCAAATTCTTTTTCTTCTTCTTTTCTTTTTTGAAAGATTTGTTTTTCTCCTCCTTAGTTCCCTCTGCTAGCTCCTCTCTTGGTTTTTAACCATTTCTAAATTGTGTCTTAAGGATCTAATCCAAATAATGGGTCAACTCTCCACCCCACCAGCCCCACCCCCATGTCACACCACTGTGTGAACAACACATCTTTTCTCCTGAACACATTAGCATCTGGCTCCAATCCGAAGTCCTGCTTGCAGCTCTAATGTAGGTCTGGGGCTTTCCCATGCTACTTGAAACCCGTATTGATTGCTTCAGCTCTAAACACAAGGCTCAAAGGGTCATGCTGGTTGTCTTAGGTGAGGAACAAAAAATAAAACCAAGCTAAATGAAATGAAGAGGTAGGTATAGAATCAACAAACCCAGGAGTCTTCAGTGCCTGCTATCAGGCATTATCAAATCAAGAAGCTTTCTTTGCTGGGAAGGTCAGGGGGCAGGCAAATGAAGATGAGCTTGCTCGGAGACAAGATGTAATCCTGCGTTAGAGCAAGTTGTGGTGCTTAGTATAAATCACACTGTTTGCTTATCGTTGGCATTATTTATCTTT
This sequence comes from Cervus canadensis, assembly GCF_019320065.1. NCBI lineage: Eukaryota > Metazoa > Chordata > Mammalia > Artiodactyla > Cervidae > Cervus > Cervus canadensis. The sequence goes on from NC_057391.1 coordinate 84,732,702, forward strand.
AATCTCTGGCAAATGGAAACTGGCTGGGAGCACATGAGGGCACAAGATACTCCCTTGCGTGCTTATGTGCCAGAGGATGTACACAGAGAGTTAACCTCTGACCTCCCAGTGTAATCAGCGGGGTAGCATTTAGAGTGACCATATACAGTTTATCTCCAAACTAGGACACCATACGGGGTAAAAGAGGATGCTGTTAATAATCATACTGGCCTAACAGTGGGACACCCGTAAAACAGAAACTCTTAAGGCATATATGATCATCTTGCCATTTGTTCTGCCGGAAGGGAAATTTCCAAGGAGAAATACAAATGATACTTGGATCATGGCCCTGAAAGTAGGTTAAGACTTCAGAGAATCAGTCACTGAGTCAGTCTATAAGTTTGTACATTTGGGAAAACTTTCAGCAATCATTCTCTAAAGTTTTTAGTGAGATACATGAGCTGGCTATGCTTTTCATGCTTAGTACACCCCCATAGGAATATGAGTTATATGCAATGCCTAAAAAGTGACTGCGATGATTTTATTCAAGAAAACATTGCAACTCAGGCTAAAGCATATATATACAAGGACAATTTAAAATTGTATATTAAGGTTAAGTACTTAATCTGTCACAGTCAAAGCCTTACTTGGCACACTCTTCCCCATATCTTCCTCTGGCTGCCTTTTTCCTCTTGTAGATCTTATCTCATCTCAATGTAGCTGTTTTTACACTATTTTCTCAGCACTTATCAGTATAAAAAAATTGTCTTGCTTATTTACCGGTGAATTCATTGTATACTTTTCCAACTTGGATGTAAGCAAATTGAGGACAGTGAAAGTGAAAGTGAAAGTGTTAGTCACTCAGTCATGTCTGACTCTTTGCAATCTCAAGGACTCAAAAAGTCCAGATTCACAGCCCATCAGGTTCCTCTGTCCATGGAATTCTCTAGGCAGGAATACTGGTGTGGGTTGCCCTTTCCTTCTCCAGGGAATCTTGACCCAGGGATCGAAGATGGGTCTCCTGCATTGTAGGTTGATTCTTTACTGTCTGAGTGACCAGGGAAGACCCAGCACTTTAGTGATATTGCAGATATTCAAATTTATGCTTTTCAGATGGACTGATAGAAAAAAGACCGTATTTTTGTCTTTATCGAACATCTTTTCTAGCAGTCATTCCCCTCTTTCATGATTTTTGTTAACATGATAGGCATCTTCTTAGCATCTCCAGTTCCTGCCCTCCCCACTTCACTAGCAGATTGATGCTGCATAATCCCCATATGGTTAAACTTGGACTCATTGCATAAACTCCTTGACTATGGACTCTGCCACATCTTGCAACCAGATCCTCATCAGCGTCCCTTTTCCTATGCTTGACTTTTATGTTCTTTATTCTTAGCCATCTCCTGAATTAACCTCAGTATAGTACCATGCTATATGATGTTAATCTAGTCATGTGAATCAATAATTTTTCAATTTCCTTTTGTCCATCTCCTATTGAAGATTGTCAACTGCAAGCCAGCACTTTTATGCACTGCTTGATTTATACTTTGTCATTCAGATTTTTTCTTATTGTCAAATGAATGGTTTCATATACTTGTGCAACCACTTTCATTAAAAACATGTGTTGTACTTTTGTTTTTATTGTTAACATAACCCTTCTTTCAATTATTTTATTCACTACTTTTGCATTGATTGGATGTCATAGCATTCAAAATATCCATTCAAGTACTTAAAAAAAAAGGGAACACTTCCTATATCTGCACTGCATAAAAGCCACTAGCCACATGTGGCTGCTAAGTACTTGAAGTGTGGTTCCTGTAACTGAAGAACTGGATTTTTCATGCAGTCTAATTTTAATTAATTAAATTTGACTATAAAAACCAGTGTTCAGTTCAGTCATTAGAAGGTGTTTAAGTATGTATGTAACAACTTGGACATGTGAATCTGCTTTTATAGTTGTAAATTTTATGGAATTCCTATGCAGATCATCTATTTCTACTAAAAATTGTTTCTGAAATAAGTTGTGCTGTAGGCATAAAATATACATTGGAATTTGAAGACTTAATATTAAAAGTAGAATCCAAAATATCTCATTAATATTTTAAATTTTTTATTATATCTTAAAATGATAGTATTTTGGCGTTGGGGTTAAATAAGATATACTGTTAAATTTCTTTTTCTAATTTTTCTTATTACTTTTAAATGTGGCTACTAGAAAATTAAAAAGTATGTATTTGCTTTGCATTGTATTTCCATCAGATGACTCTAGCCTACGCTTTTTATTGTGTTAGGCCAGGTAATTGAAGTTGGTTTTGTTTGGTATATATCATGTTAATAATACTCAAAACAAAACAAAAAGCCAGCAGTTGCTAAGAGTCAGAGGTTGGGTTCCCCAGGGCAGAGTCTGAGCTGGAGTTTAGTGTGCTGCAGGGTTTATAGGAGATCCCGGGGGCTGCCACTATGGAAGGGAGGGGGCAGAAGTAGAACTGTGCAGTCAGAGTTGCTGAGAGTTGATTCACACCCAGCAACAGCCTCATGTGGATGGCGCCACCGACTCGACGGACATGGGTTTGGGTGGACTCCGGGAGTTGGTGATGGACAGGGAGGCCTGGCATGCTGTGGTTCAGGGGTTGCAAAGAGTTGGACATGACTGAGCAACTGAACTGAACTGAACTGACCCCAGGAAGAGCTCTGGAACTAAACTGGCTTTCAGATTATCCTGTTATTGATGGCCAGGCCTTTATACTTGTGCACCAGTAAGTCACTGATTCATCCTGGGAAGAGCATGATATTGGATAAGGTGATCTCTGTACCTGAGGCTAACCCTGAAGGGACTGACAACTCAAGGCCCTCTGTAGATAGCACTCACAGCAAGTTGGACAACGTGTCCTTAGTTGCACAGAGATCTTGGCAGTACATCACAGTGTCCATCATATTGACAGTTTTATTAAAAATTTCACGTTAAAAATCTTGATGATTGTCTTTTTAAAATTATATGTAATATGTGTGTGTGTTAGGTGCCCAGTCATGTCCGACTCTTTGTGACCCCATGGACTGTAGCCCACAAGGCTCCTCTGTCCATGGAATTCTCTAGGCAAGAATACTGGAGTGGGTTGCCATATGTATTGACTAACACCAATTCATTGCTGCTGTTCAGTCGCCATGTTGTGTCCAACTCTTTGTGACCCCATGAACTGCAGCAGGCCAGGCTTCCCTGTCCTTCACTCCTTCCCAGAGTTTGCTCAAACTCATGTCCATTGAGTCAGTGATGTCATCCAACCATCTCATCTTCTGCTGCCCCCTTCTCCTCCTGTCCTCAATCTTTCCCAGCATCAGGATCTTTTCACAATGAGTTGGCTCTTCGCATCAGGTGACCAAAGTATTGAAGCTTCAGCTTCAGCATCAGTCCTTCCAATGAGTATGCAGGGTTGATTTTCTTTAAGATGAACTGGATTGACCTCTTTGCTGTCCAAAAGACTCTCAAGAGTCTTCTCCAGCATCACAGTCTAAAAGCACCAATTCTTCAGCATTCAGCCTTCTTTAGGCTCCAACTTTCACATTCATAATGATTACTGGAAAAACCATAGCTTTCGCTATACAGACTTTTGTCAGTAAATTGATGTCTCTGCTTTTTAATATGCTGTCTAGGTTTGTCATAGCTTTCCTTCCAAGGAGCAAGTGTCTTTTAATTTCGTGGCTGCAGTCTCTATCAGCAGTGATTTTGGAGCCCAAGAAAATAAAATCTGTCATGGTTTCCAATTTCTTCCCTTATATTTGCTGTGAAGAGATGGGACCAGATGCCATGATCTTAGTTTTTTGAATGTTGAGTTTTAACCAGCTTTTTCACACTCCTCTTTCACCTTCATCAAGAGGCTCTTTGCTTTCTACCATTAGAGTGGTATCTGCATATCTGAGGTTGTTGATATTTCTCCCAGCAGTCTTGATTCCAGCTTGTGATTCACCCAGCCCAGCATTTCACATGATATACTCTGTATATAAGTTAAATAAGCAGGGTGACAATGTACAGCCTCGACACACTCCTTTCCCAATTTTGAACCGGTCCATTGTTCCATGTCCAGTTCTAACTGTTGCTTCTTGCTTCTTGACCTGCAGGCAGGTTTCCCAGGAGACAGGTAAGGTGGTCTGGCATTCCCACCTTGTTAAGAATTTTCCAGTTTATTGTGATACACACAGTCAAAGACTTTACACAGTTAATGAAGCAGACATTTTTCTGGAATTTGCTTGCTTTCTCTGTGATCCAACAAATGTTGGCAATTTGATCTCTGTTTCTTCTGTCTTTTCTATATCCGATTTGTACTCCTAGGAGTTCACAGTTCACAATCTGCTGAAACCTAGCTTGAAGGGTATTTGAGCATGACTTTGCTAGCATGTGAAATGAGTGCAATTGTATGGTAGTTTGAACATTACTTAGCATTGCCTTTCTTTGGGATTGGAATGAAAGCTGCCTTTTCCAGTCCTGTGGCCACTGCTGAGTTTTCCAAATTTGCTGATGTATTGAGTGTTGCACTTTAACAGCACCATCATTTAGGATTTTAAATAGCTCAGCTGGAATTCCATCACTTCCACTAGCTTTGTAATAATCCTTCCTGAGACCCACTTGACTTCACACTCCAGGATATCTGGCTGTAGGTGAGTGATCACACCATCATTATTATCCAGGTAATTAAAACCTTTTTGTGCAGTTCTGTGCATTCTTGCCCCTCTTCTTAATCTCTTCTGCTTCTGTTAGATCCTTACCATTTCTGTCCTTTATCATGCCCATCTTTGCATGAAACGTTCCCTTACCGTCTCCACTTTTCTTCAAGAGATCTCTAGTCTTTCCCATTGTATTCTTTTTCTCAATTTCTTTGCATTGTTCAGTTAAGAAAGCTTTCTTATCTCTCCTTGCTATTCTCTGGAACTCTGCATTCAGATGGGTATATCTTTCCTTTTCTCCTTTGCCTTTTGCTTCTCTTCTTTTCTCAGCTATTTGTTCAGCCTCCTCAGACAACCACTTTGTCTTTTTGGATTTCTTTTTCTTTAGGATTGTTTTGGTCACCACCTCCTGTACCAAGTTATGAACCTCTTCAGGCACTCTATCAGATCTAATCCCTTAAATCTATTTGCCACTTACACTGCATACTCATAAGTTATTTGATTAAGATCACAGGTGCATAACCTATTAGTTTTCCCTACTTTCTTCAGTGTAAGCCTGGATTTTGCATAAAGGAGCTCATGATCTGAGCCACAGTCAGCTCCATGTCTTCTTTTTCTGACTGTATATATACAGCTTCTCCACCTTTGGCTGCAAAGAATATAATCAGCCTGATTTTAGTATTGGCCATTTGGTGATGTCCGTGTGTGGAGTTGTCTCTTGTGTTGTTGGAAGAGGGCATTTCCTATGACCAGTGTGTTCTGTTGCCAAAACTCTGTTAGCCTTTGCCCTGCTTCATTCTGAGCTCCAAGGCCAGACTTGCCTGTTACTCCAGGTATCTCTTGACTTCCTACTTTTGCATTCTAACCCTCTGTGATGAAAAGGACATTTTTCCCCCCTTTGGTGTTAGTTCTAGAAGGTCTTGTAGAACCATTCTTCATAGAACCATTCAACTTCAGCTTCTTCGGCATCAGTGGTTGGGGCATAGACTTAGATTTCTGTGATGTTAAATGGTTTGCCTTGGAAATGAACCAAGATCATACTGTTGGTTTTGAGATTGCACCCAAGTATTGCATTTTGGACTCTTCTGTTGACTGTGAGGGCTACTCCATTTCTTCTAAGGGATTCTTGCCCACATTGGTAGATATAATTGTTATCTGAATTAAATTTGCCCACTCCCACCCATTTTTAGTTCACTGATTCCTAAGATATTGATGTTTACTCTTCCCATCTCCTGCCATTTACCTTGATTCATGAACCTAACAATCCAGATTCCAATGCAATATTGTTCTTTACAGCATAACACCAATTCATCTCTGAAACTAAGTCTGTCTTCTTAGGCCGTGGCATGAATTGTGTGTTTCTCATTGATACTGTCTCTTCCTCTTGACTTATCTCTGTCTTAGCTCTTGATTCATTACTGCCTGGCCCCTCTAGATGTTTGTGTTGGTTTATAAGCTCAGAGCAGACTGACAAGAAAAGGAACTTTTGTATTTGTCTAAATCTCATCACTACTTGTTAACTCCTTGAAGACTTGAAGATAGGGACTATATATATACATATAATTTATATATATAACTATATATATATATAATTTCCCCAAAGCCTTGTTATAAGATTGGTTTGAGACTTTTCAAATATATCAAGAGGTTTTCCAAATAAGGTATCTACTGAAAGAATAAAAATATGTATGACACCAGTAGTATCCATATTTTTTATCCCCATCCTCAGTGAAAGCATGTGTACCATAACATCCTGGTCACCTTTCAGCAGTAAAGAAATAGAAAATGGAAGTCTTTACTGGAAATTTGGGTATAAATTCAATTGTGTTGCATATTTTTGACATTAAAAAGGATTTAATGAATTGACTGTCAGTGCTAGCCATGGAGGATTTGAGAGAATATCTGAATGGAATGGGGATGAGTGCATACTGTCAGCAAACCTAAAAGGTCGGCTCTGTATTTGCTATGATGAGAAAATGGGGAAAAGGTCAGAAAGACTTTTAAAAAATATTATTCCTGCCTCTTTCCCCAATTCTTTATACTGCTATGTAATTTTATGGAATATGAGTCTCAATTAGAAAATTTTAAAGAAGATAAAAAAAAAAAATGGGAAAAAATCTGTCTTCTAAATATATCCTCTGTTCTTCAGGCAGCAATTTAATTTCAGTTAAAAGGAAGAACAAAGCCCTACCAGTGTTTGGAAGGAGGCTAGCTAGGTCCTTCAGTGGAGCTCTTTTTAGAAATGGACCATCAGGGCAGATGCAGTGTTACATAATGCCTTCCTCCTCATTCCCGCAGAGAAATTGCAGCTGCTTTGAGGCTTTAGAGAGGGAGCAGTAGCTTGAATTCTGTGCTGCTTGTGCGTAGAAAATTCCGGGCAATTTATCATTTTCCCCCATTTTCAAATGATCTTTTCGAAGGAGATATAAAGGAATCATCATCATTTTAGAGATAATTAAACTGGGTTTCGGGGAGGCTTCTTGTCTTTGCTTCAAGTTACCCATTAGCAGAAATGAGAACAAACACTGGCTTTCTCTTCCTCAGACTTGCCCTCTGTTCTGGCTTCTCTTGGACTGCCGATGCCTTCGCAGACATTTTGTGTATAGGATAGATTTGGTGTTTCATCTATTTCACGGTCGTTTGTGGAATCCCTGCCTTGCCCTGCTGCCCAGGGTTAGAGCTGGTTTTCACATGTTTCCTTCAGAATGCCTAGTGGATAGTTTCTGTTGCTCAGGCTAAATCACCACTGATAATTCGCTTCATCTTGCATTTGTGCCAGCGATTGAGACCAGGTAGAAATGGGTATGAGTAGTGCATGGTATGGAATGAGACACGTCTTGGGGAAGATGTTTCAGCTCTGGGGGAGTTTAGAACAGATTTGTTCCTGATCACGGTTAACCAAAGATTTACTTTTTTCACTGTGTGGTATAGTGTATATATATAGCCCTATGAAAGCGTAAACAACTTAGGAAAAAGAAATGTGACTTTTAGTCTTACCTCTAGTACTTTTTTGACTTTGGAAATGTCACAAAATCCCTCCTTCCCCTGGTTTCTCTGTTTGTCTCTGTCTGTCTGTCTGTCTGTCTGTCTGTCTGTCTCTCTCTATATATATGATAAGAATAGTAATTACTTTGATAAATCCTATTGATTTCCTCCAGGGAGATTTGAAAGGTAAAAAGTCATACAAATTAAGAAAGACAGCAGAATATAAATGACAACTCGTATTATTATCCTTGTGTCCTAAGGTAACTTTCAGGCTTACTTTGATGTGAATGTCCAGATCTCTGAAATATAGGAGTAACACAGAGGACTAAGAGATGTGTTTTCTGGCAATCCACATTATCCCCTTTCCTCCTGTAAAAAAGAAACTTTAAAAAAATAATTTACTTCTTTATTTGGCTTCTCCAAGTCTTAGCTGAAGCACACAGGATCTTTAGCTGAGCCACACAGGATCTTCGATTTTCACTGTATCATGTGGGATGTTTTAGTTGCAGCACGTGGGGTCTAGTTCCCCTACCAGAGATCAAACCTGGGCCCCGTACATTGGGAGCTCAGAGTTTTAGCGACTGTACCTCCAGGGAAGTCCCAAAGAAACCTTTTTCTTTTAATATTAAGAAAACAGTTGGTGACTCTGCATTTGATTTATAAGCCAAATAAGTGGTTGTTAAATTCAAGGAGCACAGATCTAAGTAAACATTAGGTCTCCAAGCTGAAACTCCAGTCCTTTGGCCACCTGATGCAAAGACCGACTCATTGGAAAAGACCCTGATGCTGGGAAGGATTGAAAGTGGGAACGTGAAATGGTTGGATGGCATCACTGACTCGGTGGACATGAGTTTGAGCAAGCTCTGGGAGCTGGTGATGGACAGGGAGGCCTAGCGTGCTGCAGTCCCTGGGGTCGCAGAATCAGACATGACTGAGCAACTAAACTGAACTGAACTGATCCTTTGAGAGATACTTTAATTGTACAGGTGGCCTACATAAATTATTTAGTTTCTATGAAATATTTTAGAGATGAGAAAGCAGAGATTCAGTGAAGTCAAACCAGTTCTCCAAGATCACACGACTCATTGTTGACGGAGTCTTGATATGAAGCCGGAGCTGTATTGAGAGTTAGAGCTATTTCCACCTGGCGGTACTGCCCTGCCTCCTTATATACAGCATCACCACCACCACAGTGACTACCGCTGCTACTTCTCCTCATCCTCTTCTTTTCCTCCCTTTATCATGTACTATCTGTTTGTCTTTGTCTTTTTTTCCTCCAAGGATACATTCACCAACTCCCGTCTGGAGTTGAATTTATAGCCACAGGGCAGGATAAAAGTCTTTGTTTCCAAGCCAATGAGCTGAGTTTCCAGAGGCATAAATTCTAGGAATTAGTAATATCCCATATAGAATCACTGAAGGATGGTGTCCGAGGTTATTTCACTGGCCTCTGTGATACTCCCTAAAGGTGTAATTCATTCCACAGTCCCTGGACACATGTATTCATACTGTTTGGAACACACTGTTCTTGCCTTTCCCAGAAACCTTCAACCAAATAGGTCCAGACTTGGATCAAGGTCGTCAGTCCACATCTAAAGTGTCTTCTGCAGACATGTTGCTGCTAAACTAGAAATAGACTGAGGTATTTTGTGTTTTTTTTTTTTCCCTCTCTCTCTTTAATGACCAACATTGTAAGGACTCAAAATGAATAAGTGATGGAGTTTGTTCTTCTTCTGGATTCCTCAGATTCCCGTGGTAGTTTGCACATTGGAAGGGGAACCCCATTAGGAGAAACTGAATGGATTAAGAGATAATAGGATTTGGAAAATGGAACTCAGTGAATCACAGATAAATCTATTACCTTCACAGTTGTTACAGTTGCTGAGTCCAGGCTTGCTCCTTTCACCATGGGGCCAAGATGCTTACAGCTTCACAGAGTGCTTAGTAAGAGCAGATGAAAAGAGAAAATAAGCTTCGTAAATACAAACTTTAGACTTAATACAGTCGCCCCTCCTTATCTGTGGAGGTGTGGCTCAGTTCAGTCGCTCAGTCAAGTCCGACTCTTTGCGACCCCATGGAGTGCAGCACGCCAGGCTCCCCTGTCCAGCACCAATTCCCGGAGTTTACTCAAACTTATGTCCACTGAGTTGGTGATGCCATCCAACCATCTCATCCTCTGTTATCCCCTTCTCCTCCTGCCTTTGATCTTTCCCAGCAGCAGGGCCTTTTCCAATGAGCCAGTTCTTCGCATCTGGTGGCCAGGACTTCAAAGAATACCAAAATCCACAGATGCTCAAGTCTTTATATAAGGTGATGTAGTATTTGCGTATAACCTATGCACATCCTCCTGTGTACTTTAAATCATCTCTAGTTCTAATACCTAATTCAATATAAATGCTATGTAGATACCTGCTGGTGTGCATCAACTGAAATTTTACTTTTTGGAACTTCCTGGAATTAAAAAAAAATACTTTTGATCCATGGTTGTTGGTTTTTTTAATTAATTGTTATTGGAGTACAGTTGCTTTATAGTGATGTGTTCATTACTTCTGTGCAGCAAAGTGAATCAATTATATGCCTGCATATACCCCCTCTCTTTAGGATTTCTTTCCCATTTAGGTTACTGCAGAGCACTGAGTAGATTCCCCTGTGCTACACAGTAGCTTCTCATGGGTTATCTGTTTTATACATAGCATCAATAGTGACCCATGGTTGTTTGAATCCCTGCATGTGAAACCCTCAGCAGAGGTCTGACTACACTGTCTTCTCCAGGGACTGTCCATGCTTACTTAGCCAAATTTCAAACAGGAAATTTATTTCCAGCTGAAGTTGATTGACAAAATCCTAGGATGTTAAAGTATACAGGGAAAGTATAAAGAAATTCTTAGGATAGAAAGGCACAAATGAAGACTGTAAAACACAAACCAAAGCGTTCAAAACATCTGTAGAGTCCTGCTCCCCCAGTTTGAGCACTAATACTGTTGGTAAAATACCAGCAATTAGGATATAGAAAAAAATCTCAGAGATCCCAGGAGCCATCCGAGAACCACAGAATAACTACATGCTAGGACACTGAGGCAAGGCCATGTTCTCATCGTACTCCTTAAGTTGCATTTACCCCTTGGGGCCATGTAGGGACTGTGTAGGTGGAAAAGATTCTCCCAACCCAGTGAGAAGTAAGTCTCTTTTGCTCTGTATGTCCTGGGTTCTACATGCTGCCTGGCTGGAGAGGAAAGTCTGACCTTGGAGCTCTCAGGCGTTTGCTACTCTCAATAGGTAGATCTTCAATTAGGTCCCAGCTTGTCTCCATCTGTTATTTCTGGAATATTCTGGCCTTCATCTGGAGGAAGGTGACAGGAAAGTGTTCTGTCCCTGCAGAAAGCTTGCTTGTCATCAGAGCAACTGTGTACTGTCGAAGCAACAACTGCCTACATACCTCGCTCTGCCTCTTGAAAGCTAACATTTTGGTGTGAATCAATTATGAAAAGTGATGCACACCACCCCTACACATATACACTCCACCTGAAAACCCGAGACATAACACGAATGTCTAGAGTTGTGAACACTCATACAGAGCACTTCAACTAATGTTAAATCTCAGCCACTTGTGAAGAGTGAGTAATAACAGAAATTTGGGGTTATATAAACTGGTTCTAATAAAATAATTCAGATTTCTATGGTACTTTACCATTTTATAATAATGCTTTCACATTTATTTTCTCCTGTCCCTCTGCAAAGACCTTCTAAGATACTTATTACCGATTTCTTAGACAAAGAAAGCCAGGCTCAGTGGTTTTGCCCAGGGTGTCATAGCCTGCTTTCCCTTTTTTGATGTAAATATTTTCCCTCTGGTACCATGGTATAGACCAGGAGAAGGTAATACCTGGAGTTCCTAAAAGAATTAGTTCAAAAAGGGACCATGGAAATGCTTCCCTTGGAAATTCACTTTGGCATTTTGCTGTCATTGGAGGCCAGTCTGTCTCGTGGCCTGTTTTGCGCCAGGAAAACATCCTTTGGCTCATTGCATGGAAAGCAGTGAGGTAGCATTTCTCAGAAGCTAAGTTCTTTGCTAAACACTTAAAAAACCTAGAAAATATTAATAATTCTTTTAGAGGTTTTCTTTTAAATAAAAATGTATCTGGATAAAACATAGGAAAAGAATCAAGCTGCGACATATTGCATTGCTTTCTAAGTATCATGACTCTTATATTCCCAAAGTTACTAGGGTTATTGAAAACATAAGATGCTCTGAAGTAGAATGGTTCTTGGACAAAGTGTGAGACTTTGTAGGCTAATCAGGTCATTGCCTAGTTGAGATTTATAGGACCAAGATCCTATCAAAGTTGTAAATTATCAGTGTTGGACAGAAAGTGAATAACTGTGTATCATGTTAAAATCACCAGGGAACTTAAGAAGGCAGGAGGTAGTGATTGATATTAAAACTTGACTGAAACATCGGAACAAGAATAGTCCTAGATATATGACTATGGATTGAAATAAGAAGCAAAAATGATATTCCAAAACTGCAACTCAAGTTCAAAACACTACTTTTTTTTTGTCTTTCATAAAATAGTGTGCAAGGTTGGTGAGAATGAACAAAGCCATTGAATTGGCCCCAAAGCAGGAAAAAATATGATCAGTGCTCTAGGGAGTGAATTTCCATAGGAGAGGGCAAGGGATAGTGAGGGATGACTTAATGGTAACTTTGCAGGTAAAGTACCATCCTTCTCAAAGCCATTTATAACCGTGCGGTTTCTTATTTCTTTCCAACTTTCGGAGCTGATGGCTCTGTGATTGTTTCCTAAATTGCACCTTCAAATGAGAAATGACATAATTAAGGTGAAAACACTAATGAATTCTAAGATAACTGTCCAGTAACCTTTCCATATGGATGTAGTTTGAGTGGTGAATGTGTAACCGCAGATCTCCATGGGTGGTGTCACATAATGAATTTCATAAATAAACAAACAACTTAGTATCATTTGGCTTTTTGAAGAAGTACTTTCTTAGCTCAGTTGGTAAAGAATCCGCCTGCAATGCAGGAGACCCCGGTTCGATCCCTGGGTTGGGAAGATCCCCTGGAGAAGGGAAAGCATACCCACTCCAGTATTCTGGCCTGGAGAATCCCATGGACTGTATAGTCCAGGAGGTTGCAAAGAGTTAGACATGAATGAGCGACTTTCACGTTCACTTTCTCTGTCTTATCTCAGAATGCTTTAGGAGTTCCTTTGGTTAGTCAGTCAGTGGAGACCTGGATATATAGGCCTGTCTGTAGGCATGTGTCCTGCCATGTGACCTAATTAATGTATTCTGTTGTAAGGAAAGGAAGACAGATCCTAGTAAATAACACATCCATATTCCAGGCATGGGTTTTATAGATTCACTTTATAAATCAATTAAATTTATAAGTGAAATTTTATTCTCATGTCATGTTGAGTATATTGAAAAAAAAGGTTCCAGTGTTATATCTGTTCTGTAAGTTCACACATATAAATGAATATATAGAAAATCTCTGGTAGTACCAATGGGTCATTTTCGCCCCCTTTGAGCTATATGAATTCTACTTTTGTTTCAAAATGTACTATCTTCACAGTATTTTTAAAAGTTTTTAATTGATGATTGAATTTCAGAGCATTTCCAATGGTGGTGGTGGTAGTGGTTTAGTCGCTAAGTCGTGTCAGACTTTGCCACCCCAAGAACTGTAGCCCGCCAGGCTCCTCTGTCCACGGGATTCCCCAGGCACAAATGCTGGAGTGGGCTGTCATTTCCTTCTCCAAAGATCTTCCCAATTCAGGAATCAAACCCAGCTCTCTGGCATTGCAGGCAGATTCTTTACCAACTATGTTGCCAGGGAAGCCCCTTGAATATCCTAAGTGTGTGTGTGTGTGTGTGTGTGTGTGTGTGTTTTAATAAATATCTGATCAGCCTTCAAAATAAAAATTTAAAAAAATCAATATTACCATGACTTCGGGTCATAAATCCACATCTAAGTCTAGCTTAAAATTAAATACTGTCAGCGTTGCACAGTCAAAGGTTTTCCTAGAAAAATGGCTTGTGCAAATTCCATATGCATATATTTACAATTGGCAATAGAAGCACAGCCAATGATGTGGGAAAAAGCAAACTCTTTTGTTCATATTTGGAAGCTATATTTGTTGTCATCTTTAAAAAGACAGTAAAATTGTTTGTCATTCAAACCAACTCCATTTGTTTCATTATCTATTAGTTTCTATCTCTTCACACTTGGGTTGGAGACAGGGAAAACAGGCCATGAAAATGTCATGGGAAAATAATTTTTGTGCGGACTACTGTGTAATAGAACTAAGAAATTAATGATAGATGCTTGGTTTGGATGTATGGTGCTTACATGAACCGGAAAACCTTGATTTGAGCTAGTCTGAGTTTTTATACATTCTCCTTACATACATATGTTTGGACAGGTATAGTGGGTTTGAGAGATTTAAAAAGCTTGACCTTTTCCTTGCCTTTTGTGAGCAAGTGGTTTCATATCCTATTTGCCTCTCTTCCCATCTTGGATATCCTCTAATGAGGTGCGAACAGTTGCAGCCACTAGGGGCATTCATAATGCTGGATCATTCCCATTATAACTTCTGAGGGTAAGTGGATAATAATTCTATTTAGCCATAAGGATGCCATGTTGCAATTGCTATTATCACATCTGAGTGTGTGTCTGTGAAGTTAAATGATCTTTAATACTGGTTTGTTGTCAAAAAAGCAGAGTGAGCACAAGTCACCTATATAAAGAAAACTGTACCACAGGAAAGAGTCAGATCTATGGAATAGAAATACAAGAAAAGTTGATGATGACCCTTCCTCTCCTTTCACTCTACCTTGGACAGCTAGTTTCAGTAAATGTTAATAAAACCATTTTCAAAGGGCCTTAACTTGTCCTCCCTGTTTAACATTTCAGCAGGTGTGTCCTCGTATGTCTTGAATGAAAATACATACCAGCAGACCCAGAGGGAGAAATACACACAGATATATATATTTTGTGTGTAATATGTGTATATCGTTTATGCTTTTGCACTTAAAATATAAACACTTTAAGAGAAACATTAGTAGGAAAAAATTAACAAATTGTGTAAGATGCAGCAAATTTCCCTTTTATCAAATGTGACAGGCATATCTTTCAACTTTACTGATGCCTTCTGTAGAGGTCAGTTTTCTGAGCGTGGAGTGATGAGTGATATGTAACAGCAATAGAGCTCACCCCAGTGGTGGAGTCCTGCAGCCATTGGAGTGTCTAATAGTCAAACTGCCTGTGCTGATTTGGAAATAGATTATACCTTCTTTTCCCAAGAGCCTTTGCTTTTCTATCCTCTTCTTCTGTCAATAAGCGTCCCCGTGTTTGCATCTTACTGCTGCCTGCCTTCCTCTTGGCGCTAATACATGAGATTATTTGTGGGATGCAGTTAGCACTGTGTCCGACTCCTTGTGAGTATTCAATAAACGTAAGCTACTGTTGTTATTACACTTTGATCCTTTCCACATCCTCTTGATGTTTTTAGGGCAAATAATTTAATCCCCATTTTATTAAAAGAAAACAGACTAATAGAGGTTAGGAGGTTATCTGACTTGTCTCTGGTCTCAGGATTAGTGAGCAGTATTGTAGGCACTTGAACTAAGAACTCCAATATTTTAGGCCAGTGCCTATTCTTCTATACCAAACTTCTCAGTGAGTCTTTTTTCATTCAAAATATTCTTAAGAAAATAAAAGAAACATCAGGTCTCTCTTGTATCTTCTCCCTGATTTTGAACTCATGCCTTGTCTTAAAAAAAAGACATTTACTTAATATTTTAAAATTCACTTTATCTGAAGTGATAGCCAAGGTGTTATTCTAAATAGCTTCTATTGGTGATCTCAAACTGCTGTATATGTTTAGGATGGTCCATTAAGCACAATTTTATTAATTTTTCATAAATCAATCTCCCTTGCTTTAATTTTCAGCCAACATAAATATCTGTTAAGAATATCACAACATATGATAAAGTACATATAAAGTACTATGTGAGTAAACATGGAGAAGCAAGGGAATTCTTCCTGGGATTTCAAGGAACACTCCTGTGAAGGGGGTGAAGGTGCCATTTGAATTCAGTACTTAATGGTGGGTAGGCAATTAATACAGATAAGAGGGTGCTGTTTCAGCAAAAGCATTAAGGAACAAGAAGCAGTGAATGACCCAATGTGGTCAAATTATGTTGGTGGCAGAAGTGGCTATTGTCTGGCTGTAAAATGCCCTGTGCCCTTGGCTAAGGAATTTGAAGATGATTTGGTAGAATCTGAGCTGCAGTAGGTGTTTTTAGGAAGAAGAGTGCCATGGCCAGATTTGTGATTTAGATAGATAACTCTGGTGTTAGTGTGATGGAAGAATAGCCAGGGTTCAAACTGTAGTCAAGCCATTGCATAATTTCAGGAGTGATATGAGGAGGATTGAGATGAAGGAAGTGGCCATGGGGACCAGGCAAATGGAATGGATGTTAGAAAGAATGCCGTAGATGTATTCAGCAGAGCTTAGCACCTGATGAAATATATAGAATAAGAGAAATGGAGAAGACAGAAAACTGGCTTAGACAGATGTGTGGATAATTGTTGCCATAGCTAGGATAGCACTTAATAAGCTCCTTTTCAAAAAAATACAGATTAGATTTAATTAGAAGAATGCCGTCTATTCATTTGCCATATTTGTTACAGGAACACTTCTTGTATTTTCACATAAAAGTAGTTGCAATAGCCTTTAACATTGCATTTTAGTAGTTTACCTAAACTGTAAACCCCTTGAGGGCAAAGACAGCCAAATCTGTATCATTCATCTATCAAATACCCAGCCCACTGGTGCCTGACACCGAGTAGAACTCGACACGTGGTTGATGAATTGGACTGAGGTTCAATGTACTTAGGACAATGGGGAAAAATACCTGGAGGATTTTCTTGTCTCTATTCCAATTGTCGGGTTTATCTCAGCCTTTTTCATTTTGGCTCCTAGGAGCTTTTTTCAGTGCTGCAAACACTTCTAGCTGACAAGAAGAAAAGGAGAGTGAGTGAGTGAGAAGGAGGAGGGGGGTGTATTGCAGCATCTAGATTGAACTCCACAGGTTTGCCTCTCATAATTTTCACCTTTGATGGGAAACTGTCCCAGATTTCATCCACCAGGCTGAGGTTCTGACACGGTACCTTCTTAAATCAAGCTTGAAGGGAAATTGATTGAAAAGAAAACACCATTATGGGAAAACAATTCATTCTCTTCCCCTGACAGGAGGGAGACTTTTGTCTATATTGTGGAATAAATATTAGCTGGCTGATTGCTTTAAGATCTAGAAGCCTAGAGGAGTTATGGCGACTTTGCTCCCTTTTTACAGGGAGATTTCCTTTAACTTTAGAGGCATTTGATACAGTGGTTTTTCATTAACTTTCAAAGAGTTGTATTTTTTCTCCCTATGTGATTATTTGTATTAACTAGATATACGTGTCAGAAAAGTCATGCAGATACCTCTGTATGCCGTTGTGTTTCTCTTGAAGTGTATGTTCCTCCAGACGAGCAGATATTTTCAAATTTTTCTATGAAGGCTTTAAATATCACAAGTTTTTTTTTATGTTTTCTGTGTTGAAAGAAAATTAATTTACAGAAAAGCAAATATTGTGTATTAATGAATGTATGTGGAATCTAGAAAAATGTTACTGATGAACCTATATGCAAGGCAGGGATAATGATGCAGACATAGAGAACCGATGTGTGGACACATCGGGGAAGGAGAGGGTACCACTGAGAGAGCAGCACTGAAACATACACATTACCAGGTGTAAAACAGGTAGCTCATGGGAAGTTGCTATATAACACAGGGAGTTCAACTCAGTCTTCTGTGATGCCCTAGAGGGGTGGGATCAGGTATGGGTGGAGGGAGCTTCAATAGGAAGAGGGCATGTGTATACTTATAACTGATTCACATTGTTGGATGTCAGGAACCAACACAACATAGTAAAGTGATTATCCTCCAATTAAAAATAAAAGTAAAAAAATAATTTAAAAAAGGAAATGAATTTGAACTCCTAAGGGTGGAGTGAAGGGAGAAGGTGGAATAATAGCTGTTTGATGCTGTTGCTGGTGATAGAAAACATTGCCTCATCCTTTAGGAGCCGGAAAGATGCCTATGACTCATCCTTTCAGTTGATAAAAGTTTAGTTCATTTTCTCTTACAGAAATTGCAAACTAGCATCTCTAGGGGCAAAATCTAGCCCTGAAACTATATGTTTGCCACACATTAAATGACCCTAGGTTGAGCATGACCTTTCCATTTTAACACAGACTCCCATCACCTCTAGTTCACACATTTATCAGCCTCCAACTCCCAGAAGAGGCGACGCTGTCTTGTTGAAGGTTTATAGTGTAACTGCACTCTGATGGAAGGTGGGTCCATCCCTAGCAATGAAATCAGACATGTGCCTCCTGGGAGAAGAGTGAACAAGTGGCAAACATCCTTAATTGAAGGCACTCCTGGACTGTTTCCTCAAGTCACCCTAAAAATGTCACAGGTCTTCTCAAAAGTAAGATGTTTGCGGTGTATTTTCCATCTCCCATGCCACTCTGAAACGCCAACCCTGCTAATTGGGTAGTTTTTGCTCTGCAAGATGATGGGGCCTGAACATACTGGTTGAGCCCTGGCCAGTAAAGATGTTAAGGTACAAAGCTAGTAATGCTTTTTCTGAAAAAGTCTCCTTTTGAGCAGTCTTGGAAGCATGGCATTTTCTTGATTCTTTTAGATCTGATGGCTCCATTTTTTCTCCTGATCTAGGAATGTGTTGCCTCCTTGGTCTTCTGTTTTCTTTTCTTCTCCCTCCTCTCTGTCTCATTCTACTTCCTTCATGTCTCCCTCCTTTTCTCTGTGGCCTCCCTTCCTCAATCCTCTCTTCTCCTTCCTTCCTTCTTTCCTTCCCTCCCTCTTTCTCCTCTGTCTCTCTCTTTTTCTTTCTTCATTTCTTTCAAAGATCTTAGCAAGAGTTAATGGACTTAGGATCTCAAAATTAGGTTATTAGACGTTTCTGCCATAAAGCCTAGAGAATTGATGTTTGAATTCTCCTTGGCTTGAGTCAATCCTTTGTCCTTTTTAGGTAAATGAATTAAGTCTCATGCAATTTCCTGTGTGGGAGACTCGTTTCAGATGAATCATTTAAAATTGAAAGCCCTGTCTGCTCATCAAGGGGGCATGATTCTAGAGTTCTCTTGAGTATTTCGTGACTACTTAGTACAGCCATTGAGATACATAAGGCAACCCTGCACCTTAATCTTAGTCTTGATTCATATGTGGTTATTTGGGTAAAGCATATAACTGCAGTTTTGAATCTTCAGGTCTCTTTTCAAAATTTCCCTTGGGTCATTTAAAAATAACCTCCCTTTGTCTCCTTTTCTTGTGAAACTTTTTATTGGAAGATCGCAGGCCTAACTTCAGCATCAGAGACCAAAATTCACATCCCCTTTAGTTGTACCGCCCCTTGTCCATTGTTGATACTCAGGATAGATGATACAGTAATGATGCTATTTTTCACCCCCCAAATGACAGCATGTTATGAATGCTGTGATCCCCACGTAGTATGTGAAGTTTTTAATGGGCCATTTCAGATCCTACAGGGATACAGTTACATGCTAAATTGTTTTTATAACCAGCATCAAATGATTCAGGGACTTTTCTGGTGGTTCAGTTCGTAAAGAATCTGCTTACAATGTAAAAGACTGCCTGCAATACAGGAGAGGCAGGTTCAATCCCTGGATGGGGAAGATCCCCTGGACAAGGAAATGGCAACCCACTCCAGTATACTTGCCTGGGAAATCTCCATGGACAGAGGAGCCTGGTGGGCCACAATCCATGGGGTTGCAAAGAGTTGGATATGACTAGGCAACTAAATTTCCATTAATTGATTCTAGAAAAAGCCAGGTAGATCTTCCTCACAAGGAAAACTAGTATCTTTACCTTTGCAATTGTTCTAGGATACTTGTGAAAGCTATTAACAATTCTCTTCTACTGTAAAAGGCAACTCTCAATAACTCATGAGTGCCATTCTGTTTTGTGGTCCCAAACTTTCTCTTGAAATCATGTGCTAGGACGGCGAGGAAAAGCCAGCCAAGATTTATTTATACCTACACGATGCTAGTTATCTCAAAAAACTAGTGAGGTTGTTCCCAAATGTTACCGATTAGGAAATTGAGACACAGTTTACTTCCTTAACTGGTGTGAATTCACACAACTAGTAAACAGTGGAGGCACATTTCCAATTCAGCTCTTCATGAAAAATGTGCTTTCTTTCCATAGCAAGCTGCCACTTTCATCTCACATACATCTTGCAGCTCCCGCGTGGGGCAGGACTACCAGGTACAATGGGTTGTTATCGCATGTAGGGACCTCACATTTCTAGAATGCTGTACTATTTTCACAAGATTTTTTATTTAGGTTACTTACGGAGATCTCAGCAGCATTCTTTGCAGTACTTTTTACAGAGGAGTTCTTTTGGCTTGAAAAGGGTTGGGAAATTATCAGGTCTTTTCTGAGAATGAGTCCTTGCATATGTGTGTGTGTGTGTGTGTGTGTGTGTGTGTATGACAGAGAGAGAGAGAAAAGGAGAGAAAGACAGGTTGAATCAAACAACAAATATTTAATTTCCAGTATGTGTCCTTCATTAAACTAGGCACATGATTGATACAAACAAACAACTACAGCGTTTAACTTTTATTGAGTTTTATTATGGTACTTATCTTACGTGCATTATTTTTTTTTAATCCTCATAACCCACTTTTTGCTGGTGTAGGAACTGTGACTCAGAAAACTCAAGTAACTCAACTGCCATCTCACAGTTTATAAGTGGTAGATTCAAGATTTGAACCCAGGCTGTTGAACTCCAGAGCCTGTATTCTTAACCACTACAGAAAATTACAAAATTACAGAGCCTGGGTCTCCCTTGTGGTGTCAGAGTATAGATGGCAAGATGACACCAATACAGGAGGGAAGACTGATGTGGTTCTTGAAGAATGATCTGGACTTTGGTCTAGGGAGGGGAGAAGGAGAGGGTGTTCCAGTCCTGGGCAACAAAGTGACAAATCCAGAGACACGGGAATGGCATGGACATTCACTTTTTATTTTATTTTCATTTTGCATAGAGTTGTGATATCTGCCCTGATCATACGAGAAGGAAAGGATTTGACTCTCCTGGAGTGTGGAGTTGGCAGCAGTAGACTTTGAGGACAGTGACAATGATGAGGTCTGAAAGTCTTTGGAGGGCAGGCTTCAAAGAGTCTGGAGAAGTGAGTGTGCTACCACAAAACCCCGAGCGAAACCCTCAGCCCAGGTAGACTGAGGCTGCAGTCTCCTCCTGGAAGGATGGAGAAGTTCAGGACAGCACAGCACACCATGCTTCAGGAAAGAACAGCCGGTCTGAACCCAGATCGCTTATCTGGATGCCAGGAAAGAGAATGGAGAAGGGCATCTATAGAGCCAGGAAGAGAGGCAGCCGCAGCCCTCAGGAACTCTGGGGGATGTTTGCTCCTAACACACTTCACTGAACGCTGCTCTGAGTGGAACACCAGTGAGCAGCAGTTTCAGAGACAGCGGAGCAGAGACAACTGAGCAATTAACCTTTGGGGATGGGTGTGAAACTAATTAAGACCAGACTCCCTTCCATTATACAGGAGAGGGAGCTGCAGAAAACCGTGTGAGGGGGTCGCAGGGAGTGAACGCTCCGAAAGGACCGGTGGGTTAGCAAGCCAGATGGAAATTAAGTCCAAATGGGTGTGAGAGGTGGGAGTAGCCGAGGGGAGCCCTGGCTGATTTTCCTCATCCGGGCACTGACAATTGTGCCCCGAGGTCAGCCGCTCCACGGGGACCAGAAGTTAGACGCTCCTGCGGTTCGCAGTGGCAATTCCTTCCTTGTGTGTTGAGTTGCCTTGGTGATTTCCATGTAAATTTGCTCAGAGTTGCAATTTAGCAGCTTTTCTGTTAACAGATGAGGGCTATCTTAATAGTCAGCTGATTGCGTTCCATCATTGCAGGGGATCGGAAGTGGAGTTGTGAAGGTTGTGGAGATTGATTCTGGGAAGAGAACTTGGGAAAGCCTGTTTCTGCAGCACCTTGATGTAATTTGCTCAGTTCTAGACAGGAGGAAAGACACTTCTACGCCTTGTGAACCTGTTTTCTCATGAAGACTTATTTCTCTGAATCTTCCCTCTTTTATCACTTGGTTAATGAACGCCTTTTCGAACAGAACTAAGAGGGATGGTCCCTCCAAAGTGGCCCAGAAGCCTTCAGATTTTGTGTTAGATGCTTTTCCCTGTCAATCTTCAGGAGACAGGTAGCAGAGATGACCTTTTTGATGTGACCAGGGAGGGGCAAGGGGAGGAAGTCACCTTTGCTGTCCCAATATCACCTTTGCTTCACTATATGAAGTGCAGAAGTTGGTACCTTAGAAGTAAAACATGAGAATCTCTGAATCCTTTGTTCTCAATCCCCACATCCTGTTCCATATTTTCCCTGACCTTGCCACGTTAGCGGATGAAAGCCTCACATGTATGTTTTATAATAATGCACTGAATTTCACAAGTGTCTCTGTAAGTATTACTTCCTGTGTTTCTTACAAAACCTTGGGAGATCATCAAGAATTGGCAGAACACTGCCTAAGGAGACAAGTTGGGGCTCAGAGAGGTCAGGTATTTCCAAAGTCCCAAACCTCAAGTCCAGTGTGCACCCATCTGCAGTCTGGTAGCACCTTTTCATAGCCATTTGTTGGTGTCACTATCTTGGATAAGAGTAAAAAGGGAATCTTTTTAAAAAATCTTAGCATGATGACTAACAGAAAGAAAAGGTAGATGTGAGTAAGTACCAGCTTTCTTAGGATTCTGATTTATTTTGGGGAGGAGAATGGATTAGGTCATAGGTGGCTACTTATTTCTAGAATTTCTGTCCGGGGGAAAAAAAAAGTGCCCTAAAATAACACATTGCTTTCATTAAACATAATTGTTCTCACATGAGATGCAGACAAGCTGTGAACCATTCTAAACCTTGTCCTTCTGTATGTTGCAATGACTATAGAGTGTCCACATCACAAACCATGGGTTCTGGCTTGCTCATGGAGAATCCTGATGGTAATTGCTTAATTTTATTCCTGGGCCCTATTGTTCAGGAGTGGAAATCAATTCAGTATTAATCAAGGTCAGGTCCAATTCTTGGAATGGAATGAAGAATGAAAATCGGGAGGCAGGTTCTTTACCACTAGCGTCACCTATGCTCTCAATGAATTTATGCCACATTATGTTTCTCATTGGTATCTTTTGAAAGCCAATGTGCTTTATTTTTCCCTCAAAAATCTTACTTTATGTTTTTATACTAGAAAAGTAGCATGCTCATTATTATATTTTTAAAATGAGCGATAGAGAAAACTAAAAGAAAAAAAGTAATTACTCCTATCCTCTCAAAACAATGTTGCTAATAATTAGACTTATTTCATCCCTATTGTTTTTTCTCTAAACACTTTTATTTTTCTGTAGTGTGTATTTGGGTCTATTTTCAGCTCGGAGTGACCTGCTGTTTTGAACAGGTATTTTCTACAGGCACTGTGCTCTTTTTCCCTTCTTAGACTAGACAATCATTTACTGTGCTGAAGTGCTGAAAGGATGGAGATAGAATGTTTTAGAAGTTTATTTGTAGTCAGCTGGCTGGAGACCAGTAACAACTGTCTTGGATCACATTCTTTTCTTATTTGTAGTTCAAAATTCCTTCTTTGAATCTCACACTCTGCATTTGGTAACCAAATGGAAATACCATGAACTTTTATCAGTGTGTTTGTTTGGAATCAGCTTGGAATTTCTAACCCCCGCCCCCCCATAACACACACACACACACACACACACACAAATACCGATGCACATGTAATCTGTGTACATGTAAGAAAGAGGCCAGTTGGTCTAGGTGCTGCATTCAGGTCGCAGCCTCCCCTGTAGGCATGTGTTCAAATCCCACTCCTGAGAAGCCAGCCTTTTGGGTTTCCCTGGTAGCTCAACTGGTAAACAATCCACCTGTAATGCAGGAGACCTGGGTTCGATCCCTGGGTTGGAAAGATCCCCTGGAGGAGGGCATGGCAACCCCCTCCAGTATTCTTGCCTGGAGAATCTCCACGGACAGAGGAGCCTGGTGGGCTACAGTCCATGGGGTTGCAAGGGTCAGACATGACAAAGCCCACCACAGGAAAGAGGCAGTGGTGGGAGATTTTGCATAAGAAGAGCAATGTCAGGGTCATGCATTGGGGAGAGATAGAAGACCCTGAAATGATAGAAGCCCTGTGGGCTTACATTTTACTCTTGACTGCCCCTAGGTCATTTCCTGAGCATCCCATACCTAAAAATCTAGACTGCACAGAGCCATTAGATTGAGGAAGCCAGCTGATTACCATTTAACACAACCTTTTCTGATTTGGCAAGGATAATGTGGAGGTAGAGAATTTCTGGGGCAAATTTTCCTGGAAATAGCAATAACCTCAGCTATGCAGGTAACACCACTCTTATGGTGAAAACTGAAGAAGAACTGAAGAGCCTCTTGATGAAAGTGAAAGAGGAGCTTGAAAAGGCTGGCTTAAAACTCAACATTCAAAAACTAAGATCATGGCATCCAGTCCCATCACTTCGTGGCAAATAGATGGGGAAGCAATGGAAACAGTGACAGAATTTATTTTGGGGGGCTCCAAAATCACTGCAGATGGTGACTGCAGCCATGAAATTAAAAGACACTTGCTCCTTGGAAGGAAAGCTATGACCAACCTAGACAGCATATTAAAAAGCAGAGACATTACTTTGCCAACAAAGGTCCATCTAGTCAAGGCCATAGTTTTTCCAAATAGTCATGTATGGATGTGAGAGTTGGACCATTAAAGAAACCTGAGCACCAAAGAATTGATGCTTTTGAACTGTGGTGTTGGAGAAGACTCTTGAGAGTCCCTTGGACTGCAAGGAGATCCAACCAGTCCATCCTAAAGGAGATCAGTGCTGAGTGTTCATTGAAAGGACTGATGTTGAAGCTGACTCTCCAATACTTTGGCCACCTGATGTGAAGAGCTGACTCATTGGAAAAGACCCTGATGCTGGGAAAGATTGAAGGCAGGAGGAGAAGGGGATGACAGAGGATGAGATGGTTGGATGGCATCACTGACTCAATGGGCATGAGTTTGAGTAAACTCTTGGAACTGGTGATGGACAGGGAGGCCTGGCGTGCTACAGTCCATGGGATCGCAAAGAGTTAAACATGACTGAGTGACTGAACTAACTGGGGCATATTTTGATTTGCTAGAAAAGTTTATCTTCTTAACTGATTCTCTGGATGACATGCAGCCTAACAACTGCATGTTGGCTTGTCTTATCTCGACCTCAGGTTTTCTCTCTAAAGCTGTTTATCTGCAACCTTTTCCAAAACATTTCTCCATCTTCATGAAATGATTTTTGAAATTCTAGTTAGATTTTTCTTCCTTTATTTTAAAGATAAAAGGAATGTGAAAAAGTTAGAAATATGATTATGAATGCATCTAAAGAAGAGAGAGCCCTGTCTTGGGAACTTTCAAGTGAAGTTCATCAGTACCCTGTACTGAAATATTACGAGGAAAAGCTAAACATCTGATTAGCTCACCATTGATCCTTGGGTTATGCTGATATTTTAGAGGAACTTGCAATGAAAGAAAGCCTCTAACGTGTTGTCTTTGGTGGACCTCTTCTTCACTTGTCCTTCTTAGGGCTATGATAATAAACTATTCATTGTGATTTGTCAAGAGAGTTTTTCCCTTCACTCCATTCTTCTCAAGGAAGAGTTTGTTTTATCTTGTATGTGAAATGCAGAGGCCCAGGCCTGGTGGAAACCCTGAAGAGAAGAGGATGAAAGGCTAAGTCAGTGTGAGGCTGAGAATCCAGATTTGGAAGGAGTAGCAGACTCACAGGGCTTCCCTGGTGGCTCAGATGGTAAAGAGTCTGCCTACAATGTGGGAGACCCAGGTTCGATCCCTGGGTTGGGAAGATCCCCTGGAGAAGGAAATGGCAACCCACTTCAGTATCCTTGCCTGGAAAATTCCATGGATGGAGGAGCCTGGCAGGCTGTAGTCCATGGTGTCGCAAAGAGTTGGACACGACCGAGCGACTTCACTTTTTCACTTTCAGCAGACTCACAAAGGACATCTGAATGACCCTCTTTGCATTGCCTGGGACTCTGTGAAGTGGACTGTGGTCAGGCAGGGTTGGCCAGTGTGCCCAGGGCGTGGCATTCACTACTGAACCGTAAAGTCTTTCCCCTTCCGTGCCTGTAGCACTTAGAACTCTCTTGTGCCTCTTACCTCACATGATTATCCTGTTTTCTTATACACCAGGCTGGCTTCCAGACAGCGTACAGCACAACTCATTTCACTGGATTTGGCATGTGAATGGCTCTTCTAATGGGTGCCAGCCTGACCTGCATAACCACCTGATAGTCTTATTGCCAGTGCCCGACTAGGATGTAAACGATTAGAGGGCCGATGTCACGGAATAGGGAATTTTCAATACTCAAGGGAACTGACCAAGTCAGGAGACCAGCCCTAACTCTACTGACTACCAGAAGGAATAAATTGCTTTCCCAAGATTAAAATCTGCCCCACAAAATCTGTGCTGTTTGGTAACTTTTTTTTTTTTTTAAAAACATTTGAAATTATGTCATGTTTCTGGTGGGTCATAGGCGCTCAGGTTTTGCCTGAGGCCACATCACTCTGTGTTTTGTTATGGCAAGCTTATTCCCACATTTATGATACCTGCCAGGCCGCTGTAGGAATTTTGATATCTGGCTTGGCCTTTCTGCACCTCATTTAACCTCTCTGGACTGCAGTTTTTTCATCTGTAAAATTGTCCTGATACCTGCTCTGCCTACATCATGAAACCTCCCGATGACCCAGAGAGGTAATCCAGGAAAGGGACTATAAAGTTCACAAAATACAACATAATAGAATGTATCCTCATTAAATTCATTAATAGTGTTATGATTATTATTTTGATGGTATTGAAATGTGATCAAACCCAGCATCTAGTTTCTGCAAGTAAAGCTTCTTGACTGTCATCTAATAAAACTGAATCTTCACCCATTGGTTGGCAGACCAGCCTAAAATCTGTGGAATGTTAAGTTTCTGGGCACGTTTTCACTCTCTTTTATATTCCTCTGTGGTTTCCTGTGACTTTACAAAGATCGAGAGGCCACCTCACAGGTTACCTTTCATTCAAGAGGTTGTGGCATCCTATTCATTGTCAAGTTCTGGACATTTCCTCCTCATCATAGAAAATTGGTGTCACGTGGAGTATCCTTTCTTCACTCTTGTCCGCTGCTTCCATGGTGAATGCCCACCTAAAACTAGAGAAAGGAAATCGGAAACCATGTGTGTTAGAATGGAACACCCATTGCAGGACAATTCCAAACTTTCAGATATATTTAGCTCTTGAATATTATGGATCTTTCTTGTATCTTTTGGTAAAATATTAAGCAAAATGATAGACAAAGTGTAGACTCCCTGAAGCCCCGTGGAGCTGTTGTGATTTGAGTACTCCTTCAGAAGTGATCCACAGGGAAGGTTTATGCAGGGTTTGGTATTCCTATGTCATTTGAGTGCTTCCTTTGTGGCTCAGCTGGTAAAGAATCTGCCTGCAATGTGGGAGACCTGGCTTCGATCCCTAGGTTGGGAAGATACCCTGGAGAAGGGAAAGGCTACCCACTCCAGTATTCTAATACCACCTTCACCATTTTTGTCATGTCCACTTACTACTTGTGCCGTTATTTGTCTTCTTTAAGTTGATTTCATTTACTTGGAAAGAAATACATTCATTTTAAAAGAAAAATATATGACCATAAGATACATGGAAAGTCAGTATCACTTCTCATAAATAAAAGATAATGGTAAATATAAGAGCAATAAGAAAAAATATATTATTATATATTAGCAATATATTATAGCCAGCCAAAACCAAGGTCTGCTCTTTCCTTGTCCAAAAGAAAAAAAAAAAAAAAAGAAAGAAAATAAAGGAAGTCTATAAGTACCAATTTTCTCTATGAGGAAATAAGGATCAAAGAAAAACTTCAAAGTTAATCATTTTGCATTATGTTTTAGTATTTTCTTTATTATGACTTCAAATCATTTAACATATTAAACATAGTGGCAAACATGGTGCCATCATGTATTCTGATGGTATGTGGAGATTTTTGTCTTTATTTATGGATATTTTCAATACTGTGATATAAATTGCTGGGGCGTTACATCTTATAAACTTTATCAAAAAAAAATCTCTTCTTTACCTCATTCTTAGTTAAAGGAATAAAGGACTTTATTTCTTTAAATCATAGTCTTCACTATCATCAAATGACCACCACATCAGTAAACTATTAAATGATTATTTATTCAGATACCCGGGGAGGTGCTTTGCCTGATATTCGAATTCAGTCCTCGCAGCAACTCTTCAACTGTTCGTGTTAGTTGCTCAGCTGAGTTTGTTCAACTCTTTGCAACTCCCTGGACTGTAGCCTTCCAGGTTCCTCTCTCCATGGAATTTTCTAGACAAGAATACTGGAGTGGATTGCCATTCCCTTCTCCAGGGGATCTTTCCAACCCAGGGATTGAACCTGGGTCTCCTGTATCACAGGCAGATTCTTTACAGACTGAGCCCCTAAACACTATTAAAGAACCCATTTTACAGATGTGGAAAATAGGCTTTATTTTTTATTAGTTTGTCATGATCACAGAGCTAACAGATCAGATAACTCAGACTGATTCTGGAGCCTGCAATCGTTAACTCCTCCTGAAATAATCTTACTGCTAAGAAAAAGAAGATGGCTAAGTATAGTAAGAGGCCATAGTTATTATTATTATTATTATTTTCCTAAGTATGTTAATCATCTACCTCACTGAAATTGACATTCTGAGATTCCTGTATCTTTGAAAGATTGAACTTTACAATTTGGATTCAGGAGGTAAAGTAAATAAGCAAATAACCAAGAATAACAAAATACATTTTGCTGATCATTCTTGTTTTAGTTTGTTTTCAAATGAATGTTCAATCTCCCTCTCTCTCTTCCATTTTGTCCCCTTCCACCCTCCCTCCCTTCTTTCCTTCATATTGCTTTACTTAAATTCCTTAATGTGATGTTATTTTATTTTCCAAGGGCATTCATAGAGCCAGGGAAAAGTAAAAATTCCAGAAGTCTGCAGAACCCAAGTGGAGAGGATTTTATTTAAAATTGCCAGCAGTGGCTCTCACCACTATTTCACCCCATGCCCTTTGATCATTACTTCATTCCTGTTTCTATGTCCTTTATGGCAGGGTTTCTCAACCTTGGTACTGTCGATGTGGTAGGCCAGATAATTCTTCTCTGGAAGTGACTGCCTTGTACATTGTAAGGTGTCTAGCAGTATTCCTAGGCTTTGCCTACTAGACACCAGCCCTACCCCTCAACTCTGACAATCAAAATGGTTATCAGGAACTTCCCTGGTGGTCCAGTGGCTAAGAATCTGCCTTCCAATACAGGGGACATGGGTTCGATTCCTGCTCAGGGAACTTAGACCCCAAATGCCTTGGAGCAGCTAAGCCTGTGCCACAGCAAGAGAGCGTGGGCACTCTAGAGCCCTGAGCACCTCAACAAAGACCCGGAACAGCCAAATAAAAACAGAAGACTTTGCAAAACTGTTCCTGATGAAGAACCATGGCTAGGGATTACCTAAGCTTGTGGTACGAGTCAGTTCATTTTGCTGTTAATTGATATCTGTTATTGTTGCTGTGGTGGTGGTGGTGTCACATCTACCTTTATTGAAGTTCCTCTCTCTGTTTAGAGAGAGGACAGACTTAGAACTCTTTAGGTCATAATAAAATCTAGCTTGATTTTCAAGGCATAGCAGTGGAGGTTAAAAAAAAAAAAAGATGGCATTATAACACATGTATCTAAACGTTTTTACTTTGATTTCAGTTAGTGAAGCTAAATTTTTAGCAGATTGTCTTCCCAAAGAAGGATATTTCTGAAGCTACTGATCAAGCACTATGACTTTGGGAAGTGAGTGAAAGCCTTATCAGCCTGAGCAGGCCTGGGATCACTGTGAAAATCAGAAAAGGAATGGACAACACTGATTGCTTTTTGGCTAATGTGAGGTTTCCAGGATTCCAGGGGCTTCTTTTTTTCACCAGCATAAGCTGGTATTATGCTTCATTTTATTTGTTTAATTAGGGCAAGGAACAGATCCTCATCTGGCTATATGATGTAGTGACGTGAACCAGAAGATATGATACTCAGAGATTCCCCATTTAGATTGTAATAGTTGCCCTGTCACTACTGGGCAAACTCTCCTGAAGCCTTTTGGAGCCCCAAGATATAAGTGCCATCATTTGATGTGTCATTGACTCAAAAACAGCACCATTCCTGATTCTTACCTGTTAGATCAGTAAAACACCTTGGTGTGCGTTGTTGGAAAGGATGATGGAGCAGAGGAAAGTGAAAATACAGCGAAGGACTTAGAACAAAAAGCTTGAAATAGATTTTATAGGAGAAGGGTGTTGGCAATGGAAGCTAGCAAGCACAGCTTTTCTTTCATTGCCACTTGGAAATTGCCTATATTCATAATATCTTCCTGAACTGTTGCTATGCTAAGGCTAAGTTTCAGAAGAGTGTAGCAATTATGTAGACTCACTCTTGGAAGCAGGTCTTCTTTTGTAAATTGTGCTTTTGGTTGCATTGAAAAGGTAATTTTTGTTTCTGTTTCCATGATGTCTCCTATTGTCAGCTTCTTACTCTACTCTTACTCAGATACATGTTAGTTTATTCCTCTTTTTTATGCCTGGAGACTCTCCTCTAGATTTATTCTCTCTCAGAAGTATTTCTTTCTACTTCCCTATGATCAAAACCAGTATTCAAAGAAAAATGTTCAAGTCATTTAGGAGAGGCACTGATGAGGTACCCTGCACCTTTCTAAAACACAGAAGTTATTACTAATTGATCCTTTGATATATTTGCTTTAAGGCACTACTTCTGCATATTTAATAGTGAGATTAATGTATTAGTTATGGTGGGATAAATTTAAGGTCTAAGTTATTTTGAGAACTTCACAAACACCTGTCTGTTCTCATGATGAATGAAACTGATTAAGGCTGTTACTGCTACAACTCAAACAAGCAAACAAAATTCACTGGAACATAATGTTATTATTAATGTTATTATTAATGAAATTTCCTTGTTTCACCTGCCTACTTCGTAAGTGCCTTTCTTTTCTATTGTGACTTGTTTCTGTGTCTTAGATGTGTTGATTTAACTTTCCTCAGTGCCCAACTTTGAGGATAGATAGCAGCATAATTAAATAGGTTTATTCATCTGCATGTATGTCTTATGCTATGCTCTAAAATTTATCATGGGGAATGTGGACATAGTACAGAATCATCCATGGGTTATTTTAAGTGAATTGTAGAGTTCAAGACTGCAGAAACTTTCAGATGTCATCTACTAGAGGCTTCAAAATAAAATCCCTTAAAAAGAGATGATAGGCTATAATGCTACCAGGAATCCTAAGTGTTATCAACATGGACCTCTTTAGAACCTGTTGAGACTCAGTGGAGTGAAATGACTTGGAGTAAATTCCCATAGTTGGTTAAAAGAAGTTGAGGCAACAACTTCCTTTCTTGGGCTCCAACATTACCCAAATCTTTTCTTTGTCAACTTTAACTTCTACTGGGATAGCATTCCTTTTGAGGGTGCTTATGAAATTGGTTTCATTTCAAACAATGAAACGTAGTTCTCATCTTCTTAAAATTCAGCAGTTAAGTTGAAGCTAGACTTTTTAAGCCCAGAACTTTGAAATAAACATATATAGGGGTAAAAGAAAAAACAAAAACAAAAAAAACAAACAAGCCAAAAAAGCTTTTAAAATAAATTCTTAATCTTAGACACTGAGTAAAAGTGTTTTGCCATATTGACCTCGAGCCTTTCCTTTGACTTGGATCTCCCCCTCCCCAGCTTTTTTAATGAGTCGATTCTATGTAGGGCCTAGCATAAGTCAGCACACTGAAGGTGCTCCACCAATCCTGTTGTTTTTTTCACTCACATTTTCACATATAGTTTCTGATTGTGCTTACAGGGCACACAGAACTACACACACTCTCTCACTCCAAAATCTGTCACCTGAAAGCAAAGCAAAATCCTTCCTTCCTTGCTCAATGGATGACTGGGTAGATACTGTTCTTTGCACATATTCATGTTGAGTAGGTGCTGGATAACATCACTTGTTCTTTTTTTAATGTGACTCATGACAAAATTACCCCAGCTTTCAGTAATATCAAGGGGGAAAAAAAAAAAGAAAAGTTTCCATCTGCAATTTACTGCTTTTAACCTGAAAAACAGGATCTAAAATGATACTCAGATACTTTGGAGGCTTCACGTGTTATAGGCAGAAACTGACAGATGGCACGTGGTGGTAGGCTGGTGCAACACAAGAAGAGAAGGCAGAGCCGAGTAGGCAGTGGTGTGGAAGAGCTTTGGAAAAGGTTGTGACCATTTTTTAAATCAGAGAGAATTAATTACTTCCTTTAGTCTCTAAATAGCCAGTATATGGATGTTCTCAGTAACACTGTGTGGTTGGTCTCTAGAGAGGGAAACTAAGTAGTGATACAAGGGGTATCAGTTATGTCTATGGATAAGGAGACTATCCTTTAATTTTAAGTCACACAACTTGAAATGCTTACTCAATGTAGGATTGTTGTTTCTCTTCTTTGTATAATGCATTTACTTGGATTTCTATAACTGGAGATTAACAGCATCATGATTTACTTTGGAGATGGGAGCATAAAAAGGGCTACATGGAGCAATTCTTAAAACTTTATTTTCTTTGGACATATTCTTATTCAGCTGTGATACATAACATAATAGATTTTCAAGAAATATTTATAAAATACTGACACAGGGAAGAATTTACCTATGCCCAGGGTCCAGAAACTTATACAGTCTAGAATTTCAAAGAATTTGTGCTGAACATAAGAGACTTTTGACATCTAATTGCTTCCATCAGCATTTTCCAATGTAGCTCACAAGGCAGAAGTATCCTGATGGACATATCTTTGACACATAGTGATTATTTGAATTGATTTTAGTAGTATCCCATTTAGAAAGATTGAAAAGACAAATGCAGCTGTATGTGTCATAAAGAATGTGCAGTTTGTATTTTGAAATATCTTTAAAATCACAAGGGTGCGGATGATACCATTCACTCACTGCTGAAATCCTCTCAGTTGAACAAAGACAAGTATTTGCTTTGTTCTGGGATACATTCCATGTGTGATTTAAGATAGCAGAGCTAAGCCACAGGTTGGTAGCCCTTCTCTACTTTGTGAGGCTAAGAGCTGTCCATGGTACTGAATGACTTGAGCCTTGATGAGAATGGACACAGGATGCCAAGGAAAGTGACTGGAATCCCTTGACCTGTCCTGGAATAATGGCACTGGACTAATAAAGTAATAAAGGCACTGGGATAATGGGATCCCATGGAATTTAGCAAAATAAGAGTAGAGACCATTGGTAAAGCCTATAGTTCAAAGTCCAGGAACATCTAAGTTTCAGATTCAGCTGTACAATTTGAGTTTATCACAAGGTAGTAATTGTCAAAGATAGTTTTGAATAGTCGTACCCAATGCAACTGCCTTATCTGAGGTGATGAGTTTGCCTCTCCTTTTAAGGCAAGCAGTGTTGGGCTTGATCATTACTTCAATGGCCAAATCAAAAGACAAGGCCAGGTGCTGAGGTGCCAAGACTGTGGCTCCTTGCCTATTCTTTTCTCTCCCCTTCTCTCCCTACCTCACCTCTCTTCTCTTTCCCCCTTCTTTTCTCTCTCCCTTCTACCCCTCCCATCCTTTCCCACTGTCTTCCTTTCTCTCTTCCTTTCTTCCCTTCTTCATCTGTCTTCTGGTCTCTCTCTCTCTCTTTGAATATTGACTCTAAGTCAGCATTCAAACTTGATAAATCAGGGACATGGATCTTTATGAGTTTCATCTTTGAGAGGACATTTCAGAGAGAGGTCCTGATCAATGGTGGAGCATTATTTCTGACACTTTTTTCCCCCAATAAACTAATTAGGACTTTGAGAGGATATCCTTTAAGCAATTCTCATCTGCCTCCACTGAGACTTGATAGACTTTCAACTATCTTCTCAACTACCATCCTTACTCCTCCCTTTTCATTTCCCTGTTTCATGAAGCAGTTTCTGTGCTCCACTCCCAATGTAGATGAATAGTGATTTCCAGGGAACTCTTTGGGATCATAAGGAAAATGATTCCTTTTATGAGAATGGAAAACTTGGCATCTTTTGGTCTCAGATTACCAACCTTCTTTCTCAAGGGAGACGAATCAGCATTCATGGGAGTCACAGTCTAATGAAGCCACTGGCCACAGTGTTCTCTCCTTCAAAGGAGATGAAAATAACTAACTTCCTGACCTGGCGCCAACATAAGAAATACAGTAATGACCTGTCACATCTGAATTCCTTCTTGCCCTTGATACACTCTCTTTATCCCCACTTTATATGACCTCTTTCTCATCTCCCCATAATTTAGTGAGCAGACATCCTCTGGCATGAGCTATGTAAATATTGTAACTGAATTACTGCCTGTTTACTTAACTCACTGTAGAAAACCATGATAAGCTTTTTAATTACAAAATTAGCTCTGCCAAATCAATTTCTTTCATTTAATGAACTGAAGAAAATGGCAGAATGAGGATAAACCATGCCCCTTTCCTCTTCTTTTTAAGAGTAGACTTTGTCTAAAAATAGTTATTATGTAAAATAACAATAGTAACAACAGCAGCAACATCACTGTTACCCTGTCCAGTACTTTGTGACTTTTTTTAAGCTCTTAAGCCATACTAGACCCATTCAGTCAGTACTGCATGAAATACTCACCTTGAACCTATGCACTTCAGCCTTGTCCTGACCCTCCCAGCTCTTTACTTACCAATTTATTTTAATCTTACGAGTAAGTTTCCTGTATAGTGTCTTGCATCTCTCTTTAGATCTGTCCCTCATCACTTCTAGGATACATCTCTCAATTATAATTTATATGTCTGCTAATGTAACACAACTTTCGATCCTTTCGTGTAGGTACACATCTCTGATAAAGCAAGACCAAGTTCAAGGACTTTATCTAGTCTGTAGCCAACAACCTAAGATCCCCCTGGACTCTCAAGCAAGGACTAAACAAATTCTAACAGTAAAATAAGTGACTTATGTACATCCTTCTTTGTTTTATCCACTTTCATTGGAAAGGTGAATGTTTAATTAGTTTTTTTTATTGGTGTGACTAAATCATTTTAATTTTACTTTATTTAACATAAGCACTTTGAGAGATGTTTGGGAATAAGGCCACTTGTGAAATCATTATAATTTCCATGGAGAAACTTCAGGGATATTTTACCAAACTGCTTCTGAAATACTACACCTATGGTTAAACCTAAAGAGGAATATCAGGGGGAAAGAAGTTATCACTTATGAAAATGAGAAAGAATACCTATGTAGGAAGTTCTTCCCATTCTCCATCCCTTATCCAAACATATTTCTCAAAATTAGATTATTTATGCTATATCTCTAACTAGACTTATTGCAAAATCTCAAGCTAAAATAGAGTTGTTGTTCAGAAAAACACATAGTATGTAATCATTTCTAAGACTATTGCAACTTTTGACCAACAGTGTCTTTACTGAAATTTTTATGCTTTCTTTGATAAGCATAAATGCTTAGATAAGACCAGATGCATATGGAAACAAACTTAAAATATTTTTGCCTATGACTAGAAAATCAAGAAAAAAAAATTGAAAGCTATACATTATTTATGTCGCAGCATGTAACTGGGGAACTATAAATCCAGGGGACTAGACTTTTTTCCTCCACTAATGTTGCATTAAAATAGAATTCTCTTAATATGCATCTACAAATGCATTGCCACTAATTACATAAGTTCTTTCTTTTCCCATTCCTCATTTTTGGCCAAACTTTTGGTGGCTGAGTTGAAAGTGGTTATTGTCTAGTAAGAGATAGTTTGTGAAAAATAACTTATTTCATTGGATCCCTCAGCTAGGAATTCAGCATGTGTTTGCTCTGCTCCTCATCTGTTGACCACAACTGTTGGCTCTTGCTAGTGCCTAAAGTGACATAATTAATTCAAGAATTTGTGTATTTTCCTTGGGATGCTTTAGGGCAGTGTATGACAATTAAGTCTTTAGAGGAATGAGAACCAATCTTTTATCTATTTTAAGTCTTAAGATGTCATAACTGTGAATCACAAAGTTGTGACATGACACACCCATCTCAGAAAATTGTCTTCATGGAATCTTGTCTTGAAGATTTCACTCTCATGCAATTTTGTGTTGATATGTTCTCATCGAAGCAAGAGCCAACTTCCTGAGGTAGTTTCTGGGAATCTCCTCCAAAAAAATTCCAACCTTTGGGGCCTATTTTGAAAATAGCCTTTATGTCATGAGTCAGGACATGGCATGTGGAATTTCTCCTTGAAAAGAGATCACTGCTTTTGACAGTTAGCTTCTCCCAATGCAGTCCTGAGACTGCACATGGCTGATGTGGGTGCATGTGTGGAGAGGAGTCTCCATCCCCTGGAACCATAATGTCAGGTTTCATATTGTCTGAGATTAGCATCTCTTCAAAATCAACCATTTGCTGCTTTCTCTCCAGATCGCCTTCCCTGCTGACCATACCTGGTTATATAATCCTGCGTCTTCCATTATCCTGACCGCTGATCCGTGCCTGATGGCTCTGCCAGGTCTCACAACGCCACAAGCTTTTGATGGCTGTACTCTAAGCTGCTTAATAAGACAATTAAAAATGATTTACAAATGGCCATCACAGTACTACTGGGGATCAGGCAGAGAACGTTCTATGTGCTGCAGTATTAAAAATGCATGCCCTTCTACAGCTTCCTTTGCAGCTGCCTTTAATACCAGCACTGGTTTACTTCAATTATTATATTACAGTAGTCCTTTCTAAGTCATGTACATCTGGAAAGAATTCAAGGGGTATGCCACTGATCCTGGGTTGTCCTGAAAGCTTTTCCCTTGTAGTGGGGGGTGTGGAGGGTTGAGAGGAACTGCCTAGAACTCTAGAGAGTTCAGAGGTATTACAAATAGTCTTTCATCAATCTGGTTCATTCTCAGCTTGAGGGTCACACATCCATCCTAATTTACTTTCTCTTTCCTCTTCTCTCTTATTGCTACATTGTTTACAATGGGCAGATTTCCCAAAGATTTTATTGTGAGTCACACAAAAGTTTGTCTAGAGAAAATGGAACTTAATCAGAAATAATAGTGTTGTGAATACAATAACTGAGAAATTAAGAGAGAATGTCATCTTATATTGCAAGATGCTTATTTTTTTGGTTTTAAAGTTGAGTTTTTTTAGTCCAGAGAAGTTAAGATTGATATTGACCCAAATTTTAAGAAAATTCTCTATTTTTAATGCTGAGACCCGAGGATTAATAAGATTGGCATTGACTGGCTTTTTGTAACATTTCTTAGGAAGAGTGTTTGGAATTGACTGAAAAAAAAAAAAAAAAGAAAAGAAGAAGAATCTTTGAAGCCAGATATCCCTATATTTCGGGCTTCCCTGGTCACTCAGCTGGTAAAGAATCCACTTGCAATGCAGGAGACCCCAGTTTGATTCCTGGGTTGGGAAGATCCCCTGGAGAAGGGATAGGCTACCCACTCCAATATTCATGGACTTCCCTGGTGGCTCAGATGGTAAAGAATCCGCCTGCAATGTGGGAGACCTGGGTTCGATCCCTGGGTTGGGAAGATCTCCTGGAGGAGGGCATGACAACCCACTCCAGTATTCTTGCCTGGAGAATCCCCATGGACAGAGGAGCCTGGCAGGCTACCGTCCTTTGGGTCATAAAGAATTGGACATGACTGATCGACTCAGCACAGCACAGCACAGTGGCATATCCCTGTATTTCATTCTTGCCTCTGCTATTTAGTCAAGTTTAGGACCTTGAGAAAGATGCTATAGTCGTCTGAGATTCCATTTTTTCATCAATAAAATAAATTTATGCATCCTGACATCTCAGGTTTACTGTGACTGTTGCATAATCTATGTAAAGTGCCTGGCTCACTGATTGAGCACACTTTGAAGCATCCTTTGTAAGCATACTTTGAAGTGGTGGAGATTGAAAATAATTTTTGAGGGTTTCATCTATAATTGTGGATGTCATGGAAGGCTACAGTCTCAGAAGGAAAGTAAACAGAGATAGAGAAAATCCACCAGTGAGAGGCGGCCAATGTGTTCCAAAGTATAGTAACTGCCGACCCATCAAGTAGTCCAAATACAGTCATGGCAAACCCATCAACCCGTGAGATTGTGATTTAAGGATACACCCTTCCTTGGTTAGAATTGGCTTACCATCCAGTAGAGACCAATCCTAAATGCATATGAGACATCCATGACTCTAGCCAGGGTAGACATAGCTGGAACATCATATCTTTTATGCAAGATTGCAAGCTCTCTGAGAACAGTAGACTTCATCACTTAGCAATACTTTTTATGCTACATATTCAAGAGATATTTTTTGGTTGCCCCAGGTTAAATTAAATTTGCTTCAAGATTAATGTTAAACCTTCAATCAACACATATTTATTGAACATCTATTATGAGAAAGTGACTAGAATAGGACAAGCAGGGGTCCATGGAATATATGGAGTATAAGACTCTCATTCTGGGACAGAGTAGCATGGAAACATATACACTAACATATGCAAAATAGATAGCCAGTGGAAATGTGCTGTATGATTCAGGGAACTCAAACCAGGGCTCTGTGACAACCTGGAGGGGTGGGGTGGGGAGGGATGTCGGAGAGATGCTCAAGAGGGAGGGGACATATGTACACCTATGGCTGATCCATGTTGATGAATGGCAGAAGCCAACACAGTATTGTCATCATCCTTCCATTAAAAATAAATGATGTTTTTTAAAAAACAACTAAAGAAAAAATACTTTTATTCTGCATTCTTTTTTTTTTTCATTTATTTTTATTAGTTGGAGGCTAATTACTTTACAATATTGTAGTGGTTTTTGTCATACATTGACATGAATCAGCCATGGATTTTTTTATTCTGCATTCTAAGAGTCTGCAATATAGTTGGGGGGAAGAGATACCTAGTTAAAGTTGTCAATGTGTCTTAGACACATTATTTAACATATCTAACAAGTTTTTAATATGCAAAATGAAGGATTGGAGTTGGTCTTTTAGTTTTATTATTGTTTTAGAACTCCAAGTAAAGTAGCCATTTTCATGGCTGCATGTTTATGTCAGATGGATGTTATTTGCAATAGGTCCTGTGAAAGTTTGAAAGTGAAGGTCATTCAGTCAGGTCTGATTCTTTGTGGCCCCATGGACTGTAGCCTGCCAGGCTCCTCTGTCCATGGAATTCTCCAGGCCAGAATATTGGAGTGGGTAGCCATTCCCAACCTAGGAATCAAACCCAGGTCTCCAGGATTGCAGGCATATTCTCTACCATCTGAGGCATCAGGGAAGCCCAACAGGCCCTGTAGGTATGAGGAAAGCAAAGATATCTGGAAGCTGGGTAGACAGATATTTGTGGAGGTGTTGAAATTTGAATTGATTCTTAAAGGATAGACTGAGGTGAAAAATCACTCTTCATCACCAAAGAGCATGGGAAATTATGCAGAGAATACACTACCTGATAGTGTGTGTGTGTGTTTGTGTGTGTGGTACAAGTTTCTGCAAGAAGTACATTTAGAATTACCCTGCTTTTTCCCATTGTATATTTTCCTCTGTCTCTCCACATTTATTTCTACATTTCCAGAATCTATTAATAGCTGTTTTAGTCATACCAAATATCTCAAAAGAATGTGTGTTCTTTATGATACATAAATTTGAGGTAGTTAGAATTTCAAGAGAAGATTATGCTTTCTTAATGTCTGAATCAACCCAGTGGCTTGAGTTTGGGATATCAGTTGGTGACTCCTTGTATCTGCTGTCACAAATCAAGTACTGGAACATCTCAAAACAATAATATTCCAAGGAGAGATTTATTTTTCCTTTAATGTATATTTCTGAGGAGAAAGGGGAATGCAAATAACCCTTTCAGGAGATGGTTAAACATATGGACTCCTCACTTAGGGCCCAATTAGCAGGAAAAACTCTACAAGGTTCCACTCTGCCCTTGAAATTAAACTTTGAAAAACATGCACTGACTTCCCCCAGGCACAGAAGCAGGATCTGTGTTTTAATCCTGACCTTAATTAAGCCTTTACACATGCTCTTTATTTTGCTCTCCACTGAAGAAGGGGCAGGTAGAGGGAAGAACTTGAGTACATTTGTTCTTCTCCTTTCCTTGAGAGTGGTATACTCAAAATGTTCTTTCTTTTGGAACAGAGGAAAAATGGATTTTGAAGTAAAGTCACAAGGAGTTATGATAGTAGTACTTATAGAAAGTAGTTGAAATGAGTGCCCAGCAATGACTCTAGCTGCTGTCTTACCTGTCACTGGGGTCTAGCTCTGAAACCATTAGGTGTCATTTCAGGGGGCTCCAAAGAGCTCCGGCCCTTTATGTCTCAGTGCTGAAAGAATTCAGTGAGCGACAAAGTGATGGATAAAGAGTGGTTTATTCGAATCGGCGGCCTGTGAAGCTTATAAGCAGACAGACAAGAGGGTGCCACACCCAAATACTTAGTGGGCTACAGTTTTTAATCAAAGGAAAAGTGGGAAGTGGGGAGAAGACTTTCTTTGTCATTCTTTAGTAGATGTCATGCTTCCATCATCAGTTCCTCCTCTAGGTTGGGCAGGGTAGTTTTTTTGTCCTTACATGGTCAAGCTAGGTCCAGAAATTAGTGTGTGTGGGGGTTTTATGTGTGCTTTTGAATTGTGGTGTTGGAGAAGACTCTTGAGAGTCCTTTGGATTACAAGGAGATCTCCAGTCCATCCTAAAGGAAATCAGTCCTGAATATTCATTGGAAGGACAGATGCTGAAGCTGAAACTCCACTACTTTGGCCACCTGATGTGAAGAACTGACTCATTGGAAAAGACCCTGATGCTGGGAAAGATTGAGGGCAGGAGGAGAAGGGGATGACAGAGGATGAGATGGTTGGATGGCATCACCGACTCCATGGACGTGAGTTTGAGTAAGCTCTGGGAGTTGGTGATGGACAGGGAAGCCTGGCGTGCTGCAGTCCATGGGGTCGCAAAGAGTTGGACACGACTGAGCAAGTGAACTGAACTGATGTGTGCAGAGGGCATATCTTAACACACTGAACTCACTGGCGGGCTGTGGGACTCATGCCCCGCTGCCTTATGCCACACTGTTTCAGGGCATCTCTTATGCTCCTGTTGCATAATCTTGTTGCTAAGCGAGACTGCTTGGTTTTATGGCTAAGCAAAGCTGCTTTCTTGAATAATCATTAACTTGCAGGGGCCTCACATATTTTTTCGATGTATTGTCCCCCTGGTGGCATTAACTATTTAATCATCTACTTTGTCGCTTTATTCTGTCCCTTTCAGTTAGATTCCCTTGACTTAACAAAAGCAAAGTCACTGAAAGATACTGCGTATGTTTTGGTGACACTCAGTTCTGTAACTAGTTCACTGTCATGCATAATGATATCATCCTATAGAACCTGAGGGAAAGCTCAAAGTGATCATTCATCTTACGTTTAAATGTAGACAAGGCTTTTTGATGCATGCCTGATCAGAAGAGTGAGGATGATGTTTATATGTGTGCAGATGTTTTACTTTTGTATCTCGTTTTTTAGCTGTTGTTGAAAATGTATGGAAACAAAATTATAATCAAGAGAGACGGCCCTGCATCCTTGTTTTAAGTTCCTGTTCTTTGGATAAAATAGTTTTTTGCTCATTTAGGTTTTCTTTTTTTTTTTTTTTTTTGTCCCTCTGGAAAAATAATCACGGTTGTGGTGAAATCTAATGGGTTCTGCAATGTGCAACTGTAACTTACAGGAGTAAAAGAAAGGTCAATGTAATATCCCAGTACATCTAAAACCAGGAAAAAAGTCTTTGTCTTGCAACAATGCTACAAATAAAAGGACACAATCTAGATATGACACAGTGAGAGTGGGAAAGAACTCTTTTACTGATGGGGCATATTTTAAATTATCTTCTCACCTTTAACATCTGGGTTACTTATTTTTTGTGCATCTATATAAAAAGCAAGTATAAATGAAACAATATCTGTGGGAAATTGCTACAGAGAAGCAATATTGTGATGGGAAAATGGCAGACAGCTCTGGAAACACACAGCTCTGAGTTTGAATCCTGACTGTGATACTTACCAGACCCCTAACTTTGAGCTTCAGTTGCCTTTATTTGTAGAATGGAGAGGAAAACAACAACACTTAAAATATTAGTAAAAATAGATAAATTTACCTTTCTTGCCTTATGTTTGTTATTATTTTTAAATAAATTTATTTATTTTAATTGGAGGCTAATTAGTTTACAATATTGTAGTGGTTTTTGCCATACATTGACATGAATCCACCATGGGGGTACATGTGTCCCCCATCCTGAACCCCCTCCCACCTCCCTCCCCATCCCGTCCCTCAGGATCATCCCAGTGCACCAGC
This sequence comes from Cervus canadensis, assembly GCF_019320065.1. NCBI lineage: Eukaryota > Metazoa > Chordata > Mammalia > Artiodactyla > Cervidae > Cervus > Cervus canadensis. The sequence goes on from NC_057391.1 coordinate 84,774,980, forward strand.
CCCGAGCGCCCTGTCTCATGCATCGAACCTGGACTGGCGATTCATTTCACATATGGTAATATACATATTTTAATGCCATTCTCCCAAATCGTCCCACCCTCACCCTTTCCCACAGAGTCCAAGAGATTGTTCTATACATCTCTGTCTCTTTTGCTGTCTCGCACTTATATTTGTTCTCATTCATCATTTTGTTGTTCTTGTATTACATTTACTTTTAACAATATTGAATATCTCCAAAAGAAAGAAAGGAAGGGCAGAAGAAAGAAAAAAGGAAGGATTTTTTTCCTCTTTCCCTTCTACTTTTCCTTCTGATACAGTGAGAATAGGAAAGAACTCTTTTACTAATGGGGGCGTATTTTAAGTTATCTTCTCACCTTTAACATCTGGGTTAATTATTCTTGTAGAAGAATAATTATTTTTGTAGAAGAAAATTTCTGTAGAAGGGGAAGAGGAAAAGAAAGATACATATTTGTTATTCTGCCTGGGACAACTATATATAGACAACTCACAAAAGATAACCAAAGTCAAAAATATCTAGAGGTATATTTAACAGGATGTGACAAAAAACACGTTTATTTTTTAGGCTATAGAAAGTATCAAGCAGTATTTGGCCAAAGAAAAGGTTATGGCCTTGGTGGGATGATTTAGTATAGGTGATCCCCCATTGCAATTTCAAATCAAATCTCCTGCTGGTGGCTTTTTGATGACCCGGAGTGATCTTAAAGTTCATATGAAAGCATTTATATCTGAGAATAGCCAAAAAGAAATCTAAGAAAAGATTTTGAGGAAGGGCTATACTTTATAAGTCCAGTATAAAACCATTGTAGTAAAAAAAATGTAGTTCTGGCATAGAAATCGACAAGTAGATTATAGAAAGTGAAGAGTAGCCAGAAATAGTCCCCAGCATATATGGCAATTTAATTGCTTACAAAGTTGTTATCACAATTCAGTGGATAGATCCAAAGTGTTTATGTGCCAAATGGTAGAAGGACAGCCCACCATCCATATGGAAAAAATCCATATGGGTATCTGTTTGACTTCATAAACAAAATAAATTACTAATGAATTAAAGCCTTAAAGTTTTGTTTGTTTTTTTAAGTACCAACATATTGAAAGAACGTGTATACTATCTGTACAAGTGAGTGATTGGTTGAAACATTTCTAACGAAAACAGGAATGCCAGATGCTATAATATAAAAAGAAAAAAGTCAATATATAAGAATTTTAAGTAAAAATTTACAGTAAAAGAGTCCATTAGTACTTCTAATAGATACATGATATATTTGGGAAAAGTTGTAATGAAGTAAGTCCATAAGGATTACAAGCAGCTGTAACTGAGAGCATAAATAACTGTGCTTTAACAAGTTAGGTGTCTGAATTTTTTTTTACGTAAGAAGTCAAAAGGTGAGCCATTCAGAGCTCATACAACAGCTCTATGCAATAATCCCTGAGCAGCTGTCCTAACTGTGGACTTTCATCCTTATATTTGTCACTTCATGTTCTCTAAAAGGCTACTGCACCTTTTGTATTTGACCCAAATTCTAGGAAGGAAAAAGTTGGAAGGGTGAAAGCAAAAAGTATATACCAGCTAAGTTTGCACTTTTCAAAAGAAATTGTCCGAAAGTCTCACCTTATGATGTCAGCTTATTTTTCTTTCGCCATAACTGTGTCTGCCCCAGCTGCTAAGGGAGATTGGTTAAAGCAATTTGTTTTTGTTTGTTTGTTTTGTTTCTTTAATCTGGGCATATTTCAACGTTAATGTTAGAGTTCTTTTATGGGGAGAGGGGCAATAATAATTCTGGATAGGTGGCTAGCAGTGCCTCCCACAAACAAAAGTAGATTATACACAGAAGTTTTGCAAATTGATAACTGAAGAAAAGAACCTAGGAGACAAATGGGTGATGAATATGAATAAGCACTTTACAAATGGAAGCATTCTGATGGCCTTTAAACCTATGAAAAAATGTGTGATCGCCTTTGTGATCAAAGAATTGCAAATTTAGGTAACAATGAGATATCACTTTATATTCATCAGATTAGTACAAATTTTAAAGTGCCAACTCCTACTGCTGTTTAAAATGCAGAAAAAATTTAAATTATTATAGCTTTTTTTCTTTAAACAAAGATTAACTTCTGCATGGCAGTTTCTGTTAAAATTAAGATACATATACCTTTTGCCTCAAATCCTAACTATGAGGATCTGTCTCATAGAAATAAAAATATCAGTAGCCTAATACATACGTGTAAAGGTTTTTTATGACTTTTTATAGTGGTTAAAAAAAGGAGAAGTGTTTATAAATAGGGAAATGGAGTTGTCGAGTAAATTATAATAGATATCTTTTAGAGATTGTTACACAGTCCTTAGAAGAATGAACCTGATCTATCTTGATCTAAACCACATGACTTAGAGGAATTTCCACAATATATTGTTAAGTGAGGAAATAAGATAATAGGGAAAGATAAGAAGAACACAGATTGTTAATCTGGGTTGTCAAGAGATGGAGAGAAGAGAAGCTGTGGGGAAATTTGGAATGTGAAAGAGGGAAATAAATCAAACTTAGGATATATGTATAAATAAAATAACTTAGAATTTGGCTTTAAAAAAAAAAAGAGCTGAAACAAGATAGAGAAATCACAGCAAATAAACTGGGTACAACAGGGCCAGTGTAGGATAAAGAACAGAAAACTAAGGTTTCAATCGGAACTGTTTCTGATGAGATGTCATCACCCATTCTTTTAAGACGGAAATTGATAAACTTGTAAAGAATTTACTGTATGTGCTTTATATTCTGGTTAATATAAATACGAATAGTAAGTTTTATAGAGTTCTCCTTGTTAATAACGAGTCCGACTCTTTGCCACTCCATGGACTGTAGCCCACCAGACTCCTCTGTCCATGGAACTTTTCAGGCAAGAGTACTGGAGCAGCGGTTTTCCATTTTCTCCTCCAGGGAATCTTCCTGACCCAGGGAATCAAATCCATGTGTCTTGAGTCTCTTGCATTGGCATGTATTTCTTTACCACCATGCCACCTGGGAGTATCCAATAAATTTTCATGTCAGTGTATGGCAAAACCACTACAATATTGTAAAGTAATTAGCTTCCAATTAAAATAAATAAATTAAAAAAATAAATAAAAACTGTTTTAAAAATCTATACTGTTTTTAAAAGTGGTACGTTCGTATATTTTCTCACTTAAGAAAACAAGTCCAACCCCTTAGAGGGGGAAAGTGAGGGACTACAGATGTCACGTTACTCTGATGCATGACTTGCGTACTTGAAAAGTGTAGGCTGCTTCAGAGGAGGACACAGTGAGCAGTGCTTGCCATGAAGTCCCAGAATTTCCCCAGCCAGCTCACTCCCAAGCCCAGAGCTTTGGCTTCTGGGCTGTGTTGCTGGCAGTGAGGAAGTGGGATGGCGTGTTGTTTGAATCACAGCACTTCTGTTTCCTGGCTAAGTTACAAAACAGTGTTGTAGTTGTGAAACTGCATGTCATCAGCGCACATTTGTGGCCTGCACAGAGCGTGCGCAGAGCCCTGTAGTAACGCTCTAGGCGAGCGCATGCTTGCATTTAAAAGAGGTGTTGCTGCTGCCTTTAAGAAGTTTACCAACTAAAGGAAGATGAAAACAAAAACAACCGACAGCAAGCAACCCAGTGGACTTTCCCTTAAGATAATTCCATGATCTGATTCTCAGCTTAGCTTGGTGGGGTTTTGCATATGTTATGAACTCAGTAATATCAGTTGGCTGAATGAATGAATGAAAGTATTAACAGGAACTGGATTATTACAGCTGTTCTATTTTGATTTGTTTTGTTTTGATTTGGTTGCACTGGGTCTTGGTTTTGGCACTTGGGATCTTTAGCTGCAGAATCTGGGATCTAGTTCCCTGACCGGGGATCAAACCCTGATCCCCTGCATTGGTAGCACAGAGTCTTAGCCACTGGACCACCAGGGAAGTCCCACAGCTGTTCTTAACCAGTACTTTTGCTCTCTGCCTCTCTCCTCTAATATCTGTCTGCCACACGGCTAAATGCAAATCCGATCCTATGACTTTTTAATTTTTTCTCATACTTTCCAGTTAGCTTTAGGAATCAGGAAGAGGCACTGAATCTGAACCTGAGAGTGTGCTTTCCTGAACCTGCTTGATGTTTTAAATAAATTGAATTAGAATGCCTTGAAATAAAGCACACTCCCATAGGAAGCCCCTGGCCCATGGTGTTAAGCTGGTGATCCCTCAGCCGCAAGAGTCAATGCCTCTCCATGCCGTGGAAACTTCGCTCACGTTGCTTCTTTGGACTGAATTGCTTATTGTGCTCCATAACCTGGTGAACTCCAGTTTATCCTTCTACATTCAGTTAAAACACCACTGCCTTCATGATGCCTTTTAAAACCATATCTGGAATCAGTTAAGTATTTGCTTCTTTATTACTCCACCTATTTATCACTTGTGGCACTTTTCATGTTGGTATAATAACTTGTGTACCTATCATGTAATCTCAAATAACTTATGTACTCTCAATTGAGAAAGATGGCATACTCTGCTTATATCTCTCTAGCCTATCCTTGGCTTTATCACAGCATCCTTGTAATGGTATTTGTTGACTGACTGGTGGATTACTTGTTGGATGGGGAGGTGGATGGATTGACTGGCTGATAAATGAATGAATGATTATTAAGTGAAATAGTGAATGAATGATTAGTAAGTTGGTGTTTATTAAGTGAAGTAGTGAATAGTATAAACCTGGAAAAAGGAAAATGGAAATTTACTGTTGAAAGTGCTGTAGAGAAAAAAAATATTCTCTTTAATGAAGGCTTTTGTAGAATAAGATGAAGGTGAGGATGACTTCTCTATTATTTATCTTTGAAAATTGTGAGTTCAAATTTGTAAAAAGAGTGGATATTTTGGACAGAAAGTGCTACATAACTACAGCACACTTATTTATTGTTCTCTAAAATAGTCCCTTTCTTTGGCATGTTTGAAACCTGAAGTCTGGTTGGCATTATAAATATGCATGAGCTGTTGGGGGAAGAGAACATAAAGTGTGAATCACACTTCAAACAGACCCACCAGCTCACTCCTGACTTCAAGATTTTCAGAAGTGTGAAATGAAAATGGTTTTAAAATTAGAAAATGTGCCATCAGAACTTTTATCAGCCCTCAGAGAAAATAAATAATCTCTTTAAGTGTGGGGACTGCTGGGGATATTTATTTAGTTAGCTTCACAGTTAAGACGCTTTGATAAGTTTTCGTGTCATAAAATGCACAAATTAATTTTAATGAACGTGGGGAAAAAATATCTTCTAAAACAGCCAAGTACCTAATGCTGCAGTCTAGAGTTTCTGAGGGATTATTTAAACTTAATCTATGAGTAAATTGTTTCACTGGAGAAAAGAAACTCTCACAGGTGTCTTTTCCTCCTGATGCGTTTACACTTAAAAAGTGATCTTGAAGCATTTGAGGGGTGGGTAAACTCTGGGAAGAGACAGTGGATCTTAATTGCTAAATTGTAATGACAAAAAATGAGAGAAAAATGGCATAGTCAGTTGTTTGCTTTTAAGTTTGTGGCAAATGGGTTTACTAACGTTGTTATCGTTGATTTTTTTAATGCATATCAAGATTGAATTGAGTGTGAACAGAGGGGAAATCATGATAAAAGATGATATAAAGGATGGTGGAGATCCTTATTTTTATGACTGATTTTTTTTTTAATAGCCCATCATTTCCAGAAACTGAATAACTAAAAAATGACTGTTTGGTCATGTTCTGTAGAGTGTGCCATACAAGGCCCATAATTGAGATCAGGAACAGAGAAAGGGACACTCTGAATGTGATTCTGAAACTTCGGTACATTAGTATCATCTCTTGGGCTTTGTGCAACCCACATTGCTGGCTCCCGCTCCCAGGGTTCCTGATGGAGTGGGTCTGTGAGCAGGGCAGGAGAACATGTGCATCTATGAAGTTTCCAGGTAAAATTGATCTGCTGGTCTAGGAACCACACTTTGCCAAACATTATTCTGTTACCATCCTTAGATGAGATTAAAGAAAAGAAAATCTACTGTAATGATTATCTCTGGTTAATGCTGGGCTCATTTTGTGAAGCTTAAGTGTCTCAGTGAGTTCCTCTTTTCTTTTGCAAAAATTGGATGATATTTTAAAATACCATTTTATTAACCTACTATCGTGAAGGTTGAAATTCCACTAAATTCACGTTAATGTTAACTGCCTTACATTTTCCATGGCAACATGGGACAGACATTATTTTAAAGGAATGGAAAAACAGCATTTGCTTTCATAAAATTATGTGGCCTCCTGACTGAGCTGTAGATTTTGTCACTAATTTACAGCTATTACTTGAAACACACCCTGGGTTTTCTCCATGTATCAAACTGAGAGTAAATCTGAATAAATGAAACCTGATTTAAATAGATGCTGTCAGATCCTGTCCTTTGGAGAACAGTAAGCATAAGGAAAAACAGTAAAATACCATCATTCCTTAAGAGTATGTATACATTTCAGGGCATGCATTTTATCAATATTTGTCCAAAACATACCTGTTCTGACTATACCACGCACTGGAAAACAAGAGATAAAATGACTTTATTCTGTGCTGAGAAGCTCATTAAGTCAGCAGCTTTCTGCCAAGTCATGAATCTCTGCTTAGGTCCAAACCACTTCAAAAATTTCCTACCATTCACCTTTTTCCTCTTTGAAGGACCCTCCCAACACCAGTCTTCTGGCTTTGTCTCATTTACTCTTTACTACAGGAAGGCTTTGTCTGAGCAGCTACTCCCAAAATGAGGCCAGTGGTAAGGGTCAATGGGTCAAGAGACCCATTTAGGTGGTGGGGGACAGTTCTTGTCTTCTTTCACCGAAAAGTTGTACTCCTCACGCCTCAGGCTAGTCTTTATATCTAAAAGATGTATTTCTCTATGATTTCACAGATTTCCTATGATTTCATATATTCTGGCATACCTGATGTTCTTCTTTCTTTAATCTTCAGTGATGGTCAATCTATCTGAAGTTCCTAAGTAAGACATGTACAAAAGACAAGAAAACAAACAAACGGAAGTCCTATCTAATTTTTTTTTTCTTGAGCCAAGTTTATTCAGTGTTAATGCAACCTTCTTACTGCCTCTTCCTTCCAAAACAGACATATTTTAGTTGTATTGTTACTGTACTAGAAAAGAGATTATTATTATTATTTACAAAGAGTGAAACCACTGCTGAGATTAGTTTCAGGCAGTGGTTCTCAAAGTGTGGGCTGGGAACGAACAGTGTTAGCAACTTCTCAGAACCCACCTCCCACCTACTGAATGAGAACCCTGAGGGAGGCACCTTAGCAATTTGAATTTTCTCAAGCCCTGCAGGTAGTTCTTACACACACTGAAGTTGGGCAACAACCAGTTTAAGGATTTGAAAAGAAAGGCAGGACTGGGTGGAAAACATGGAGGAGTCTGGGTTCTCTTGATAATTGCTCTTCATGTATCCTTGGCTGAAATTGGTGTCTGCATGAGGCACTTTTATTTGGTTGCTGCAAAATGTAACTGGCAGCCTGGCAGTGGTGAAGAGGACACCCAGGGGACACCGTGCACACATACTCTGTTCCCGCAACCTCCACATTCTAGATTTTATCCTAAGCTCCGCAGGGGTGATTCCCCTCAGAAGGGGAGCTGGTGGTTCTCACAAGCCCCAGCCACATTACATTCTGTGCTGTTTCCTGCTCCACTGGGGCCCCTGACCGTTTAAGGCTCATCCTCCCTGGCCGTGGGTGGTATTTAGTCCAGACAGTGCCATTCAGGTTTGTTTTCCTTCCCCTTCTAGCAAAACTCATAGATTGCCACAATACTTGTGTCAGTCCCAGACCACGTTTGTAAAAATAATAATAAATCACCTCTCTCGCTCTAGGTTTTCTTTCAGACTCAGAACGTGTTTTCGGCTTACGGGGTATTGATTGTGTATTATCAGTTTAGCTCACACACTGACAATTACATGTAGCGCCAAGGTAGCCGTGACAGTGCAGTATGGTTGCCATAGCAATGAGAGGAGGCCCATGGCTGCTACCCACAGCCTGCTCTATAGTGATAATCCTGCCGCTCGTTTCATTTTAATTGAAATTTGAAATCATAGTCTCTAGGAAGAAATAAATGGACTGTCTCCCCATTTCTTCCCCCTGACCATACAAACAAGTGCAAATGGGAAGTACTTGAGCATTTTCGTCAAGGTAAATATCATGGTTTTTAAGAGTATGTCTTCCAGCATTTTCATGAGGACCAGAAACAAATGAAGGGTGATGTTTTGCCAAATAAAAATTGAATTAGCTCTTATGCTTTTGCATTTTTCATTAATGGCCATCTATCATTTCTCTAAGTCTCTCATCTTAACAGTCTGCCCTGCATGGTATATCTTACATTGTCCAATCTTTAATGGATACACTTGCTGAGTTTCAATGGTACCCCCAAACTCACAGCAGATAGCATAAGATATTTAAAAATTAGCATTATAAGGCACAGTGGAAAGTTTCAAATAACTGAAAAATATACACTGTTAATAAATTTTAAGTTGCATAGACCCCAGTTCTATGCCAGTGCCTCTTCTACAATGCCTTCAATCCTATGATGTTTATGTGGTAGAATAATTGTAAGCTACACTAAAACATAGTCCACAGTGCTCATGTAGCAGAGAGAGAGAAACATTGTGAGATGTAGTCAGGAACAAAGAGCTTCTGTGTCAGCAGACTTTCCAAAAAGGGGTTACAATCTAATATGGAAAACAAAGCAAAGAGCAATCAAAATGAAAGAAAGATAGTAACTAAAAAAATAAGCATGATAATCCAAACTATAAAAGACTATGAACTTGGTCTAAAACGAATAAATATGTCAGTGGAAGAATGGGGCAATCCTAGATTCCACTTTGACCTTTTGGCCTTTCTCTAATATAAGTGAAGGTGAAAGTCACTCAGTCGTGTCCAACTCTTTGTGGCCCCATGGATTGTATAGTCCATGGGATTCTCCAGGCCAGAATACCGGAGTGGGTAGCCGTTCCCTTCACCAGGAGATCTTCCCAACCCAGGGACTGAACCCAGGTCTCCCACATTGCAGGTGAATTCTTCACCAGCTGAGCCACCAGGGACATATTCTTTCCCTAATCCAATATCTTCATCACAATAATCCTGTTCTTATTTTATTTTTCCTCCTTCCCACGTGAAAGCTAAAACACACTGAGATGGCTCCTACTTCATTTTCCTCAGTTTAATCCTTTTCTGGATGATGTAGGTGATTTTCCTTTTCCCAGCACAGGATTTTGCTTTCTTGGATCATGGAGGATGTAATAGGTGTTTAGGATAGAGAAATGCATACAATGGTGGGTTAAGATTTAACCAAGAGAATGAGAAATATTTATTTGCCCCCTTAAAAAAGTTACTATGAAATGAAAGCTTATTTTTTGTAAAGTAATCCCAGAAAATGTGTATTTACATTAATTAAGGTACACACCCTCAAGTATTCTCAAGTATTCTTGCCTTGAGAACCCCATGAACAGTATGAAAAGGCAGAAAGATATGACACCGAAAGATGGACTGCCCAGGTCTGTAGGTGTCCAATATGCTAATGGAGATCACTGGAGAAATAACTGCAGGAAGAATGAAGAGACAGAGACAGAGTGAAAACAACACACAGGTGTAGGTGTGACTGGTGATGGAAGTGAAGTCCAGTGCTGTAAGGACAATATTGCATAGGAACCTGGAATGTTAGGTCCATGAATCAAGGTAAACTGGAAGTGGTCAAGCAGGAGATGGCAAGAGTGAACATGGACATTTTAGGGATCAGTGAACTAAAATGGACTGCAATGGGTGAATTTAATTCAGATGACCATTATATCTACTATGGTGGGCAAGAATCCTTTAGAAGAAATGGAGTAGCCCTCATAGTCAACAGAAGAGTCTGAAATGTAGTACTTGGATACAATCTCAAAAATGACAGAATGATCTCTCTCAATTTCCAAGGCAAACCATTCAATATCACAGTAATCCAAGTCTTTGCCCCAAATAGTAATGCTGAAGAAGCTGAAGTTATATGGTTCTATGAAGACCTACAAGACCTTCTAGAACTAACACCAAAAAAGGATATCCTTTTCATCATAGGGGGCTGGAATGGAAAAGTAGGTGGTCAAGAGATACCTGGAGCAACAGGCAAATTTGGCCTTGGGTACAGAATGAAGCAGGGCAAAGGCTTACATAATTTTGCCAGGAGAACACACTGATCATAGGAACACCCTCTTCAAACAACACAAGAGAAGACTCTACACATGGACATCACCAGATGGTCAATACCAAAATGAGATTGATTATATTCTTTGCAGCAAAGATGGAGAAACTCTATATAGTCAGCAAAAACAAGACCAGGAACTGACTGTGACTCAGATCATGCCAATTTCAGATTTAACTTGAAGAAAGTAGGGAAAACCAACACACCATTCAGGTGTGACCTAAATCAAATCCCTTATGGTTAAACAGTAAAAGTGACAAATAGATTTAACGGATTAGGTCTGATAGAGTGCCTGAAGAACTATGGACGGAGGTTTGTGACATTGTACATGAGGTGATGATCAAGACCATCTCCAAGAAAATGAATGCAAAAAGGCAAAATGGTTGTCTAAGGAGGCCTTACAAATAGCTGAGAAAAGAAGAGAAGCTAAAGGCAAAGGAGAAAATGAAAGATATTCCCATCTGAATGCAGAGTTCCAAATACCAAAGAGAGATAAGAAAGCCTTCCTCAGTGATCAATGCAAAGAAATTGAGGAAAACAATAGAACGGGAAAGAATAGAGATCTCTTCAAGAAAATTAGAGATATCAAGGGAATATTTCATGCAAAGATGGGCACAATAAAAGACAGAAATGGTATGGACCTAACAGAAGCAGAAGATATTAAGAGGTGGCAAGAATACACAGAAGAACTATACAAAAAATATCTTCATGACCCAAATAACCATGATGGTGTGATCACTCACCTAGAACCAGACATCCTGGAAAGTAATGTCAAGTGGGCCTTAGGAAGCATCACTATGGAACAAAGCTAGTGGAGGTGATGGAATTCCAGTTGAGCTCTTTCAAATCCTAAAAGATGATGCTATGAAAGTGCTGCACTCAATATGCCAGCAAATTTGGAAAACAGCAGTGGCCACAAGACTGGAAAAGATCAGTTTTAATTCCAATCCCAAAGAAAAGCAATGCCAAAGAATGTCCAAACTACCACACAATTGCACTCATCTCACATGCTAGTAAAGTAATGCTCAAAATTTTCCAAGTCCAGCTTAAACAATACATGAACCGTGAACTTCCAGATGTTCAAGCTAGATTTTGAAAGGACAGAGGAACCAGAGATCAAATTGCCAACATCCGTTGGATCATCAAAAAATCAAAAGAGTTCCATAAAAACATCTATTTCTGCTTTATTGACTATGCCAAAGCCTTTGACTGTGTGCATCACAACAGATTGTGGAAAATTCTTAAGAAGATGGGAATACCAAATAACCTTACCTGCCTCCTGAGAAATCTGTATGCAGGTCAAGAAGCAACAGTTAGAATAGGATGTGGAACAACAGACTGGTTCCAAATTGGGAAAGGAGTACGTCAAGGCTGTATATTGTCACCCTGTTTATTTAACTTATATGCAGAATACATCATGTGAAATGCTAGACTGGATGACACACAAGCTGGAATCAAGATTTCCAGGAGAAATATCAGTAACCCCAGATACTCAGATGACAGTACATTTATGGCAGAAAGTGAAGAAGAACTAAGGAGCTCTTGATGAAAGTGAAAGAGGAGAGTGAAAAAGCTGGCTTAAAACTCAGCTTTCAGAAAACTAAGATCATGGCATCCGGTCCCATCACTTCATGGCAGATAGATGGGGAAACAGTGAAAACAGTGAGAGACTTTATTTTTGGAGGCTCCAAAATCACTGCAGATGCTGACTACTACCATGAAATTAAAGGATGCTTGCTCCTAGGAAGAAAAGCTATTACCAACCTAAACAGCATATTAAAAAGCAGAGACATTACTTTGCCAACAAAGGTCCTTCTAGTGAAAGCTATAGTTTTCTCAGTTGTGAGATTTGGAGTATAAAGAAAGCTGAGCTCCAAAGAATTGATGCTTTTGAACTGTGGTGTTGGAGAAGACTCTTGAGAGTCCCTTGGACTGCAAAGAGATCAAACCAGTCCATCCTAAAGGAAATTAGTCCTGAATATTCATTGGAAGGACTGATGCTGAAGCTGAAACTCTAATACTTTGGCCACCTGATACGAAGAACTGACTCATTTGAAAAGACCCTGATGCTGGGAGGGATTGAGGGCAGGAGGAGAAGGGGATGACAGAGGATGAGATGGTTGAATGGCATTACCGACTTAATGGACATGAGTTTGAGTAAACTCTGGGAGTTGGTGATGGACAGGGAGGCCTGGCTTGCTGCAGTCCATGGGGTCACAATGTGTTGGACACAACTGAGCGACTGAACTGAACTGAACTGAGGATACACACAGTGGGGAGATGTCTTATTTGAAAAAACTTAATCATGGATTCTACTGTTCAGCTTTTAGGAAGAATAATATGACGTTCAATTTAGATGGCCCTCTCCTCTTTGAAAATGGAGACATTTTGGGATTGGTTTGGTTGTGGTCCAAGAGACTGTGCTTCTACTGATGTTTTCAGTCTTTGCTGTTGCCCCTGTTTATAATCGGGGTCTTCCAAATATTTAAGATATTGGTAAAGTGATCAATACAGTATTTATTTATTCTGTTATTAATAATTATTTGTGTACCTTTGATATATGAAGGCAGAAATACCCTAAGTGCTAAAACAAAGTGTGGAATAAGATGGAAACCATCAAACTGATACAGTCACTATGGAGAACAACATGGATATTCCTTAAAAAAAGTAGGAATAGAACTACCATGTAAGCCAAGCATCCCACTCCTAGGCATGTCCCCTGAAAAAACCATAATTGAAAGAGACTCATGTACCCCAGTGTTCACTGCAGCACTTTTTACAATACCTAGGACGTAAAGCCCACCTCGATGTCCATTGACACATAAATGGATACAGAAATTGTGGTACATATATACAATGGAATATTACTCAGTTATAAAAAAGGACATATTTGAGTCAGTCCTTGAGGTAGATGAACCTAGAGCCAATAGAGCCAATACAGAGTGAAGTAAGTCAGAAAGAAAAAGACAAGTATTGCATATTAATGCGTGCATATGGAATCTTAGAAGGATGGTAATAATGACCCTATTTGCAGGGTGGCAATGGAGATGGAGACATAAGAGAACAGGATTGTGGACTCAGTGGGGGAAGGAGAGGGTGGAATGAATTGAGAGAATGGCATGGAAGCATACATTACCATATGTGAAATAGATAGCCAGTGGGACTTTGCTGTGTGACAACCCAGCAAATGTCTCAGAGCTCAGCCCAGCGCTCTGAGACAGCCTAGAGGGTGCGATGAGGTGGGAGATGGGAGGGGGATTCAGGAGGGAAGGGACATATGTATCCCTGTGGTTGGTTCATGCTGATGTATAGCAGAGGTCAACACAATGTTATAAAGCAAGTATCCTCCAATAAAAATAAATAAATGAACAGATTGATACTGTCCCTACCTCACAGAGCTTTCATCCTAGTAGATGCACACATTAGACAATTATTTACACAATCCATTATTTAAGTTCAATTATGATGAGGATAAATAGTAGATTTGACAAGAAATCTCTGAAAATTTATTAGAAAATTATTGTTGTCAAATAAATTTACTCATCTCTAAAATCTATTATTGATTAAATCAACTGTTAACAAGTAAGTGACTGAAAAGCATTCACTATAAACAGAAGCATAAAGAGAAATCTGAGACACATTAAAACAAGAGAAGTATTGCTACATAATCAGACTAAATACTATAAAAAATCTGCATTTCAATTCTGCCATATGTTAGGTTTGTTAAACATATATTTTTAAGATATGATTATTTTGCTCTGAGCACACTTTCATTTTTCATATCCTTAACTCTAATCTTCTTGGATTTGAATAAACTTCAAAATCCATGTATTTGATTCATGTGGGCTTAAATAATTGAAATTATTAGCAAAAACTCATCAATATGCTTAAAATAGTGGCTGTCCTCTACTATAATGTTTTTCCGTGAGTTTTAGTAAGATTTGTCCTAGAATTTGCCCAACCATCTGTTCCTCTGTCCCATCCTTGCCTTGATCCTCCCGTACCAGCAGGGGCTCTTTGTATCCTGTATGGGCTTTCTTTCTAATGTGTTTTCGTTTAATTGTAAGGTGGTTCAAAAGGGGTCCAAACCCTATGTGAATTCCATAGCAGCACGTAAAATGCTATGCATCCCTTGTCCAAGATGATGGTAACCAAGGGGAAAAAAAAAAAAGAGGCTTGGGGACTAGAGAGAATCCCAAAGTTCAAAGTAATATCAGAGAAGCCAGGGAAGCACAAGTGATGAGAGAGAGGAGCTTCTGTTTGCAAGGAACCCTGACAATCTACCTGGCACACAGAAGCCCCTCCCTATTTCAGGCTCCAAATCCTCAAAGACAGACAGTCCTTAATTAAGTGTCAAAGAATTGATTAGGAGAGTTCTTGCAATGCAAGCTCATTGATGAAACCATTTTGGCAGACTGGATGGTATAATTAGCCCAGACAAGATGTGAAATCTGTAATGTTTTGGGATACAGGCCAATAAGTTTTAATTTTGTAATAAAAAGGAGACAAAAAAGGAAAGGAATAAGCAAGAAACAATGATTTATGCTTATCTGTGGAAAGAAAAAAAGGAGAAAGATTTCAAGATAGCATTTGGCAGATATGGACTCTAGATTTAGATGTCTATTACCTTATCAGAGAATATTACCTAGGATACCCATGTTGTTTCTACCTTTATGAAATTTAGTACTGCACCAGTGTTGTCTTTTTTGGAAACAGATGTATTCCTCAAATCTGCACCTTCTCGTATTTCTGTTCCATCATAGACATAAAACCTTCTCCTGTATGTGCTGAGTTCTCTGGTGGACAGTGAAGGAGATGATCTGAATCAAGTAGGACTTAAATCTCGCTAATGGCTAGAACAAGAAGAAAGGGTATAAGGATGAGCGATCGAGGGTAACTATCAAAGAAAATGTCATACTTGGGACATCACTGTTCATACTATAACATTTGGGGCAGGAGGGCGTTTCATTTTTTAACTAAGTATAGTTGCTTTGCAACGTTGTGTTGGTTTCTGAACAGCAGCATGGATCAGCCGTAAGTGTACATATATGGCCTACCCCTTGAGTTTCCTTCCCATCCCTCCCATCCCACTCCTCGTGGGTCCTCAGAAACTCTGAGCTAAGTTCCCTGTGCAGCACTGTGTACAATAACCAGGACATGGAAGCAACCTAGATACTCATCGACAGATGAATGGATAGGAAGATGTGGTGCATATATACAATGGAATATTACTCAGCCATAAAAAGGAACAGAGTTGGGGCATTTGTAATGATATGGATGAACCTAGAGTCTGCCACTCAGAGTGAAGTAAGTCAGAAAAAAAAGAAAAAAATCACATATTAAAGCATATATATGGAATCTAGAAAAATAGTACTAGTACCATGACATTTTTTTCCCTATTAGGGACAGTGCTTCATTGGCAATTCTTTCATTGTGTATAACAAGATGATATAGATAGTTAAGGATGCTGAACACATATTTTGGCTTATCTATATATGCTTTCAAGTTTCTACGGTATTTGTGTCAATAAAACGGTGCTGTAATTTTGTCCATGACTTGATCATCTCACCTGAATAGGGTTTGCTGTCCTCAGTCGTTTCGACTCTTTGAGGCCCTATGGACTGCAGCCCACCAGGCTCCTCTGTCCATGGGATTCTCCAGGCAAGAATACTGGAATGGACTGCCATCCCCTTCTCTAGGGGATCTTCCTGACCCAGGGATCGAACCCGGGTCTCCTGCACTGCAGCCAGATTCTTTACCAGTAACGCCACCTCGGAAGCCATCATCTCAGGATATTTTGCAGAGGTGCAGCTCACACAGTGACTTGTTTATAGAGTTTCATCCTCTTACAAGGTAATTATTATTATTTGTGCTCCTGAAACATCGTAGTTTTCATCATAGTTCTAATAGACTCATTTCTCAGGTGGAAATATTAATACCTAGGGAATTTGCTGTGGACTGGCCTGCTTATAATGAAGCGAAGTCACCCCAGACTTACTAAGTGTTTTCTACCAACTTCGTATGAAATCAGGGACACTTGCAAGTTCATGAGGGTCTAGGGATTATTAATCCAAGAGGTAAACATGGTGAAAGATTCTTATTTTACTTAATTCAGAGAAAAAAAATATTTCTGCAACCTCTATTTTTTCTACTACTTCAGCAATTTTATTCTTGGGGATTTTTCCTATTTATTTTTTTATCTGAACCCTATTTTACATATGTGAATATTATTCCTTCTTTTTAGTATTCTCTTTTCTAGATTGAAAAAAGCACTTTCGTTTTTATCTTCTGTCACTTTCTAAAATCACCTTGAGTTTTCTGCCTGTATGAGGGTTTGAAACGACTTGCAGCCACACTCTCTGGGTTGAAGCCTGGTCTTACTGTCAGTCTGACCCTGAGAAGTTTAACCTCTTGGTTCCTCTGTAATAACAGTAAATACATCACAGAGTTTCTAGGAGGATAAAGTTATATACATGCAAAGTATTTAGAATAATATCTGACTGGCATATAACAAGTGCTTAGTAAATATTAACTATTTCATTTTACTCCGTTTTGTTTCTGTAGTTTAACATGAAATTGATAAATTTGCCAATAAATAATTATACCAGGATGCCAAATGTGTTATATGAAAAATAAATATTTACATAAACATAGGGTGATGTACATATTTAAAAATTTTGCTTTACTCTGGGACTTAGACATTTCATATACAGATATGAATTGTGCATATCCATTATAGCTCATGGATATGTTTCTAAAATTTAAGTAGTTTTATCAGACTAGCTCTCTTTTTCATGCACCTACTAACATCTTCAATAAATTCAGTTTGGAAAGCAGTGGTCCGGTCATGAAAAGATGTATTTCTGAAGATTCCAAAGTTGTTGCTAGATCTTTTTTGATGTTTCAACAGTTATTTGTTGAAATTTTCCTCAAAGCAGAGAACAGGAAAGGGAATCAACTCCCTGAGACTTTTCTATTTAAAAAGAACCTTGATTTTAATTATTGGTGAATAGTGAAAGCTTTCCCTTTGATGGTAGTTATATTTTATGATATAAGAGCATCAGGTTTTTCTGTAATGATTACTTCCCAGGAAAGGAAGTGTCGCTCAAACCTGGTATAGTTTCCAGCCATCTCTGTTGGTATTGCAGATTCCTCTCCTCGTAACCCTATAGGGAATCCATGATGTGGAGTTTTCTGTATCTGAGCTGGCGAAAGATATAGATCAAACGTTTAAGACCATTAACAAGAAGTTAAATCAGGAACAACACTGATCTAGAAGCATTAATTCAGGGTAAGCGCAAAATGCATTGCAGCATCGATTCCGGCATTTTCCTCTGCTCCTAATAGCTCTGAGCATTTGATCTATATGTTTTATGGATCTAAATGAAGGGAAATAAACATTTGGACAGATTTCTTCCTATTGAGTTTCCTTCTTACCATTTTTCTGCCTTGGTAGTAGACTAAGGCCATGAGTTTCATTCACCTGGAATGCTGGCCAGAACACCAAAGTGTGATGCTTGCAGTTTTCAAGCATGTAAACAATTATTTCTTTTCACTTATTTCTAAATGTATGTACCATAAACAGATTTGGAACACATCTTTAAAGCAGGCAGGCAGGGACTTCGCGGGTGGTCCAGCCCTTAAAACTTCTTGCTTCTACTACAGGGGGGCGGCGGGGGTGGTGGTGGTGGGGTGCTGGTTCAATCCCTGGTCAGAGACCGAAGATCCTGCATGTTGAGCAGTTTAGCCAAAAAAGAAAAAAAAAAAAAAAATGATTGCCTGAAGCTGGTAGGTAAGTTTTCAGAATAACTTAGCAGTTTTCACAGGTGGCAAGACACTATATTATTATTTTTATTATTGTTACGAACCAACATTTATTTTCAGAAATTGGACTAAGTGGTTTAACTTTCATTATTTCACTTCTTATATCAGTGAGGTAGAAAGTATTACTGTATACTGTTTATAGAAGAGGCATCTGGAGCTAAATCAGATTAAATGACCCTTTCTCTTGGGTTTTGAGTAAATGTAATAGTACCCCCTAGAATAATTCAATACTCACTGTAAAGATTTACCCTATTAAGAGATGATGCAGTTTTCAGGGATTAATCATTCTAAAGAGTGTGTAGGCATGGGGGAAAAGGCATATGCCATTTTACGGGATCATACTAGATTTTTATAGGTGATATGTTATTACAACAATATCCTTCTGCTATTTTCAGCAATGAACTCTTCCTGAGTGGAGCTGAGAATCATCTCAGTGGGTGTTACTAAAGCATTTGTTTCTTGAAGGATCATGTCCTGTATATATACTGCTCTCCGTATCTCTCACTATGGTGTGATACTTTATTTAAAGCAGAAACTCAGGAAGTACCAACCTAGAGAGCATATGAAAAAGCGGAGACATTACTTTGCTGACAAAGGTCCATCTAGTCAAAGCTATGGTTTTTCCAATAGTCATGTATGGATGTGAGAGTTGGACTATAAAGAAAGCTGAGCTCTGAAGAATTGGTGCCTTTGAACTGTAGTATTGGAGAAGACTTGAGAGTCCCTTGGACTGCAAGGAGATCCAACCAGTCTATCCTAAAGGAGGTCAGTCCTGAATATTCATTGAAAGGACTGATGTTGAAGCTGAAGCTCCAATACTTTGGTCATCTGATGCACAGAACTGCCTCATTTGAAAAGACCCTCATGCTGGGAAAGATTGAAGGCAGGAGGAGAAGGGGATGACAAAGGATGAGATGGCTGGATGGCATCACTGATTCAATGGACATGAGTTTGAGTAAACTCTGGGTGTTGATGAAGGACAGTGAAGCCTGTCGTACTGCAGTCCATGGGGTTGCAAAGAGTCAGACATGACTGAGTGACTGAACTGAACTGAACAGGAAATGTTTGTTGAGCATATGGGGTTTCCCAAGTGACGCTAGTGGTAAAGGACCTGCCTACCAAGGTGGGAGCAGAACGCAGGTTTAATACCTGGGTAGGAAGTTCTTCTGGAGGAGGGCATGGCAACCCGCTCCACTATTCTTGCCCAGAGAATCCCATGAACAGAAGAGTCTGGCAGGCTACAGTCCATAGCAAAGAGTCAGACATGACTGAAGCAGCTTGTGCACGCAGGAATGAATGAATACCTAGTTTTGTGATCCGGGATTTTGTGTCTTGGTAGGTTTTGTTTGCCTTTGCTGGGCATAAGTTTTTTACCAGAAGAGGTCAGTTAGAGTTTCTGTCTTGTTGTGTGCTCAAGTCACTCAATCGCATCTGACTCTTTTCGACTCGTATGGACTGTAGCCCGCAGGCTCCTCTGCCCATGGGATTTTTCAGGCAAGAATACTGGAATGGGTTGTCAGTTCCTTCTCCTGGGGATCTTCCCAACGCAGGGATTGAACCCATGTTTCCTGTGGCTCCTTTCATTGGCAGGCAGATTATTTACCACTGAGCCACCCCCAGAAGTAATTATGTATTTCTCTTGCTCCTTCATTCAACATTACAAAGTAAATGCTTTGAGTCACTAATAAGGGGTGTTGAATAAGGCAATAAAGTTGCATACATTTATTAATTCTAGTACTTTGGGTGATGCATTCAAAGTAAATATTATAAAATTGGTGGTGGTGATGGTTATGGTGATGTTTCTTTCCAAACTACATAGCCAACCGTTAAGAAGTATTTTCAAGTCTCCTATTTCAGACATCCTGGTATTATTTAAGTATATAAATTAGAGATATGTGAAAAAGTAGAGTTTTTGAAAGCAGCTTCCTATTACTGCTAACCATTTAGCCTGCACAGCCTATGATTCCTTTCCTTAGACTGTACAAAGATGAAATTCCTAGTGAACATCTTTTGGGGACATAGCCTTCATAGGAAAGTGTCATTTCCACAGGATATCCATGCACATATGGTTATTGAATCTCCGTGAAAAGACAATTGCTTCTCCAAAGCGAACCTACCGAGGCTATTGAGTCAAATGATTTTAAACTCCCCATGGGGAGCCCCAGCCACTCTTAAATCCATCACACATTGAGTAGCTAATTGATCATTCTCTTTCAACTGGCTTTGGTAAGTATTTAGGTGTTTTCCCTTTGGTCCTTGTTGGGAGGTCATGTGCTTTTCCTTGGGCTGCACAATGAAAAGAGTGAGGAGAAGGAGAGAAATAAAGAGACAAAGGAGGGATAACCATGCAACATTCCCAGGAATCTGAGACTGAGAGATGGAAAATTTCCAAAGTAAAGTTCAAGTCATCTAGCGAGGAGAATGGTTTTTACATCTGTAGCAAAGACTAGCCCCCAACCCTGCCCTGTCCCCACCCCTAACTCCTTTCTAGAAAGATGTATGCAGCGGAGACCTGTGAATGTAACTTTTGACAGTGACACAGAACAGTGAAGACTAAGTCACTCCATACTGAATGCAATCCCACATTATTTCATGCATAAAAGAAGAGTCATACAACTGTATACATATGTAACCTATTTCACGATAACAATAAAAACATATTTATCGATTCGTCAAAGGGTGACAGGTTTGTTGCATCTTTCCAAATGTATTATACTGTGATTTTTGTCTTCCTTGAGAAAGATTTCCCTGAAGACAATATTTATAGCAGGGGTAAGAATTTACATTACACTTGGGTATGAGTTCTGAATAGGAAACACATTGCATTTTGGAGTTGGGCGATATTGGACATTCCTTGAAAAATCCCCTTAAGGGAAATAATGTTTTACCTACTCATTTTCTCAGATTTCCCTATAATTTTCAGTGATGGCTATTGCCAGCAGTCTTTATGGATCAGGGATTGCATCAAAAAGAAGAAAGGAATGCAAGCATACCTCAGAGATATTGCAGATTCTGTTCCAGACTACTGTGATAAAACAAGTATTTCAATAAAGCAAGTCACACTTTTTTTCATTTTCCAGTACATATAAAAGTTATGTTTATACATAGTCTGTTAAGTATAATTGACTATTAAGTATAGTCTATTAAGAATACAATAGCATTGTGTCTCAAAAAACAATGTCTATACCTTAATTAATAAGTAATTTTTGCTAAAATATGCTAACTAACATCTGAGATTTTTTTGAGTTGTAAACTTACTGCCCACACGGACCACTCAGCCTTGTCTAACTCAATGAAACTAAGCCATGCCGTGTGGGGCCACCCAAGATGGTCAGGTCATGGTAGAGAGGTCTGACAGAATGTGGTTTACTGGAGAAGGGAATGGCAAAACACTTCAGTATTCTTGCCTTGAGAACCTCATGAACAGTATGAAAAGGCAACATGACAGGAAACTGACAGAGGAACTCCCCAGGTCGGTAGGTGCCCGATATGCTACTGGAGATCAGTGGAGAAATAACTCCAGAAAGAATGAAGGGATGGAGCCAAAGCAAAAACAATACCCAGTTGTGGATGTGACTGGTGATAGAATCAAGGTCCGATGCTGTAAAGAGCAATATTGCACAGGAACCTGGAATGTTAGGTCCATGAATCAAGGCAAATTGGAAGTGGTCAAACAGGAGTTGGCAAGAGTGAACGTCGACATTCTAGGAATCAGCGAACTAAAATGGACTAGAATGGGTGAATTTACCTCAGATGACCAATATATTTCCTACTGTGGGCAGGAATCCCTTAGAAGAAATGGAGTAGCCATCATGGTCAACAAAAGAGTCCGAAATGCAGTACTTGGATGCAATCTCAAAAATGACAGAATGATCTCTGTTTGTTTCCAAGGCAAATCATTCAATATCATGGTAATCCAAGCCTATACCCCAACCAGTAATGCTGAAGAAGTTGAAGTTGAATGGTTCTATGAAGACCTACAAGACCTTTTAGAACTAACACGCAAAAAAGATGTCCTTTTCATTATAGGGGATTGGAATGCAAAAGTAGGAAGTCAAGAAACACCTGGAGTAACAGGCAAATTTGGCCTTGGAGTATGGAATGAAGCTGGGCAAAGGCTAATAGAGTTTTGCCAAGAGAATGCACTGGTCATAGCAAACACCCTCTTCCAAAAACACCAGAGAAGACTCTAAACATGGACATCACCAGATGGTCAACACCAAAATCAGATTGATTATATTCTTTGCAGCCAAAGATGGAAAAGCTCAATACAGTCAGCAAAAACAAGACTGGGAGATGACTGTGGCTCATATCATGAACTCCTTATAGCCAAATTCAGACTTAACTTGAATAAAGTAGGGAAAACCACTAGACCATTCAGGTATGACCTAAATTAAATCCCTTATGACTATACAGTGAAAGTGAGAAATAGATTTAAGGGACTAGATCTGATAGACAGAGAGCCTGATGAACTATGGACGGAGGTTCGTGACATTGTACAGGAGACAGGGATCAAGACCATCCCCATGGAAAAGAAATGCAAAAAAGCAAAATGGCTGTCTAAGGAGGCCTTAGAAATAGCTGTGAAAAGAAGAGAAGGGAAAAGCAAAAGAAAAAAGGAAAGATATTCCCATCTTAATGCAGAGTTCCAAAGAATAGCAAAGAGAGATGAGAAAGCCTTCTACAGCGATCAATGCAAAGAAATAGAGGAAAAGAACAGAATGGGAAAGACTAGAGATCTCTTCAAGAAAATTAGAGATACCAAGGGAACATTTCATGCAAAGATGGGTTCGATAAAGGACAGAGATGGTATGGACCTAACAGAAGCAGAAGATATTAAGAAGACGTGGCAAGAATACACAGAAGAACTGTACAAAAAAGATCTTCATGACCCAGATAATCACAGTGGTGTGATCAGTCACCTAGAGTCAGACATCCTGGAATGTGAAGTCAAGGGGGCCTTAGAAAGCATCACTACGAACAAAGCTAGTGGAGGTGATGGAATTCCAGCTGAGCTATTTCAAATCCTGAAAGATGATGCTATGAAAGTGCTACACTCAATATGGCAGCCAATTTGGAAAACTCATCAGTGGCCACAGGATTGGAAAAGGTCCATTTCTATTCCAATCCCTAAGAAAAGCAATCCCAAAGAATGCTCAAACTACCACACAATTACATTCATCTCACATGCTAGTATAGTAATGCTCAAAATTCTCCAAGCCAGGCTTTAGCAGTATGTGAACCGTGAACTTCCAGATGTTCAAGATGGTTTTAGAAAAGGCAGAGGAACCAGAGATCAAATGGCAAACATCTGCTGGATCATTGAAAAAACAAGAGAGTTGCAGAAAAACATCTATTTCTGCTTGATTGACTATGCCAAAGCCTTTGACTGTGTGGATCACAATAAACTGTGGAAAATTCTGAAAGAGATGGGAATACCAGACCACCTGACCTGCCTCTTGAGGTCAGGAAGCAACAGTTAGAATTGGACATGGAACAACAGACTGGTTCCAAATAGGAAAAGGAGTATGTCAAGGCTGTATATTGTCACCCTGCTTATTTAACTTATATGCAGAGTACATCATGAGAAACGCTGGGCTGGAAGAAGCACAAGCTGGAATTAAGATTGCCAAGAGAACTATCAATAACCTCAGATATGCAGATGACACCACCCTTATGGCAGAAAGTGAAGAGGATCTAAAAAGCCTCTTGATGAAAGTGAAAGAGGAAAGTGAAAAAGTTGGCTTAAAACTCAACAGTCAGAAAACTAAGATCATGGCATTCGGTCCCATCACTTCATGGGAAATAGATTGGGAAACAGTGTCAGACTTTATTTTTTGGGGCTCCACAATCACTGCAGATGGTGACTGCAGCCATGAAATTAAAAGACACTTAGTCCTTGGAAGAAAAGTTATGACCAACCTAGACAGCATATTAAAAAGCAGAGACATCACTTTGCCAACAAAGGTCCGTCTAGTCAAAGCTATGGTTTTTCCAGTGGTCACGTATGGATATGAGAGTTGGACTGTGAAGAAAGCTGAGCGCTGGAGAATTGATGCTTTTGAACTGTGGTGTTGGAGAAGACTCTTGAGAGTCCCTTGGACGGCAAGGAGATCCAACCAGTCCATCCTAAAGGAGATCAGTCCTAGGTGTTCATTGGAAGGACTGATGTTGAAGCTGAAACTCCAGTACTTTGGCCACCTCATGCGAAGAGTTGATTCATTGGAAAAGACCCTGATGCTGGGAGGGATTGGGGGCAGGAGGAGAAGGGGATGACAGAGAATGAGGTGGCTGGATGGCATCACCGACTTGATGGGCATGAGTTTGGGTAAACTCCGGGAGTTGGTGATGGACAGAGAGGCCTCGCGTGCTGTGATTAATGGGGTCACAAAGAGTCGGACACGACTAAGTGACTGAACTGGACTGAACTGAAGCTTACTGCCTGTGAAGAGTCTTTGTTTTGTTGTTTAGTTGCTCAGTCATATCTGACTCTTTGTGACCCCATGGACTATAGCCCACCAGACTCCTCTGTCCATGGGATTTCCCAGGCAAGAATTTGGGCCATTTCCTTCTCCATGGGATCTTCCCAACCTAGGGATTGAAACTGTGTACCCTGCATTGGCATGTGGATTCTTTACCGCTGCGCCACCTGGGAAGCCTGTAGAGAGTCTCGTCTCCGTGTTGTGACTGACTGATCAGGGTGTTTGGTTGCTGAAGGCCGGGGTGACTGTGGCCATGTCTTAAAATAAGAGGACACTGAAGTTTGCTGCATTGATTGACTCATCTTCCATGAACGACCTCCCCATAGTATGTGATGCTGTCTGATAGCATTTTATCCACAGAACCTCCTTCAATTTGGAGTCAGCACTCTCAAACCCTGCCACTGCTTTATCAACTAAATTGATGTAACATTCTAAATCCTGTTTTCTAAATTTCAGCTGTCTTCATAGCATCATCACCAAGAGTAGATTCCATCTCCAGAAACCACTTTCTTTGTTCATCCATGAGAAATAACTCCATGGAAGGTTTCTTATGGGATAGCAACAGTTCAGTCACATCTTCAGGTGCCACTTCTAATTCTAGTTCTCTTGCCATTTTCACCACATCTGCATTTACTTCCTCCATTAAGTCTCGTACCTCTCAAAGTCATCCGTGAGGTTTGGGATCAAG
Organism: Cervus canadensis; assembly: GCF_019320065.1. NCBI lineage: Eukaryota > Metazoa > Chordata > Mammalia > Artiodactyla > Cervidae > Cervus > Cervus canadensis. The sequence goes on from NC_057391.1 coordinate 84,800,239, forward strand.
TTCTTCTAACTCCTGTTAATGTTGATACGTTGACCACTTCCCATGAATCCCAAATGTCCTTAATGGATGACATCTAGAATGGTGAATGGTTTCCATAAGTTTTTCAATTTTCTTTGTCCTGATCCATCAGAGGAATCACTGTCTATGGCAGCTGTAGTCTTGTGGAATGTATTTTTTAAATAATAAAACTTGGAAATCAAAAATTTCTCCTTGATCTATGGGCTACAGAATGCATGTTGTGTCGGCAGGCTTGAAAACATTAATCTTGTTGTACATCTCCATCTGAGCTTGTGGGCAAGCAGGTGCATTGTCAATGAGCAGCAATATATTGAAAGAGATTTTTTTTTCTGAGCAGCACTGTTTCTCAACAGTGGTTTAAAATATTCAATTAACTGTTTTGTAAACAGATGTGCTGTCATCCAAGCTTTGCTTTTCCATTTATAGAGTATAGGCAGAGTAGATTTAGCATAATTCTTAAGGGTCCCAAAATTTTCAGAATGCTAGGTGAGCACTGGCTTCTGTTTAAAGTCACCAGTTGCATGATCCCCTAACAAGAGAGTCGGTCTGTCCTTTGAAGCCAGTCATTGACTTTTCCTCTCTAGCTATGAAAGTCCTAGATGGCATGCTCTTCCACTATGAGGCTATTTGTCTATTGAAAATCTGTGGCTTAGTGTAACCACCTTCATTGATTATATTAGGTACATCTGGATAACTTATTGTAGCTTCTACATCAATACTTGCTGCTTCACTTTGCATTGTCTTCATGTAATGAAGACAGCTTCTTTCCTTAATCCTCATGAACCAACAACCCCTGCTAACTTCAAACTTTTCTTTGGTAGCTTCCTCATCCCTCTTTACCTTCATAGAAATGAAGGGGGGTTAGGCCCTTGCTCTGAATTATATTTTTGGCTTAAGGGAATGCTGTGCTGACTTGATCTTCTAACCAGACCACAGAAACTTCCTCCAAGTCAGCAGTAAGTCTGTTTAGCTTTCTTATCATTCTTGTGTCCACTGGAGTAGCACTGTTAATTTCCTTCAAGAAGTTTTCCTTTGCCCTCACAATTTGGGTAACTATTTGGTGTAAGAGGCCTAGCTTTCACCCTGTTTTGGCTTTTGGCATGCCTTCCTTACTCAACTTAGTCATTTCTAACCTTTGATTTTAAGTGAGAGACTTGTGACTTTTCCTTTCACTTGGACACTTAGAGGCCCTTGCAAGGTTATTCACTGGCCTGGGTTCAATATTGTTGTGTTTCAGGGAATTAGGGAGGCCTGTGCGGGGAGAGAGAGAGATGGAGGAATGGTCATTTGGTGGAGCAGTCAAAACACACACAACATTTATCAATTAAGTTCATCGTCTTATGTGGATACTCCAAAACAGTATAATAGTAACATAAAAAAATCATTGATCACAGATCACCACAACAAAAATAATACTGAAAAAAAAAATTGAAATACTGCAAGAGTTACCAAAATGTGACACAGAGACATGAAGTGAGAAAATGCTATTGGAGACATGGTGCCAACAGATGTTCTCAGCACAGGGTTGCCACAAACCTTCAATTTGCAAAAAGCACAATGTCTGCCAAGTGCGATAAAGTGAAGCACGGTAAAATGAGGCATGCTTGTGTGCTTGTCATGGATGCATTTTCAGGTTCCATTGAACAGGTCTATAATCCTTATTGAAAATTTCCCTTATTGTCATCACGCTGTGCTTGACAGTCAGTAAAATATCAGCTTTTCCCTACTGAACTGACATAATTCCTTTATTTTTCTTTCTCTCCCTTCTATACCCTTGATCTCCCCAGGGCTCATGGTGCATTATAAATATTCAATAATTCAACTGAAAAAGTGAATTGTATTCAAGTCTAATTTATACATACTTGTAAAAAAAATTCTTTATTTTAAAGGCCCACTCTTTGCAAAATGCTGTATTGACCAGTGGTCATTTTCTAATGGACCCTTAGTTGTTCTGTTTTTTGGAATTCAAGATTCTGCTGGCACTGATATATCTTTCTGGTCCTGATGTGCTCTGAAGGTGAAAGTTCAAACTCTAATACTCTTTGATTCCTTTCACTTCTCCAAAGTTTAGATCCAAAGAGGTCACAGCCATTCTTGTCCTGATACAAAGAATCCCTGAGAAAGGAAATTATTTTAGAGGTCCTCTGGCGTTCTGAATATGCTGGTGGAGATACATGGATGACAAAAGGGAACCTTGATCTGGTTTATTCAGAACCTGTTCTGATTCTTATTTACTTTTTAATTGTTACTGACGTGTAGTTGGTTTACAATGTTCTGTTAGTTTCTGCTGGGTAGAAAAGTAAATTAGTTACACATCTCTTCACTCTGTTTTAGATTCTTTTCCCAGAGAGTTGATCACAGAGTATTGAGCAGAGTTCCCTGTGCACTGCAGAGGGTCCTCATTAGTTATCTGTTTCATATATAGCAGCACGTATATGTCAATCCTAGTCTCTCAGTTTATACCTTCCGCACTTTACCCCTTTGTAACCATAGGTTTATTTTCTACACCTGCAACTCTATTTCCTAGCTTAACCTTCTATTATACTGTCTCTTGAGAAACTGTTGAAAATGAATTCACACTGACATTATGAAGTTATTAAGCCCTAGCAAGAGTCTTCCTGGTTTCAGGGTTTACCCTTATAAAAACTGCACATAATCTAAAGCATGGTAGGAACAAAGATTCAGCGTGGATCAGACATATACATGCTTGACTGTCCCATAGAGAGTCCCATCTCCAGTGAATCAGGGTCACTGTGTGCTTTGGGTATAGCACCTGGAAGCCAGCAGAGGCCAGCAGAGAGCTCCCAACCAGGAAATACTCTCCTGTGGTCTTTGAGTGAAGGCCTGTCAGGGTCAGCCAGAGCAGAATTCTACGGATACTGCTATGCACAGCACCTAAGACATGTGAGCTACGGAAAAGTCATCACTCCAGTATTTCAGAAAGCAAACTGACTTTAGAACACAGGCCAGACACCAAATCAAATAAATTAGGGAAGTAGGGAGAGCAAACTGAAATGCAAAGGCATACGCGGTAGCCAAATCAGGGCAGATCAGCGATCCATGGCAGGTGAAGACTCCTAGTACAACCACTGGGTCTGATGACTACTCTATGAGGAGGCAGCATTTTGATGGTGGTGGACCAAAGTGCCTGAACACTTTTGCCCATGGCCATGGAAGTCGTAAAACCGGGATGCCAGGGGCTCTATCCAGGTTCTGACTCACTGGATCGCCATGTATCCACTTACACTGGAATCTTGGCATAATGTGTCCACTGACAGAAAGAAAACAGAAAGTGCCCAAAATTTGTAGCATCATGGCAGAGATGGACAAATATAAGAACTTTCCATTTGGCAACAATGATAATAGACACTGTTAATTGACAGCATACCCTATTTGCCAGCCATTTGACATAAGATTTTGGAGCCTTGGAGCAAACTACTCTTGGAACAGCCTACTGAGATTCAAAGAAGTCAAGTTTGCCTGAAACTACTTAGCAGATAATTGGCCGAATATGGATTTACCTGCTAATTTCTCTCAATTTAAACTTCTGAAGTTTCTACTTTATTAAATGCTTTCAATGCATATGAATATTCCAATGGCAGTGTGTAAGTTTGTCTTACCATTTAACAGAAAAGTTAATTCTTGGAAGGATCTCAAATAGGAATGCTTAGGCTGTTATAGAAACAAAGGAGATCCTGGAACAGGCAATGATCACTAGCTCCTGGTCACTTTCTACTTTATAACAAAAGATATAGTTATTAGGAACTTGAGTGCTGCAGTTAGACAGAATGGAACTGGGATCTTGGGTCCATTCACTAGTTGTGCCCCTGAATCATGTAACTAAGCCTCTCTAGGTCTGTGAATCTTAGTCTATAAAATATGATAACCTGAGGATAATAATAGTATGTATTTTAGGTACAGTTGTCAAGATTAAAGCACTTAATATATTTAAAATGAATGAGCAACAAGGACCTATTGTATGGCACATGAATGTCTGTTCAGTGCTATGTACCAACCTGGGTGGGAGAAGGGTTTGGAGGAGAATGGATACATGTAGATGTATGGCTGAGTCCCTTTACTGAAATTACCACGACATTGCTAATAGGTTATACCCCAATTTACATTAGTTACCAAACCAACACAGTTTAATCCAGTATAGTAAAAGAATACTGGAAGATAGACAGGTGACTTCATTTCTTTGGCTCTCAGAATCACTACTTAGATGTTCCCAAAGATCCCTTCCAACTCTGAGAGTCTGACAGATGTGGTTGAGCACCGACTATGTGGTGAGTTTGTCACTGGGAAGAATGGGGTTGATATGCTCACAGAAGCAGGATGTAAAAAGATCTGGTGATCGTTCTGCTAGAGAGTCAGCCAAACAATAAACCTACTCTTTGGCTTTGTCATAGAAGGATTTAGAAAAGAATAGAAAGATATATGTGAAAAGAGTTGAACTTCTGGGAAGAGTGGTGATAATATAAATATGCTGTAGCCTCTAAATAAGAATAGTGATGTTTAAAGGAACGTAAATTAAAGAGAACACTAAAGGGGAAAGAGAGATGGATTTCACCCTTTGGATCTGTCTCTGGTTTTAAATTGCACAGGTGAGAGTTTGGTTAGAGAGATTTATTTCAGCCTTTAGTAGTGTATTAGCAGTGTCGCAGAACAAGGGGTATGGTTAAAAGAGAGAGAGGGAAAAATAGGAACAAGCATGAGTGTCTTGGAATCTGATTTATTTAAATTTAGGTTATTTTGCTTTTGCATTCATGTTTGTGTAAATCATTGTTCTAAGTACTGTAAGCATAAGTTACAGTTTAATTTTGCAAATTTTTAGCAATGTTTATTCTGAACATTTTTTTTTTTTAACCATCCAGAAGACTCTTCTCAAATGAAATTGAAGTTCCAAGTGGCCAAAGTAATTAGTTGGTGGGGGTGCGGGGGATCTGTTTACATACTTGGTTCAATCACAGTTATATGAAGCTTCTTGAAGATATTAGTATAAAAAAGAAAAAATAATATGGATGGGAAAATACATTGGAAGAGAGTCTTAAATGAATAAAATGTTTTCTATTATGTTTTTCATTGGATGAGAGTACCTTAGAATTCCTACAATAAATGGAACATATTGTTTACTTCTGAGCAACACTGCTCCATAGAACATTATCTGATAACGTCAGTTAGTTCTGGGGCAAGATTTTTCAGAATGCAGATGTAATTAATGCAATCCAAACAAGACAACCTCATAGTGTATTATCAAGAATAACTACCATAAAAATTTAAAATCAGAAGTGTTTTAAATTTCTTCACTTAGACAATGACATAATTTTTGTTCTAAGACATTAACACAACTTTGAGAGGATGTGTTTTATTTTAACAGTATTTCCAAGGAGAAACAAATTTTTAGGAGAGGTTTCCAGGATCCTTGAGTAACCGCAACTTCCACTTGACTTAAACCCTTGTATTGTATTTTCTTCGAGTTCCGCTAACCTTCCCTTTGTTTCCAATGATGGCTTAGATTATTTCAACTGATTTCCTTTGACATGCAAAAGAAAAGAAAGACCAAAACAAAACAACAAATAAAAGAAAAACCCAGAATGTTTTCCTTTCTTCCGTCCCCAGAAACGGCTAGGAACTTCCTAGCCTTGGGTTACATTGTCAAGCTGACAGTTTGTTTCAGGGACTTCTAATGGACTTTGGGGACTTTGGCATTTCACTGAGGCCTCCCAGAAGTGGAATTCTCTGGCCTAAAGGAACAATTCTACTTCTGGGAATTTCTAGCACACTGGAAGGTAGCTGGAGGGCATTTCTTCCCCCTGGGTAGTTTGGAGGCCAGTTGACACTGTGGAAGAAAAGTAAGGAATAAAAATCCTTCAGAGCAGTGGTCCCCAACTTTTTTGTCACCAGGGATTGGTTTCATGGAAGGCAATTTTTCCGCATAGTGGGCATGGGAGACTGTTTTGGAATGATTAGAACACACTACATTTATTGTGCACTTTATTTCTATGATTATTACATCAACTCCACCTCAGATCATCAGGCATTAGATCTTGGAGGTTGGGGACCCCTGCTTTAGAGAACTACCGGCAAAGAAACCAGCGATTCTGAAGGCTCACTTCCAGGAAGGGTTAGGCAGTAAGACCCGAGAGACCTCAGTGTTTCTGCTTACTGATGGCAGTTGCTTTTTTTGTCAACAGTACAAAAGCAAGGCACACAGGATGCAAAAGAAATAAATGCATGTACAGAAACCTGGAGTTGGTTTTCAGAGATCACTTCCCCATACCTTCAGATCTTCTGGATGTGCAGGGCCCTCCAGAAAATACAAGCCTGGAGATGTGTTTGTTTATTTATAGTCTCCAGATTCCCAGATTCTGACTGTAATACATTTGACGTGATTAACTGATTTTTCTAATTTAAGATACAGTTATTTTCTGTGTAGGAGGCTATAAAGTTGATTTTTTTTTTTTTTTACCTTTCTGTTCTGTTTTTCACATTCCCGTCACTGTCAAGACTGGTAATTAATCAACACTCAGTCATGGATGGCACCTTCTCCCTCCTCTTTTACCCTTCTCTTTCCTGCCTGGGTGATGAAGAAGGATGTCTCTTCTGCTATGAGCCTGGCTCCCTGTCCTCAGAGCACTGAAGCCAGGCCCCGTGCAGACAGGTTACCCCTGAGAGGAAAGCACTGGGAATGAAAAATGTGACTCCCAGAGCCCAGGCATCAAGGGTAGACTTCCTGATCCTTGCCACTGGCTACCATCCATCTCTCCAGGTCAGTAGGCCTTTGGGAAAAGCAGAAACAAAGAATAAAGTTCTCATCCTTTCCTTGCACTTCTAATGCACTAGGTTTTAATAATGTGAGAAACCCAGGGAGGAACAGCTTTGCAATAGTGCTAGAAAGGGTTGAGTCTTGAGGCTTTCCCAAAGTTTGGACACCAAGCCTCCTTTCACTTACCAGCCCACAGGAACACTTGTAGAAATGCTCATACTGTCTACTCTTTCTCCAGTATGTTTTTCCTGTGCCCGCAGAAAACAAAAGCAAACATGCTCTGTTAAAAAAAAAAAAAAAAATGATGTTTCCCATTCATTGTATTGGGCTTCCCTTGTGGCTCAGCTGGTAAACAATTTGCCTGACCTCATAGTCAACAAGAGTCCAAAATGCAGTACTTGGGTGCAGTCTCAGAAATGACAGAATGATCTGTGTTCGTTTCCAAGGCAAACCATTCAGTATCACAGTATCCAAGTCTATGCCCTGACGAGTAATGCTAAAGAAGCTTAAGTTGAATGGTTCTATGAAAACCTACAGGACCTTCTAGAACTAACACCCAAAAAAAGATGTCCTTTTCATTACAGGGGACTGGAATGCAAAAGTAGGAAGTCAAGAGATACTTGAGGTAACAGGCAAATTTGGCCTTGGAGTACAGAATGAAGCAGGACAAAGGCTAACAGAGTTTTGCCAAGAGAACGCACTGGTCATAGCAAACACCCTCTTCCGAAAACACCAAAGAAGACTCTACACATGGACATCACCAGTTGGTCAATACTGAAATCAGATTGATTATATTTTTTGCAGCCAAAGATAGAGAAGCTCTATACAGTCAGCAAAAACAAGACCAGGAGCTGACTGTGGCTCAGATCATGAACTCCTTATTGCCAAATTCAGACTTAACTTGAAGAAAGTAGGGAGAACCACTAGACCATTCAGGCATGACCTAAATTAAATCCCTTATGACTATACAGTGGAAGTGACAAATAGATTCAAGGGATTAGATTTGATAGACAGAGTATGTGAAGAACTGTGGACGGAGGTTCGTGACATTGTACAGGAGGCAGTGATCAAGACCATCCCCAAGAAAAAGAAATGCAAAAAGGCAAAATGGTTGTCTAAGGAGGCCTTACAAATAGCTGAGAAAAGAAGATAAGCTAAAGGCAAAGGAGAAAAACAAACATATACCCATCTGAATGCAAAGTTCCAAAGAATAGCAAAGAGAGATAAGAAAGCCTTCCTCAGTGATCAGTGCAAAGCAATAGAGGAAAGCAATAGAAAGGGAAAGGCTAGAGATCTCTTGAAGAAAATGAGAGATACCAAGGGAACATTTCATGCAGAGATGGCACATTAAAGGACAGAAATGGTATGGACCTAACAGAAGCAGAAGATATTAAGAAGAGGTGGCAAGAATACACAGAAGAACTATACCAAAAATATCTTCATGACCCAGATAATCATGATGGTGTGATCACTCACCTAGAGCAGGACATCCTGGAATGCAAAGTCAAGTGGGCCTTAGGAAGCATCACTACTAGCAAAGCTAGTAGAGGTGATGAAATTCCAGTTGAGCTATTTCAAATCCTAAAAGATGATGCTGTGAAAGTGCTGCACTCAATATGCCAGCAAATTTGGAAAACAGCAGTGGTCACTGGACTGGAAAAGATCAGTTTTAATTCTAATCCCAAAGAAAGGCAATGCCGAAGAATGCTCAAACTGCTGGACATTTGTGCTCATCTCACACGCTAGCCAAATAATGCTCAAAATTCTCCAAGTCAGGCTTCAACAGTATGTGAACTGTGAACTTCCATATGTTCAAGCTGGATTTTGGAAAGGCAGAGGAACCAGAGATCAAATGGCCAACATCCATTGGATCATTGAAAAATCAGAGTTGCAGAAAAACATCTACTTCTGCCTTATTGACTATGCCAAAGTCTTTGTGTGGATCACAATATAGACTGTGGAAAATTCTGAAAGAGATGGGAATACCAGACCACCTGACCTGCCTCTTGAGAAATCCGTATGAAGGTCAGGAAGCAACAGTTAGAATTGGACATGGAACAACAGACTGGTTCCACATTGGGAAAGGAGTAGTCAAGGCTGTATATTGTCACCCTGCTTATTTAACTTCTATGCAGAGTACATCATGACAAACGCTGGGCTGGATGAAGTATAAGCTGGAATCAAGATTGCCGGGAGAAATATCAATAACCTCAGATATGCAGATGACACCATCCTTATGGTAGGAAGTGAAGAAGAACTAAAGAGCCTCTTGATGAAAGTGGAAGAGGAGAGTGAAAAAGTTGGCTTAAAACTCAACAGTCAGAAAACTAAGATCATGGCATTCGGTCCCATCACTTCATGACAAATAGATGAGGAAACAATGGATACAGTGAGAGATTTTATTTTGGGGGGCTGCAAAATCACTGCAGATGATGACTGCAGCCATGAAATTAAAAGACACTTGCTCCTTGGAAGAAAAATTATGATCAACCTAGACAGCTTTTTAAAAAGCCGAGACATTACTTTGCTGACAAATGTCTGTATAGTCGAAGCTGTGGTTTTTCCAGCAGTCATGTATGGATGTGAGGGTTGGACGTAAAGAAAGCTGAGTGCCAAATAATTGATGCTTTTGAACTGTGGTGTTGGAGAAGACTCTTGAGAGTCCCTTGTACTGCAAGGAGATCAAACCAGTTCATCCTAAAGGAAATCAGTCCTGAATATTCATTGGAAGGAGTGATCCTGAAGCTGAAACTCCAATACTTAGGCCACCTGATGCGAAGAGCTGACTCATTTGAAAAGACTGATGCTGCGAAAGATTGAAGGCAGGAGGAGAAGGGGACAACAGAGGATGAGATGGTTGGATGGCATCACCGACTCGATCTACATGAGTTTGAGCAAGCTTCGGAGTTGGTGATGGACAGGGCACCCTGGCTTGCTGCAGTCTATGGGGTCATAAAGAGTCGGATATGACAGAGCAATGGAACTGATATATTTGTATTGTTGACTAAAAAAAGATGCACAACTTGAGAGTTATGAATTAAGTTTTTTTTTTTTTTTTTTTTTTTGCGGGGGCCTGTTGTAAAACGAAGACGGCAGCCTGAGAAGACAGAACCTGAGTTAGTTCTGTTAGGTAGTTAGAATAGGAAAAAGATGTCTAATTTGGCAGTGGCTAAAAGACAGACAAAGAGAGGGAAAAGCCAAGGAAAAGAGAACAAAGGAAAAATCTTTGGACCTGAGTGAGAACCTCAGGGGAAACAAACATGTGTCCCCTTTCTGACTAGCTCTAATTTGCATAAGACAGGCTTGGAGGGAGGAGACAAAACTTATACAAAGAGGGATCTCAGATGGGTTGAGGTCTCTCCTTTGGGGTTGGCCTGCCCTCATGCGTCAAGCGGAGAAGGCAATGGCACCCCACCCCAGTACTCTTGCCTGGAAAATCCCATGGGCAGAGGAGCCTGGTAGGCTGCAGTCCATGGGGTCGTGAAGAGTTGGACACGATTGAGTGACTTCACCTTCACTTTTCCCTTTCATGCATTGGAGAAGGACATGGCAACCCACTCCAGTGTTCTTGCCTGGAGAATCCCAGGGACGGCGGAGCCTGGTGGGCTGCTGTCTGTGGGGTCGCACAGAGTCGGACACGACTGAAGTGACCTAGCAGCAGCTGCAGCAGCATGCTTCAAGGGTGTAATCTCCTTTGTTTACCGAGTAAAACTCTGAGCTGCAACTCAGTGTAACACTGCTCAGCTGTTTCATATCTTTATTGTGGTGAGACAGAACCAAGGAAATTACACACACTACTGACAATTCTAAGAGACTGCTCCAAAGAGGCAGTGGGGGGAGGTCAACATATAGCATTTCAATGAGGAGTTCAGTGAAGAGTTCTATGAGGGTGAAGGAGGAATTCAATACCATTAAGTACTCATTTTAGAAAAGTCATGAGCAGCTGATGTCATCATGAACGGATTCAGTGCTTTTCTAGATATGAAGAGATGCAAGGTTTGTGATCATGAAATCAGTTCTGAAAATATCTGTCTAAAGACCTGTTCCACCAGATTCCCTGAAGCACAGAGGGCCTCCCTCCACTGTGAACTCCTTCAGTGGGTGTTGAAGGTCAACAGTTGCAGTGACACAGGGTTCAGTCTCTGCCAAGGCAGATGGCAGATGCCCTTGTTGTTCAGTCACCGGCAATGCTCTTGGCAAATGCCAGTCTGTAGTTGACAGTATGGTTGGTTTATGTCTCTGGAAATCATCAGATTCAGTCTATACTCTTATGTAATTGAGGAGACTGCAGAGGAAACTTCTCCACCCATTGTAGGGCTGGAAATTCTGCTTTTGGAACTTCATGCCTTTGGATAAAGATGTTACCTCTCCATGGGTCTGAATGAAACAGGTGATTCTAGGTATAAAAGATGGTAGAGTATGACCTAATCAATCATACCCTTTTACAAATTTCATTGTAGATCCATGTACTATGGAGATCACTAACTAATAGCAATAGCCCTGAAAGTGTGGGAGATGGAATAGATTAGCTGAGAAAATAGGGTCTGAGAAAGGAACACTGAACAGCCTGGGAGCAGGGTAGATGTAGAATGGTTTAGGAATGATGAAATGAAGAGAGAGAGCAGATTTAGGCAGGCTGAGTAAAAGGAACGACTTGGATCATCTGTCTCTCTGTTTTGTACGGGAACCTCTCCATTAATAGGTGTATAGAATATTGACCTCAGCATGTTGTAGCATTTTTTTTTTTTGTCCTTTTTAGTGTGTTTTAGTATATTAGATCTTGCTTGCTTGCTTGAACTGATTTATTCAAAAAAGGAAATGTATTATAAGAATACAGAGGTATATTGTGAAGCTCAAATTAGGCCAGGAATGTTGTTAATTCAGTCTGCTAGCTGCATAACAACCACAAAATCTCAGCAGCACAGGACAGTAAGTGTTTGTCACCAAACATTTATTTATTTGGTTGAGAGTCAGCAGTGAAGCCTGAGACTGGCTGAATGACTCTGCTAATCTCAGCTGGACTTGTTCATGGTCCTGGAGGTCAGATTAGATTCAGGGCTGTGGGCTTTACTTGGCTGGAGTGAGTCAGCTCTCACTATATATCTCTCCTCCTCTTTCTGAGTCTAGCCTCCTGGCTGGGGCTTATTCTTGCCAATTAGTCTTTGCTGTTTCCTGGGCCAAATGACTAAGATGACAATTCTAATTCTCATGTGTGCCTCACCCTCATTTAATGTGCCGGTTCAGTCACTCAGTCATGTGTGACTCTTTGTGACCCCATGGACTGCAGCACCCTGGGCTTCCCTCTCCTTCACCATCTCCCAGAGTTTGCTCAAACTCATGTCCATCAAGTCGGTGTTGGACTCAAGCTCAACCAACCATCTTGTCCTCTGCCGTTCCCTTCTCCTCCTGCTTTCAACCTTTCCCACCATCAAGGTCTTTTCTAGTGAGTTGACTCTTTGCATCAGGTGGTCGAAGTATTTGAGCTTTGACTTCAGCATCAGTCCTTCCAATGATTATTCAAGATTGATTTGCTTTAGGATTGACTGGTTTGGTCTCCTTGCTGTCCAAGGGACTCTCAAGAGTCTTCTCCAACACCACAGTTCAAAAGCATCAATTCTTTAGTGCTCAGCTTTCTTTACAGTCCAGCTCTCACATCCATATATGACTACTGGGAAAACAGTAGCTTTGACTATATGGACCTTTGTCAGCAAAGTAATGTCTCGGCTTTTTAATACGCTGTCTAGGTTAAGGGAACAGCCAGATTAACATCTTCAAATCCCAATCTAAATTCCTGGGGAAGGAACTTTCTAGTCAGTAGGTGTGATTATGTTTGGTAAGGTGCTTGCTTCAGCTTGAGGGGACCATCTGGAAAATAAAAGAGTGGACAATGGACAAAATAGTCATGCCCCATTAATGACATTATTTGAATTCCTTAATTTTTCTGTGAGTAGGTGGGCAAGGGATTGTTCTCAGTCATTGCTTACACATAACAAGGGTCTTAGTAAGTCAATCAGTTTAGTCACTTGAACCTGATTCTTGATGGGGTTCAAATCTTTGAAAAATTTGTTCAGAGCTTCTCATTCTTTTTTTCTATTTCCTTGCTATATTTACAGTTTCTCTTTTTTCCTTGTTCTATGATTTATTGGAAACCACAAAGAATGCTCAAATTAACTTTGGTTATTCATTCCTTTTATTGTCCTTGGCTCCACAGTCACATATCCAAGCCAGGCATCCCATTGGTAGTCTAACCACATGCAATGCTGTCTTTCACGTTTCTATTTACAAGACCATCCAAAACTGGCTATCAACACCGAGTTTTCTCTACTGCACAGACACAGCCTCTTCACCAGTTGGGGTGGCCTCCTCAACTGCTCCCCATTGATCAGTAGTGTCGCTGTCATGAAGATGCCTATTGAGAATGTCTCTTCACTGCTTCCAACCACTGGGTCAAAAGGTACTAATTCCTGAGGCTCCCATCTCATTCCCATTTTCTCCCTGACTCCTTTGAGAAGCCACGTGGACTATTCCATTACTCAACTCTGTCCCTCCTCTGAATTTGGTGTTTCTCTTCTAGTCAATGCGAATGGCTCACATTTAGTACTCTGCTGCCTTGGATTCTGTTTCACTTTTTGCATTGCTCTTATGCCCCACACTAGATTACTTACTCCTTTGACAGAGGCCCCAAATCTTGTGCCTCTTCTCTGTTTCCCAAGAGCCAGAGACAGTGCCAGTTGCATTTGTAGGGACTTAATAAACACTTATCTGATTCTAGAGTTCCTATATCAAAATGATGGTTATACTATCAGAAGGCCATATGTCATCATACTCTGAATTATCTTCTGTTCAGCTGTTTGTACTTAATCTTGAATCTTTCTTTCTAGAGATTATTATTTTCCATTATAAGGGCAGTATCTGGGAGGAGGATGCTCTTACGCTGCCATCCATTTCTCCATGAGTCTGCTAGAAAACGGATGATCCAAGTAACTCCTTTCTAATATAATTTATATGAAGTGAAAGCGTTTTCTATTTCTCCCTTTTGTGTTCTTGTTTTGAATTGCAAATATTCACTTTCACATATATTTAAAAGTTATTTTGACAGTATGTAATATAGATTTAAAACATTCTGAACTTGGCTGTTTTCCCTTGATCAATTCTTTTTTTAGCAGAAGCACTGTAAATACACCAACAAGTGTCAGAACATACAGTATAGTGAACAGTCAAGGACAATCTCTGATGATTTTCTGCATATTAAAGACTGGTTTGTTTATGCCACCAGGGGGAATTCGTTTTTAGTATTTGGATTTGATGGATTAGTGAGAATGATATAATTTGCTCCACTAAACAATAGTGCCACAGCAGAAGGCTAGGCATTAACTTTTACTTAATGCTAAAGGAAAAAAAAAATCTTAATGATAGAAAACTTTAAGATCACCAAAGAGGCAATATTCCTAGAATTAACAGAAGGAAATTCAACTGTGATACCCAGAAACTGACTGGCAGTAATTCCATTCAAGTAGGTAAGACTCAGCATTCAAAAAATGAAGATTACGGCATCCAGTCCCATCATTTCATGATTAATAGATGGGGAATAATTAGAAACAGTGACAGATTTCATTTTGGGGGGGCTCCAAAATCACTGTGAATGAGAACGGCAGCCATGAATTTAAAAGATGCTTGTTCCTTGGAAGAAAAGCTATGACCAACCTGGACAGCATATTAAAAAGCAGAGATGTCACTTTACTGACAAAGGTTCATATAGTCAAAGCTATGGTTTTTCCAGTAGTCATCTATGGATGTGAGAGCTGGACCATAAAGAAAGCTGAGCGCCGAGGAATTGATGCTTTAGAGCTGTGATGTTGGAGAAGACTCTTGAGAGTCCCTTGGACAGCAAGGAGAGCAAACCAGTCAATCCTAAAGGAAATTCATCCTGATTATCCATTGGAAAGACTGATGCTGAAGTTGAAGCTCCAATACTTTGGTCACCTGATGGGAAGAACTGACTCATTGGAAAAGACCCTGATGCTGGGAGAGATTGAAGGCAGGAGGAGAAGGGGATGAAAGAGGATGAGATGGTTGGATGGCATCACCAACTCAATGGACATGAGTTTGAGCAAACTTGGAGAGATAGTGAAAGGCAGGGAAGTTTGGAAAGTTGCAGTTCTTGGGGTCACAAAGAGTCAGAGATAACTTAGTGCTTGAAAAATGACAACAAGATGAGTTGAATGACCAAGAACTTGCTTCATAGTAGGAGAAGTGAAACTGTTAGTTGTTTTACTTACAAACCTTGAAACTGAGGAATAGTCTCCTGAGAATAACTCATGTGAATTATAATCTTCCTGACTGATTCATCAAAATGGGGATTGAACTGTAATAAGAAGGTTCACAAATAATGTCTGAGTTGTCAAACTTGGAGGAAGCAAAAACATGGGGCTTTCCTTCTCTTCTTATTTTTGTCTTTCCTCACCTACCTTCTTTCCTTTCCACTTCTTCCTCTTTTCCCTCTAACTTATTCTTTTCCCTTGCTCTTTCCAGTTTTCATATGAAGGATTAAATAGGCCTTAGAGTGAAATGATGGATTAAAAGCTACTAGTTTTATGAGAAATACTAAAGTAAATGTGGAAGGCCTTATTTATGATTCTCCTGGCGATGAAGAAAAAGAAGCAACACTTGGAATCAAGGATGAGCAAGATCAGTTTAATCAATATTCATTCACATGTATTTCTTAAGAGAAGAAATACAAAGTCATATAAGAGTTTATGCTTTCAAATTGTTTAAAATGCATTGGAAGTTAAAAAAGTTATGAGTTAGAAAAGATGTATGAGTAAAAAATTAACAGTTTAAGACCATAGGTATTAAGAACAAATGAACTATTGAAGAGAGAAGTGTAGATGAAGAGGTAAATGCTGTTTACTGGGTGGTCCAAGGTAGGTAGGCCTTAAGCTGGATTTTGGACAACACCGCATGGGCTACCCAGGTAGCACTGGTGGTAAAGAACCTGTCTCCCAGTGCAGGAGACCCAAGAGACACGGGTTCAATCCTTGGGTCAGGAAGATCCCCTGGAGAAGGCAGTGGCCACCCACTCCAGTATTCTTGCCTGGAGAATCCCATGGACAGAGGAGCCTGGTGGGCTATAGTTCATGGGGTCACAAAGAATCGAACACGACTGAAGAGACTAAGCAGGCATGTATGAGATTCAGACAGATGTACATGGCTGGGTCTGATGAGCAAAGGGTCAGTGGCAGCTCTAGATATGTTTGGCTCTCATAGAAAGATTTTAAATTGTTAATACCTGTGGGAAGGTGACTTGAAGTCAGCTTATGAATGTCAAAGTAGAGAACCTGTAGTCTAATCAGTATGTGCTTGAGAATCACTGATGGTAACTATGGAAAAGAAAGTTGAGAGCAATATAAGAGAACAGGAATTGAGAGGCTGGGACACTGGTTGGAGGTGGGAGAAGATGGGTGGGAGGTGCCTGCATCAGAGAAGGATAAAAAGAGACACATTTTGAAGGTTAGCACACGGAGTGACTTAAGGAGGCATTGGTGAGGAGTGTGTAAAAAGTCAGGAAGAGGAGGTGACTTTGTGAAGGTTTTGGGGTTTTGATGACCGTGTGACTCTGCAGTAGCCAAATGAGGATGCTCACTAATCAGTAAGGAGATCCTGAACTACAGTTTGAGAGATAGTATAAAGATAACCTGACCAGCTGAGTTATCCACCTAAGGATGATGGTTGAATCCATGAAAATGGGTGACATTTTCACAAAAGAGGTGTTCAGAGGGTTTGGCGTAGCCATGATGAGTGTCTACTAGAAGTGTGAGGAACCCCTGGAGAAAGGAGGAACAGTTAGAACAGGTGCACCCAGGCAGTGGATGGAGTAGTGAGAGGTTCAGAATCATGGGGGATCTCTTCAGTCCAGCTACATATCATGAGACTAAAGGGGACGAAAAGGTGGATCACCTGGGATGAAGAATAGAACGGGACTAAAAGGTCTTTAGTAGTGATCCTATGTTTGTCTGTAGATTAACATCCCTGGGAAGGAATGGGTTAGCTTTTACTTGTCCTTCTTTATTAATACAAATAGGAAAGCAAGTGGTGAAACAAAGTGGAAAACGATGTACACACAACTAACACTCCTAGAGAAAAAGATTTTGCACTGTCTCTTGCAAACCTCTTCTGATACTCAATGGCACTTTTTACCCAGGAGTTCTTTTTAAAACCATTATCCAGCATCCCTATTGCTCTCATTTAAGCTGTATTTTTTTTTCTGACTTTCTTGTTTATCCTCAGGGGACATGAAGAACATACGGTAACTATCTGTCAAATAATAATCTTCGTATTTTTGAAATACGTATTGCACAAGATTTTTTTCCTCTTTAGCCTTCCATTCTTCAGGCTAAATAATGCTCAGTAGTTTATCCTTTCTTTATGGGCATTTCTTCCTAGGACAGTGGCTCAGACTGAGAGCTATAGTGGAGTCAAGTTTGCCTATTGGTAGAAATTCAAGAACTAAATGATGATGATTCCTTTTGAGAATAGCTCTATGCATCTTTTGTAGCCTGAGAGCACTTATCAAAACTAATAGGTGCATAGGAAATCTTTCAAAAAATAAAATTTGTAGTCAGATAAGAAGACATGTTAGTTATAACTCCTATTCCCACTGGTAGCTGTATATCAACTTACTTCCTGTTTGAATGAAAGTAAGGGTGAAAAAATTACTAATATACAAAGTCAGGAACATGGTTTTTAGAAGGTTGTTAAAAGTCAAGGCTAATTTGTTGGTCTGTTTCTTAGGGACATGATGTCTATGTTAGTTGCTCAGCTGTATCTGACTCTTTGCAACCACATGGACTGCGATCCTCTGTCCATGGGATTTCCCAGGTAAGAATAGTAGAGTGGGTTGCAATGTCATTCTCCAGGGGATCTTCCCAAACCAGCAATCAAACCCGGGTGTCCTGCATTGAAGGCAGATTCTTTACCACCTGAGCTACCAGGGAATAAAATATATATATATTTTAAATGTATTCAGAAACTCTTAGAAGTTATTAAATACCCTTTTAATAAGTTTTGCCTCCACTTCCTCTAGAATTTATGCTGTCATTTTCCATGGCAGTCATAATAAATATTATTAAGGACTATGAGTATCAATTTGCTAACAAATATTTTTGTCAGGGGGAGCTAAGTAAACACAAAATCAGACTACTAAGGTTGGTGAAACTTCTGATTTATCTCAAAGCGGGAATCCTCTTGGTACCAAAGTGGCAGTGAAAGTTTACATAAGCCTGACCTTGCACTAGGCACTGTTATAACACTTTCTATATAATTATTTACATTATTTCTTTTAATCCTGATAACAACCCACTGAATTAGGTACTATTATCCTCATTTTGCAGATGAGGAAACCTCTGAGACTTGCCTAAGATCATACAGCTAGGAAGCCATGGAGCTCAGATTTGAACCTGGGTCCCCTTGCTTCAAATCCTGCATATTTAATCATTACTTCATGAGAGATGACTTTCAGATTCTCCTTGGGTAAACTGAGAGATGAGTAGTACACTACTTTGTACTAGAAATTTCTTCTTCCTATTGAAATGGAATCTTCTTTCCTATAGCTCTCCTTTGTTAGTTAAATTCCACTCCCTGGATGAAAGAGTGTCTTCTGCAGAGACGGGAGAATTTCTTCTTCAGAAGCTAAAGACAGCCTTCAGTCGCCTCCCAAACCCTTCTCTCTGCAGGAGTCATAGCTTTCTCTCTTTCACATGATGCATATGACATTTACTTTATTCATTTCACTTTGTTAAATTTGCCTGATTCCAGAAAAGATACTGGATGGTTCACACAAATATATGTAATACACAAGTGAGATAATATGTCCTTTGAGGTTTGGTGGCATCAGTGATTTGATGAGCATGCCCTTTGTTCTTGCTTTGAGGTACAGGTGAACAGATGAGGGCAACAGAGAGCGTGAGCCCTGAACCAGGCCCCTAGACAGCCCCCCAGGATTTCTCAAACATCTAGCCTGCAACTTTCCACCATAATATCAGTTTTCCATTGGCATGTATATCAAGCTTTCCTTTGACAGCATTTTTCTCCAGGATCCAATAACCCATTAATCTTGGAAGACAGCATTGTATAGGATATGAAGGTGTATTTTGGATTCAAAGTATGTCTTAATTAAAGCTTTGAGATATTGGTGGATTTACTTAATCTCTGAGTTTTCATTCTCCTTGTCTAGCAGAAATAACAACAGATATCCTGGCCCTTCTTAAGGATACTCATAAGGATTAGATATTATACACAGGTTACATTTGTAGCAAATATTACGTGTTTACTTATGATTAGAGATACATGTCAAGAAGACTTCGTGTGGCTGGTAGACTCTGGTAGATATTTATTTAGCAATCGACTTTCTGGAGTGGGGGTGTGGCAAGGGAAACAAAGCTCTGGTTTATAACATTTCTGATTTCTGTGGTAAAAGTACTGTCACCAAAGCCGCTTCCAAGCTAAGAACGTGGCGCTTCACTGCATGCAGAGCTGGCAAATAGACGGAGAAACAGTGAGAGACTTTATTTTGGGAGCTCCAAAACCACTGCAGATGGTGACTGCAGCCATGAAATTAAAACGCTCTTGCTCCTTGGAAGAAAAGCCATGACCAACCTAGACAGCACATTAAAAAGCAGAGACATTACTTTGCCAACAAAGGTCCACCTAGTCAAGGGCATAGTTTCTCCAGTGGTCATGTATGGATATAAGAGTTGGACTATAGAGAAAGCTGAGCACTGAAGAACTGATGGTTTTGAAGTGTGGTGTTGGAGAAGACTCTTGAGAGTCCCTTGGACAGCAAGGAGATCCAACCTGATCCTGATGCTGGGAAAGATTGAAGGCAGGAGGAGAAAGCGACGGACGACAGAGGATGAGATGGTTGGATGGCATCACTGACTCCATGGACATGAATTTAAGCAAGGTCTGGGAGTTGGTGATGGAAAAGGAAGCCTGGCACGCTGCAGTCCATGGTGTCAGACACGACTGAATGATTGTACTAAAAACGGCTCTTGGCAGCCAAGGCAAGCCTTTTGTATGCCACTGTGTGTGCCCCATACTCATTCCCATTCTCAGGCACAAATAAGATTTGCGGCATTAGTAATAAAGTATGAGATATGCAGAAAACAAAATCTCTTCCAAAGACTCCCGTCAGGTACTGAATATTGCCTGAAAACAAGAGGCAATGATTTTAGTTACATGCCTAATTGTGAAATTTCTTTTTCCTGCTCTGATTATTCTTTTCTATATTTGTTTTGTCTTCTTTCTTTACTCTGTCTCACCCTCTCTTTGGACCTTCCTCTTCCAATAAATGTTTTATGTGGCAACAGCTACCAAGGAAAGTGAAGGATTTTATAAGCAATTCCAAGGTTCACTTAGGAAAATGAACACAAAGTATTCATGCTTTGTCAATAGGTAGCATTCAACTAAGAGTTGGATATAAAAAGAAACATTTGCCTACCCAGAGAAACCACCATCAAAATCTTGGCATAAGAGAAATGGACTTTGCTGGTATTGACTATTCATTCTTTCCTTGTGAAATGTCTGAATGTGCTCATTTTCATTCTTTAAGTCATCATCAATTATAGAGTTGCAGGCGCTTTTCTTGTGAGCTACCTCCAGCGGCTGTCAGTGAAACTGGGCAGCTGCTCCATAGATAGTGAAGAGGTTCCCTCCTCACACCATCCTCCTGCTTTCCCCTCCTGGCACAGGTGGAGATGTTTCTGCACAGCGAAGGAAATGAAGGGCATGCATCCAGTTTCCTTTCTCTCTGTCATCTTCGAAAGCACTGCTTTTTGGACAGTCCTCAAAGCACAGCAGGGAGGAGGCTAGGTGCAGATGCGTGCACAGTGACATATTTATCTACCAGTTGCTTCCTTCTGGCAATTCTTGGGCAGGAGAAATCAAATTCTTCTCTCTAAGCATCATTACCAACTATTTTCTTTTGTTGTGCAGTCGCTAAGTCGTGTCCGACTCTTTGCACCCCATGGACTGCAGCACACCAGGCTCCTCTGTCCTCCATCGTCTCCCGGAGTTTGCTCTAATTCCTGTCCATTACAGTTTTCTTTTCTCTTTGCTAAATGTGTGGGCATTATAGATGGTGAGAGCGATGATTGCTTTTATCTTTCAAAGACTGGAAATATTTTCTTCCTTGACATTTGATGGTTGATATGGGGAAGTGGTAATAACTAGGTGGAACTGGGTAAGAAATTAGGATGTTCTAATTCTCATTAGTAATAACTTTTCCTTAAACATTTCATAATACTTGAAAATGGAATACCCTGTAGATTGGAAACCTAATTTTATAGTGGCTCTGCTTTTGGAGCGTCTTGTTTGATCTATTTATCAGGCAGTTTTTACTTTTCAATGCTTATTAATGTTGAAGTATTTTAACATAGACCTTAAACTTATAATTCTAGAGTTAAAAACCTCTACCACAGAGATACCCAAAGGTGGGTATACAGGAGCTATACAAGAGGGCACCGTAAAGACGACAGATCATTTTAAATTACTCCTGAATTGCTGTTTAAAAAGTTCGCAAGAAAAAAAAAATAATAATAAATAAATAAATAATAAAGTTTGCAAGTTGCTCTTGTCACCATAGTTTAGCATAAAGTTAATGAAAATAGGACTGTATAATTTTGATGTAAAACATCAAACACTTTATAATTATTATCATCAACCATCTTTATCCACCATCATCCATCATCATTATTATTGTATTTTTATTGCTTGGATTAATCCAATCCTAATAGAGCACAATGGTATGGAAATTATTTAATTACATTGTAAGTGCAAACTTTATCAAGTCAGAAATCATTTAGCTTTATGACAGAAATCAGAAACACCACTTCCTGGAAGGACTAGCTGTACATGCCTTTGAGCTATTTAACTCTTACATGCAGAGAAATATGTAGGTTGTCTGACAACTGACTTTTTTCTCTTCTCCCATGTTTTAATATCATCTCTCTATCAAGGAATCACAAACATTAGTGTTCAGAAGTTCTTAGGACCTTCGCTAAATATACAGATTTGGGGATCTCATCATAGTGGGTCTTTTTTGTTTGTTTGTTTGACAAGCATCCTGGATGTTTCTGATATAGGGTGTTGGAAGAACACATTTTAAAACATGTCCCACTCAGTCCTCATACAAGATATTTATCATTCTACCTATGTTTTTGTTATATTACTGTCCAGTAGAATGTGACTGTCAATAAATAATCATTGTAATTATTATTATATATTATTGCAGTTACATCAGGGCTTCCCAGGTGATGCTAGTGGTAAAGAACTCCCCTGTCAATGCAGGAGATGTAAGAGATGCAGGTTCAATCCCTGGATCAGGAAGATCCCCTGGAGGAGGGTGTGGAACCCACTCCAGTCTTCTTGCTTGGAGGATCCTGTGTACAGAGGAGCCTGGCGGGCTATAGTCCATGGGGTTGCAAAGAGTCAGACACGACTGAATTGACTTAGCATGCATGCAGGCGTGAGCACATAGTTACATCAGCCCTAATTATATTGACCATTGATAATTACTAATATTAGTGACTGATATTAGATACATACATGGCACTGGTATCACAGACACTCTATGAAAGGATTTCCATGTATTAATCCTCATAGCAGCCTTTTGAGGCAGGTGATATCATATCCCCGTGTTCTAGGTGGGAAGCTTTCTTTAGAGGAGGTGATCCTGAGTCATAGAGGTAAGAGAATGGACTCTGGAACCAGACCACGTGGGCTCAGGGTCTGCCTTGGCCAATTACTGACTCTGCGGCAGTGCCAAGGGCCCTTCTCTCCCTGATTGTAAATGACGACTTGGGACATAACCAATACTAATCTCACGGGGTAGAGCTGAACTATGCAAATATTCAAAGGCTAGCCTGGAAAATTGTCCATGCTCTAGAATATAACTGATCACCCTCTGCTCTGACAACTCTGCCTCTCCAGCCCCACTTCTTCTAAGTCATTATCATGAACACCACACTAATGCTTTCTGGGCTGTAGGTATGGATTTCTTTATCAATGGAAAACATTTGGTTTTCAATTAATTTTAATGGGCAAACATACAACTATTAGGCATAATTAATAACTTGATTACCTAATTAGAAAAGCAGAACACACTGTGACCAGGGGATTAATGTAAAAATCTCAGTGTTCATTACTACCATTAAATTGATTCACATTTTTAGTATGAAGTTAAAAAAAAAAAAAAGGAACAAGGTATGGAAGGAAGAGAGAGAGGGAAGGAAGAAGGAAGGAAGGAAAAACAATAAGCCCTCTTCTCTGCCAGCTTAAATTATAGACACTAGCCTATCTATAGCCTTTCCCACTCTGGTAGGAATATTTCCCAGTACTTCATAGCTACTTCCTGGCCCTCTGGCCTTTGAGGCAATCTCTCAAACCCCTTTGAGTTTTGAAGGTATTTACAGCTACCATTGTGTCAATGGAACATTGCTCACACACATTGCCGTGTGTCCATCACTGCCTGTCATTCTCTGGATTATGGTTCTCAGGGTTTCATGTGCGTTAGTGACACCTGGAGTTCCTTTATAAATGCAAATTCCTGAGCAGGAGACTCATTTTTTAGGTCTGGTGTGGAGCACAGAAATCTAAGCCTCCCTCCCGTCAGTGACTTTGATATGGCCAGTCCATAGTTTCTCTTTGAGAAACACTAGCTTGTAGGGGGAAAAAAAAGTGCAGGTGAATAAACATCTGAAGTGTGATAGGACAAAAGAAAGGGCTTCCCAGGTGGCTCAGATGATAAAGAATCTGTCTGCCAATGCAGGAGACCTGGGTTCAATCCCTGGGTCAGGAAGATCCCTGGTGAAGGAAATGGCAACCCACTCCAGTATTCTTGCCTGGAGAATTCCATGGACAGAGGAGCCTGGTGGGCTACAGTCCCTGGGATCGCAGAGAGTTGGACATGACTCAGTGACTAAACAAAACAACCACAAAGAAAAAGAAAAACTAAAGAAGAGCAGGCATTTCTAAAGAAAGTGAGACTGCTTCTCTTAAGCATCATATTTATACATCAGAATAACAGTGGCTTTAAAGGCAGAGTCTTTGCAGCAGGGTTCAGAGCAGGGGCAGATGAGGAGATGGAGCTAAGCTGGGAGCACTGGGAAGGAGACCCCTCTGAGGTTGAGCCAGTGCCAAAACTGAAAGCATCATACACGTTCCCCCTCTCAGCTCCCTCCCTTATCTGTTGGGCAGCTCTCCCTGCCCCAACCTGCCACTGAAGATCCTACTCAGAATGCACCTGGGTCTCAGGGGATAGTTGAACATGCATAGAGGAAAGGTTTTGCAAGTTGTGTTTGGAAGCTCTGGGTCTTCTGATAGGTATATATTTTGACATTGCTGTAAGAGAAGGGACAAAAAAATGGGAGAGAGGTCTTAAATGAAGAAAGCCAAGGGATTCCTCCAAAATGAACATTCAATTGAGAATTATCTAAATAATTGAGATAATTGATCATAAATGATTAAGAGGCAGATTTAAAGATTTAGGATATACATTAGCACATTTCATCCTCTTAACCACTTTACAGACAAGGAAACTTGGCAGCTGAGTGACTTTACCGAAGGGCGTAAAGAGGGGGCAGCAAGGGTAAGAGCTCCACCTTTGGGGAGAAACAAATCATCATTTTTATGGAAAGGAAAGCTATATTTTTTGTCCCTCCCAAAGGGTACAATTTGGATTAATTAGACTGAAGAACTCTGTAAGAATTGGAACCCACGCCTCAGACAGAATTTAAGCAGTTGTGGCAGCAAAAGTAACTTTCTGGTGTGCCTTATGGTGATAAATTGGGTGGGGTTACCGAATCCTGTATAGGACAGTTCCTGGATTTATGGAAATGGGCATATGAGGTCGAATTAAAGAATTCATCTGTAAGACTCTGCCATGATGGTTCATTTTTTATCCTAGAGCTGAGCCAAGAATATCAGTGTCCTAATTTTTTATTTCTTGATGGCCCAAAGAGTTCAACTTAAGATCTCATGCTGAGAACTTTGAAGTCTTTACCAAGGATCTTTTTTTAACCAAGAATGTATATATATTTTTTCATCTCCACATCCCCCAAACATCTTTCTATATCAATTAATATTTGTTGAAAATTCATTTTTTCTATGACTGGCTGAGTAAGAATTATATTCACAGTAACAGATAGTCAATGAGCTCTTACTGAGTGTGATCACTGTTTTTTCAAGTATTCACCTTTATTTCATTATATAAAAATCAATTTACCTTGATTAATTCAATTTTATTGGGCATTATGATTATTTTCCAATTCATGCCATTATAAACAATGCTGCAGCAATAATATCTATAGCTAAACTATGTAAGATATTTGTAATTGCATGCATACATGCTAAGTCGCTTGTCATGTCTGACTACTTGTGACCCTATGGACTGTAGCCCACCAGGCTCCTCTGTCCAAGGGATTCTTAAGGCAAGAATACTGGAATGGGTTGCTAGGCCTTCTTCCAGAGGGGATCTTCCTGACCCAGGGATCGAACTCATGTCTCTTTATATCTTCAGCATTGGCAGGTGGGTTCTTTACCACTATTGCCATAAAACTATATATGATATTTATAATTATATCCTTATAATGATACATTTTCAGTAGACATCCCAGTATAAGAGCATGTATATATTAAAGTCTGCAGCACAATTTTATCAGATGTCCTGCCAGTAATGTTGCACCAATTTCTGTTTCCATCAACAACACAGGAAGATTTTTATTAAGTTTAAAGGGATGAATTGAGAATTAACAGATTCTGAGTTCTTTTTAAGATGTCTAGCAGTCTTTATCAAGAACCAGAATGTCCAGTTCTCTCAGAAGAGGGAATGAAAGGTGTGTCTCAATCTGTCTCAAATACACTGCCGTATAAGTACTAAGGAATTTCTCCAAAAAGTCACATGAAGTGTATAAATTCTCTGATCCATAAGCAAAACTCCTGGTATGTGAGATGCTCATTCCTTGTCATCATTTAGATCATTCAGGTTTCACTTTAAATGTCACCATTAGAGAGTCTTTTCCTATCACTCTGTCTCAGATAATCTCCCCAACCTGCTGGTCACTCTCTAACCCTTTCTTCTGTCTTCACTTTTTTATAGCACTTACCACTATTCTTTTTGCTTACTGCCTCTCTCCTCATCACAATGTAAGCCTCCAGGAGTCAGGAGACCTTTCCTACACTAGTCGCTTTATCTCCAGGGCTATGAAACAGTGCTTGCAACATGGAAGATGCCCAGAGATGATGGGTCAGTGGCTGAGTGGATGAATGCTGGTCCTATTAAATCCCTACGTTCACCATTCACCATTCATTCACAGTGGTTAGGCTGCAGTACAACACTCCTGATAGACAAAGTGTGCACAAGGGGCAGAGTGTCCTTTATGACCCTAAGACACTCAGCCTTGTTGATGAAGATGAAGATAGATGAAGATGAAGAAAGGACTAATTATTAAAGCATCAATAACATTGGCCCTTTGGTTACAAATGTGAGTTAATTTCCCCTTGGATTTATTCTTGAAGTTGCCATTTAATGATATTAGGCCGTAGTTACAGATGAGTTTGGCTGCATTCTTCTTTATGCTTCTTTAGGCACCATGGCCTTCGGGTAGCTATTTTAGTCAATTCCCTCAATCCCTGTCTTCCATGGATAAAGCCTTGGCTGAACTATTAAAGATGCTATTGTCAAATCCTCTTGTGATTATTTTGTCCAAAACTGAGTATCCTGGGAGATATTCAGGGACTTCACTGGTGGGGCTTCCCTGGTGGCTCAGTGGTAAAGAATCTGCCTGCCATGCAGGAGCCACAGGAGACACAGGTTTGATCCCTGGGTTGGGAAGATCCCCTGGAGGAGGGCATGGCAACCAACTCCAGTGTTCTTGCCTGGAGAATCTCATGGATAGAGGTGCCTGGAGGGCTACAGTCCCTAGAATCTCAGAGTTGGACACGACTGAAGTGACTTAGCATGCAAGCATGCACATGTGAGATACTATTTTAGTGCAAGTACCTTGCATTCTTAAGTTAACAACTTACCATGTACCTTAAGTCAGAGAATATGCTTATTTTGCCAGGACAGGTGTGGCATCTGTGTGGTTTCTCATGGAATGCCCAGCACTGACCCAATCACTGATGCATAGGAAGCCTTCAAAAGAGTATTGAATATGTAAACAAGTTCATTAAACTCTGTCCTACCAATCAAGAAACCCAGCTGGATCTATTATGTGTTCTGGGTACTTCCTCTGAGCATTGAGAATTTATATGACTAGCTCTTACTTGGGTCTAAGTTGAACTGCTGGGTGCAGGAAGTAGAAATTTCTTCAGTAGGGATTTAACTGGCTTGAATTTTTTGAGGTGCCTTTTGTCTTATTGGGGAGGAGAATGCTTACCCACATCACTGACTCTCTAGGAAGCCCAGTCTCCCAAGAGTACTGTCTGGATTACACGTAGAGATCTTAGGCTATGATAAACGATCCTGACTTCTGCGTATTTGCTGTTTGCCCAGAAAAGAGGAAGGGATCAAAGTCACTTCCACTGTCACTTCTCAATTCATTTGCTTTGGTTTATGCGGTTAGCTAGGATAAAGCAATAGAGCCAGACTGATCCTGTGGGAGCTGTTAGTTCTGTTTCTTTGGTAGGATTGCCATGTTCCTTGGAGACATGTAAGCTCTGTCTGGCATGGTGAAACACAGGACTCTTTGAACTCTCCTCCACCTGACCTTATCACCCCTTCCCCATCTCTCAAACTTCTAGTAAAACAAGCAGGAGGTGTGGTCTCTAGTCTCCCTTATGACAATAACTATATTTTCATTTCTTTGGGTAAATCACTTCATTTCCCTATATCTAAAGGTAAAGCACCTGGGTTTCAGAACAAAGTGGCCCAAATTGGTGTCCTGGACCCACTAGTCACAATTATTGACCTTGAGCAAGTACCTCTTAACCTCTTTTTGCCCCTCAGTATCCTCATCTTTGAAATAGGGTTGTGAAGCGTACCTTCCCCTTATGTGAGCTAATACATAAAATGAGCTTAGAGGAATGACTGGAACATCGCAAGTTCTCAGTGTTAAATTATTTTTGTTTTATTTACTTTTAATTTATTTGCTTTTAATTGGAGGATAAATGCTTTGCAATATTGTGTTAGTTTCTGCCATGTATCAAGATGAATCAGCCATGGATAGACACAGTCCCCTCCCTGTTCCCTGCCTTCCTCCTCCCCCATCCCACCTCTCTAGGTTATCACAGAGCGCCTATGCGATAGGACCTCCCTATGTCATACACTTAATTCCCACTGGCTGCCTAATTTACATATGGTAATGTATCTGTTTCGGTGCTGCTCTCTCAATTCGTCCCACCTTCTCCTTCCTCTCTTGTGTCCAAAGAGTGTTCTCTATTTCTGTATCTCCATTGCTGCCCTCCAGATAGGTTCATTACTACCATCTTGCTCGATTCCATACACGTGTGTTAATATATGATATTTGTCTTTCTGACTTACTTCACTCTGTATGATAGACTCTGGGCTCATCCACCTTGTTAGAACTGAGTCAAATGTGTTCCTTTTTATGGCTGAGTGATGTTCTATTGTGTACACATACCACAACTTCTTTATTCATTCATTGGTCAGTGGACATACAGGTTGCTTCCATGTCCTAGCTATTGTAAACAGTGCGGAACATTGGGGTGCAAGTGTGTTTTTCAATTATGGTTTCCTGATGGTACATGCCCGGTAGTGGGATTATTGGGTCATATGGTAGTTTTATCCCTAGTTTTTAAGGATAAATTATTTTTTATTAGGAAGGGATGTATATATTCTTGGGCTTCCCAGGTGGCACTAGTTGTAAAGAACCCACCTGCAAATGTAGGAGACAGATCCCTGGTCAGGAAGGTCCGCTGGAGGAGGGGATGGCAACCCACTCCAGTATTCCCATGGACAGGAGAATCCCATGGACAGAGGAGCCTGGCGAACTAAAGCCCATAGGGTCACAAAGAGTCAGGCACAACTGGAGCAACTTAGCACGCACGCATATATACATGTACTTGTCTGGAATTAAGGAAAAGGACAACTAATTTGTTCCAGCTCTAAGATAATGAGGATAATAAGTTCAGATATGGTTATTTGACATGTCCACTGTGTACCAGGCACTAAATTTAACGCTTTGTCTCTCTTATGTTTTTTAAATCTGGCAATGTGTTGAAGTATGTATGTATTATTATTCCACGTTGCCAGTGAGGAAACTGGAGACCCTGAAGATGGAGTGCTTTGCTCAAGGTTATATTTAACCTTAAGAGCTATTGCTCTTAAGTGGTAGAGTTCAGATTTGACTGTAGTTCCATCTGACTTTAAAACCTGTCCTCTTAAACATTATGCTGTGGCACACCCATAATCCTTTTTCACTGAGTCTTAGTCCAGCATTATCAATTCTGAGGCTACTCCAGAGGAGTCCTTCTGAATCCTTGGCTTGATGACTTTCAAAGCCAATCCAAATCCTGAAAACGTAGGCTTTTTTTTTTTAATAAACTCTATCAGTGTAATTCTAAAGTAGATAAACAACTTCTAAGGATGTGCACCTGAGTTGTCTTTTCCTCTGTTATTATACTAACAATGTAATTTTCCCTGGTGTGACTCTGATCATTAAGGAAGTAGAGCACTTGAGACTGGATGGTGAAAGAATTTTTGGTTTGTTTTACTTGTGGTTTCTGGTAGCTTTTTTTTTTTCCCCTTCGTTCTATTTTCCCCTTCTTTGGTCTTGGCTTGAAAGGGTACTTCCTATACCTGTCCAGGAATCTGTAGCAAAGGGAACAAGCACAGTAATTTGTCTGGCACGGTTTGGATGTTAATATAGCATCATAGCAGCCAGAAAAACAGACAGAGCCCCTGTGAACATCATTACATTTGGGTTGCAGTTTTAGTTGCCAAAATGCACCTTTTACACATTGGCACTTCCACCACCTGTTATGGGTAATAATCGTCTAAAGGACAAACTCCCCTGTCTGTGATTTTTCTTTCTGGGCTTCACTGGAGAGAGACTGTGAAATGATTTATTCCTCTGTACATGTGAAGCTACAATGTTTCCTCAGGTGCAGAGTTTTGGCCTTTGATACTCCGAGTTCTAAGGTTAATCTATTAACTTGCTTGGGGGAAAAGGGACATGGAAGATGGATGAGGGTGTTACAAAACTGAGATGAGAAGGATTTCAAAAAATCCCAACTACCGTCTCTTCCTCCGTGTTCCCATCTGCTCCTGGGAAGTCCTTATAGGAAACTGGGTCTGTTAACAGCTATGCTTTATACCTCTTGTTATAAGTGAGACCGGCTCTTTCTTACTCTGTGGATATAATGGATAGCTTACCTGTCTGCCCCCCACCCCAATATCATCCTCAGAGGAAGACACATAAACACACACATATGCACACATGGGTTTGTGCTCAAATAAGTGAGAGAAATGCTAGATGAAGCAATATTAAGTATGTCCTTTATTACAGGCTTCCTCAGAGCTTTAAAAAAAAAAAATCACCTTTGAATTTTATTTATTTATTTATTTATTAGCAGTGTGTGAGTGCATTCTAGGTCTCTTCAATCAAGTCCAGCTCTTTGCGACCCTATGGACTGTAGCCTTACCCCCTCCCAGACTTCTCTAGCCATGGGATTGTCCAGGCAAGAATACTGAAGAATACTGGAGTGGGTTGCCACGCTCTCTTCCAGAGAATCTCCCTGACCCAGGCATTGAATCCATGTCTCTTATGTCTCCGGCCTTGGTAGGCGGGCTCTTTACCACTAGTGCCACCTGGCAAGCCCCCTTTTAGTCGTGGCTTAGGGACTAATGTTTTCCCAGATGCATTTTGGGTAACTATGGACTAGATCATTTTCCGTTTACTTTTAAGATTTAGTTTACAGACTTAGGTTGTTAGTTGGTTAAACTGGCTTCTTAGTTTGAGTGAAATTTTTTTTTATGGATAGTTTTTCTGGTCACAAGTGTATTTTAACAGTAACTCCCAGAAGCTGAGGTTCTAAAAAGATTCTGCAGGAACATCCTCTCAAGAGCTACCTTGTTCTTGTCCCCACTTCCTTCTTTCTCCTATTACTTTTAAAGTCATGAGTACACCCCAAAAGAAGAATGGTAAGAAAGTGGTAGAGGTGTACTCCTCTGTAGTTGGATTGGTGTGTTAGTTATGCTGTATGCAAGTAATCTGTGGGTGGGTTTTGTTTATTAGGTCTCAAGAAATTATGTGAAAAAGTAAACATATCATGGATATGTCTTTGTATACATTTTAAAGGTGTTTTTCTTTTTAAAAAAGTTATTTATTTTTATTTCTTTACTTGGCTGCCTGGGTCTTAGCTGCAGCCCATGGGATCTAGTGCTGTACCCAGTATGCCAGCAAATTTGGAAAACTCAGCAGTGGCCACAGGACTGGGGAAGGTCAGTTTTCATTCCAATCCCAAAGAAAGGAAATGCCACAGAATGTTCAAACTATTGCACAATTGCACTCATCTCACATGCTAGCAAAGTAATGCTCAAAATTCTCCAAGCCAGGCTTCAACAGTACAGGAACTGAGAACTTTCAGATGTTCAAGCTGGATTTAGAAAAGGCAGAGAAACCAAAGAACAAATTGCCAACATCTGCTGGATCACCGAAAAAGCAAGAGAGTTCCATAAAAACATCTACTTCTGCTTTATTGACTATGCCAAAACCTTTGATTGTGTGAAACTATGGAAAATCCTTAAGGAGATAGGAATACCAAACCACATTACCTGCCTCCTGAGAAATCTGTATGCAGGTCAAGAAGCAACAGTTAGAACTGGACATGGAACAACAGACTAGTTCCAAATCTGGAAAGGAGTACGTCAAGGCTGTATATTGTCACCCTGCTTATTTAACTTATATGCAGAGTATATCATGAGAAATGCTGGGCTGGGTGAAATACAAGCTAGAATCAGGATTGCCAGGATAAATATCAATAACCTCAGATATGCAGATGACACCACCCTTATGGCAGAAAGTGAAGAGGATCTAAAAAGCCTCTTGAGAAAAGTGAAAGAAGGGAGTGAAAAAGCTGGCTTAAAACTCAACATTCAAAACACAAAGATCACTGCATCTGGTCCCATCACTTCATAGCAAATGGATGGGGAAAAAATAGAAACAGTTAAAGACTTTATTTTGGGGGGTTCCAAAATCACTGCTGATGGTGACTACAGCCATGAAATTAAAAGATTCCTTGGAAGAAATGCTATGACAAACCTAGGTAGCATATTAAAAAGCAGAGACATTACTTTGCTGACAAAGATCTGTCTAGTCAAAGCTATGTTTTTTTCCAGTGGTCATGTATGGATATGAGAGTTTGGCCATAAAGAAAGCTGAGTGCCAAAGAATTGATACTTTTGAACTGTGGTGTTGGAGAAGATTCTTGAGAGTCCCTTGGACTGCAAGGAGATCCAACCAGTCCATCCTAAAGGAAATCAGTCCTGAATATTCATTGGAAGGACTGATGCTGAAGCTGAAGCTTCAATACTTTGGCCACCTGATACGAAGAACTGACTCATTGGTTCTGACCTTGATGCTGGGAAAGATTGAAGGCAGGAGAAGGGGATGATAGAGGATGAGATGGTTGGATGGCATCACCGACTTGATGGACATGAGTTTGAGTAAACTCTGGGAGTTGGTGATGGACAGGGAGTCCTGGCATGCTGCAGTCCATGGGGTGGTGAAAAGTTGGACACGACTGAGCAACTGAACTAAACTGTGGGATCTAGTTCCCTGACCAGAGATCGAACCCAGGCCCCTACATTGGGAATATGGAATCTTAGCCTCGGGACCACCAATGAAGTCCCTATTTTTCTTTTATTATTATCTTTTTCACTTTGGTATGCCATGGGTCAACATAATTTATGGAATCAATTGTAACATAGTAAAACTACAAGGCAATTTTTTTAAATGTAGCATTCACAATACACCATATCACAAATTACTTTTAAGAAACAATAAAGTAAAAGGAAGCACTTAAAAGGAGATTCTTACCATGGTAGGTAGCACATTTTTAGAACCCACGTCACAGAGCTCAAGATCTCTCCTGATGGGCCTCAAACTCCGGTCACAGCTCACCCTCAGCAAGTCAGCACTGATTCTAGGAGACATTGCCTTTGTGGCTGCCATAATGTAAACTGCTCATATAACCACATATCATTTCCATTCTTGGAAAATTATGCTCATTGGTTTTAAGAGATCAATCATAATGACATGTTTCTATTCCCTTCCAAGTCAACTAATTTCATAAAACATCATGCTGAAATGAAAAAGCTTTATTGTTAAACTTGGTATAGTCATGACCACATATATCCTACCTACATGGGGTTCGGTCACAATATCCATTTTTCATGAGGCTCTTAGTTAAATTAAAGGAAAAAAATTCTGATTATAAATTAAATGAGTTTATTGTCCTTCTGTGTTCTGAGTATTGGCATCTCATAGCATGTGTGGAAAGGAGATGGCTGCGAGTGTGGTGGTCATCCAGAATGGCTCCCACGGGCCTGTGAAAGAAGACGCTTCTGTTTTCTGGGGATAAAGAGCTGGAAGTTAGAAGCCAAACATGGATTCTTCTCTGAATTAGAAACCAAACATGAAGGGTATTTGAATTGTCTTCCTAGCTTCCTTCCTCAATTCAGAAGGCAGAATTAAGGGATGCACTGCAAATCAAAGTTCGCTTGAGTTTTTCCTTAATCCTGGCCCAGATCCATTTGAATATAGTTTCCTTCCAGTTCTGGCAGTGGATTGTCTGTTCTTGTGCTCGTGAAGCTCTGTGAGTTTGACTTTTCTCATCTTTGACAGTACTTTTGTGGGAAGACCAGAGAGCCTTTATCAGGGATTGGTACCATGGTGATATTTTCAGCTACAAGTTCTTTCTTTTCTTTATAAATGTCCTCATTTTTTCCCCTTTAGACTTCCATTGACATGCAGTCTTTTACTTACAGTCTGTTTCCTTTACTTCCTCCCTTTCATACTTTCTCCAAATTCATGAGAAAAAGGACACCAATGAGAAGAGTTCCAGGGATATGTTGTGAGCGCAAGTTCCAGGAAAGCTAGGGAAAACCTTTATTTTGAATGGTGGGTGTTTTTTTCATTCCTTCTTGAGACTGATACACTGGGTGGTACTGAGACGCGCAGGTAGTTACTCAGTCACTCTGGTGACTCAGCAGAGTGGGTACAGAGACATATCTTGTGTTAAGATCCTTCTTTTCAAAAGAATGTTCCATTTTGTAGTTATTATATCTTGAGCTTTCCTAGAGCTATAGACCTCTACATATTGGTGGTTGATCCTAACACTATTTGAAGGAAGGGTTTTGTCAAATTACATTTGCATACATATAGCACCTCAAATAATATTTGTTAAATTAGTGCATAAAGTCAATAGCTCTTTGAAATAATAGAAGTGGGAAATAGAGTTGTGGGTTTTAAATGTGTTTATACAGTAGTCAGAGTGGTAACAATTTTAGAAGTACCTGTTAGAAGATTTTGTGAAGTTGGAAAACAAAAACAGTATCAGATGAAACTTACAGAGATAGGTGTTTTCTCTGTGCTTTTCCTGGCGTGGCTCTCCTGAGATGATTCTGGTTATCTGTGCTGTGTAACAAATAGCTGCAAATCCAGAGGCCTGTACGTGCAAGCCTTTTCTGATGTCATGGATTCTGAGGGGCCGGAATAAGACAGAGCATTCCAGAGGTGGCTGGTTTCTGTTCCCTGATTCCTAGAGTCTCAACTGGGAAGACTTGGAAAGCTGGGAGTGATCTTCATGGCTAGGGCCTGGAATATCCTGGAGACTCCTTTACTCACATGTCTGCAGCCTGACCTGGGAGGATTTGAAGGCTGAGCTGAGCAGGAACCATCTCCTTGGCACGTCTGTGCAGCTTGTGCTTCTCCCAGTCTGGTTTTCTGAGACAGAGACTGTCCTAAGAGGGAGCTTCTGGAGAGGGAACACTCTCAGAAACCAGGTGGAAACTGCACTGCCTCTTCTAGCCTCAGAAGCACACAGGGACACTCCCACCACATTCCACTGGTTACAAATGAGTCGCCCGGCCAATCAAATTAAAGAGGAGAGAAAATCTGACCCCCTTTTTCATTAGGGAGAGGCAAGGCCACATTGCAAAGAAGCAGGTTGGATGAGAGATGTTTCTATGGCTGTCTTTGGAAAAATACAGTTCTCCACAGACATTGTTTGATCGCTTTGAAAAAGTGCGATATATTTTTATAATATTTGTTGAAGAAGTGTATCAGGCACATTACCATATTAATACAAGACAGATCACTTGAATGTGCTCTGTATCTGAAATACAGATACTTTCTTCCTCTTTCTAAGAATGCTCTAAGATAATATATGGAAACTAATCAACATTACTGTCTTCATTCATATAGCTCAATTAACAATAACCATGATTTAATAAATATTATAGGAAAAACATCAGAGAATGAACATAAGAAAATAAATGAGGACATACAAGAAGAGAAGTTGATGAGTAATTAAGAAGTGGAAATACTTAGGGCAGAGTATCATGCACCAATGAAGTTCTAGTAATTCTCAATCCTTATTGCTCAAAAGAATCACCTACAGAGTTAAAAATCAAAAATCTCTGATTTAGCTAGTCTGAGGTGTGAACCAGACATCAGAATTTAAAAGCTCCTGAGGAGATTTTCATGTGTAGCCAGTCTTGAGAACCATTGTTCTAATAAGCCCTCTGTAAAATGCATAAAAGAGGAAAATCTTTCATCGTAATGCCTAGTTGTCTTACTGAATTCTTATCAATAAGACACTAATCTAAGCAGACACTCATTTGTCCCTTTACACTTCAGATTATTCCACAGTAGACACTATTGGTTTCATATCTGATATGTAGACATTTGGACAAAGCCCACATGCCAATATCTAAAGCAAAAAGCGGGAAAAAACTTGTTTCATTGATGTTATCATTGAACCACTGAAAGAGCAACCCCAGAGTGGGATGATGTTTCCTGGTTTTTTTTTTTTTTTTTCAGCCAGATATTGGGATATTCTCTAACTTGCTCTGAAAGCATTTGAACTGTTCTTACAAGCACATTTTCTTGATTGTGAGGTTACTCTACTATGTAGATTCACCATGAGTTTACATAGATCTGGGTTTGAATCCTGGCTCAGTCATCTTTTTGGCTCATGTGACTCCATAAATTGGGAGAAGATGGAATATCTGTTTTCTGGAATGGCTGTAGCAATTAAGATCATTCTTTTTTTTTTCATTCAGCAAACCTTGACCGACCACAATACTATTCCCAGAACCTGTTGTGTACAAAAAGTTTATGGTGAGGAGAAGGACAGCCCCACATTGTATTCTCTTGAGGGCAAAAGGCAGTAAGTAAGTTCAAAAGAAGACACTGTCAGTTTCTGATAGAAGCTAGGATAAAACAGGATGAAGCATGAT
This sequence comes from Cervus canadensis, assembly GCF_019320065.1. Lineage (NCBI taxonomy): Eukaryota > Metazoa > Chordata > Mammalia > Artiodactyla > Cervidae > Cervus > Cervus canadensis. Next base: position 84,836,505 of record NC_057391.1, read on the forward strand.
TAGGAGATACTTTAGGCTGTGTGAACAGGAAAAGTTCAAACCCCAAAGGATAAAGGATAGCTCTGTAAGGACCAGAAAAGCACATCTAAGAAGAATTGTTAGTGAAAAAGCGCTATGCAAAATTAAGCTGAGCTTGTTTAAGAACCAAGAAAACTTAGCAAGCTGGCATGAGGTCAGCAATGGGCAGAGAGAGAGGAAGACCAGACGGCTAGGCGGTGGCTTGGTTATGTAAGTTGGGTGGGGATAGTGTGGGAAAGAGTTTGGCTCCCTTGTAAGTCCGATGGTGAGCATTTGTAGAATTTTAAGCAAGGAAGTAAATTACTTTTATGTATGGAAAGGCAAGAGGGAAGTAGGAAGGCCAGTTAGGAGGCTATTGTAACTGTCCTAGTGAGATATGGCATCTTGTTTTAGGCTGGTGCTGGGAGAAATGGAAAAAAAAGGAAAAGGGGCATTCAATTTTACTGTGAACTTAAATCTGCCCTAAAATAGAAATCATTTAAAAGATGTACCTAAATGTAAGTAAAACACTTAGCTTTACATTGTGGGCACTCAATGTTAGCTATTATCTGTGTTTTATTATCATTAGTATTAAAACCGTAAGGCAAGATCTTGTTCTGTCATTAGCATTACTTTTGCAGAAAGATTTAATAAGAAAAGGAAAGAGGTTTTTCCAAAATATATGTAATGTGTTTAAAATCTTTCCCCCTGAGCATGCTATGATGCTGAGAGAGCCCGGTTTGCTTAAGATCTCTATAGAGGGAGAATACTTAATTTAGTGGTATGGATTAACTAAGGGTGAGTGCAAATAATTAGATTCTTATTTCTTCATTCACATCTGCTGGTCAAGTAATTTTATTTTAGCATCCCAACACAGTTTTTAATCTTTGAACAGTGTGGTTCTACGATCATATTACATTATGTACCACTCAACCCAAATTAGTTTCATGATCCTACACAAGCAGTATTATTTTCCCATCAAAATAGGGACAAGTATGCAAAAGCAGGATAAATATCACCTCTCATAATGTCAGATTTGAGCAGCACTGGTCTTAAGACCAATGCAAATCCTTACTGTCTTGTCTTATCAGGATACTTGTAAAAAGCTGTTTGACAGGTCATGTAACGGAAGGCTAGTTTATAATTAAGGCAAAGGGTCTGCATTGAAATGTAGGTTACAATTCTCAACCTAAATATCTCTACTTTCCATTTTCTATTGGAAGACAGCTTGCCATCTGTATTTCTTAGTTTCAGGCCTGCAAACTGAGATTAAGATATGCTTTCCAGTTTAAGGATTCTGCCTGCATCAGTGAAATTATCCTTTGACATTTGGAAGACTTGAAGAGAGGCTTCCGAGGTAGAGATGATAATGTTTTGTTCATTGTTTTTTGTTTTTTTTTTCCTTTTCATTGGTTTTACTTTTAAAAGCAGTTTTAGGTTCATAGCAAAATTGAGCAGAAAATGCAGAATTCCCGTTTATCCCCTGCACTGCCACTGTCAACATCCCCCACCAGAGTGATACATTTCTCACAACTGATGAACCTATGTTGACACACCATTATCACCTAAGGTCCATGGTTGACCCTAAGGTTCACTCTTGGTGTTGTACATTCCATGGGTTTTGACAAATGTATAAGGAAATGTATCCAATCATTATACCATCATATCATATAGAGTACTTTACTGCCCTAAAAGTCCTAGGCATTCCTCCACCCCCACCCCCCCCCCACATCTCCTGGAAACCACTGGATCTTTCTGCCATCTTCACAGTTTTGCCTTTTCCAGAAGGTCATATAGTTAGAATCATATAGTATGTATGATTAGCTTCAGATATATTCAGATTGGCTTCTTTTGTCTTTTCATGGTTTGATAGCTTTTTTGTCTGTCTGTTTAGTGCTGAATACTATTCCGTTTTCTGGATGTACCCTAGTCTATATATTTCTTTTCTTACTGAAGAACATCTTGGTTGCTTCTAAGTTGTCTCTTTGCCTACTGAAGAACATCTTGGTCGCTTCCAAGTGTGGCAGTTATGAATAAAGATGCTGTGAACATCAGTATGCAGGTTTTTGTTTTCAACTGCGTAAATATTAAGGAGTGCAGTTTTGGCATTGTATGGCAAGAGTTTGTTTAGCTTTGTAAGAAACCGCCAAACTGTCATCGAGACGGCCTGTATCACTCTGCATTCCTACCAGTGAAAGTTTGATTGTTGAGAGTCCGCTGTTACTCCATGTTTTGTCAGCCTCTGGTCTCCGTGGTGCTCTGGATCTCGTCCTGCTCCTTTCAGGAGTCAGATCCACAGTCCGTGCGTTATTCAGCATTCGCTGTCAGTCACAGGTTCTCATCACTGTGCGTGATGGTAATAAGTCAGGACATTATTAGGACACAGAAGGGATTTCCTCTCAGAGCTATGGCAAAAACATACACAAGTTGGAACTTTTCATTTGGTAATTTTTCTTTTAGAAACCATGTTTTTTAGTTACAAATTACCTCATATGAGTTTTTTTAGGCTCGAATATGTTCTATATGTGGACAGAACAGGAAGAATGGTTTTGCTATTCTTGGTCCTCAATTTCTATTTTACTTTACATCTTACTCTGTTCTGGAGAGGAATAAAAGGAAAAAGGACTCATTTGCAATAGGATGGCTTAGAGAGGACATTGCAATAGAATAGCTTAGAGAGGACGTGTAGGCACTGTGTGGCAGTGACCAGATTCTGTAGATCATCACTGTGTTCTTTCAAACTCTTAGGAACACTCTGTCTTGGACAGTTGTAGACACAAGGGTGATTTTTCCTTCTTTGATTATAAAAAGAAGACCCAGAGATTGGGGCCAGAGATCAAGACGTCTAGTCTGCAGCCTGACCTGGTTCTTTACTAACTGTACAATTTCAGATAATGTAGTCTCTTTTGGTGTGTTTCTGTTTATCTGACTACAAGATGAGGATAACGAGGTCTTTATTACCATTGTCAACACAAGACACAGATGAGATAATAGGGTGAATCACTTGGGGATATATAAAGTCATTTATAAGTGTAATAGTAAATTACAATGCAAGAAAGTCATTATTGGTTCAATTTAGTTTCTCATAAACAAAACAAATTCTTAGCACTTGAATGGCAGGGCAGCACCTGCCATTCGGGTGATAGTCGATGAAGAAACTCATTCACCTGAGTTTAGGAAGGTGCCATAACTTATTCAGAATAGGAGTTATCCTCAGTTGAAATGTGTGTCCCCTCAAAATGTCCCCCCAAAATTTGTATTCTTCCCAGAACTTCAGAAGGTGAGCTTAGTTGGAAATAGGATTGCTTCAGATATACCTAATTAAGATGAGGTCACGTTAGAATACAGTGAGCTCTTAATCCAACATTTGTTCAACTCTTGTGACCGCATGGACTGTGGCCCGCCAGGCTCCTCTGTCCATGGGATTCTCCAGGCAAGAATACTGGAGTGGGTTGCCATTTCCTTCTCCAGGGGAACTTCCGAACCCAGGGATTGAACCAACCTCTCCTGCATTGGCAGGTGGATTCTTTACCACTGAGCTACCTGGTAAACCCATTAATCCAACACAACTGGGATCTTTATAATAAGAGGAAAAGAAACATGCATACAGATACACATGCAGAGGGAAAACGGCCATGTGGATGAAGACATAGATTGGTGAGGTGGGGCACCAGCCAAGGAATAGCAAGGACTGCTGGAAACCACCAGAAGCTGAGGGAAAGAACATGGCTTTTGCTGACACCTTAATTTCAGATTGCTAGTCTCCAGAACTGGGGGAAAAGTAATCTCTTTTTTAAGTCACCCAGTGTGCAGTACTTTTATATGGCAGCCCAGCAAACTAATACAGGAATCAAGGAGGCTGCTGAGTCTAGTTGGTCAGCAAGGGGCTTCCATAGAGGCCACCAAGTTGGAATGGCCATAACTAGCTACTGGAAGCCAGATATGTAGGCGGGGAGCCAAGAGCCAGGGAGGCTGATGAGGGATGATCAGCACAAGCCTCCTGGGCACTCAGCTGTCCCAGATGCCAGTGTTTCTGCCAGTTTCTCTCTGCTCATCCCCCAAGTCACCCTGGTGGACTGCAAATGTACAAGATAACCTCATTTGCATTTCACACAGCATTATTCCAGACTTTTCTACCTACTTCATCTTTCTTGATAAAAATCCTGATAAATCCCCATTCCCAGGGATTATTTTGGAAGCAGTTGTATTATGTTTTAGTTTCTTATTTTTGCTGTAACAAATCACTACAGATTTCATGACTTAAGACAAGCCTATTATTGTGCGGTTAGATGGTGAGAGGTCTGGTATGGGTTGCATTGGATTAAACTCTATGTGCGTTCCTTTCTGGGGCAACTCTGCTTCCTGTTCACTTCGACTGTTGACAGAAGGCAGTTTCTTGCAGCTGCAGGCTAAAGAGCCCTGATTTTTGGCTGGCTGTAAACTGAGGGTCATCGCCAGCTTCTAGAGGCTACTGCATTCTTTGGCTCCTGGACCCTTCCTTCCATCGTCAAAGCCAACAACAGTTGGTTAGGTCCTTCTCCCATCAAATCTTTCACCCATTCTGCTTCCTTGTCGATTTTTTTTTTTCTTTTTTAGATTTGTGTGCCTAGATGGATCACTTCAGATAATCCAGGATAATCTCTCTTCAGGTCAGCTGATCAGCAAACTCAATTCCATCTGCAACCTTAATTCCCTTTTGACATCTAACCCAACGTGTTCACAGCTTCTGAGGATTAAGATACGGACATCTTTGGGGCACTGCTGTTCTGACCCAGGTTACCTGTGGCTGACCTGCATGACTTCCCAACAGGGCTGAGTAGAAGGAGCAGAGAAACTGTGAGGAAGAAGCGGAGCTTTATCAAAACAGCACATGTTCATAATGTGCAAGGAAGAGAAAGTCAAGCTGCACATGATCTGCGCAGTATTTTTAAAAGTCTATCCTTTTATCACCTGGCTGATTTGAAATTTAAAAACTGGATCTACTTAATGGAAAATATTTGACTGTTAAGAACATCAGACATATCTTTGAGCAAGCTTGTTTCTTATCAGTCCACAGACTATTTTATAGACGGTCCATGGAGGAAATACGTAGGATTGTCGGTGTCCTGTGTTTAGCCTCTTTTTTGGCCTTAACTTTGACCATGTTATGTGTAAGCCCCTCTTGTTTCTCTTTGATTGCTCCTCCACACTCAATATATCCCAACGCAAGGAAGCTTATTTTTTACTTTCAATTTTTCCTACTTAATTTTGTCCAGTTACCACTGGAATATTTCATCCCATCAATTTATTATACCATTTATCTGTCACCTTCTATTTTCCTACCCCTTTTAAACAACCTAAAGGGCATATTACCAGTAATAGTCATTGACTCCCATTTCCGTTTCAGCTCTGTTTAGTGATGTTATCACCAAATGTGGACACATACTTAGTTCTTGTTTTCTTACACAGATTTCAATCAGATTTTGGCATTCTTTCTCTTCTCTCATTTAAAAATGAAACACTTCAAAAATGTATTTTTAAGATGTCTTTGAAGACAGTTCATTCATTCATGTAATCGTTATTGTGAAATACCTTTAATGTATTGAGTTGGCTACAAAGGTCATTTGGGTTTTTTCATAACACTGTATGAGCTTTTCAGCCAACCCAGTAGGAATTGTTCTAAGTACTGAAAACACAGCAGGGATTTGGATATTCAAGGTCCCTGTTGGGCACATTGCCTGAGTATTAACTTGTCTTTCTTAAATCTTCTCTCCCCTTCACAGTTAACCCTTGACAACATAGATTCCTCTTCTCCTTTCCTTGACGTCTGTACATCTTTGTAACCCTTTCCGTTATCCAAATTTCATATCCTAAGTCTCACTGGCTTGTGGCTCAGCTTTTGAATGACTCTACTTGGGAAGAGTTTAATTAAGAAAATGCCACTAAAGAGTAAAATGTGTTAGCTCTGTATATATCTGCTAGTTGTCTAGGGTTTCCTCATGATTCATATAAATTTCTGCTGGTGGAATTGTAGCTGTCCTGTTCAGGTCACTGAAGATAATATTTATTTTATTAGGGACCCTTCCCAGTGCCCCTCCCATGTCTCCTCTCTAGGCCTCTTCACTTAATCTCCCAAATGGTAAGACCAGTCCTGACCTGAAATGCGACAGTTAAACACGCACCAATGACATCTTTCCCCAAAGCAGTAGAAAGGCCATTTTTCAAATAATGATTTAAGAAGGTCAAGGCAAACAGGTTACTCACATTAAAGGAAGAAGAAACTACATATTTGAGAAAGTCTTATAGATTTAGGTAACTTGCCTACCCCAGGATTCCATTCTTTATATTAATTTGCCTGTTAGGTAAGGATTTCCTCAATGCAGCTGACATTGGTGACCTCCCAGACCTTTTGCAATTCTTGAGAGAGAGCAAAAGCTTTCCCTAAAGTGCAAGCAGAGCATCTCCCTGTAGGGGCTCAGTGGTATAAGTTTCACTGATAAAACTTCTTGCACTTGAATTCATAGAAGTGAGAGGGGAGAGATGAACACTTAGAAGACTTTTTGAGAATATTAAGTAGCTGGTTGTTTAAAATCAGTTGAAATGATTAAAAATAATCATTTTGAGAAACTTGGTTAAATATAAAAACTTTGCATTCAGTTTAGATGCGGCTAAGCAACAAAGTATTTGGTGTTCTAGTGCCTATCAGGCACTTGACAAAGACAAATGTTTCATGCCTAACTGCTTCACCAGAAATAACTTCTCATCCCATATCAGAAGACATGGAATTGTGCCAGAGTTTTAGAAGAAGCAGTTAGTAGGTAAAGAGAATTAAAGAGACATCTGAGATAGCTTCAGCCCTTTGCTTTACATATATGGAGAAAGAGTGTTTTGTGCCTTGGGCTTATTAGCAAAATATATTAGCTATAGCTGACTGATTGCACCTGGTGCCTGCCTGCAGTCTCCAAAGAGAGGAGATTTACAACTAGGTTTTGAGTCTGGGAAGCTTTGAAAGTTCTTCCTATCAAAAATCAGATAGACATTTAGCAATGTAAACATGCCACATTTCTTTCTGGATTACATGTGGGCTACAATCCACCTTTCAGTTTTTTTTTAGGGGTGGGCAGACATGACACATTCTTTATTCACATCACCTTTGAAATGAGATTCCAGATGGAGTCTCAACCCTCAAATGGAGCAAAGAGACCAGCTCTTACAACCCCCTTTTATAGATTAGCAAACTGAGCCCCTGAGATATTCGAGATTTAAAGTCTCAAATATTTAGCAGTATGGTCAAGACTAGGATCTAGGTTAATCTAATTTCCATCATAGTCTTCATTTTATTCACCTTCTTCCCGATGACATCATGGTTGCTTGAATAAGCATCTTAAACATGGAATATCTCTCCATCTTCTTTAAGATGTCACCTAAGATAGTATTTTTTAATCTCCATTAAGCATAGTTTAGAAGATTTCTGTGCCTTTAAAATCACTTTAATTGGAATAAAATTTGACACGGTTGGTGATGCTTCACCAGTTTAATGATTCCATTGAGTTTTGACACTTAGCTTAGTAATTTCCCATATCTGATTTAAAGTGGGGTAGGAGGGGCAAATGGCCACCTCTAGCCAGATGCTTTTATTCAATCACCACGCTCCTTGGGTTCTCTGATAATCATCAGCAAACTGGGTGGTAGAGAGCTAGCCATTTCACGAGAAAAGGAGAGTGCTGAAGACAGACTGGGGGGACTTGCAGCTTGGCAGGGGGAGGAAGGAGTAAAGACAGATCCGTCCTGTCTGTCAGGAGCAGAAAGTCTGTTGGAGAAAACTAACTCCCAGGAAGGGGATGTGTCAGGAAGATGGATTACCCCAGGAAGTCCAGACTGTTCCACCAGTGGGCAGCAGCCCACTTGGATATATCCACCAGCTGTCTATCTTTCCCTCTGTGTCTGTCTTCTCCCTCCTTTGCGCGGCTAGTGGCGAGAGCCTGTGCTTCTAGATCTAAGGCAGCCACTCGGCCTTCAGAATCGCTAAAGACTGGCAGGGAGGGGGATCTTGTTTGCAGTGAGTGAATATTCAGTGTGCGCATTCTTCCCATCAATACTCCCAGAAGCTCGCAGACAGACAGACCCTGTGGGGAAAACTCTTTGGACGAACACGTTATTAGAGAATGATCCTGTTAGGTGAGTGAAAGGCTGATTACGTACCCAGAGGTGAGCCGTGATGAGACTCAGAGTAACTCTGTGAAGCAATCTGCTGCACTTCCTATCTGGATTTGAGCCTGAGCCTTTCCAACTGGCGTCTGGAAAAGAAAAACACTCTGGGGAACCCACATAATACCCTGGAAATATTTCCTCTTTTTAAAAAAATTTCCCAAAGGGAATCCAGGGCGTATTTCTTGCGTAACCATTTTGAAGAGAAAAGACTGATGTAAGAGAGAAGCTTGGTGTGGGTGTGACTACTTCCTAGAACCAAACTGGAGACACTGTCCTGCCCTTGTTGGAGGCTGAGCTACCCCAGTGGGCCCTGCCTGTCTCTTTAAAACCACAAGGGCTGCCTGGCCAAGATTCTAGCACAGCACCTCGTCTCCATTGAATGAAGATTGGGAGAGGTTGGAATCCATGATCTTTATGTTCCCTGCAGGAGTTAGTGGGACATGAATTTACCTTCCACCCTGGTGAATGAACCACACAAGGCACAGGTTGAAACCATCAACCTTGGTTATTGCTGTCTGATCTTGTGTATATTTTAAATCCTCCCTGGGAGCAGCTAGAGCCCAGAAGCCCATTTCATTGAAAGTTCACTGGCCTTGGGGAGCCATGAGGGAGGATTTCTTATTTGGTGAATTATTGTCCTAAATACTTCATGTCATCGAGCCAGCATCTCTGTGATCCCCTCTTCTGCTGCCCACTCCCACCCTGACAGGCCGAGGCAGGGCGCTGAACTCTACAGAAGACCCTCACCTGTAAACCAGAAGACTGGGTTCTCAAAGGGGCTAAGACACACGCTAGTAATGTGACCACCTACCGCCATTTAATATTTCGGAGCCTCATTTTACCCATTTGTATCCTGGGGGGAGTAGTTTCCCTGCCTTATATCCGATCCTTAGCATCCAGAAGGTATTGAGAGTGCTTTATACACAATCAAGAGCCATTGTAGGGTAACGTATGTTTATTCAAGGGGTCTGATTTGTATTTTAAACTCTTCTGGACTATCTGAGGATTCCAGACTAATGATATCTAAGACCTTTCTCATTCCTCAGGTAGACGTCTTTGTTTCAAAACAGGATGTTCAAAAGCAAGAGCAAACAATTAAATGCTCTGGGTCACACCACTGGGCTTTCTGGACTCTGAGACTTTGCTTTCCCCATCCTTTTTTCACTGGGGAAAGAACTGGATAAGGTTTTATCCTGAGGCTAAAGCAAACTCTTTAAAATGTTCTTAGGGATATGAATAGACCAGTTGCCATTTACTCCCTTAATACAGTTAGTTCCCCAAATATAAAAGGCTGAGATAGCATTTGTTTCTTCTAGATTTCAGTCAAAGCCAACATGGGTGCTTGTTAGTGTCATAATGATGGGTAACAGAAATGGTTAAGCTGGTCATTGAAGAACAGCAATAGCCTCTCTGTCCCCCCAACTCTACCCCAATTTAATAGTCAGCCTCAGTGTAAAGTCCTTCCCTGATAGCTCAGTTGGTAAAGAATCCGCCTGCAATGCAGGAGACCCTAGTTCAATTCTTGGCTTGGGAAGATCCCCTGGAGGAGGGAAAGGTTACCCACTCCAGTATTCTGGCCTGAAGAATTCCATGGACTGTATAGTCCATGGGGTTGGAAAGAGTCGGACATGGCTGAGCGACTTTCCCTTTCAGTGTAAAATATCCCATTGTTCCAGGAGGACGGTGTGATGCTCACCTGTCAGCCAGATACAGGGTGGCAGTGTTGATCTCTTCCTCTAGCCATGCTTCCCTCAGACCCGGGACCAAGACTGACTTGCCGTTCAGATCTCAGCAATGAGGCAGAGGCGTCAAGTGATTAAATAGCCAGAATGCTCTGACTTCTCTGCCAACCTACCAAAGAGAAGAAGATCTTCTCAGCTTTGTCACTTTCTAGGAACAGTTTAGCTTATCTTTGAAACATGTCTTTATTCGAACAGAGGAACCCATATTTAAAGCATAAGCTAGAAAGCTTTTGTTTTACGAAAAGTGCTTTAAAACGGAGGTCACTAAAACCACCATTGCACTAGGAAGAAAATGATAAACTGGTTGTGGTAGGGTGAGATTTGAGGGACTGAGAGAAGAAAGCTGAGATTCCAGGAGCTACATGAAAAAGAAAACAAGACATTACTAGGCATTAAAAAAAAATCAATTAGCTACTTTATTGGTCTCAGAGAAGAAGACAAACACCTGGGCAAGTAATTAGAAAGGGAAGAAATATTAAAATTAATTTATATGATATGAATTGAGAAGGAAATGGTAGCCCACTCCAGTATTCTTGCCCAGAGAATCCCATGGACAGTGGGGTCTGGCAAGATACAGTCCTTAGGGTCTCAAAGAGTTGGACACAACCAAAGTAACTTAGCACGCACACACATGCACATATACTATTAAGTTAAAACCGAGGCTCAAAAAGCTTAAATAGAATTTGCCTCAGATCATGTGGCAGGAGGGTCTGGTGTTAGAATCTGGATTTGAGCTTGTGTTCATCTGACTATAGCTCTGAAGAGTGAATTGGTCAGCCTTAATGTCGTATGGAACCTGGAATTGCTACTCCTTTCCACTTCCACCTGTCCTCTGTGTCCACCTCCATCTCTTTAACCTGGTCCTTCTTTTGAGAGATATTTTGAGTTCTTGACTAAGAAGTAAAATGTTAGATGAGTGAGTTGATATCTAGGTATCTACTCTTGAAATGGTACTAAAAAGAGGACTTCATTCTCAACATTTTGAAAATCCATATCAATTGCACAGTTTGAAACAGATTATTTTTCCCTCTTGAATGCTATGGAAAAATACTTCATGCTTCTTGGCTATTGAACATCTCAGTATTATTAATGACTGAGAGCGCATGCATCCCTTCTTAACAGTTTCCTTACAGGTTGCTCACCTTCAGTGGCACCTGCTTTCTAGTTGGAGAAATTCTTAAAATCACGGGAGCCACCTTAGAATTTCTTTCAGTTAGGATGACAGATCCAATAAACTGCATGGGTGTGAAGTACAGATAAAGGTAATCAGATCTCATGCTTCACGGAATTAACTGATTACCTGTGATGGTCAGGAAGAAATTTTCACCATTAGCATCCTACAGATACACAAGCCAAGAGCAGGATGCAACTGTCTGGAATCCTAAAACTTTCTTATAGAACTTCATTGTGCAGTGAGAGTCGACACATGGGAAAAGACCCTGATGCTGAGAAAGGTTGAAGACAAAAGGAGAAGGGGGCAGTGGCAGAGGATGAGATGGTTAGATAGCATCACCAATTTAGTGAACATGAATTTGAGCAAACTCCAGGAGATAGTGGAGGACAAAGGAGCCTGGCATGCTGCAGTCCACAGGGTCACAAAGAGGCAAACATGACTTAGCGACTGAACAACATGCGTGGAATATAAAATTGGAACCTATGATATGATGTGTTGTGTATAATAGTTGTCATACATGGATAAGTCTTCAATGTGCAGCAAAATAAATACAGTAACATTTGAGACAGAGTTCTATTTAGATAACTGAGATAGTGATTCATTAAAGATAAACTACTTAAAATCTTTTTATGTTTCCTCCAGGGACCTCAAAGTACCTTCCCAAAATGAGCTCATTAATCCTCATGAATATTCTGTCAAATAAATTCTGTTAAATTTCTCCAGAAAAAAAAAAAAAAAACAGGTCAGTCAATCTTACTAACCAGTATATGCTTATAGCACCAAGTTTTCATAGCATCCCAACAGTCTTTATTGCTTTGAAATCTCATTAGGGATTTGACTTCTAGCACTGTTATTCTAGGTGGAACTTTTTCATCCCCAGCTCACTCTCTACATTTGTTCCTTCAATAATCACAAGGTGAGAGTCAGCAATGTGCAAAGTGCTGGACATAAAATGATAAATAGGGCTGAGGGTCCAGTGGGAGAGAGCTGAGAAGCTCTTCTAAATGTACTTCCAAGATCCTTCTTCATCCATTGTCCATCTCTTAACGGACAGGTCACCAGGTCATCTAGGCTTTGACATATGTACACTAGTCTGTTTCATAGGCCCTTAGTCCATTATAGGCTTTTATTAGACATTTGAAAAATAGTAGACATTTTAAAAATTAGCTATTCTGTTGGTCTCAAAGGAGAAGATGAACACATAGGGAAGTAACTGGAAAGAGAAAAAGAATTAACACTCATTTATATGCTGTGCAGAGAAAACTGAGGTTCAAAAAGCTTAAGTAAATTTGTTTACGGTCACAAAGCAGGAGAATCTGGTGTTAGAATCTGAATTCAAGCCTATGTTCATCCGATGATAGCTGATTCTAGTTAGGTGACGTTTAGGGAGACTTGATCATGCTCTACTTGTGAATGGGAAAACTTTGGTTCTTTCAAAAACAGGAGTGGTCAAGAGATGTCTGTCATAGCATAACTTCAGTGAGTGTGTGTGTGAGATTCTTTACAAAAGATGATTAGACTTGAATTTGACAAGATTCTCCAGATACACTCTAGAGGCAAGTCTCATGTTGATCGTCAAAAAACAAATGAAATCAAACTTAAACAAGGATATTCAGTTTAAAAGGGTCTCTTAAGTGTCATAAAAAAAAACAATTCTTCTGGATCAAACTATGACAGTGTCTAAACCTGTTGCTATTTGGCTTCATGAAAGACCAGACCTGAAGGAAGGGTCAGCATAATTTTTAGAAAGCATTTGTGGACTATTTAAATGTTTATCAGGAGCAATGTTGTTTTGGTTACAAAGAGAGAGCACTTTCACCTCTGGACGTGAGCAGGAACTTTTCAGTTTGCTACCTAATGGATATATAAGAAATCAACAAAATCATGTTCTCTTGGGGCCATGCTTTAGCCCAGCATTGGATACCAACTGATGCATTGGTGGTTCCACTTAAAGGAAGCTATCGTTAGACTGTTGTTTCCAAAAATACATTCTCTTAAAAAACAGTCCTGGGAATTCCCTGGTGGTACAGTGGTTAGGACTATGGTGATTTCACTGCTGGGAGTCTGGGTTTTTTCCTGATTGGGGAACTAAGAGCCCACAGGCCAGGCAGCATGGGAAAAAAACAAAACAACAACAACAAAAAAACCAGAAAACAAAAAAGGCCTATGGTATAGTCCTTGGGAATTAAAAGAGGGAAGATACTCAATGGTAAAAATACATTGGGAAGTTTTTTGGTTTTGTTCCTACCCTTAGGTATTCACAGTGTATATTAGCAAATTAAAGGTTTTAAGAAGTCTTGTAGTATAAATATATTTTATATTTTATTTAACTCAAGGTTTCTCAAATTCATTTGACCAGTCACTTGTATAATGTTCATTGATTTAACACTTATTAATATTCAGTTTCTGGGAACACCATTTGGGAAATTGTATACAAGAAAAAAAAATATGTGTAAACTAAATCAGGGGAATCCAGCTAAGTAATGGAGTACTTATTTACATTAATAAGTTATTTAAGTATTTTATGCAGAGTTCCTTTTAATATGAGTTTCTCAAGTGCATTAAAATAATATTTTAAGTGTTTTTTAAAGCATTAATCACTTTTGAAAAGATAATAAACATGTTTTTAAAGATTTAAACTTATAATTCCCACTCCAACCCTGTCTCCCATTCCAGCATTTCTTCCCTTCAGTATTTGATTTATAAGAGCTCAATTTATATTCAACTTTTCAGGACATTTCTTATGCCACATGAAAGATAGCATACCTATATTCATATAAGAAAGGGAGAAAAAACCTGCTTCTGAGTAACCACTAAAACTATGTGATCGTAGAGGAGAATAATAAGAGAAAATTAACTGGATAAAAGAGTAAAAAAACCTTTATTTCTGATGACTTGCTATGAGATTTAGGCCAACAAATAACCTCCCTCATTCTTACTATATAATTAAAATGACTGTACTTCCCGCCACCTGAAAGTGAATGATGCGGGGATTAAACATGAACAGAATTCTGACCTTTGAGTAAACCCCTTCAGTGATGTTAAAGTGTCCCCATTTCTATTTCTAACCAATACTTTCATGAATGTCTACGACCCCATTCACTCACCAGTTCTAATTTTATTCTGTTGTTTTCTTGTCTGCTTCCTGTCTGTTCACTCTTTTCACTCTGTGTAGCTGAGATGCTGTCAGTGATACTTGTGTTTTGATGACAAGTCCATTCGAGGAAAAATAATTGCTGGGAGTGGGGGAGGGGTGGAAACCACTTCTTGGATCAAGAGACAAGGAAAGGCACATGGTGGATCTTTAGTCCAGGGTTGGTTTACTCAAGCCTTACTGGAAAATAATTATGGGGCAAAGTGATTTCATGTGGAAGTGTAAAGCTGTGATGAATGGCTGTGAGTAAACATTACAGTCCTCATCCCTATTTTCCCCTGACAAATAAAATGCCCTTTGGTAAGACAAAGAATGACCGAAGATCAGCTGGAGTTCAGTCATCTGATTCTATTCATTCTTTTCTACTCTTTAGAGATTTACCGTATTTAATTACTGTTTGAAATCCTCAAACACCAGCTCTTCTACAATAACATTCCCTCTGAAATTTCCAACGGTTATAGGATTTCGTTATCTGGAAATTTACTGCATATATGGCCCAGCAAGAGAATAATTGCATTTTATTGATATCCCCTCACAATGCCATGAGAAAAAGTGGGAAAGAAAAGCTGGCTGAAGCTGTGAAAAAATGAGATATATTTATAAGCCTGAGATGTCAACTTTCCAAATTAGTTTCAAATTCAGATATCATATGTATATGCCTGTACTCACCTTCACATTTCCACAAATTCATCCAGGAAAACATTCCATGATTTATTTCTAGACATTAAGTAAGTAAAGCCATTCAGTCGTGTCTGACTCTTTGCGACCCTGTGGACTGTAGCCTACCAGGCTCCTCTGTCCATGGGATTTTCCAGGCAAGAATGCTGGAGTGGGTTGCCATTTCCTTCTCCAGGGGATCTTCCCGACCCAGGGATGGAACCTGGGTCTCCAGCATTGCAGACAGATGCTTTATGATCTGAGCCCCCAGGGAAGCCATTAGATATATAAATATCTACATAGTATGCTTGTGTATATATATCTATGATGAATGTGATTCATACATATGATTGTGAGATATGAAATATTACTCATAATTGGTTGGTGTTTGCTGCTGTTACTTTAATTTTTCTTTAATATACAAACTCTCAATATCTAAGCTTAGGAGAAAAATTTTAAATATATGAAAATGCTGCTTTTTCCATCAACATTCATAAGAGCATTAAACTGTATATTAATTATTCCCCTCGGTGAAGAAATTATACTTACCTCATTGCCTGGAGGTTGCTTGTTATTAAAGTGTGTTAGATTTGTATAGCATAAAATAACATGAACTGAGATCCTCCCCACTCATTTATTTCTGATAAAAGTATTCACTGCTTGCAAACATGTACATATATTAAGAAAAAAAAATTGTTATTCCCTAATTATACTATGTCGTGTCACAATTATGCTGGGTCGTGTTGGAGTTGTTATTTTATTTTACATTTTTTTACTTGTAACTTTCTGTTAAACTTGGGAGGAGGCTTGAAAAATTAATTAAAAATGAACTTGTATCTCAGTACTTCCTTGCAGCCCAGGAATGCAGAAGAGGGAAGAAGAATAGCAGTGAATTGATTGGAGAAGAGGCGGCCACTGATCTTGCAAAAAGATTGAGGCTTGTTCACATGCTGTTTAGGATACTATAAGGGCTTAAGAGCTGGGCTGTAGTGAGATTACAAATTACAAATTGGTGGTTGAAGGCAACAGGGGTAATGAGAGCATGATATTAGAAAGTGGAAAGTGTGTGGATTTGAATGCCACATAGTCTGGAAAAATGCAAATAAATATAACCAAAGGGGAGTGGGGAAAATCTGAGAGCCGATAAGTGGTAGGAGAGTGGTAGTTGCAGGGCTGGGCGGCCCCATTCCACCTCTCTTACCTGGAGATGAAAAGATACACTGGGCCTTCCCTTCATTCATTCATGCCACAGACAAGAACAGTGTCTATGTTGTAAACAAGGTCAGATTCCTGGCTATGCAGCCTACACAGTTGCATAGGGCTCTGAGCTTTTTTTAATGCTCTGCTGTCACCATCTGGAAAATTTCAATAATTTTTAAATAGTTTTCATTTTGGCACATGTTCATTTTACTGAGTGCCGTGAATTATATAAGCAGTCCTGGGTGTGGACCTACTGAGTGTATAAATACTTTGATGATTTATATACCAAATACATTAATTACTAAGTTATTTATTTATACATCTAATAGTTCATTTATTCATTCATACTTGCATATTAACATATTCTCCCATTCAGGAAATGAGGTACTGGTGGAGTGAAAGTTCTATGTTTGAGCCTGTGGGCCAGGAAAGAAGGTAAACATGGAAAAAAAAAAAAAAAAAAGGTTAAATCTAGTAAGTATCAGTAATTGAAAGTCTCTTATGTTTCAGGGCCAAGAACTATGATAATATAAATACTTATTTTACATATATGTGTATATATGTAAATATATGTTGTTATTTGTTGTTTAGTTGCTAAGTCATGCCCAACTCTTTTGTGACCCCAAGGACTGTAGCCCACCAGACTCCTCTGTCCAAGGAGTTTCCTAACAAGAATACTGGAGGGGGTTGCCGTTTTCTTCTCTAGGGGATCTTCCTGACCCAGGGATCGATCCTGTGTCTTCTGCATTGGCAAGTGGATTCTTTACCACTGAGCCGTGTGGTACGGCTCACACACACACACACACACACACACACACATATACACACACACTTATATATGTGTATATAATGAAATAAATGATAGATGTTAGTAAATATTAATGTATCTTATTCTCTTCCTTACAGAAATATAGCAATCTAAGTAATCAGTAGGTCTGGAAAGAGGCCAGGAATCTGCATTTTTAAACAAGTGCCCCAAGAGCTTCCGATGCAGATGGTTTCCAGACAGTCTTTCCAAACACTGAGTGAAACTATTGCTGATATTGTATTTCAAATACTTACTGGTAGTTGGGAGAATTTGGTGACTTTTTTTTTTTTTTTTTTGGTAGCCCTCAACAGCAGTCTCAGAGAAAGAATGTTTTAACTAGAATTTCTCTGTATTATTTGGGCCCCTGTTCAAAATAGCTATAAAGTATTTGCTTCTCCAAGCAATATGCTATACACAATCTAGTCCCTATTGGATGCCAAGCCACTCCTTTTGTTTTTGTGTTTTTTTAAATTATTTTTTAAAAATTAATTTATTTTAATTGGAGACTAATTACTTTACAATATTGTAGTGTTTTTTTTTGCCAAACATCGACATGAAGCAGCCACGGGCACACATGTGTTCCCCATCTGGAATCCCCCTCCCATCTCCCTCCCCATTCCATCCCTCTGGGTCATCCCAGTGCACCAGCCCTGAGCACTTGTCTCATGCATCAAACCTGGACTGACGATCTGCTTCACATTAATTCATATAATTCATATTATATATTATAATATACACGTTTCAACGCTACCCTCTCACATCATCGCATCCTCACCTTCTTCCACAGAGTCCAAAAGACTGTTCTTTACATCTGTATCCCTTTTGCTGTCTTGCATACAGGGTCATTGTTACCATCTTTCTAAATTCCATATATATGCGTTAGTATACTGTATTGGTGTTTTTCTTTCTGACTTACTTCACTCTGTATAATAGGCTCTAGTTTCATCCACCTCATTAGAACTGATTCAAATGCATTTTTAATGGCTGAGTAATATTCCATGGTGTATATGTACCACAGCTTCCTTATCCATTCGTCTGCTGATGGGCATCTAGGTAGCTAGGTGGCTATTGTAAACAGTGCTGCGATGAACATTGGGGTGCACGTGTCTCTTTCAATTCTGGTTTCCTTGGTGTGTATGCCAAGCAATGGGATTGTTGGGTCGTGTGGCAGTTCTATTTCCAGTTTTCAAGCCACTCCTTTTGTAAGATAGCATACAAATGCAGCTAATCAGATTAGGGGAAAGTACATTTTGGAAACAGCTTCTGGAAATGTGGTCTGTCACCTACCCTGTTTCTCTATTTCAGAGATCTTGAATGAAAAGAGAGAATTATAACAGTGTATTATTCAGGAGAATACTCATGGTCATTTAAACTTTTATTCTATTTTATTTATTTTCCAAAGGAAAAAACTCTGAGAAGTTATTTTATTGCGCTTATTGGAAATTCCTCTTCTCTTCATCCTCCTTTCTTTCATGCTTCTTTTTACATATTCTCAGCATTTCAGGGACTTCCTTAACTTCATCTGTTTATTCCATCTATTATTTATTGAGCACCCACTGTATCACTATCAGACTTCCCTGATAACTCAGTTGGTAAAGAATCCGCCTGCATTACAGGAGACCCCAGTTCGATTCCTGGGTCAAGCAGATCTGCTGGAGAAGAGATAGGCTACCCATTCCAGT
Source organism: Cervus canadensis (assembly GCF_019320065.1). Classification (NCBI taxonomy): domain Eukaryota; kingdom Metazoa; phylum Chordata; class Mammalia; order Artiodactyla; family Cervidae; genus Cervus; species Cervus canadensis. Next base: position 84,855,109 of record NC_057391.1, read on the forward strand.
ATTCTTCAGTTCAGTTCAGTTGCTCAGTCGACTCTTTGTGACCCCATGGACTGTAGCATGCCAGGCATCCCTGTCCATCACCAACTCCCAGAGTTTACTCAAACTCATGTCCATTGAGTCAGTGATGCCATCCAACCATCTCATCCTCTGCCGTCCCCTTCTCCTGCCTTCAATTTTTCCCAGCATCAGGGTCTTTTCAAATGAGTCAGTTCTTTGCATCAGGTGGCCAAAGTAGTGGAGTTTCAGCTTCAGCATCAGTCCTTCCAATGAACACCCAGGACTGATTTCCTTTAGGATGGACTGGTTGGATCTCCTTGCAGTCCAAGGGACTCTCAAGAGTCTTCTCCAGCACCACAGTTCAAAAGCATCAGTTCCTTGGTGCTCAGCTTTCTTTATGGCCCAACTCTTACATCCATACATGACTACCAGAAAAAAACATAGGTTTGACTAGACAGCCCAGTATTCTTGGGCTTCCCTTGTGGTTCAGCTGGTAAAGAATCTGCCTGCAATGTGGGAGACCTGGGTTTGATCTCTGGGTTGGGAGGATTCCCTGGAGAAGAGAAAGGCTACCCTCTCCAGTATTGTGGCTTGGAGAATTCCATGGGCTGTATAGTCCACAGGGTGGCAAAGAGTCAGACATGACTGAGTGACTTTCACTTTCACTTTTTTATATGACTTGTACAAGACACTAAAGGGGATATATATATGTATATATGTATATACATATACACACATATAGTGAAGTGAAGTGAAGTTGCTCAGTCGTGTCCAACTCTTTGCGACCCCACGGACTGTAGCCTACCAGGATCCCAGTCCTTGGGATTTTCCAGGCAAGATCAGTGGAGTGGGTTGCCATTTCCTTCTATATATATATATAACATGTGTATAAATCACTTCTATATGACATGTGTATAAACCACTCAGTAAATGCTTTAGTGTATTTGCTGAGGGCTGCGTTGTACCGATCTTACCTTCTGACCCTTGGCCGAGGGTGTGGATCCTGTCCTCAAGGAGTGTGCTTTCCAGTACCTATATCTAAGCAACTATCATAAAAAATTAAAAACTATCAGTGAGATGTCAGTCATGGAATTTTTCAGAGGCAAGGAATCTTTAATTGGAGAAATCTTCTTGGATGAAATTCTTTTTGATCTGGCCCTTGGAGGTTAAGAAATATTTATGTAGGTGAAGACACCCAAGAAAGGTCTTTAAAAACATCGTAGGCAGACAGAGGTGAGAAGGTATGGGGTAAGCACTGGGAGTATAAAGCTGTCAATTTGATTTTAAGTGCTCAGGATATAAAAAGGGATACTGAATAATACAACAAGAAGAGGTAACAAAGGCTAAAACTGGGACACTAAGAATAGGAATTAAAACTACCTCCAGATTTTGTTTTTCTATTTTGTTTCTGTAAGAATGGTATCCATCTAGGTTGACAATGACATGTCTTCTTCTCCATATGCAAATTTCTTCCCTAGAAAAATTTACCCTCCTCTCCGCGGTCATGCTCTAGGTCCCAAAGAAGTTCCTCTCCGTGGTATTTTGAAAATCAGCATCTGTTGAGAATCCCTCACTAGGACATCCTGGTACATTCTGGTGTTTGTTTTCCATAGGCTCCCTAACTGTGTTGGCCTATTATTCACCTCCTAGACATTCTGCGGTTGCTGAAAGGCTTTTTTCTAAACTCAGTATTGTTTTATTTTCTTTAACATCCTTGATCAAGGCCACAGGCAGCCTCGATGGTCTCTGGACCCTGGGCAAGAAAAGAATAAACTCAATGTACACCGGTGAGAGATCTTGGCCTTTTCCTCTGACAACTTTTTTTGGCACCTTTGGCTGCCCTTTTTATGTGCTTGTCATTGCTCTTCCTTACATCAATCTCATAAGACATCCTTTTCCTCATGCCTGACATATTGATATTATCCTACCACAGATAAAACACAGAGCAATGTAATATGGGCAGGTGATGGAATTATTTGCAATGCACAGAAATCTCTGCTGATGTTTAATACTGGTGCAATATTGAACACATTACTTTCCCTGACAGGCATTTTCATTACACCCCTGCCATGCAGGTGGAGAATCTAAAAGTGAAATCTTGTTTCTCCCCACTGGATCCACACAATAAAATTTAAAAGTGTGTGTGTGTATCTTTCTCTATATATATTTATCTTTACAAAATACAGTCTATTGTTTAAACCACATTTGAACTTACTTGAAAAATGACACAAATCCCAGAGAACTTAGAGTAAAGAAAAAAAATCACTTTTTATCAGGCTAGTAGTATTCATATGGTTGATGGTGTCACATGGGTATATTTGGAGAAGCTTTCTCAGATGGGACAGACATTAGAAAGAGCCTGGTAAAAATCAAGGAAGACCAACATCAGGCCATTTTTTCCCTCCAGAGTGAGTTAATGTGGATCATGGTCTTACCAGAAAGAGAACCATGAGCAAGGTGGATAATACAAAAGGTTGTAGTCATGAAAACAACAAAAAGTAGCATTTCTTGGTGATTTCTTGTGCCCACAACTTGCATGCTTTACATTCATGTTTCAAAACTAAATCCTTGTAACAACCCTAAGAATTAGGTAACTGATTATAACCTATTACCAATGAGAAAAACCCAGTCCATAAGAGTCATGTAACTGGTCCAAAGTGACACAACCATTGATTCAAGCCTAGGTCTCTCTGACCACAAAGTTTAGGCTTTGAACTGATTGAAATTCTATGTCCTCAAGAAGTAAAGCCCAGATCCTAGAGGACTGGCTAAAGAAATACACCATGCCAGTCAGCGGGAACACTGGCAGTTCTAATGCTAGTTGCAATTCTAATGTAATTCTCTCTTAGTTCTGTGTTTTTCCTCTTCCGGTCTTCTAATGAGGCAGAATATCTGAAGGCAATGCCTCCTTCAGTTTCATCAGGCAAGTCTAGCAAAGACTTATGCAACCAAAGTATCCTTTTGCATCCTCAGTCTGGATGGAAGAGTCTTCTAAGAAGTAATTTCTGGTTAATTTATTATGTTCTCTCTCAACTGGGACCATAATAGTGGAAACTATCTTATAATGGCTTTTCCAATGGATATCCTCATATCCATTGTTGGGAATTGTACCATTAATGTATAGGAATTTGAGAGTTCTTTGCTCCCATAGTTTATTGAGGAAAAAAAAGAATTTTGTTGACATTGTAGTTCAGTTGCCAAGTCGTGTCCGACTTGCTGTGACCCCATGAACTGAAGCACTTCCCTGTCCTTTATCAGCTCCCTGAGTTTGCTCAAACTTATGTCCATTGAGTCGGTGATGCCATCCAACCATCTCATTTTCTGTCACCCTCTTCTCCTCCTGCTTTCTATCTGTCCCAGCATCAGGATCTTTTCCAATGAGTCAGCTCTTTGCGTCAGGTGGCCAAAGTATTGGAGCTTCAGCTTCAGCATCAGTCCTTCCAATGAATACTCAGGACTGATTTCCTTTAGGATTGACTGGTTTGTTCTCCTTGCTGTCCAAGGGGACTGTTAAGAATCTTCTCCAGCACCACAGTTTGAAAGCATCAGTTCTTTCATGCTCAGCCAATTTGTTTAGCTGCCCTTTCAACTTAGAAGTTGAGACATTACTCTTTTCTATGTTTCAGGTGAGCAAAATGAGACAATGTTATTTCTACATTAATTCAGCACACATTTTTGATCATCTCCCATATACTAGACATTGTATAGATCTGGGAGATAAATACAATGGAATACAATATAAAAGTTCAGATTCTTTACCCTGAAGCATTTGGTAATCTAGTGGGGGAAGCAAAAACATTGACACAGTCTGTAATATATCATGTCAAGTGTGGTGATAGAGGTGTGAGCAGAATATGAGTAAAGCAGGTGACTAACTGGTTCAGCTGGATTTGAGAGGTGGGGATTGCTGTAGAATGTGATCCCTGGGCAGAGTGTAAACTAAGAGCATGATCTACACAAAATTTATCTTTTATTTGAGGGTATACTGTGTATTGAACTGAATGCTAAGTACTTTTATGTGCATTGTCAAAATCAATCCTTTCTTTGAAACACCACAGTGGAATCTGTACTATCATCACTTTTTATAATCTTTGCAGATAGCAAGGCAGAGACTTGAGCACATGCTCTCTGGCTTCAGAACTCAGCTCTTCACATAGATGCCACGCTCCCATTAACTTTGGCATGTCACCTTGGAATATCTTCAAGCAAAGCTAGTTGTTCTTGGATTCAGTAATCATTCTTGCCCTTGGGCAATGAGTTTGGTTTTAGCTTTGGATGAGTTTCCTTTCTGAAATGGAAGTTAATGGTTTGGGTAGAAAATAAACCTGCAGATATCAGCTTTGCTGTTAGCAGGTCAGCCCCAAGGTCTAGGCATCCAGGTTCCTTTAAGTACGTGTACGCAGTGTTCTGTATTAGACACTGCGCACTTCTCCATCGTGGCACTATATTGGGCAGATAACACATGGCCACAGCCAGAACCCTCTCCACCCCATGGCCTCTGGCATCTCAAATGGGCCCAGCAGCAAAATTACTTTGCCTGCCAGTGTGGTGCTTTTCTTAAGACAAGCATTTTCTTTTATATCCTGGAGACAAAATAACACTTTCTCTCATTAACCTACCAGAGCCTTATGGAAATTCTGGGAAGTCAAGTTCCGTCTCATAATGCATGAATGTTATTTATCTTGAATGCTGAAAATTTGGCATATTGGAGGGGTGACAAGGTTAGGTAGATTTATTAGCATCCTGTCTGGAAATTTCCCATGAGCTGTAGAGGTTTGTCAAAAAATTCAGTATAATTGATGGGAGCAAGTTGGACGAATTCTTAGCAGAGCCACACAGGCTCTGTTCACACCTTTCCTTTACAGACAACAAAATGTACTAAGTAGAGAGCTCATTAAGAAGACCTTCCTGTAAACACACTCTTTGCCCTGGGTTTCTTTCCTTTTCCTTTATTTTATATAATTATTTTAGTTACTTGAGAACATGTATGTGCATATTGGAAGCATTACTGAGTAGGCAATGATTTTTACTCATTTGTATGTATCTTTTAACTCTCCAAGGGACCGCTTATACTCCAGGGGATAAGGATTAACAGGAAGCTGGTATCTATCTTGTGTTTCACTCTGCTTTCACTAGAGGATTAGAGGTTTCAACCATTGGGTCTAAAAGCTATCAAGGCAGAGATATAATAGTGGGATGAGGTTTCCTTTGAATTAGGACAGTTGGGTCCCCGTCTCTGATCTCTAACTCGCCAGCTTTGTGGGCCCCTGGCCAGTTATTTAAACTTGCTGAGCTTTGTTTACCTAGTTTGAAAAGTGAGGTAAATAATACCCATCTCACAGGGTTCCTAATAAATATTAAATGAGAAATGTCACTGTTACTTGACCTGAGTATCTTTCAGTTTCTAGTTCAAGCACCATCTCCCCTGCAAAACCTTCCCTGATGCGCCCAAGAAAGAACACCCACCACTTATTGAGAAGTTATGAGATTGCCATCCCATGTGCAACACGATTTGCATGCTCTGTATCGCTGAACCCTTGGGATTGAGAGACAGGGAGAGAGACTGTGGGAAAAAAGGGAGAGAAAAAGAAACCTGGAGCACAAGGTTTGGGGGTGAGGGGTGGAGAGAGAAACGGAAAGCGAGAAGAAATCTTGGCCAAGATGTCTGTCTTTTCTAAACTTCACTTTCCTTATCAATAGAGCAATAAATAATAAAACCCATCTCTTACCTCTAATTGATGCTTTCGAACTGTGGTGTTGGAGAAGACTCTTGAGAGTCCCTTGGACTGCAAGGAGATCCAACCAGTCCATCCTAATGGAGATCAGTCTGAATATTCATTGGAAGGACTGATGCTAAAACTCCAATACTTTGGCCACCAGAAGCCAAGAACTGACTTATTTGAAAAGACCCTGATGCTGGGAAAGATTGAAGGCAGGAGGAGAAGAGGACGACAGAGGATGAGATGGTTGGATGGCATTGCTGACTCAATGGACATCAGTTTGAGTAGACTCCAGGGATTGGTGATGGACAGGGAGTCCTGGTGTGCTGCAGTCTATGGGGTTGCAGAGTCAGACACGACTGAGCAACTGAACTTACCTCTATTTGGATGACTAAATGGGATGATTTCTATTACATGCTTCCCACAGTGCATGTGATAGAGATCATTGAAAGATGACTGAAAGATGCTCAGAAATCTCTGGGCACATAACAGACTCTTAATAATAGACTCTAATATTAATTGTTCCTGATGACAAGTTCTGTTTTTGTTATAAGCGTTCCTAGCACACATTGTGTCCCAGAGTCCATCTTCCAATTTCCATTGTTCATTTCAATTTCTACCTCCTCTGCTAGTCTTTGAGAAAATCAGAGTCTATGGTTTTTCATCTTTGGTGTACATCACATAAAAGCACATGTTATTTTTAACGAAGAAAAAAAAAAAGTAAGGAGAGAAAGAAGGAAAAAAGAATATAGTAATGTGCTTGATAAAGTGTCAGAAGCTCCACAGGGTGGTAAACTAGCAAACATTGCAGGAGTAGCAAGTCAACTTAAGTTACAGCCAGAATTTTCATCAAGTTGCAGTTCCTATTGCAAACCTACAGCTCTCCCTCTGAAAGCATTTCACCAAAGACAAGCAAACAAACATGTTCACACATTATAGTGTGTGAACGTTAATCTATTTCTCTCATCCCTTTTTTCCAGCAGGAGGAACTGACACTCTCAGGGAGGCTTTCCACAAAGTAGCATCTTCTCCTGGCTGGGAAGACCTACTATGGAAGGTTCTGCAGATGAAAGGGTTTGATTAGTTTTAAGAAAGTGGGCTTGTGATCCAATAGCCAACATTGCAGAGTGAGTTGAATTGCTTCCCTTCCTATTTAGGCTCAAACAATTTGGCCTAGCCAAGGATGATTTTGGCCTGGGAAGCTCAGATTTCTAATCCAGCCTGATTGGCCTATTCTCAGTTCCAGAATTTCCCACATGCTGTTTTCTTTCACTTACGGAGATTTTTCAAGGAGCCAAATGAAATGCCCTCGTGCGAGTGTTTTACACTAGTGGTTGTGACATCAGCTCTGAGACTCTTGCCTATGCCTGGGACACCCACCTGTCAAACAGCCTTGTCTTTGGGTGTGTGTTCAGTTGCTCAGTCGTGTCTGACCCTTGCAACCCCATGGACCGTAGCCCGCCAGGCTCCTCTGTCCATGGGATTTCCCAGGCAAGAATACTGGAGTGGGTTGCCATTTCCTCCTCCAGGGCATCTTTCAACCCAGGGATCGAACGCACATCTTCTGCCTTGGCAGGCACTTCTTTACCACTGAGCCACCAGGGAAGCCCGCATGTGTTCCATGCTTCTATTTAATTACAGTCTCTCTTTTCCAACTCCTCCACCCTTTCTGCTTTACCCTTTCCCATCTTCTGCTACTTAAATATCTTTACCCCCAATGGAAGACAAATTATAAAAGACTTACAGCTTCTGGACCAGAAGAAAAATTCTGCTTCTAAGTCCTGTGGTCTTATTTCTCACTTCCAGCATTAAATGTCCCTAAATCAAGAAAAGGGTAAGAAAAAAATTGCAAAATCTCTATTGCCCTCCTAACAGGCAGTAATAGAACAATCTGTGTCCTCATTTCTCAAGTCCACTGTCTTAAAACTAATCAAACCCTTTCATCTACAGAACCTTCCACAGAAGGCTTTTATTTTTTCTGCAAAGAAATCAGCAAGTCCCCCCCCCCAACACTCACATGCATATCCTATTCAACAGAAAATTATCACCCTATTTTTTCATTTTCAAAAATAAATATTTTTCCCTTCTAACTTTCCCAGTCTTATTTTAAAATAGAAACAGCCAAGAGCTAGAGAGTTGTCTTATTCTTTACCCCTGAACCCATTTTCCACTCCTTTTTCATCTATGTATATTTTTCTCTGAGGTTTTGCTTATGTAAATAAGCTTCTTTTATATTTTAACTTGCAGTTATATTGCTCTTCAGGCTTATGTCCTCAACTCTGAAAGAACTTGGGGAGTTTTCTACCTCTGTTATTCTATATTACAGTGCCTTAAGTTGTGTGTGTGTGTGTTTATTGGCCTTTATGAATTAATGCTTTATGAAAAGCATTCTAAGTTCATGTTTCATCACTTGTCACCAACCCTGCCCCCTTATGGCATGTGATATTTTCCATGTTTACAATGTAGCCCAGCCCCAGAGAAAACTTTCTAAAGTCCATATATGATCAATATCTGCCCTCACTTAAAACCCTCCTTGTGACTCTTCAGTGACCGCAGGTTGAAATACAAATACTTTATCACTCACAAGGTTCATCATGGTCTGCTGTGTCTCTTCCATTCCAGCAGCATGCTTTCCAGGCCCTCATTCAGAGTCAGCCATCCTGCGTAACTCAGAGGTCTTTGAGGACCATAATACAGTCGGAACTTTTCATATGTATACAATGAGTAACCACTGGAAGATTTTGTCCAGAGAGCTGAAATTATGTGAGCTGTGCCTTAGGAAGATTTCTCTGGGGAAACTGTATAGCAGGCCCTGTTCAAAAAAAAAATGTTGGCAGCTAATAGCTGCATTGGTGTGCTGTTATATTTGTTCAGACAGAGGTATTGAGGGACTGAACCAGGCTCTGCAAATGAGGCTACCAAGGAATGACTTTAAAGTTTTGAGCCAGAGTAGATGGAAAAATGATGTCATTAATTAAGGTATGGACCACATAGTATGTTTGGGGTAATGTGAGGGACATGGAAAGTAATGAAAATGGTGAGTTTCGGTCATCTGTAGAAAGAGTTGGTTATAATAGTTGGTTATAGCTCAGATTTTGGATGGAATTAGAAAGCATAGATGTGTTTCCCAGCTGGCACTTGTGGTAAAGAATCCACCTGCCAATGCAGGAGATGTAAGAGATGCCGGTTCCATCCCTGGGTGGGGAAGATCCCCTAGAGAAGGTCATGGCAACCCACTGCAGTATTCTTGCGTGGACAATCCCGTGGACAGAGGAGCCTGGCCGGCTACAGTCCATGGGGTCACAAAGAGTCGGACACGACCGACATGCCTTAGCACAAACACACAAGAACAGAGAGTGTAGATCCTCTGTTCAGAGGCAGCAGCTGAATCCATGGGTTGATTCACATGAGATCAAGGGACAGAATATGGAACAATGTTACTGAGGACAGAGTCTTGGGTGGGGGCACATTTTTAAGTTGTAGGTGATAGAAGACAAACTGAAGAAAAGTTCAAGAAGGAGAAATTGTCAGGTTCATTGAACCATTGCCCTCATTTTGTCCCTGTCTGAAAATGCCCTTATGTAGAATTTATAATAGTAACTAATCCCTTCCACCAAAATAAGAGCTATGTATTTAGCCTGAAATTGCATGTCCTACAGTATTAACCAAAGGTCTTGCCCACTAGGGAAGGTAAATCAGATGCCTCCAACTCCACCTCTCTGAACGGGATGCATCTGGATGTCAAGGTGATTGGCATAACACTAATGCATAATAGCCAGAAATTGAGTTTATCGTCCACGATCTTAATAGAGCATCCTCCTCAGGAGGAAACCCTTCTCACTTATCAGGCTTAGAAGTGAAATCTATTTACTTTTCATTTGTTTTTCACCCTATCTATTTCTGTCATTGTCCTTTTTTAATTACTGGAGATATTTATATGGAAAACAAGGATCCTTGTTTGTTTGTTTTTTTTAATTTCTGTAAGATCTTGTGGTTGATGTCTTGTTTCCTCCCATCGCACTGGTTATTTAAGCCACAGTAGAATCTCCTTTTCACTTGCATGGCTCCCCGAAAGGTCAGTGTGAAGGTGATTAGATGTTAAGAAAGCGGTTGTTGTTCAGTTGCTGTGTCCTGTCTGACTCCTTGCGACCCCATGGACTGCAGCACTCCTGGCTTCTCTGTCCGTCACCCTCTAGGAGAGTGGCAGATGAACAGAAACAGGGTGTGTGTATGGGTGTGAAGGGGGACCCGGGGTTGGGGGATGGAGATCGGTGGGTGGCCAGGGATAACACCTTTGGAATTGTTTCAGATCCAAGAGAAAGTTGAACGAGTTTCAGAGGGAATTTGAAAAATAAGATCGTCCAAAAGTAATTCTGAAAGAAGTGAATGAGACCTGCAGGCCAGTGACAAACACAGTAGAGGATCAGGGGCTGGTGACGTCAGAAATAAGATTGTTCTCCTGGCTCATGGGGCTGGAACACACCTTTCTTCTGTGCTCTAGGAAAATGAGCCTCCCACTTGGAATACCCTTGGAGAACTTTTTATTGAGAAAATGTTCAGAATGCACCACAAGAGTTGCCCAGCCCCATCCACTGGTTTACATGGAACCCATGGGGTTTAGTCACATAACGACTGGTCTGAAGAGTGGAAGGCCCCCAAGGAACTCAGACCGAAAAGAGAGAAGTCGGGGTCCTAAGGGAGACTCACCCATCAGCTAGACTAAATGGCATGACTAGGATGTTGAGAAAAGGAAGTAGCTCCAGGTCAAGTTTGAAGTGGATGCTAAATAAACATCCTTAGATCTTCTTTCCCTGCATCATCTGTGGCTTTGGGGAAAGAGAGAGTTTGCAAAGCAGAGAGTGTGTCCCTCAGGGCTTTTCTGTTCTTCCACGGGAGAGGCCTCCAAAAGTGCTACATCCTGATAAGAGGAAGATGTTCAGGACTTATCTGGTGGTCCGGCGGTTAAGACTCAGTGCTTCCATTGCTGGGAATGCGGGTTTGATCCCTGGTGGGGGACTTAAGATCCCACTTGTTGTATGGTATGGCCAAAAAAAGAAAAAGAAAAGAGGAAACTATTGTACCACTAGCTGCAGACGGACAAGGGCCCTAGAAGGCAGTCATCCCAATGTGGTTGGCAGCTCCACTGGAAAAGAGTAAAGGCTTTCAAGGACACATTCAAGGATACGCATGTATCCTTTAGCTCATGAGGCTGAAAATCTAATCGATCTAAGCTCTTCTTCCACCTAGAAATTTCTACAGAAAATAAGTGGCATGGGCATAGGAACCAGGGGCAAGGCTAGACTTCCTGCTAATCAAGAAAATGTGTGTTCAAAATAGATTGGAACAAATTATGAGCTTCCTCTTTGCAGGTTCATTGCTAACTTCATGGTCAGCCCATGGGCTTTGGTCAGCATAATGTCATCTAAAAAAAAAAAAAAATTGTCACACAAATGAATCCATTCCACATTTCTATTCTATGGTCTAAAATTCAGTGGGCCCCAACCTTTTTGGCACCAGGGACCGGTTTCGGGGAAGACGATTTTTCTATGGACTGGGGCAGGGAGATGATTTCAGGATGATTCAAGGGCATTAGGTATATTGTGCACTTTATTTGTATTATTGTTACACCAGCTCCACCTTAGGTCATCAGGCAGTAGATCCTGGAGGCTGGGACCCCTGATCTAAATTATTTTATTCTTGGCCTCCCCTCTGCCTATAGGCAAGAAGGGGAAAGACTGAGAGCCATGTGTGTCTCCCACAGCGCCCTGGGTACAACCTGATGGCATTTCCAAAATTGCCCATGTCCTCCTCGGAGAAGGGGCCAGCAGATCAGCCCCTGCAAGGCAGCGTGGCGGGCACCAGTGTCCTTCCAGTCTGCCGTCAGTCCTAGTCGATGCTGAGGACTGTGTCAGAAACTCACTTTCAGCAATCTGTTGTCTGTTAACAACAGCCAAAAGAGCAACTGGTCTCAAGCAATGAAGAAAATCAGCTCATTTGTAAAGACTGTTACTTAATGAGGCTCCTCGGTGACTCTTCAAAGATGATTTTAGACGTTGAATAGGGATATTTCACCTCCTTGCTGTGCCTTGCAGGCTCCAGGGGAAGAGAGGGGAGATGTTAAGGGTGTTTCTTTGTTTCCTTTACAGGAGCTTTAATCAATTTTGTTGGAGTGGTGCTAGATAGGTGACTAGCAGGCAGGCAGGGCAGGGAGGAGGCTGCCTAGGATCAAGGAACTGTTGCCTTCTAGGGAGGGTTCATTACTGTGCTGACCTCAGACCACTTTAGCTGCAATAAGCTGAAAGGAAAAGAAAGAAATGATGTGAAGGAAAAAAAAAATGATCTTGCACTGCGGGCTTCAGAGGGAAACCCCAGCGAAAAACTTGCTGGTGCTTTGGGAGGGACTTTTCTCTTTTGTTGTCTAACAGATGTGTCTTTGATTCCTGTTCATTCACTTTTTTACATCATTCATGTTTTACCTGCATTTATTTGGCAGTTTTTACCTCTGCTTTCATAAGCCTCAGAAGGGCAATATTGATTTAAGATCTGTCTAATTGAAAAGGAAGGGCATTCTCCTTTCATGACCGACCATTTAAAGATACAGCTCAATTATTTTTTCTTTCAAGAAGCCTTCCAGGATTCCCTGACACTATGGTAAAATGGAACTCTTCCTCAGTCCTCCTAAACGCATTGCATAGAAGTGATCCCAAAGTCAGGAAGTGACCCAGACCGTTTGGTTCAATTTTGTTCCTTGCCTCCATAATGCTGGAAATATTTTTTTTTTTTTCCTAGCATTCAAGATGCACTCTGGACCTTCTCCACAAGCCAGATCATCCTGACAGCAGGGAATACCAGCTAATGATAGTTGATACATTCAGATCACTGACCATGCCAGGTGTGTTACAGGTAGTGATTAAAAGGTAGATTAGAGGAAGGTTCCCTGGAGGAGGGCATGGCAGCCGACTCCAATATTCTTGCCTGGAGAATCCCCATGGACAGAGGGTACTGGTGGGCTGCAGTCCATGGGGTTGCAAAGAGTCGGACACAACTGATCGACTAAGCACAGCACAGCACACAGTACAGACGAAGAACGTGACGTCGGAGCAGAGGCCTTGGGGTCAGGTCCTGCATTTTAATCCCTGCGTGACATTAGCCAGCTTACCTCGCCTTTCTAAGCCATAGTTTTCTCCTTTGTAAAATGGGGGTAATTGTAGCTGTTGTAAATTGTTGTCAGGGTTAAATGAGATCATCTATGGTAGAACACTTATCCATACCTGGCATGTAATTAAAAAAATAAATTATTATTATGATTCTTACTATCCATTGCATGTATGTGTGTGTGCTAAGTCGTTTCAGACGTGTCTGACTCTTTGCGACCCCATGGACTGTAGCCCACCAGGTTCCTCTGTCCATGGGATTCTCCAGGCAAGAATACTGGAGTGGGTTGGCATGCCCTCCTCCAGGGGACCTTCCCAACCCAGGGATCAAACCTGTGTCTCTTATTACTGCCCATTGCTTATCTCCAAATACTTAAGTGTGATTTTCAATACCGTGTTGTAATGGCAAGGATCTTAGATTCTGCAGTTGGTGCACAGTAAACCTGGTGGCTAGAGACCAATGAGATGATAATAGCTGGGCACATTTTCTTCTTCAGACAATGGGCTTCAGATCTCTACTCGAGAAACTAACTGGCAGTGTTATCTTAGATCAGTATGCTCTATTCCTCTTATGCGCAGCAGAGGATGGGTCTATCAGATTTCCCTAATTGTGAGCTTTTGTGGAATCTAGGATTGAATATTTGCCCTGGAGAACCTGAGGTCCATGAAACTAGACAGTATATAATAACCCCATCCTCCTCCTTGAAAAAGGGAAGGACAAAAAGCCTTATCTCAGGAGTGCTTGAGGGGGAATACTTAGTTTATACATATACTAAATGCATTGCCTTTTTTTCCCCCCTGTGTATCCCACCCATCTCTGTTTCTCCCTGTCTTTCTGTCTCATCTGTGTCTGTCTGTCTCTCACACACTTCTCAGCACAGTTCTTCTAACTGAAGGAATGTTAGGAAAAATTATAGAATTTGACCTTATAAGGTCAAATAATTTTGACTTTATAAAATACTGTGGGTTGTTCCAAGGCAAGGTAAAAGTGCTCAAACTCTCGGAGTTGTTTTATTAGCACTATTCCTAATAACAACGACTGTTTCCATGAGTCAACAGTGGGTATCACCACTTTCTGTGATAACACTTAGGAGACCCTTAGCAGTTACACTGAACTCCCCCACGCTGCCAGCTCCAAACGGAGCCCCCAGCGCCATTTCCAGTGGTAGAGCGCCCCCTAGCACTTAATTCTCCTAAGCTGCTAATGGTCTTCCCTTGGAAGAGTTGCAGCAAAGAAATGGGTGGACTTTTATAAAAAAATGTTTAAAGCCCCTGTCCGTGTCTGTGTGTGCGTGTGTGTGAGAGAGAACCATTGAGGTTGCCTGACTGACTTTAGGGTTATGAAGTTCACATCTTAGTTTATTACTGAAACAAAGAGGTTTTGGCAGCTGTCTGATTGGAAATTAATTTGGGTGGCCCACCTTGGCTTTAGATCAAAGCTTCAGGCCCCTCTATTAAAGCATCTGCATGTCTGGGAGGAAGGTGGTAGGCTCAGGCAGCAGGATATAGGAGCGCATCCCTTCAACCTCTCTCTGAAGGCAGGGAGGGCGAAAGGGAGGTGTGAGATATTTTAAAAATAAGACATGCTGTTAAATTCCCTGCCAACCTCCGTTCATGCTGAGTGGAGTGTAAGTAACAAGTATCAGATAGTTCCTCCAGATGTCAGCTATTTAAAGAGGCACGTGCCGGCAGTTCTGTGCCCTGCACCTGTCTTTCTCAGGCCTGGTAACTGTCATGGAGGTGGTGATGGCAGTGATGGCTGGTATTGGAGGTGGGGACCTGTGGTGATGCTAGTCATGGTTGGTACTGGAGGTGGGGATCTACCCTCAAGAAACTTCTGTCGACGGCAGGTGCGTGAGAGAATGTGTTTGTATATTTGGGAAATAAAAATTTAGACAGGAGAAGAAATGACTGAATAAATATCTCCAGAAGGCCATCATATCAAACTTGGTTCAAGTCACATCTGATTTTTAAGTATGAAGCAAGAGGAACATCAGGAAGCCCCTCCCAACCATAAAAATTATTTTGGAGAGAAATTGACTTATAGGCAAAGAAATTGTACAATGAAATGAAGGATTCTTCAAACTCAATTTTAAACTTTTCCTATGGTTTTTACCTAAAGCAAACAACTTGAAAACAAGCAGTGTGAGACTGTTTTCTCCTATAATATTTTGAATCCCAGTGGTTAAGGACTTTATTAGAGAAAGTAAGTTGACCTGTGTAAGATATTGATAGTAATGATTAGAATAAAGAGATATGATCAGTTTTGTTTCTTGTTTTCAGAATGTGTAGCACTGGTGTTTTAATTTTTTCTATAGAAAATGCCTTCTCCCCTCCATCAGCTCTTGTGATGTTTTCTTTCCACATTCATGCTTAAAACTTTCTGCAGAAGGTTATAATTAAAAAAAAAAAAAAAAAACCAGCAACAACAACAATCTGTTCTTCAGTTTCTATGAATTCAGACAATTTTTTTTTTTCTTAATTCAGATCTGAGTTCTGTTCCTTCATCTTCTGGAACTCCTGTAGTTATTGAGTTTTATCACTTCTCTGAGGATCAGATCTTCTGGTTCTGTGTGGAAATAAAATAAGCTAGCTTCAGCTCTTGACTTATCGTCGTGGCAAATTTACTTAACTAGTCATTCCTTTCTCTTTGGAGATGACATTCACTCAAATCACCCTACTACCTTGCGTGAGTCAGACACCCAAATAAACAGGTAGTCTGAGAAAAGATAGATGTGTCATTGAGTAAAGGTAGCATTTCTAGCAAAGAATATCTGGTATTTTTCTTCAACTCTCATCTCTCTTTCTTCTGAGGAGCAAAATGGAGGTGTCTTTTGGTTGTGTCAAGCACAGGGGAATCAGATGCCCTTCACACAAATTGACTTGGAGAGAGACTATGGCCAAGGGTTTTGCTTTTTTTTTTTCCCCCTTGCCTTTTGTTTTCTGGATTCTTCTGCAGGCATCCCAGGTTGACACATTTGCAGAAAGAGATAAGAAGCAACCAGAAAGAGGAGAAGCACAACCTCTGGAGTCCCAGTGTGACTGCTTGTGAGTGGCCCCACTGTCCCATCTGTAGTCAGCCCCTTGGAGGATAGAGACTGATCCGTTGTTTATGAAGTTAAACAGAAAGACTGTGTGTCAACAGGAAGGGCCTTCCTTATCTGCTGTTTCCAGTGACAGGAGAGGAGGTGTTGGTTTTTCTTCTAAGCTGTCCTTCCAACCTTTCTTCCCACCATCAGAGCCACGTTGTCTCACAAAGAAAGCTTCTGTCTTTGAGATGAAAGCTCTTCTATTGTCAGCACTTGCCGCTTCTCTAGTGTTTTCCGAAGACCCTTTCTCTGCAGAGATCATCATTCTTTTCCTCACATCAATAGTAATGGTTCAGTTTTTCCTGTGTATATATAATCTTTTTCCTCTTCAACTTGGAGTCATAATATTGAATGAGCCTGAGATTGATATTCTGGGGTCTTTTGGATGGAGTGGGGAGCTATCGTCAGCATATTCCACGGAAAGGTTAGAACTTGGTAAGAAAGTCTGTTTTTTTCTCCTATGCATTCTTACCCACCCTTCTCTTTCCCTGCCCGTGGTGTGAAGAATGGCATTTAATCAACTGTACCAGAGGGCAGTTGCTGATGAATTTGAACTGTGGAATGACACTGATTATGGGTTGCCCTGCAATTTACTCAAACCTTGCAAATACAGTTTCTATTTCACATTTTTCTAATATCTGTGGTAAGTGTATATATATATATATATATATATATATATGTATATATATATGTATATATATTATTGAGTGTGTGTGTGTGTGTGTATATATATATATATATATATATATATATACTTACCTTATTAATAAGGTAATGCCTTGTTATTACCTTAAAATGATACCCGCTCATGTTTCTCACATACAAGTATATGTGCACTCTGTATCTAAAGAGGATTCATAGCTCTGTACACTCTGTTTTTTAAGGGTCTATCTAGAATTGAATAATGTTGTGAGAGTGGAAAATGAATGAAAAATCTTAGGGTCCCAACAGATAGGAAGGATGACCTGTCTTAAAAGAGCATTAAAACGAAAGTGATCAATTGAAAAAATGAAATGGAAAAGGAAACGCTCCTGCACGCAGGGCCCACAGAACTAGGCTAAACCGGAGAACAGAGAAACGCGTGTTGCAGAGTGCTTCTGACAAGTCCCTCACCCCACCCCCACAACCACCCACGACATAGGTGTGTATTGTCTCTGCATGATTTAGTGCTGGGTGCTATTCTGCACTTCTCAGTCTGGGGGCTGAATTCTTCAGCATCCTTGCCACGTTGCAAAAATAGAAAGCCCCATATCATAGTCATACCACCGCCCCACTTGCCACCTACGGCCCAACACAAGAGCAGGCAAGCCTCAGTTTCCAGAAAGGTTCTGTATTCCAGAAGTTCCTTGAATTCTCAGAACTCAGGTGATGTTTTCCCAGGGATACAATGGATTCTATTTCCAGAACTCAAGCACCTACTAACCCAGAATGTTCCCAGAATCCTAGTCTAGCACTGCTACTATTGGCAGGTACCTGGCGACCTAGGAAGTGTTTTCAGAAGGGCTGTGTATTTGGAATTCTAGTTCGGGGTGCTCATTTGCAGATTTGCTAACAAGGTCTGGGCTACCCAACCGTGTACCTTCTGTCTCCGCGTACTCTAGGGAGGGTAGCTCTTGTGTCTGGGTCAAGGTGGGATTGAAGAGGGAACTCCAGGACAGACAGACAGAGGCTGCAGCTGGGAAAGTTGAGGTGAGGTGCTGCTCTGGATTCTCTAGTATGGAGTGAAGGGGGGAGTTAGGTCTGTCTGAGGGGACAGATCAGAGCAGGGGGACGGGGAGGTGGGGGGAAGGGGTGGAAGTTGAAGGAGTGGTGCTTGTGTGGTTAACAAAGGCTAGTTGAGTGGAATTCCACACGTCTTGTTCAGCACCCAGTCCTCTATGTGCAAGAAAAGTGAGCAGAGTTGAGTGATACTCAGTTTCCACTGCCCTTTCCTTCTGTGAGGGGAGGAGACAGACACGCATATGTGCGGATTAGCATTCCTGCAGAGGACCTCTTCCGTCCCAGAACTGAAATTCAGTTAGAATGCAGGAAGGAGAGCTTTATTCTGATGGAAGTGTTAGAAACATTGGATGGAAGAGGAAACAATTGGAGTAGGCCTGAGGATCTCACTTCCCTGATCTCACCCAGGAAGAAGGCGGGTGAGATTAAAGTCCAGATGTAGGCGGTGCATGGGAGGGATGGAGAGCCAGGAGGAGAGGCCTGGAGAGTGTCCAGGGTTAGAAGGGATGGGCTTCCCTGCTGGCTCAGCTGGTGAAGAACCTGCCTGCCATGCAGGAGACCCCAGTTCAATTCCTGGATCAGGAAGATCCCCTGGAGAAGGGATAGGCTACCCACTCCAGTATTCGTGGGCTTCCCTGATGCTCAGATGGTTAAGAATCCACCTGCAATGTGGGAGACCTGGGTTCGATCCCTGGGTGGGGAAGATCCCCTGGAGGAGGGCATGGCAACCCACTCCAGTATTCTGCCTGGAGAATCCCCATGGACAGAGGAGCCTGGTGGGGTACAGTCCATGCGGTTGCAAAGAGTTGGATATGCCTGAGTGACTAAGCACATCACAGCATAAGGTGTAATTTTCCCTTCTAGAATGGACCTTCCCCTTCAGTACCGTGTATCCCTCGTTGGTCTCCAAAGAGACTCCAGCCCTGCAGACAAGTAGTAGCGTAGTGGGCAAGAAGGAGTGAGGATCAGAGAGGCACTGGGGAGAGAACCTGGGCTATGAGAAGCTAGAAGGCAGGGGCTAGTTGTTCAGGACATTTCCCCAATCCCCGCCTGTCCTCTGGCCCAAATGCCACCTAGCCCATGGTGGCAGTCTCAGATCCTGATCAGGCAGGAGTAGGGAGAGAGAAGCTTGGTTTTGGAACTCGGATTACATCTTAGGGTATCCCAGACATCGGCTCCAGGGGGACATGGGAGAAGACGATTTTTGAGCCAATGGGGAGGACCTGGAATGCTGGTTCGCACGTTGCATGAAATTGGTTGTAAGACAGGGGCTACCTTGAGGGTCCAGTGGTTAAGACTCCACATTTCCAAGGCAGGGTGCGTGGGTTCAGTCTCTGGCTGGGGAAATAAGATCCCACATGCTACTCAGTGCGGCAACAGAAGGAAGAAAAGAAATTGGTCATAAGAAAGACTGGCTCAGTCTGTATTTTGTGAAGTAATTACAAGCCCCTGTTTCCTTGGGCTCTCCTGCCCACCACTTCCTCTGAAAGGACAAGTGAAGTGCCTGATTCTCCAATGTCTCTCCATGCATATAAATCCCCTTTGTTACAGTTCAGTTCAGTTCAGTCGCTCAGTCGTGTCTAACTCTTTGCGACCCCATGAACTGCAGCACGCCAGGCCTCCCTGTCCATCACCAACTCCCGGAGTTTACCCAAACTCTTGTCCTTTGAGTCAGTGATGCCATCTAACCATCGTTACAGAGGCCAAGGCTATGGGTGCTCGCTGGTCGCTGAATTCTGAGACAAGGGGGAAAAGAAGGAGTAGAAGAAGAATCTTTGCCGGGTTGTTTTTTTTTTTTTCCCCAAAGGCATAAGGCTTCTATTGGCAGACTGAGATGCTCATTTCTGCATCAGGAATTAGGGGGAAAACAGGTGCCATAGAGAGGCAGTCATCCTGACTGCAAGTGCTGTACTCAGAAGAGACCCTTCAAAGCAGAGCCAGCACTGCATTTCAGAAAAGGCAGATGGCTGTCGGCCTTCACAGAGGCCTGGGGAGAGTGGATGGTTCCCGGTCAACAGGTCCAAGGTGAGGCAGGAGGTGGCTGGCTCTCAGCCTGCACTCTTCTGTCAGCTGTGAGGGCCTGCCTCTGTGACTGCTCCCTGGAAAGGACAGTGCAACCCTCTCCAGTATTCCGGCTGGGATAATCCCCTGGACAGAGGAGCCTGGCGGGCTACAGTCCATGGAGTCACGAAAGAGCTGCCCATGACTGAAGCGACTGAGCCTACAGGCAGGCAGGCACTGTGGCTATTGCTGGGATTCCAGCTGCGAGATCTCTGCGGCTGGAGGGTAGAGGTTTACACAGTATAAATGTGTGTGTGTGCACGCCAACACACACTCTCTCTCTAGCCTCCGTGTTTGATCCCAGGCTTAATCATGACCTCTTCAGCGAAATGGAATTCTACTCATTCACTGTCTCTTGACCGTTGCCAAGTAGAAGGACACAAAGTCTTTATATTAAAATTCAGAGCAACTTAGAAGCTATCGTTTGGAGCCTTAAACATCGTTCTTTGATGGAGTGCTCTTCTTAGCCACACGTACAGAGAACTCAATGTTGTCACTCACACAATACCATATCTCTATAACATGGTAGGTGAGTATTGGCATAAGTTTAAAAATTTACCAAGCCTACTATCTAAATGAACATGCTAAATGTTGAGCATTACCTAGCATCATTATGCTTCAGAAGGTCTCTTTTACCCTGAGTTCAGGTAAAATGTTCAACTTCTATGAAAGCATATTTCGGTATATTTGTAAAGTGTGTGTGAATGTGTGTGTGTATGTGTGTATCTTATTCACTAGTAACCAGAGATAAGCAGGATCATGTTAACAATTTAATTAGGAGGTTGGAGATATGGATCTTATTTTTACTCGTGTTTTTACGCATCTTTGAGCACTTTCTCTTTCTAGAACTCCATATACTCATCTGTAAAATGAGGAATTTGAAGTAATCAGTGGTTCTTAAATAATTTGGAGGTCATGAACTTCTTTAAAATCTGAAGAAGTCTTTGCACTTTCTTTGCAGGAGGAAAAAAAAATACACAATCAGACTAAATTGAATGTAGTTTCAGGAAGGAGTTTTACAGACCATTTTCAAGGCCATCATATTCAGCCATAGATATTATGCAATACATAATATGTACTTTAGAATTGTAGAATTCCAAAGGGCACAGTTCATATAGACTAATGACACCCCTTCAGAGGTGTGCAAAGAGGTGGCCCTCTTTATAGCAATTCCTTAAACTCCAGGCTAAGAACTCTTGGGCCAAGTGAACTCTAAGAGTCTTTATGAATCTTGTTGTTGTTAAGTTGCCAAGTCGTGTCCAACTCTTTGCAATCTCATGGACTGTGGCACGCCAGGCTTTCCTGTCCTTCACTGTCTCCTGGAGTTTGCTCAAACTCATGTCCATTGATTCAGTGATGCCATCCGACCATCTCATTCTCTTTTTATGGATCTGAATGTCCCTAATTCCCCAGTGTCATTATTATTATCAAAAACCTTGTGTTAGCTCAAGCTGTGAAATAAAATACACCAGACTAGATGGCTTAAACAACAGAAGTGCACTTCCTCATAGTGCTGGACGTCCAGGACCCAACTGCCAGGGGTGATGTTTCTCCTGAGGCTTCTTCTCTCCTTGATTTGCAGATGGCCACTTTCTCTTGCCTTCACATGTCTCTTTTCTCCATAGCTGCACCCTGCTGGTGTTGCTGCTTCTTCCAAGGACAACAAACGTATTAGATCAGGGTCCCACCCTTATGACATCATTTAATTATAAGTATCTCTTTAAGGGTCCTTTCTCCAAAAACAGTCACATTTCGGGGTTAAGTTTCAACATACAAATTTTAGAGAAACACAATTCAGTCTATAACAAACCCCAAGTTGGTCAAGGCATTCCAGAGAGTAATGATTAACAACTAGATGAATCAAAGCATCTTTTAAATCTCCTCCACATCAATAAATAGGTCTATCAAAAATTAGAATAACTATGCTGCTTTCTGAAGCAGGGACTTATAATTGATCATTTAAATCTTCATCCTACTGTTCTTATTAAAGGGAACACTTTCACAGAGTTAAAAAAAATAAAGGGTTTTTTTTTTCTGTTTCTTTGTTTTGAATAGTAAAACCAAACGAAACCAAACCTAAACAAAAAAGCTATTTAAAAACTTGGTGCTGTAGAAATAAATTAACTGCATTGGAATTGGTCATCAAGAGCCCTGGTGAAGGGTTGTATGTACTGGGGAAAGGGATGAGTTTGGAGAGGAGAAATTCTAATAACCCATAAATATCTTTAGTGTTTGTTTTCCTTTGGGCCTTGCATGTAATCACCCTCCTGTGATGTAAATGAAAGCAACCAGACATGTCTTCCACATCTGGTACCTGGGGGTGAGGCAGCTGGGAGGGTTTCTATTTCTGCTAGTCCTGATTTTCCTTTCAACTGTAGTGGGAGCGTGGGGGCTGAGGCGAAAAGGCCGAGAGTTTCTTGTAATCTTTCAAAATTTATTATTGCTCCCTGAGTATCATATTTAGTAACCACCATCCGGCTGAGTAACTCCCAAAGCAACAACCATTGTACACCCACCCCTAGCTCCCCTAGCCCCGGCAGGAACTAAATAAGAGGTGTCCAGAGAGGAGGTTTAAAGAATGTGCTGGCTGTTGTTATTCCTAAAGCCTCACCGTGACTCTCTGGCTGTTTAATGTATTTAGCCATGACTCAAGCCTGTGAGTGATGTTACAGACCCTCCAAGAATATGCAGCACCGCCTAGCACCACACTGTCCCTACGTCTTTCTCCTTTTGGACGCACCCACCTTTCTGTGTTCATCTTCTCTACACCGACAAGGTACACGATTTTAGGAAATGGCATCTATCAAGCACTATGCCTCCCACTGTGATCTTTACACCCACACAGACTCACTCCCTTGGCTGAAGCAGTTCACTCTCCTTGAATTGGGTTGAAAGAGACGTCACTGAAGACATCTCCTCGCATACCGCCCCTCCCCTGTGAATTCTCTTCTCTGTTGCTAGAGAATCCCCAGCAAACATTTTGTCTTCTGCAGTCATCTGCTTGAAATTGACAAGTGAGTGGTTGGCCAAGCCAGGCAGGAGAGAGGTACAGCAGGAGAGATAAACAGTAGATATTATTCCAAATAGAGTCCCTTCTTCATTAAAACTTGGTTTAAGGCGACAAAAATGTGGTCTTTCTTCTGCTATAACTTTTTAAAAGCCATCCGATTTTCTCTGGCTCCAAGTTTCCATATATATATGCTTTTTGTCATCTTCTTTTATAGCTTCAAAATAAGCTCCATGTACCTCACTGTTAATGATGATATTACTCATAGCAAAGATCTCTTTTGGATTATCGTTTCCAGGATTTTAACTTAGAGAGGATAAAACATCAGTGAGTGTCAGATGCATTCTCCTGGTGTATAGTTTCCAGATTGAGTAATACATTTTGAAAGTATAATTGATTTTGTCAGGATCTGGGGTTTTGGAGTAAAGATTGGCAATCTCAGGAAATGAACATCATCTGTATTCATGAAATAGTAACAAGATTGCTGTTAGTGTTCTGGGGACTCCTTTTGACCTACAAAGGGAAGGGAGCAAATTCAGAGATAAAGAGCTTGGCTGCCATTTGTGACAGAAATATAGGCAGTAATTTATTTATTTGCATTTCCTAAGACTCCAGTAATTTTATGAACAGGTACAAGTTATCTGAATATGAAATATTGTAGATTAGCAACTAATTTAATGCAATGCCTGGTGACCTTTCTATTTTCAGATAGTGAATACAAAATATTTTTTAGTTTGTAAAGTATCAGTTGCATAGGTATTATAAGAATCAATATATAATGAAAATACTTTGACTATCATTTAATTCTAATATATGTAATTAAAAGTTGTTTATATGAAACATATTGAACAGTTTGATCTCAGGTCACTTTCTGAAAGCATCCTTCTAATACTCCATTATATACAGAAACTGGTAATTAAGGACATACAATATTTTTTAAGCACACATGAATTTATCTCCTTTTATTTATCATTTTTATTTATCTAATTTTATTTCATTTTATTGATAAAATGAGAAATTATATACTTCATTCAGTCACAAATGTTACAGATTTTTGTAACGGACTTAGACACATTGTATTGTGGGCAAAACATATGGAGTGAAATTATTTATTCTTCATTATTTGCTTATGATTCTAATACATGACTACTTTTTGCATTATGTCTCATATGTTTTTGAAAGGGCAAGGGTGCATGCTAAGTCACTTCAGTTGTGTCCAACTCTTTGTAATCCTATGGACTGTAGCTTGCCAGGCTTCTCTGTCCATGGGATTTTCCAGGCAAGAATACTGGAGTGGGTTGCCACGCCCTCCTCCAGGGAATGACCCAGGGATCGAGCCCTTGTATCTTATATTTCCTGCATTATCAGGCAGATTCTTTACCACTAGCACCACCTGGGAAGCCCTGTGAAATGATGCGTGTGTGTGTGTGTGTGTGTGTGTGTGTAATTGTTCTGTCCAGGATTGCATGTATGTCCATTAATTCTGATCTGTTAATTATGCTTTTTAAAAGAGTAATAGCCTCCTTTTTTCTCCAGCTTATTCTATAAGTTTTAACAAGAAGAATATAGTACATCTATTCAATAGTTATTATGCTCTTAACATGGGTTAAGCATTGTTATAATTCCTAGAAATTAACAGTGATCAAAAAAAAAACCAAAAACGTCTACCCCCATGGAATATACATTTTAGTGGGGATTTTGATCATGGATTTGTCATTTTTTCCAGTCTATCAATATGTGTTTTATATTTATTTTAGGTTATGTTATTAGGTATACACAGCTTCAGAACTGTTATATCCCCTGGGTTAATGGTTTTTCTTAAGACGCGACGATAACATTTTTGATGATAACATCTATTTCGTCCGACAATAATATTTCGAATGTTTTCTCTTGGTTAACATTTGCCAAGTATATTTGTTAGGATACTGACTTGAGGGTGTGATAATTATGCTTCTCTAGGTCCTACACAGTAATACTTGCCAGGTGGTTCAATGGTAAAGAATCTGCCTGCCAATGCAGGAGAGGCAGGTTCGATCCGTGGGTCAGGAAGATCCCCTGGAGAAGGAAATGACAACCCACTCCAGTATTCTTGCTTGGGAAATCCCACGGACAGAGGAACCTGCTACAGTCCATGGGGTCTCAAAGAGTCGGACGTGACTTAGCAACTCAACAACAACAGGCCATCCGCAACCACAGGTTACTTTTTCTTATTTCTAGATCATACTGCCTTAGGCCAGTTACTGGTGTGTGAGAGAAAGGAACCTTCTGTCTTTTTTAAACACAGTTATGTAGTCTCAATTAAAAAACAGCCAAATCAATGTCCTAATTAATATACCTGGCAAAAGTCAACCAAAAGGAAGCAGATAGAATGTCCTCATTCACTTGGTTGAAATTGGCTCATCTCCACATCCACCTTCCAGAAAAGGTACAAAGAAGTAGAAAACATGTGTCATTCTCTGAAGATGTGAGCTGGAAGTTGCTACATCACTTTATAGCATTCAGCAGTAGAACAGTAAATTCATTCAGACCATAGATTCAGTAAATAGATGACTTGGGTTCAAATCCTGGTTCTGCCATCTACCAGCTATGGAAAGTGACAATGTGTACCTCCTTGCCCCAGTTATAAGATAAGGAGAAGAAGAAGTGTTAATAGCTCAGTCACGTCTGACTCTTTGCGATCCCATGGACTGTAGCCTGCCAGGCTCCTCTGTCCACAGGATTCTCTGGGCAAGAATACTGGTGTTGCCATTTCCTTTTCTAGGGGATCTTCCTGACCCAGGGATCAAACCTCAGTCTCTTGCATTGCCGGCAGATTCTTAATAGGGACAATATTAATACCTAACTTATATGCATGAAGGAAATATTGGTTATTATTCTCATTTTGAAGCCACCACAAACAAGTATTTGATAGTGGTGGTAGAGGTAGTGATACAATGTTTACTTAGATTCAGAACTATCATGCCAGTTTCCTTTCACCCATCATTTCCTTTTGAATGCCACTCCTTTTCTCTGGGTTTTTTTTTTTCTTTATACTGAAGTACAACCTTTCGTGATTATGCCAGTGATAGTCTGTGAATGGTAAGCTTTCTCAAACTTCTTTCATCTGAAAATGTGTTAGGTTTGCCTCCACTCTTAAAAATTTGACTTGCCTAATTAAATAAATCTAGATTGAAAGGCAATTTTCCTTCAACACAAAGCTATTATAATTCATGGTCTTGTAAGCTTTACTTAAAAGCAACCTGTTGATATTAAGATTTTTATCTTTAATTTTGGTGTCTGGAGTTTCATTATGATGAACCAAAGTGTGATAACGGGCACGCACACTCCCTTTTCCTATTTTAGGATGCTTTGGTAGAAGAACCTGCGGGGGGTTCACCTCCCTCCGTGCTCTGTGGTGACTTAGATGGGTTGGATGGGGGTAGGGTGGGAGCTAGGTCAGAAAGGGAGGGGAGGTCTGTATACATAAAGCTGATTCACTTTGCTATGCTATAGAAGCTAACACAACTTTGTAAAGCAACCGTCCTCTCCCCCCTCAAAAAATGAAGATAAGTAAAACTCAAAAAAAAAAGTATTTGTATTACTTAACTATAAAACAAATCATTATCTTTTTTATTATTACCCTTTCCTCCTTTTCTAGACCTTTTCTAGAAATCTTAATAGTTGTATGTTGGAAAAAAAAAAATAGTTGTATGTTGAAATTTTCGCTTGATTTTTCATGATTCTTACTCTCTTTTGTATTGTGTATATCTTTTTCTCTCTGTGCTACATTCTGAAAGTTTCTTTCATTCTTTCCTCCAGTTCATTAATTTTCTCTTCAGCTGCATTTACGCAATCTATCCACTGACTTCTTGAAAAAAAATTCACCGGCTATGTTGCATTTCCAAGTGACTTTAGCTGTTTATTAAGTATGTTCATTATCACATTATTTTTTCCTCACCTATGGTTTCTGCAATTTCTTTAGTCATTTCAACCATTTTGGGGGCAGTTTCTTTCAGACTGTTCTGTTATCTCACATTCTTAGATTTCTTACTCTTCCAGTCTTGTGTCTGTTAACTCTTTCACGGTAGATAACCCTCTTACTGGATAATTATTTTTCCTATAATCTTATTTTATGTTGATGTTGCTATAGGAGCCATGCATGCTTAGAGTAATATTCTAGAGAAATATTTCAGCTTCTTCTGACACTGAAATGGTGTGTGATATTAAACAAGTCATTTTCTGTCTCAATATTTCAGTTTCCCTAACTTTCTTAAATATCTTCTGAATACTTAACTATCTGTTTCTTATCCAAACCAGTTACTGAGAAAAAATGACCTTGTCTTGGTTAGAGAGAGAAAGAAGTGTATTTTTGCTTTTTGTTCAGGATTTTCAAGACACATGTCTTTATTTAGGAGAATTCAGTTTTATTTATGTTCAGTCCACCAGGATTCCCTGCTGGGAGATAAAGGACGATAGGGCAAGCAAGTCAGCATACTCTTCCCATAGCAATGAGCTTTTCACCAATGAAAAATACCCGCTTTGATCACAGGAACAGCAGCTGTGTAGGTGTTGCTAGTGGGGGGAAAAAAAAACACAATAATCTTCAGTGTTTAAAATAGAAACATAAAATTGTTAATTTGTCTAAAGACAACTTGTACTGCATGCAGTAATGAAAAATGAAGTTTTAGTGCAACAATACTAGATTCATTTTACGGAAGTCTAAAGTTTCTCATCTCATTGTGTGAGGTTTTAATAAACAATTATGTGCTATGATTTTTGTAGCATGAAGGAATTGGGTTTGAGCCTCAAAATAAAGCCAAGAGATTACAATTTATGTAAAGGCAGAGGTTAAGGGCCAATTGAAATTTTAAAAGAAATTTTAATTGGTATTATATATAAATTTGAAAAGAAATTTAGAGGTTATAATTCCATCCACTCATTTACTGCAAGAGAGCAACTTTAGTGTCCCTAGAAGTGTCTGTGATAGAGAGCCCGCTGTCTTGCAAGATATTCCTTCCACTTTGTAATAGCTCCAGATGTTGAAAAGTTCTCCCTTATAATGAGATGCTTGCATATTTTGTGGATATATTTTTTTGGGGGGGGAGATATATATATGTGTGTGTGTATATATATGTGTGTATATATATATGTATGCACTTTTGCATGTATATATACATGTATACATACACACATGAATGTATAATGTATGTATATATGTATATATACACATATATGTATACACACATGCATATATATATATACTATATATGTGTCTATCTATATCTGTCTATCTACCTATGAGATGTCGTCTCCTATAGTAGTTAAATGTATGTCGATACTATTTCACACACATCCATTGAATGTCTTCTCCTGTTCTGGTATTGTGCTTAGTTTGAGAGAGGGAATACTACAATCTCCATTTTACTGATGAGAAAACAGGTTTTCAAAGGCTAGGCAACTTCCCCAAGGTCACACAGCTATTAAATAACGGAGCAAGGATTTGAACATAAGCTATCTGGCCCTAGAACTTAAGCTGTTTGACCCTCAGACCAGGCCCCAGTTCCGTACATGATTCTTCTATAAATTGTGTAGGGGATCCAGATATAAACCCAACTGATAATAAGAGAATGTGACAAATGTTAACAGAAGATAGGGAAGAACAACAAATTCTGCTTGTTCAGATTGGAAATGGGAGATTTTGAAGACATCAATATCATCAGTGCCAAAATAGTGTTATCTTAAATGTTGTTTCATCTATTTTAAGAGCAGTCTATTTCTCTTGCTATGACACAAACTTACATCTCAGTATTCCCCTGTCCTCACCATCAGTTTTGGAAAGTGCTAAATCCTCAGTACCACTGAGAAATGCCCTTATTACTCATCTTGCAAACATTTTTGGAACTGCTTAGATAACACTTTTGTACCTTCTGTTTGGGGAACATTCATCTCATCTCTCCCCCCGCCAAGACTTCTCTGTTAACTGGATTTAAGACTGCATAATATCAAAGAGAAAATAGCCAGTTATTTTATATCTCTGTCCCTCTGTCTTAGAAGATATACTCTTCATGGAATTGTGAGACAGATGCTTGTATAAGATGGATGCTTAAACTATAGTGTTCCTAGGACTAAATGATAGTTTTATGAATTGGATCCAATGAGTATTTTAGTATCTGAAAAGTAAGTGTGCAGAAGACATTGAACAAAGGGAAACTCCTGGCTGTGCTACAATGTAACTTTTTATTTATATGGTATTTATTTGACATTTCTGAATAAGGCAGCCCGGTCATTTGAGATGAAAAACATGGTTTCTAGTATGTAAGTTTCTCCTTCTCTCCTCTCCCTTCCCTTCTTCTGTGAAACACCTGTTTTTCTGCTTGTTTGAATTAAAAAGCTGACACCTTTCTGAGATTTTTCAGAATTTAGCAATCTAAATGACAAGTGAAAGCTAAGCTTAAAACTTGCCCCCTCCAGGAAGCCCTCTGCGGTTGATTCAACCCAACACTACTAATCTCCTTACATTGACATTTCTGCTTCTCTGCCTGTTTGAAACCATGCAAGGCCTCACCATCCTCAGGGTACCATGATACCATGGTTCATGGTAATAGTTAACCTAAGCATTTACAGTGTTCCTTTCAAATATATCTTCTCATTTCCCCCTTAAAACAATTCTATGAGTTTTGAAGTATTCATGTTTATACTATTTAGGAAATAGGCTCAGTGAGTTTAAAATAACTGGTTTGAGGTCACAGGGAGTGGATCAGGATTTGAACTCTAGTCTTTTGACACTAGGGTCACCTGTCACCTTGTATATGTATCCCTCCTCAGAGTCCTCTTTCCCCCCACAGTGGATTAATCCCATTCTCCATTCTTCTGTATCCTTTGTTTATGCCCTTATTCTAGCACTTACCATATTGTATTTGGGAAACTGAACATAGAGATAGGATTGATGGTTTGTTTTGTTTTTGATGGTTTCTTCCCTCGCTAGCTTATAAGGTTTTAAATCATTTCTTTTTCATCCCAGAGTCCCCTGGACTTCATCTGGTGCCTTGCACATAGTTACAGCATACTTCATGTTCGTGAAATACTTGAAATGATGTACCAAAATAATTGTTGATGGCTCACTGGTAAAGAATCTGCCTGCCAATGCAGGCGACGCAGGAGACATGAATTCGATCCCTGGGCTGCGAAGATCCTCTGGAGGAGGAAATAGCAACTCACTCTAGTATTCTTGGCTGAAAAAAATCCCACGGACAGAGGAGGCTGGTGGGCTACAGTCCATGGGGTCACAATGAGTTGGATATGATTGAGCATCTAAGCACAAGAATACAACAAAATACTAAGTAGAACCTAGTTCAGAGGTACATTCTTAGTAACTTTAAAAAATTATTGAATTATAGTAAAATGCCAGATAAATCCAATGGAAATTATTAAAGGATTTAGAAGCCATGCTTTTTAAAGAGAAGGCTAAATAATTGAAATTTATTGTTTATTTGAGATAAGAAGGTGAGAAAATTAAGAGATGAGACAGAAAAGTAGCCCGAGAGACCTCCTGTATCCCAAAGTAGGCTGAAACTGTGTGAGTTCCACCGTTACGTTGGACAATGATTATTGATGAAATGGGGCTGGGTTCCGGCACTCCATATTCTCTGGTTCTGGGCCATGGTGAGCTTTACTCTTTTGGAGTTGAAAGATGTTTGTGAGAAGGGTACGATTAAGCTGCTCCCCATTCTGCAAAATATATGGGCAAAGAGAATCCAATGAGTCAGGTAACACATGGGAGTAACTTTCCACTCTACATTTGGGAGTTGCAAGGGGAACTTTTTGTTTACTCAGTCCTCTTGAGATTTGTCAACGAAAAGAAAAAAACCATCTGCAGCGATATATTTCAAGGAGTCATCTGGAGAACAAGACAATTATTTTCATATTCACATTAATTGACCCTTTACTGTTTATACACACAGTGCCAGGCACTGCTTATACACACTTTACACGTAGTACCTTTATAAATCCTCACAACAAGCCTTTTTGCTAGATAGCATGATTATTCCCATTTCACAGAGGGAGAAGCTGTGATATAGAGGGGCTAAGGACCTTGCCAACATTTTTCACAACAGCTAGAAAGTAAAATCAAGATGTTGAACCTAGGCAGTCAAGGTAGCAGAGCCCCTGATCAAAATCAGTATGCACACTCTTCAAAGTGTCTTCTAAATATTTGATTTGATAATTTCCTTATAAATGTACAAATGGTGTTATTACTTCTGTTATTATATAACAATCATTCACTTTGAATCATTAAAACTGGATTAAGATGTACATGATCTCTAATAGCTGATGTAAGCTTAGAG
Source organism: Cervus canadensis (assembly GCF_019320065.1). Taxonomy (NCBI): domain Eukaryota; kingdom Metazoa; phylum Chordata; class Mammalia; order Artiodactyla; family Cervidae; genus Cervus; species Cervus canadensis. The sequence continues at coordinate 84,886,180 of NC_057391.1, forward strand.
AAGACTAACAGGAGTTTAAATGCCCCAATTTCTTTATGACTAACTAACTGAATCCTGTCCTCGATTAAAAGGAAATTTGTTTCTATGAGAAAATAATTTCACTTGGATTTCCAAGGAAGCTGGCTAAGGTTTATGTTGGAACATTATATATATATATTTTCTTTTCTTTAAAGAAAAGCGTAAAATTCCAACAAAATAGATATTCCAGAGCCATTGATCAACAGATTTGGAAAATTTCCTAGAGAGATTTTTCTCAACATCCAGACTCCTGATATCCCAATTTCAGCCACAAGGAGGACAAGAGAACAACTATGGATGTTTATATGAAGGATAAATTAAAGGAACAGAAGCAACATATTCTTTAAATGATAAAATTATACAAGGATGCTGTCATCTTTGTTTTTTTAAATCAAAATACATGTTAAGAGTGATACTTAAAAGAATAAAGCTTCTCTTTTATACTCCCAAATGTAAAATATAATCAAAACCTGCTTTTTTGCCGGATGGCTTTCTTAAATAAATGAGCAGAAGGATGAATTATGTGGCTATAAATAAACCCACTGACATATAATAAAGCAAAGTTCGACTGTTTTATGGAACCCTTGGCTATATTTATAGCCATGCTAACAGTCACCTGTATTTTTTCAGGACTTGGATTTCATTTCACATTATGAGAGTTCAGTTGTTTTTGTTTGTCCCTCATTCCCTAAACTTACTCTTTGGAACTGTGTTTCACGAGAAATGTAAGGATTTCTACTCTTTCTATTTGGGGAGAGAAAGGGTCCTTGCCAGAGTTTAGGGCTCACAGAGAAACAGACTGCTCTAGTGTTTTCTGAGTCTGTGTAGTCAGATTAGCTGTACCTGCCGCAAACAACTGGGTGGGTGTCTCCTGCCAGCAGCAAAGTGGAAAGTTGGAGTCTGTGCAAAGCGAGAAAAGGCGTGTGCAGGTTCGGAGACAATGTATTGTGAGAGACTGACAGGGCAATAGTGCATTAGATTCCTGGCACCTGACACCATTAAGTACTATCGTGGGGTGTATCTTGGGAACCAGAAAATTCCCCAGAGTACTTCATAGCTGAGGTTTCCACCAGGTGGCTCAGTGGTAAAAAGAACTTGCCTGCCAATGCAGGAGACGCAGGTTCGATCTCTGGGTCGGGAAGATCTCCTGGAGGAGGAAATGGCACCCCACTCAAGTATTCTTGTCTGGAGAACCCCATGGACAGAGGAGCCTGGTGGGCTGCAGTCCATGGGGTCACAAAGAGTCAGACATGACTGAGTGACTGAGCGGGTACGCACACACCCACCAAAGCAAGAGAGAAAGTGTCAGATGGATCAGGATTCTCATATCTTATCTTGGGACAGTCTTTTTTGGGGGGGAGGAGAGGAAGAGGGAGATTAAGATGGGGGGAAGAAGTCTATAGTGCCAAATTCTGCAGCCTGAAATAATAGAGAAACTGAGCTATTAACCCAGGCAAATCCAGTCACAGGCCTTTTTTTTTTTTTTTAACTGCATTTCATTCAGAAACTTGAGGTTCCAAAAAGTCTGGTTAGGATGCCATGGTGGTTTATCCAAGTGGAGCTAAGCGTGGTTGTTCCTGTGAAATTATTTATACTTTTCAACTTTAAATCTGTGGTGAGCATAACGTTTCTAAATCTATTTCTCTCCCTTTCTATCTTAAAAACAGACTCTCATCTTCACGTAGCTGCATGCTTCATTCCTAAGTGTTCTCACTCAAAGGACCCACTAGAAAAGATAACTCAGAGGGAAAGAGGGGAGCCTTTTGTGGTGGTCCAGGTGAAGACAAATCCCTTTAACCAGAACTGCAGATGCAGGCAGTATCTAGGGGTTATCCTTGGAGCTAAAATCTAAACAACAACAACAACCAACTTAATAGATCAGCCTAATATAAGCCCAGGGCTTCCCAGGTGGCGCCCCGGTTGGTAAAGAATCCTCCTACCGATGAAGGAGACGCAGGTTCGATCACTGGGTCAGGAAGATCCTCTGGATAAGGAAATGGCAACCCAGGCCAGTATTCTTGCCTGGAAAATTCCATGGACAGGGGAACCACTGAACCATGATGGGCTACAGTCCATGGGATCGCAAAGAGTCGGACACGATTGAGCAACTAAACACGCACACGCAGTGTAAACTCGAATAGACCTGAGAATGGCGTGAATTAGAAAAGAAGTCTAAGTAGGGATGTGTTAACTAGAGGAAGAGAGAAGGAGAGAAAAGGAAATGAAAAAAAAATTTCAACAATGTGTTAAATTGGAGGTGGACATTCTCTTTTATCAGTATAATTGTGGATTACCACTTTAAAGAGAACGAAGAAAAATAAACCAGTCTTGCATTTGTTCACTGATATATCCTCTCTGTGTTCTCCTCGGTCCCCAAGTGGAATCAGCCTTACCAGAATTCACAGATACTTCTTTTGACATTTTGTGAAAAGTAAATAAATAAATGATAAGTATGACAAGTAAAATGAATAGTTCCAGCTGTGACGCACCAGTGGCATTTCCAGATTTTGTGCTGCATTAAGGATTTATTTTTCACTTTGTTGCCTAGCAGTGAATTAATTGGAAGGCCCATCTAAGCTTCCCATCCTTCCTTGGGATAAAGGGGGAAAAAAAATATAGCCTCCAACACTCAACTTCAATTCAGAAAAGAAGAAAAGCATTAAGTGGATAGGTGGTCAACTCATGATCTCTGCAAATATGTATCTCTGGGGGTCAGTGTCACTAAAGCCAGAGAAATATGTCAGTGGAATGGATGGTATATAAAAAAATATGCATGTAAGGTTAGAAGGGCTTCCCTGGTGTCTCAGTTGGTAAAGAATCCCGCTGCGACCCAGGAGACATGAGTTGAATCTCTGGATTAGGAAGATACCGTGGAGAAGGAAATGGCAACCCACTCCAGTATTCTTGCCTGGGAAATCCCATGGACAGAGAAGCCTAGTGGGCTACAAGTCCATGGAGTTGCAAGAGTCAGACACAACTCAGCAACTAAACCACACCACATGAAGTTGGAAATTGATTCCTTGGATGCATTAATTCAGCAAATGTTTACTGAGCTTCTTCTTGTGCACACAGAAAATATAGGGGAGACCAAGGCAAAGGTTCAACTTCCAGGGAACTTACAGTCTTTTTAAAGAGACAGACCATGAACAAGTATAAATAAAATAATTTCAGAAAGTGGAGTGCTTTGAAGAAAACATGGTTATGGGATAAAGTACCTTTTGGGGTGGTTGTAGCTTACTTTAGATGAAGGTCAGAGAGGGCTTCTGAGGAGGTCACATCTGCAATGAAAATCACATGAAAATCTTAGGGAAGAGTGTTCCAGACAAGAGGGCCCAGCACGTTTAAAGGCCTTGAATTGGGAAAGAGCTTGGCACATTCAAGAGCAAAAAGCGGGTCCAGGAGACCGGGGTGTAGTGAGTAAGAGGTCATCTGGAAGAAGATAGAGTTGGAGAACTAGGTATAAGCCAGGCCGTCTAGGTCTCTTTAAGGCCATGATACAGAGACTAAGTCCAAAGCGCTGTGAGATTCCATCTGGAGGAGGAAATCAAGGAGTGGTTGGATTGAATGGGAATTATCATCTACATTAATGGAGGATGCTTAGGATATTAATATGTATTTTTTTCACTTTGGTCCTAATAGTAGCCTGAGACCCTAAACATGTACTTCACCTTCCTGGAGTTTTAGCATATTTTTCTATTAAACAAAAATTACTGCCACTCTTTAGTGCTGTGCCAGATGCTATGTATGCATTATCTCATTTAAGATACCCAAGAACCTTATAAGGGGAGGAATTATTCCCATTTTACAGAGCAGGAAATCAGGTCTTAAATCAGGTCTCCATCAATCACCGCTCTCTCTTATTGTGCCGTTGTTGAGGACACGTTGCTAGTTTAAAACACTGTGTTGATGGGCCACGACGAAAAGGCATGAAAGATCACGAATGAGGGCCATCCCACTGGAGGCTGTGGATCTTGAATCACCCTTACAGCCAAGAGCCGGAGCAGCTGGAATGACTATGGTGCATAGTCATTACTGCAGGCAGCAGCAGTCATCTTCAGGAGAACACCGATTTCCTAGCCAGAGCACCAAGTCACCATAGCAAAGTCTCAGAGGGACTTGATATTTGACCTTGAAGGCAAATCGTTTCTAGGTTTGATATTCTTTATGTTAGAGACAGAGAATGCTAACTTCTTCAACATCTCCTCAAGGTGCCCCAAGAATGAATAGGACTGTTTTAATCCCTTATTCTCAGTCAGGGGGGCTGAAATGTTTCTTGAGAGCAGGAGTATGATAGGTGCTATAAATGTCTTTTTAAAAAAGAAATGCTGCCTAAGTGCTACGTGTGTGTGTGTGTGCACACGCGCCATGCCTATATATATATACACACACACACACACTCATATATATATATATGCATGCTCAGTTGCTTCAGTTGTGTCCAACTCTTTGTGACCCCATGGACTATATAACCCACCAGGCTCCTCTGTCCATGGAATTCTTCAGGCAAGAATACTGGAGTGGGTGGCCATGCCCTCCTTCAGGGAATCTTCCCGACCCAGGGATCGAACCCACACCACTTTATGTCTCCTGCATTCACAGGTAGGTTCTTTAATACTAGCGCCACCTGGGAAGCCTGAAGATAAATATATATAATACAAGCATTGAAGAATTGATGCTTTTGAACTGTGGTGTTGGAGAAGACTCTTAAGAACCCCTTGGACTGCAGGGGGATCCAACCAGTCCATCCTAAAGGAAATCAGTCCTGAATATTCATTGGAAGGACTGATGCTGAAGTTGAAGCTCCAATACTTGGCCCCCTGATGTGAAGAACTGACTCACTGGAAAAGGCCCTGATGCCGCGAAAGATTGAAGGCGGGAGGAGAAGGGGACAACAGAGGATGAGATGGTCGGATGGCATCACCGATTGGATGGACATGAGTTTGAGCAAGATCGGGGAGTTGGAGATGGACAGGGAAGCCTGGCATGCTGCAGTTCCTGGGGTTGCAAAGAGTCAGACAGGACTGAGGGACTGAACAGAACTGAAGACGTATAGACATGATTTAACCAGTAAGTGTCCTGTAGTATATATGATGTGATTTAACCAGCAAGTATTATTTCCTTACTTATCCTTCCCCATCCTCGCCCCACCCCCAAATATAGTGTGCTTTTATAACTAAGGGGAGTGGAAAGGAGGGAGTCAGAGGCAGCACCAGCAAGACCCGGGAGTCCAGGAGGCTGTCGGGCTTCTGTATCACGCTCAACAGCATAGCTCAACTCTCAATAGTGAGAAGTTGCGGGGTGAGGGGTGGGATGGAGGCTGCCTCGTCCAGAATATCACTGCTGGCCGAGCTCCGGTCAGCTTCCTCCTGGAGTAACAGATGGCCACTGTGGGCGCGCCAAGCTTCTTCCTGCCTCTCCGCTCTCCCCTGCAGGTTCAGCCTGGATGTAAAAGCCGCACTCTCTTTCGTGCCGAGTCCTGGAGGACCGGAGGCTCTACCCTCCAGGGGCTGCGTGCCTCTAAGGCCAGGACAGGTCAGGCCAGTCACTGTTTCGCCAGCCGACTCAGCCCTCTCCCCTTCTGAAGTTCTTGGACCAGCCAACCCCTGGGTCCTGAATTCCAAGAACATCCTGCCCACCAGGAGTGGAAGCTACCCTCTCCAAGGGCCTCCCCACGGGGGCCATCAAACCTCTCACCCTCCGGGGGGGGGGGGTGGTGGTTCTGGGGTCCACCTCGCCGCCTTCACCTTCGAGAACCAGGTCGCGCTGCCGCCATTCACCGCTCCGGTGGGCTCGTATCCCCTTCGCCCCCAGAGAGGCACGCCCCGCGGAGAGTGGCCGCGCGGTGCTGACCACCAGGCCAAGGGGAGCGCGCGCGCGCTTGGGCACCACCGCGTGCAAGCCGCTCCGGCACTCCTGCTGACTCAAGGGGTTGATTTTTACTTCTATCGGGGACGACTTCAGCCTTCGCTGCCGCCTGCATTTTTTGTTTGTTTGTTTCCAATTGCCGGAGTTTGGCTTAATATGCCTGGGAGAGGAGCAGGGATCGGGCGATCAAAAGGCGCAGCGTGCGCGCGCGCACACATACACACACACACACACACACACACACACACACACACGCTTGTGCTCACTCCTCCGGCAGGGAGCCGAGCGTGAGCAGGCACGGTGGGGGTGCTCGCGCGTGGCTGGCGCGGGGTGGGGGTGGGGGGGGGGAGACCGGCGTGCAGTTGAATGCGGAGGGCCGGGATTCCGGGGCGCTCGGGCCCCTCCTCCCTCGGAGCCAGCCAGTCCCTCGGCCGAGCGCTCGGGCTGCCCTGATTTGCTCTCGGGAGTGCGCTATTTGCATACGACTTGCCCATTCGTGAATCTGGCGCCCCAACTCCTCGCTTCGCTTCACCTGTGCCTCCCGGTTCCGCGCGCTTTGCAGGCGCCCGCCCGCCTCCCGGCCACCTCGGCCGCCCGCCGGGCACCTCCTCGCGCGCCTTCGCGGCTCCCCTGCCCCGCCTCTCTGCGCCCGGGCCACGTCGGTTTGGGTGGCCGCTCCGCGCTGGCTTCCTCCTCCTCCTCTCTCTCTCTCCGGTCCTTCTTGTTCCTCTCTTCCTCCTGCGGCTGCTGCCCTTTCATCCCGTTGAGAAACCCGGCCCGCAGGCGGCTGCTCGGGGGCGCTCTTCCAGAACGCGCAGGGTTCACAGCCTCCGCCCCCCCGGAGCCCTTCCACCGAGACTCCGAGGACCCCGCGAAGAACTCTCAGCATCTGCAGCCCCGCTTTTCCTGGGAGTTCTGCATTGCATCGCTCGCCAAGTTGGGGGGAAAAAAAATGTTCAAACTGCTTGGATGTTGGGATAAACTAACCTGAACCTACTTGGGTCTCCTGCCGTCTCTTCTTCTTCCTTCGTTTCCACCTTCCCTCCGTGCGGCTTCCCGGAGTGTGCAGTTAAGTCATCCGACTCGAGGTGCCCCGCGGAGACCAGGAGGAGCTGCGAAGGGCCTCCCCTGACATGTGTGGCATTCCGGGGCTCCCTAGGAGGGTTGCTATACCTGGTTGGACTTTGGCATCGTAAATTTCAGCTCCAAGAAAGGGGAGTTTTTGCCTTATATGTTTTTTCTGTTTGTTTGTTTTTTTTTTTTTTAAAGTAGTTTTTTCCGCCCCCCATCATCTGTCTTGAAAACGCTTATTCCTTCCCTGTTTTCCAAAATCTGGGCAAGTCTTCCTCCTGCTATGATGGGCCCCTGGGCATCATGAACTTAATGATTCCTCACTGGCTGGAATTCAAACTGCCCATCAGCGGTGGTCCTGTGCGTTGACCATGCACCTGAGAATCCACGCGAGACGGAGCCCTCCTCGCCGGCCGGCCTGGACGCTTGGGATCTGGTCCCTTTTCTGGGGATGTATCGTCAGCTCTGTCTGGAGTTCCTCTAATGTAGCTTCCTCCTCCTCCTCCTCCTCGCCGGGGTCTCACTCTCAGCACGAGCACCATTTCCATGGCAGCAAACATCACTCAGTGCCTATTTCTATCTATCGCTCCCCTGTTTCCCTTCGAGGAGGGCACGGTGGGTCTCTCTGCTCTTTATCCTTTTAATGGGGCATGGCAATCCCGTAACCCACTCGCCTTTCAGGTAATGTTAAGGGTGGGAAAAGAATTAGAAAAAAAATTGGATTGAAAATCGTGGAAAGCCTCGCATGTGCATGAGGGAAGAAAATGCCCAATTTCCCCTATAAGCTGGTGTTTTCTGCCCCATTCCCATTTTCTCCAGTGGGTCCTTCTCTCCTGGTTGGTTATTCAGGGCTGCCCAAGCACTGGCATTCTCCCCTTTGGAACCCTCTGCTTCCTTCACCCAACAGATGGCAGGCAACTTATCAGATAAATCCCCAGTGCTGCACTTTGAGAATCCATTCATTCACCTTGTTTTTACCCTTCTTCACTCTGATCTTGTTGAAGAGCTAGTCCTGGGAAAATAGCAGGCAGCATGAATCCTTAAGTCTTCAGCCTGAAGTTGACTGAACTGCTATAAAGTGGTTAAGGTTGGGGAGTGGGGGAAAGTAGCTGAGTGTAGAGAGGCAGAAAATATTTTTTTAATAATCAGTGGTCATTACTGTTCATATACACAGCTTTAAGTTTGTCCACATGTCAGATGGAGAGAGCAGCTATGATGAAAACTATACCCCTAATATTGCTAACTACCTGCGAGGAGGCAATGCATAAGATAAGGCAAAATCCATTTGTAATTTACCCAAGTGTAAATTGTTGCCACTTCAGTCTCACCACTGATGGGAATTTGTTTCCACTAAGGGTAGCATGGGTGGGCTTGCTCACACCATGCAAAGATGATGTGTTTTGCTCTAAATGACCCTCCTTGCATAGGGAGTGAAAGAAGAGATCTGTGGCCCTTACAATGATACTCAGCTTTGAGCAGGCTACCTCTGAAAAGGGTGATGTCTGCTGCGGAGGTTGGCGCTTGCTGTAGTAAACGGTTCTGAAGACGGGAGCTTCGTTGTTTGTTTACTATGCACTCCACTCTGACGGCAAGGAGAGTGGGGATCACAGAGCCCACCTGCGACAGCCCTTTGGGGAGCAGCGAGAGTGAATCGCCCTGGAGGTCCCCTGCCCTAGCGTGTATTTTGAAGACTTGTCACATCCAGACCCCACTGGGAACGTCTGTTCTTCCCACCGCCTCCCGGCCCCGGGTTCCTGCTCTGTGCTGTGTTGTGTGTGGTGTTAAGTGGAAGCACATGGAGAAAATACCAGCACGTCCTCTGGCTCTGATTCTTTCTTTACATTTTATTTGATGGAGTCGTCAAGCGGCTCAGAGCTTGTACTGGTTGGTGGAGAGGAGGTGGTGGGGAGGAGGGAATGCTTGATCTTGATCTGCTTGCTGTTTTCTCTGTGATTCCTGCTGGTGTAGGAATTTTGGTGTAGGCTTTCAGAAAAAAAAAAAAAAAAAAGCAAAACCCACCCTAGGAGAGGAAAGAGCCACAACCACCAAAAAGGCAAAAGCAATTTCATGGAAATAGAAACTGTCAGTTTCTAAGGAGGAGAGGGACTGACAGTGAGTGGGGGGTGGGATTGTAAAGAGTGAGAAAGGAAAAGAGGGGGGTGGGAGATGGAGGAAGCCAGACAGACTATTACTAATAGCCATAATTAAACGCGGAAACGCTCAGTGATAATTAGCTAAATATTGCTAATTAGTGTAAATAATCAGCAGGGAGATGAAGATAGGCATTTGTTAGAGGTTATATAGGCTGGTAGGGTCTCTATGCTTTCTGTTCAGGATATGAACAGTTAAAAGCAGCAAGTAGTTAAGTGAGGGAATGTGCAATACTTCCCTGGGATTCTTAAATCTGTCAATCTCTTCCTCTCCCTTTGGCTCCGTCCCCCTCCCTCTCTCAGTCAGCTGAGGGGGCTAGAGGGGTTGAGCCCAGCACAGGTTAAACACATCTCCTCTATTTATTTTATTTCTTCCCTGATTGGTTGCTTAGGACCCTCTAAATCTTCTTAACTGGTGCCCAGTCTACTTTCTCATTAACCTACATCTGATAAGTTTCGGCACCACAGAAAAAGGAAGACCAAGTAAGTAAATGATTAGAGACCCTAGGAAGGGTTCTCAGTTCCCATCAGAGCTGTAGAATACCATGAACTTAAGAGTCTAGCATGACTGAAGACAAGAAAGCTCACAAAATCAACTCTTTTAGTATCTTCTTTCAATCCCGAAGTCCCATCCCATTGATCTGGGCTTGGAGACTGAATGCATATACTATGCAGGCTCCTTGCATGTTTAATTCATATTTTGGGGCTTATAATCAAGAGAAGCAGCAAGCAACAAGACTCCCCAAACTCTGGCTTCAATCGCATGTCTCAGCTCTGCCCTGTTCTCCCTGGAAGGACCAGGAGATCTCTCAGTGCTTCCCTAACGTCCCTCATTCTTACTTGGAGCACCCTTGCTTTCCCCTCGTCCAAGACAAAGCCTTAGCTATCAGCAATTGTTTTCAAAAATGCTTTGGATGGAGGTGGTAGGAGGCTAATGGTTGTTACTCACAGTTTCCTCCAACATGATTCCAGAGTTAAAAGCAGCTGTTTCTACTGTCTGTGAGGAAGTAAATGTCCTTCATTCTGGTATGAATGAACACTAGGACCTTGAGTCCAATAATGTTCTCTGGACTCAAAGAGAATTTTTTTTTCCTACCCTTGTTCCCTTTGTCCATTTCCTGAGAAGCTGGAAGTCCTCAGATCTGCCCTGTTAATGAGCACCCCCTTTGTCTAAAACCTCCTATCCTGTAGTGAAACTCACACAAAAACAGATGGAAGAAAGAGAAATCCTCCAAACAGCTGATCTTCTACCCAGGCTTATTCTGTTCTTTAAAAAATTTACTGTGTATAGATTTTGCCTGAAATCTTGATTCCAGGGCAGCCTAGAGTGGGTTGAGCTCCTCTATAAGCTGGGGAGACTAAGAGCACCCCTGCTGGAATATGCAAAATAGTCGCAGGTGGAAATTGTGTCTCTGAATAGAATGAACTCTCTTTTCACTTGGAGTCTAGTAAGCTTTCACCCATTACTCAGTCCCTTGTCTGAGGCTTGTTGCATCCTTGCATGCTGTCTTCTACAGAACTAACATTTATTGGGTATTTACTGTGTGCTAGGCTGTGTGTAACCCGCTAAGGATAGAAAACTAAATAGGACATTGTATTGTTCAGCATGGAATAATTTCAGAAGTATTTGGATCATCTGTGAAAGATAAATGCTTCTATAAATTTTAAAAATAGGAGGGATGGGACAAGGATCCAGATACCCAACCAAATTAACTACTGTGAAATCTAAACATCACTTGTGAAGTGCAGATTTACAGTATTCTGTTATTCAAAATATCCCCTCAGGTATTTTTCTTTCTCATCTTTATTTTCACACTTAGTGTGTCAGGCTTATTGAAGCTGCTAGGTAATTTAGTGCTATGGGACATATAACTGGAGAAGGAAATGGCAACACATTTCAGTATTCTTGCCTGGAAAATCTCATGGACAGAGGACCCTGGCGGGCTGGATTCCATGAGGTTGCAAAGAGTTGGATACGACTTAGCAGCTGAGCATGCATGGGACATATAAATATTAAAATACACTTGTTTACCAACCTTAAGTTTCATAGGTGAGTTTTCTGTATCTTTTCCCTCTCTCCCACCTTAAAGAAGTCCAAAGCACATCCACTTAAAAGTGTCTCAATACTTACAGTTTAAAAAAAGTTTGCTCTCAGGAGCCTAGGTTTATTTAATATGTGACTTCTACTTTGTTTTCCACAAAATAGCAGAGCTTGCTGGCTCTTTAGGCATTTGAGGGCATAAAACTCAGTTTTTTTGTAAAAGAAAAAAATATGCCACAATGTATTAGAAGAAAGTCTCTTGACCAGAAACCTCTGTGTGTGTGTGTGTGTCTGTGTGTGTGTGTCTGTGTGTCTGGGTGTATAGGTATGTCCTCTTTGAATCATTTTAGCAAAGGTGGTGGTAGTAGTCACCCTCGTGATCCATTAGCCGGGAGTCTTTCTTGTAGGAAATGATGCTTCTCATTCATTGTCGCAGACTTCCATCTGTGAAGTTTTTCCAGACTTGGGGCTTGTTTTGCTCTGATCTGTTTAGCACTTTCTTTTGCGAAGCCTGCTGCTTTCTAACCATTTGCTTTCTCCCTCCGTTCTTGGGATTCAGTTGCTGAATAATTCAGAGTGTTGGTTGACAGATAAAATGGTAAGATTTATATGTCTTTGGCCTTGGTGATGAATTAATTAAATTGGCTTCTCTTTCTCTCTCTCCTCTAGATGCATTGTTTAGTGTCTGTAAAGTTTGCTGGCAACTGGTTGCTCTGGAGATTAAATTGTTCTTGAAAGGCCAGTGTAGGAGGATTATACCATCCTAGTGTATATTTCTTTAGGACTTTCAACATAAATCTTTGTGGGAGTGGGCGGTGGAGGTGAGGGCTGCCATATCCTAAGGAAAGAGATGAGGAAATTGGAACAGTCCCTTTTCAGGAAAAACAAACCCTTCACCGAACTGGCTGATGGCTGAAATTCAGTAGTAAGATCTTTATTGTTTTTTTTTTTTTTTAGATCTTTATTGTTTTATTGTCTGGAAGACATAACATATTCTGTTTTACATTTTAATGAATGAATTGATCATTGATCAGACCTCAGAAAGCTTGTTTCACTAGAACTCGGTGTAATCAGGGAGAGAGGCAAATTTCTTAAGATAAAACTTGAACTTAATCATACTTCTTTTCTTATATTATTTTGTTAGGGCTGCCATAAAAAAAAAAAAATCATAGACTGGGTAGCTTAAACAACAGAAATTTATTTTCTTACAGATCTGGAGGCTGGAAGTCCAGCCTTTTGGTTTTGGCAGATTTGATTTCTTCTGAGGCCTCTCTCCTTGGCTTGCGATGGCTGCCTTCTTGCTGTGTCCCCCCGGGGTCTGTCCTCTGTATTCACTCATCTCTGATGTTTCCTTATGTGTCTGAATTTCCTCTTCTGATAAGGATACTGGTCAGAGTGGATTATGTTTCACTCAGAGCCCCATTTTAAGTTAATCACCCCTTTAAATGAGCTTCCCAGGTGGTTCAGCAGTAAAAGAATTCTTCTGCCATCGCAGGAAACTCAAGAGACAAAGGTTCAATCCCTGGGTCGGAAAGATCCCCTGGAGAAGAAAGTGGAAACCCACTCCAGTATTCTTGCCTGCAGAGTCCCATGGACAGAGGATCCTGGTGGGCCATAGTCCATGGGATCGTGAGGAGTCAGACATGACTGACCGTGCATGAATGGATGCATGTACCCCTTTAAAGGCCCTTACTCCAAATATAGTCATGATCTGAAGTCCTGGAGGTCTAGGCTTCAACATATGAATGTTGTGGGGGATACAGTTCAGCTCAGAGTACCCCTCCTCCCCCCCGCCCAGGACCCAGTCATTGTAAAGTAAACATGTACTGTGCAGAGCATCTCCGAGGAACTCAAACTTTTACAACGGTGACAGTGGTAGCAATTTACAAAACTGATAAGATGGATCCTCCTTGGGAAGAACCCTGCTCACAGATATGGAGACAGCAGCACCAGGGACTGGAGTGAACCTTGTGTTTGCTTTTCCCTTTATCTCGTGTGACTGAGCCTCTACTTTGATATGCACACTGGCTGATCCTGTCTGACTCCAGCCACGTGCTCTGCAGACAGACTCCAATGCCCACCCTCCATGGCTCTCTGCTGAGACCAGCTGCCACCAGGCCTGACGCCCCTTCTGTCCCAGGGACTCCCTTCCATCAGCTACAGTGACTCACTCTTTTCCTTTCTCAAGACACACACTGCCAACTGTTTGCACATCTCACCCTTCAGTGAAGAAGAAACAGATTTAATAAGTATGAATACTTTAATGAATATTTGGGAAAAAGTATGTCCTTTTAAAAATATGTCAATTTCAGTATTTTTCCATTGAATTTTTTTGATGAAACTGTGTTTTAAACTCACATGAAGGAAACTGTGTACTTCATGGGAGACAATTGAGAAAATATGTTGCAATTATTACACCCTTGCTGATACAAACCCCAAGCAAGGTATTCACCTCTTTAGGGAAAGGGAATGGATTTTCTTTTTGTATTCACATATTTCTGAAAAATGATTTTGAGAACATGTGCTAATAAGGATGACAGGTAGATGATGATGGACTTTTGAGGTGCAGGATACTGTTAGGTGGATTTGGGAACAGTCACTACAAGATTAGAGTTGGAGGAAATAGGTCTCAGTCTTTGGCTGATGCTTAGGAGCCTTGTGAACCTGGATAAGTCAGTTGACTTAACTAAGACTCAGTATTTTCATCTTTTAACTGGGAATAACATTAATAATACTTACCATATGCGTATCACAGAATCGTATGAAAAAGTAAACAAGTTGTGCTTTGTTTAATTTCTGTGTACAGATGAAACATGTTATGGGGCTATTTTAATGATAATGCTCTTTCAATTCTTAGTATAAAATCCAGCTTCAGTGTTGACTGTTTGCAGGTTGGTAGATAGAAGTTAAAAACATGTAAGTACTGGCTTTCTTCATTTCTTATCTGTAGCAACACTTTTTGCCTCCAAGGCAAGGAAGGGGAAATAGAAAAATCTTACCACATCCTTCCTTGTTTATGGCACCAAAAGAAGATAGCACGTGTGGTCAGCTTGCTCCTCTTAGTAACTGTCTTCTTAGGTAGAAGTCTTTGCCAGGCGGGTTTTAGCCTAGAATAACAAATTATAGCAAATGGTTTAGAAGCTCAGTGAAGCTAAAGGGGAGAGGCCTCCAGGAAATGTTCTGAGACTGTTTTGGAAATTTAGAACTGGACCTCTTCTCTAGCAAACTTGTGCAGAATTTAAATACCCCTATATACTGCTCCATACCCATCAAAAACTAGAATGTTTAATCTAGCTTATATGAGGGAAACAAACAGGTCTTTTAAAACAACTATTTTCAGATCTGGAACTGGAAAACTTCTTCTAATGTCATTTCTGATACATTTCCTTACCAGGATTCAAAGGTCATAGAGACGTTGAGAGTGTATTTTTATGGTGGAGTCCTCAGAGTGAACTACAGATCCCAAATTTGGAACCAAAATTCTTATAGAAAAGATAATGTGCTGATCATAGATTTTACTCCTTGCTTTCTCCCTGACTGTAACTTTGGATATGGCATTAAAAAAAAAATGTATTAATCTGTTAACACTTTGACTTTAGATATCTTGATTTTCTAATCTGTATTCTTCTTTCTTTTACCTATAGTTTTCTGCGTTGCATGTAGTGTATTTGTGCGTTAATACTGTAGCTGAGGAAAATTGTCCTTTTCATTTTTCCCTCATTTGTGCGAATCTAGGGTTGAGTGAAATGATCTCCCCAAATGGTTCTCAGCACTAGGATGGCATGATTCTCCAATCTGTACATCTTTAAAGACACCACTGTGTATCTTCAACCTGTCTAAGTTCCGTAGGTCTGCCAGTATTTTATAGCTCTGTTTTCTTGACTCTGATAATAACTTATGCCAAAGCTGCAGCCAGATTTTCTCTTTTCCCCTTGGATAGAAGCAGCATAATGTACAGGGAGGGGCTCACTGTGATGCTATAAAGCCCATGATCCGACTTCAGTAAAGAATCCTGCTGAGACAGAAAGAATGCTACTTCCATTTAAACATACCTTTTCAATACTAGAAAGGAGCTTTGTGTTGTGTTTAAAATGCTCCGCTGTGTTTAACCGTTATCAGGGCAGGGGGCAGAATGACAACTGAGTTTATAAAGAACAGGTGGTTTATTTCTACTTAGAGTTTTGAGAAAGATTTGCTCAGCTCATACGCCAACATCTAATGCACACCTCCTGTGTACCAGGCTCTTTTCCAGTGCTTTATATATATGGTTTCATTTAATCCTCACAATCCTTGACCTTAATAGGGTTACTACCATTTTATAAATAAAAACAGTGAGACTCAGAGAGCTTAAGTAGGACCAAAGTAGGCTGGGGATAGAGCCAGGCTTCAGATCTGGTTCTGACCACAGAGCTCTTGTCCTTTCTGCTCTCCCAGGAAGCCCATCATCTCAAGAAGTGGACAACAGACACTTAGGGATTATCTGATCGCCTGATGTTCCAAATGGCCAAAGTGGGGTCTTAGCCAAGGGCATCAGTCAGTATCAGAATCGTGTGGGAACCTGGGCAATATGATGCAACATCCATCACCCTTCTTTTACTCTACAAGAAAGAGGCTGACTTCTCATCTCCCCAAGATGCTTTGCTTCAGATTGATCTCCCCCTGTTGTTCAGTCGCTAAGTTGTGTCCAACTCTTTGTGACCCCATGGACTGCGGCACGCCAGGCTAAGTCTCCTCCACTATCTCCTGGAGTTTGCTCAAATTTATGTGCATTGAGTCAGTGATGCCATCCAATCATCTCATCCTTTGCTGCCCTCTTCTCCTTAACCAGATGAAGTCCTATAGGAATGGATTCTGACAGCACTGGATTTTTCTGGCCTTTTAAAAAATTAATGTTTCCCATATATTCTAATAGGAGTCTGGCTTTCTGCTAAGAGGTGTGATTCTTGGGTATGTCCACTTAAAAAATATGTACAATGTGAGAGTTGTGAGTTAAGTTTTTATTTGGGGTCAAAATGAGGAGTATATGTGCTAAGTCACTTCAGTTGTGTCTGACTCTTTGTGATCCCGTGGACCATAGCCCACCAGGCTCCTCAGTCCATGGGATTATCCAAGCAAGAATACTGGAGTGGGTTGCCATGCCCTTCTCCAGGGGGTCTTCCCAACCCAGGGATTGAACCCAAGTCTGTGACATCTCCTGCATTGGCAGGCAGGAGCCCTGGGTCGGGAGGATCCCCTGGAGGAGGGCACGGCAACTCTCCCCAGGATTCTTGCCTGGAGAATCCCATGGACAGAGGAATCTGGTGGGCTATAGTCATAGGGTCACAGAGAGGCAGACATGACTGAAGCGACTTGGCATGGCATGCAGAATGAGGAGTATAGCCTTGGAATCAGCATCTCAGATATTTCTGAGAAACTCTGGGGGAACGGTCAGTATGTATGTGATTTTGGTCAAAGGAGAATACAGGCGATCAAGCACATATTTTTCCAGAAAGTTTCTGTCAGTCTCGTGAAGATTACTGCTAGTCACGAGGAGCACGTCACCGGGCTTTTCTAGATAGGAGGAGATACAAGAATTGGACTCGTAACATCGGCTCCTGAGAATATCTAATTATCTGAAGACCTGTTCTGCCAGGTTTTCTCTGAGGCCAGAGTGCCTCATTTCTGCTCCTTCCAGGGAGTGTTGAAAATCAGCAGCTGTAGCAGCACATGATTTAATCTTTGTAGAGGTAGATGGCAAGTCTCAATGGCAAGTGTCAGTTTGTAGCTGACAGGTGTTCTGAAGGCCTCCTTTGTGTGGGAGACCTTAGTGTGAGAAAGGGCTCAGATTCAGGCTGGTTCCCTTGCCAGGAGACATCTCCTCTCCGGGTTGGGTCTCATGGCCTGCAAGCAGGTGGGAAATGGCCTGTGTATTCACCCGTCCCTGATTCCCATCTGAAGCCTCAGCTCAGTTATTGCTCAGGGATGCCTTCTTTGTCCTAGTCCCCTCCCCTTGCTCACTCACTGTTGAGTAGCCCTATTCACATAAAACCTCCAGAATCCTGAAAGCCACCTTTCTCTGAGATACTGTCCTCACCTTTTTTTTTTTAATTCTTTTTACTATTTTGAAATATTCCTGTCACTCCCCCTTCCCACATTAAACCATAATGGTATCTACTCCTGAGTGACTTTCCCCCAAACTATGAATTTCAACTGTTTCCGAGGCAGTCTTTCAGAATTTGAATATAATTACACGCTTTGGGTGCAAATTGTGGTTTTCGCTACACAAGAAACTAATGGAAATGATCCGCCCGTTCCTGTAGTTTACAGATTATATGCTTCAGAACTGGGGGTATCTATTTAGGTGGCTTTTCTGTGTCGAGCACATTAAAATGAAAATGAACTTGGGGTGAGCCACCACGGTTGCTAGGCAGTGGAGAGGGTTGGCAGAGCACAGTATTAGAGTGAACCAGTGTCGGTGTTTTACTTAACATTTATTTGCTTTGCACCTTTGGCATTTGATGTTGTCAAAGAAGGGAAGGAGGAGGAGCTAGGCAGGATCTGGCTGTCTGCGGAGCTCAAACAAGGAGGAAGGAATAATCAGCCCACGACACCCAGGTGAAATGAGCCCTTTTTCAAATTTGCAATTGCCATACAAAGAACTCCTTTTATGAGGAGCACGCAAGACTTGTCAAAGTGCACAGGTGTGGCTGTCAGCTTCGGGAACGTGGACTTGGGGAGATACTTGTCTTTGCAGTAGGGGCCATGACTCGCAAGGAGGGACTAGTCTTCCCCAGGCTTGGCCTTGCTTCAGTGGCTGTAGACAAAAGGTCAGCAATTTTCAGTGTGCTTCCATTATCCACTTAATTTCAGGTCTCAAGTCCTAGGCTGATTATGACCAAGTAGGGATAGGTGGCAACGTCTTTGGGGCGCTTCTTTATAAGTGATAACTAATAGAATAAAGCCGATTGCTTTGAAGCCCTGGTTTTAATAAAGGCTGAAAGGCCCTTGTGAACAATTCAGCTCAGTTCAGTTCAGTCGCTCAGTCGTGTCCGACTCTGTGACCCCATGGACTGCAGCACGCCAGGCCTCCCTGTCCATCACCAACTCCCGGAGTTTACTCAAACTCATATCCATCGAGTCGGTGATGCCATCTAACCATCTCATCCTCTGTCATACCCTTCTCCTCCTGCCGTGAATCTTTGCCAGCATCAGGGTCTTTTCCAATGAGTCAGTTCTTGGCATCAGGTGGCCAAAGTATTGGAGTTTCAGCCTCAGCATCAGTCCTTCCAGTGAATATTCAGGACTGATTTCCTTTAGGATGGACTGGCTGGATCTCCTTGGCAGTCCAAGGGACTGAACAACTAGCTCATAGATAAAGCAAGACTCTCCTGGATTCTTTGGGTCAATTTTCGCAGCATTCTGATTTTTAAAAAGTTTGAAGAGATGATTAAAGGGTTAAATCTCAGCTCTTGGGAAAATTTGACCTTCTGAATAGTTTAGGTGGAAGGAGGGTCCTGTGAGTGACTTAGATAGTCAAGGTTTTATTGTGTATCTTTTCCTTGAACCAATTATTGTGTATCTCTTGACAAGAACTTGGATGGACATCTTTGGGTCAATTCAATCTTAGAAAAAATAAACCCAAGAAAGGAGATGTGTTTGTGCTTTTAGAAAAATGGCAATCGTATTTTCTTTATTCTTAATAATTATTATTACTATTCATTTTTTTTTCCAAATCTTTGAATGTACCTGACCCTCTCCTGAAGGTCTTAGAACATCTAATTCTCTGCAAGGTATGCCCTTTCCAGGTGAGCCCCTCTCCCCAAATCTCCATGTATTCCCCATCTGGACCCTGTCCTTTAGCAGTCTTCATTATATTAGACTTCATTATATTAGCATAATTGATTAACGCATTGGCCATTTGTGATTGATTCAACCTCTAGTTCCTCTACCCTCCTAGGAGGTTGGGGGTGAGACTGAAAGTTTCAACTAATTACCAGGTTGGCCCTACTCACTTCCTCCCAACCCCAGCTCCTAAGCTGCTTACCGAAAGTCATGTTGTTAACATAAGAAAGGACACCTTTATCCTCTCAGCACTTTGGAAATTCTGGGAGTTTTGAAAGCTGTGATCCCAGAATTGTGGATGAAGAATGAGTACATATGAGAAGTGTATTTTGGTCATCTGAATGACCAAATATGGGTTTCTTGTAAATTATAGTCAGGTACTAAACTAAATGCTTTAGCTTTATTCATTTAATCTTTACCAACCATCCTTCATGGTCCTACACACACAAAATACTCAGTCATGTCTGACTCTTTGTGACCCCATGGACTGTAGCCCACCAGATTCCTATGTCCATGGGATTCTCCAAGCTAGAATACTGGAATGGGTTGCCATTTCCTTCTCCAGGGGATCTTCCTGACCCAAGAATTGAACCTGGGTCTCCTGCATTGCAGATGGATTCCTTATTGTCTGAGCTAGCAGGGATGCCCATTATTACTATAAATTTATAGGAAAAGAAATTGAGTCTTAGAGAATTAAACAATTTACCTCAAGTTTTTCCACTCACTTAGCAGTTAACCCCTTTCATCTACAGTTACCTCTCAATATCCATGGGGATTGGTTCCAAGACACCCATGAGGTATGAACGTCTGCAGATACTCAAGTCCTTTCAATAAAACAGTGCAGTATTTGCACATTACCTTAACCCATACACATTCTCCTGTATCATTTCAATCATCCCCAAGGTTACTTCTAACACCTAATACAATGTGTTGTTTTTGTTGTTATTTAGTCGCTAAGTCAGGTCCAACTGTTTGCAACCCTGTGGACCGTAGCCTACCAGACTCCTCTGTCCATGGGATTTCTCAGGCAAGGATACTGGAGTTAGTTGCCGTGTCCTTCTCCAGGGATCTAATGCAATGTGAATGCTATGCAAATAGTTGTACATACAATGTAAATACTATGCAAATTTTGCCTTTGCACAGAAAATTCAAGTTTGGCTTTTTTGAATTTTCTGGAACTTTTTTCCCAAATATTTTCAATCCAATGTTCTTTGAATCTATGGATAAGAGACTCACAGACAAGGAGGAGAGGACTATATTGAACTTCTAGGTCAAGTAATCTGCACAAACATACAACCTGTTCCCTGCCATTGAGAACACCTGATCAGAACACACCCTTGTATTCACAAGTCCTATTGTATTATAGAAAATTATGTGTGCTTTCTGAAGCAGCCTTTGGAAATTCAGATAAGTTCCACAGTCAGCTAGCAGGGAATGGTTACATATTCAATTAAGGGCCTGAGAGTGAGCGACACTTCTGTTGATAACAGAGCCATTTGTGATTCACCCACTTCATTTTTGATTCACTGTAAGGAAGTCATTTATCAGGAAGTTTAGTCTCCATCACAGAGGTTTTCTCCTCAGTTATAATTTTAAGAAGACCACCAACTTTCCTGGTTTTAGTTCTTGCCTGCAAAAGGAGAGAATTGCGATTAATGATCTTGAAGTAACCTGCCATCTTTATCTTGACAAGTTTGGTATTCGTCTTGCTGTCAGCACTAACAGGCACAATCCTGATGATTTCTAAGACACCTCTTTCCTCTTATTAGATCACCTTTGAATCTACTTTTGTTCCTGGCCCTACATACATATGGCAGAAGTGTGTTAATTATGAGGATCAACTAGTGAAGTGACTATTTCAAGAGTGTCAGTGGTTTTCAGATTGACTGATATGTGTGTGTCCATACACATGTGGGTGAATGTGTGAACTGAAAAGTGTGATGCAGCATAAAGGCCTTGATAGCAACCTAATTAGTTCCTAACCTGGAATGTAAAGAACAGATATGAGACCTAGGCCTGCTGCACATTACATACATAGAAATGTCTCAGTATCTCTCCCTTATTACAGCTCTGATGTCATTTATCAGTGTGTTGCATCATAGAGCTCATGTTAACATGTTCATTATAATTTAAGAAAAGGATGGTGTTAATGTGAGATAGGAATGTAAACCTGGAGACCTGGCCCTCTATAGCCAGTCCCTGTCTTTCAAGTGATTTATTTATTGGGTTTTAGATGCCAGGGGCTCATTGTATGTGTATGTACTTCCATCCCAATCATCTGTTAGTTATTTTGAATCCATTAGACCAGCTATTGGGCTTCCCTTGTGGCTTAGCCGGTAAAGAATCTATCTGCCTGCAGTGTGGGAGGTCTGGATTTGATTCCTGGGTTGGGAAGATCCCCTGCAGAAGGGAAAGACTATCCACTCCAGTATTCTGGCCTGGAGAGTTCCATGGACCATACGTCCGTGGAGTCGCAAAGAGTTGGACATGACTGAGCCACTTTCACTTTCAGACTAGCTATCATAAAGAACACTCTTTTGAGATAGTGCTGAGATAGCGATCCTTTATTTTCCTGCACAAGGTAACTCAGTCATTTAGAAACAGAGACACCACCTGAACATGATGTTCTTCAGGCTCTGGGGTAATGCTCCTAAAGGAGTATTCTGATGAAAGCTCTTCATTGACCTTAAAAGCTATTTTTCATGTGTGGAATTATCAAACGCCAGAGTAGGAAGAGGTCTGTAGGGACCTTTTCCAATCAAATTACTTTTCATACAAAGAAACTCGGACAGCCTGGCTTCCCAAATCACACTTTCAGATTAGAGGCAAGTTAAAACGGAAACACCCGTCTCCAAGCTACACCATAGGTATTGTTAGAACCCAAAGCTTCCCAGGTGTCCCCTGTTTGGCTGTGAGCAAGGAGACTGAGACGGTCTCTGGTACAGCTGAGGGAATACATCAGCGTGGAAGGATCCAAGATCGTGAGAGCCAGGTTACTGCAGACACTCGCGTGAGTTTCCTTCCTCGCCGTCATCACGGAGTCCGGTCCTTACTCCATCTGAGGCCCCGCTCCCTCACCGGGTCCCCTCTCTCTCTCAGCCCCGGCAGCCTGGAGGGGAAACTCCATGTGCCACAGTTCAATCAAACAGTTTGATGAGAGCTTTCAAGCCTAATTACATGGAAGGTTTCATCCAGTGAAAGGAAAGAGAAAAGAGAAAGGGAGAAATTAAATTGAAGTGTAAATCAGGCAAGGGCTAGGATCTTGCGCTTCCTTGCTTTTGAATCAAGAGGAAAATGAGAGGAGAGTTTTAAGGCTGATCACAGGACACCATTAACTACCCAAGGAGCTCTTGACTCAAGATGGTTTGCCTTGAGAAGAAAAATGTACAATCGGCCCAGAAAAGGAGGTATCCAAATGTCATTTAGAAGGATGACTCTCAGGAGCAGGATGGTTTGTTTTCCTGTGATTGTTACGGCTTCAGTTCCCCTGGCTGGACGGCACAATTTTTTTTTTTTTTTCGCACACATTAAGTGTTCAATATGCATTTTAAATCAATTATGTAGTGAATTTTGTAGTGTGTTAGCAGGTAATTATGTATTATGCACAAAAGGGTGATATGTTTTCAATTCATTCCATTTTAGAGAGTGCAAGAGAAATCAGTATTCAACATTTTGGCCAGTTCTGCCTTGTGGTTGACATAGTTTTGGTATATTTTTGTAGAGTTGGGTGATTTTTATAGTGTTTTACATTGTTGCAGAGAAAATGCAAGATCTATTTCCATCCTTGCCACAGCTCTCTGTGGCAGGAGGACAAGTAGTAGAATTGTTATTTGTCCCCCCCCCCCCTTTTTTTTTAAGCTGATGTAATCAGGACTAAAGGAGTGTAAATGTCTTGACTGAAGTCATTCAAGTATTCAGTGACAGGGCAGAAATTGACACTCACTTTCTATCCACTGCCCTTCTTTGCATGACTGAGTATCTTGTGGAGAATTTCTGGTAAAAAGATAGAGGAGAACAGCAGAGAGAAGAGCACTTGCAGAAGCAGTTAGGGCAGAGAAGTGTGGTGCACCTTCACTGAACTCAGCACTCATTAAATACTTATAATGAGCAATGCAAGGACCTGAGCTATGCTTTACAGTGGACAATTGAAACGTGGATCCTATACTCAAAGGCTTACAGTGTGGTTACCAACTCTTTTAAAGTA
Organism: Cervus canadensis; assembly: GCF_019320065.1. Classification (NCBI taxonomy): domain Eukaryota; kingdom Metazoa; phylum Chordata; class Mammalia; order Artiodactyla; family Cervidae; genus Cervus; species Cervus canadensis. Next base: position 84,909,350 of record NC_057391.1, read on the forward strand.
TGGAGATGTATCCTTTCCATCCTCACAGCAGTTTCAACCTTGTCACCCAGATAGTTGCAGCAACCTCATTAACAGACCTTTTTCATTGTTCAGTTGCTCAGTCGTGTCCAAGTCTTTGCGACCCCCTGGACTGCAGCACGCCAGGCCTCCCTGTCCATCACCAACTCCTGGAGTTTACTCAAACTCATGTCCACTGAATCAGTGATGCCTTCCAACCATCTCATCCTCTGTCATTTTCTTCTCTTCCTGGCTTCAGTCTTTTCCAGAATCAGGGTCTTTTCCAGTGAGTCAGTTCTTGGCATCAGGTGGCCAAAGTATTGGAGCTTCAGCTTCAGCATCAGTCTTTCCACTGAATATTCAGGGTTGATTGCCTTTAGGATGGACTGGTTGGATCTCCTTGCAGTCCATGGGACTCTCAATAGTCTTCTCCAGCACCACAACTTATAGGCATCATTTCTTTGGTGCTCAGCCATTTTTATTGTCCAAGCTTCACATCTGTACATGACTGCTGGAACAAACCATAGCTCTGACTATTTGGACCTTTGTAGGTAAAGTCAAGTCTCTGCTTTTTAATATATTGCCTAGGTTTGTCAAGGAGGAAGCATCTTTTAGTTTTAATTTCATGGCTGCAGTCATCGTCCACAGTGATTTTGGAGCCCAAGAAAATATCAGACCTTACTAAGCCTCAGATTGTCCCTTCTATCCATACCCCATCCATCTCACATACCAGTCTGATCACACCATTCTCCCATGAGCTTCCCCCAGCCTACAGGGTGCAGTCCAATCAGATCATACCATCCCCTCTGTAACTAGAACAGAAACTAACCCTTTGCCTTCACCCTGCTTATCTCTGACTATATTTCCTAACACAGACTTCATTAAACCTTGGCCTAGTTCCACTTCCTTGAGAACTTCAAATTCCCCAAATAAAGGTTCTCATAACCTTCTGGAACTCTCCTCTTGTTGCTGCTTCTCATTTAGTTGTAAGATTATTTGATCAATAGCTATTTCCCCAGATGGAACGAACATTCCACTGGGGTCAGATAGGGTCATGAGATTAAGAAAATAAAATGCCAGATGTCCAATTAAGCTTGATATTTACGTAAATGACCATCTTTTTAAAAGTTTGATGTATCAATATGTCCCATGCAATATTTAGGACGTATTTATACTACATATTTTTGATTATTTTTCTGTAACTGAAATTTAACTGGGTATCCTGTGTTTTATCTGCCAACCTTAGTCAGAAATCACATCTGTTTTTGCTCCAAGAACAATGGCTGGGAGTGTAACAACAGATGATCATGCAGCACTTGATAAATAAATGAATTAGCTTAAAAATAAAATTAGTTTACTCTGGTAGTGCCATGTAGTGTAAATTGGTATGACAAGAGACTGAATTTGGAAGGACTAATTAGCACACTGTTGCCACCATCAAAATAAAGGTAATAAGGACCCAGGTAGGATAGAGATAAGGAGAAGGAAATGGCAACCCACTCCAGTATCCTTGCCTGGAGAATCCCATGGACAGAGGAGCCTGGCAGGCTATATAGTTCATGGGGTCACAAGAGTCGGATATGACTTAGCGACTAAACCACCACCACCACCAGGATAGAGATAAAGAAAGTTGAGCACCGAATAATTGATACTTTTGAACTATGGTGTTGGAAAAGACTCTTGAGAGTCCCTTGGACTGCAAGGAGATCAAATCAGTCATGCCTAAAGGAAATCAGCCCTGAATATTCACTGGAAGGACTGATGCTGAAGCTGAACTCCAATATTTTAGCCACCTGATGTGAAGAACTGACTCATTGGAAAAGACCCTGATGCTGGGAAAGATTGAGGGCAGGAGGAGAAGGGGATGCCTGAAGAGGAGATGGTTGGATGGCATCACCGACTCGATGGACATGAGTTTGAGCAAGCTCTGGGAGTTGGTGATGGACAGGGAAGCCTGGCATGCTGCAGTCCATGGGGTCACAGAGAGCCACACAGAACTGAGCGACTGTCTGTAATCTGAGGATAGAGACAAGGGCTTCCCTGGTGGCGCAGATGGTAAAGAATCCGCCTGCAATGCAGGAAACCCGGGTTCGATCCCTGAGTCAGGAAGATCCCCTGGAGGAGGGAACGGCAACCCACTCCAGTATTCCTGCCTGGAAAATCTCATGGACAAAGGAGCCTGGTGGGCCACAGTCCATGGGGTCACAAAGAGTCGGACACAACTGAGCGCCTAGCGCACACACAGGATAGAGACATTGAAAGGAGGAACATTTCCAAGTAGGAATCAGAATTTGCACAGGTGTGACTATGTAGCAGCCCAACACCTTGAGGAGTAGAGGAAAGAATCATTTCCGGCTACTAGTGGTCAGGGCCTAAAACAATGAAAAAGGTAGAAATAAGTATAATCCCTCTCATTTATAAACTGCTTCACAACTTTCAAAGTGTTCTATGTTCTATGCCATTCCTCTTTGTAGGAGAGACTTGTTTCTGCAAATACAGCCATTTAATGATCACTCCTCTTTGGAATTGCATTATATTTCCCAGTCAGTGTTGTTGATCATCTCAGAGATATTTGCATTCATTTCTGTGCATTTGTAATAGATTTTTACTTAAGCTACATATTTCTCTGTGCTGAACGCTTTGTTTCTGAAGCACCAGGTAATTTTGTATTATGTGTGACAAACCTCTGGTGCATTTGTATTAACAGGTAGATTTTTACAATCATCAGATTTTCTAAAAATGGGTTGTAACTAGCCAGTCAAGAGATGACCAGCCAGAAGCAAATTTCTGTGGTGTTTCTTCCCAATGCTAGAACAGGTGGAGGTTGACAAGTCACAAGCTCTCACTTCAGATAATAAAGACGCAATTTTAGTCATTTAAGTTTGTGCTGAACGCAAATCTTTTCACCCTTTATTTTTCAATTAGTGCTGAGAGTAACTCCATGGCCTCTAGCTATGGGAGGCCAGACGGGTGTGTTTTCTTAACTAGATGCACGCTCAGAGACCACGGTTGACATTTCCTCAGCTGCTCTTGCAGAGGTCCTGAACATTTGTCCCCAGCATATCCTTGCCTGTGAGCTGCTGTTTGAAAGATCAGGTGTGAAGAGTGAGTGATTAAATGAGTGAGATAATAAATGGGCAGCACAGAGCCTGGTGAAAGGAACGTAGACTCTGAGTGTCACTGATCACACTGGGTGTGACTGATCACTCTCTCAGCGGATTACTCTAGGCCATGTGTGCATTCATGCTCAGTCGTGTCTGAGTCTTTGCAACTCTATGGACTGTAGCCAGTCTGGCTCCTCTGTCCTTGGGATTTTGTAGCCAAGAATATTGGAGTGGGTTGCAGTTTCCTCCTCCAGGGGACCTTCCCGATCCAAGGATTGAACCTGTCTCTCCTTCGTCTTCTGCATTGGCAGGCAGGTTCTTTCCACTAATCCACCTGGGAAGCCCATTTTGCTAGACCAGAGATCAACAAACTTTTCCTGAAAGGGGCCAGAGAGTAAACATCTTTGGTTTTTTGGGATATACTGTCTCTGCCTCTACCATAACTACTCCACTCTACCACAGGGAGGACGAATTTCCTGACTTCTGCCCTAGACTTAAGACTTAAGGTTGTTGTGATTAACATTTTCTATCTACCCAAAGAACTGAGCACAGAACCTGACACATTAAGAGGTCAGTAAATGCTAACCAGTGTTCTGAGTGTGATAAACGGGTTTTAGAGCTGCAAGGTATCCTGGAGGTCATAGCCAATTTTCCCCTTTTAAAAGATAAAGATGTTTAAATGGAGGATCCAAGAGGCACAGGGACTTAACCGAGGTTAGTGCAATCTGTTTCCCCACAATTCCGTTCTTCTCATCACTTGCAGAATTCCCAGCAAATATGGCAGCGTGAAGCCAAGCTGTATCTTAGGGGATATGTGAGTACTGAGACAATATGCATGCATTGACTATCAACTATGTGTGAGGCCTGTGCTGTGTGTTATGAGTGATACAAAGATCAAGGAAGTTCTTGTCCTTGAAGATCTAGCAGCATTTATTTACTCAAATAAGTATAATGAGGTAGGAAGTTAGGAATGTCAAAAGAGTGAGTGTGCGCCAAGGCCTCCGTTTAGGTGTGCCTACATGTCTTATCTCAAATGATCCACTTAGCAGTTTAAACTATCAACATTTTATCCTTGAAGGCACTCAAGAATAGACCCCAGACTCAAAAGTGAAGTGAAAAACCCATTCAAGGTCAAGAGTTAGCGAGTGCTAGAGCAAGGCTTTGGATTTGTTTCACCCATTCCACAAGGTGCTTTCTGCGAGCCTTTGAAGAAGACTTTGTGGGTGAAGCGTGTTTCTGTTGGAAATTCTGCTATAACATATGACTCGGAAACATTTAAAGTGACCATGTTTAAACCAACTGTGGTGTTTGCTGGTGATTCTGTGGGTCAGCAATTAAAAGTCGAATCTAGCTGGGTAATCCTGAAGGTCTCACGTGCTGCCCCTCTTGTGGCTGTAGATGGCTGACAGAGGGATGGGTGTTGATGGTCTCCAATGGTCTCATTGACAGGTCTGGTGGTTGGTTTTGGCCACTCGTTTGGGGGAACCTCAGGTGGTGTGACCATCTCTGATCCATGTCGCCTCTCACTCTCTACTTGGCTAGCCCTGGCTTCTTCACACAGTGGTCTCAGGGCTCATTTTAAGAGAATGATAACCACAGGAACAAGAAACTTTTAAGAACTTGAATGTCACACAGTAATGCTTTTATGGCATTCAATCGGTTAAAGCAGTTCTCAGAGCCAGATTCAACTGGTTGGGGAGCTAGAGTCCACCTCCAACTTGAGAAGTAGCCAAGTCCCATTGCACAAGTGTGGACATGTGGGGATGGGCGGAATTCTTGCCCTATTTGCTAACTATCTACCACAAAATCACAACTCAGCTGAGAACCGGGTCTTAACAGAAATATGCAGATTCAGACTTTGGCAGCGCACGGATTATAAAGAACGGGCCTTATAAAGATTAGTCTTAGCTGACAGTGGGGCCACACACCTGCCCTATTTTATCTAGGAAATCTTCTCTTGCCTTTGGTCTAACAAAGAAACTGCTATTACTACACATAAGGACATAATTACAAGAGCAGCTTCCATATATGATACTTCTGGCTTTCCAGAGGATTTTCGTTTCTTTTATATTACATTAAACGTGCTCTATAGTTTTGTTGCATTTTATTGCTCAGAGAAAAAAGGGCGAAAGAGCTGCCCCCTCCGTTTCTTCCTGCCACTTCGCTGCAAAGCGAATTCTCAGCTCACTTTCCCAGAAACAATCGTGTGGCCCATCAGCGGTGATTGACTGTGGCTGAGTGTCAGTCCCACAGCCGTTGTGCTGTGAAGATGAAAGTTTGATGGACTTCAAGATGAAAAGGAAGAAAGAGGAGAAATCTGATTTCATTGGCAGCTGCCTTACCCATCTTCATTAAGATGGGCTGTGGACACTGCAAGGCCATTCTGAACCAGCGGTCGTAAAACTAATAGGGTAGCACTCAACCTCTGCAGCTCATATTGCTGCGTGAGCTCTGTCATCTGCGTGGTTATGGCTGAAGGAGGAGGAAGCTCCTGTAGGGAACACAGTGGTCGTTGTGTGACAGACATGAAGCTGAAAGAAATAGATTTTTCTATTAGCTGCAAATCTAACCTTTACACATCATCCCTTGCATGTGACAGACAGCACCTGATTCTCTCAGGCAGGGTTCCAGCAAATCATTCAGGCTTTCGGAAGACAATATGGGATCCATCCCCCTGTGTGTGTGTGTGTGTGCGTGCACACACGTGGGGAAAAGCTGTGTGACTCCTCATTCACGGTTTCGGACTTGGCTGTGTGTGTGTAGGAGGGGTGGCTTTGGGGACTGAAGGCTGGAGGAGGGGCGGTGAGATGCAGTGTGAAGCGAGAAGCAGGCGAGAGGATCCGGTTCTAATAGGGAGAATCTGGAAATGAGTGGATCAATATTCAGTTCCCCAGCTTTCTGGATCCGAGCTCTTTTCCCGCAGAAGTGTTTGCTGAACAGAAGCAACAAAACATATCCTTGTTTTTCTGACGATCCAGCATTTCAAATGGCAGCCTGCCATACGTGTCTGTCTCCTTTTCTGAGGTTCCTTTGTATTTGAGTCCAACCTCTCGCATCCGTGGGTTGTAGTAATGACGGTAGCAATTACCGTATATCCAGCCCTTGTCATATGCCACATTCACATGCTTCATGTATATTTCAGTGTCTGTGATCCCTAAAAGAATCCTTTGAAGGTAGATATCATCATCCTTAGGAAACTGAAGCCCAGGGAGGTTAAGTAATGTGCCCAAGGACACACAGCTTGTAAAGTGGTGGTGTGGGGATCCAGAGCTCCAAAGCCCAAACCTTCTCACTGTACCACTATGTCTGTTCAAGGCTGGGGCAATAGGAGATGACTTATAGGAATGGTGTAATGATTCCTGAAGGACTTTTTAGTTCAGCTCTTAGGTAGATCGTCTTTGGAAAATCTTTTCAGCTGACATAAGGCCAATGTTCTGGCTATCTCATCTAATAGTGTTATTGGAAAGAAAGTAAAGATCTTGGAGATTTTTGGAACCGGAAGGGACCTGCTGGGTCACCTAGTATTCTGCTCTAAAGTATTATCCAGCCACTGTTGCTCCCTTGTACCGGAGGAGGTCTAGAGAGCCCACTGGGGACAACCGCAGTGTTGAAGCTAATGGCAGGGTGGAAGTGTCTTCTTTCTGCCTCGTGCCCCTTATCCTCTACAACACTGCACATTTCTCATGGGATCATTTCTGATTTTGAGGTGTCATACTAAAGCATAAGGTAAAGGTGACTCAGACGTGATCAACTTAGGCCAGGGTTTGGCAAAGTTTTCCTGTAAAAAGCCAGATAGTAAATATTAATGGCTTTTCAGATGTAAAGGGTCTGTTAGCACTCTTCAATTCTGTCCTTATAGTTGGAAAGCAGTCTCGGGCTGGATGTAAGGGAATGGGCATGACGCATTCGGTATAGCTTTATTTACAAACACAGGGAGGGCTGGGTTTGGCTCGCCAGCCCCTTCTATAAACTGTTCAAGGTGAGGCTGTCCAGGGGGACCGTCAGTCTCGACACTGTGGGATTTATGCTCCAGTAGTAATAACACGAAGTAATTAGTGGTGGTGGTGGTAATAACAGCCGTGGTAGCATCAGCGGCAGCAACAGTACCATCATCTCTTTATGTTTGTGTCATGCTTTAGGGCTTACAAAGTATGTAGACAATTATCATCTCAGGTAATCCCCTTTAAAACCCTTGCTCAAAAACTATATAGGCAGGGGAGCCTCACCAGCTGAGGGCTGCAGTACAATGGAAGGAGCCTGGCGTAGTCTGTACTGAGTGGTAGAAATTGGCGCTGTGGGATACAAACGCCTAGAGAGGAGAGTTGCACGCCTCCTGGTCCCATTAGGGGCCAGTTCATTCAGCGGCATGATGAGCGTCAGTTTCTTGAACACACATTTGCCAGTCTGTTCCAGCTTTGTGTTTCGACCGGTGAAGAAAAGAGCCACTTAGTCTCAGCGCTTGTTATCCAAGGAGAGTCTTTCATCTTCGCCCATCACCTTTTTGGACCCGGTTATGTCGGTGAGTTTCTGATGGCTCAGATAGCAAAAGAAGCTTCCTGCAATTCAGGAGACCCAGGTTTGATCCCTGGGTCAGGAAGATCCCCTAGAGAAGGAAATGACAGCCCACTCTAGTATTCTTGCCTGGAGAATCTCACGGACAGGGGAGCCTGGAAGGCTACAGTCCATCAGGTTGCAAAGAGTTGGACGTGTCTGAGTGACTGACACTTTCGCTTCACTGTGTTGGTGAGCAACTGTGCAAAGTAACCTGTTAACACTGTTCATTCAACAAACAGTTATTTAACACTTTGAGGGAGGCGTTTGCTCATGCTAAAGGTGGATGGGTACATGAGACTCCTGTCCTGAAGCCTCTTTTACTTCACAGACAAACACCCCTAGGAACATGCCACGGACCCTACTCATCCTTCCTGCACCTGCTGGAAGACTGCAGTGCTTCTTGGGTTTTGGAGGCAAATGTCTGGGACGGTTCTGCCACTTGTCAGCTGTGTAACCTTGGGCAAGTTCCTTACAGCCCCTGTGCCTGCTCTCACCTGTGAAATGGGGATAATATATTTTTACACCATGGAGAGTGAGGACTTAAGAGCTACTACCTGCAAAGTGCTTTTAAACCTGGCCTTTGTAAGGGCTTAAATAAATGCCAACCATTGTTATTATTTTTGTTGTTGTAATTCCTCATGAAGAATAACTACCCAAACTACCATGCAAAGAACCATATAAACTTTATTTTTTTTTTCATCATGAACTACATATGTTTTCAAAATCCTAGCTACTTGGTTCTCAAAGACATTTTTCTAGCACTTGGGGGTTCTATAGTCAAGGTACATTTTGAAACTTGTTGACAAACAGAGAACTAAATGAGGCAAGCAAGCACTTGTCTCCTGACATTTTACAGATGGGAGGACTCTTAGGATTATCTAGGCCAGAGTCACAGTTTGGAGATAAGGACCTGAGGTTCGTAGAAAGTAAATGACTTTGTCAAAGCAATGTACTAGGGGCAGAATGAGGGCTCGAACTTCAGGGATGAGGTGTATTTGTCTGGTTTTAAAAATCTTCCCCCCGCCATTTCTGTTATTCCATTTCACCTAACAGTTTCCTCACATTTACCTGATTTTTTTAAAGATCCCACTGGTTATAAAAGATAGATTAATAAACTCGCTTGTAACCCCATGAAACCCAGTGGCTTGACCTCACTAGCCTCCAGCTTTTTCATTGCCCTCGAGTGAGGGAAGTTACATTCAAGGACCTCTAAGGTGGATCTCAGTTCAGATAAGATGCCATCTTGAGGAATAACGTTGGGTCAAAGCGGAATGTTATTGAAATTTTTGGTCAGTTCAACTGGGATAGTCTTTTAAATCTGTGTGTGTGTGTGTGTGTGTGTGTGTGTGTGGTCAGTTACCGCCGTGCCCGACTCTTCAGCCCCATGGACTGTAGCTCACCAGGCTCCTCTGTCCATGGAATTTTTCAGGTAAGAATAGTGGAGCGGGTTGCCATCTCCTCCTCCAGGCAATCTTCCCAACCCAGGTATCTAATCCGCGTCTCTTGCATCTCCTGCATTGGCAGGCAGATTCCTTACCACTAGCGGCATCTGGGGAGCCCTCTAAATCTATGGAAGGTTCAAAAGCAATATCATTTTTTTTAACCTAAAAAGGTGGAAAGTTCTGATATGAAATAACCACCAGCCTGTGCAAAAATGTATTATGTAATTCTGTCCTGAACATGACCTCTGTGTGTTGACCCTAAATTGTTCTCTGCTTCTCTAGAGATTTTTTTATGGCTGCAGAGCATCTCTAAGAGCTGGATGCTCTGTCAGTGGAAATCTCTTCTAGAGTGTTTGGCATCCATTGATTTTACTGTATTGGGCCCACAGGTGGGGTGTGAAAAATAAGACATGCTAGACTGGATATTCCCTCTGAGGACAACGCAGTCATCCTTGTTGAAACTTTCTCATTTGACACCCCTTCCTTTTTATTCTATATTATCACATGCTTTCCATGCCCTTTACTCTTGACATTGGACACTTGTTTCATAGCAATCAACAGTGCTCTGAATTTTTATATTTAAAGACAGATGCTGCTTTTATGTAGTTCTTCCCCCATTAGTATACTCACCTATAAAGAATCTTTAAAGGCAATGATAGATGCTTCGGCAGAGATTCAGACATATATATATATATATATATATATATATGTATATGTATACATACACATATATGTATATTTTTAATACAAGGTTATTTGTTTTCTTGGCTGTTTTTAATAGCTTTTCTTTAGCACCCTGATCTTATCTGGAAAGTTCATTTAATCTGCCCAGAACTTAGACGTGTCTTTCACATCCCCTGCGGCCAGCTTTCCAAGGTCTCCCAGAGGCTGGTTTCTCGCTTTCCTCTCAGCCCTGACACCTAGTTCATCATCAGAGATAAGCCCCAGTTGTCTGCAAATTGCAGTCTCATCAGGTCTACGAGATAGCATCTTGTTTGACTCCTCTCTGTGCCTTCCATTAACACTTCGGGACCAGGGGTTTGGGAAGAGCTAGACCACAGCACCACACTGGTGACTGTGGTTGATGAACAGGTTCCGGTTTTCCCCATTATTGGCTTCATTAAACTTGACAGCCTTTTTAGTCTCCAGATAGGGTGAGCCTTTTTTCACTGACCCTTATTAAGAGCTGTCTCCTTAAGAAGGGTCACTTGGGAAGGGATAGGTGGGGGCCAGTCTTTGACTTCCAGAAAGTAGTTGAGTTGGGTAAATAACCTTGATTTGGCTTTTAGAGTTCTTTTACTTTTCTAATGATAAAAGCCATCATTTATCAAATACTTACGATGTCCCTGGGCTTAGAAATGATCTTGCGTGTTCTTCCTGATGCACAGGTATTGTTATTATCCCTCTTTCTCATAAGGAAACTGAGTCTCAAAAAGAGGAAGTTGCCCCCAGATCTCATATCAGTAAAAGAACAGAGCTGGGAATTGAATCTGTAAGTCTCTACCTCAGAGCTTGTGAATTTAACTACCCTACTCCACCACTTTCAGATGGCTTTTCCGCTATTTGATTATGTTTTAGACTTATCCCTTTAGAATCCTTGAGTTCATTCTGATTTTATCAGGTGTAATAGCTATCTATTGCTTTGTAACAACTTACCTCCAAACTTAAAAGCCTAAAACAGTAAACATTTATTGTCTCATTCCTTTGCTGTGGGTTAGGAATCCAAGAATGGCTTAGTTGAGCTGTTTTGGCTCAGGGTCTCTCATGATGTTGTGCAGAAGACACTGGCCAGGACGTCAGTCATCTGATGGCTTGATGGGAGATGGAAGCGTTTCATGTTTCTGTCTTACCCTCTCTTTACCTCATATCCCCAAGGATATGATGAAGCCAACCTTAATAGTTAGATGCTTGCCCATCCAGCTGTCCATTACATTTGAAGGACTTGGGATGCTCTACCCTAAAGTCTTTGCAGTTAAGACTGATCCTTAGGGCTTCTAATGAATTCTCTAGAAACGTTTCGGCTCCTGTATGGTGTTCCCCTAAAGAAGCTATGGCCATTGCTGTGCACATTTGTATAAGCAACTTTTTGAGCAGATACTGAGTGCTAAGAAGAGGTTTTTTTTTTTTTTTTTAAATAATTTTGAGGATAGTGTCTGCAAATCTCTCTTTTCCTTTATTTTGGATGCACTGCAAATGTTCCAGAAAGATCTGATTCCTTGTAAGATGGTCTAAAAGGACCAGGGAGAAGCTAACTAAAAACAAAATCAAAAGTTTGTCTTACAGGAAAGAAGCCAATGAGGAGACAGAGAAAAAAATTATTAAGTTTGTGCACTGACTGTGTGCAATTACCAGGGCTTTCTCCTCTTCAACACAAGGGACGTGTTCTCATCTTTTTTCAAGATGCCTGCTTCTTACATACCTATGCTGTATCCAAGGTCTCAGGTGGATCAGTGGTGAAGAATTCACCTGCCAGTGCAGGAGACACAGGTTTGATCCCTGGGTTGGGAGGATTTCCTGGAGGAGGAAATGGCAACCCACTCCAGTATTCTTGCCTGGAGAATCCCATGGACAGAGGAGCCTTGTGGGCTACAGTCCATGGGGTCACCAAGAGTCAGACATGACTGAGTGAGCATGCATGCACGCTCTGTCCAAACCCTCTCCAGCGATGCCACAGCCCAGTGCCCCTTTGAAACCTGGAAGCCCATGAGTTGTGTTGGAATTCCCGGGTGATCTCAATGGACTCATTTCCCTCTTTGCACTTCTCTTATCTCATAAAGTGCTGTTGATTCCAGTTGTCAAACATGATCGGAAGCAGCCAGAATTGTAACAGCACTGTTCAGTGCCTTAAGGATTAAAATACGCCTGGTAAAAATAGGGAAAGCCTACAACGCCTCACAGCGACATGGTTATTAGTCGTTTCCTCAAGCACATTCCGACAGATGTTTGGGAATAATTCCTTTCAAGTTCTGAAGTGTGCAAAGTATACTGTGTATTATTTTAAATGTGGGACCAAAGCTCTGTTCTGTTAGCAAAAAGAAAGGGGTCTCCGTGGAGAAACTGTTTAGAAGATTAAAGGAGCATTTCCAGAAGTGTGGTAAGAGGGCACAGAAAGGAAAATCACTACCCCTTCCAAAGGTCACCAGACATAAAGCTAGAAATAAATCAAAATACATTAGGCTATAAACAAAGATACTAATCATTGGACACAATTTGACTGCCAAAGTATACCAAAGTATAAAGTGGAAGGAGGTATTACTGGAGATATGACTGGATTTTTTCCTCCAAAATAGGTAAAAGTTATATAGTTTTCATTACTAACCAGGTTAATCATATTTCTGGCCTTATTATCCTGTAATATAGGAAAGAGTATATGGAGTCAAACACGAATATATTCTTGTTAGCTCTGTCCATTGTGTTAGCCCATCCATAACGAGCTGCAATAGAAGGAAGTTATGCCTTTGAAAACAATTTATTTAGTACATTTCAATGCTACACAAAGTTTTATTTCTTCATACGAGCTGTTATTTGTTACTAGAAAGGAAGAAGAACAAGATACAGCCCTTGGGGGAGATGGTTAAATAAGAAATATGTTTCCAGATGATATCACATGCAAATAGCACTCTGAAATCATAGACATCAAAATTAATTAGGCTGAATCCATTGCTTTCTAAGGCATAAATCTAACTTCAGTGCTAAGGAGAGCGAATCTTACATCAGGTGTGTCTTAGCCTGTTGTGGTGGTGGTAAGAAAATACTGTAGATGGGTAGCTTATAAACAGCAGAAATTTATTTCTCACATGTCTGGAGACCGAGACGTACCGGATGACGCTGCTGGCAGATTCAGTGTTTGATAAGGACCTGCTTTCCAGTCCATGAATGGTGCCTTCTTGCTGTGTCCTCACGTGATGAGTGAGGTGAGGGAGCTTCTTTGTAAGATCACTGATCCCATTCACCAGGGCTTCACTCTCATGACCTCCGAAAGGTCCCATTCCCTAACACCATCATACTGGACATTCGGATTTCATCGCAGGAATTTGGGGAGGATACCCACTTCCAGACCACAGCAAGGTGGAAAGTATGGCTCTTATTTCTTTATATCTTCCATTCTGTTTATTCCTAAAGACAGGAACGAGACTGAGACCTCTGGGAAAATGTTATATTAATTACATCATAGGATTACCTTGCAAACATCCCTTGCCTCCCATATCCTGCAGATGCATCTTGTCCTTGACTCAAAATGAACATTGGGTAGAGATGCAAAAGGGAAAAATACGGACTGAACAGATATTCCATTATTATCCCCCTCATGGGTGTTAGCTCTGGAGATTTTTTTTTTTTTTTTACCCAAATAAGAAACTAGATCTCTGTTAGTTGGATTGGTCTGGGTAATATTAAAATATTAAACAGCCAATAGGAAGTTCAGCCAAGCAAAACTGAGTCTGTTTGGGGGTCTCTGGCTGAGATGGGCATCCACTGTGCCTTTAGTTGCTGGATTGTGGGTGGAGGGGAAAAGGCAGGGAAAAGGCTAGAATGATCAGTGGTAGGAGTTTGTTTAATGCAGCGGCTCTTTGTCATCTACTTATGAAAGTACTTTGACAGGTTCATACTTGGTGAAACTGTATGGGCGCAGACTCCACCCGGAAGTCCACAGATCACTTTGCTTGGTTGTGCTCATCATCACATAATCTCTCTCTTTCCCTCTGTCCATCTCTATCTTTCTTCAGTTATTGAATTATAGGAATAGGGAGTTGCAAACTTGGGTGATGTTCCCTTAATATTCATTTCTTGCTTGGAATCAGGTTTTTCTGTATCAAGAAGTATAATCATTTCCTAGGAGTGCCATAACAAAGTATCAGTACCACAAGCTAGGTGGCCTGAAACAATTGAAATTTATTGTGTCATCGCTCTGGAGGCTGAAAGCTCAAAATCGAAGTGTCAGCATCCATGTTCCCTCTCAGGGCTCTAGGGGATGGTCCTTCTTTGCCTCATCCCAGCTTCTGGTGTTTGGCTCATAATCCTTGGTGTTCCTTGGTTTACAGACACGGCACGGCATGTCAATCTTTGTTGCCACCTGATGTTTTCCTTTTGTGTGTCTAAATGTCTTGTTTTCTTCTTATGAAGACATTGATTGTATCGGATCGAGGGCCCTCCTATTTCAGTAAGACTTCATCTTAACTGGTAACATCTGCAGTTACCATATTTCCAAATGAAGTCACATTCTGAAATACTATATTAAGATTTGAACGTATCTTTTGGGGGAAGAAGCAATTCTACCTACCCATCACAAGAAAGAAAGAATGATGTCCTTCTGTTAACTGATGAGGATTCAGTGTGTAGAGCAACTGATCCAAAGAGGTGCACATATATCATGGGATATAATGAAAGCTTTAAACTTCTGTTTATGTTTACTTTTATCCTATATTTTACATTTCTATTTTAGTATGTTTTAAATATATTTAGTGGGTGAGTATAGTAGTACATGTTTGCATATTATGAATAAATGTACACATGTCAGGGCTGAGTGCTCAAGAACTTTTACTAATGTTGTTTGGAGAAATACGAACAAAAAAGGTTTTTAAGCCAATGTGATAGCATGAGATATTAAGGACATCATAGTTTCAGAAGAAAATCTCTGTGGAGGATTATGACAGTCCCAGTTCAAGTTACATTGGGCAAGCAATGAGATTATCAACACAAAGAAAAAGGAGGTTTCTGAATCCACCCGTGGTTTGAAAATTGTCTTCTTTCAGGAAGCAAAAGCACCAGATGACAAGTGCAGAAGACCTCAGAGCAAGAAAAGATGAAGGCAGGCACTGGCGATGAGCAGGTGTAGGGGAGAAGTTAGAAAAGGAAGGGGCGATCTGAATGCATGTCCCGTTACAGAAACAACATGTAGTGGATCTATGGCATGCTTTCTCTTATGTCCAATGCCTGGATGATCACTTTGTGCATCAGAGGAGGGGAATGGTAGTGTGCTATCATTGAGATGCCACTGAAACATTTCTTTCCCTTTTAACATTGTCACCAAGATTCTGGAACTGAACAATGCTGATTGTCACTTTGAGCCATTCTTGAGCTGTTGTTAATATTGTTTCAATATTGCTGAGTACTACTGTGCTTACTAGGAACATCCCATTAGATGCATCCAGAAAATTAGAACTAGAGATGAGTTTGGGCTCCTCTGCTTCCTTTATTTCTATGGAACATTCTTTGAGTTTAATTTTGCACAATCATTGTGCATTTTGGATTTCTATCACTATTTTGCATATTTCTGTGATCATCCTCTGTGGAACTTTTTCTAATATTCATATTAGATTTTTCTTTCTTAATTTCTTGCCTCATTTTTCCCATTTATGTTAGCATTTTACCCTCCCTTCCTTGTGGTTTATCTCCTAATCATTGAAAATTGATATTTTATTTCTTTCTCTCTGCCTATTTTTTTCTGCCTAGTTATATAATTATTTGGTTTCCAGATATTATTTCCTTATAATTGTTGAAGTTAGAACAAGGTTGCCTGTAACTGTTTAAGGACAGAAGACTGTATTTTCCTTGTTTTTCCTCCATAGTAGAGTTCTGTTTCTGAAAGCTTCTCTGTCATAGTATAGTGAAATCTATTGAATCTCAATCCATACCTCTTTGTTTAATTAAAGCTATCACTAGACTTCTGAGTTTTGCATTCTGTAGCATGATTCCTTGTCTGTGAAGACAGAAGAACGGGCAGAGAATTCTGATTTCACTTCGCATGCTAGCAGGAGCTGTAATTCTGCCTTTCTCCATCCTTCCTAATTACTTTCTCATAGACACTAAACTACACACCCCTGAGCATCTAGAAGGATTAAACACTGATCAAAGGCAGGTTTAGCTGTATCCCCAGGACAAGTTGATTCAGTGAAGAAAAACTCAGGCTCTGGGAGAGCTTTTGGACAGATAAATAAATTAACAATTAGCATTTTAACAGCAGTAAAAACTGCTGAGTGGAAGCAGAACTGATGTTTTATGGGATGTGGATACTTGGAGTAATAGGATGGGTTAAAAAAAAAAAAAAGCTGTGTTTCAGTAAGACAGAGCGCAAAGATATGAGATGTGGTCTTCTCATCCATTCCTAGGACAGTCCACTGATAATATTATCAGACTTATAGTTTCATCTGTGCTGCTTTTAGATAGGCTTAGGCTTATAATTGTGGCTCAAATCACGTATGAATCTTTGTAGACCTCATTGCAATTGAGAGTTAGTAGTATCGTTACCTGTGCATGAATGACCTTCTCTCTTAAAGCCCAACTCTTAATGAGTGTCCTTATTCATCAACTAATTTTCTTACTAATCTGGCAGGATTCTGTTTGGCTAGAACATATTCCTGAAATGTTCATGTGTTGAAGTACTCTTCCTTTAACTTGAATAGTATGTACCTTTTCTAATGTTTGTATAAAAATGTGGCCATTTATTTATTTTTCAGGATGATATATCCCTGCTGGTGTTAGGGAGTAATATAAAGCCATATCCATACTGAAAAAATTAAGGAAATCACTAACAGACAATTCAGATTAAAATTTGAAATTTAAGTCTTTGGCAAATACGTTTAAAAATGCGGTTAAACACAAGATGTCTAATTAATTATCACCATTTTCCAATTTCACATGTTCAGTTTATCTATGAAACGCTATTTATTAAAGCATAAATTACTGGTTGTTAAGCATATAAATACATGGGTAAATATACAACACACTCTTGTTTACAAGGAAGGCTAGTCAGTTCAGTTCAGTCACTCAGTCTGTCAGGAGACTAAATAAACAGTGGACTTTTTTTTACATAGTTTGCTCTCAGAATGTTAGATCTGGCCAGGGTCTCACGAGTTACTGTTACCATCTCTGCATTGTTAATGAAGAAACCAAGTTAGGGAGAGGTGAAATGATGTCCCTAAGTTGATGCAGCTGTTATAAACACTCTAAATTCTCCCTGCACAACCAAAAGCATAATTGACAGGTGAGGAGTGTCTATCTTGTAGTTTTTAGGCTGTGTCTGGGGAAGATCAACATAATATGGCACATGTGGGTAAACCTTGACACTGAAACCCTCAGGGAGGATCTTATTATTTTAAACACCATTCACTATTCTGGTTTCTTAATGTCAGGAATAACTTCTTTATTGATTTTTCAACTCTAATCTATCACAGTGCTTGGTGCTCAGTTGGTATTTAATAAATGTTTGTTGAATGAATGCGTGTTTTATACTTTTGTATCCAACTACGGTATTGGGATGATTTTGTGATTTCATTCCAGTTGATGTTCTTTATGCCAGAGCAACTTTCCATATGCTCATGTCTATTTCTTCCCCATCATATAAAAAAAAAAAGTCCCTTTTTGTGAGCTTTGTAATTCCTTACATTACTATCCAGAGCATTGTTTATATATAGCTATGGTTCCGTTAGGTACCATTTTATACATTATTTTCAGGAAGTTGTTAATAATAAGTTGTTAGTTTTCAGAACCAGCCCTAACTAAAAATCATGTTTCTGCCAGTTGTTGTAACTCTTATTGTGTGGTGCTATTTATGATTTGAAGACATATATTTTTTTTTTTCCAAAAAACTTGGATTTCAGTGAGAAGATTTCTGAAAGTAAGGACACTCTATTCTTTACTACATTAAGAACTCTGGGACAATGATTTCATTCTATTTATATATTCAACTTCACTTGAATTATTTTATTAGGTATTTGGGGAATGGCCTAGAATGTCTCAAAGACTTTTAATACACATCCGTATATACATATATATGGTAAACATATGGAAGGTAATTTGTAGGAATAATTGTAGAATAATTGTTTAGTGAATCAAGATGTAATCATAATTCATGTGTCTATGATATGTGACTTTAAGCAATGTTATGTGACATCATCTTTCTCATATTCTGCATGTGTGCGTGATAAGTCTCTTCAGTCATGTCTGACTCTTTACGATGCTATGGACCATAGCTCACCAGGCTCCTCATTCCATGGGATTCTCCAGACAAGAATACTGGGGTGGGTTGCCATGTCTTCCTCCAGGGGATCTTCCCAACCCAGGGATCGAACCCACATCTCTTATGTCTCCTGCAGTGGCAGGCGTTTTCTTTACCACTAGTGCTGCCTGGGAAGCCCTTCTCATATTCTAGGTAGTTATTTATGTTTATTATTTAGTTATGAAATTAACTCACAAATTTACATTTGTTTATGGAACCTTTTAGATCCCTTCACTGGCTTTGGCAGTATTTTGATTAGACGCCCTGAATGCTGTCCATGGTGCTAGCCCATTCTCTAAATGTACTCACTTCACAGGAAGGTTCTAAACACATGTTTAACCAGTCTACAGATGGCACAAATACCAAATCAAAACTTTTATTTTTTTTTTGATAATCTGAAACCATAAAGTGAAATGAACAGGGAACCAACATTTCTTGAACACCTACTCTATGCCTGGCATTTTGTGTCTCCTAATTCCTTGAGAAAAACTATGATATGGAATTATTTGTTTCCAGATGAGAAAACTGAAAATTAAATAAATTGATATATTAAGTTCCTGTGGCTTGAAAATATTGTGTCTACAATTGAGTTTAATTCCTTCTCATTCTAGAATCTATCGTCTTACACTAAAATAAACAAATGAATAAATACAGTTTGTTTTGGGAGATCTGTTTTGACAGAAATTCCTCCAAAGCAAGCCAGAGGATTTTGGCTGACCACAAACTCAATGTGATGATCAGCTGCTAAAATAAACATGCCCCATAATTAGTTCTTTCGTGCATGGTGCTGGTCAGATGAAGGATATTATATTTACACACCTCATTGCATTCACACACTAGAAGGCATTTTGAAAAAGAAAACCTGAAGAGATGGGTCTTGAACCTATAACATGAAGATGACAGTTAAAGGGTTGTAGAAGGCTCATGTGTGGAGTGACTGCAGTAATGACGGGATGGGTTGGGGGTACTTTGTTGTAATACGTATGTTAAATCCTATTTTTAAAGGAGGGGTTAGCTGCGCTTTAATAGAATATTGCTTTAATGGAAAGTAATGGAATCCTTGCTTAGAAGTAGGAAGGCCAACTATTGTTCAATATAGAGAAACTCTTTCTAACAGTGTGAACTAAGACAGAGTTAATGGGGCATGGGATATTAGTCTAGACCTAAGTGGCACTGTTCATAACAGGTAACATTGGGCTTCCCAGAATCTGCCTGCAATGCAGGAGACCTGGGTTTGATTCCTGGGTTGGGAAGATACCCTGGAGGAAGGCATGGCAATCCACTCCAGTATTCTTGCCTGGAGAATTCCATGGACAGAGGAGCCTGGTGGGCTATAGTCCATGGGGTCGCAAAGAGTCAGACCCAACTGAGCAAATCACACTTTGCACAATGTTGTTATTAATACTTTGTATATGATAATTCTAATAATGGGATGCCCCACTACCTTCAAAATTACATGCTTATGGAGATGTTTTCCTTGTATGAGGATACATTAATGGTGATATATCTACATTATTTATATTGCTGATTAGTTATAAAATATTTGCTAGGACCCAAGAATCTTGAAGTGTTTGATAGGTGTGGAATTATGGATTTTTCAAAAAAGAAAAAAAAAAAAAAAAACGGAGAGAGAGAAAGACAAATCTGAGCTCAATTGTGTAGGTCCTTACTTCCTTTTTTTGTTTGTTTGTTTTGCTTTTTTTTTTTCTCCCAGAAGGAGCTTGACCAGGGATTGTGTCATGTTATTGAGTTAAAGCAGATGGAATCAAGACCATAGAAGATCAGGCTAGCAAAAGGAATGATGCTGCCAGGGTTTTAAAGAAAGAAAGTGAAGTCACTCAGTTGTGTCTGACTCTGCAACCCCATGGACTGTAGCCCACCAGGTTCCTCTGTCCATGGAATTTTCCAGGCAAGAGTACTGCAGTGGGTTGCCATTTCCTTCTCCAGGGGATCTTCCCGACTCAGGCATCGAACCCAGGTCTCCCGCACTGCAGGCACACGCTTTACCATCTGAGCTACCAGGGAAGCCCCACCAGGGAAGCCAGGGTTTTAGATTTGATTAAATCTAAAGAGAGATGGAAAGATTTAATCTTCTTTTGAAAAACAGATAAAAGATACTGGATTAAATACACACATATATGCACACACAGACTTTCACACTCAATTTCAGGGAAGCAAGAACTCCTTCCTAAATAACTCCAAATTAATTAGGAGAATAGACAGGTTTGCAGAAAGAGAAAATAGCCAGTTCAGTTAGATAAATAGTACTGGTATTTAGGCTCTGGGTATATTCAATAATATACCATAAATTTGTGGATCAAATAAAGAGGTTTGTGATTATTATTTCTTTCTTTTTCTTTTCTTTTTTTTTTTTTGGCTTCTTAGGGAGGAGTACAGAGAAAATTCTAAGAAGCATAGCAGGTTTGGAGATCAGTAAAGAGGGTATGTCAGAACATTGGGTGGGAGAAAAAACTGGGGATGTTTGGATAGGTAGGTTTGGTTAGCCATATTTGGACTGGTGAGCCATTGGGTTTGGGGTGGGATGGAAAGCGTGAAGTCTGAAAACTTTCAAGTCATCCTCTCTGCAAAAGAGAATATCTGTGGATTTCTGAGCAGAATTTCCTAGTATCTAATAGCTTTATTCAATCCTTGGAACATAAACAGTCTTTTCAGCATGTGTGTGTGTGTATATATATATATATATACACATGTATATATATGGATCTCATATGTGTTATATGTACGTATGCATTTGTGTATGTATGATGAAAGCATAAAACAGCCCCTAAGCATTTCCCAGGAGTTTCCAAAGGTCCTGTTCTTTAAAAACTCCAGTTTCCCTCTTTGTCTAAATATGTCAGTTCAGTGTAAGTCCTGAATTATTCATGGAAACAGAAGGTCTGTATTGGTCTGTATACACTTATCTCTGACTTTTGATTTCTCTCATCTATGCCCCATTCCCTGGTCCTGCTCTTTGTCCCTCTTTTATTTTTTTTTTTTTTTGGCATATTTTTTGTGTAGCTTTGAAAAAGAAACATTAGAATAATCCACTGCATTGCTTTCATCTCTCCTTTAACATATGGCATTTGCTTGACCTCTTAGAGAGTTGTGATTTCCTGGCCCTCAAGTTCTGATGCCAAAGATAATGAAAGAGTTGATCTAGGGCACTCTGGCCAGGCAGTGAAGAGCCAACATGCTGGCACTGGCAAGATTACAGAGGGCTCCCACTTGCCTCATGCATTGCTGCTGCTGCTGCTAAATCACTTCAGTCGTGTCCGACTCTGTGTGACCCCATAGACAGTAGCCCACCAGGCTCCGCCGTCCCTGGGATTCTCCAGGCAAGAACACTGGAGTGGGTTGCCATTTCCTTCTCCAAAGCATGAAAGTGAAAAGTGAAAGTGAAGCCACTCAGTCGTGTCTGACTCCTAGCAACCCCATGGACTGCAGCCCACCAGGCCCCTCCATCCATGGGATTCTCCAGGTAAGAGCACTGGAGTGGGGTGCCATCGCCTTCTCCGGCCTCATGCATCGGTACCTCCCAATTCTACAACCCAGTTTACTCTTGCTGGAGGAGTCACTTTATTGCTTACTGTTTTGGGGGTCTGGGTGAAATCGTGGTAGATTCTAAAAGTCACAGCAAACCATGGTGGACAGGTGTCTATAATTGCCTTTGAACAGGGAAGTAAAGACTCAAATGTTTAAATTACTTGCTGATCCCAATGTCGTTTACTGCTCTCCTGTCTACTCATCTTGCTTTGTACAGCTCTCTGTAAGCAGACAGGGTAAGAACTGTTGCTCTAGGTGAACCTGTGTGTGTTCAAGAAGGTCTCCCTCTCTTCCTGTCAAGACTGCGGCTGTCGACCCCTCCTCCAAGGGCGCTGCTGAGGATCGGCACGCAGGGCTGCAAGCTGCCTGCCACTGCGATGTGGCACCTTGCCTGTGTGCTGTCTTCACACGCCGCCTTGCCTGTGTGCACAGCGCTTGCTTGTCTGTGAGAGGACAGCGCGCTCGTGAAATACAGCTCCTCTTTGAGACACCTTACTCCGAGAGGGAACAGAGCTCCCCTTGCCGGAATGGCAGAGGCCCCGCGTGTGCCCTCTGCCATTGCGGTTTTGATGTCTCAATCTTCTGGAGAGGACTGCTTCAGGGATGAGCTAAAAGCTGCTGCCTCTCCAAGGGCTGTCCATTTGCACTGATATTTACATTCTTTGCCAAAGTGACATCATTACCATTTGCTTAGTACTTGTACCACAGGGATGCGTTTTACATAATTTAAGACTTGGAAGTGATGATAATGTATTTCAGATGGGGAGCAGAGGCCACGGGGTGCAGCATCTCATCCCTCTTCCTCCTCAAAGACCCCAGTGCAGAAATGAGTCCCTGGTCCATATCCCTAAATCACATTAACAGTATGGATTCCCGGGTGCCAATGATGTGCCTGGCACCGGGCTGGATTATGACTCTATATACTGTTGTTTAACCCTCGGGACCTCGTGATGAAGGGAGGTACTATTATCCCAATTGTACAGTAAGGAAACTGAGGGCTAGAAAAATCAGTAGCTTGCGTGAGTCTCAATTCAGAGTCATCTGACTCCAAGGGCTTACCTTTCATGCTATGCCACAGTGTCTTTCATCTTACAGCCTGCTTGTTCTTTCGGATTTAAGAAAGAGAAAATCTGTTGTGTTTTCTTGGGAGGGAACATTTGGAATAAAACAAAAGCAATACTGGGGCCCTCTGACCTTGTCCATTTCTGTCTCTTTCACTCCCCTCCTTACTCCCAGTGCCCAGAAACCCCTCTTTGAACTGAGTATAAATGAGCCATGTTTGCCTTGAGATAAAACAGCTAAGGCAATGTTAGAAGCCAGATTCTAGGACTCTGCCAGATGGCACATGTTACCTGCTTGTGTGTCTTCTTAGTTTCGTCCATGGGCAGAGATTTTGGAAAGGAAGGAAAAAGAATCGTTTTCAATGTCCTGCCTGGGTGTAACACTTTAAGCATGAGATCTAGTCAGATCCTCTCCCTGATTGTAGGTTCTCCTGAGACCTCACTCTCTTATCTCCACCATCCTTCATCATCATGAAAACATGGCACCCCTTTTTCAGGAAGCCCCCAAAAGTGTTCAGTCTCTAATCTTGAGATGGATAATCAGAAGCAGTTTTGCCCTTGTTTTCCCTCCCTTTCTCCTTCCCTCCCTTCCTTCTTTTCTTCCGTTCATCCCTCCTCCTCTCCCCTCTCCTCTCTTTCCTCCCTGTTCTATCCCTCCCTCTCTCTTCCCCTTCTCTTCCCTTTCCTTCATTCCCTCCTTCGCTCCCTCTCTTCACCCCCCCACCCTGTACCTAGAGACAGTTCAAGGGGGAAGTAGGCATTATAAACTATGATAAATAGTCTTTTCCTTGATGCCACCCCAAGGGCCCCTTCTGTATCAGAGGATATATCACTGCATTTGCAACTTCTCCAGCAATGCTGTAGTTTGGAAGAACGTATTACTCTGCTGGAAGCTCGTTGGCGTAGACTCATAAGTAGGTTTTTATCTTTTTCTTGTAGCACCATATAGATTCTTGATTTGAGGACCAGAAATGGAGAGCTGAGAGTTGGAGCCATAGGACCCTCCCTCACAGGGTATTATATTTATGGCCATTGGGTATTCTCATCCTGAAGACGCCCGCGGCAGTGGCTGGCGATCACCAGGGGAAGCCCCACTTTGATGAGTACTTTTCCACACCAGCACACATCCATGCTCCCAGGCCTCTGCTTGTCCATTTCCCTCCACCTGCTCTGCTCTTTGCCCATCTGAGATCCACATTCCACCTCCCCTCTCAGGTCAGTTCCAATGTCATCCCTGTCTCATGGAGTCTTCTCTACCCTGTCCCAGTTGAAACCCATTAATTCCCACAGCATTTTATCCTGTATCTCTTTTATATTAATCCCAGGTAGTATTATCATTATATTCTATATTACTATAATAATAGTCATGTATTAATATTATTATCATTATAGTGTATTATGCTATATTATTGTGTGAACATGTTTGTGGTCCTTATTAGATTACGTATGCTTGAGAGCGGAGGCCTTCTGATTAATTTATTTGGATGCCACAGACTCTAGCATAGCACCGTGGTTTCCCAAATGATGAGTTAATGGATGGCCAGATAAGAAAAGCTTTTACTTACAATGGCTTTATTTATTTATTTCTAAAATCAGTGACACAGTTTGTTTTCTCTTATTATATCTTTCCCTTTTTTATGGTTGTTTTTCTTGAATGGCTTACACGTTAGTGGCAGAAATAATCAGAAAAGATAATTATAAGTGTTTTATTCCAGTTAGAAACAACAGTGGCTATTGCAAAGATGAACATGTTTAATTCTCACATGAAATGCAGATACAACTTATAAGAGGAGTTACTTTAGTACCAGTAGTGAACGTAACAACATTTTGAGAGGAGCTAATGTTTGGGTGGGGGCTTGAAGAAGAGGTATGTTCTTAGGGGCAAAAATGAGGTGGGAATGCCTACTATATGGGTCATCATATTAGGACCAGTGGCAAGATATTTTCCATAAAGAGACTAAATATTTTAGGCTTTTTAATGGCTGGTAACTTAATTTGCTGACACTGTGCAAAACGCAAATGTGGTTCCTTGTACAAAAAGCAACAACAAAGTACCATTAAGAAGTAAAACATAGAGCATTTTTCTTCCTTCCATGGTTTCACTCTTTCAACTCGTCGCACTCTTTTATACCTGTGATTTAATGCCATTCTAAGTAAAGACAATTTAAAACTTTAAATTATTAACATGAATGTTGCCATCCATCTTTATATTGTGCAATGCCAGTTTTAAATGCAAGCATAAGAACTTTTACTTCAAGCAGAATTACTGAAGTAGGAAACATTTCCCATTTCATAACTCATGCCATGCACACTTATCTTATTCTTACCAGAAAAGTGGAAACCCAGCACAAGCTGACCCTACTGTTTTTATCTCACCTCTTGATGCACACATACCATGAACATTCCCTGCCTTTGCCTTACTAATTAGGCTTCCCTGGTGTCTCAGATGGTAAAGGATCTGCGTGCAACGCAGGAGAACCAGGTTCAGTTCCTGGGTCGGGAAGATCCCCAGGAGAAAGGGAATGGCCACCCGTTCCGATGTTCTTGCCTGGAGAATCCCATGAACAGAGGAGCCTGGTGGGCTGCAGTCCATGTGGTCGCAAAGAGTCAGACATGAGTGAGTGACTTTCCTTCCACAAGAAAGGACTGAAAAGAAAAGAAACAATGGGTGGTTTATCTTTCCCTTTCCCTCTTTGTCATCATTGTCATGATTGGTGCTTGGCAAATTCTTAGAAGTTATGTGAGTCAGGAAGGGTGTGATAGGATTTCTTGGTAATTTGTATGTCTTAGAATGCTCCTTTTTTTTTTTTTATGTTTGAATCAAGTTTTGTTTCCAAGTAAAAATGTGGCCTCTGAGGACTGTCAGTGGTAGATGTTACACTCTGACTTTGTAGTCCATTTGAGTCTCCTTGAACTTGCATTGTGCATCGCAGTTCTGCCTACCAGAATCCTGTTCTTAGCATGACTGTGTGCGTTCAATCACTAAGTCATGTCCAACTCTTTGCGACACCATAGACTGTAGCCCGCCAGACTCCTCTCTCCATGAAATTTCCCAAGCAAGAATACTGGGTTGCCATTTCCTTCTCCAGGGAAATTTTCTCGGATCAGGGATTGAACCTGTGTCCCCTTCATTGGCAAGTGGAAATTTTACCCCCGAGCCACCAGGGAAGCTCCCTGCTTTTAGGGGGCATTGCTACCTAAACTACTGTAACAGGGTTGCATAATCTGCACTTGGTTTAATGTTCTCCTGTCCCCATCTTGAAATCCTTAATAATAATTTTGTCCTTGAGTGTGTGTTTTTCAAAAACGAAGTCTAATGAGACAAGTGTGTGCAAGAGCAAACAAAGATACAATATGCACACACACTTGTCTCATTAGACTTCATTTTTAAAAACACACACTCAAGGACAAAATTATTATTAAGGATTTCAAGATGGGGACAGGAGAACATTAAATCAAGTACAGATTATGTAATGCCTGGTGTTACAGTAGTTTAGGTAGCAAACCCACAAAGCCAGCCCTGGGCTTTGCAAGCCATATGGCCTCTATCTCTACTATGCAAGTGTTGTGACATGAAGAGGCCATAAATAATGCATAAACAAGTGGGTGAGCCTGTGTTTCAATAAAAGTTTATTCACCAAAACTGTTGGTGGTCAGGCTCTGGTTGTGGTTTGCTGAGCCCTGCTTAGGTAAGAACATAGAGATGAGAAAGTATGAGATCTGTCTGAGAACTGCTTACTTGCGTGCGTGTGTGTGTGTGTGTGTGTTAGTTCTTCAGTCGTGTCTGACTCTTTGTGACCCCATGGACTGTAGCTCTCCAGGCTCCTCTCTGCATGGAATTCTCCAGGCAAGAATACTGGAGTGGGTTGCCATTTCCTTCCCCACAACTGCTTACTTAGTGGGAGATAAATCTGGGAAGATCAGAAGAAGTTGAACTTTGAAGGGCCAGGTTGAATGCTATCCTCTAGGTAATGGAGAGTGATCCATGGTTTTAAGCACTGAATTAACATCATCAAAGGAGACTTCTAGTAAATTGAAATGGAGATGATTTGTCAGAATTTGGTGGTGTAAAGCCTAGCAAGGCAGTTATCCTGGGAGTCCAGGCGGGAGATGGTACGAGTTTGGTGGTCAGAAAGGAGCTGCAATGGTGGAAGGATCTGACTTGAATTTCCAAGTAAAGAGTCACTAGGTTGTGGTGACTGACTCAGTCACTAGGATGTAGTGATTGATTCAAAGTGAGGTTTAAGAGAAGCAAAAAAGGAAGAAAACACCAAGGTTTTGCACCCAGAAGGCTGCACAATGGATGCTTCATTCATTCCAGAGAACTTTGTCAGGTGCAGGTGTATCTCTTGTTTTCTGAAATAACCGTAAACAGAGGTGGCTGGCAGGCCCTTGGTTTTAGGTGGCTACTGAATCGGGGGCTGTTTGAGCCGATGTTGGCTTGCTGGGTGTCCATGAAGCCAGTGGGGCAGGTGACAGTGGCCCTGTGAATCACATCGGGAGCAGCAGTGAGTGTGTGGTCCATGCCCACAGGAAGCGCAAAGGAGGAACGTCACGTGTTATCTCCAGAGCAGGAAGCACGGAGAAGAGAAAGAGGCTCAGTGCCTGAGCATCTCATGTACCTTGATGGAGCACTTTCTGTTTTTCCCATTAAATTGATGTTTTTACCTCCCTGTGTGATCTTTCCCAGAAAGATTAAGAAACCTGTGCTGGGTCACTAAGTTAGAGTGAAGTGAAACAAATAGAATGTGAAATATACCACATCATTGTGTAACTCCCCCTTCATCTTCAGATAAATCATGTGCAGAAACAATTCAGTGGCTCAAGAGATGATTCCTTCAGAGAATTAAATTTCACTTTGGGCTAAACAAGTTGGGGTTTTGGTCTTTTCCCAAAAACACATGCTCAGTTTTACCCCAACTGGTGTGGCCGGCTGACTGTTCTTTTTAAAGTTGCATTTTAGGGATGATGAAGGTGGTGACATGGATACTGAGGTATCATAGATATCTGTGCGAATGTCACAGATATTGAAAGCTTGATAGTGTGTTTTCTGTGGAAGCTTAGAATGCACTGGAATAAACTGCATATTAGCAAATATTTTGTCTATATGAGGACATGGAAATGAGATTTCTCCGTATCATCCTGGCCTATAAATGTGCATTGAAAATACATGGAACCCTGACCCCACACTTATGCACAGAGTATGTGGGTTGTTTGTCTTCCTGATCTCTCCACAGCCTTGCCTAGAACAAAAGGACCATCTGGCCCCTGCTTGGCTGAAATTTACTTGTAGAACAGGAGAGAACTGCTGGGATTCAGAGGCCCTCAGTTGGCTGTTATTAGACTGAGGAGATCTATAGTAAACCGATCTGCCAAACTTGAAAGATCTTTTTTCAACTTTCTATCATCTCACTGTTATAACCAGTGCTCTCCAAATTTTGACTTCAGGAATGGTATCAACACTTTCTTTATATAGGCAACCCTGGATCTGAATTTGGAAAACCCATGGTGATTTTCAGGGCCGTCACCACCTTTAATTCTCCGCCTCCCTTATGATTTAGGAGAAGGTGCTAAAAACTATGATTTCGGTGCACTTTGCAAGAATAATTTTTGCAGTATCAAAGTACTGGTCTTTTGTCTTGTTCTCTATTGAGGCATATCAAAGAATTTGTGTCCCTTTTTCCAAGGTATAAAAACCACCACTGAGAAGGTTTTCTTCTGTTTTTTAAGGCCTTTTCTGTGTGTGCGTGTATGTGAAAGTACTGCACAGTTTAACTGTTTTGCTCCTGTTGTTGTTGAGACTTTTTGACAGCATTTGATTCAAATAGATGCTCAGCCTCCTTGCCCTCCCCAGAAAAGGAGATGCGCTGGTTAGATGGGACAGCACGCGTGTGTTTTATAGTGAGACAGGCTCTCAGTGTTGTTACTTACCTGCATGGCTGCTTTCAACTATGTTTGCTCTGCATGGGTGGCCCATGTTCAGGATACAAGAATCACCAGATCTCAGAGTTGCCTTGCTGAA
Organism: Cervus canadensis; assembly: GCF_019320065.1. Classification (NCBI taxonomy): domain Eukaryota; kingdom Metazoa; phylum Chordata; class Mammalia; order Artiodactyla; family Cervidae; genus Cervus; species Cervus canadensis. The sequence goes on from NC_057391.1 coordinate 84,938,071, forward strand.
GGAGACCTTGACTCCTGGGCTTATGGCCTCTTTCGTCTTTGCTGTAATGGAAAGGTTCTAACTGGTTGGCTTGCCTTTGATTTTCATTTTCTTTGTAGCCTTGGTCAGACCGTATTTCTACTTAGAAGCTGACATGGACTTTGATTTACCAGCCTCATTTCCTACCATTCACCAGTCTATATCCAGGAAGAGCTCACACCCAGCTCTTCCTGGCCCCTTAACATGCCCCTTAAGGTCCGGCTTACACATCTTTGTATACGCTGTTTCCTTTTCTGAGTCTCTTGTGAACTTCTGCCCCTTGGTGACCAGGCTCCTGTGGCTCCTCCCTTAAAAATGAGTTGATCTGTCTATTGGTTTATTGATTCTCTCATTCAGAAACATTCCTTGAATGCCTGCTCTATTTGAGGAAACTTTCTCTAAACTAACTCAAGCATTCCTTCCTCTGCGTTTTCTCACCACTTGGTATTCACCATCATTACTAATCCACACTGGCTTCTAATTATTTGGGCTTCCCCCCTTCATAGACGGGCCTCGCTGGTGGCTTAGCTGGTAAAGAATCTGCCTGCAACGCCAGAGACCTGGGTTGGGAAGATCCCCCGGAGAAGGGAAAGGCCACCCACTCCAGTATTCCGGCCTGGAGAATTCCATGGGTTCATGGGGTCGCAAAGAGTCGGACACGACTGAGCGACTTTCACCTCACTTCACTTCACTTCTCCCTTCATAGACTCTGAGGTCCTTTTGAGTACAGAGTTGATTTCTTTGTTTCCATGTTCCCAGCATCCAGCCCAGTGTCTGACACAAGTAGGGGACCGCTAAGTGTTTGTTGACTAGAAGAGTGATTTATTTTGCCAGGAGACTTTCTTGAGAGCTACTAAGTGGGGTGCCTTCCTTAGGTGTATAATGACCAGCCTTTTTTCTGTTCTGTAACATTGCATATCTCAAAGCAGATAAAGTAAAGTTTTATCCTCACTAGCCGTCTTTCTCTCATCCCCATCCTCCTTTCCCAGCACTCCCCTGCACCCCCCTGCTGTGTGCAAAGCTCCAATCCTGGGAAAATATCATGCAGTGCTTTCATTCTAGAGGGGAGCAATTGAAAGCATTTCTCTGGTAATTTAAGCACACAGCAGCTACCTCTGCAAAAGCTTGGTTGCTAAATTATCCCCTTGGCTACTCTTTTTTTTTTTTTTTGGCAGTAGGGGAAAGAAGAAAAAAAGACAGTGGGGGAAAAAGAGACTCTAGCAAAAAAAAAAAAAGAGAGGAAACTGTTTTCTCTGGATTTCGCCTTATTCCTCACCTCCTCCGAGTGACTATAGGGCTCCTGGTGTGGTACGTTCTGCTGCTTTTCCTCTCCGTGTTTTAAATGCCACAGATGCCTGTCGTAAACCACCTTCTTAATTATGCAAAAGTGGAGCCCGGATGGTTAGTTAGTAGTGCTATTGCAATTACTGCACTTTTTCAGGTCTGCTGCTGTTTTTATGTGACACTGTTTTCTAAGTTGCTGATTAAGATGATGTAGTGGGTGGAGCCCTTCTCCCCGTCATTGGAGAGAAGCCTCAGAAGGCTGGGATAATGAGTCCTCAGGCCCTAGTTTATGGCCTGATATGGAATGAAGAAGGGGAGCCAACGAGGGGGCAGAGGAGACATGCGTTTTTCTGACAAATGAGGCTCTCTGGTCTTTTCCAGCTTTCTCCTCTGTCCACTCCTGATGCTGAAATTGTGAGAGAAACAGCCACAATGACTCCTGGGGAGAAATCCCAGTCTTAGCTGGACCTAACATCCTGATGCCTTCAGGCATCTTCAGATATCCTCAAGTTCAAATGCTGGCAGGGAAATTTAACAGCTGTGAGGATCTGAATTAATCTTTTCAACTTGCTGTATCACTTTCTCTCTTTTTTTTTAACCAAATGTGAATAATGCTGTGTGCCCATCTTGGGTCCTGAGAGGCTATGCTTCTAGGCTTGTTTTAGGTACTAAATTTAAAAAAAAGTAAACTTGAAGTAACATGTTATTGTAAAATAGTACAATCATTAAATCATAGATTTTTTTTTTTAACTGAATGCCTGCTATTTCCTAGGAAGTATGTAAAACCTAGGGGATGGGACAGGAAACAAAGCCTTTGCCTTAACAGAAAGGGCAATCTAGTCAGAGATGCTGACGTTAAACTGAAGAGGGAATTAGTGTATACTTTCAAGCGGTCATGAGAGCTATGAAGAAAAATAGAGAGGAGGGGATAGCAAGGGGATACTACTTGGATGGGCTGGTCAGAGAAGACATCTCTCTGGAAGTGATACTGAGACAGATGACCGAATGAGGTGAGATGACAAGCCATGAGCATATACAGAAAGAACATTCCAGGTGAAGGGATAGCAGGTGTGATTACCCTGAGACAGGAATGCAGTTGGCTAATCTGAAGAACAGGAAGGAGGCTGGTGACTATAATACAGTGAGTCAGCAGGACAGGGGGCAAAATGAGCCCTGAGAGGTCCCGACAGCCAAATTGTGCATGAAAGGTCTTTGGGTTTCACATAACCGTATTTACATAGCTTAAAACCAACCATCCTGGCAGCTAAGTGCCAAGTATACTCTAATGAGACAGAGTGGAAGAAAGTCCACGCTGAGGAGGCTACAATCAGAATCCCGCAAAAGTTATCATTTTAGCGCGGTGAATAATCAAGGATTAGGACATTGTTTTGATGTCCTCTGCTTCCTCCAGTGTTTGCTTCATAAATTAGCAGAGTTTGAAGCTGTGATTTCAAACTAGTAGTGAATACTTTCTTTGAAACTGATACATAAAATAATAATATTTTTTTTTTTATAAACTGATGTAAAATATTGAAAGAGGATCCATCTCCATTCACATCTGTCTCTGTGTTAGATGTTTGATTGGAGAAAAGACTGTGTGGCCCTAGAGAGGCAGATGGTCCCCAACTTAACCATGATTCAGTTAGGAGTTTTCGACTTTAAGGTGGTCTGATAACAATATGCACGCAGTAGGACCCATACTTTGAATTTTGACCTTTTTGCAAGCTAGCGATACACAGCGTGAGCCTCTCTCCCGAGGCTGGAAGCAGCAATAGCTCTCAGTCAGCCACACGGTCACAAGGGTCAACAACTGATATGCTTCCAATCATACGTAAATATAGTGGGCCTACACCACTGTCCCGTTTCTCTCTTTGAGTACAGTAGTCAGTCCATTACATGAGAAATTCACTGCTTTATTATACAGCAGGCTTTGTGTCTGATGACTTGCCCACCTGTCGGCTAATTTAAGTGTCTGGGAATGTTTAAGATAGACTGGGCTAAACTGTGATGCTCAGGAGGTTTGGTGTACTAAATGCATTTTGCTTCTCGGCCTTTTGGCTAGGATCAAGTGTAGTATGGGGGCTTCCCACACAGCACAGTGGTAAAGAATCTGCCTGCCAATGCAGCAGATGCAAGAGACGCAGGTTCGATCCCTGGGTTGGGAAGATCCCCTGGAGTAGGAAATGGCAACCTGCTCCAGTATTCTTGCCTGAAAAATGCCATGGACAGAGGAGCCTGGTGGGCTACAGTCCATGGGGTCAAAAAGAGTCTGACACCCCTGAGAGACTGAGCACAAGTGTATTTTCAGCTCAGGATATTTTCAACTTACAATGGATTTATTGGGCCTTAACCCCACTGTAAGTAGGAAGAGCTGTAAATACTACCAGCCCTGCCTACCAGACTGTGATTAAGGAAGGGCCAGTGTTATGTTATGCAGCTTCCAAGTTGCCCAGGGCTTCCCTTCCCTGTCCTTCCAGAGCTGGGAGGCAAAAAGCTAACCAGTGGAATCTGAGTGCTCCTCTAATTGCTATAGAGAAATGTGCTATTTCTCTGTCAAAATGTTGATTGCAGCTACAAGGGATATACTCTTGTGTTACAATCTAAAGGGCTTTTATTTTAAAGAAAAGGGATTTGTTGGCACGGCAGCGTATGTGTGAGCTTGTGGATCCGTTTGCGCTGGGTGACTGTTTTATTTTGCTTTTTTCCCCCTCCCATTAAGGGAAGTAATTTTGGAGGCAAATAACATGACAGTTGACTTTTTTTTTTCTTCTTCGCAGTAGGTGCAGCAGAAAATGCTGAAGTTATGTTTGCCCTATGCTTTCTCCCTACTTCATTTCTTGGCGATCACATCCCTCTTTTAAAAGCAGTCATCTTGAGAGAAAGTGTATGCTGTATTTTGTATTCCTTCCTATAAAGGGAGAGATGTCCTAGAAAAGAGGGAATATATGTGTGTATATGTGTATACATATATTTTATATGTGTATATATATATTGATTCTCCATCTGAAGCTAAAAGGAAATATAAATTATTTAACTCAAAAATTATGGTAGGCAATATTAAGGACTGAAGGAGATATTAAGATGTTATAGGGAAAAAAAATGGACTTTTTGGCCAACCCAATATTTATATCCACTAGTCGATTCTATCCTTCCCCACCCCCAAGATGCTCTTCTGCATTTAGTGAAGACCAGTCCTAAAATGTTCAGGATGCCCCTTGATGCTGCCTGTAATCATTGTCTTACATCCCCAGCCTGTCCCCAGGTATCTGTCACTTAGCATTAGCTGCCTTATAATGCTGTTTATACTTTCTTTGCATTTGTCCGTTCCAGCCAATGGAATCATCAGCTTCTTTAGGCCTCCTAATACATCCCAGATCTGCATCGGTTAAGGCTGTTTGGTTATAAGCAACAGAAACTGGATTAGACTGCCTTCAGTAAGTTAGAAATTTATAGAAAGGCTTTTGGGTAGTTCAGATAACCAAAGCAAAGTCTGGGGAAAGGGTTTCCAAAAATAATTCAAGGAATCTTGGAGCAGTGGCGGAGGGGGGGCGGGTGAAGGGCAGAGTCTAGGAATTAGGAAATTATAACTTTTCCAGACTACGGCTGTTAGAATGCATGAACTCTGATGGTTTCTCCCCAATTCTTGCAATTCTGAAGCCTCAAAGGTGTCAACTCATGTGCTCTGCCTTAGGGAAGAAGAAATAAGTCACCTCTTCAATAGTTGTATGAGTCTATAGACAATGAGAAGAAGATACAAATGCCCCAAGAGAAAATTAGGACACAGGGTGACCTCAGCCAACTCTTCACTACAATATCAAGTATATTGGGATGCCCATGGTTAGAACTCTGTACAGGTTGGGTGACCGTGATGATGATGGTGATGATAAGAAGAAAAAAAAAAAGAGTTATAAGTGAGTCTGTTCTTTGGAGGAAATAATCACAAAATGTCCTTGCATTTAGAATGGCAAACAGGTGGTATGGTCTGTCGACATCTTCATTTAGGCTAGCCATCCTTTCTTTTTGGATTTAGGCTTCAGCAATGTTTTCCCAAAGGCTGCAGTAATAAACAGTATAAGGCTATATAGAGCAGGTGCCGTGTTCACTGAATAAGATTGCATGCACTGAAAATAAGGATGCGTAATTGCATCACCTGTGCTCTGTCCCTTTCTGCCCTGGAGGCATAACTGAAGCATTATCTTAGTTGTCACTCTTGTGATTTCCATCCCCATGTTCTCACAGTAGAGTGGCTGGATTATGAGCAATGTCAAGGTCAAACTGGTGAAGAAACCTGTATCTTATATATTTCCCTATAGGTTTGATACATCTTGATCACAAATATTTATCCATCACTTTCTCCCTATCACTACGGTTTCATTTCTTCTTTCATGGGCCACATAGTTTAAATTCCTTGGGAAAACATACTGCCAGTAATAATGCTTCACCTATTTGGTAAAAAACTAAAAAGAAAATGGCAGACTAAAGAAGATGTGTTTCTTTCAGCTCTGTCATAATATTTCTCTTCCTCAGATTTAAATTTCTTGGGCTTAAGCTGCCCCTATAGTGAGCAGAAACATTATTTTAAGAGCAATTTATATTGGACCACATTGTGAAACTGGCTACTGAATCTGAGTCAGGACCTTCTTCTGGAAGGAGGTAATTAAATATTCCTCACTGATGCCATTTTAAATGTGTTGAATGAAAGGAGTTAATTATACAGCAGGGAACATGGCAGACTTCTGACTAATAATGAGCTATGTTTAATATCTTCATCTTTGTTAGAATCATTAAAGTTGTTGGAACCAATTGGATAGCTTGAAGTGAATGTAGCCTGGTAACCAAGCAAGCCCAAATGGAAGTCCCTCACAGATGCAAGGGCTCGTAGCTCTAATGATGACTTCAGGGAGAGAATGCAGATATATGGCTTTGTTCTGTGCAGTACAATCTGCTTTGGTTGGCCTTCTATTTTGATTGTACATCTCATTGTTTCCAGAGAGTGCATCTGTTAAAATGAACTGATGTGTGTGCCTGAAAATTGTAGAAGAAGTGATTTCTTTTCCTCAAAGCTTTATAGGGCCGATCTCTTCAGAATCTGGAGCAACGTGGGGATCTCTGTGCTGCTCGGTCCCCGCAAGATACCTACTAACTCAGAATCTCAGGATGCTTAGGAACGACTAGACGACCAAGTATGATCCTACAGAACAGTGCTCCCCAAACCTTTTTGGCCCCTGGGGTCGATTTCATGGAAGACAGTTTTTCCATGTACCGAGAGTGGGGGAATGGCTTTGGGATGATTCAAGCAAATTACATTTACTGTGCACTTTATCATAGCTCAGTTCATAAAGAATCCACCTGAGATGCAGGAGACCCCAGTTTGATTCCTGGGTCGGGAAGATATGCTGGAGAAGGGATAGGCTACCCACTTCAGTATTCTTGGACCTGTCTTGTAGCTCAGCTGGTAAAGAATCCGCCTGCAATGCAGGAGACCTGGGTTTGATCCCTGGGTTGGGACGATCCCCTGGAGAAGGGAAAGGCTACCCACTCCAGTATTCTGGCCTGTAGAATTCATGGACTAAGTCCATGGGGTTGCAGAGTCTGACATGATTGAGCGACTTTCACTTTCACTTTCTTTCTAACCTAATGTCACACTGCTGATCTGGCAGAAGGTACCAGTCAGTGGCCCAGAGGTTGGGGACCCCTGCAACAGAACAGTTACGTTATAACACTCAACTGGGGAGAGATGGGCTCTTGAGTTCAAGTTTCCCACACCTGATGTGAAGAGCTAACTCATTGGAATATACCCTGATGCTGGGAAAGATTGTGGGCAGGAGGAGAAGGGGACGACAGAGGATCAGATGGTTGGATGGCATCACCAACTCAATGGACATGGGTTTGGGTGGACTCTGGGAGTTGGTGATGGACAGGGGGACCTGGCGTGCCACAGTTCATGGGGTTGCAAAGAGTCGGAGACTAAGCGACTGAACTGAATTACTGTTTCTTTCAGTGTCTTTAATTTTATAAGCTAGATATTTAAGGTGTTTCTCGTAAATTTCTCCTGCCTTCTGATTATGTCATAGAATAGCATGTGGCTTATAAGACTCTCTGAGATCCTCTCATTCCTTTCTATGTTTGAGTTTGTAACTTTGCCCTTATAAGTACAAGATCAAAGAAACTTCTTTCTTCCATCCCAACTTTGATTCTCCAAGGAAGTCCTGTTACCTGGCTGTGGGGAGTGGCAACAATGCTTGACTGTAAGATTAATCAGCCTCTAACTGATTTTCATATGTAGGAGTTGGGAAATTTTGAGGAATAGCTAGGGTGGAATTAGCAAGTTCTCACGGGAACATAAAGATGAAATGCAGGAGACACAGGAGACTGGGTTCAATCCCTGGGTCGGGAAGATCCCCTGGAGGAGGCCATGGTAACCCACTCCAGTATTCTTTCCTAGAGAATCCCATAAAAGAGCCTGGCGGGCTACAGTCCATAGGGTCGCAAAGAGTTGAACACAACTGAAGCGACTTAGCGTGCAGCAGGCACAATTATATTATCACTATTATTACAAATGTGTTGGTTGAAGATTGTTTATTTTCATTTAAGTTAACCCAATTAAAATCTCTCACTTCCATTTATCTGAGCCTTCCAAGCACTATAAATTTTCTTCTTCTCATCCCACCTGGAGACCCTAAGATAACTATCTTTTCGTGATTGTTAATTATTTGACATGTTTCTTATCGGATTAAAGAAAAATGATTATTTCTTAGTCACTGTTTAGGGTGAGAATGTGAGATTAAGTCTTTGTTTTGCAAAGCATAGTGAAATAGGGAAAAATGATTTGGGCACACTGTGGGAAGACTGCTTTGAGAAAGAAAGGTTCCCACCCAATTTAGACGAGGTGAGTGTCTGCGTCCCTGCCGTGACCTCTGTGGGGGCTCACACAGACTGTAGTGACGTCCCACCGTAACGCAATGGACCAAGGTCACCTTCACAGTTAGAGCTTTTCTCTGGCCAGGCTACTTTTTAACCAATGCTGTGGTGAAAATTTTCAGGTAAATCAAAAAGTATGACCTAGAAAAACAAGAAGGAATCATGTCTACTCAGCCACAAATCCTGCCAGACTGGATAGAGTTAGATTGCTTACTTCTGTGGAAATGTTGGATATTCATCATTTGGTTCTCAAACCATCAGGGTGTGCAAGGGGCTTATTAAATCACAGACTGCTGGGATCCTGCTCTGAAGTAAGCCTCAGGGGGCCTAAGAATTTGCACCTCTGATAAGGTCCCGGGTGATGGTGATGCTGTCAGCCCAGGGACCACACTTTAAGAAACACTGTCAAAGTGTCTTGCTATTCAAAATATGGTCTCTGGACCACCAATATCAACATTGCTTGGAAGCTTGTTAGAAATGCAGACTCTCAGACCCCTCGTCAGATATTCTGAATCAGAATCTTCTTAACAAACTCCCTAGGTGATCCGTTTGCATGCTGAAAATTTGAAATTTGAGAAACACTGATCTAGTGGTTATATAGGCAAAACTTTGGAGAACTCAGAGTGTGAATCAGTCAGACCTGCATTCAAGTCTCAGTACTGCCTCTTAGATAACGCTGCGACTTTGAAGGAAGCTGTCATTTTTTTTTTTTAATCTCTAGCGTCATCTGGAAAAATTGGTGTGCAGATTAAATGTGATGATATATGTAAAGTGTTTTTAATTAGTAGTGTTATTAAATGATGTTCTCATTTCTTTTTATGTGTAACTTGTCCTATGAAACCATTAAAAACAGCTGTTTGAAGGAGGTATGTGAAATTCTCTCTGAAATGTTTTCATAGAGCCTGTTTTGAGAGAAGGTATTTTCACAGTATAGCTGGGTTGTCCTCCTTGTGCTATTTTGCCTGTGAATCACAGCTGGAGTATGAAATGGATCAGGTTTGACATATTGCAGCCTCCTGGTTTACCTCTGAATGTGTATGTGTGTGTGAGAGAGAAAAAGACAGACAGATAGACCCAGACAGTTTTTTGGAGGTGAGGGGTGAGGGAAAAACATAGAGTGCCTCCTTTCCTCCCTAATAATAGAGTGCTGCACGTGTTTTTAAAGATAAAATTAGATTTGTAATATTTGACAACATCTGTTAGTAGGTTCTAACCTCACTCGGGTGTTATAAAAAAGGTTAGGCCAGTTAATAAAGTGTTTTGAGAAAAGTGAAAGATGCTACATAAAATAGGGTGTTTGACTTTATTTAATTTTTAAAAGTATAGTCCTTAGTGAAATGTTCTTTATTCTCTAATCAACTATAATCCTTATATGTTGGCAGTGGGAAGATGCTTTCACCCTCTCAATGCCTTCATCAATTGATAAATAAGCCTGTTGCTTTTAGCATTTTATATCTTAGAACTCAGAAATTTCAAAATTGTATTGTATAAAAGTGAAATATAATCAATGCAGAGAAGATAGATGAAAATGAGAATCGTGCTAATGTAATTTAAGAGGGTTAATGAGACATGATTTTCTGGATTACAGTGTAGATATCTGGGCAAGGGACTGTGAGGTCTTTGGACCCTGGTCGTGATTCAGCTGGGAGGGGCTTTTTTCTGAACTTGTTGCCTCCTGCATGCAGTTGTTGGCTTCCCGGCCCATTAGGACTGGTCATCATGGATGCATGCCTTGGGCTGCGCTGTGCTTAGTCGCTCTGTTGTGTCCGGCTCTTTGCGACCCCGTGGACTGTAGCCCGCCAGGCTCCTCTGACCATGGGGATTCTCGGGCAAGAATACTGGAGTGCGTTGCCATGCCCTCCTCCAGGGGGTCTTCCCAACCCAGGAATCAAAACCACATTGCAGGTGGATTCTTGACTATCTGAGCCACCAGGGAAGCCCAAGAATACTGGAGTGGGTAGGCTGTCTCTTCTCCAGGGGATTTTCTCAATCCAGGAATCGAATCAGGGTCTCCTGCATTGCAGCTTTGTACAGTAACTATATTCTTAGCACTTACAGGTAAGGCATGGGGCTATCCACTGCTCAGATAGCACCCAGGGAAATCTCCACCAACAGGAAGTCCACGTTCTTAATGAGCATCAGTGAGGGGAAGGCAAACTGTAATACCTCATACTACAAATCCTACTACTCAGAGTGTGTTCTGCAGGCATGGGAACCTGGGAAATGCAACATCTTGGGCTCCACTTCAGACCCACTGAGTCAGAATTTGCACTTTTGCAAGCTCTGCGGGGGATTTGTATGTGTTAAAGCTTGCAGGGCACCACTTTATGTGAAGTTCTTAAACAGAGACAAGTTGAACTGGCAAACATCGAAAACCATTTGCAGTTCAAATTCAGAGAATGAGGTTAGTTGTTGCCAGGCGAGAAGGGGCTTCATAATTGGTTATAATCACTCTGATGGCGTTAGGTCTACAGGAATGTGTGGGAGTGAGGTCAGTTATCTGCTCTAACACACTGAAGGATTGTTTTGCAGTCTTATCTAACGAAGTCTGATTAAGCGTTGTCAGCCTGTGTGGCAGATCCCAGCAGACCCCTAGGATTAAAACACAACAAACCAAAAAGGATGGTGCTGTAACAAAGTGTAAGGCATAGCTAAGCTCAAAAATAAGATACAAGGTTGTTGATTAGAATGACAATGAAAACGCAGATACCAATATTTAATGAGATTCCACGTTATTTATTATCCCTTATGGCAGAAAGTGAAGAGGAACTAAAGAGCCTCTTGATGAAGGTGAAAGAGGAGAGTGAAAAAGCTGGCTTAAAACTCAGCATTCAGAAAACTAAGATCATGGCATCCAGTCCTATCAAATCATAGCAAATAAATGAGGAAAAAGCAGAAACAGTGACAGATTTTATTTTCTTGGGCTCCAACATCACTCTGTATGGTGACTGCAGCCTTGAAATTAAAAGACGCTTGCTCTTGGAAGACAAGCTGACAAACCTACACAGCATATAAAAAGCAGAAACATTACTTTGCCAACAAAAGTCCATCTAGTCAAAGCTATGGTTTTTCCAGTAGTCATGTATGGATGTGAGAGCTGGACCATAAAAATGGCTGAGCATTGAAGAATTGATGTTTTTGCACTGTGGTGTTGGAGAAGACTCTTGAGAGTCCCTTGGACTCCAAGGAGATCAAACCAGTCAACCCTAAAAGAAATCAGTCCTGAGTATTCATTGGAGGGAGTCATGCTGAGGCTGAAGTTCCAATACTTTGGCGAAGAGTTGACTCATTAGAAAAGACCCTGATGCTGGGAAAGATTGAAGGCAGGAGGAGAAGGGGATGACAGAGGTTGAGATGGTTGGATGACATCACCGACTCAGTGGACATGAGTTTGAGCAAGCTCTGGGAGATGTTGAAGGACAGAGAAGCCTGGTGTGCTATACAGTCCATGGGGTCACAAAAAGTCAGACATGACTGAGCGACTGAACAACAACCATGTTATTTACAGCCTAGATTTAGAACCTGGAGTCCAACAGGCTTTGTTTAGAGCTAGCACATATTCTTACTTAAGCTAAAAAGAAACTTTGCCTCTGGCCCAGGAATCAAATCAGTGGTTATCTGGAGACGGTGGTCCTGGTGTAAGTGGGGGAGCAGTTTCATGCCCTGAGCACATTTTCCAGCACTTTTAAAAACCACAGCAAATCTGATTGAAATTGTCCTAGTCAGTAAAACCCAGTCACTGACATTTGCAACAGAAAAGACCATTGATCTCACTGACTTCAGGTGAGTCTTGATCCAGGATACCAAAATGTCACTCAAGGAGTTCTTTCTTTCTCTTTTTCTTCTCTGCCTTTTCAGATACTGACTTTATATTAAGGCTAGATGCTAACATGGTTTTCAGATGGTGGTTGACAACTCTAGAGCTATCTGTTTTCTCCTTTGTTTCAAGTTGGGGAAAAAAGACAATCTTTGCCCCCATCTATCTCAGGAAAACATTTTTAGATGTTTTATATGTCTCAGATGATGTCCTGAAAATATCACTTTGGCCAGTGGTATCGCTGAGCTAGTTGAAGTGTGGGCTGTGTCCCTGGAGCTAGGGAAGCATCCCTCCAGCCTCATGGACCCCAGGTGGAAATCAGGAAGATTAAATGTCCATTATCCCAGCTTTCCCTGAGTGCCTGCTCCATTTGGTGGTTCATTCACAATACTTTCAAGACCTCATGTCAACACCATGAGGCCGGTGTTTGTTATCTCTGTTCTACAGATGTAGGCTCTGAAATCAAAAGCCCATAAATGAAATCTCTGGGGTTGTGGCAATGCTGGTGTTATTATGCAGGATTCCTGGTTAATAGAAAGAGTACCTAGCTGGGATAAGTGGTAGAAAAGCCAGACTTATTCTTCCTTCAGTGAGCCTCTGGACTTCTGTGTGGTGAACATGACCCTTATATTATATTTATGTGCTCAATGCCTGTTTCTGCCAAACCCCTTTTGTCTATTGTTATATAGGAAAAGTAGAATCTTTCCCAACACTATTCAATTCCCATAATTTAAAAAAAATTACCATTAATTGTTTATATGGAAGAACTAAAATAATAGGTTAATTTTTTTCTTATAATTATTTGAGTCTTACATTAAACGCTATGCCATGAAAACAAGTCTGAAGCTAGTGAAAATAATCATACATTGACTTTTCTGTTGCCAGATTAATCAACTTCTTTAGATAGGGTAAAAATAAGAAATATATTCAGATTGGAAAATAAGCTATGATTCAAAAACCTCTGGGAAGTTTTTCATTTGAAACTGAAATATCCGCCTTAATCAAAGTTGGACAATAGAACTTTTTGTGACACGAAGTGTATCAGGGAAATCTTTGACAAAATAGTTGAAAGGAATTTATAGAACATGTAAGTCACCTTAGTTCCAGAGCTCTACCCAGGCTAAGACTTTTTTACAGCTCAGAGGGAAATGTCATGGAGACAAATATTATAGAAGAAATAAGTCATTTGATTATATCTTATTCTGAATATAATCTCTATACAATAGATCTCATTGGGCTTCATCCAATAGGTTTTCACAATTAAGAAAAAATCCTCTACTCACCAAAAAGACAAGAAAACATTTCCATTTTAACTGTATTTTTGCTGTTTTTATTAAATTACCCTGTTTCATGAGTATTTGCAGTTTCAGACTCCCCAAAATATTACTGGTGAAATCTTTGCCTGCTGTTCTCAGTGGCATTTAAAGAAAGGAAAAAGCCTGAATATTAAAAGCAAATTTGTGTGATTTGCTTGGTAGAGATTGAACTCCCTTTCATGTTTCAAATATTTCTAGGAAATATTCAGATTCAAAAGGTAAATAAGGAAATATACCCCACTTTGATGGGCTTCCCAGGTGGCGCTAGTGGTGAAGAACCCACCTGCCAATGCAGCTGACAGTCTCTGCATGGGGAAGATCCCCTGGAGGAGGGCATGGCAACCCACTCCAGTATTCACGCCTGGAGAATCCCCTGGACAGAGGAGCCTGGTGGGCTACAATTCACAGGATTGTAAAGAATTGGACACAACTGAAGTGAACTTAACACACACACACACACTCACATACACCGCTTTGATGTAAGGGAGTACACACTGCTTAAATTACTAGCCTTAGGAAAATTAGGGGAAAATACTGGTATTTTTTCCATACCAACTCTGTCCTTGGCACCAGGTTGTGTAATAAGAAACAAGTGACATCGTTCCTGTCCTCAGAGCTGTTATGCTAAGGTTTTAAAAAAAGACAAGACTAATAGGAATTAGATTTTTAATATTATCCATCGGCAAGATTCATCTGTTCTGCCTTCAAAATAAGTCTCAGATTTGACAACTCATTGATTCTGCCTCATCAACCCCTGTAAGCCAGTATTATTTCTTACCTTGACAACAACTATACCCCCTAACTGATCTCCCTGCTTCCATTCCTTGGCTCATATCAATTTATTCTCGTACAGAAACACAGCCAGAATTTTCTTTAAAACGTAAGCACATCATACAACCCTTCCTTGACTGCCCCTCCCCCACTCCCACAAAAGTCCAATGATGCCCAAACACACTTAAAGTAAAAATCCAAATTCCTTTCTTGCTGCGTGGAGGTCTTTACATGATCTTTGAGAAGCCCAGATCTCAGACCCCATGTACACCCACTCTGCTGCTTGGAATCACCACCCTCTGACCACATTAACCTTCCTGTTCTTCAAAGGTGACATATAACTTGCTGTTGTTTCTGTGTGAAATGTGCTTTTTCTATATGTTTGGGTGGATAGTTCCTTCTCTCCATTCAGATTTCACTTCCATATCACTTCAGCGAAGAAGTCTTGCTTGACTACCCTGTCTAAAAATATCCTATTTTAACTCATTTATGTAGATCTCATCTGTCTTCCCCGGCATCAGTGGAAAGTTCAGACTATGAGTTCTGTATTTCTGTATGACTTGCTTATCACCCAATCCCCAATGTTTTAATATTAAACCTCATATACAATAGAGTCTCAATAACATGACAATAAGTATGCATACTGAAAATACCATAGGTTAGACAAATGTAAATGCATTCAGACCTGGATTATTTAGTCACTATTTTGAGGAGTTGCACCAGTTGGAATAAGCATCTTGAGGTTAAGTAATATTTTAATAGATTCTGAGAGGGAAGGTGATAATGTCCATGATTTTTTTCCACAACCTTTACCTATACTCTGATCAGAAAAATAAGGATACATTTCTTTGGAATTAAAAAAGAAATCCAAACCACTTGCAAATATTTTTTTTAAGTTTCTGAGTGTTTTTTTTTTATTAATTTGGGGAAGTTTTAAAAATTAAATAGAAAAGAAAAAGAAATAGTGCTTCATGTCTTAACAAAGCATTAATTTGATCGAGTTTCAGAAGAGACCTCATTAAGCTGCATGATAAAGTGGTAATTCAGTGTCACTTTCCTTGGGTTTTCAGCAATTATCTGGAATGGTTTTTAGAATGAGGCAACATTTCCCTTTTCAGTAGCACTTGAAACCTCCTTGATGTTGACACAGAAATGCTGATAGGAAGAGATGGTGAACAAAGGGTTGCAAGTCTTGATTCATACTTGCTAAAAATATCACATCCACCCAAGGAAGGTTTAGAAATATGTCAAAGGCATTCTTGAGCCCTTTAAGACCATTCACAAATAACTTTTGGGAGTGAAATGACGATGAAATTTGACTCACCCAGGTCCTAGTCGATTTCTGAGCATATAATTTGAATTAAACCTTTCTATATAATTTTCTAATTAGATTTTTCTCCTTCCTGGCCTTTTAAGCTTTACATAACCGTTGTGATTCCTTGTTCCATTAATCCTTCAAATGCCAGCATCCTGCCGAGAGGGGATACATTGCAGTATTTCCATCATTGTCAACAGAGCTGCAAGATCATTCTAGTATATTGGAATCACCCATCCATGAGAATATGCTGTCTTGCCTTCATAATTATTAGTTGATTCTTATTCAACTCTGTGACAAATGTTGAATTTTTTCATTTCCCCTAATGTTTTGTTACCAGTAAAAGCACAGATAGGTATTTTATTTTAATTTGGATAAAGAATTGCTAATAGAGAGTTGGAATTTCTTAAATTGGGTACATTTTTGGTAGTTAGTTCAATAGTTAATTTTCTTAATTTATCACTTAGAGTAGGGCAATTACAACAGTATGGAGATGTGCCAGGATTATTGTAGCACTGGGAAACGGTTGTAATTTTCAGGTTTGTGCCAAGGAAATGCATTGAATTGCTTAGACTTCTGTATTATCAATTACTATAGTTTTTTTTTGTGCCCAGGTTCACTATATTTTACATCACATTTCAAAAGGTGATTTCTCCACTCCCTTATCAAACAACCTTAGGAAAAAATGTTCTTTCTCCTATTGCTACCCTAATGGAGCTGATTAATGCTCCTTTTAATTTAATTGAAAATGGTTGATCAATAAGGTCAATGTTTATGGATTTATTTCCATCTTTTGATGTGGCAAATCATTAGTTATCATTATCTAAATGAGCACAGATTGCCATGAAAAGTGAAGGGACTAAATTGCTTTATGGATTTCTGAGAGCATAGCACACAGGTAAATTTTCTTAACACACTTTTCAACATTTACCTTGTGCCAGGATTTAAATTCTGTGCTGCAATTTCCCCAACAGTCTAGAGGTACCTATGTCAGACAGGACATGATGAAAGGATCAAGTTTTCAAAAGTACGTAAAAGTGAGGCCACTAAATCATAAAAAAAAAATAATTCACATTATTATAGACAGAATTTCAATGAATACCACATAGTGAAACACCACTGCAGTGGTTCAGAAATGCACCTGTTTCCAGAAGTCAGGCTGGACTTTAGGGAGAAAAAATGAAGTAGACAGAAAGGAATACGCACACTTTTCAGTCTCTTATTCTGAAGGTTCTTATTATAGGCTGAATTATGTCCCTCACCCCAGCAAAATTCATATGTTGAAGTCCTATTCTAGTCATTCATAATGTGACCTTATTTGAAGGTAAGGTCTTTATAGAGATAATCAAGTTAAAATGAGGTCATTAGGGTAGAACTGAATTCAGTAGGACTGGTGTCCTTGTAAGAAGAAATTTGGATATACATGTGCTCCTTGGAAGAAAAGCTATGACAAACCTAGACAGCATATCGAAAAGCAGAGACATTACTTTGACGACAAAGGTCCATCCAGTCAAATCTATGGTTTTTCCATTAGTCATGTATGGATGTGAGAGTTGGACCATGAAGAAAGCTGAGCACCAAAGAATCGATGCTTTGAACTGTGGTGTTGGAGAAGACTCTTGAGAGTCCCTTGGACAGCAAGGAGATCCAACCAGTCCATCTTAAAGGAAATCAGTCCTGAATATTCATTGGAAGGACTGATCCTTAAGCTGAAGCTCCAATACTTTGGCCACCTGATGCAAAGAACTGACTCATTGGAAAAACCCTGATGCTGGGAAAGATTGAAGGCGGGAGGAGAAGAGGATGACAAAGAATGAGATGGTTGGATGGCATCACTGACTTGATGCACATAAATTTGGGCAAGCTCAGGGAGCTGGTGATGGACAGGGAGGCCTGGCGTGCTGCCGTCCATGGGGTTTCAGAGAGTTGAACACGACTGAGTGACTGGACTGCACTATGCATAGAGAAAAGACAGATGTGCACAGAAGATGACAGCCATCTACAAACCAAGGGGAGATGCCCAGAGCACAAAGACCTCAGAAGAAATCACCCCATCACCCCCTTGTTTTTGGACTTCTAGACTCTAGAACTGTAAGACAATATGTTTCTGTTTAAGGCACTGATTTTCTGTTGCTTTGTTATGACAGCCCTAGCAGACTAATACAGCCCATAAATTATGACTTAGTATTTCATATTCAATGATATGGAAGCTTCCCCAAACACCAGGATACTAAAATTTACAAAAGTTGTGTTAACTGTTTTCACTGAACTTTGGAAGCTAGAATCCAAAGAAATTTAGAAACCAAGCAGAGTTATATCAAAGCATTTATAATCAAAGATTCAAGTGCATGCTGATTGGCAGAATTGATTTCCATATATATCTTTTAAAAAGGAACCCTTCTTTTTTTGGAGTGATGAGACCAAGGCACAAACCTTGATAAACCTGATTCTGAATGTTAAGTAACCCAAGGGTGATGAACAACAATTTATGGGGAAATTCAGTCAAATAGCATCTGTTGTACTGTGGGACTCTGGTGTTTGAATTATAAAATGGCAAAAGGAATCTACCGTAGAGATTTATCCCAGACTAGCTTGCATCTGGACCAGAGGCGATCCATCAGGCTTGTCATTTTATGTTGAAGTCCACACACTGCCTACTCTGCATACGTCAGCTTGTGTACCTGTGGGGCATAGCACAGACCAGTCTCTGATGCCTGCTGATGGAAAGGGTGTGCATTTTGTTGTTTTTTGGTAATCACAATTGAAGCCCATTTCCTTGGTTTCTCTGAATTTTACATTGGCCCATTATTGATAAGGAGTATGGTAATAGAGTTTATAATCAGAGCTAACCTCGAGTCACATGGTGACAGATCAGAGGCAACTTTCTTTGGTCCTGTGAATCTCATCAATCTTAGACCTTTCTTGAAGTCCTCTGGATGCCCAGAACCCCTGTGCCTTTCTCCCCAGGAGCAGTGATGAGGGTTAGCATTCACTGAGCACTTAAAAGACACTGTATGCTGCATACAACTCTTTCTAAGTTGTATGCAGCCTATCCTCACATCAGCTCTTTTACATTAATGATATTATTGTTTTCAATTTACAGAAGAAGAAACTGAGGCAAGGAGGTTAAGTTACTCACCCAGTGTTATATAGCAATAAATGCTAGAGCCAAGACTCCAACCCAAAGCTGACTAACAGGCTGATATTCTCCAGACACTGCCCCCGCTGCCTTCCCTAACAACCCCTCAGGCATCAGACTTCTCCATCAAATCCTGCCTGGTCTGTCTGACCAAATACTTAGTGGGTGGCCCTGTAACAATGAGTTACAGTGGATCTCTTCACTTGGGGAAAGACGTTTGCTTTTCACTGGACGATTATGAAATAATGTATTGGCAGAAAGAAATGATACTCATGAAGGGACTCTCCGAGTCTCATTCTGGCAGAAATGTATGATCATAGACAAATCATGACCTCATAAGGTTTGGTTTTATCATCTCTAAATGTCAGGGTTGGATTAACTACTCTCTAAAGATCTCCTGCAGGCTTAAAATTCTAAGATTCTTTAACATTCAGTGTAACTCCTTTTCAACCTATGTGTGCACTTGGCCCTTGGCTGCATAAGTTGGAAATTGGAAATACAAAGTCATGATAAATATGAGAAAATGGTCAGGTCACGTAATAGCTCTCCACCTCAGTTTCCTGATCAACAAAATGAGGCTACTAAGAATACTGCCTCATAGGGTTGATATTATACATACCTAGGAAAATGCCTGGAACAGGGCAAGAAAGTGCTCACCAGCTCTAGCTGTAATAACATGATAATCATTGATGTGATCAGTTCTATTATTATCTCCCCAGGAAAATCACTGTACATCTAGGGTTATAGCAAAAGCACCCATCATGACAGCTTTTATACCATAAGGCATTTTATTCAGAGTGTATATTTTAGCTTTGTATTCTACAGGCATTGGTATCACCCTGAAAACTGGGCAATATTTATATCCAGCAGTCTGTCATCCATGTGCTCATTTATGCATGGGCCTTTTACCCCACTCCAAGCTGTGAGAACAATAGACACTTTAATAGTCTGAAACAAGAAGGATATTAGCTCCATGAATCTTTATTTTAAATTACATTTCTGAGTTAGAGGTGTCAGCATGGTAGAACAAGTTAAGGGAGATTGTATTCCCCAATAGGGCTATTGATGTTGGTTACAAATAAATTGCTGGTGCAGGTGATGATAGCAAAGTCCATGCCATCTTTTATTTAGTAGAGTATTTTTCTTGTTAACAGCTCCTTCTGTATGCTTTCCTTTCTTCTGTTTTACATCAATCATATTTGACACATTGCCCAATGTCATGGTGGAAAAAAAAAATGCAATATCCAGTTCATCAGCCAGATGTTTGTTCTTTCACTGGCTGAGACATCTGGATGTGTAACTAAACGTTACACTCCTTCATCCAGTTATTTTGTGTTATGTTACTGCACCGAGCCAAAGAATAAATCCCAGAATTGTTTCTTTTATTAGAAGAAAGATCATAGCATCTTGAGCCTGCAGTGCCAGGGCTAGCGTCTAGCTTTTTTTTCTCTTAATAGTTGCACAGCCTTGGGCAGAATTAGGATCAATTGAGATAAAGTGGGTGGACGCATTATATGGAAGCTCATGTTGTTAAAACAATCCTAGTCCCTTTACTTAGCTATACAATGGCCTGGCAATTTGTACCTTTGGAGAAAAAATTAAAAAGAAGTAAAGATTTCAGAGCTAGACCAATAATGACGGCCTAGATATACCAAGGACCGACTATGCATCATGAACTCTTCCAAGTGCTTTGCATGGGATTGAATTTAAACTTAAAAATAATCCTGAGGGGTGGGCACTATTCTTTTCCCCATTTTACAGACAGCATAACTAAGGACTAGAGAGAAGAGCATGCAACTTGCTCAAGATCAGAGGATCAAGATTTGAACTCAGTTTGATTCTAGCGTCTGTATCTTTAACCTACATAATACTCTCTATACCACCTCTTGGAGCAAAGTATTTACTCACCCTCCAGCATTATCAATAGCCTTGTTCCCTTCCCCCCCACACACAATCTATGAAATGGGGATAGCATTACCTGCCTTAAAAAGATCATTATGATAAATAATTGAGAGAATGCTTGTAAAGCATTTAACAGTATTGATTTATGGTAAGTGGTAAATGAAAGGTAGTTATTTCTAGTGTGTGTGTATGTGTGTGTGTGCGCACGTGAGCGCCCTTAGTCACTCAGTTGTGTCGGACTCTTTTCAGCCCTTTGGACGGTAGCCTGCCACACTCCTCTGTCCATGGGATAATCCAGGGAAGAATACTGGAGTGGGTTGGCATTTCTTTCTCCAGGGGATCTTCCCGACCCAGGAATTAAACCCACATCTCTTGTCTGTCCTGCATTGCAGGCAGACTCTTCACTTGCTGAGCCATGGGGAAGCCCGTTTCTCGTGACTAGGTTATATAATGCTGCTGTGTGCTAAGTCGCTTCAGTCATGTCCAACTCTTTGTGACCCTATGGACTATAGCCCGCCAGGCTACTCTGTCCATGGAATCACCAGACAAGAATACTGGAGTGGGTTGCCACTTCCTCCTCCAGGGAAGGTTGTATAATATTTATGCTCGCATACATATCTCAATATTGATTTAATTAATTTGAAAAATAAGTTCTAAAAACCTCCTCCCCTGATAACCAGTCCAAAAGAAAAGCTTGTTTGTTGGTTTTTGGGTTTTGTTTTTTTGTGTGTGTATGTGTGTTTGTTTTTTGAGAAAAGAGTTCCTCAAAGGGTGAATGTTTTTGGTCGGTTTTTAATATAGACTTGTTACTTGGAATAACTGATAGCTCTCAAGTTGTTTTTTGTTTTTTGCTTCATTCCAATAGAAAAACACATGTCATGAATATTGAAAATTCTGTTTATTGTTTCCTTCTCTTTTAGGGATAGTGGACATTTATCCAGTACTATTAATGGGAAGGGATGTTTTGGTCTCTCTCTCTACCTCTTTTTCTTCCTCCTTCCCTTCATTCCCTGTCTTCACATAACAGCTTTATATTCAGAACAATCCTATCAGACTGATTTTTTTGTTATTATTTTTTGTTTTGCTTTTGTAGTTCAGGAAGGAAGGCTTTAAATAAGTTGCATCATGTCTTGTAAATAAAAAATGAGAAACAATATTTTAACTCATCTTAGTACTTGAGGCCCACTGTGCTATCCAACAAAACATGAAATATTGCTGTTATTAGTAAGCATAGTGATGCAAGCTACCATTTACCCTGAATATTCATTGGAAGGACTGATGCTGAAGCCGAAGCTCCAATACTTTGGCCACCTAATGTAAAGAGTAACGTCCGGTGAAGGGTCTTAGAAAAGACCCTGATGCTGGGAAAGATTGAAGGCGGGAGGAGAAGGGGACAACAGAGGATGAGATGGTTGGATGGCATCACCGACTCAATGGACATGAGTTTGAGTAAACTCCGAGAGTTGGTGATGGGCAGGGAGGCCTGGCGTGCTGCAGTCCATGGGGACGCAAAGAGCTGGACATGACTTAGCAAAACAACAACCATTTATCAGATCCCAACTATTGGCCAGATATGTCACTATATGCTTGTATAAGTTTCCTAACTTAATTATTGCACGTACTTGTGGTTGACACTTGGATATCAGCGGGCAACTCTTTTCGCTCACCATTTTATCTTATGATCTGGGGTCTTCAGTCATTTTCATTACTTTTGCTCAGAGTGACCTTTATGTGATTGATTTGCTTCTCAGAATCCTCCATTCCTCATGTTGTGAGGAGCACAAGTTTGTAATTAGGGAGTAAATTTGGTCATCAACTCAATAGGACAACGGGCAAAGCTGACACATTTTAAAGAGACTTTTCAGGATGTGCCGGCTTTCTGATCATTTCTATAAACAGCTAAAACAGCTTTTGTCAACATTCAGCTTGAATAAATTGCAAGATTATGATATTTTCAGACCCCAAATGAAAGTGGCCCATTCTTGTTCTTTTAGTGCCCTCATAAAAAGTCAAATGTTTCATCTCAGAAGGAAATTTAAAAGATGGAAGTAAAACGTTAATGAGATGCAACATAAATAATAGAAGCCTCTTTCCATGAAATGACTTGTGATGAGGTTTCTTCAAGGAAATACACTATATAAAATAGAACATTTTAGAAATTTCACATCCACTGGTAAACATTGCGTTTTAAAAACACACAGTATCAATAAGACTAAAAATGTATTAAATAAAAGGGATTAGACCATCAATACCCAATAAGTATTATTTTCCCAAAACATTAGAAATGCATTGCCAAAAAAACATATTAAAAAATAGATGGGTGTTTTCAAAAATGTTCAGTCCATAAAACCTGAGAAGTTTCTGGGTCACAGCAGAAAGAGGATTCTTTCTAATCCTTTATCCAGTCCTTTGTGTAACAATACTCCTTTCCTACACACATACACAGGTGTGAACATACACACACAAACATGCCAGGCACTGCTTCTCCCCTTGTGTGTTCAGTGGAAGGCACTCAAGAACTGGTAGCATTCCTTCCTAATTATATTATTCTTCTTATTCCTCAAACAAGGCTGATAAAGAGAAAGAAAACACCTGCATTATTCAAACACTACTGGGAAATCTCTATAATTACTATACCATATCATTTTATTTTCCTGATCAACCCAATGGTGTCTTCATTTACTTGTTTAGAAATAATGTACCAGCTAATGGTGCTGTATCTCTAAAGAACATGCTTCTGAGTGTCTCAGTTGTATACGATATTGTGGTGGGTGCTGACAAGTGGGTCATGTGAAAGACACAGGTTGATACTCAGATTATGCTTCCCAAGTACAGATCTTGCCAACATATGGATGACGGTTGTTGGTTTGCAATGATCAAAACTGCAGAGTCAGGTCAATAGGCATAGTTGCATACTTTTATGGATTTGTTTTCTTTTTTTTTTTTTTTATGAATCTGACCTTAGAAATTTAAATCAGATTATTTGCCAAAGGAGAGTGACAAAGTTTTGATTATTAAGCAAACTTTTAATCTAGATTGGCTGGGTTCTGGTACTGATTATGAATAAACCATGAACAATTAACTATAAGGAATCTATCTGCTGTGCCATATTTGTAGATAAAATGTGGGTGCTCCCCCCCCACTCCTAGACTTGTTTCTTCTCTTCCTCCATCCTGTTCTGCCTTCCTCTTTCTTCCTTTCCTTCATCTCTCCCTCTCTTCCTTTGCACTTCCCAATTCCATCCATTAACCTCTTTTCCACTGCAAGCCACATTACCCAATGACTAGTTAGAACTAGTTAAGACCCTAGTCAGAGTAGATAGAAAGTAAACCCAGGGGGAGAGTAACATGAAAGCTCAAAATTCTTCCTAGACTACTAGTGGCACTGATGCCCTCAACAAGCTAAGGCCTTTTCAGATTTCATAGTTGAGTTCCTTACCTTTTACTGGTATTATCTATTGATATCAACCTACCATCTAATGATAACAAAGATACCTGTATATTAGCTTGGTGTTGTAGCCCCCTTCTCCCCCTGGTTTCCTTTCTCCTGACACTAGCAAGTGCTCCCAGACTTAACTGAGAGGCAATATAAAGCCATGAGGAGCTCTGCAGTCTTTGTGAGAGTTAAGCTGTTCACCTCTTGTCCCTGTTCAGCCATGATCTGCGCAACCAGGAGCAGTTACTTAAAATATCTAGACCTCTTTTGTGCCATCTGTAATGTGAGGAGTAATGTTAGTGCACGTGTCTACCTTCCAGGCCTGCTGTGAATGTTAGATGAGTTAATGCCCACAGAGACTCAGTTCCCCGGGTGGTAGGGTTTGCAGTGCTAAAACCAGGGCATTCTCAGGCAAACTGGGACAAGTGAGCACTCTCTCTGTACCATGCACGATGCTAAGCATTCTGTGTGGGTCACCTGATTTTATCCTAGCAGCTTCCCTCTAAGACTGCCCAAGTTTTAGCCCTTAAAGTTCTGCATCCTGAAAAACCCTCAGTTCTGGGCAGAGTGGGCCAGTTGGTCTTTCTAGCACTTAGTAATTAACCATTATTCTTGTTCTTATGGCTATTCTTAAAGCCTTTATCATAGTTCCAAATAAAAAGTAAACACTCTGTAAATACTGGTTATTTTCTTGACTTGTACATATATGATATTTTGATTCTACCTATCAGTTCTCTGGTATTTTGCCTTTCTAGCCTCCTTTCTTCAGTAGGCTTTTCTGTTCTGTTCATCAAATACCCAGATGATTCATCTCATATATTTTCTACTTCTTCTCTTGACCATAGAAAGAAACTTACACAGTAGCTAAAATCTCTCATGCACATCTGAGTAAAGGACAAATATAAAGTAATATATATCAAAATCTTTTCCTTTATGTATGCTATAATTTTTTTATTGTTGTAAATGTTACATAATATAAAGTCTCAAGGATAATAGGGAAAAATAAAACTAAATGATTACTATTTGTGATGTGTTTTAGTAGCATTTTTCTCCTTATTAGTATATACTGCCCTGCTTTTTCTCCATAGCATAGTCTAACAGTGAAGAGTTAGTCTGTTAAAAGCCTAAATCAGGTGAGCTCTTATCTCTTTTATTATTAAATTATCCTAACGTAGAACCAGGTGACGTGATTAAAACCAGCCTTCTTTGCTACTACCTATGCTTCCAAGGAAGAGGTCACCAGAAAATTTACTTCCTCTTGCCAATTTTTGTTTGGAGTACGTGTGAGGGCATGTTATTCACACAGGCATAGTGTGTTATTTGCCTCTTTGCGATCCCATGGACTGTAGCCCACCAGGTTCCTCTGTCCATGGAATTCTCCAGGCAAGGATACCGGAGTGGGTAGCCATTCCCTTCTCCAGGGGCTATTGCCAACCCAGGGATCAAATCCAGGTCTCCTGCATTGCAGGCAGATACTTTACTATCTGAGTCACCAGGGAAACTCTCACACAGTCATAGGCCTTCATCATGGGAACCCAGAGAGCCTGATTGTTACTTTTTTTTTTTTTGCTGCCAGCTGTGTTGTTCTGAAGTTCTTGCTTTTCCTGGAATTCTTTTCCCCAGCTCCCTAGTTCAGCCTTTGGTGTCACACCTTGATGCTGTGTGTCTCATACCTTTGAAATTGTGTTCAAGGGACTTCCTTGATGGTTCAGTGATTAAGACTCTGTTCTTCCATCGCGGGGGGTGGAGGTTCCATCCTTGATCAGGGAACTAAGATCCCACATACTATGCAGTGTGGCCCAAAACAAAAAAAAATAACCAAAAGAAATGGTATTCAAAAGGTGTTTTGTTTAAAATCCATTTACAATCTCACTTCACTTAAAAACAATTGTAGGAGGCAAAACAACATTGATAGGGAAAACATCCATTAACATCTCTGTTTTTATT
Source organism: Cervus canadensis (assembly GCF_019320065.1). Lineage (NCBI taxonomy): Eukaryota > Metazoa > Chordata > Mammalia > Artiodactyla > Cervidae > Cervus > Cervus canadensis. The sequence continues at coordinate 84,963,936 of NC_057391.1, forward strand.
TTAGACATAATGCAGTTTCCTCTTGCTGAATTATAATCTTTACATGTTGTGGTGGTCTTTATCCCCCACCTCCCCAATTCATCCCAAGCTCCTGGGGATGTATTCACTTCAGTAAACAAATATGTGGAAAGACATCATAAAAGGCATTAATTCCTAATTGTATATGGCTGTGATATTTAATGTAACTGATTCTGAAATAGTTGTGGACCTGAGCTTTTGGGTAAAGTCTGAAATGTGAAGAGTGAATGTTGATATCTTTGACTTTTGTAGAACCTTGTGAAGGTAGTATTATCAATGTTTCTATTAAATAATATGAACAACTTCTCAACAAAAAAATCGTACAGCCTGTACTCCTTATTATCATCTTCCATTATGTTTAACAAGCTTCAATTCAGTTGCTTAAAACAGTAACTAAAATTTATAGATGCTTTTCTATTTCAAGAATATTTTTGAACTGTTGTAAAGTTCTTCTAAAAAATTTTAAGGAAAAGGTTACTTTCATTCCCTTACAAAAGAAAGCAAATGGCATTATTTTGTTCTTTTTAATGGCTGAGTAATACTCCATTGCATATATATACCACACTTCTTTATCCATTCCTCTGTTGATGGACATTTAGGTTGCTTCCATGTCCTGGCTATCATAAATAGTGTTGCAATGAACATTGGGGTGTGGGTACATTTTAAACTTATGGTTTTCTTGGGGTATGTGTCCAGGAGTAGGATTGCTATTATATGGTAATGCTATTTTTAGATTTTTAAGGAACATACAAAATGTTCTCCATAGCGGCTGAACCAATTTACATTGCCACCAACAGTGTAGGGGGTTCCCTTTTCTCCACACCCTCTCCAGCGTTTGTTGTTTGTACATTTTTTGGTGATGGTCATTCTGACTGGTGTGACGTGATACCTCATGTTGTGGTTTTGATTTGCATTTCTCTAATAATGAGTAATGTTGAATATCTTTTCATGTGCCTCTTGGCCATCTGTATGTCTTCTTTGGAGAAATGTCTGCTTAGATCTTCTACCCATTTTTGGTTGGATTAATTTGTTTGTTTTTTTCTTATTATTACATGAGCTCTTTGTATATTTTGGAGATCAGTCCCTTGTCGGTTCCTTCATTTGCAAATATTTTTCTCCCATTCTGAGGGTTGTCTCTTTGTTTTGTTTATGATTTCCTTTACAAAACAGAAGTAGAGTCATGGAGGTATAAAATAAACATATGGCTATGAGGGGATAAGGGGGAGGAGGATAAAATCAGGAGACCGGGGCTAACATATACATACTAATAGCTAATATAACTAATAAGAACCCAATGTATACTACAGGGAACTCTGCTCAGTACTCTGTAATGGCCTATATGGAAAAAGAATCTCAAAAAAAAAAAAGAAAAGGAGTAGATCTACATATAACTGATTCACTTTGCTGTCCACCTGAAACAAACACAAGATTGTAAATCAACTATATGCCAATAAATTTAAAAAAAAAAAAGCGAACAGACATCCACTAATGCCATTTGAACTGGGTTGGGTTTGGTCAATCTTGGGGTGACTAGTCATCTGAATTTTCCTGGAAGTGTCACGGTTTTAGCACTGAAAGTTCCTTGTCCCTGGTCAGCTGTCCTGGTGCAACTCTTACTCCTAGGAAAAATGGGAGGATTAGGCACCTTAATTTTGGTAGTGCTTATTAGCATGAAATATGGAAGCAATGATGAATGAGATATGTATATCTCCTGTTGACCTGATGTGAACTTTTAAAGTCACATGTACTATTCCACTGGTCCTTGGGAAACTGATGTGTGGATGAATAAGCAAATGGCTCTTGAAGGGAGGAGGGCAGGGTATCTGTTAGAATGGTACCCTCTCTGTCTCCTTATAGTGGTTCTAAGACCTATTCAACCCACTGGTCTCTTCTTTGAGTCCTTGCTGTTGACTCCTAGCTGACCCACCTCAGGACTTCTTCAAGAAGACCATGTCATCAAACCATTGAGAGCTTCTAGGGTTTTGGCTCAAGAGCATTTTTCCCTCATGCTATTGAATTAAATCCAGTTTCTTCAGCTTGATATGCCTGAGAATTGCATTTCCTTCCTTTTCAGGGGTGAAGAAAAAAGAAAGTGCTAGCAGTATCTTTCCCTAAAAGGGAATCTGTTCAAGGATACTAGGGGCTTCCCTGGTGACTTAGTGGTGAGGAATCTGCCTGCCCGTGCAGGAGACATAGGATCGATCCTTGGGTTGGGAAGATCCCCCTGGAGAAGGAAATGACAAACCCGCTCCAGTATTCTTGTCTGGAAAATCCCATGGACAGAGGAGCCTGGTGGGCTACAGTCCATGGGAACACAAAAGACCACTTAGTGACTCAACAACAACAAGAAGGATACTGGAGAGTTTGAATGAACATTTTAACCCAACGTGTCACCGTACTTGTGAATCTCATCAGTATGATTGACACACGGCTTGTGTTTAACTTGGCTCTGTGTTAGGATTTCCCTGTTTAGTTCGTTTGCGGTGTTAGCGGTATTTTCTCTCTTGTCCTCTTTTCCTTGCTCCTCCTCTGCTCAGTTTCCATGGGAACGTTTCTGCCGCACTAAGGGAGGCTGGAGGTTAGTGACACGGAGTCATGGATTTTGAAGTCAGTTTGTGCCTTGGTTTGGAAGTATTTGCTCGGGTCTCAGAGATACAGGGTACCGTGTGATAGTTATTTGGGCATCAACTTCACACAGTACATCGGTTATTCTTAAAATGAGCAAAGGGCCCTGGGAGTTGAGCCCTGGTACTTTCATCTTCTGCAAGTCAAGCCTCAGCATTTCCTTCAAATTAAAGGAAAATAATGGGAAGTGTTAGCCCTGAATGTTCAAATTGGGCTGGGAACAAAGAGTCGAAGACTGTTTCAAGAACCTATGCTAAAAGATGTGGCAGTGTCTTTTGGGAGTTTTTGGTGTCAGATAAATGATGTTTATTCTGTTTTGTTTTTTTTCTGGGATTATTTTAATGATCCCCCTCTCACAAGCCTCTCATCCTTCTCTTCTCTGAACTGTCCATCTGACCAGCATCTCCTGCCATGAATCTGTGGGAAGGCCAATCACAATCAACCTCCTTATTCTCACATCCTTAGGACATGACTTAAAAGAGAAAAAGTTGTATTGCTATTTTCAAATAGGCCAAAGGAAAAATGTCATTTTGATGCAGAAGTTAATGGGAAATGAGGGAAGGCTGCAGTCACCATGCCTGTAATACACTAATGCGTACTGAATATACTACCTTGATTTGTGGCCTTAAGTTAAATAGCTACAATATGTTTAGAACATAATTCTTTTCATAATCGTGTTAGCCTCAGTGGGAGAACATTTGTATTAGTTTCCATAATTGAAAATGCCAACTGCCTATTTTCATTTACTGGGTATTTTTGTTTCAGGTAGCATAGGTACAACTTTTCAAACATATATATCTGTTCTCTTTAATTTTAGTTGCTTTGTAAAGAGATTAAGTATTTTTCAGTTTTTTGACTTTGTGAACGTTACCTTCAGAGTCAGGGTAAGGGTGACTGTTTTTGCCAGTTTTTAAGTAACTGGCAAAGAGTGATTCCCTCCAGAGCTGTTTTGTGTGTGGTTCCCTTCTGGGTAGAGATCATGGGAAAATAGGTACACTGTATTTTATAGTAGTCATTTGCTCGGGTGATTGGCATCATGGTATGGTGTATGATCAGCTGCCTGTTGAGGTCTAGATATATACATATAATTTGGATTTTCTTATGTTTTCTTGCTAAGCTGATTACATCCTATGATTCCTGGATTTGAGCAAAAGAGTTACCCTTTTATCAAAGTTAAAAAAAAGTCAGACATAGTGACTGAACAATAACATTCATTCATCTTTACTCTTATCAAATGGTGTGACCTTGGCAGATTGATCTCTTTGAATCTCAGTATTCCCATCTATAAAATGTGGACAAAATTCATACTACAAAGCAGTATTAAAGATTAAGATAATTCATGAAGAATCTGAGCTGTGGTGGTTGCCCAATAAATGATAGTGATTATTACAGGTATTTACATGATGGTAGAATGTAGGAAAGAATATCATGCAAAAGACTAGTCCTTTAAATATGAATGAGGAAGAGGAATCACCTGTATACATATGATTAAAGTTGATAGCTCTAATCGATTGTACTGGGAAGAGCAATACATAGTTTCTTTCTGGAGGGTAATTTGATTACAGAGATATCACTTTGAAGAGGTAATATGCTAAATGAAATCACAGTGGCCTGAAAATGTTAACAGGGTTCTGGGAAAGGAGCCATTTACTGTGTCTTCACCTCTAAGTTAAAGCATAACACACGCATGTATTTAACAAACTGTGAGAGATGGTGCTGGTTGCAGGGACATTGATAAGCTATCTACAACCCATTTTTTTCCTTCCAGCTCTCCTTTTCCAATCCTCCAAGCTTTGTAAGAAGCAGCGTTTCAGATGCCTGTCTTGCTTGCTGTAAATAGAATGCCCCCTCGCTTCCTCTGCCTCCTACCCATAAATAAATAAATAATAATGATAATTATCATTATAATAATAATAAAGGAAGCTTATCCAGTACTGTATCAAACAGGATAAATTGGAAGACACCAATTTATAACACCAACATGAGATATTTAACACAGCAAAATGTTAGGTGTCAACTGATGACTTTGAGAGCAATGACCAAATACAAGGGAATGTGCTCACTCGGATTATCAGTATCAAGATTCTAAGAAGCCAGGAAATGGAATAATAGGGCTGAAGACAGTAGACAGTGCGACTGATTTCTAAAGCTTTACTTTCTTGTGCTGATTTAATTTTTTAAACTTCCAGTGATTTCATAGCTGCTAAGATCCTTAAGGCAAAGAGTGTATCTTTTATACTATTAATTCTACTTTAACAGAAATTCAATTAAATGAAAAAATACATTATTTTAATAGTCTATATATTTCTGTTTGAGGTCATTCATCCCTCCTCTATCTTAACCTATTTAAAACAGTACTGGTTGATCTCAATAACCACATACAATTGTCATTTTTATTTGACCGCCAACCATACTAATGACTTATAAAGAAAGTATCCAAAGATTGGGGAACAATAAATATATGTAACCTAAATACTAAAATTTGGAGGAAAAAAATGATTAGACATAGAAAATATGTACAAAAGTTTGCTAAATGACTGCCCCTAAGCAGAAAATGGTATTCCTTTTTTTTTTTTTTTATCGTATTTTAGAGTAGTCTTTTTTAATATTTCCTAAAGCAGTCTGACTCATTTAGATTGAAATATCTGTCAGAAGCTATGTCCCAGTTCAATTGATCCCAACATTAAAATGTCTCTACATATTATCCCTCATCATTCCCCTTCCAGTCTGATATCTATAATTAGTATTATGCTCCCTTGTCGGGGCAGTGGTCCAACCAAAATAACAGCCATGCACTCAGCAACTGCTCAGAATGCTTAAAAGAGCTTCTTCTCATTAGCCACTGTCTTAAGTGGTATCTACATTTCCTCCTCCTGCTTCCTTAGACAAGAGAAAAATCCAAACAGATTGGAAGAATGGTATTTGGATTCCAGCTCCTGCATAGAATATCAGTGCTTTTCAATTGCTTTAGGGAGCTTGCGACAATGAAATTCTGATAAATCTAACACCATTTTGAACTCCTCCTTGCCCGTCTTCTGATAAGAACTGCATCCTGGCACAGCTTTATCTTGGTTGATAACGGACTTCATGGCTATAGGGAAATGTTGATACGGTGAGCTAGCATCTATCATTTTGACACTTACTCTTTAGCAGATGAAGAGAGTAATGAGGGCTTGGAGTGTAACACCGTAGAAGAGCGTCAGCAGGAGGTGTGTGTGGACCCAGTGATGGGTGTCTCTGAATTCTTGCTGTGGTCACACCTCTGTGGCAATCATTCTTTCTTCCTCTTCTCATTTCTTCTCATTTTCCTACCACACTCTATCATTTACAGCTTCAATCCACTCTATTCCTCTGAATTTCTTGCTCTTTTTCTCAGTCTGCCATAATTCTGCCTAAAACTCTGAAGTACTCAAAGCATCTTCCTTTCTGTCCTTAATTGGTTTCAGTGGTTCTAATCACACCATTGGAAAACTAGTGGTAATTGGGCTTCCCAGGTGGCACCAGTGGTAAAGAACCCGTCTGTCAATGCAAGAGACATAAGTGAAGCTGGTTTGATCCCTGGGTCTGGAAGATCCCCTGGAGGTGGGCATGGCAACCCACTCCAGTATTCTTGCTGGGAAAATCCCATGGACAGAGGAGCCTGGTGGGCTATGGTCCATGGGGTCTCAAAGAGTTGGATATAACTGAAGCAACTTACCGTGTATGCACTAGTAGGTTCTGAGAGGGGATAGAAGTAGAAACCTGATGTCCACCCTGCATAAAATATGTGATTACTTATGAATATTCCTGAAAGTTTTTTTTTTCATAATTTGATTCCAGGCGTAGAGTATTTCCCATGTGCCTAGAAATTAGTTTAACTCAATCATAACTTAAAGGCAAATAATTTTATGGTTTGATTTTTATAAGGGAGGGTTCTAAAAATAAAAGGATATAAAAGCATGAAGTCAATCACAGAAGTTTAGGAAATAAAATGCAGTAAGTTTATATGAAACTAAATAGAGGGAAAATAATAGTCTCTTTGCAAATATGTAATGGTATTCTATTTTCAATGACATTTAAAAAATGAAATATTCAGAGAAAGTAAATGCAAGGAGATTTCTCAAAAATATATCTCTTTTACATACATTTATATTACAAGTTGAACATTTAATTAGAATGAAGGTATTTTAAATTTGTTTCTCCTTCCAGGACTACATGAATCTGAAGGTGTTAAACAGGGATCCTTTTGCTATTGAAAATACAACTTGATGAGGTAAATCAGTTGAGTCCCTTTCCCTTCATGGTTGAATACAGGTGCCCCTAACTGCTATTCGTAATTCTCAAACCCCAGCACTCTTATAATCACGGTTCCTGGGAAGTGATTGTGTTTTTCATTGACCTTCAATATTAGACATTTTATTTAAGTAAGGTCTAAAACAGCCTACCTCCTATCTGTCAGATACTCTGAGTTTCTCTTCCTAACATGTGAGCTAAATAATTATAATATGAATGGCAAAGATTGGAATATTGCATTTTAGTGGGTGGGGTTTAATTTGTGGCTTCTTTCCTGTGATTGTGGTTGATCGGGGCAGTAGGGAACCATGAGTTCTGTAGAACAGGACACTGATATCTTGGTGCTTTCTTTGGTGAATTCGTTTCTGGCAGTGAAACCACTGCAGATGAAGAACGGAGCACAGGGAATAAGGAAAAGTACTGCATTTCTACTTGGTCCAGCTAACGGGAAAGTGCACGGGAAAAGGTCTTGCTGTTCAAAGGTGCTGCTGTTTCATTTTCTTATTCCTTGTCCCCAAACATATTTATCTGCTGAGTCATTAAAGAGGACAAGTTTTGTTTATCTTTTCTTATTTGCTTCTTGCTTTCTTGCCATACAAGAGTTTTATCTACTAAAACATCTTGAATAGATATTCTGTTTTGGCCAAAAAGCACTTATAACTTGAATTTATATGAAGTTTTTTTTCAAAGTGCCTCCAAATTTTATTCACATATTTTATGTTACAATTCATATTTCCATAAAAGAGATTAAAACTAGATCACTATTCTAATTATTAGGATAGAAATTGTTTTAGTGTACTGCTGTTTGGTTTTACAAAAATGATTCAGAATAAATTAGACAAGGTCCTTCTCTTCAGGCCCTTCAGACTAAATGTAAAAGGCACAGGGCATCATGATCAATGCCAGTGGAGTTCATTCCTGGGATTCTTAGGTTGAGAATCAGAGCACTGATAACCTACTAGCTGTGTTTTTATGTCTTATTTAGACCCCTCTCCTCTTTCTTTGCCTTCTTTCCTTTCCAAGTCACTAATTATTGACATCTCCTCTCATTATATATTATCACATTGCATTATGTAAACATTACATCATTTACACTATCTTTTTGCTCTTCATTCATCATTTACTACAATATATAATTCCACCAAGAAGTCCAAAGAACTAGGGTTTTTGACAGCGTTATTCTCAGTTCAGAGAAGAAGGCATGTACCCAGTAAATGACAACATAGCGGGTGAGTATGTGCATCTGTCTGCTGGCAGGCATTCCAATAGAGATTTGATGAGAGCCACATGTTTAATTTTTAAATTTGCAGGCAGTAGCATTAAAAACAAAAGAAACAGCTTTTCGACAGCTTAAATCTATGATCAGTTTTGTAAACTTAAATTCTGAATAATGAATTTCAGGTAAGACTTGAAACTCAGTTCCCCAGGCTTCTTGCTACATTTCATCTGCTCACTAGTCATGCGAGGCTGCTGAATAGGCACTCTGTTGGATAGTTGGAGGGCTTGAATGCACTGTGGGTTTAAGCATAAGGAGCATGTTCTTGTCCCTTTCAGTTCAGTTCAGTTTAGTTTAGTCGCTCAGTCGTGTCCAACTCTTTGTGACCCCATGAATCACAGCACGCCAGGCCTCCCTGTCTATCACCAACTCCTGGAGTTTACTCAAACCCATGTCCATTGAGTCGGTAATGCCATCCAGCCATTTCATCTTCTGTCGTCCCCTTCTCCTGCCCCCAATCCCCCACAACATCAGGGTCTTTTCCAATGAGTCAACTCTTTGCATGAGGTGGCCAAAGTATTGGAGTTTTAGCTTTAGCATCAGTCCTTCCAATGAACACTCAGGACTGATCTCCTTTAGGATGGACTGGTTGGATCTCCTTGCTGTCCAAGGGACTCTCAAGAGTCTTCTCCAACACTACAGTTCAAAAACATCAATTCTTCAGTGCTCAGCTTTCTTCACAGTCCAACTCTCACATCCATACATGACCACTGGAAAAACCATAGCCTTGATTAGATGGACCTTTGTTGGCCAAGTAATGTCTCTGCTTTTTCTTGTCCCTTATGTTGTATTAACTCCTAATTTCTTAAAATTGTATCTGTCTGTCTGTCTATTTATTTATACATGGGAGAAAAGGAAAATATTATAGAAAATTTACCCAGGACCTAGATCAAGAGTGCAGATTTCCCAATTCCTGGTTTACTTCCCTATTCTGTTTTATCACACTAGGGGATGGAAAGTCTGGGGAAGGAGGAAAGAATAACAGCTGATGTTGATTGTGTACTTAATTCATGTCAGGCATGATTCCAAGAAATTAATTTGTACACTTCTTTTATTTATTCCTTATACATAATCTAGCATATAGGCTATATTCCTCATTTACAGATGAAGAAACAAGGAATTGGATAAATATAATAATCTCACCAAGATCATTTAACTAGCAAGTGGCAGGCCCAAGATCTGAGAAAGCTTAGCTTGATGCTACGTTTAATGGCTTGAATCCCACTATAGGAAGGGAAATCAGGAGGGGACTTCCACTTCTAATATTTGTAGCTCTGTGTTCTGGAGCAGGTTCTCAGGTTGACTTTGAAGCTCCTGACGCCTCTGTTGGCTATGGCTCAGCAGTAAAGAAGCTGCTTGCAATGCAGGAGCTAGAGGAGACCTGGGTTTGATCCCTGGGTGGGGAAGATCCCCTGGAGGAGGGTATGGCAACCCACTCCAGTATTCTTGCCTGGAGAATCCCATGGACAGAGGAGCCTGGCAGTCTGTAGGGTAGCTAAGGGTCAGACACAGCTAAAGCGACTTAGCTCAGCAGAGACACCTCTGTTGGATATGCTATAGTGAACAAAAATCAGGGCTCCCCCAAATTTCCATCATCATTTGGAACGTTATTACCTCTAGTCTTATGGTGCTTAAGAAGATACAGACGTTGGCAATAAAGGGACAGGTTAGGAGTAGGGTTTCTGTAGGGACCAGAATAAAGGGACATATTCTATTTTTAATTATCCCATGTTAGGAATTTATTGACTCCATACTAGAGTTGGTTATAAGAAATTAAAGAGAATTGGGACAGACTGATTTATGGGTCCATGGCTCCTTAGTCCCTTAAATGAATTTAGATGAATTTAAGAACCATTTATTAAGCTCCTACTCTTTTCCAGAGTTAGTGTTAGGTGTTGAGGCCATAAATATATATGAATTATGTTTTAATAAGCACAGTATATTAAAAAGAAAACTTGCCTTCCTAATTCTTACTTAAAGAGACTTTAATCTCTTCTTGTAAGTGCTATTATTTTGACCAAGCATGCCTCTCTGAGTTCAGTGTTCTTGGCTCCTACGGAGTCAATACTCTGCATAGCATCATTGCAATTCTTGATTGATATAGAACTTGGTAATGAGTTAAATCTGTGGACTCTCCACCAGAGCTGTCTTCTGAGCTGTGTTTTTAACAATTCCTTGGCCACTTGCATCTCTATCAGAAGATATGAACATAAAGGAAAATAAAAGAAGCAAAAAATGTTTAATTTCCCTCCTAGTCATCAGTCCCCATGAGAATTTGGGTCGGAGACAGGTAACCTTGATTTAAAACAAATGTTGTTATGTGAACATTCTGGCTATTCATTTCATTTAATCCACACCTCCCGTTTGTGAATTTGTTCAGATTAAATTTTTATGGATTTTGTTTCCAGAATTAAAGAAAACTAATTATGTCAAAGACTACCCAACTCAGTCAAATTTTCTGCCAGCAGATTTATTTTTGGACAGTCATCCTCAGACCAAAATATTTGAAAAATAAATACCAGTGCTGGATAATATGGAGTTGGAATAACAGATAATAATGAGGTAAAGAAGCAAAAAGATGCACAAAGAAAGTCATTTTAAAAATGGTATTTCAAAAGAGCTATAGTAATAATGAGGCAGTGCGATGCTATATTCATACAGAAATAGGTTGAGGGTATAAGCAAGTTGGAGAATGTAGAACAAACCTGGAGGAAAGGACCAATTAGAAAGAATCTGGTTTATAGGGGAAAAAAATAGTAGTAGCTTTAGAAGTAGAGTATTTGATAGATCCTTCAGCCCATTGTGTTTTGGCTTCTATATTAAGGAGGATGACAGTTATTAACTGCATAGCTTTGTAGGAAAGATGATTGGTAGTGACTTCAATATTTTGAAAAACTTGGCAAAGTCCATAAAACATCCGTGAGGTGTTACAAATCTGAGTGCCATCGGGAATTCTGTACTTGAAAAAGAAGAATCTCTTGAAACACATTCATGAACGGCCAAGTTTTCTTGACCCAATGGGTCAAATGAGAGTGAGATACTGAGAAATAGTACTGATGAAAAGGTGAATAAAAATCTTGCAAGAATATTTAACTGGAGTTGGAGTAGGGTTCTTTTTGCAGATTGTCAAGGGAAGCCAGTGGATGAAGATATTCCTCAGTTAAGATATGAAAGTTCAGTTTCTGGCTTGGTCACTGAACGAATAACTCAATAGTTGCCTTTGTCAACCCACTTAATTTCTGTGTTCTTTCAGATTTTTGCATTTGGAATGTCAAGATTAATATAATACGCTATTATATTAGTGTATTAATATAATACACTATATCAGTGTAAAGCGTCACAAGGTTGGGTTAAAAGAATTTTATATAGAATAATAGAACTTTGTGAGGTCATCTCCCCGCTGGTCTTCAACCGCTATTCTAAGTCTATGCAAGGTTTAAAACTTTGACTATACTAGTCTTTTCCCCCTTGTATCTCTCTTAAGTTGTGTAACAGCCTGGACTCATTTATTCGTTTGATGCTCATGGTAGCATTAGCAGTGGAACCAGCATCCTTTTAATATGAGGTTGTCGTAAAATCAGAGACAGATGTTGCCCAGCATTTTTCTCTTTTCCAATTATTTATGATCCTCTCACTTTAATAAGTTTGCTCAATAGTCTCTGTGTCCAGTTTAATTTTTTCAGACTTTTGAAAAATGTAGAGGCTTGAGCCAGACAAAAGCGCTTCAGCCAGAACATGAGTCATCTTCAAGCCGTAGAGTATGGCTGTGAATGTGTGCCAGTAAATGTCAGTTCAGAAATAGTGATGCTGCATTGCTGACTCACAGGCAGCTAATGGTTGGCTGTGCCCAGCCCACACGCACATTTAGCTTTCAGCACACTTTGCATATGAGCTGCTGTGTTGGTTTACATCCAGAAAGGTTTTTGGTGCTGTTGACCTTCCTACACTGTTTGGTTAATTATGCAAATTAAGTGAAATTATGTAAACTCTGTATTAATCACACAGACAAGACAAACATTGTGGAGTAAGAGAAATCTGTCTTCGCTGGCTTCACTTAAACTTGTCCTCATTTCTTTCCCTACTAATTGATGAGGAAACCTTGCTCAAATTTACTGTTACTACTGGTAACTCAATATACACATTATGGCCTTTAGCCCTTTAAAATGAGATGACTGTTATAATCACTGTTTTATAGGAGAAGAAACTGAGGCTTAGGTAAAATAACTAGTCCAGGAAGTTATGCTGGGTTGTTTGATTACAAAATCCATGGTTTTCACCACTTTGGATTGGTGCTTGAGGCTGCCTTTTAACTTCCCTTAGAATCCCCAGTGAATCCTTTCCTTCCAAATGTTTTCCCTCTTTCTAATCAAAAGTATATTCCCAGGAAATGACTTAAATAAATTCACAGTACGGTGTACGTTATTTATAATAAGAACAACTAATTTTATTGAAAGCCTAATATGCTCTAAGCACTGCACCAGATACTTTACTTGCATTGCGATCAATCCTGCAAACTAGGTGTTGCTTTATTTTATAGACCAAAAACCTGACATTCTGAGAACTTAAATAACTTCCCCAAAGGTGGATTCGTAGTAGAGATTGTTTCAGCCAATGAGGCGTATTGTTATTTCTCTCACATCATGTGGGAAAATGGCATCATTAAATAAATGTTTTTCTGACTGCTCCAGATTATTATGAAGCCATAGGAAAAGAATATGGTAGATCAGGTATGGTTTACTATTAGTTCCCAAAATGCACAATTGGTGGCTACATAATCCATCCACCCATGGAACTAACATTGTCTACATGTTTTCCCTACTTTTTAGTCAGATGTTTCAGTTTGGTTCTGTTCACTTCTTCAGTCGTGTCTGACTCTTTGCAACTACATGAACTGCAGCACACCAGGCCTCCCTGTCCATCACCAATTCCCGGAGTTTACTCAAACTCATGTCCATTGAGTCATTGATGCCATCCAAACATCTCATTCTCTGTCATCCCCTTCTCCTCCTCCCTTCAATCTTTCCCAGCATCAGGGTCTTTTGAAATGAGTCAGCTCTTTGCATCAGGTGGCCAAAGTACTGCAGTTTCAATTTCAACATCAGTCCTTCCAATGAATATTCAGGACTGATTTCCTTCAGGATGGACTGGTTGATCTCCTTGCTGTCCAAGGGACTCTCAAGAGTCTTCTCCAACACCACAATTCAAAAGCATCAATTCTTTGGCGTTCAGCTTTCTTTATAGTCCAACTCTCACATCTATACATGACTACTGGAAAAACCATAGCTTTGACTAGATGGACGTTTGTTGGCAAAGTAATGTCTCTGCTTTTTAACATGCTGTCTAGGTTGATCATACCTTATCTTCCAAGTAGCAAGCGTCTTTTAATATCATGGCTGCAGTCACCATCTGCAGTGATTTTGGAGCCCCCCAAAATAAAGTTTGTCACTGTTTCCCCGTCTATTTGCTGCGAATTGATGGAACCAGATGTCATGAACTTACTGTTCTGAATGTTGAGTTTTAAGCCAACTTTTTCACTCTCCTCTTTCACTATCATCAAGAAGCTTTTTAGTTCTTCTTCACTTTCTGCAATAAGGTTGGTGTCATCTGCGTATCTGAAATGATTGATATTTCTCCTGGCAATTTTGATTCCAGCTTGTGCTTCATCCAGCCCAGCATTTCTCATGATGTACTCTGCATATAAGTTAAATAAGCAAGTTGACAATATACAGCCTTGACGTACTCCTTTCCCCATTTGGAACCAGTCTGTTGTTCCATGTCCAGTTCTAACTGTTACTTCTTGACCTGCATACAGATTTCTCAAGAAGCAGGTCAGGTGATCTGCTATTCCCGTCTCTTTCAGAATTTTCCACGGTTTTTTGTGATCCACACAGTCAAAGGCTTTGGCATAGTCAATAAAGCAGAAGTAGATGTTTTCCTGGAAGACTCTTGCTTTTTCGATGATCCAACAGATGTTGGCAATTTGATCTCTTGTTCCTCTGCCTTTTCTAAATCTAGCTTGAACTTCTGGAAGTTCATAGTTCTCCATCTTTGGCTGCAAAGAATATAATCAATATGATTTTGGTATTGACCATCTGATGATGTACATGTATAGAGTGTTCTCTTGTGTTGTTGGAAGAGGGTGTTTGCTATGACCAGTGCGTTCTTTTGGCAAAACTCTGTTAGCCTTTGCCCTGCTTCATTCTGTACTCCAAGACCAAATTTGCCTGTTACTCCAGGTGTTTCTTGACTTCCTACTTTTGCATTCCAGTCTGCTATAATGAAAAGCATATCTTTTTTTGGGTGTTAATTCTAGAAAGTCTTGTAGGTCTTCATAAAACTGTTCAACTTAAGCTTCTTCAACGTTACTGGTCGGGGCATAGACTTGAATTACTGTGATATTGAATGGTTTGCTTGGAAACGAACAGAGATCATTCTGCCATTTTTGAGGTTGCATCCAAGTTCTGTATTTCAGACTCTTTTGTTGACTATGATGACTACTCCAATTATTCCAGGGGATTCTTGCCCACAGTAGTAGATATAATGGTCATCTGAGGTAAATTCACCCATTGCAGGCCAGTTTAGTTCACTGATTCCTAAAATGTCGATGTTCACCCTTGCCATCTCCTGTTTGACCACTTCCAATTTGCCTTGATTCGTGGACCTAACATTCTAGGTTCCTGTGCAATATTGCTCTTTACAGCATCGGACTTTAATTCCATCACCAGTCACATCCACACCTGGGTGGTGGTGTTGCTTTGGCTCCATCCCTTCATTCTTTCTGGAGTTATTTCTCCACTGATCTCCAGTAGCATATTGGGCACCTACCGACCTGGGGAGTTCATCTTTCAGTGTCCTATCTTTTTGCGTTTTCATACTGTTCATGGGGTTCTCAAGGCAAGACTGCTGAAGTGGTTTGCCATTCCCTTCTCCAGTGGACCATGTCTTGTCAGACCTCTCCACCATGACCCCTCCGTCTTGGGTGGCCCTACATGGCATGACTCATAGTTTCATTGAGTTAGACAGGGCTGTGGCCCATGTGATCAGATTGCTTAGCTTTCTGTGATTGTGGTTTTCAGTCTGTCTGCCCTCTGATGGAGAAGAATAAGAGGCTTATGGAAGCTTCCTGATGGGAGAGACTGACTGAGGGGAAAACTGGGTCTTGTTCTGATGGGCGGGGCCGTGCTCAGTAAATCTTTAATCCAGTTTTCTGTTGAAGGGCGGGGCTGTGTTCCCTCCTGATTGTTTCACCTGAGGCCAAACTATGGTGGAGGTAATGAAGATAATGGCGGCCTCCTTCAAAGGGTCCCATGCATGCACTGCTGCGCTCTGTGCCCCCAACCCTGCAGCAGGCCACCACTGACCCACGACTCCACTGGAGACCCCTGGGCACTCATGGTAAGTCTGGGCCAGTCTCTTGTGGGGTCACTGCTCCTTTTTCCTGGGTTCTGTTGTGCACAAGGTTCTGTTTGTGCCCTCCAGGAGTCTGTTTTCCCAGTCCTGTGTATGTTTTGGCGGCTTTATGGGGGTTATTGACGACCCCTTCCAAGAGGGCTTATGCCACACCCAGGTCTGCCGCACCCAGAGCCCCTGCCCTGTGACAGGCCACTGCTGACCCGCACCTCTGCAGGAGACGCTCAAACACAGTTCTGTCTCAGTCTCTGTGGGGTCTCTGGGTTCTGGTGCACACAAGGTATGTTTGAGCGCTGTGAGCATCTCTGGCAGGTATGGGGTTTGATTCTAAACGTGATTTCCCCTCTCCTACCATCTTGCTGGGGCTTCTCCTTTGCCCTTGCAGGTGGGGGATTTCCTCCAAGTCACCCCAGCGCCGAGCAGCCATGGAGTCAGATGTTTATAAGGAATCAATTGCTTAAATACAACATGCGTTTAAAAGTAAAGAATGAAAGCCCACAGTGGCAGTTCATGTGATTTAGCCACCTCCCTTCTGGAAGACATAGGACTTTTTTTTAGGTGGATCTGTAGGAATGGATATGTGTACAGAAATAGTTAGTACCTATCACTAATTGAAGTAACCATCAGATCAAATTTACATCTGATCTAATCCAAATAAATGCTATGTATTTTTTTTTTTTTGAGAGACAGTGAAAGAATGAGATTTAAGTCCTTCCTGTATTTAATGTGGAAGGAAATCCACAGATGTGATTCTATCAGGTTTGATATTTAATGGGTCAAAGTCGCAAAACAGACCTTCTCACCTCACTGGCACTGTGCATTCTCTCTGGATGTCATAAGATCTATCAATGATCAGCATGGGTCATTAGAAAGCAGTGGAACTATTCATTATATGGGGAAGAGTGTATGTGCTATCATAGTAATGACATGGCTCATTCATTTTCAGGAAAAACACACAAGCATACACACATAACAATCTTATGTTTATCATAGATATATGTTCACTTCCATTTAAAAGATACAACAGTCTTTTAACTTTGAATGAAATGTTTATAAGTGAAGCTCTTTAGAATAAATTAAGTTAAAGCCAACTAAAATGATTTTAGAATAAATCATTAAATGTCTTTTAGACTGACTTTTAGTTTTACTCTTTTGCAGAGCGATTCATATGCTGATATGCATGGCCATTTTAGCAGTGTTTACTGTCCATTTATATCTCCATGTGTGCATTTACTCAAGCCTACATATACGTGCTAAAGATACATATACAGAGAGCGCACCAGCTCATCAGTTGTAAAGGGAAAACAATGAACTGCTTGAGACTGAAATGCTATATTGAAGTGGGAGCCTTTATATTTCAAAAACACATTCTGAAAGCCCTTTAAGGAGTTCTGAAAGATTGATTTGAATTATAAATTTTTATATGCAAGGTCTCTCTTCTTACAATTTTCCCCTCACCAGCTTATCCCTGTCTATAATACCTTTCTTTGTCATTTTGTCTTTTCTCTCTGATAGAATGAAAATAATTTCCAAGGTCAGATTCTATCTTGCAAGAGCTTTTTCCCCAAGGAGATGCATGTATCTTCTTAATTTATTATATCTCACAGTAATCTCTCCAAGGAAAACTGTAGGCAAATTAAAACCACATAGAGATGGAGCTTACATATGCTTTGGACCTTTTTCTGCCACTGACTCTTTGTTAAAAGAGTGAATATACTTATCTCCTGATTGTTCATTTTATTGATCATGAGCGTGAAAGTGAAAGTCACTGTCATGTCCAACTCTTTGCGACCCCATGAACTGTAGCCTGCCAGGCTCCTCTGTCCATGGAACTCTCCAGGCAAGAATACTGGAGTGGGTAGCTGTTCCCTTCTATAGAGGATAGAGTATAATATTTTTAATTCTATGCTATTGTCTATGTATGCTTTTTATTAATAAAGGTGCACTTGAGTATGTGAATGAGTTTAATATAAGCATAAGTAAAATATTATTAGGAAAATAAACATTCTGAAATCTCCATTTTTCTTATCCACTCCCCCCACTAAGAAACTCTACATATGAATTTCAAATAAAACATAGCCTGCTTTTTTTTAACCATTTTTTAATCATGCATATCACTGCTCCTTATCAGCAGATAAAATTGAGTGTTAACTGTGACCTAGTTCTGAAAAAAAATCTCTTCATGATATCCATTAAGATACTACCCCTGAGAAACATAAAATGAGACCTTGAGTTTTTTCTGGTTTGAATGAGTAAACTAACTTCCTTGTCTAATTCTATGAATCAGATACCTCTCATCAGCACCCCAAATTGCATTCAGCAAATCTCAAACCATTTACTGATGAATGAACTGCTCGTATTGAATTCTGAATTGGCATGTTCATTCTCATACAGAGAAATACCTAGACTGTCCTAAATATAGTTGTTATTGCCAAGACTCGTATCTTTGAAGCAAAGATGTAAATTCTTATAGTTCAGGAAATACCAGTGGAGTGTATATTATTGCCCTCATTACACAAAATACTTGTGGAAAACACTCTATCAATTCCAATTATGTTCTAGAAGGGAAAAAGGGAGGGGGGACAATGAAAAGCTGAAAGGCAATCCCAGAATATTTGACCGAGCTGGTTATAGCTACTGAACAATATGTAACTGTAAAAAGTGTGGCAAAATGATAAAAAATACACTATTTGCTAAAGAAATGAAAATGTGACAGTAAGAGGTGCTGGAAAGAGATTTAACTTTCTCCATTTCTTCTTCATCACTTGATTATTTTACCATTTCATTTCTGTTTATGTATCAAGTTGATTTTTTGCATCTGGATTTTACACAATTCTTTCAATAATGTATGGTCCAGTAGCTATAATTACAAGATTGTTAAAGTTCACACTTTACTATTCATCTTGATATCTCTGGTAATGGAAGCTTGAAATAAATGCACATAATTACATGGTTGGTCCTAAATTATTTTTATATTGCTCCTGCTAGGATACACTCGAAAAGCAGCGTTTATTCTTGGTAGTACTGGGTTCTAGCAAAGTGAAGGTAATGAATACATCAGTGGTCCTATGAGCTTATCTCTAGACTTTTTTTTTTCAAATTGATTCATCTCTCTAGCCTATTGAGGACAAGAGTTGCTTGGAATCTGTAGAATAAAACACATCATGTTTCAGAAATTTGATAACAGGAAAATTTTCTTCATGGTGTATTTATCATTTGATCTATCATTCTACCTATTCATAGCAGATTAACTCAGCAACCTATAGGTCTACAGAATAACTTAGCTCAGAAAGCATTTGAATAAGTTTGATTTCAATCCAAAACAATGCCATGCTATGAAAAGTCGACTTTTCTTGTTTGAATTATGCTAGAAATAGTTTCGTAATGCCATATTTGTAGTATTCAAGGTGTTTTATAAAAAACTTAGAAGCATCCCAAAGATCTGGATCATTCATTTTTCAAGTATTTATTGAGTGCTTATTCGTGCTAGTCATTGGGAGATACCCACGCAGCTCATTTTACCTTCAAGGAGATTTTTTACCTTCAAGGAGATGGTGGTCCAGAGAGTTAAAGCGTTTGGCTGCACTCAGCTAATCAAGAGGAAAGGAGATTGAAACCTATCATTTTAGCCTTCAGTGTTCTTGCTACTAACCAGTACTTTCAAAGTTTATTTTTTCTGTTCCCTTAAACACAGAGCTCTCCTTCCCCTGCCCCTCGCTCTTGTTTTTAAATGTTAATAGAAACATTTCAGGGCAAATGGTCTTTGTGTGAGCACACTGTCTTGACTTCCCAGTGATTGGCACAGAAAAGAAGTGTGGGGATCACAAGTTAGACCCTGTGGCACCGTCTGATGTTGTCCTCATGTCTTATGAGTGGCCTTGGTTTCTTGCTTGAGATCTAAGGGTTAAAAAGCAAAGTGCCTTCTGAGGAAGACATGTCTATTTCCGCAGTGGGACATGTTCCTGATACACATCAGTGGGCGTGGAAGCAGTGCTTCCCAGCTCCTCTTTCTCTTTAGGGCGACTGTGTTGTTCTTCAGATGAATAGCTTGCCCTGGAGAGAAATACTGCCTAAATATTAAGATTGGATTAGCTTTCACACTGCCCCACATTACCACTAAATTCAAATCCCTCTGCAATCTTCTTCCTGAGGCATAAAATTCAGTTTAATAAATGGTTTGTATGCCATTATTTCTCATCAATATGTAAAAACTAAAAGGAATTTAAAAAAAAATCCATACATGTTGGTTAATATGTGAAATGTGATCTGATGAAAAAAAGGCCTTCTTAGAAGTGCTTCTAATTCCCAATTAAGTCACTGCTTCAATCAATTAAATGAAGGAAAATGTGTAATCAAAATGTAGAAATGTACACAAGATGGAATATTTTAAAAATAAGTGTGTATGTCTTTCCTAAAACAATTTCTCTACAAATTGTAACTTCCTTTTGACCCTTTGCCTTCCCAGTCTATATCACGTTAAAATCAAAGAAAGAATATTTCATTGGTACAATTGGATTCATTCACATGGAAATATCTAGTCTATTTCTCCCTTCAGATCCTCAACCTCCAATTAATTGCCGATGAAGCTGACTGCATCTATGATTCTCTAAGAGGCACAGGAGGGAAAGAAATGGGAAGGAAGCTCTCAACTCATTACATGAATTCAAAGAGCTCCTTTTGAAGGGAAACTTGTTCCTGAGGTAGATGATGTCACTGATGTAGTTGTAATCTAGGGACTTCAGTACAAAGGCAGGCTCCTTTTTAATTCCGCTTTTAAAACTATTGCACTTAAAATATCAGAACATGTTTTAAGAATCTGGTTAATATGGCCTATGCATTAGGTAAAATGCATCTTTTTTTTTTTTTTTTTTTTTTTTAGCACTTAGGCACTCTCAAACTTGTGTTATGTTTCCTATTTGCTATATATATGGATATTATGAATATAGGTGGATGCATGGGTCTGAAGTGTTTCATTCTGAGTGCACTGTTGCTAGTCCAGATTTGCAGCCAGCAAGCAATGAGGTTGATGCTTTGCAACCCTGTTAATCTGGGCTATTGCTTTTGTATTATAGATTAGAGCTATTCAGTCTCTACCTTTTAGTTCTAGTTACTTTAAGTTTCCATCCTGAGCCATCAAGTTTCTTTTAATGATATAAAATTGCCGAGTGAAAAATAACTTGAACATTCTATCCACTAATGGACAAGTGTTTATTAGGCATTTACTTTGTGCCCAGCACAATGATATAGAATTCTAAATTCTAACTTTGTCAAAAATAGCATGGAAGCTTCACATGGTATCCCTGGCTTCCAGAAACATGCCATATATTTGAGGAGCGATAAGAACGTGTGGGAAGAAAATGAAGCTTCATGTACTACTTTGAGATTTCCAGCTTAATGCTGTCATGTTGGGGTTTCTCATCAAAAAGTTTTCGTAGACTACCTTCAGCTTAGGCTTCGCAGGTAGGGGAGTGGTTAAGAACCCACCTGCCAATGCAGGAGACGCAGGAGCTGCAGGTTCCATCCCTGGGTCGGGAAGATCCCGTGGAGGAGGAAACTGCAACCCACTCCAGTCTTCCTGCTTGGAGAATCCCATGGACAGAGGAGCCTGGCCAGCTACAGTCCATGGGGTCACAAAGAGTCGGACATGACTGAACATGCATGCAAGCACCTTCAGTTTAGGTTTTCATTATACGCGCAATTGCATGAGGAATAAATTTGAGAAAATACAATCCTGGTAATAATGACTGGAGCTGCTAAAACTTCTGAAATGCCAAAATAACGTGCTGTGATAATTTGTCTTTTCAGTTTGAGGGGTATGAAGTGGCTTTGATTTTGAGATATTCATTGTTCAGGTTTATGTATCAAAAGAAATATGGTGCAGTAGTACAGTCGTCACTCTGTGGTTTCATATTGATGTTCGATAAGTATCTGGTTAAATTAATGAATGAATGAGAGAATGGATTCTGTGAAGCAAAGATCAGTCACCAGAAGTGGGAAGTTATGAAGAAAGAGTTTAGTCTGTGATGTTAGCTATACAGTTTGAAATGTGACATTGATAGGATGACCTGTTAATTATACTCTCAAAAGACATACTTGACTGGGTGAGTGGTAGGAGTTATTTGGAACACTTACATCCAAAGCCCAGTGATGATCAGAAGCAGATAAATACTTGGCATGCATTTAGGCTAAATACGTCTTCTAGTATACAATTGTGCTTCTTGTTGCTCAGACCAAAGCAGATGACCCTCTTACTTCTGTGGTTATCCTCAGGGCCTTCCTCACCAATTTCTTTCATTTGATGTGAAAAGATCTTGTTTTTCCCTTGGTTCACCCCAAACAGTGAGTGGTGAGCAAAGGTTCTTCTGAGAAAATGTTGATGACTCTGACACACTGGACAGACAATTTTCTGTCTCCTCACATTCACCCCGATGCTGGCCAAGGTGCAAGATGAGAGACCCTGAGGTCTGATCACATCCCAGGCCACTCCTTGGGGATGCCCACCATCTCATCTGTCTTGCTGGATGCCTGATTAGAATTGAGCATCAGCAAAGGGGCATCTGTCATTGGCTTTCTTGTTCAGATGTCAGGGCATCATCCCTGGATACACAGAAGAAAATGTAAGTTTTGAAAATAAAAATAGTGCAGACAGAAGGGCTGGAAGTACAGAGAAGTGTTCCAATAGCACTTTATATAGAGCTTTATTATTATGGCCTCCTGTCATTATATATTTACACATTAGTTCAGTTCAGTCGCTCAGTCATGTCCGACTCTTTGCGACCCCACGGACGGCAGCACACCAGGCCTCCCTGTTCATCACCAGCTCCAGGAGTTCACTCAAACTCATGTCCATTGAGTTGGTGATGCCATCCAGCCATCTCACCCTCTGTCGTCCCCTTCTCCTCCAGCCCTCAATCTTTCCCAGCATCAGGGTCTTTTCAAATGAGTCAGTTATTTGCATCAGGTGGCCAAAGTATTGGAGTTTCAGCTTCAACATCAGTCCTTCCAGTGAACACCCAGGACTAATCTCCTTTAGGATGGACTGGTTGGATCTCTTTGCAGTCCAGGGGACTCTCAAGAGTCTTCTCCAACACCACAGTTCAAAAGCATCAATTCTTCGGGGCTCAGCTTTCTTTATAGTCCAACTCTCACATCAGTTTCCTCTTTAAACTGTGGAATTTAGCAATGTGGGGGCCATGTCTGATTCATCTTATTTCCAGTATCTAGCATAGGTTAATGTAGGTAGTAAGCATTTAAAAATTATTATTTATTTATATTGTTGAATGAATGAATAATATTAAGGTTTGCATCTCTTGATTATTGGAGCCTAGCTCTGTGTGAGCCCATAGACATCATGAAATACCAACCAAATAAACAAACGGGTAACGAACTAACCCTGAGAGGTCAAGCTTAAACCACTTTTCAGGCTCCTGCTTTGCTATACACATTCTTTTGTTTTGGGCTTGATTGCAAGGACCAATGAAATAATTCATTGGTATTACTTTTCTATTTAGTTCTTTGTAGGTTATAGGTGCCTTTTTTTTCCTCCCCATTTTCTCTGTATTCGGCTACTGTCTATTCAACTGCAGGCCTCCTAGTAAAAATGGACCGACTTCTTTCAAATTTTTCCTGAAAGCTAGAAAGTGTTTCAGGACAAAAAATCTTAACCAATTTGAGAGCAATTTCTTTTCTTAAAATCATTTCTGAGCTGAGTGCACTTCAAAATCTAGAATGATTTTGGTGAATCCTAAGGCATAAGGTGATCATTGTGTGATAGTGGTGAATGAAGTGGTAGGAGATAGGATGGACAAGAGTGTGAGCCTTCAGCTAAGGTGCAGTGAGAAACATTTTTGCAGCAGGTAAGTATTGAGGCTGAACGCTTTTGTAAGGTCTGGACTCCTGGGGTCCTTCCTGGGTCTGGATGACAGCTGCTTCCTCGGTAACGTGGCAGGTGCATGGGGCTGGTTCTGCCTACTTTCTGCGAGTGGACAACCTTGCCTGCATCTTAAAGGCCTCTCCTGTGGTGCTGGAAGGCCTCTGACAGCATTTCAAAGTTTGTGATGGCAGGACAATAGCTTCATGGTAGAGGACTGTCATTCTTTAAAATGTCACTGTTGTCAGCTCTGACCATAACCATTTTTATCCCATCGTCAAATGGGATAGATTCAGAACTCGTGGAAATAAGAGACTCACATGATGAAGCAAACTGGGGAGAGTTTAATTGACTGCCTAGTCACTTTCCCACTCCCAACCCCCACTTCATTCTATATCTCCTTTTCATAAAACAGGGTTTCTAGTTTCTGCCAATAAAAACTTTTTTTTTCTTTTAATCCTGGCTTTTCCCTCTTATCCACATCTGATTAGTTTTCTTACTGGACAAGTGGAAACGTGATATCTACAAAGTGAATTTCCTGGGAATAAGGCAGATATACAAGTGGGAATTCTGCAGAGCTAAAAAGAAAATGATATTCCCATCAGGGGATTCTGAATGGACGTTGAAGTAAGACCTTCTAAGCACTTCAGAATGTGTTCAACAGTGTTTTCCAACAAAGACAAGGCTGAACTCTTCAGAAGGGCACCCTGAGGGGAAATACTATTGCATTGGTTAGAAGTCAGGTGAAAGTCAAAGTGAAAGTCGCTCAATTGTGTCCAACTCTTTGCAACCCCATGGGCTATACAGTCCATGGAATTCTCCAGGCCAGAATACTGGAGAGGGTTGCCTTTCCCTTCTCCAGGGGATCTTCCCGACCCAGGGATCAAACCCAGGTCTCCCGCTTTGCAGGCAATTCTTTACCAGCTGAGCCACAAGGGAGGCCCAGGAGTCAGGAGACCTGGGTATTAATTCCAGCATAATATGTGATCATGTGATTTTGTCATGGCAGCTTCTTTAGGCCATTTGCCCTTTAGGTGGGGAGGGTGGGATGGAGGGGATGTAGCATGTTGGACACAGCAGAAGTCAGGATGAAGGGGCCATGTGTGTATGGAGGTGCCAGTTCTAGATTCTGAAGGACATCAATGTTTCCAAGTGTCCTCCAAGACTCTGTTAGATGTAGGTATTTCAAAGAAAAGATGTTTCCTATCGGAATCAGTTTGAAAAAGTTCTGGGTAAAAAAAGCTGAATGATCCTTGTTTATTCATTTCTTACAATGAGACCCGCAAGGATCTTAGTATGATAATGTGTTCTCTGTATTTCCAAACTGGGCAATACATGGTATTGTGTAAGCTTACTTGAACATGAAATGTCTTTGGGATATAATATCTCAAAAGGCCAGTGCTCTTTGAAAGTCTTTGTGAAATGTTGAACTCTATGATCTCCAAAAGTTCTTAAGTTCTATTGTCATCAGAATGACTGGCACTTCCAAGCCTTTGCCCTTCATCTGTAGAATGTCGACTCTGCAGCCTCACAGACTTTGCCTTTTAGCTTCCTTTTCTCTGAAGAAGGAACCTTGTTGCCCTGTCAGTACCCCTGAAAAATGGGAAATTTTTTTCCTTCTTTTAACCCTGGAATCTATGTGTAATTCATCCTCCTAAGTCAACAAAGTAAATGGCAACAGGACCACACCTATCAATAATTACCCTAAATGTAAATGGGTTGAATGCCCCAACCAAAAGACAAAGATTGGCTGAATGGATACAAAAACAAGACCCCTATATATGCTGTCTACAAGAGACCCACCTCAAAACAAGAGACACATACAGACTAAAAGTGAAGGGCTGGAAAAAAATATTTCATGCAAACGGAGACCAAAAGAAAGCAGGAGTCGCAATACTCATATCAGATAAAATAGACTTTCAAATAAAGGATGTGAAAAGAGACAAAGAAGGACACTACATAATGATCAAAGGATCAATCTAAGTCAAAAAGAAATTCTTTATTTAAGTGCCCCCAAAGTTTTGTCCTGTCAGTTTTTGTAAGATAATTCCACAACATCTAGATCAGCAAACAGTTACAAAATAGCAGGTGTAAAATAATCTTCCAGGTTCTTATTATAGCCTATAATGCCATCAATGAATGATGTATCATTGCATGAGACGTTAAGAAAATTATAAAAGAATTAGATAGGAAATTGGCAACTGGTAAGCTGTCCATGATGATTTGGGGTTTACATTTCACTTCCATGTATCTAACAGTTTATAGTCTCAAATTTTCTCCTTCGGGAACCCTCTAAATTATCTTCTTAATATGTATTAATAAGCTTTTGTATTTTGAAATAGATGTCTAGTATTTATTCAACAGTGTTCAGGCAAGATTAATGGATTATAATCTTGGCTTTGCTACATTTTGAAGTGTGACTTCTCTGTCTCAGTTTCCTCCTCTGCAGAATAGAATAATAAAAGTTATTTCACTGAATTATTATGAGAATTAAATAAGTCACACAGAACATCTCGGTACATAGTACATCCTAACGAAGTGTCGCCTACTGTTATTATCATATATAGAATATCTTTGAAAGGATATATGAGGTAAAGGTAGGTGTTATTGCTTCTATAAAAAGATACAATGAAACTGCCTGGGAAGACAGAGGTAGGGGTAATCTTGTTTGTCCCTGCATATGGTTTTATACTGTTGAATATTTTAAAATCATATATGTGTCTTGTATACATGCTTAGTTGCCTCAGTTGTGTCTGACTCTTTGTGACCCTGTGAACCATAGCCCTCCAGTCTCCTCTGTCCATGGGATTCTCCAGACAAGAATACTGGAGTGGGTTGCCATTTCCTACTCCAGGGGATCTTCCTGACCCAGGGATCAAACCCCAGATCTCCTGCCTTGCAGGTGGATTCTTTACCATCTGAGCTACCTTAAAAAAAATAAAGATAAAATCAGCATCAATAGTTCTGCTTTACAAGTGAGGAATTGAGGTTCTAACTTTGTAATTGATTTTTCCTATTCCCTATGTATAAGAAAATAGTAAAGTCAGAATATGAACCCCCAAAACAGGGCTAATTCTAGTATATCACTTCTAGGGAGACAAGGAAGGAAGGGGTGAGAGGTATGTATGTGTGAAGGAATGAGATTAGGTGGGAGATGATGGTATTGGGTATTTCTGGAAAAATTTTGATAAATTTGAACTAAGTAAGTTCTATAGATTTTGGCACTAGTCTCTTATCTTTTCATTTCTACTGTAAGTAACACGCATTCCCAGCCACTTACTTCTAACTGGGACCTCAGCAGGCTAGACAGCATAGACATGCCAGTATGAACCTATACAGGATGTAAGGAACATATATAATATTTAATATATTAAACAATATATAATATAGACTGGCACCACAAAAGTTAGCCTATGTTTGCTTGGTATCCAACCCTCTCATGCCTTTCATTTACTCTGAAAATTAAGCCTCCCATTTTTATCTGTCCTCTTTTTGATGAAATGGACATGCAAATTTTCAGAACCCACTCAGCCTTCTCTCTCTTGAACAAAAGAAGTAATTGTACTATGAATCCATCATGAGTCCCAAGGAGGCGAGCTCAATATTTGTGTCCAAAAAGCCTTTCATTCATTCCTTTTCATGTAAGAAACAAAATTGGCAACTTTTTTTTTTCACAGCTTGTAAATTCCAAGAAATGCTGTATCTTTTCTTTTTATTTGCTCTGTAGCCAAAAATTCAAACGTGTCTGTATTGTTCAGCAGTGCAAGTGCCCAAAACACACAGCTCTTCGATTCTGTTTTGAGCATGATTTCAAAAAGTTCACGCAGGGACCATCTGAGTAATAAACCACAGAAAGAATGAGTGCTTCAACCAGTCACCCCTCAACTACTGTCTGAATGGATCCATGCTTATCATCTCAGAATGAAGCTGCTTCAAATGCATGCTTCCTTTTTTTTTTTTTACCCAGTGCAACCCATCTAGATAAATTTAACTTTTTATAGATTTGCTTCCTCTTAGTATTCATATCTTCCCCAGACTTTTCATTAATATCATGCTACTTGGATACTAGTATTCCCCTCCCTTTGCTTTATAATGTAATAGATTTAAATTGGCACTTGGAGAATTTATCGTCATTGCTGTTCAAATTGGGCCAGTTTTTTTTTTTTTTTTACTTCATTTTGTTGGCCATCCTCTTAACTCCCAAATCAAGCTTGACGTCTTTTACCTGAAGCAGTGATTCTGGCAAATATTTCTTAGAGATTTTTGCAAACTAGGGATTGCTAGGGACTCTTCCTCCTCCACCTCTTGTTTCCATTTGGTTCAGTTGATATAGCCATTTAACATATTTTATAAGAGGTAGTCAAAAGGGATGTTAAAACAACAAAAGATCCATGATCTGCCCAGAAGCTATCAGTCCACTATGTGGGTGTTGGAGTTGAGGGAGAAACAAAAGGGAAGAGCAGGTGGGTATTTGAACAAAACCCACACTACATCATGTGTCTTGCTGTCCTGAGTTCTGCCTAAGGTGTAGTGGGATCATGGAAGAGGAAACTCTTCACATGTACTGAAGCTTGAGAACGAGTTTTCTTAATCATGTCCAAAGTGAACTTCAACTCCCTGATGCCTTTGGATGGAAGATTTAGCTCTGTCCTTTTGAATGAGAAAATATAGCAAGAAGGTGAATTTGACTTAAGAATGAGGAACCACCCATACCCAGTCAGCCATCTTACCCCAGCACAGATGGACAGATATTTGCACCTTACTGGTATGTTAAGCTGGAGTTCGGTCCTTGCTTTTCAATGTGGTGGTACATCTTTTGGACCAGGAGTCCCCAGCCTCTGGGCCACATACCAGTCTCCCCTGTCAGAACAGTAGTGGCATTAGATTAGAAATAAAGTGCACAATAAATGTAATGCCCTTGAATCATCCCGAAACCATCCTGCCACCCCCAACCTATAGTCCATAGGAAAATTGTCTTCCACGCAACCGATCCCTGGTGCAAAAAAAGTAGGGGACAATTGTTTTAGGTTAGACTACAGGCGATTTTTTCCTGGCTATAATTTGTTGTGAAGATATTTAGGATCTCAGAGTTTTTTTAATAGATTTCACAGCCTGACACCCTTGGGTTTAAATTCTCACCTGAACAAAATACAATCTTCAGCAAATTATCTAGTCTTACTGAGTCTACTTTCTTACCTATAAAGTGAAGCTAATCATACTGCAACTTCATAGGACTGTTAGGATGATTAAATAAAATAATACAAGTAAAGTTTATAAGCAACTGACCCTTCTACAAAATACTGGAATGCCACTAAATTTCAAATCAAGGTAATGATTATATTTGAGACAATGCCAGCTTTGAGGGATATTATGTAGTATGTATTAAGTCAGTATGTTTGCATGAATTTATTTTTAATCACCCTATAATTATATGAGTAAGTATAATACACTGGGGTTGTTGTTCAGTCACTAAGTCATGTCTGACTCTTTGCAACCGCATGGACTGCAGCATGCCAGGCTTCCCTGTCCATCACTATCTCCCTTTTAAACTCACTAACTCCCATGAGTTTGCTCAAACTCATGTTCATTGTCAGGAATGTCATCCAACTATCTCATCTTCCATCACCCACTTCTCCTCCTATCCTCAATCTTTCCCAGTATCGGAGTCTTTTCCAATGCACTGGCTCTTCATATCAGGTGGCCAAAGTATTGGAGCTTTAGTTAGCATCAGCCCTCCCAGTGGATATTCAGGGTTGATTTCCTTTAGGATTGACTATTTTGATCACCTTGCTGACCAGGGTGCATGCTGATTGCTAATTCACTTCAATCATGTCTGACTCTTTTGTGACCCTCTGGACTGTAGTCCCCCAGGCTCCTCTGTCCATGGGATTCTCCAGGCAAGAATACTGGAGTGGGCTGCTGTGCCCCCCTCCAGGGGATCTTCCCCACCCAGGAATTGAATCTGGGTCCCTTACGTCACCTACATTGGCAGGTGGGTTCTTCACCACTACCGCCACCTGACCAGGGTGGCCTACGCTAGAAAAAAAAAAAAAAGTAAGCAGTGATTAAAAGATTTTACTATCTTATTCCATAATGAACCGAGAACAGGTCCATCAGACACATTCTACAGGTTGAGTAGAATTCATTTGGAGAGGAAGCTTTTTAAAGTAAAAAGAATTCTGTACCAGAACCCATTAGTGGGACTGTAGTCCCTGCACTGTCATGTACTGTGGGGGACTCTGGGCAAGTCATTTAGACCTTTTGGGCCTCCATTTGCCTTATCTTTGAAATAAAATTAAAGATCTCATACTGCTTCAAATTAGCATAGATGTGAGGTTCATGTAAAATCATGTTTTTGAAAGCACCCAAAAAAACCATAACATATTCTGCAAATAGTACTATCTAACACAGTATAGAAATAGACAGTGTCTTTCAGGGATGTCATGAGAATCATAAAACCAAAATATGTTCCGTGTCACAACTTGGAAAAGATTGGGATGGCAGTTAAACAATCTCTAATTGAATGTTCAGCTACCCAACTGCCAGAATGTAGGTAGTCTCAGATTTTCTTTTTATTAGAAGAAGCCATTAGGACTTGGCTCTAGAAAAAAATGATGAGAATTACATAGATTCACACATTCTCCATTATCCCATCAGTCATGTCTAATAATTTGCCATGAAATTGCATTGGTTTCTACAAAGTGATTGCATATGCTGAGTCCCCTTTTCAACAAGGCATATCATAATACATCTGTCTACCTCAGCATTCTGATTTTAGGAAAAAGTGGATGCTGGCTTTTTTTTCCCAGAAGAAAGAGTTTAAAAACCTATGTCCTATATTGCCTCCTAGAGAAGAGGGGTTTTCTTCAATACTCAGCAAGTAATCTTTTTATTCTAGGTAATAAGGAACCTGACTGATAATTGTTATTCTAGGTAGTATAAGAATAGAGGCTTGCTCACACGATGCTGGTGTATCCAAATGCACGTAATTACCACAGAGCAAATTACCATACTTACTGTGAAACAGAATAGCACAGAGAGCAGAGAACACAGATAAAGAAGGCTCTGCCCCAGAAAAGAAGAGGAGGGCAAGAAAGCAAAGCAGAATATTCCAGTTACCATTTACAGGAAGAAATAGGGCAGCAAAATAGAAAGTCTTTCATAGAAGTGTAGGATAAAGAAATGGGAGAGATGAAATATACTCCCTTCTAAATAAAGGTTTTATGTGTGTAATGGATTCAGTGAGATTGACTGCTCTTTAAAAAGTCTGTTACCAAGAAGAACAAATTTAGTAGGCAATTAAGAGGAAAAGGACATTAAAAAGCACATATTGATTAAAGCAAAAGTTAAAATTTAAGATATTTATTGTCTAAAAATCAGCAAACAAAGTTGACCTAGATACAGTGATATTACTGGAATTTGTTAAAACATTCATTGACTGGTTTTTGCTATTTTTGTGTAATATTTATGTTGCGATTTTTGTATAGTAATTATGACTAGGGTCAGTTTGGTTCAGTTAAGTCACTCAGTCATGTCCGACTCTTTGTGACCCCATGGACTGCAGCACGCCAGGCCTCCCTGTCCATCACCAGCTCCCGGAATTAACTCAAACTCATGCCTATTGAGTCAGTGATGCCATCCAACCATCTCATCCTCTGTCGTCCCCTTTTCCTCCTGCCTTCAGTCTTTCCCAACATCAGGGTCTTTTCCAGTGAGTCAGTTCTTTGCATCAGGTGGCCAAGGTATTGGAGTTTCAGCTTCAACATCAGTCCTTCCAATGCATATTTAGGACTGATTCCCTTTAGGATGGATTGGTTGGATCTCCTTGCAGTCCAAGGGACTCTCAAGAGTCTTCTCCAACACCACAGTTCAAAAGCATCAATTCATTGGCACTTAGCTTTCTTTATAGTCCAACTCTCACATCCATACATGACTGCTGGAAAAACCATAGCTTTGACTAGACGGACCTTTGTTGGCAAAGTAATGTCTCTGCTTTTTAATATGCTGTCTAGGTTGGTCATAACTTTTCTTCTAAGGAGCAAGCATCTTTTAATTTCATGGCTGCAGTCATCATCTGCAGTGATTTTTTTGGAGCCCCAAAAAATAAAGTCAGCCACTGTTTCCACTGTTTCCCCATCTCTTTGCCATGAAGTGGTGGGACTGGATGCCATGATCTTAGTTTTCTGAATGTTGAGCTTTAAGCCAATTTTTTCACTCTTCTCTTTCACTTTCATCAAGAGGCCCTTTAGTTCTTCTTCGCTTTCTGCCATAAGGGTGATGTCATCTGCATATCTTAGGTTATTGATATTTCTCCTGGCAATCTTGAGTCCAGCTTGTGCTTCATCCAGCCCACCATTTAGCATAATGTACTCTGCATATAAGTTAAATAATCAGGGTGACAGTTTACAGCCTTGATGAACTCCTTTCCCTATTTGGAACCAGTTTGTTGTTCCATGTCCAGTTCTAACTGTTGCTTCCTGACCTGCATACAGATTTCTCAAGAGGCAGGTTAGGTTGTCTGGTATTCCATCTCTTTAAGAATTTTCCAGAGTTTGTTAGTCATCAGAAATTTTGACTTAAAAATTGGCTGATGGAATTAGTTACTTCATATTATCATGATACAGTTTGGATAAAAATATTTTGTAAGAACAAATAGCAGTATTAGGTGAAATTTATATTTTGAGGCACATTGGAAAATCTAAAGGAAAAAGATATTGAAATGCTTTTCCATATTTCATTGAAAGGCATCATCATTTACGTTAATATTAGTGTATTATTCAATTAAGATGTGTAAAGAGCATACAAAGGACTGAGATTAGTTCTGGGTCAGAAGGAGGTGGAGATGATAATAATAATAAAAATAACAGCCACAATCCAATTTTAGATATTTCATCTGCCACCATGTTATGAAATATGTGTGAAATATCTTTTATTTCTCACAACAGATTAATAAGTAGACACACTTATTTACTACCTTAATTTTTTGGATACGGATATCAAAGTGCTGATAATTGAAAGAACCTTCTGCAAGTCATCTAGTAAAACCTAGAATAGGGTTTTCACCCAGGCAGCTTCAAGATAATATTTGTTGAAGGCTTATTAATAATAAAGCATTGAGATGGTATTTACCTACATTAGTTATCTCAGTGGTTGTTAACCTGGGTTGCCTATCAAACTCACCTAGGAAGCATTTTAAAACCCTGATACCCAGGACCCACACCAGGCTAATTAAATCAGCATCTCTAAAGCCATGAGGGGGACTTGGCATCAGCATTTCTTAAACATCAACTTGGGTAAACATAATATAAGTACCAGTATTTTAAAAGTGCCCCAGGATCACTGCTTGACCTTTTGGCTAAGATCAGGTGTAAAAGCATCCCAGGAGATTTTACCGTGAAGGCAGGTTTGTTTTTTTTTTTTAAATCACTGTGCATTTACTATTCAATGCAAAATCTATCCATTTGTATTATTCCTCCTTTATTTATGAGGATTCTGAGAATCCGTGGTGATAACTGACTTGCTCCATCAAGGTCACTTACTTGGTAAACGGCTGGGATGAGATGTAAATGCTGTGCTGTCTGGCTCAAGAGCCCACATTCTTCCCGCTGCCTCTGTGTCTAGCCATTTTAACCGGGGCAATAAATTCACTTGTTCCTGTTATTTACTGTTATTATAGACTTTAGCTTTAGCCACCATCTCATCTTATAATATTTATCATTCAATACCCAACAGAAGGAGCCAGTTAATAGCATCTTTTGGACACCCACTCTGAGCGGAGCATCTTGCTAATTGCTGTGGGAAAGCACGGGGAGACTTCTACAAGTTCCCTCTGCAGCGGTGGGTGTCCTTCTGCAAGAATTCAAACCCTGCCCTCCAGGACCTGACCCACAGAGTCCCACACATCGTTTGGGAATATTTATAATTTTTATCTGACTATTAACAGAGGGTTGTGAACTAGAAAACTACTGCCTTGTTTGGTAGATAAAGGATGTGATTCCTCAAGCATTGGTACTTTCTCTTGACTTATCTCTGTGAAAGCAAAGCCCTACCCTTTCATGGGTGTTTCTGAGATTGATAAACTGTCAAAAACCATTTACAGATAAGTCTAGGGAAAGCTGGTGTGTGTGTGTTTGTGTGTGTGCACATTTAATGAAATGCAGGATGTGAATATAAAACAATAAAACAGATTCTATTAGTGGTTCAGAAACCAGATCTGTACAAGGGTTTTCTTGTTCTTACCAATAAAACATTACTGAGAAAAATGACTGATAGGACAATTTTGAAGAATTGTATTTATTTGCATATATATAAATTCATACATATATACATAAGTGCTACATTTATTTATCATGTATATGTGCATACATATGCACATATTGACATATTTTATAGAAAATTGATTTTAGTTTCCTATAACAATTCTTCTGACAGAATCCATGATTTTAAAATACACTAATAATTTTTATGTGGATATCAAGTTAAATGAGATAAAGCTCTATAATGTTGCATATATTAATATGTTGAACACAATATGGATAATATTTGTATAATTATAGATCCATATGTATATTTTCTGATATATTTATACATGAAATTGCAAATATATCTGAAAGGTATATTTGCACATTATTGGTGTGATATGCATTTATATATATAAACATGTGCCTCACGGACTCTGAAATTTGGGTGGAACAGATGTGTTCTCACCTCTGATTATCAGAATCACTTATAGAGCTTTTTAATAACCTGAGCCTCACCAGCCCTGACCGTGATTCACTAAGTCCAGAGTGACACCAGCATCTGTGTTTTCAGAAGGCTCCATGAAATAATCAGTCTGCTTTGCTCGAGAACCGCTCAGGTAGCCTGGCACAGATAAAGATGAGGAAGGAAGCAAGGGCGTCCAGACAATAAGCTTCTGTAGCGTCTCGGAGACTCCTCCCAGGAGTGTGCTTGTTTATGTTAAACCTGACGAGCCCATCCTGTGTGAATCCTTTTACTTCATTTTACACAAACCAATCATCAATAGTAATAATTGATGTCAGAAAAGGGCATCTTTTAACTCTGCTTGTTTTGAAACTCCTACATATCTGGCCTAATAGAGGAAATCTTGGAGAGAGAAGAGCTACTTCCATGTTACTATCCGTTAGTCAATGCACTATTTATTAAACTTCATTTTCCCACTGAAGAAAGAAAATCCACCTTCAAGGAATGAAAGAGCGATCCATTTTCTGACCCCTAGTGTAATGTAAAGGGAAGGGACCGCTGATCTCCTTGGGGAGGGAGGTGTTAGGAAAGCCAGAGGCGGTTGTCTCAGAAATATAATAGAAAGGTGCTCTAGGGACAGAGCATAATTTAAAACAGGTGAATTTAAAGAGAGGGATTTCTCTTTCCCTCTTCACTTTTTTTCTTTTCTTGAGCATATGTAGTCCTTCAGCTAAGTGGTACCTTGTAATTAAATATAAAGCTCATGAAGCCCCTCCCAGAACTCATCCCAGAAACTGAATGAACCATTTCCTCCTTTGTGCCCTCACACTGACTTCCTTCTACACTTATCTTGCTTATAATCCTTTGTCAATTATGTCTTCTTTTAAACTGTAAGTTTATTGGTAACAACATATGTTAATCATTTTTGTGGGTGCTCAATAAATGTTTGTTAATGTTTGTTAATGAGCATGTGGATGAGCAAATGAACTAGAAACCCTTTGAGACCCGCACATTTCTCCATCAATGGAGTTTTGCATCTCTGTTTCTCCTGAACTTTGTGATTTGGTTTCTACATCACAGGTGATCTAGTATTAGCCTGAAAAATAGCCTCCAAATTAAAAAGTAGAAATCTTAAGGCATGTTTAAAACCTGAGTATAATCACAAAACAGTGGTCTTCTTTAGTTTGGGAAAAGAATAAGACCTCAAGCCTCAGAAACCATGAAATTGACCTAGATGCTATTGTGCCTTCCTACCACGGAATGAAGAGGCGATAGGAAGAGTGTGGGCAGAGGCCCTGTGGCCACATTGGCAGTCTATGAGTGATCAGGGTCTGGACTTTCATATCTTCTAGGAAAGCACATTGACAATAGCAGAAAATTCTTAGCTGGAACTCACCAGCTGACAGTGTGGTCAGTCAAACTGTGAATTTCCATTGAATCCCAATGAAGTATTATGACAACATCTCCAACATCTCTTGCATAATGAGATTCTGTACTTGACTAGTAGGTCAGCCGTCTTATTTACAAGTCAGATTTCAGTTTACACATTCAGTCTTCAATAAGGACCCTGGGCTCATCTATGACACCTCCCTTTCTTCCTTTGTGCTAACCACATCCATCAGCTTTCATCAGGGATCCAAACAGTGAAATTAAATTGATGGGAAGCTCCAACTTGAGAGCACTCCTATGAACCGGACTCATGTCTTTCTTTCCCCCCTCCCAGTGTTACATGAATGCACCCTCGTGTAATTTCTGGATAAGAAACCATGCCTCAAGCAGTGTTATGTGTGTGTACCTGTACAATTGTTGGTGTCTTGTGCAATTTCCAAGGCCAAGCTACAAACTAACCAACCCCCTCATCCTCGTTTAAATCATTCATGTAGTACTAGGATCCTCTTAGAATGCCAAGTTGGGAAGTTGCTTTAAGATACTTTAACTGAGCAACAAGTCTATAGAGAAGGATCTGAATGAATAGTTTTAAAAAATGAAACCCTTTGAACTTGAACTGTACTTTTTATCTAACAATCACTGAGCCCCAGACAAACTAACTCACTTATTTTTCATATGTCTCAGAAAGGTAAGCATATAGAAGATGGAAAAGCTGCAATGAAAAAGCTTCTGCCAATGGAAAAGCTACAACAGAAAATGTAAAAATCCTTTGAGATTCCTAGAGGCTTGGAAATCATGTTTCTAGCAAGACTCTTGACTTTCCCAATCTCCGCCCATTTAACTAATTCTACTATTAAAAAAATTTATATTGGATTGTAGTTGATAAACAGTGTTGTGTTAGTTTCAGGTGTATAGCAAGTGATTCAGTCATACATATATATGTATCTACTTTTTGAATTCTTTCCCCATTTAGGTTATTACAGAAATTGATTAGAATTCCCTGTACTATATAGTAGGTCCTTGTTGGTTATCTGTTTCAGATATAGCAGCGTGTACATGTCAATCTCAAATTCCCAGTCTTTCCCTCCCTACACCTTTCCCCTCTGGTAACCATAAGTTTGTTCTTTAAGTCTGTGAATCTGTTCCTGTTTTGTAAATAAGTTCATTTGTATCATTTTCTTTTAGATAACACATACAAGTGATATCATATGATGTTTGCCTTTTTCTGTCTGATTTACTTGGTATCATAATCTCCAGGTCCTTTCATATTGCTGCAAATGGCATTATCATTCTTTTTAATGGTTGAGAAATAAGTAGAAGAGAAACATGATGGGAAACTTTTAAGCTGGTCCAGTTTGGACAGAAAGCTGAGGTTTCAGCAATGCTCAAAGAAGACAGCTTTGACACATTTCCTTAGAACAGACCTCTAAAGAGCCCAGCCTCCTCAGAATTGTGGAAGCATGTGGCTTCTTCCAAGTCAGTAGAAGCAGTTGTGCATTCCCCTGATCTCACACTCTAGTAATTTCTCTATATTCATGTGTGTGGTCCACATGCTGGGTCTTTGCAGCCCCAAGGATTGATCTCATTAACTTGTCTAGTTTTAGCCCAAGCAAAAATCTTGACTCTTAGCTACTAATATGTCACCCTCATAATATTCATTCTCATGGAAATCTGAGCTCCTCAGTCCTCTACACAGCCCCCAAATACAACTTGTTTTGCTGCTAAAAAATAATCTCAATACATTTTCATTGTGTGGGCTTCCTAGGTGGCTCTGCAGCAAAGAGTATGCCTGCCAGTAAAGGAGATGCAGGAGATGTGGGTTCTATCCCTGGGTTTGGAAGATCCCCAGGAGAAGGGAAAGGCAACCCACTGCAGTATTCTTGCCTGGGAAATTCCACAGACAGAGAAGCCCTGTGGGCTACAGCCCATGGGGTCACAAAGAGTCGGACACGGCTGAGTGATTGAGCATGCACGCGTACTTTCATTGCTGACATTGGCTTCTCCACAGTTCCCCAGGAATGGTCATGTTATACATAAACCCTTTCTCAAGGTAGGTACCTTTGTCCTACCTGGAAGTAACAAAAAAAAAAAAACAAGCAAAAATGTCCAAAGTATTGTAACATCTTTCATGGAATGAATATAATGGAGTCAGTGATCATTTTGGGAAGTGACTGTATATTCACCCCTGAGCCTCGCGTGAGCGTACAAGAGAGCAACGAGCGTGGCTGGGCCTCCAGAGGTGCACAGAGGGCATGTGAGGGGGCAAGGGACCAGCTCGTAGATGAGAAAATAGTCTAGATCAGTTTCAGCTCCAGAACTAAAAAGCCATGCAAAGATTCATGAAACAAATATTTATTGAGCGTCTATTCTTTGAAAAGTATTGTATTCAGTGCTATGATAGATGCAGACACCTTTATCATATATGACCACTTATATTAGCTTTCTAGGGCCAGCGTAGAAAGTTAAAACAGTGGCTTAAAATGACAGATATTTATTTCCTCCTTGTTTTGGAGACCAGATGTCCTAAACTCGAAGTAGTGGCAAGGTCACCATCTCAATGAAACCTGTAGAGGAGAATCCCTTCTTGCCTCATCCTAGTTTCTGGTGGCTTCTGGAATTGCTTGAGTTCCTTGGCTTGCAAATGCATCACTCCAGTCTATGCCTGTGTCATCACGTGTCCTGACTTATGTGTGTGTGTACGCGTGTGTATGTGTGTGTGTGCTTACAAAACCCTATAGGAAGGCCAGTCACTGTATTTAGGGCCCACACTAATCCAGTATGACTTCATCCTAACTACATCTGCAAAGACCTTGTTTGCAAATAAGGTTGAATTCTGAGATCCTAGCTGGACATGGATTTTAGGGAGATCCTATGTAGCTCAGTATATCCCTTAAAGATCTTATCTTCAGGGGGCTTACTTTGTGAGGTTCATACACAGTATGTCATGGTTGTTCAGAGGAGGGACAGTGTCCATGTACAGATTCTAGAATGGCTACGTGGGTGCAGGTCTGACCACTGCTATATTTTCTTAGAACTATGGTGTCCAAAATAGCATTTTAGATTACAGTCTGCTATGTGCCAAGACCTGTCCTAGGCCCTTTTTATCTTTTAATCTTATTCTTCCAGTCGCCTTTGTAGTGAATATTCTTTCCACTTTATAGATGGGAAACTAGAAAGTTTAAATAACTTACAGGAGATAAGTTAGGAGCTGGGACTCAACCCAAAATCTCCAAAGTCTGTTCTTCAGGCTGAACTTACACATTTCTTGTGGAAAAAGCACAGCTTGCATCTCAGTCAACTTTAGATTTAGACCTCAGTCAACACATTTGTCATGACCTTCTTTGAAGCTAGGAAAACTGGCCATTCCGGATGTATACAGGGTATATCAGCTTGCCAGATCCATTCATTCTCATTTGGTATCTCTCAGGGTGAAGGAAACCACAGAAATATCAGAGTTTATTATTTTGATTAAGCCTCCAGGCCCTGTGACGATTGAAGTGCCTATTTTGAACTTCCCTGTGTTTATGTAGCCACATTCCTATATTCTCCTTGTCTTCTTTGGTGTCTCATTTATGAACAGGACAAAGCTGGTTACTGAATGCAATTCAGGGTAAACATGAAACTCTCCGGTCACCCATTGGATTGTATAGGTTGCAATGTTTGTGATGTCCTGCTAGCAATTCTCAGGCATCCGTCAGACGCAGGAATTCACAGGCAGCGTCAGTAGGTGTAAAGACACCAGTGTCCCGTGTAAACTCTTTGCAGTCTCACTCCATGATTTAAGAAGCGGCTGTTGCAAGGCCAGATCCCACCTGTGGACCTGTTTTGTTCAGTCCAGTGTTCTAAAATAAATTTGGGGTTTGGATGACTCTAAGGAGGATAGGCGCTCTCCAGATTCTCACGAGCCTCATGCCTCCTTCTTATCTTCCCCTGGCCTGACCTGTAGATTTATGTTCATCCCCTAGTCCCTGGAAACTGTCTATTTGCCATTCTTAGTACACTGGTAGTCACAGGGTCATTTCTGGACAGGCATTAGCATCAACATCACCAGGGAACTTGTTAGAAATGCAAATTCTCTCATCCTCCAGACTTACTGACTCTGAAATTTGGCAGCAAGTGGGGAGGAGGAGGAACAATTTGTTTTAACAAATCTTCCGGACTATTCTGCCGTGTGCTGTACTTTGAGAACCACTGACTTTGAGATAAACTACAGTTTCTCCCAGGAAATCTTCCTTTCTTGGAAGAAAATGGCACCTGCTCCCTTTTCAGTGATGGACTTTTCTGTAATGCTTCACAGCCTACAGAAGTTCCTCATCCTACTGTTTTCTCATGTGACCCTTACAACAGGGGTTCCAGGGAGCTGTTGATCTTTCAGCTCTCTTCAGAGAGGTACCGGCTTGTTCAAGAGGGTTCCTATCAGCACCCTGGATCTCAAAACCAAAGCATGTTTTCCTCCATACTGCCCCGCTTAAAAGAGACCATTCTGTATATTTGTGAATAAGCACAAACAAACAATTTTTGTTTTCTTGATGGGATTGAGGGGGAAACTATAAATATTATTACTCTTGTGATAATCACACCATTTAAAAACTTTTTTTCATTCATGTATTTCTCACTTAGTCAACAGTTAAAAATACCAACTCTACAGCAAGCACTTTGCGAGGTGATTTTTAAACTCAACAATGTGCAAAGCACATGCATATTCATGAGAAGAATCTATCTTTCTAACTCCTAAGAGATAAGCAACAATTTATTTTACAGCTGTAAAAAGCACAAAATTGGGGTTAAAATATGCATGTCATCTATCAGATAGTACTGACTTAAAGAGAGGTTATATTTAATGGTATGAATGAGCAGAAGCAAAGTTAATCATATTTTAGGTATTAAATGTACATACTACCTTATACCAGGTCCAGAAAGGAAGTCGCCTCACCCTCCTTAATTGGTCAGATGAAAGCATTTGGCAGAAATGCCTTACTCACTTTTCAAAAATGTATTTATTAGCTTTTTGTCTCTGTTTTAAACTTAGAAGTCAAACTAGAAGATTTTCAGAGTGAACTTAAATGGGCTTTTTATTCATTCATTCATTTATTCATGCACTCACTCATATAATAGTTACCTATTGAGTGCCACTATGCGCCATGTACTGTGCTGGGCATTGATGATATAGTTATGAACAAGATAGATTCAGAGCCACATAAAGTTTTCTGTACAGAAAAATAGCCAGCAATTAATTTAATACATTAATTAAATTTAATAATTACTAGTTATATAAATATCAAATTAAATAAATGTATCTACTGTGAAAGAAAACTAGTAGGTACCAAGAATCACTAATTTGGATTCTTCACCTGCTATGGGGATTGTGGGAGGATTTAAATACTAGAAAAAAGGTAAATCATGTTAGATACTTTATTTTATGTGTTTGGGGAATAGAGACCATGCTTCATAATATTGGAGTTGTAAAACCACCAACAGGAAGAATCAGGAGACGCATTGGAGGCTATGATATTTATTCCACTTCTCTCCAATGTAGTTAGGGGCTTCCCTTGTGGCTCAGCTGGTAAAGAATCTGCCTGCAATGCGGGAGACCTGGGTTTGATCCCTGGGTTGGGAAGATCTGCTGGAGAAGGAAAAAGCTACCCACTCCAGTATCCTGGCTTGGAGAATTCCACGGACTGTACAGTCCATGGGGTTGCAGAGTCAGACATGACTGAGCGACTTTTCACTTTCTCCAATTTAGAAATGAGGAGCCTCAGGACCTTGAAATGTGACCTGAATTATCCAAAGTCATAGTCAGTGATTAGAAGATATGTGAGTGGACACGAGCTCAGGCTTCCTTCCTTGCAGGCCAGTGGTGAGGACATGCCTCTCCAGCAGACGAGTGAAGCTGTCAGATGATAAATGATATCTCCAAAGACCGAGGGTCGAATGGAATGCAAGCCTTGGGAGTGGTAGAATGAGGCAGTTCAGTGGTGGAAAGAGAAGAGAGGACTGGAAGAAAGCAGGAGACCCAGTGGAACAAGAGTTTTTGCACACTGTCACCCCTGTCACTCACATTTGGTAACTCACATGTCTTGTTCTTCTGCCTCTGTCTCAAAAGCAGCTGCTGTAACTGGGTGCAGTGTGATAAAGTACACCATGAGCCATGTTCTCCTGTTTGTGTGGAAACATGGGCTCAGGGCTTCCTCCCTGGGCAATCACCTCACTTCCACGCATGATCATCTAAAGCTCTGGGATAGAACTTGCTGCTGTGTATGCCAGGCTCCATTCTGGTATAACTGTGACCCCTGCGTGTGGGAAATGGTGAGGGCAGCTCTGAGAATGGTCCCGGGTACAACATGTGTGAAAGTCAGGTGTCTACCACATGCTAGAAAGACCTCCTTGTGGCCCAAAGGCAAGACCAGATACAAACTGGATGCACTGTGGCTGGAGGAAAGTGTAGATAGGTAGAAAATAGAAAATGGACACAAAAATCTTCCTTTTCTGTCATCTCCTCATTTTATTCAGACCTTCACTCAGATAACTAGACTGCGTGACTGGCCTCTTAAGACATTTGTGGATGGTTGCAGCTAAAGAATAGGACTTCATGGTTTTAATTATACTAATTAGTATAAATTAGCCACGATGCATCCGGTTTGCATCTGGTCTCTAGGCACTGCTTTTCAATATTTCTTCATAACTATCATTTTCATTTGACTGCATCTATACAGAGACCTTTTGGAATGGGTACTGTTGTTTCTAGACTTAAGAAAATGAGCCACAGAGATGTTGTACGGTGTGCCCGTAGCTACTGGTTACTAGTTATTTGTTTCCCCCCACTCAGTTCAGTTCAGTCACTCAGTCATATCTGACTCTCTGTGACCCCATGGACCTCAGCACACCAGGCCTCCCTGTCCATCACCAACTCCCGGAGTTTCTCAAATTCATGTCCATTGAGTTGGTGATGCCATCCAACCATCTCATCCTCTGTCGTCCCCTTCTCCTCCTGCCCCCAATCCCTCCCAGCATCAGGGTCTTTTCAAATGAGTCAGCTCTTCGCATTAGGTGGCCAATGTACTGAAGTTTCAGCTTCAGCATCAGTCCTTCCAATGAGCATTCAGGACAGATCTCCTTTAGGGTGGACTGGTTGGATCTCCTTGCAGTCCAAGGGATTCTCAAGAGTAAGGGAAGCTGTAAGAGTAGGAGGTAAAGGTAAAGAGAAATTAGAAAGAAAAAAAAAACTATTGGAAATGAAAGACAAGTAGGTTTTGAGTATCTCTAATGAAAGGTAGGGGGCAATGGATTTAAACTAGGAGCTCACAGTGTGATTAAATTTTGAAAGAAATGTACTGAGATTTTAAAATGTATGAAGGGCTTATGGCAACGAAGCACTAGAAAGAAAATACGAGGCAAGAACAAAGGGTGAAGATAGAGCAAAGCTAT
Source organism: Cervus canadensis (assembly GCF_019320065.1). Taxonomy (NCBI): domain Eukaryota; kingdom Metazoa; phylum Chordata; class Mammalia; order Artiodactyla; family Cervidae; genus Cervus; species Cervus canadensis. The sequence goes on from NC_057391.1 coordinate 85,006,925, forward strand.
GAGATATGTGCATGGTTTGTTTAAGCTTTAAAACTGTCTAAGTTTACCGACTTTCTAAGCTTCCTCTTTCATGAGGGATGAAAGAAAGGCTGGTACTTCTGTTAGTTTGTTTGCTTTCTTTCCTCTTGTATCTGCTCTGGAAAATCTATATGCGTGTGCTTGTGTACGCACACGCATACACACACACACACAAAGTGGGAGCTGGGAGAAGTCGGTGGGTGGTAGAGAGAGATGGGGCAGAATTGGTGCATCAGGGGGCCTAAGTCCATGTGATGATCAAGTTCATAGCAATTTCCCCAGGAGACTGTATCACATTCCAGTGAACAGGAGTACCGAAGAAGGTTGCCATGGCAACAAAAGGCCTGAAATATTGACTCTGACTAGCAACAGGCCAGTGAAACAGCCTAACTAGGATTTATGGCACATTATAGTGTGAAAAGCAGGAGAAAATTACTGTAAAGGCAGAAATTATAGCACAACAGAACGTATAAACTCCCAAATCCGTCTTCCTAATTAAAACAGCCTGCTAAGGGGTAGAGCGCATAGTAAGGCTGTTAGCTTAAATGGGGATGTGCTATCAGAGCTTCGTTACAAAGTTTATTGTTCTCAAGACTGACTCTGTATGTATTTAGAGAGTGAGAGGAAGGAATAGATAGTCATGGGAGGGAACAAAGCAAGAATCCTGGTCAGTAGCATCTCTTCAGCCTCCTTCTTATTAAGGTAAGATTGTTTTAGATACTAGTCTCTGATCCCAGAAGAGAATTCCAGAATATGCCCAGAGCTCTTTGTATATAAATAAGTCATCACTTTCAGGAACGAAAGCTGGGAGAAGGATATATACTTAATTTCACTGGAATCTGCCAGAAAGGCAAAAGAGAAAGGGGGAAACCAATCAATGAGGTTTATTATTGAGAAAAAAGAATCTTGGATTTCCTGACCCCCAACGACTCAAATATCTTAATATCTATGACAGAAATAATTCAAAGTAACTTAGAAATATTACATTAACTTCATAAGAACATTCTGCATTCTATATTTCTGATGGAAAGGAACAGTATTCCATCTGGACATAAGGTATGCCCAATTGGCCAAACGTTTCTCTTTATTATAGAAAGAGGGACATCTAGGCAGGTTTCACTTTGGTAAGTATCAGATTTAAAGACTGCAGAGGAACAAGGCCAAATTCCAAAGTCATTAGTCAATAGACAAGCGGTTACTAATTCACCACACCATTTAGCCACACCATTTACAGAACAAACATATATATACCAAGGGGGATGGGGGTGTGTGGGAGGAATTTGGGAGACTAGGATTGACATATATACACTATTGATACTATGTACAAAATAGATAACTGATAAGAACACCCTGGATAGCACAGGGAACTCTGTTTAATGCTCTGTGGTGGCCTGAATAGGAAGGAAGTCCAAAAGGAAGGGAATGCATGTATATGAAAGGCTGATGCATTTTGCTCTGCAGTAGAAACTATCACAGCATTGTAAAACAACTATACTCTGATCAAAATTAATTTAGAAAAGAAACTCGGGAAAAATCCAACAATGCAAGTTCAGCGTAATTCAGATTTACCTTTGTGTAAAATATGATGCAGACCAGGTCCCAGAGACCTGAGAGGGGCCCTCTCTGGGGTACAAATTGCTAGTCAGTAGATAAGGTTCAAAAATAATTTCTCTTAGATTCTAAGGGGATCTAGAAAGAAACTGAGGATAATGGGAAAGGAAAAGTAAAGGAGAATAAGTTAGAAGTTGCCCAGAGCTAAAGAGTACCAAGCAAGGGAATTCTAAGAAACTGCAAGCAGCTTGGCCAAATTCAGCCCATAAATGTGTTGTGTTTGACCAGTGAAATATTTTCTTTTAAAAATATGTATCTTAAGACCCATAGAGGAGAGAGTAAATCCCTAATATGCAATTGTCTCTACCTTTCCTTCAGGTCTTAGTTACCAGTCTGCTCCCAAGCATTAGGGTATGCAATGCTGAAAAGTCTTCTTCACGATTCACATTTTATGTGGAATCCTTTGCCTTCTTGTAACTCTTTTTTTGTTGTTGTTGTTCATTTATGTAGACCATTTTTAAAGTCTTTAATGCATTCATTACAATATTGCTTCAGTTTTATGTTTTTGGTTATTTGGCCATGAGACATGAAGAATCTTAGCTTCCCAGCCAGGAGTTGAAACCTCACCCCCTGCATTGGAAGGTGAAGTCTTAACCACTGGACTGCCAGAGAAGTCCCACCTTCTTATAATTCTTAGTAAAAATGCTGGATCTCTCAGTCTCTGATTCAGAGCCTTGTTTCTCAACCTGGAGCCCAGTCTAGGAGAGGTAGGACACCATTATAATGTAGTGTTCATCATGTATTTAGTAGTCATCATTTATTCGATCAGCCATTCAACAAGCATCTGTTGAATAGCTACTAAAATTTCATAAATGCTGGAAAGATACTCATAAGCACGATCAATGCAATCCTTGCCAAGTGGGGGAAGACAGGCACTAAACCGTCATGAATAATTAGTTAACAAATATGTTAAATATACAAAAGAAAGTGCAGAATGTTTTGAAAATGAAAATAAATATTCATTTAACCCTATCTCTATTTTCTTATAACCACAGTTGCCAAAGTAGCCCTACCTGACATTATAAGCTTATGAGGTTATAGAACCCACATTTCCATAGTTTATGTCAAGATCATAAGAGTCAGACATTTTTTTCCTCCTATTTTAAATACACAGCCTGGAAGATATTTAGAATATATCTAAATAAATATCTGTGTATTTTCATGTTATTCACTTATTTATCCTAAAGTTGTTGTTTAGGAAGGAATTATTATAGAGGATTTTTAGCAGTTTTGATGAGGTAGTGCAAGGATTTTGGTAGCAAAGTAAACATATGTAGTGAAACCATATGTTATTAAAGCATTATTTATGCCTTATTTATAAGTATTTGCTATTGATAACAGCTCCCCAAAGCAAGATTCACTGGTATAGCTATAGCATATGGGACTTTGCCATAGATTAATGCCATGATATTTTCTTTAATGAAGGTAGAAATGATTGCTTTATTTTAACAAAGGGGCCTTTATATTCCCCCTGAGTTTGAGCCTTGAATGTAGACGATCAAGGATGCTATATCACAGCTGTCCCTATTCTAATAATGACCCACCCTGGGATTTCATAATTTCTGCCTGAAATCCATTGTTTCCTCACAGGAGGTACTGAGCAAATTTGTAGGGATATACTTCAATCTCAAAAGAGAGCTTTTATTATTATTATTATTTTTTTTACTTTCACATTTGACTATTTGATTTTCTATCTCCCACTCTTCACATTTCTTTGCTTTCAGGTTTGTGTCTGGTTTCTTAACCTTTCAGAACACTTAATAAATGTCAATATGAGGTATTAGCAGATATTATATGAGTATTATGTATCATTTACTCCATCTACCCCCCTCTTTAAAAAAATAAGCTCTTGTTCTGCTTCCTCTGCCCTCATGCAGTTTTCATGGGTTGGCAGAAAAGACACAGTGATGATGGAAGCAGTAATGAGTGGTGTCTTTAAAGCTAATAATAAAAGCACAGAATGAACTGTGGGAGTTCAAATCCCAGTGCCGTCACTTTGTAGCCGTGCCTTGGGCAAGCTGTTCACCTTCTCTGTGCCCCAGAGAGTGCCTGGGAACTGGCAATGTGCGCCTGCCTCGGAACAGTGCCCTGTTCCAGCGTCTGTGTGTGTGTGTGTGTGTGTGTGTGTGAGCCGCTCGGTCGTGTCCGACACTCTGCAGCCCCATGGACTGCAGCTCGCAGGCTCTTCTGCCCATGGAACTCTCTAGGCAAGAACCCTGAAGTGGGTTGCCATTCCCTTCCCAACCCAGGGACCTCCCGCATTGCAGGCAGATTCTTGACTGTCTGAGCCACCAGCGTGTAGAATGTCAGTCCTAGTCGCTGTTGTTATTATTCTTGTAGTCATACGCACTTTTATCCATGTTCCTGCCATACGTTGGAAGGAAATCATATTCAGAGAGTTCTTATCTTCTGTTACATGAGCTAGAAATAGAATTCAAGATTTGCCACTGCTAAGCTGAAATTAAGCCAGGCCTCAGGCTCTCTAGGTCGTCAAGAATGTATCAGGCATCATGTTCTAGAATGTATCGTCTCTTTCTCAGCATCTTTCCAGAGACCCTGTGTGGACACTGCTGGGTCTGGGACTGTAGTATTGTGGGTCCGGTAAGGACTATGTGCCCGGCACACAGGGAGTGCCCACAGAACGTTTGCTGAGCTGCGCTGGACGCTCTTAGTCTGTGGACGTGATGCAGGCTAACGTGTTCAGAGGAGCAGCACTAATTTCTCTCTTGCTGCTCACCGCCGCACTCATCCGAGTTTACAATAATGACCCTTGTTCAGTCACATTGGATGCTTCAGAGTCCAACCTAAGTTTTCTAGGATGCGACAAAACCAGCTGAATTCTTACATAACTTGAAGGATGACATCACTCTGCTTAGTTCTGATACTAACACAGTTTGCCTGATTCCTAACTTCTTGCGATTTATTTAATATTTCTGCTGCCCTGTGAGTTTATAGCCGGGTGAACACGTTTGAAAACAAGAAGCGATGTATAATATTTTGAATTATTATTCTCTATTCTTTACTCGAACTTAACCTAAAGCATATGCAGCCACTCAGTTACATATTCTTAAAATTAATTTAGACTAGTGGGTTCATCAAAGACAGGAGAAAATGTTTGCCTTAAAGTTGCTCTGAACACAGACGTAGAAACCCATTTTCCTTCTTACCCCATCCCTCCTTTCTCTGACATCTCCTCCATCTCCCTGGCCTGCATCTTCCTTTTTACTTTCTTTCCTCTCAAGAGCATGTCTGTCATCTGTCTGCCTCCTCTTCATTGTCCATCTTGATATCTGCTGATCCCCCACTTCCTTTTTCATCATTTGTTCCATTCCTAAGACTTCTTGTCTTTCCCATTAGCTACACTCTGGGTGAAAACTTCCTTTGATCTTATATGTGTCTATGCCTCATGACGTCGTTGTATGATTAAGAGTGTGTGTGCTCAGTCGTGTCTGACTCTTTGCAGCCCCATGGACTGTAGCCCGCCAGGCTCCTCTACCCAGGGAATTCTCCAGATAAGAACCCTGGAGTGGGCTGCCATTTCCTTCTCCAAGGGATCTTTCTGACCCAGCGATCAAACCTGCATCTCTTGCATCTTCTGCATTGACAGGTGGGTTGCTCACCACTGCACCACCTAGGAAGCCCCATGACATTGTTAAATTAAAATAATCCACTGTTTTGCCCTTTTATTAAAAAACACCCCTAATTCCCACTGAGTTGCCAGAAATCTGTGTCTGGATTGCAAATTCTGTACACCTTTTCAGCCAAGTAATTAGATATTATCATGTGTACACAGGTGCCCCCTTCCCTATGCATCTGAGTAGGAGTAGAGATTGTTAACACCTTCAATTGAGTAAACTGTTTGCAGTCTTCTCAAAGTTAATTAATATGTAAATACTTGCTAAGTGAAGGTAACACATTTTCCAATTAACATATCAAGAAGAGCTCAGGGCAACAGACTATATATATATTTAATTGTACACACAAACACACACACACACACACACACACACACACATCTTTGAAAGTTCCTCTCTATTTGCCTGGAGTAAATTTGAAGTAAAAAATGCAAACTCTGAATTATGTAAAGACTTGTATGACAGCATTAATGCTGTGAACTGGAGTGTATCCATCCCAACCCCGTTTCCCATTCCCCAGATCTTTATAATGAGTTAGTTCACCAGCTTCAACTCCACATTTAGTATTAAGGCCCTTTTGCTGCTTTGCTGGTTTTTAACATTTTGAAGTCAGAAGGGTCTCGTGTTAATCATGGACATTTTCTATCCTTTTTTTTTTTTTGATTAGTTGTAACCATGGGGCTTCTGCCTTTCACTGTTTTTTAAATTCTGCCTTTAGGTGAAGAGGGATAGATTACCTGTATATGGGTCATGGATTTTAATCCTGCAAAATGGCCATTTTCATGCTCTCTTTAGATTTCTGTTTTTTTTTTTTTTTAGCTTTTCTGCTCTCATTGGCTCATTATTCTGTTGCTACAATGAAAATGGTTAAGGAAAGAGTACTTTCAATATTGAATGTCCAACATAATTTTCATAATTATTCCTTATTAGCATAAAATATAATGCTTCTTTGAACTACACACACACACACACATACATTCTTGGCCTAAATCAACCACACATGTTCATTTATTTTATCTTCTCATTAATTGGACCCTCCAGCCTGCCAATGTTGCTTTCTTTTTAACTTGAATATGTTGTTCTTTCTCGCATCAAAGTTCCCCAAATTACAGGAAGAACTCAATTTTTATGTATCATGTATGTATCATCATGTCTCATTTATGCATCATTATATAGGGGCTTCTTTAGTATGTTTGTTTAAAATGTAGTCAGTTGATTAATCTAGTCAATAAACTATCCCAATAGGTCTGTTTTTTGTTTTTTTTTTTTTCCCAAGAATTACTAGAAATCTTAAAGCTTGGTCTCTTCCAGGAATGGTAAAAAATATTCAGAGGGAGAGTATCAGGTAATACCTAAAATCATAGGCTTCTAGTTTGGATTCTAGAATTACTTGCTGTGTCAGACCCAACACAGAACACAACACAACACAGAACTTTGGACAAAGTTCCTAACCTCTCTGATCCTCACCTTTGTGATTTGTAAAATAGAGGGCAAATGGTCCTTATATCTCAGGTAAGAATCAAAATACTTGATTCACAAACAGCTTGATTCATTAGGATAGATATGCTATTCAAGTTGTCATTCATGTACTCATCCACTTATTCTCTCGTTCACTTAGTCACCCCAAGTCAATTACCTGGTAGACAGTAGAGGAAGAATTGGAATCCAGACAGTTGGTTCTAAGTCTAGTGCTCTTTTCTAGTTTGTTCTACTGCTGTTCGCGCGTTTGTTCATTTGTCCACAAATCCACTCGACAAATTAGTAATTGTTGGGCAGTACCAAATGTGCTCCAAAGCCTGTACTAGATTCTGGAGGTATAAATGTGAGTGAGACACAGTCCAGGGCTTAGGAAGTTCCTGGTCTGTTCAGGGGCAACAGATAAAATGGTTGTTTTGCGTGTGTTGTGATGAGTGTGTAAGAAAAATGAACGAGGCGCATGGTAATATCAGAGAGCATGTGATTCGTTTTGTCTGTGGCTTAAACATTCTGCTGCCATTTTAAGGAGAAGCCTGATAATATGGAGATTTTCTTTGTGGTGAAATGATTAATCTGGAAGTCCTGGAGGAGCCTGGTTTTCACAGAAGCAAAAAAATAGTGAAATATAAAGAGTGCTGGCCTGAAAATCAGGGCACCACATGTTTAGTTGTAGGTCTGACACTTTCTAGCTGCTTGGCCTTAGAAAAATCATCAACTTTATATGTTCCTAAAAATATCTTCACCAGAAGATGAAGGGCTTGAAAGGGAGATACTAGATCTTAGGTAATAAGCAGGTTTCACTCACCAATACTTATGGATTTGTGGGGACTCTTTGCCAAACTGTGAAGTATTTGAGGCCATGTCTGTGCTTAGTAGTGTAGAGTACTATGGTCCAAGAAGCTATGTCTGCCATAGGCATCAGAAGAAGGTTCTGAGATATAAGGGAAAATGTGATTTTTGAGAGTAAGAGTGAATAGAAAAGCTAGAACCATGTTTCTTCTGCAAAGGCCATTGCCATTAATTAAAGTAAGAGGAAAGAAAGTGAAAGTGAAGTCACTCAGTCATGTCCAACTCTTTGCGATCCCATGGACTGTAGCCTACCAGGCTCCTCGGCCCATGGGATTTTCCAGGCATGAATACTGGAGTGGGTTGCCATTTCCTTCTCCAGGGGATCTTCCCGAAGCAAGAATTGAACCCAGGTCTCCCAAATTGTAGATAGACACTTTAGCATCTAAGCTACCAGGGAAGCCCAAAGTGAGAGGAGGTTTGTACAAACAGAATGCACAGCAAGCTGACTATTCAAACCAAAAGAACTCTGGTTGAAGGTGTGTCTTTAAGCAGTGGTAGGGCCAAGTAAATCAAGTGTTAGGAGATTTTTTAAGTAATCTGGTCATTTTTTGTAAGTTATCAAATTCACTTGACTGCCCTTGACCTTCTCATAATGCTTCAATTCTTCCTATTTGGCAAAGTAGTCATTATAATGTGTGTGTGTCTGCTATTGGGTAGATTTATTTATCATATCACTTCCACCATGACTACTCTCCACTAGTCTCTCTTTGGCTTGTTTTCCATATGATAAATGGCATCACTGACTCAATAGATGAGTTTGAGCAAGCTCCAGAAGATGGTGAAGGACAGGGAAGCCTGGCATGCTGCAGTCCATGGGGTCGCAAAGAGTCGGACACGACTGAAGCGATTTAGCATGCATGCACGCATTGGAGAAGGAAATGGCAACCCACTCCAGTGTTCTTGCCTGGAGAATCCCAGGGACAGAGGAGCCTGGTGGGCTGCCGTCTATGGGGTCACACAGAGTCGGACACGACTGAAGCAACTTAGCAGCAGCAGCAGCTACAATGAGACCCTGAGATGTCTGGACTCAGAGGCCCCAAAACAAGATCCAAGTTCAGGTTATATTCTACTGCAGAAGCTTGCCTGCTATCTTATAGCCTATTCCTCTTTCCTCAAGGATAGAGATACGTCTGTAGAGGAGGTACAACAGATCTGGTCTAGTTGGCTTCAGGGAATCTACTTAAAAATATCCTTTTTTGTATATCTTATCAGTAAGGAAATGAGTTGTACGGATAAACTCAATGACCCTTTTTTGGAATTTATAAGGTTGATTATGCCAATGTTGGGGTTTCTGGTCTTGGACTCACATTATGAGAGTAGGGTTTATTGTACAATATGCAAGCTGACCCAACAGCCATGTGGTTCTCAAGTAGAGGCACCATGTCATCTGATAGCACCTACTATTGCCACTTACCCTTTCTGCCCTGTCTTTTCAAAATCCACAAAACATTTAAGGAAGAAAGTGAAGATGATAGTGAGATGCCATTCTCAAGACCTGTCTTTTATCCCTTCTACTAGAAGGCCTCTCCCACTTCTGTCTCCACCATTATCTATGTTTTAAGGATGCCATTTAGATTTTCCAGACCAACACATGAAATACACAATCTAATTGTACTTCCTCAAGAGAGCTATGTGAGACACCTTGAGTAAGGGTTGACACTCTGTTTTTATAAGTAAAGTTTTATAAAACTCACTGGTTTATAAAGTTGTTTTGATAAAGCCATGCAGATTTCTTTACAGACTATTTATGGCTTATATCACACCATAGAGCCAGAATGGAGTACAGATACCTTCTAGACTGTAAAGCCTAAGATATTACAATTTGGGCTTCTAAAAAAAGTTTGTCACCTCCCTGTTCTTTAGGGTAGAGTGTGCATGCTGAACTGACATATGTGTAACATACCAAAAGTTTATTTCCAGCAGAAAGGTAACACATTTGAAATAGCCTTTGGTAGAAAATCAGATTTTCCACTCTCCATGCTGTGGGTGGCATGGGTCCTGCTTGTTTCTTTTCTTGGCCATGCTCTCCGTGGAGGTTAAAGGATTGAAGTTTGAGTAAGAAATGCAGAATAAGACCATATGTTAGGCGGGGTAGTAGAGGGTAGAGCAGGTCAGCTCCTACAGCTTGATGACTTCATCATCATAGCATTATGCCATCTGGGCTCTTCATGTTCTTCACCTTAATATTTTCCGACAGGAACCCACTTCCTTTCCTTAAAATTTCCTAAAGTTTGACTGTGTTTCAAAAGGAATGCCACATTTTTCAGTTTACCTGCATGTCTTTTTCCTGTTTTCTTTTAGATCTTAGGTCTTGTAGCCCCAAATGTGAGATTCATTTTATAACTTCAAATTCTGAATACTTGTGTAAAAGTCCAACTTCCCTTTCTCCCTCAGTAAAGAAACTGTAACACATCTGCAGTAAAGAAAGACTTTGACATTATTTTCTTATTTTATTCATGTGCGCATTGACACATGTATGCATGCACCTGTGTGTCATCCTTTGACATGTTGTCACATGTATACATTCATGTAAACTTCATCACGCTCAAGATCAACAACTGTGGGCTTATGTTTTAACTGGTTTGTCCATTTTCTATCTACTCTGAAGTGGCCACCACCCTGTCTCCTGAGATGCGGCCACTCAAAATGTGGTTTATGGGACACCTAGGAGTGTGTTAGAAACACAGAACCAGAGGGTCGATCCAAGACATACTGAATCAGAATCTGCATTTAACAGACCTGTGGATTCGTGTGCATGCTGACGTCTGAGAGCACTGCTCTAAGAAATTTCTACATTTCTTGGTCCATTGGCTTGATATGATTAGTTGGGTAAACAGGGGGGCATATCAGAATCATTGTGAAACTTAGGAGGAAAGTAGGCATGGTCCTTAAGACTGCAAAATTAAATCTGAAGTAAAATTCAAGTATCTGTATTTTTAAATGATTCCAGAGGCAATTCTGCTGTATATAATATATGAAAAGGGTATATGTTGTAAGGGTTCTCAGAATCATTTTCTTTCTTTCTTTCTTTTTTTTTTTTTTAACCCCCTGGCTACCACCTCTTGCTTCAAGGCCAACAAAGATTGTTTAATGTTGTTGATTGGCTTTTCACCATCCTGTCCATTCATGAGGCAGTTTATCTCATATGTGAGTAAAGTGAGAACCCTTTGTAAGGACTCATACATATAATCATGCATCCTGATGAGTGACTCAAAATATTTATTATAATGTTTCCTAATATGTACAAACAGAAGATCAAGCACAACTGCTGGAAGCTCTTAGTTCTTCTAAGGCTGGAAAATCATTGGAAATGTACAAATGAAATGTAAACAATACAATTGAAATTAAAAACATTAATTTAATGTGGCAGATAACATTTTCCTGATAATAATTCTCTGCTTTCAATATGAATATAGCATGATTGCTATCATGTAGATTCTTTGGAATTTGGTACATCTGTACTGCTGCGTGACTTGTGATGTCTCATTTTCCTTACTCTTTTTCTCTGTTTGAATCTCTGTAAAACCTTTATCTCCATCCCAGTTTGCCATTTGGTCTTCTCCTTCCACAAATGCATTCAATACTTGTCCATTTAGCCTACCTCTCTACCAGGTAAATCCATCATTTAAAGTAGTAATTATTATTGTCAGTGTAATTACAAGCATAAACACAAAGGATGACATTATATGACAGCCCTTGGTTGGCAATTATGCGACAGTACACACTTGGAAGATGGCCATGCAAAATATGCATTATCATTTTTAAAAGAAAACAACAAATTAGAAAAAAAAAGTATTGAGGACACTTTGGACAGCTAAGCATAGTGGCTTAATCTTTTCAGCTCATTCTGCAGTGGGAGGCAGGAAGAGTGGAACTCACAAATGTGTCCTTGGAGGGAGAAAATCTAGGATCTACTTTTGGCAGTTCCATTTACTAGATGCGTCTCCTGGTATAAGTTTCTTAGCATCTCTGTATCTTGGTTTCCTTATGTATATAATGGAGATGCTCATTACCTAGTTCATAAGCCAAGGAATAGGTAGGATATTCAAGGAAAGCCCTTAGCCTGGTCTTAGCACATCAGAAGGACTCGATTATCAGTTGTTATCTTAATAGAATAAATAATTACTGAATAAATAATAGAATAAGTAGACAATTATTAATCTGACACATATCTCTTTATGTTATTTGCTTCATTGTATTCTCAAGATATGTTCTCTCCTTTCTCCAGTGACTTCTTGTTTTAATAACCTGATTATGGCAGAGGTGAAAGGCTCATTAAAATGCTAGAGCACTGAGTTGGCCAAAAAGTTTGTTCAGGTTTTTCCATAACATCTTACAGAAAAACCTGCACAAACTTCTTGGCCAGTCCAACATTTAGCACTGGACTCAAAGCACCATTGTTGCCTCTGTTGTTTCTGCTCTACTGTTCTTGCTGTAACTGTCACCTGAATCTTCCTGCTTTGCAGCTTCATTCATTTTCCACTGGAGCCAGTCTAGTGGAGGATCCTCTCCCAGTGGTGATGTTCTAGGGCTGGACACTACTAAGATAATATTGCTTTTGTGATTGTCCTCTTACTTTTAATTTTCACTAATGAAGCCTGAATAACTTGAATGAAGGTAAAAAAGATATCTCAAAACATAGAGAAGTACAGTATTTTATTTTGCCATCACATCTTCCTTGTTTCATGCAGTAGGGATTGAAAAATTGAATCCCCACACTTGAAAATGCATACTTTTGGTTCTCTGAGGAGATATGTAGGATTGTTGATTGGCAACTCCATTTTTTGTGTGTGTGCTTATTTTCTAGTTTTTATCAGAGTAGAGACTGTACTAATAGAAGTAGATTCAGGATGTCCAGTAGTGTCTAGTAGAGGTGTGTGTGTTAGTTGCTTAATCATTTCCGACTCTTTGCGACCCCACAGACTATAGCCTGCCATGCTCCTCTGTCCATGGGATTTTCCAGGCAAGAATACTGGAGTGGGTTGTCATTTGAGAGAGTAAATGAAGGAAAGGAAGAAGTAGGGGAGGGAAAGAAGAATCTCAACAAAGCAGGTTTATAACTGTTTTACTAATAAAAAGAGATAAACCATGAGCTAAACCAAGACTGAAAAGAAAACCTAAAAATCTTCATTTAGTTAATATTTGTACATCTTTGACGTATGCATGCAATGCAGTAATATCCTGGGATACACGACCAATGTACTAACTGCTATAGTTGTTAGACTGTCTAGCACTGTCTTGCAGTAGAGAAGTGCTAACCTCAGCATTTCCAGCTAATTATAGGTCTGCAATTACCTTTTGCATTCTTTGAGTATTCTTTGTAATTTAGATTAGATATGTAACAGCAGAAACAGTTTGACCTGGACGTGTTGGCTTGCTGTACGAGGCAGCTGTTAAACAACCATCAGAGGTGGTTTTATTCTTGTAAAGGCTTAAGTAATATGAGGGGGTAAAACTATGAGCAATAAATAACCATCCACACTCACCAAAGAAACTACTCCTTAGATAAGAGACTACAGCTGGAATTGATGTGAACATTAGTCTGGTAAAAAGTCATGTCAACTGAGATTTATCTCCAGATGATTTAGTTGGTGAAGTGTCTGCACCAAAACCTGCCTTTGAGCGTAGAGGTCGATAAGAATGAGCTAACAGAAACCAGCTCTTCTGAAAATGCAACCAGAAGCCTGTGCTCTTAGGACAACAGTTCAACAGCCATCTCAAAAGTACCATGGTGAGAGTAGAAATCAAATGGCCAATCACGTTCAAGACTAAACTGCAAGTCCTTGTAAATGCAGAGTCCAAAGTTCAGTTTAGTCACTCAGTCGTGTCTGACTCTGCAACCCCATGGACTGCAAAACGCCAGGCCTCCCTGTTCATCACCAACTCCCAGAGATTGCTCAAACTCATGTCCATCGAGTCGGTGATACCATTCAACCATCTCATCCTCTGTCGTCCCCCTTTCCCACCTTCAATCTTTCCCAGCATCAGGGTCTTTTCCAGTGAGTCAGTTCTTCGCATCAAGTGGTCAAAGTATTGGAGTTTCAGCTTCAGCATCAGTCCTTCCAGTGAATATTCAGAACTGATTTCCTTTAGGATTGGCTGGTTGGATCTCCTTGCAGTCCAAGGGACTCTCAAGAGTCTTCTCCAACACCACAGTTCTAAAGCATCAATTCTTTGGCACTCAGCTTTGTTTATAGTCCAACTCTCACATCCATATGTGACTACTAGAAAAACCATAGCTTTGACTAGATGGACCTTTTTCTGGCAAAGTAATGTCTCTGCTTTTTAATATGCTGTCTAGGTTGGTCATAACTTTTCTTCCAAGGAGCAAGCATCTATTAATTTCATGGTTGCAGTCACAATCTGCAGTGATTTGGAGCCCAAAAGCATAAAGTCTGCCACTGTTTCCCCATCTATTTGCCATGAAGTGATGGGACCAGATGCCATGATCTTAGTTTTTTGAATGTTGAGTTTTAAGCCAACTTTTTCACTCTGCTCTTTCACTTTCATCAAGAGGCTTTTTCGTTCCTCTTCACTTTCTGCCATAAGGGTGGTGTCATCTGCATATCTGAGGTTATTGATATTTCTCCCAGCAATCTTGATTCTGCTTGTGCTTCATCCAGCCCAGCATTTCTCATGATGTACTCTGCATATAAGTTAAATAAGCAGAGTGACAATATACAGCCTTAACGTACTCCTTTCCCAATTTGAAACTAGTGTGTTGTTCCATGTCTGGTTCTAACTGTTGCTTCTTGACATGCAAAGTTAAGAGGGTAAATAGCATGTGACATCAAACTGAGGTCAAGTGACCCAGGATCTGCCACTGTGAGATCAGTTACTGAAGATTCATCCCCGGCCTATTTCACACTGCCTCAGGGCAGGTAGGACTCTCAGTCCACAGGTATGAACTGTGGATAAAAAGAAGATGGAAGTGTAAAGTATTTCAGGAGACTGTCACCAGTAGGGTGGGCACAGTAGAAAACTGATTGCTTTGCCTTTATATAATGTGGGATATAGTGGCATTGTGGAAAGCTTTGAAGTTAAATGCACTCAGATTAAAATTCTAGTCTACCCATTCTGTGGGTAAGCTATTTACCTTTCTGGGCTACTGTGTTATCTGTTAAGTAGATATAAGAATACACAGGGTTGGGATTTCCCTGGTGGTCCAACCTGTTAAGACTCAGAACTTCCACTGCAGGGGACATGGGATCAATTCTTGGTTAGGGAACTAAGATTCTGCATGCTGCATCGTGTGACCAAAAAATAAAAATTTTTTAAAAATCATAAAAAGAATGCACAGGATTAATTTGTGAGGATTACATGAATATATTTGAAGTACCAATACAGAACGAGACAGTCTGAAATCTTTATTAATATCTTGGAAGAGAGTCTTTAGCTGTGTGTTTTGGATCTTTGCCCCCTCTCCATTTATAATTCTCTTGAAGATACGTGGTCAAGGTAAAGAGCTGGTGCAATAGTTCATTTGGTCAATAACAGACTTAAGATTCAAAAGAATCTCAATAAGAAGGGAGAATGATCTTAAAATGAAATGTATAAATTATAGAAGGATTATATAAAACCTTGACCTTAGATTTTAAAAAAAGTCATTGCCTTAATTCTGAGTGAAAGAGACCTCATTCAAATAGATGGCTATGTGTTAACAATGTAAAATCTTAGAAAAATTCTTTTAAAGTTGCTTATGTCCCGTGTGCCTTCTACTGCCACATTTTAGGAGAATGTTGACAAAGTAGGCTTATCCATGGTGGTGCACCATGCTGGATATCAAATCCTGGCTCTACCACTGGGAGTTCTTGAAAGAGTCTGTGACCTCAGTGGTAAATGAGTATGGAGGCCTTCCACTTGGTGTGAGCTAAGGATTAAGTTTCATCGTGCAAATAAAGGGTTTAGTACAGTGCCTGGCTCATAACTGGGAGCTATTATTATTCACAGGAAAGAATGGTGAGAATGATGGCAGTCCAAAAAAAGAAAAGGAATGAAAGAAAGTTGGAGAAATATTCTGCCTGTAAAAGAAAAGCTTAAATAGTCTATGATGGTTGTCATCAACCACTTGAATAATGTTAGGTAGAAAAGAGGCTCTTGTTAATCAACCCAATACTAAAAGGCAGCACCAGGACCAACAGATTGAAGTTATGGAAAGCTCTGTTTGATCTCCATAACAGAGATGAGTTTCCCTTTGGGAGTGTCTTAATCATTAGAATAAACTTCTTGAGGAGAGAGCAAGCTCTCTATTGTTAGGGAAAGCAGTTGTAGTAATGGGAGTAATTGAGACTAAAATAGCTCTTAAGGTGTTTCAGTTACTGTTTTAAGGATTCTATGCTCTTTTTCAATCCTCATAATATCCATGTGAGTAGGTAGAATTATTATCCTTCCCATTTTACGAGTGAAGAAGCTGAAGCACAGAATTTCAATAAACTTCCAAGAAAGTGTAATTTAGATATGGCAGAGCTGAGCTTGGGGCCCTGGCTGCCCAACTCTTGAATTCATTCTCTTCACTGCTCTAGGAAGGGAAACACGTGGAGAAGGGCCAAGTGATTGCACATCCCTTGAAGACTGGAAAGGGCATTGCCACAGTGAATTCAAGACTTGACTCTGTGGCCTCTGCAGTCCTCATTAGGTGTCTGTATTTTACAAGACCGAAAAGCAAGCAAAAAAGACACAGGAGCTACACAATATGTTCTTACGAATTATGTTTCATACACAGCATCAGTAGTGTATATGAGTCGATCCCAGTCTCCCGAGTATATAGCACAGGGAACTCTACTTAATGCACTGTGGTGACCTGATTAGAAGGGAAGGCCAAAAGGGAGAGGGTATATGTATGGCTAATCCATTTTGCTGTATGCTGAAAACTAACACAGCCCTGCAAAGCAACTATACTTGAATAAAAATGCATTAAGAGAAAAAGACAGTGGCAAAAGATGATGCAAAATGTAAGCACAGAGTCTCATGGGTTGATCTCAACTCAAAAAGCTCAAGATATCCATTGAGAACTTATTTTCTTCTACCTTACACTTGCTAATAAAAGAATGAACATCTCATTGTCTTGTTCTAGGCAAAATGGAATAGATTTGAATTAGGGATTGGTAGTTGACTAGAATCAGCAAAAAAAGAGAGAAAGAGGGAAACAAGTGAAACTCTATAGAAGAGAAAGGAAATATTAGTTCATTGAGCAAATATTAACTGAGCACATACTCTGTGCTGGGATCAGAACATCTACAGAGAAGAAAATAAAAACTAAACAATCACTTGCAATCTCCATTCATGTAACTCTTAGAGGCTTTAGGCTTTTCTTACACTTTCACATGCAGTGAGATTTTTCAAGTCTTTAGGGAAATCATAAATTATACTGTTTTGGTAAGGAGACACACATGATATTTTTAAATGATTTTAGTATGAACTGAGTAATTTTACTCTCAGTTCAGGTGCTCAAAGCATATGCTTCAATTCATCTCAGACCAGCTCACTCCTCAGTAAAGACAGATTTTTAGGTCTTACTGCATTAAATGATCTTAGTGCACTGCAGTGGGAAAATCTTTAGTCTACAAATTTGGAGTTCTGCTATGTGTGTAATTTATGACAAACTTTCTACTCTGGACCTCAGCTTTCACATCTGTGAAGTGTGAGGGGTTGACCAAACTGTCTGTGTTTCACTTAGGCTTAAAAGTTTCATATTTCTTGGATTTTTTTTTATAATTATGCTTATTTCTACCATGAAGATGCCAGATGGCAAATAGCCCTGGCAGTGTGCACAGGACCCAAATTGATTCTGAGAATATGGGGCACCAGTGATTCCTAAGGTCGAAGGAGCTGAAGTGAGCAGAGGGCCTCTAGGATCTAATTCTATTTCTGTAGGCTATAAAAGGCAGGCCTACCTCCATATTAGGAGACATCTCTTAGCTTTTCATATTAGATTTTAAAATTGCCTAGCAAAACCTACTGAGGTTATGTTGTGCTTATAGTGCTTTCCTGTTATGAGGATGGAGCAGGTACAGTATGGCATACAAGTCTTAACCGGCCCCTCTCACCTTTAATTTCTCTCAATCTTCCAAAGCATTAAAGAGAAAAATGTTATTGTTGGGTCTATTGTTTTAAAATAAAGTTTATCCTCTGTATGAGTTTAGATCGCTTGAAAGACTGAGAAGGATAGTCACCATATTCGGCTAAGTTTCTAGAACAGCCCTGCATTAGTAATAAGTTTCCTGGATATTACTGCTTTGTCATCAGACTTCACCATGTAGACCTCATGTGCCTCTCTGTGTTGATCTTGCTATTGTTGTTACAGTTACATATGCAGAGAGATTGCAGTTTTCATGATGTTTTAGTAAAGACAATCCAAGGACTTCCCTAGCAGCCCAGTGGTTAAGAATCTGAGCTTCCACTGCAGGGGGCACAGGTTCCATCCCTAGTCGAGGAACTAAAATTCTATATACTAAATGGTGTGGCAAAAAATAAATAAATAAAACCAT
This sequence comes from Cervus canadensis, assembly GCF_019320065.1. Lineage (NCBI taxonomy): Eukaryota > Metazoa > Chordata > Mammalia > Artiodactyla > Cervidae > Cervus > Cervus canadensis. The sequence continues at coordinate 85,025,001 of NC_057391.1, forward strand.
TCCACCTGCTGCTCTTAATTTGATTCGTGATAGCATTTTTATGGTCACTATCTTGACTTGCTTTTTGCTTTATCTGTCTTTTTAAAAAACCTCCTTTTAAGAGTTAGAAGGCTAAAGCTAATTTAAAGGGGATTGAGGGAGATTCCTCATTCTTATCAGTGCTTTAGAACCAAATAAGGATCTGGTCTATGGTGGGACTAGATTAAGGAAATCTCAGAGGAGATTTTGGTTCAAAAGTTTAAACTTTTAAAAAAGAGAAAGTTATCGAAACCTGAGTAAGAAAGCCAGAGGGATGACTTTGTAGATTGAGTGTAAAGTGTTTTACAGACTGAATGTTTGTGTCCCCTCAAAACTCATATGTTGAAATCGAACCCCATCTGGTCAAGGCTATGGTTTTTCCAGTGGTCACGTATGGATGTGAGAGTTGGACTGTGAAGAAAGCTGAGTGACGAAAAATTGATGCTTTTGAACTGTGGTGTTGGAGAAGACTCTTGAGAGTCCCTTGGACTGCAAGGAGATCCAACCAGTCCATCCTGAAGGAGTTCAGTCCTGGGTGTTCATTGGAAGGACTGATGCTGAAGCTGAAACTCCAATACTTTGGCCACCTCATGCGAAGAGCTGACTCATTGGAAAAGACCCTGATGCTTGGAGGGATTGGGGGCAGGAAGAGAAGGGGACGACAGAGGATGAGATGGCTGGATGGCATCACTGACTCGACGGGCATGAGTTTGAGTAAACTCCGGGAGTTTGTGATGGACAGGGAGGCCTGGCATGCTGCGATTCATGGGGTCGCAAAGAGTTGGACACGACTGAGTGACTGAATTGAACTGAACTGAACTGAACCCCGAAGGTGATAGCATTAGGTATTGGAGCCTTTGAGAGGTAATTAGATCATGAGGGTGGAGCCCTCATGAATGGGATTAGTGCCCTTATAAAAGAGGCTCTAGAGAGCTCCTTCCCACCTTCTGCCATGTGAGGACACAGCTAGAAGATGGCCATCCATGACCCAGGAAACCATCTCTTATGGACACTAAATCCGTTGGTGTCTTGATCTTGTACTTTCCAGCCTTCAGATCTTTGAAAGATAAGTTTGTTGCTTAAGCCACCTAGTCTATGGTGTTTTTTAAAATTAGCTAACTAATTGATTTATGGCTCTGCTGGGTCTTTGTTGCTGCACATGGGCTTTCTCTAGTTGTGGAGAGTATGGGCTACTCTTCATTGCAGTGATTGAGCTTCTCATTGTGGTGGCTTCTCTTGTTGCAGAGCACAGGCTCTAGAGCACACAGTAGCTGTTCAGTAGTTGTGGTTTGCAGGGTTAGTTGCTCCACAGCATGTGGGATCTTCCTGGAGGAGGAATCAGATCCATGTTCCCTGCATTGGCAGGTGGATTCTTAACCCCTGGAATACCAGGGAAGCCCCAAGTATGTTATTTTTTTGTTGGGGAATCCCCAAATGGTCTAAGACAAAGTTACAATATTCCAGTTACATATTCTAATCCTTAAAAAGTGTTTTAGCTTTCCTTTTGCAAACAAGATGGCATGGAAAAGGACCTTCACTTGAGTTCCTTCTGTCGGTTAATTCTAACTCTTTAAAGAACACTAAAGTTATCTTGGCTTTCTTGAAGACTTGTGGTGTGGCTTCTTGGTCATGACCAGGGATAAGATGCCCTTCATCCAATGTAATGCCCTGCTATGTGCAGCAAACAGCCTATCTTAGGCTGGGAGATGGGACTTGTTGGTGAAACAGTGTATAAGGAATTTGCCATGGATGTAAAAATAGTCTCTTTTCTTTCCTTTTTGACATCTGGTTCTTTTCTGATTCTTGTGTGCTTGTCACACTCAGTGACCCTATGAACTGTAGCCCACCAGGCTTCTCTGTCCATGGGATTTTCCAAGAAAGATACTGGAGTGGGTTACCATTCCCTTCTCCAGCAGATCTTTCTGACCCAGGTTCAAACCTGCATCTCCTGCATCTGCTGGCAGGTGTAATCTTTACAACTGAGCCATCTGGAAAGCCCATTATGTGCCCCCCTTTTTTGTTTCCCATCACACTCACCATCTTTATCCCAATCTATTGGGAGTACCTGTGAGCACTGCTTTGCCATCATGATACTTGGGACTAATTAACAATCCCTTAATGAGACTGCATCCCTAAAAAGGAAAATTTCAAATAATGAGATTAGTAATGCCTAGGGCCACTCCTAGAATGGTTAAGTTACTAATTGTGAATCTTAAAGGGGGATTGCATTAGAAATGGAGTTTCTAATGGAATGGATGGATCCACTTTTCCATCTCAAATCCTTGTGTAATGAATAGCAGGGTAGGAACACCTGTTTTTCATTGCCTTATGATCATGCCCATTGAGCACAACTGCTTTTCTGGTAGATTGCATCTCACAGTAAATTGCATTCATAGGAGGTGGTTAGTGTGTGGTAAATATGGTGTGGACAGACCAGTACTCTGGGTGGACAGAATACTTGCTCAGAGAAGACACAAACAAATTGCCTTCCTGCTGGCTCTGAAACATCTTCTTTCAACATAATTAAAGTTGGAATGAAACTAACTAAAGCTTAATCCAAAAAATCTGTTCATTGCTTGACTTCTGAAGGGAAGGCTATAGGTAACTATTTGTTTTAATGGTTGATCCTACTGAGTCACAATTGGACTCCTCTCAAAATTGCTGTATCTATACAAGGAATATGAACTCATTAGAGTGAAAGTTCTGTTATTAAAAATCTCAATTGGAATTATCCACATTTTCAAAGAAACCAGATAACTCTTAATACTTATACTTATTCATATTTGAAACTCACTCCCACACATACAGAGATGATCATATGGGGTTATGAAAGATCACTAAATAATGCACACTAATTTATATTCAAACTAAAGAAAATACTCATTAAAACAAATATTAACACCTCAAAGTCATGACTTAAAGACTACATGTAGGTGGATAGAAGGCTTCCCTGGTTTCTCAAATGGTAAAGAATCTGCAGTGCAGGAGAGCTAAGTTTGATCCCTGGGTCGGGAAGATCCCGTGGAGAAGGGAATGGCCTCCCACTCCAGTACTTTTGCCTGGAGAATTCCATGGACAGAGAAGCCTGGTGGGCTACAGTCCATTGGGTCGCGAACATTCAGACATGACTGAGTGACTAACACATTCAAGTGGATACAGCTTTATGACACTCTTCCTAATATATTAATAGGCTATAAGGATTAGCGAAAGAAGAAAGAAAAGCGAAATAATACATCAGTTCAGTTCAGTCGCTCAGTCATGTCTGGCTCTTTGCGACCCCATTGACTGCAGCACGCCAGGCATCCCTGACCATCATCAACTCCCAGAATTTACCCAAACTCATGTCCATTGAGTCGGTGATGCCATCCAACCATCTCATCCTCTGTTGTCCCCTTCTCCTCCTGCCTTCAATCATTCCTAGCATCAGGGTCTTTTCCAATGAGTCAGTTCTTCACATCAGGTGGCCAAAGTATAGGAGTTTCAGCTTCAGCATCAGTCCTTCCAATGAATATTCAGGACTTATTTCCTTTAGGATGGCCTTGTTGGATCTTCTTGCTGTCCAAGAGACTCTCAAGAGTCTTCTCCAACACCACAGTTCAAAAGCATCATTTCTTCAACACTCAGCTTTCTTTATAGTCCAATTTTCACATCCATATGTGACTACTGGAAAAACCATAGCTTTGACTACATGGACCTTTGTTGGGCAAAGGAATGTCTCTGCTTTTTAATATGCTGTCTAGATTGGTCATAACTTTTCTTCCAGGGAGGAAGCGTCTTTTAATTTCATGGCTGCAGTCACCATCTGCAGTGATTTTGGAGCCCCCCAAAATAAAGTCTGTCACTTTTTCCATTGTTTCCCCATCTATTTGCCATGATGTGATGTGACCGGATGCCATAATCTTAGTTTTCTGAATGTTGAGTTTTAAGCCAAGTTTTCACTCTCCTCTTTCACTTTTATCGAGAGACTCTTTAGTTCTTCTTTGCTTTCTGCCATAAGTGTGGTATCTTCTGCATATCTGAGGTTATTGATATTTCTCCCAGCAATCTTGATTTCAACTTGTGCTTCATCCAGTCCAGCATTTCACATGATGTACTCTGCTTATAAATTAAATAAGCAGGGTGAAAATAATATAAAGATAATAAAAATAATGGATAGCATTTACTAAGCCTCTATTATGTACCAGACATTGTGCTAAGCAAGCTAATACTTCATATACATTGTCATTAAAGCTCATTTTAATATTCTGAATAACTAGTATATTATTTTATCCCTCATAGAGTTTTATGTAATTTGTATAAGGTCCAAAACTATTAAAAGGAAAATTGGGAATTGAACCTTGGTTTCTCTAATTCTGGAGCAAAGACCTTAATTGCTAAATTCTTACCACATTCTCAGAGCTTTAGTTAGCATCTTTGAATTCATGGTCCAGATTATTCTTGCAGCATCTCTGTCAACAAATGGGTATGCCAAAATACAAGTCCCCCATTATTTTTGTGATTACTTAGGTGGAAATTTGCTTTTGAAAAGAGGCATATAGGCAACTGTCAGAAGCAGAGTCCCTGGCTGTAGATTATTTTTGTTTTTAAAATTTTTTCTTGATGAGTGTAATCATGGGAATAATTAAGCTTTAAGAGCTGAATGACTGATTGCTAGAAAGTGACTAACTGTTCCTTATTTATAAGGATACAGCTTTCATGGGAAAATACAGTATGGTTTTTAAAACATCCCAAGTCTTATATGAGACTGTAAATAATGGAGACTGCATAGCTTAATGGTTAAGCTCACAGACACTTATCACATTGACTTGGGTACAAGTCCAAGTTGCTGGAATTTGGGGATTTTTTAAAACCCCCCTATGATTGATTTCTGTAAAGTAGAACCAAATTTTTAACCTACTTTTTATGGTTGCCGAGAGCATTCAGAAAACTAAATTATACAAAGTGCTGGCTCAATGCCTGGTATATGAAAATTATTCAATAGAACTAGTTTGTAATATTTTATTTTACAAGTGACCTCAAACCCCTTATTTGTGTATATTTGAGCTATTATGAGACAGGTTAGGTTCTTGGAAAATTTCCAGTTTCTGAGTCAGAGCCTTGCAGTGATTGCCTGGGGTGTGTCTATGTTGATAATCTCTTCCATGTATATCTTTCTGTCAGTCTTTGATTCATCATAAGAATCAACTCTTCTTTCTAAAGAACTTTAGTGCTTTTACATTACCTCCCTTAACTGTCTTAATAATTCTATGAACTTGAGATTATTATCCTCGCTTTTTATAAATGAGGAGACTAGAAATCAGAAAAGTAAATAGAAAACCATCCAACTAGTAGACAGATGAGCTATGACACAAATCCAGGTCTTCTATACCTACACTCCAGTTTAATTTTCAATCAGAAAGAAGATTTTTGAGATCATATGGATCACGGCTCAATCCATTTTATAGATCAGAATATGTAGGCTCTAAGATAGGCACATGAAAGTCTAGGGTCAGATGGCAAGTTAGAGGCAAGGTTGTCTCTAGATCAGGGATCCATCACACCCCAGTCATGGGCGGGTACCAGTCTATGGCCTGTTAGAACTCAGATCACACAATAGGAGGTAAGCGGTGGGTGAGCAAGCAAAGCTTCATCTATATTTACAGCCACTCCCCATTGCTCAAATTACCACCTGAGCTCAGGAAAACTAGCTCGGGTTCCCACTGATCTACATTGTGGTGAGCTGTATAATTTTTTCCATCATGTACCACAGTGTAATAATAATAGAAATAAAGTGCACAATAAATGTAATGTACTTGAGCCATCCCAAAATCATCATGTCCCCCAATCTACGGAAAAATCAGCTTCCCTGAAATTAGTCCCTGGTGCCAAAAAGAGTGGGCACCACAGATCTCTCTATTCAAACTCTAGAGCCCTTTCATCATTCCTAGGCTGCCTTGTGTCTTTGCGGTAATTTCTGTGCTCTGTGGAGGAAGAACTAAAAGATGAGGCAGAAAGGAGAGTGAAGGGTTAGGGGAGAGGGAGGGAAGGATCGAAAAGAACAGATTCACATAGGCAGGTTAGATGAAGAGCAGACGTGGAGGGGTAGTCTATATTGAATACCAGCTCTTTCCACTGTGGAATCCCATCTCTACCTGGCAGGAGAGACAGAAATAACCACCGTGTGTTATATATGCATCCTGTTCCCATTCCATCACTGCAATGAGCACGGTGATCGCAGCAGACACAATTGACAGTAGTGATGACAACCCCCCAGTGACATCCTCACAGCCATATGGCGCCACGGTCACATGTCCAGCAGCCCTCTCACTGGAGATTTGGCATCCCTTCCGTTGGTCTGCATGGCCAGACAGCAGAGCTTGGCCTATTTGGTTCCTCAGGAAGCTTCACTCCCATAGAAGCCTTTTCTTGACATTTTGACATTCGCTCAGAGAAAGGCAAGAGGCTGGCCAAGGGCCGAATCATTGGGCCCATCAGAATCAAACTATATTTTCTGAGCAGCTGTCGATAGCGTGTGCATGAGATGATTATTGTTTGCCAACGCTCTATTGATCTTGGCTTCGTGAAGCAGAGTCTGTTTACAGCCACCGATAAAAACGAACGGCCACTTCTTGTACTGAAGGTTAACATAGTGTGTTTATTTAATTGAGTAGAAATGGCTTTGTGCTTTCCAAATGTCACTGTTAATAAATTTCCAAAGGAATCTGAGTGACTAATATGTCGGGGTTGAGGATAGGATGGTGGCTGTTGGGGTGGGGAGTTTGCTGCTGTTTGGAGTTGCTGGAGGCAAAAGAGATAAAACGCAAGTCATGGATAAGATATTGGAGTAACTTTCCTACCCGGAGAAGTGCAATAAAAAATCTTTGTTCTATATTGTGTTGTTTGGTTCGAATCATCAGCTGATAGTAAGGATTCTTCCCTAGATGGTTTATTCTTTTGCCTGCTTCTGTTTTTGGTCTTTTGAAATTCCCCCAAAATGTTTAAGGTGACATGTAGCATTTTAACTGACTGTGAATTGTGCAGTTTGGCGTTTTCTGCTCTCATTTGATTATTTTCCCCCTTTCTGTAAAAGATCTGACAGAAATGGCAAGAACTAGGAATTATGTCATATAGAGGCAGACACTAGCAATCCCATCGACCTGCTTTTTAAGAGATGTGTTTCCTTTGACTGGAGGGGAAATGCAAACAACCTTTGCCAAAACAACCGGAAGGGCTGAGAAAAGTCTCAGGAAACTGTGAAAGTCTTTGTGGATCTCCAGGATACTAGATGAAAAGCAGAAACTTCAGCCAGCCAGTGGAATGTTTCAAAGGGAAATATCAAAATAGTTCACTGGGATTTAAAAAAAAAAAAAACTTTTCTCAGGAGGTTTGTCCTTTATATAAGACGAACCTCATTGTCAGTTTCTTCTTTTTTTTTAAGATTAAAAAAAAAAAAACAAACATGTCTTTATTTGACTGTGCCAGATCTTAGTCGAGTCACATGGAATCTTTACTAGCAGTATGTGAGCTCTTGATCTCATGTGTATGTGAGCTCTTGATCTCACGTATGGAGTCTAGTTCCCTGACCACGGATCGAACCCTGGCCCCCCTGCACAGGGTCAACCACTGGACCACCAGGGAAGTCTCCAGAAATTTCTGTTTTAAGTTTTACTCTGCCCATTCTGTCTCAGTCTCCTTAGAGGAGAAACAAACAGATAAAGCAAACCTAACTTGGTATTCTTGAAACTTACATGTGTATCAGTGGTGATTAAATAGCAGCAGCAAAAATTGTTGCAGTTTCAAAGCAGCCAGTCTATTCAGGGAATTTCTGAGCTCCTCCAAGGAGCCAGCCACTGTGCTGAGTGCTGGAGCTAGAAAGAAAAGTGAGATAAGACTCTCTACTCAAGGATCCTATGCCTCTGTGTGTGTGTGTGTGTGTGTGTGTGTGTGTCTGTGTCTGTGTCTGTGTGTGTCTGTGTGTGTCTGTGTTGGTGTGATGGATGTCTGTATAAATACTTACCAGTGTAATAAGTATTATGATAGATGTCCTTTAAAAGTGTACTAGAAGTACCTGCCTCTGGTTATGGGGCATTTCTTTCACAGCTGTGATGGGAATATATCTTTGCCATCTCTCTCTCTTTTACCTCCACATGTAACCTTGATTAAAGTCTGATTTCAAATAACCCAGTTTTTTAATATTTGAGCAAGCTCCTTCAAAAGTCAGACAGAAAATGTAAAGTCATCTACCATTTTGCAGAATTCTACTTCTAACCCTTATTTGGGTAACTCAGATTTTTTTTTTTTCTCTTTTCAATATGCACACAAAATCAACTTGGACACAAGAGTTAGACGCTTGCTGTTCTTTTTCTCTTAGTTTCAGAACATATGGGAAATGGGAAGTAAGCAAGACTGAGGATTAGAATCACAAGATAGATTTCCTTAGTATGAATTCAATACCTGAAAATCTTCTTAGTTCTGAGTTTGAAACAGATCTATAAAATTCTGTATTAAAAGAAATGCAGAGGGAATTAACAAGTAGGGGGTAATGGGAGTGGGCAGATGTGTTCTTGAAGAGAACACTTTAAATGAAGAACGTTCTCTTTGTCAATTAATTTTACTTTTTATAGATGGTTGGACTATTAAAGTCTTATGAGAAAAGTGGGTTTTAGTGATCTCTAGGAAGATGTTCCTGGTATTAAATTAAATTAGGGCTGTGCATTGCGGAGTCCCCACCAATTTTACTCCCTCTGGCAAATATTTTAAATACTATATGCAACCTAGTTAGGGGTGACATGAAATCACAGAATTTGATTCTTTATTTCCTTTAAAGTTAGGCAAATAGAGATGAGCTCTGTTGGTGTATCTAAAATGCCAGATGCTGGCTTTTTGTGTTTTTGTGTTTGTTTGTTTTTCTTTTTTGAGAATTTTATTTGAGGATAGTGAAGGTCTATCCCTCATGGGTTTGATCACTCGGTTGGTAAAACAACCTCTTTTTTCTACTTAACAGTAGGGCTCCCCTGTCTGCTCATAATATCTGACAAAGCAACAGGATGGAGTCATGACTTGGGTGTTGCCTCTGAAGTGAGCTTCTTCTCTGAATCCTTTGCTCAGTGATCTTGGTCAAATTATCTAACATTTTTAAGTATTAGTTTCTTCATCTGTAAGATTTGAGTAACAGGATTTCTTCATAGGAACTATGTAAAGATACAATAGAAACTACCCAGCATTGTCCCTGGCACATAATACATTTTTATAAATCTTTATTATTACTAAACTGAGTAGTTCAATAGTTGCTACTCTGGAAATTCTTGGGCACAAGGTTGGTATTATAAGAGTCGTAGATAAAACCACAGGTGGTTTACAGATGCATGGGGCTCTTCACAACAGCTTCTAGTCATTGACTTACAAGTTGATCACTGCGGATCCATCATCCTCTCTTGAAGAAATAACCAGAAAATATTTACCTTACTTAGAGTGAAAGAACTGAGTGTCTTTCCTTAAAAGAACAGATACTTCTCTATCCAAGGAACTCCAATGCCACATATAAGAAACAAAACAAAAAAAGTCTTGTGCTCAGTATCCTTGGAGTTTTAAAATCTTGATATTAGAAATTAAGACTACAGTAACTGGTTTGATCTCCTTGCAGTCCAAGGGACTCTCAAGAGTCTTCTCCAACACCACAGCTCAAAAGCATCAATTCTTCAGTTCAGTTCAGTTGCTCAGTCGTGTCTGACTCTTTGTGACCCCATGAACCACAGCATGCCAGGCCTCCCTGTCCATCACCAACTCCCAGAGTTCACCCAAACCCATGTTCATCGAGTCGGTGATGCCATCCAACCATCTCATCCTCTGTCGTCCCCTTCTCCTCCTGCCTTGAATCTTTTCCAGCATCAGGTTCTTTTCCAATGAGTCAGCTCTTCTCATGAGGTGGCCAAAGTACTGGAGTTTCAGCTTCAGCATCAGTCCTCCCAATGAACACCCAGGACTGATCTCCTTTAGGATGGACTGGTTGGATCTCCTTGCAGTCCAAGGAACTCTCAAGAGTTTTCTCCAACACCACAGTTCAAAAGCATCAATTCTTCAGTGGTCAGTTTTCTTTAAAGTCCAACTCTCACATCCACACATGACTACTGGAAAAACCATAGCTTTGGCTAGACAGACCTTTGTTGGTAAAGTAATGTCTCTGCTTTTTAATATGTTGTCTAGGTTGGTCATAGCTTTTCTTTCAAGGAGCAAGCGTCTTTTAATTTCATGGCTGCAGTCACCATCTGCAGTGACTTTGGAACCTCAAAAAATAAAGGAACTGAGGTACCAGTTGGTAAATATCTGCTTAAGAGCAACAGTCTAAGAAGAGAATGCCTGATTCTAGCCTTCCGACATTAATTTGCAAATGTATATAGTCCTTTGTCAGAAAATTGGTTACAGAACTATTCTTCAGCAAACACCTGGCCTCTATGATGTTCCATAGACTTTCCTCATGATTCTATAGTTGGTGTTCATTAAAATTAAAAATGTATAACATAATATAGAGATAATATTGATCATTGGCTTTATGTTGACCCCAAATGAAACCATTTAAAAGGCTATATAAATAACAACTGTTCCACATTTAACCAGCATCATATAAAAATAAAATTAAAAATTTCTCCAATAACAGTATGTAATAGATCCAGATTAAAACTGATATTGACAACCTAGATAAAGCAATAAAAGCCATCAAGATAAACTTGAAATGATATATAAAATCCTATATTTGAATTAAATCAATTTTGCACATACTGGGCGTAGGAGATCTGGCTTGACAGAACTTTGTGAAACAAGATCTGAACATTTTAATTGTTAAGAAGTTTAAAATAAACCAATGATGCTAAATGAAAAGAAAAAGAATGAATTTTAAAAAGCTATGCAGTTTTGGTTTCTGTTAATAGACTTCTGATTGATTTCTAGATTATGTTGATTCTGCATCTGAAATGTATCTATCTTATTCCCCCACTTAATTTGTCTGCATTGATCTACTGACAGACTTCATCAACATTTACCTGTCAGTGGCTTCTTAAAAAAAAAAAAAAAATAGGGTATAGTTGCTTTACAATGTTGTATTAGTTTCTGCTGTAGAATGAAGTGAATCTGCCATATGTATACATACATCCCCTCCCTCTATGGGCCTTCCTCCCACCAGCACCCCCAATCCAGCCCATCTAGGTCACCCCAGAGCCCCAAGCTCAGTTCCCTGTGGTATGCAGCAGCTTCCCACTAGCTGTCTATTTTATACATGGTGGAGTACATATTTCATTCCCATTCTCCCAGTTCATCCCACCCCCAAGTTGACCCCCTGCCTCGTGTCCATATATCTTTTCTCTATGTCTGCTTCTCTATTCCTGTGCTGCAAGTAGGTTCATCTGCACCATTTTTCTATGTTCCACATACAAACATTAATATTTGACATTTATTTTTCTCTTTCTGACTTAACTTCACTCTGTATCACAGTGTCTAGGTCCATCCATGTCTACAAATGACTGAGCCTCATTCCTTTTCATGGCTGAGCAATATTCCATTGTGTATATGTACCATATCTTCTTTATTAACCATTTAGGTTACTTCCATGTCTGACAGTGGCTTCTTAATGGTGTCCATTCTTCTCTCCTCCCCACTCCAATCTGTTCTTTGCATGAAGCTGACATTACCATTGATGAAAGAGGTCTGGTCATATCATCCCCAGGCAAGTAAGCCACAAATGGTTCTCAGTGATTACAAGATTGACCATTCCCTGTGGAATGGGACCCTTTAGTATTAATATAATTTCTAATCGCTATCAACTTTATTTTTTCAGATAGCACCTACCCTTTCTGAAGATAGGTCTTTAACTCATTTAATCATTTTGGACCCCAGTATCCTGAAATTGCATTGTATCATATTTCTATACTTTTGCTCTGAGTCTTTTTATTTTATATATATTTTCCTATTTAATCTTTTATCAGCCACTGCCACTGATCCAGGGATTTTGCTGGTGGCTCAGATGGTAAAAAATCTGCCTGCCATTCAGGAGACCTAGGTTCGATCCAAATGTCTTCTCTTCTGTGAAGACTTTCTCATGGCTCCTCGTCCCAAGTGAAAGTGAAAGTCGCTCAGTTGTGTCTGACTCTTTGCGACCCCGTGGACTTAGTCCATGGGATTCTCCAGGCCAAAATACTGGATTGATTAGCCTTTGCCTCCTCCAGGGGATCTTCTCAACCAGTTCTAGGAGAAACAGCTGTGCTCACATCTTCATCAAAGAATGTAAAATACTGTCTATCATGTCTCAGTTGATTAGAAGTGTCTATGCTTAATCCCATTTTGTGTTATGGAGTAGCTTTCATAAATCGTTGTTGTGTTGAATTGTGTTTGAGTACCAATCCTAGTATTAGTCTTTGAGTCCTGTGCGATTCTTTGTGACCCCGTGGGCTATAGCTTGCCAGGCTCATCTGTCCATGGACTTTCCCAGGCAAGAATACTGGAGTAGGTAGTCATTCCCTTCTCCAGGGGATCTTCCCAACCCAGGGATCCAACCCAAGTCGTCTGAATTGCAAGCAGATTCTTTACCATTGGAGCCACGGAAGAACCTCCCTGCCAATGCAGGAGACATAAGAGACTCAGGTTCAATCCCTGGGTCGGGAGGATCCCCTCGAATAGGAAATGGCAACCCATTCCAGTATTCTTGCCTGGAGAATCTCCATAGGCAGAGGAACCTGGTGGGCTATACTGTCTACAGGGTCACAAAGAGTCAGACACAACTAGAAAAATTTAGCATGTGCTAATCCTCAGAAAATCCCAAATCTAAAAGACTAATGTAGAAGGATATTTCATCTCTTCCACCTCACTTTCCAGCGGCACACATTATTTAATAGTTTGGGTTAATATTTTTAATATTCTAAAGGGTGTTAGAAGATTTGCTTTGTCTGTTCTCAGAAGCAAGGTTTGCATGATGAGACAGAAAACCCTCTACTGTGAACTTCAAGCCCACAAATTTAAAGATCATCAGGTCATTCTGTCACTGTTTTGAATGTCAGTCTACTTTGTCCAGTGTGTTTCTGAATCCTTCATGTTTAGCACATTTTACTGAGAGACAGAAGCATGCAATCCTGGTGACTGGGTTTACAAACTATAAGATACTGAAAAGCAATTGTGAGCTGAAGTTGAGAGGACTGTCAGAAGATATGTTTCATGGATGCCTGAATAATTCTGCTTCAGCCATTCACTTTTATCTTAATTTAGAGGCATGTATTTCTTGTAACTGTTGGCTATTCCCCTGGCACCGAAGAATGCAATCTCCACAATGCAGCACAATGTTCCAAATTTATAGTGCAGTAAATGAAGGGGTTGAATCTGTTGTCCTTCATAATTCAGAGCAAACAAAGTCAAAGGGAAGAAATGTTGGTATCCTTTGGAATGCCAACTGTTTAATAATTGAAACATTTTGTGGAGTTTCCCATTTTCCTCATAAGGAAATTTCAGATTTCTGGATTTTTTTCAGTAAAGAAACTGACCACTATAGAGTTGAAAAATGAAATGTTAGTCACTCAGTCGTGTCCAGTGCTTTGCAACCCCCTGGACTGTAGCCCACCAGGCTCCTCTGTCCATGGAGTTCTCCAGGCAAGAACACTGGAGTGTGTTGCCATTCCCTTCTTCAGGGGATCTTCCCTACCTAGGAATCAAACCGGGGTCTCCTGCACTGCAAGCAGATTCTTTACCAACTGAGCTATAAGGGAAGCCCTGGGAGTTCTTGAGGAAATTCCAAGTGTCTCATCCTGACCCCAGACCTATGGAAACAGGATCGTCGAGGATTCACATGCAGAAATCTGCATTTTACTGTTTCTCCAATTCCTATGTGTGCACCCTGGAGGATAAGTATTATCAAACGTGACTCAATTCCTGGCCAGATTTGTAGTCAGTCGTACCTAGAAACGATAACATTTTCTGCAACAAAACAAGTGGCATATGATACTGTGAAATTCCTGGCACTTGCCGTGTGTCTCTCCATGTGTCCCACTTGGTTCTAGATTAGAAAATAAAAGATGGGATTCTGCCCGGTGGCGGCCATGAGCACAGGTGCACAATTTGGAAAAAGGAGACCAAGTCTATTAAAAATAAAAAAAATCAAACTGAAGTCAAAGAAGTTTAATAAAAATGTAAATCCCCTTAAGACTGGCTGCATGGTTTCCATCTCTTAATGAGCACCTGTCATCTGGTGACTAATGACCAGGCCTGGGAGAGTGAGCCAGGCAAGCAGAAAGGCCTGTGGCCGGAGACCCTGTTAGGCATTTCGATATGAATGATCCATCTAACAAATAAGAAGCCGTGTCAGTGATGCAGGTATAACAGTACAATCTCTTCAAGAGAAACAATATGCAAATGAGTCACCAAGCAGGAAATGGCAGAGCTCTCACCGCTGCCTTGGGTCCAGTTTCCCGGAAACGCACTGTGAGATGAAGACTGTGTGCAGAAGGTTTGTTGGGGAGCGTGCTGTGAAACAATTCCTGAATGCGAGTGCGGGAAGCAGGTGTGGGGAGACGGATGAGTTGGACTGAGATGCGGGTACAAATAAAGCCTTGGCAGTCCCACGGCTGCGGCTTCCCTGGTGGCTCAGTCGGAAAGAATCCCCTGCCAATTCAGGAGATGTGGGTTTGATCCCTGGGTCGGGAAGATCCTCTGGAGAAGGAAATGGCCACCCTCTCCAATATCCTTGCCTGGGAAATCCCATGGACAGAGGAGCCTGATGGGCTACAGTCCATGGGGTCGCAAAAGAGGACTTAGTGACTAAACAACTCCCGCAGCTAACTCTGGAATTAGATTGGTCCTTGTCAGATGTCCCAAGTTGAGCAGAGGGAGCGGAATCTCCACCTCCTGCATCCTCGTCTAGCCAACCAATCCTTTACGGGACTGAGGACAGTCCCCAGAGGGACTCAGCTATGAGCTCTCAGCAGCCGATGCTCCCAGCAGCTGGGGGAAGGGGTACATAGTCTTGGAGGAGGAATCCAGGAGCACACCCAGTACAACCCTGTCTGGTTCAAGGCCAAAAATGATGGAGCTCAGAGCCACGACAGGCTTCTGATCTTCCACAGTCTGTTGAATGCCCCTGACAGTCCACTGAAGTGATAATGTTAAGGAAGGAAATGATTAGACGTAATTTGCTGAGGGACCAGGTTTGCATTTGGAGCTGTCAGCAAGTAATGAAGCAAGAATGTCAATCGACAGGTGAATCAAAGTCGGGGCAGAAGGAAGGGAGGAGGAAATTTGCTCCCAAAAAAGCAATTGCTTTAATTGAAGCTTGTGATGAGATAAGTGGAGAAAGTTTGCAGCAGCCCAAGATTGCTAGGAAGGGAAAAAAAAAACCAAACTTTTTTCTTGTGTGGCTGGTGGATTGGGACATGAGCAGTGCTTGGGACAGAATCTCACTTGAAGTCAAGAGATCAGGCATTAAAGCTACACTCAAATAACCTCTTAACCTTCAAATAAAAGATTTATTATTTTTATATTAGACCTATCAGTGAATACTTCTTGTTTCTCTTAATAACTGAGCAGTATATAAGATGCTGAGAAATATATATATATATATATATATATATATATATAATTATCCTATAAAAAAGGAAGAGAGACTGTCCCTGATGGTGGCAGTAGGCTGTGGATTTTTCTGCTCAATGCTCAGAATGACCTCTGACCATTACCTCTGTGTGTCCAAAGTGACCTATGACATCAGTCAGAGGACTGCTGCTTTTCTATTGCAGGCAACTGCTCCAAAAGGGGCCTGTAACCGGGTCAAAGTATTGAGATTATAAGCACATATGGCGTGAAAGGGCTTTTATAATAAAAGGCCATTTCTGTGACTGTGTTTGACACTGATAAAAAAATACTTTTTTTGTCTTTGCTGCTTTCTTTGATAGTTCTCCTCTCTCTAGCCCCCTCACTCCTTTTTGCCTCTCTCTCTCATTGGTAAAAAATGCTTTTTATTCCTGCTCTTTGAATGCATCCCAGTCTCACTTCAGCAGTCCACAGTGACATCCTGAAAAGAGCAAGAGAATTCTAGCCTTACAGTGTGGCCGTCCAAGGATCTATGTTCTAATTATGAACACTCCTGAGCTGTTTGTAAATACGTCAGACTCTTTACCTAGCTGCACATCCCCGGTTTGTTTCTATTTGGGGAATGATTTCTTTTTCCTCCCCTCTTCTCCCCCGACTTACAGAGCCCCACAGTTTGAATGGCCGAGATCTTTTCAAGCGGTCTCTGTCTCCTAGGAAAAGGCACATATACAGTTTTCTTTGACGAGTGACATTTTAGAGCAAAGAGAATGGGAAGACAGTATAATTTGGTTACAATGTACTCTGTTTCACAACAGTGAGGATGGCAGGTACCACTTTAACCTTTGTTGTTAAGCACTGATTGGATTAAGTCCTCTCTTCTACTGACTAACTGCTGGGAAACGTATTCTCTGCTTCCCCTTCAGAAATGGCCCCAGCCTGATCTTTTATCCGCCTCCCAGGAGTTACTGTAATACCTTTTAACTAATCCCCTGGCATCTCTCTTACATCTCTTTTGTGCATCCTACACACAGTTGCCCAACTAAACTTGCTAAGTAGCAGCCCCGATTGTGTCTCCCTCTTTGTGAAATCTTTCAGTATTTCTCCTCACCATTAAGACATAATCTGTGTTGTTTATTAGTGAAGTAAGACAACCCCTTGGGAATCCGTCTCCAGCCTGCCTCTGTCGGCTGTCTCTCTTGCCCCTTCATCATGCCCTCACTCACGTCTCCACTCCGTGTCCTTTGCCCTTCCTGCTCTAGCAGTTCTGAGTAGGTTATAGGTGCTTCCCATTACACCTCAGTGCTTCCGAGCATGTGGTTCTCCCGGTCCGGAACGACCTTCTAGATGGATTGTGACACTTCAAGACGTATCTTTGTCCCAGCTTCAGACACTGAATTTTCACTGTGATGAATAGCTCTCACAGAATTTCCCCAGGCTCTTTGAGGAATATTGAGCATTCACTTGTTAATTCTGAAACGTGGTTTCTAAAGTAAAGCTTTATCTGAGAACCCATTAAGCCTCTAGTTTTAAACACGCAGAGACGCTCAAAATTGAATTTGCATCGCCTCTGCTGCGGTGTCTCCTCAGACAACCAACGCGGACGTGGTGGCCTGACGCAGCCTCATGTTGTTCCCACCCCAGCCGTCTCTAGGACCAGGGGAAAGGAAAGACACGGTTACTGAAAAAAGAGTGTCAGGAGACCCTTCAGAGAACAAAACTGGACTCTGAATGGCTGCTACTCCACCCACAGAAGCGTCCTGAAGTAGGGAGTCTCTGTAGACTTCAGGGCTCACATCGATGTGAGCTTCTGCAGGCAGCCAAGGGAAAGAGGAAGTCCTTTGACCTGGAAGTTCAGAGAGCGGGGTCCTCACCCCGTCTGCCATGTGTAATCTGTGGGGTCTTGGAGAGGTCGTTTGACTTTACTGAATCATACTGTCCTCATGTGCAAAACAAGGTTTGGGGTTTAATCATTTCTTGACCGTGTTTTGCTTAAATATCTATCAATCCCTTTGGATTTTTGTGAATCCTTCAGCTTCAACATGCTTTCTCTGGTAATAGCCAGCATGTTTTTTTGTGTTTTTTGTTTCCTTTTAGGAAGATTGTCCTCCATCTATTTCTTTCCTCGGAAAGCCACTCAGCTGCATTACACATGCCGGATTCCTCTTGCAGGATCACGTTGCAGCTGCCGCTGTGGCTGTTGGTCTTCCTCTTTCCTGCCCTGCTTCCCCTCCTACCTTACTGGTTCCTGCGGGTGTGCGTTCTTGTTTATTTTTATTTCTTGGGCTGCATTGGAGAAGGAAATGGCAGCCCAGTCCATTATTCTTGCCTGGCGAATCCCGTGGACAGAAGGGCCTGGCAGGGTACGGTCCATGGGGTCACAGAGAGTTGGACCACGACTGACGTGACTTAGCACCACACACCTTGGGCTGCATCGGGTCTTGGCTGCGACTCTCGGGATCTTTATTGCAGCGTACTCCTTAGTCACGGCGTGAGGGCTTAGTAGTTGAGGCTGCCGGGCTTAGTTGCTCAGAGGTACACAGGATCTTAGTTCCCCAACCAGGGATTGAACCCACACCCCCTTTGCAAGGAGGATTTTCCTTAACCACTGGGGCACCAGCGAAGTCCCCGTGTCTCCTTAGTAAGTCATTTACATACGAATCATTGTCTCCGGATCTCTTTCTTCTTTGGACTCAAGATTCCTTCTGTCTATCTATCTAGCTCCCTTTTTTGAGTTCATTAGTAAACATTTGCCTTGGGTTTGTGAGAGCCATTCAGGTTGAAGTAAAGAGACAAAGAATGTGCTTTACCTATTGAATTGTGCTTGATAATGATGGTTTCTGAGGCTGTCCCATTTAAAGAAATAACTAGCAAAAAGCTCTCGGTATTAATATGGATTTTCTGTCACGGAAGTTTGTCTCCCTAAGAATAGTGTGGACTAGGTTTTTCAAGTAAGCATTTTAAAATATCTGTTACTGTTTCTAGGAGTTTCTCAACCAACCAACTAGGTAGAGCAATAACAAGGAAAAGCGGAGTTTTCTGCCAGTATCTTCTAGTTTTTAGTTCAGAAAACTATTTTTAAAATGTATTTCTAATTAAATCTCAATGAATGTGAAATGAAAACTGGAATTTGAGCTAAGAGTACCTGAAAAAGCATTTCTGGAAAAGGCTTCGTGCCAACTGTGTATGTGTAGAGAGAACCAACATAGGTAAGATAATGAAGATGGATATAATTGAGCCTCAAAGTGGAAACCTGATGCTGTACTTCACTAGTGCCCAGCTGGTCACCCCGGAAGTGCAGTTTCTTGCAATTTGATATCTATTGTAGACTAAGTCTATGCACACAATTTCTACCTTGATGTTTGGCATGAGTGATGTACAATATGTTGAAACAAGGTATTGAAATAAATAGAATGGCATTTCCCAACTCACTTTCATGCTGTTATTTTCTCTGCAAGATGCATTCTGGTTCCTTTTGTGAATCCTCAGATTTGATTCTACAAGCTGCTAAGAAATGCAGCACCCTTACGCCACCCACAAACAAGATTTTTTATACAGTCTATTGTCTATAGAAAGCATGTGGGCATGGGTGTGCATGTGTACGCACATGTGTGGGAATGGCTGAGCTGATATTGTACTTACAAACCATGCTTATCAGCAATTATATGACCACTCTATTCACAAATCATTAGATTATAGGCTTCAAGTAGAAATTAAAATCACTAGTTGAATATACATTTAATAAAAGTTATATATATATATATATATGTATATATACATATATATATGTATAAATAAATATATAAACTTAGTTGCCCTGGGCATTAACAATGGAAGATAGAGTCATTCATTTCTAAATGGCCAATTGTGGTGCCCTACACTTACAGATCTGATGAACTGCATCCCAGTGACTTGCTTAGAACCAGACATTAAGCCTTTTGTTTGTTTGTATTGAGCTAAGTATTACTCTCAGAAAATCAAAACCAAAAACCTATGTTTAGCTTTCTAGCATATAGTCTCTAGAGACTCTGCCAGCCAGGTATTCATTTGTATGTTTTATTTATAGGAAAAAAAAAACAACTCAGTAAAGAAGTTGAAAGTCTCTTTCTAAGTCAACCTTATATCTCAGAAAATTATTTTTTCATTGTATCCAGTCATGCCACAAGTTGAAAGTTCTTTTCATTTCTATTTTTTTCCTACTTTGTCTTACTTTCCTACTTTCCTTACTTTGTCTTACTTCTCTTAAAACAGGTTTAGATATAAGCCACTTAACAATATATGTATGAATAGGTATCACTCTGTAATCAATATACCATAGATAATAATAATTCAGTAATCAATACACGAACAATAGAAGGTTATTCTTTCAAGTCTATTCTGTTCTTTATAAGCCCTCATGCTGGTTCAAGAATGATATATTCCATTTTCATAAGGTATGAAAAGAAACCCATATAAATTGACAAAGAAAGAATTGAGCACTGAAAAGTTCACTGTTCCTTAGAGAAATGAGCTGTGCATTTACTGTTCAAAACAGAGCTATCAGAAACATTATTTGGGTACCAGACTAGCAGAGGAGTAAGGGTCATTGAGAAAAGTGGATGGTTTAAGGCTTTGCTTTTTTTTGAAGTTTACAGTGGGGTTAGCAAGATGAAATTGATACAAGGAAGCAGTTTGGTATGATAATTAATAGCCTGAGGATTAAGTTCAGGCAGAAATTTTATGCAGTTCTAGGTTTGCCCCTTCCTGAAAATATAGATGATGATATCTACCTGATAGTGTTGTTACTGTTTTTGTAAAGATTAAATACGAGACTATGTAAAAGGCATACCTGGAAAATATGTGTGCTTCTAAATTGCTGGTTTCTTTTTTGTTGTTATTGTTTGTTTAAATCAGTATTAGTGGTACAAATGAAACAGTGATTTTCTACCACAGTGCACTTACCCATATCCACTTATATTTTTATGCTTGCAATATTATAATAGCCCAATGATTCAAGTTGCCCCTAGATGTTTTTTTTAAAAAGCAGTGGCATTCAGATTTTATAAATCTACATAACCCCAGAATTTAACCCAATAACCAGTACACAAAAGATTCTTAATAAACATTTATTATAGTTTAACTGTAGCAAAGAGAAAATATGCTTCAAAACAAAGATCCCGATTTTAAAAATGACTGCTTTCAAGGATTTTTATTTTCTATAAACCAGTATGATTAGTAGGAGTACTAATTATGAGTATTTACAGTAATATATTTATTGAATGAATTAGGCACCATATGGTGTGCTGGCTTAAATGGCTCTAATTCTTTATTAATAGTTATATGGAGCTCTGGGGTAATGTGTTGCTGGATCCATATGCTATCCAGGAGACAAATTTAGTGTATGGTGACCTTGCTACAGGATCAAGTAGCATAAAAGAAGTGAACTGAAGTGGAAGAAATGCTTAGGTTAACACAACAGATCCGATAATGACCAGTGTGGCAAGGACAGTTCTGTTCCAAAAATAATCAACAGTATGATCAGCACCGAATTAATGTTGTTATGGGCTATCGGTTTCAAAATTTTCCTTGTTAGTAAAATCACCTTTTGGGTAACCTCGGTGGAGGGGGGAGGCATGGGGGCATATTGAGCAAACAGCAAAGGCCTTTATAGAAACCCCCATACCTGAGAAGAAAAGAAAAATGGATCTCTCTGTAATAGGTTCTTGTCCTGGGCTTCTGTGTCCAGTTCCAAAAATCCTCAGGGAAATAAACAACTGTCCAGATGAAATGCTGAAAGGATATCCCTGGGCTACTGGGAAATCTTAGAAGGGCATCAAAGCAAACCCTATAGACGGAGACTGTGAATATTGTAGAAGGGCATATGGAAATCTTCAGCTAAGTCAAAACTTGAAATAACCTGTTAAATATACTTGAGATGGATGCAATGTTTAAGGGAAGGTGGCCTCCTTCTCTTCCAAATCCAGGATACATGTTTTCCCAGCCCCTGTGCTATTAGTCTATTTGCTGTTATTTCTCTCTCATTTTCTCTCCCATACTTTCCTCTTCTCATTTTTGGATGAGGTAACCAGTGTCAGGGTTGGGGCCATAGAAGGCGTGTGGTCAAGGGCATTGCAGTGAGGAAGACAGTGATTTGTAAATACTCCATTAATTAGTTTTTCCACCAATTTAAAGAATCTCTGTATAACAATGAAGAACAAGAAAAGGGCAGCAGTAAGAATGCTAATGCTAATCAAAATAGCTATCACTTAAGGAGAATGCATGAGGATCTAATCATTAGGCTGTTTGCTTAGATGGTCCCCTCTAATCTTCTTAACTGCCCGTACACCGGACATCATGAGCAGGATCTTAGGAAAATGGAATAAAGGTTGCTTTAATTTGGAGACACAAAATGAAGCTAAGATTCCTTAAGCAATGTTCATGAGTTTGTGGACATGATTTATCAGAAAGAAGTGCTTCCACCAGGGCTCATGATACTAATGACTCTACCAAGCAGGGTGCTGAATCTATCACCTGGCTATTCTGGGCTCTTCTTGACACTAAACCTAGGGGAAAAAAAATAGAGTTTTGCTATGACCTTGATTATTCAGAGAAACTAGGGTTGCTGCAACAGAGCAGGGACAGGGCAAGGATGGCAAGTGGAGAAGATACTCACCAGATGTTATAGGTAGGAATAAATGGGGATTAAATCTTAATTAACTTCTTTATATTATTCACAAAAATTGGGCATTTGGGGTTTTCTACCCAACATCAACTGAAGGAAAAAAAAAAGACACTAATGTTGGATCTAACACAAAGCCTGATTTGCTGATTTCTTTCCTTCCTTTTTTTATTTTGGTCCAGTTATTTCAGTGTCTTGTAAACACAGACGTACCATTTTGTTTCATCATTGTATCTCTTGTTTGATCATTGCAAGTGAGCAGAGGTGTCCTAGACCTTCAGCTGCTCCTTGTGATCAGTTTCTGCAGACTCGGCCTGAAAGGTCTGCGTGCCTGCCCTGCACTTCCCAGTAAAGTTTAGTGCTCATGGCAATCCTCCCGGTGGGGGGAGAAGTGAGCAGGTGAGGCCAAAAGCAGCATCTGTGACTTGCCAGGCTCCTCTGGTGTTGTATGCATAATTTCCACTTCAAAGAGTTCAGAGACAGCTTGGGGATAGTCAGTTCATTGCAGCCTGGGCTTATCAACTAATCAGTGTTACCTTTGATACAACTGCAGCTGATGTAGAATCATTGACGGTCTCTTATGACACCAGAACAGTAGAGACTCTCAGATCGTATGCTTTCATTCCTTCGTGATGCAAATGTGTAAATTATGAAATGCCCCTTTATAATATTAATTGAGCTCCTTTTATACACCAGAAGAAGGGTAAAATTATGCACAGTTGGTGGGCTGGAAAGGCTACTTTTTTTTTCTGTTTTTCCTGTGTCCTCCGTTCCTATTTTAAGTCAGTAGTAGGTCTAAATATATATGTGTTGAAAAATTGATTTTTAATTGTAATTAACCAGTGTTAACCAAATAGAAGGACTGATGCAGAAGCTGAAACTCCAATACTTTGGCCACCTGATGCAAAGAACTGACTCATCGGAAAAGACCCTGATGCTGGGAAAGATTGAGGGCAGGAGGAGAAGGGGACGACAGAGGATGAGATGGTTGGATGGCATCACCAACTTGACGGACATGAGTTGAGCAAGCTCTGGGAGTTGGTGATGGACTGGGAAACCTGGTGTGCTGCAGTCCATGGGGTCGCAGAGTCGGACACAACTGAGTGATTGAACTGAACCAAATGGCTGACTGAATGGATGAAAAGAACTTTACAGAGAAGATGATCCTATAGCAGGAATGGCAAGAGTAGCCTCAATGAGAAATTAAAGAAATGAACCACTGTTATAGTCCAGAACTAAAACACTTGGAGTCTAGAAGTCTTTCTATTTGAATAGGCTCACTTTCCAAAGTTCTAAAGCACTTTAAATTGCTTAATTAAAAAAAAAAAAAAAGTTTCCCCATGGTGTACTGATGGAGGAATCTATCAGGGCAAGAAAAATTCTGAACCATTATCCTTAAAAAATTCCTAGCAATTTTCAGTTGTCAACGTCAACTACTTCTCATTATGAGGTAAATATTTGGGCTAACTACCCTTCATTGATCCTAGTTCATCCTATCTCATACCAGGAAATTTATTCCTTAGAATGTTTCTCCATTGATCTTGGAGAAGTGAAAAAGATTAACATAAATGAAAATAGAGTGTTTTATGTGAGAGTCATTTTGTTAACCCCATTATCCAACTGTCAGGATACTAGAACTAGAAAGAAAGAGGAGGGGGAGACTGAAGGAGTTTTTCACATGGGGTTGGATTGAGAGCAACCTCAGCTCCTTCAGATGGAGAGATGGAAATGAATCCTTTGTGTTACTAGAGCATGCAAATGCTGTGGAATAGTGGAACCTGAATCAATATACTGCATTTACATACAGCAGGGAAAAGGAAGAAAAGGATTTTCAGAGTTTATTCATCCAACTTCTCTGAAAAATACCTGTGTGAACCACTTTGTGAATTGAGAGTTTCAATTCCTTTGGATTTGACTTTCTGCTGTCACACCTTGGGAGACAGTGTTGCCCTAAAGTTCAGTTCAGTTGCTCAGTCGTGTCTGACTCTTTGCGACCCCATGGACTGCAGCATGCCACGCCTTCCTGTCTGTCTCCAGCCCCCAGAGCTTGCTGAAATTCATGTCCATCAGGTTGATGATGCCATCCAACCATCTCATCCTCTGTTGTCCCCTTCTCCTCCTGCCCTCAATCTTTCCCAGCATCAGGGTCTTTTCCAATGAGTCGGCTCTTCTCATCAGGTGGCCAAAGTATTGGAGCTTCAGCTTCAGCATCAGTCCTTCCAATGAATATTCAGGACTAATTTCCTTTAGGATGGACTGGGTTGCCCTAAAGAGTCCTATCCAAAAAGAAATGTCTCTCGCTTTCCTTTTGAGTGACTCACTATTGACATTCCATTGGGTGAAGAATAAACTGATAAAAACTTCTGTTACAGGAGCCACAGACTAACAATGGTCGTTCCACTGCTTTGGATTTGTGGTGTGCCTCCCTTTGGATAAGTTCAATATGACTTTGTGTATTTATTTTATTTTATTTTAAAATATTACATACATTTAATTCCCTTTTCACTTTGAAGGAACACAAGCACGCAGTTAACCAAAAAATTGAGCCATCTCTTTCTATTTGTTGATCACCGTATTTTTTTTAATTTATGTTTTTATTGAAGGATAATTGCTTTACAATATTGTATTAGTTTCTGCCATACATCAGCATCAGTCAGCCACAGGTATACATATGTCCCCTCCCTCCTGAACCCCCTTCCCTTCTCCCTCCCCAACCCACCCCCCAGGTGTTTCAGAGCACAGAGTTAAGCTCCCTGTGTCACAGAGCAGATTTCCATTTGCTATGTATTTTACACATGAATTTGTGTATATTAATGAATTCTTCCAGTAACATATAATGCAAAGTAGAGAGAAGTCACTATCACTTTTTCCATTTAAAAAGTGGATCAAATAAAGATTTACATATGATGGGGATTCTGAAAATAAGCATGACATTATGTCTTCTGGATTTAATAGAAGTAGAACGGATATATGGCAGTGATAACTCTAAGTGATAGTTTAATAGGATTTTTTTTTTTAAATTACCATCTTATTTTTTAAGAATAGACTCTTAGGAGATTTTATTTTTTTGATGTTGATCATTTTTTTAAAGTCTTTATTGATCTGTAACAATATTGTTTATGTTTTATGTTTTGGGGTTTTTGGCCTCGAGGCATGGGGGATCTTATTTAACTCCCTCATCATGAATCAAACCCACACCACCTACATTGGAAGGCTAAGTCTTAGCCACTGGACCACCAGGAAGGTCCCAGGTTTTCTTGAAAATGTACTTATTTGTTGAGTTGTTACCTTTTGCTGTAAGGTCAAAAAAGTGTCTCTCAAGAGGCGACCGTTGACTTGAGACAGAAGGAGCCACCCAATGCAGATCTGGGGAAAGAAGAGAAAGCACATGAAGAGGTCTGCAAAGCCAGGATGCCATTTGCCTTTTGGAAGGAAAACTAGAATAAACCCCAGTGTGGGGTATGTAAAGGGGACTAAGATGCCAGGTGAAATAGGAGAAGATGGCAAAAACCAGATCATGGAGGGCCTTTGGAACCATTTTAAGAGTTTGATTTTATTCTAAGGCAATTGCAATCTATTTAAGAATTTTAATGGTAGAGTCTGCTCATGAAAGTCCCTCAGTCGTGTCTGACTCTTTGCGACCCCACAGACTATACAGTCCATGGAATTCTCCAGGCCAGGATACTGGAGTGGGTAGCCGTTCCCTTCTCCAGGGGATCTTCCCAACCCAGGGATCAAACCCAGGTCTCTCGCATTGCAGGCGGATTCTTTACCAGCTGAGCCACCAGGGGTAGGACCGAAGGCCAGTGCCCAATGGTGAATAATCCCACTGATGTCCCTATTATTAGGAACTAGAAATCTTAAAGATCTATTTGTTGATTCAGCATTATTAAAGAAATTACTATGTGCTTTGAAATGTTCTAGAGTTTTAGCAAGAAAAGATAAGTTTCTGCTTTTTTTGAGCTTTGGGAGAGACAAACAAAAACTAATAAGGACCATGAATAAAATACAAGGGTTTTATATGATGAAAGATAAGGAGGGATAGTAGAAATTTTGCCGGGTTGGAGACCTCTGGGACTCCTTCAGTAACTATTAGTTTTTCTTGTTATTGTTGATGTGAATTTTTTTTTTTTTTAGCCCTTGATGGGTCAAAAATGTCTTCCTTATTTTACCTGTTTTTATTTCCATCCATGGCTTTTTATCCTGTTATCTCTATATGTAGTACACAGCCTTTATTTATTTATTTATTTATTTTAATTTATTTGGCTGTGTTGTATCTCAGTTGCAACATACAAACTCTTAGTTGTAGCATGTGGGATATAAGTTCCTGACCAGCAATCAAACCCAGGCCCCCTACCTTGAGAGCACAGAATCTTAGCCACTGGACCACGAGGGACGTTCCCACATCTGGTTTTTGAAAGCCTTGTTTCAAGAAAACTCTTTATCTCCTCAAACAGTAATTAATTTACTCTTATCTTTTCTTTTCTAGAGACTCTCATTTTCCAAAACTTCCACATTTGTTCTATTTGTCCATCCCGGTCATTATTTTTGCTCCTTTTCTTTAACCACGTAAATACAGAAACTTATCCTGGAAAGACAGTAGTAACTGATATATTTCAGGCAGAATGTGGCCGAGGGATTATTTTGTAGTTCTTACAAGGCACCCATGCATCTTCCCTCCTTCCTACTCTTACACTTCTTTCTCCCCCCCCTTTCCCTCCTTCCTTCTCTTACACGTTCTTCTCTTCTTCCCCCCTCCCTCCCTCTCTTCCCTTCCCTCCTCCTTCCTTTTCCTGCCCTTGTCTTCCCTTCGCTTCTTTTTCCTTTTCTTTCCTCATTCCAAAATACTAAGGGAATATTTTTCTCTACCTTCCTCTAATTTAAAATACTCTAAAGGCAACTTTATCATAGTGAATTCTTCTTTTCCTATTAAGAAACAATGAGTCAATAACCAAGATTTTTTGGAAGATTCTTTTCAACAAAGGTATCTCGGCCCTGGCTTTCCCTACCTGTGAAGTCTAACCCTGGGTCTTATCTGCTGCATTGGGATTAAGTTCCACTGGGAGAGGCAATCTTAGCCATTGTGGAAAATGAATAGTGAGAAAATGGTTTTGCATGTCCACCAGAGTGCAGGAGAAACATTTTTAGACTGCTTCCTTCCCACCACTTCCGGGATTCATGGTAAGAAGAAAGGAGTTATGTTTGTCTATTTCAGTGATTGAAGGGATATTTTTAAATGGATGATTTTTGTTAGTAGGGTTTTCCTAGAAGATGGACTCTAGACCAAAAATATCCTTGAGAATATAGCCCTCAAAGATATTTCTGTCAAATGTGTTAAAAGTATTCTCAGGGAAAAATTTTCCTGGTTCCCAAAATGGCTACTGATTTTCTCAATGAAGAGGTAGCAGCAATTTTGCTGCAAAGGAAGATGACTTTTTTTAAATGAAGAAGAAGATGGTAATTAATTTAGATAAATGTATTTGTTCTCCCAGAGTCCAGCATTTCTGTTTAAATAGATTTTTCCTTTCTTAGATAGTTCCCTTTTATAACCACCTGGAAAGAACCTACAGGCATTCTGAAAAGTGACTATTCAGCCACTGCTGACAAACATCTGGGGGTGAAATTTGTATCATATTTTTTGCAGTGTCCATTTGGGATATCTCAAGAAAATGCTTATACTCATTATGACCTGGGATCTTGAACCCAGGTATTTTCACCATAATTCTTGGTTTGATTTTCCAAAGGACCATGGTCCTTCTATATGGAATCCTACAGATTTGAAGATGGCCGCCCTGTCCAGCTCCCAAAGGTTTAATATCCTGAGTTCATTTAGTTGTTCTTTGTACGACAGCACTTTGAGGTCTTCTCTTTCACACTTGGTTTCTTTCCTTTTAAGTCTAATTTTCAATTTGCTGTTGTTTTTGTTGTTGTTCAGTTGCTAAGTCATGTCTAACTCTTTCCAACCTCGTGAACTGCAGGGCACCAGGCTTCCCTGTATTTCACTATCTCCTGGAGTCTGCTCAAACTTACGTCCATTAAGTCAGGGATGCTATCCAACTATCTCATCCTCACGGACTGTTGCCCATCAGGTCCGTGGAATTCTCCAGGCAAGAATACTGGAGTAGGTAGCCATTCCCTTCTCCAGGAGATCTTCCTGATGCAGAGATCGAACCCAGGTGCCCTGCACTACAGGCAGATTTTTTTATCCATCTCAGCCACCAGGAAAGCCCCTGATTTTCAATATCCTACTTAAAATGTTATGAACAGAGCTACTTGGAAAGCTGTACAATCTTCTTAGAGTAGAATCAGATAAGATTGTCTCTCCCATGAGATACCTCCTGTGAGACCCTCTATAATTTGGTCTCTATTTCCCCAAAAACATTTTTCTCTCGCTGTGTCCCTCATGCCTCTGTTCCAGCCATACTAGTTCCCTGGCTGCATCTTAAGCAAACCCAACACATTTCTGACTTTATCTCTTGTCCTTGTTGCCCCTGTCTTGAACCTTCTTTCCTTTATAGGCTTATGGTGACACTTATTTTGTTCTCAGGCCCCTATTGCCTTCACCTCAGAGGGACCTGCTCTGTCCATCTCTTTTAAAATAGGCACCATCCCAAGCCTATCCCCTTGTCATGCTTTATTAGCACTTAGAACTCCCAGACATTATATTATAGATCTATTTGTGTGTGTGTGTGTGTTTACCAGCCATCATTATAAGCATACCATCTCTACTAAGGCAAGTATATTCACTGCTATTTTTCCAGCACTCAGAAAGGTACCTAGCACATAACAGGAGCTTAATAAATATTGGTGAGTGTATCAACTAATTTGCTATTTACATGCAGATTACTTGTGGGCAGAAAATACAGACCGAGATTTTTATTACATATTTAACAGTGCATGTAGCCACATGGTAAAGAATTACCTGACTCATGGGTGAACCCAAACAGCATTTGAGCTTTTAGATGTTAAAGAGTTGTATATGTGTGTGTTGGTGTGTGGATACACACACATTTTTTTAATACACACACACACACACACACGTGTGTGTGTGTGTGTGTAACCAAAAAGGTGAACATGTGATTTGAAGACCTGGATCCAAGCCCTCTAAATTTTAGAACATGAAAAAATAACAGAAGTGCACAAAATGAAGGAAAGTGCGCCTACCAGTCTGCTCGCTGCACATGAATTTCCAAGGATACAGTTGTTCTCGAACAATCACAGTCAGTATATCAAAATAAGCGCTTTATTGAGTAGGGTAAAAGGAGTTGCTAGCGAGACTGTAAATTCTCTCTCAGAACAAATGATAACTGAGCCCGGGAGCCCTTTTGTCCTGGGGGGAGGGGGCATAAATTCCCTGGAAGAATCTGTCGTGGGGAATTGCTCTGTATTCATCATGTCCGCCTCCTGCATCATTCATGAATGTCATAAGAGTCTAAAGAATGGGTACTTCATAGTGAAGATGATTAAATAGGCATTATACACGTCTTTCTTGCTGCACCGTGCTTTGAAAGAGATCCCATTGAGATTGTAGCATACCCCTGCCAGGCCCTCTCATTTCTTGCCTCTCAAGGTCTCTGACGTTGGGTTGAAGGAGCTTCATGTGTTGTCAGCATTACACCTGTTGAGACTGAACTGTGGACTAGTTCGTCCCTTATAACAGAGATTTTAGGATTGGCAAAGATGCCATCAAGCTCCAAGGGGATCCTTTTCCAGGGAGCAGAGAAACTCTAGTTTGAGCTTAGCTTCTTCAGTGATTGAGCTCTAATGCTTTCAGATATTTTCACATCTCTTCACTTGCCTTTACTTTCTTGTGGACTAAGAATAATGAATCAGAAAAGGGCTTCTTTATATAAGATTTGTTATTTTATGTATTCAAAAATGAGGTTTCAGATCACTATGTACCCAGTGAAGCATATGCATGTAGAGTAAATGCTAGTGTAACATAGTATATGTGACCTTACATCTATCTTCTCTCTGCAATCATTTCTAGTCACATATACATATATACATAGGTCGCATATACACATATAGGTCACATATACACATCTAGTCACATATACACATAGGTGACAGATAAGCTTTCTCTCTTTCTCTCAAATACACACACATGTTAATCCTGCTCCATAGTGATTCTTACTATTCAAACAGAGTCTTCTGTGATGGAGTGTAAATTAAAGTTGATCAATAAGCACATTTTTCTTAAGCACCTACTTTAGAGACAGCAGAAAGACTTTAAGAAGGGCCGTGGACTGGAATCAGGGGAGGGCAGGTTTTGTTTTGTTTTGTTTTTGATTGGAGTATAATTGCTTTACAATGTTGTATTAGTTCCTGTTGTACAACGAAGTGAATGAGCTCTGTGTAGACATATATCCCCCCCAGTTTGTGCCTCTCTGCCACCACCACCCCACCCTACGCATCTAGGTCATCACAGAGCACAGTTAAACTGTGTTCCCTGAGCTTTATAGCAGGTTCCCACTAGCTGTGTATTCCGCACATAGTCAGTGTATATATGTTGATGCTAACCTCCCAAAGCATCCCACCCTTCCCTTCCCCCAGTGTGTCCACATGTCCCTCCCAGGAGAAAGGAGTTCTAATTTGGGTCTGCCACTCACCACCTTAGATCAATTCTATAACCTCTTCGGGCCTCGGTATTTGCATCTGTAAGTCAAGACATCAACTGGTACCTTTCAAATTCCCCTTCTAACTGTTATGCCACATGATTTTACGTGCCCAGCCTGGGACTCAGCCATCATGAGGACACAAAGAAGCACATGACATCACCACTGCCTGCAAGGAACTCATCATCTGATCATGTCCATGCACATCTCTGACCCCTGCTGGGCCACAAACTCTGGCCTCACATGGGTGCTAGCTCACTATTGCCATCTTTGACTGTGGAATAGGAATCATTCAGAAAATAGTACCATGACCTCTGACTGTGACTTCCACATGGTAAACCCAAGGTGTCTTTGTATGCCTGTTGTCTCTGGGCTTCTCCCCAGAGTTTATGACTTTTAAGAATGTTCACTTTAAAGTAAAACTTTGGACACACATAGGAATGGAATTGAATGGATTAATTAGGCAAATTGGATCATCACTGGTTGTGACCAGTCAGAGGACTCCCTTCAAAGAAAGTGTTTTCCCATCTTGCTTAAGAAATCATACCAGTCCTGCCTCTAGGTCAGGAATTGCTTCAATGAAGGTAGACCCTTTGAGCTTTTAATTTGTTCACGGAAAGGAGCCTCTTCACTCCTCGTTATCCAGGCTTCCTCTGGAAGTGGGAGGGCCGATTGAAATG
Organism: Cervus canadensis; assembly: GCF_019320065.1. Taxonomy (NCBI): domain Eukaryota; kingdom Metazoa; phylum Chordata; class Mammalia; order Artiodactyla; family Cervidae; genus Cervus; species Cervus canadensis. The sequence continues at coordinate 85,056,506 of NC_057391.1, forward strand.
CCAGCCTTGGCACTTTACATTCTGCTGCTCCAGCCGTGAGTCTGATTCATTCTTGCTGCTGGTTTAAGAGAGATTAAAAGAAGCAAAGCTGTTCTCCGAGTTTCTTGATCTGTACCGTGGCAGCTAAAGTCAGAGGAAATGGGGACAATGAGGAAGGGAGTAAATCCTTGAGAGTGATGTGCATGTGATCTCTGGGCAGCAGACCCAGTGTTCACATGGAGGCGGCAAATACTAGGTCATTGCTTTGGAGAATCTTTCAGCGCCCAATAAAATCTACCACCTATGTGACACAACATGAGGCAAAGGCTGAGGCTGAGAGATAAGGACAGACAGGATATATGGCTGAATAAAGAACTTTCAATTTCCTTTACTTAGTAGATGGGCAAGTATCACATCATTAAAAAAATACCCACACTGAAAAAAACACCTGAATGCGCATGAGCAATGCCTGAATCTTTTCACATGATTGACTTAATCAGGAGGCTTGATCTAACAGGGAGAAGCACTGTATTAATTTAAATATGGCAGGTGCTATCTAAGTTTATTGCAAGAGCTAAAGACCAATTATCCTGTATTTTTCCATAAAATTGCATTTTCTAAAAAGAGACTGGTATGTCTGAATATATCCATCATAACAAATCTTCAAGCTTTGATGGAAGTGACTGCTGTTTATTTGCAGAATGTCATATCTGCACTGTTGAATCAATGCTAAAGTTATCATATTAGAACTAAGAAGAGGACCTGGGAAATTAGTTTCTATTGACTTGATGCCTGGCTTTGTGAATAAAAGCATAAGGCCAGAACAGCTGTGGAAAGTCATCAGGGCATGATGACTAAAGGGCAAATTTTTTAAGGAGGAATAATGCAGCCACCTCCCACAAGATCCAGAACAAAGAATAAATGCAAAAATTGTTTTTATCATGAGGACCTGGGGAACAGGCACCCTTTCAAAGAATGGGGAGATGTTGAAGAGAGACTTAAAGGGAGAATATGTTTAAAATGTATTTAATTTGGCAGGAGAGATGAGAGCCATTGAATAGTTTCAAAAGGAAATTGTCTTGCTAAAAGTAATGAAGGGAGAAAAAAGTGGTGTGAAGCTTTGAAGAGGATAAAATATAGTATAGGTTAGGAGCTTATATACTTGGAGAAGCAGAGTCAATTATTATATCAGATTATGTGGTCCCCCCCACCCCAGTTATACCAATAGATAAAACAAAAACCTAAGAGTTCAACAGGAAAAGAATGCAAAGTTAGAGCCCATAACCTCCTGGAATATTACGCAGCCATTTAACTGAAAAGCATAGTAATATAGACATCAGTTCACGTATTATAATAGAAAAAAGATGCAAATTATGTAAACACTATGATTACAACTGTATGCAAACTATGTTTTTCTATAGCTGGAAACCAGAGAGAAAGGCAAATAGTCTTATGTTCAAGGTGGTGGTTTAAAGGTGCTTTAGTGGCTAAGTCGTGAATGACTCTTGTGACCCCATGGATTATAGCCCAACAGGCTCCTCTGTCCATGGGATTCTCCAGGCAAGAATACTGGAGTGGGCTGCTATTTCCTTCTCCAGGGTATCTTCCTGACCCAGGAATTGAACCTGGTTCTCCTGTATTGCAGGCAGATCTTTACCAACTGAGCTACAAGGGAAGACCATGTTCAGTGGTATCATTTATCAAATCAATTTGTGTAATCTTTCAGGCCTTCCAAATGCCAAATAATATGTACTTAGGAGATTGTTAAGCAGTATCTGGGTGCATTTTATGATGACACAATAGGATAGTCTCACTTGGGGCTTAAAGTGAAAGCAGTGATCCTTTATAGGAGTAAAGTGCCAACAGAACCATTAAACCAATACTCAAGACTCAGTCACCCCCAAATTAAGCTTACCACTTTCATGCGCTAAAATTGTGCTTCCTTTTTTTTTTTCCTATAATTTTATTTGCTCAAATTTGAAATCTCTGAATCAGCCTCCACTCCTTCCTTTTTTCTTCCCCAAATGTCACGTGGATCACCAAGTCCTTTTATTCTTCACGTCTTCAGTGCCCCCCTCTCATTTCTCCCTCACGCTGCATCTCTTACATCCTGCATATTGTGGTGCCTCCTAGATCCACTTGCACACACTTTTCCACGTGTGTCTCTTTCCATCTTCCATGCGGCAGCCAGAGTTATTTTCCTCAAGCACAGATAAGATCATGCTTCCCCACTGACCAAAACAGTCAATTTCAAACTTTCTAAACACTACAATTTTTAGAGATCAAAGAAATTTAATTAAAGAAAATTAAAGATCTAAAACTTAAAAAAAAAAAAAATCTGTGTTGGAGTGACTTTAACATATTCACTAAGTAAAAGTGTTTCAGAAAATGAAAACCAAATGTTTGGTGGAAACTACTTTATTGTAGGTATAGTTCTTGAAGTATTTCTGTTACTGGAAAAGAGAAAACCCGTTAAGGTAAACACCTTAGTTGACAAGCCAGTATCTTAGTAGACAGGCTACATGTTTACCTTGGGTGTATCTGTTTGTTTTGTTTTGTTTCAGATTCCACGTATTAGTGAGATCATCAAGTTGTACACCTGAAACTAATATAATATTATATGTCAACTGTATCTCAATAAAACTGGAAAAATACTAGGAAATAAAAATAAAAATGAGGATATGTCAAAGAAGAAGAAGTCTTGAACTGAGTCTTGGGCTGCAGAACTGTTGATCTGATTTTAAAAGGGGGAAGGTCATTCTACTTGGAGGCTCTCAGCAGAGCTGTCAAAGAGCACAGTGTGATTTGGAAGCAGAAACAGCATCATCTCTTCGGTGTGGTATGTGGGCTGAAGAGCTGAGGACAGCAGAGATAGGTCTGGAAAACAGGCTAGTGAGAGCAGAGGGAAATGCTCTTCAAACCCTTTGCCCATATTGTAACTGGGCTATTTTGTTGTTGAGTTGTAGGAATGCTTTATAAATATTGGGTATTAATCCCAAATCAGATATATGCTTTGCAAATATTTACTCCCATTTTGTGGGTTACCTTTTCAATCTGCAAATATTTACTCCCATTTTGTGGGTTACCTTTTCAATCTGCAAATATTTACTCCCATTTTGTGGGTTACCTTTTCAATCTGTTGATAGTGTCCTTTAACATTCAAAATTTTGAAGTCCAGCTCACTTATTTTTTTTTTCTTTTGTTGCCTGTTCTTTTGGTGTTCTACCCAAAAACTCCTTTCTAAATTCAAGGCCATGGGCTTTTCCCTAAGTGTTTCATTTTAGGAATTTTAGAGTTTTAGCCCTTACTGTGAGGTCTTTGATTCGATTTGAATTAACTTTTGTATATGGTATAAAGTAAACACCCACTTCTTTTTTTGCATTTTTATGTTTAGTTTTCCCAGCATCATTTAATGAAAAGATTGTCATTTCTCTTTGAGTAATCTTTCCACCCTTGTCAAAAATCATTTAATCACTTGTGCAAGGGTGGCAAGCTATTGATATTTATGTATTTATTTGTGTTAGATAAACTTATCAATTGATCTCAAAATTTTTAAGTTTTTAGAAGCATTATTTTTATTGTTCAGTCAGTCATGTCTGACTCTTTGCAACCCCATGGACTGCAGCACACCAGGCTTCCCTGTCCTTCACCATCTCCCAGAGTTTGCTCAGACTCATGTCCATTGAGTTGGTGATGCCATCCAAGCATCTCATCCTCTGTCATCCACTTCTCCTCCTGCCTTCAATCTTTCTCAGCATCAGGGTCTTTTCCAGTGAATCAGCTCTTTGCATCAGGTGGCCAAAGTACTGGAGTTTCAGCTTCAGCATCAGTCCTTCCAGTGAATATTCAGGGTTGATTTCCTTTAGGATTGACTGGTTCGATAGCTTCTAAGCATTATTTGGAATATATTAAATCAGATCTTTTAAAAATTATTGCATTCTTTCCTGATATTTTACAACTTTATTGATTTAGTGAGAACTTATACATTTTTGTTGTGATAATAAACATCACTATCTTCCTGATTTTAATGGAGAAAACTATGTAATTTTACTATTTAGTATGATGTTACAGTCTGTTTTTGATCAGTTTCAGTTCAGTCACTCAGTCATGTCCAACTCTTCGCAACCCCATGGACTGCAGCATGCCAGGCTTCCCTGTCCATCATCAACTCCCAGAGCTTACTCAAAATCATGTCCATCACATCAGTGATGCCATCCAACCATCTTATTCTCTGTCATCCCCTTCTCCTCCCGCCTTCAATCTTTCCCAGCATCAGGGTCTTTTCCAATGAGTCAGTTCTTCTCAACAGGTGGCCAAATTGGAGTTTCAGTGATCATATCTATAATATTTAGAACACCTTTTGCAATCCCTATTTTAATTAGAATTTTTTAAGACTGCTGAAGTTTTTCAAGTCTTTTTGAAAATCATGGATAAAATAATTCTACTTTAATAGGATGATGAAATGAATTTTGCTGATGGATATCTTTTTGTTGAAGTACATTATTTCTCATATTCAATTCACCATCAAAGTTTATTCAGAAAAAAATTTAATCAATATTCATAAGTAAAATTAGTCTAAAATGTTTTGTTCTGTTTTTATGCTGTATATTTAGCAGATGTCAATATTAAGATTTTGTTATGTTTGTAAATTGATTGAGGGAGATATTTAACTTTGCTTGTGATCCGGTATCATTTCAGTAATTTGGGGATTATCTTTTCTTTGAAAATTAGATAAAACTTACCTATAAAACCATCCAGACCTGCATCTTTTAAATAGTAGGACTTGAATCACGTTTCCAAAGGTTTCTGTGGTCATTTAGTGTATTGAGTATTTCTAATTTTCCTTAGAAATCGTTGGCAAATTATTTTTCCTAGAAATGGTTAATTTCCTCTGGTTTTCAAATCTTTCTCTAAAGTTGTTCAAAATAGTCTTTTATATTTTTAACATTTTCTAGAGCTATGATTATATTTCCTTTATAATTTCTGCTATTCTATCTTTTTGTCTTTGAGTTTCTCTTATTTCTGGTATTTCAGGGGCTTGTGTACTTTCTTTGACATTTTAAAGTGCAAGCTTTGGGCTTTTTAACTGTTGTTTTCAAAATACATTGGGTAAATTTAAACTTTTATTAATCATCACATCTGAGCTATTACTTTTATTTTTTTGTAATAGTGCCTTAAAAGTTCAGTTAATTTCTGTTCATTTCCTTTATTATTATCTAAGACATTTTCTTCTGAGTAAAGCCTTATTTGTAGCTTATAGGACTTGATATAAAACAGTCTCTTTTTATTAATATTCTCATGTTCTATTCATTGGAGTTTTTGAGTTATACAACCTAATTATGGCAATCATTAAGGATTTCTTTGTCAATGAGAATATGATCAGTTTTACAAGTGTTCCAACTTAAAATGTATGTGAGCTACTGAATGGGCTCCTTTGATAGATGATACTTAGATTTCTTGGTAATGTATCAGCTTCTCATCTTGACCATTCTTTGCCAATTCATTTATAAGTCTTTTATTATGCCCCTGCATGTTCCTGTCACTGAGATAGCTATCAACAGTTCTTTACTATCCAGGACTTTTCTGGATTGTTGTAAAAGTTGCAAAATTTGAACTACGGTTTGTGGTTTAGTTGCTAAGTCCTGTCTGACTCTTTTCGACCCCAAAGACTGTAACCCGCCAGGCTCCTCTGTGCATGGGATTTCCCAGGCAAGAATACTGGAGTGGGTTGCCATTTCCTTCCCCACAGGATATTCCCAACCCAGGGATCGAACCCGGGTCTTCTACATTACAGGAGGTCTACTGCATTGCAGGCAGATTCTTTACCGACTGAGCCACCAAGTTTGAACTCACTTAGACTCAAGAAGCTAGCAGCTGAGAATTTCATATAAGAAATACCAAGGCACAGCTTCACAATAGGGACTGTCAAAATCAATTACTCAAACAATAAGATTTTCTTTCTTTGTCTCATTCCCGACTCAACAATTGACTTCACTTTTTGAGCCAGTGTTTCTTTTCTCACAACCTCCTTCCCATTGTAGGAAATGTGGCCATGGCAACTGTGTGCTTCTTATGGCTTAACTTTATCATCAAGCAGGGACTGAAGGGTGCTTCTCTGGATCCAGGTTCCAAAACAAAACAAACAAACAAACAAAAATGCAGTGATATGCTCTGGTTGGTCTAATTCGTGTTAATTTACCATACCTTAGCTAATCAGCTGTATCTAAAAGGCAGAACCTGTTAAGGGCTTGACACTTACCATTCAAATCATATGATTGGTATGGGAGAAAATAGTTATTTCCATGTTAAGGGGCTTAATTTTTAAGATAAAAGAGGAAGATGTGCTAGACATATAGAAAAATGAAAAGTTTCCTACAGGTACAATAATGTTGGTGAATCCCTTCACTTTTAGATGGTTACCATATGTGGGCAGGAATGGTGTTATCACTTTCTTAATCATTGGGCAACTGGATACAATCTTAAGTGATCATGATAGATACATGATCTTAAGAGATCATGATATCTTAAGTGATCATGATAGATATGGAGAAGGGATTTTAATAACTGAAGTTTGTTCCTTTTGCCTAACTCCGACATCAGTTCTGTGGTTAAGAGATATATCTCATGGACACAGGAGTCATTACTTTTAAAAACATTAGCCAATTTTTTTGAGAAAACAATGTTTTATGAATTAGAACCATAAATACCCCAAAATCATATGTTTATAGTCCCTGACCCCTTGAAAGTACGAAGTACATATTAATCAAGAATTTAAATCAAAGCACTGGAAACAATTACTCTTCATCTGTATTTCTTTCTCACAGAATATTCAGTACTTAGAAATCCCTTGAATGTTCTTATTAGAGAATATTCAAAGCTGTGGAATAAAAGAAGGAAAAGGAGGCAGACAAATGCACTCCAAACTCCTCTTTTATTCTAACTACATCCCATGAGATGTCAGAGGAATGAGTTTCCAAAAAACTGCTATGGAAAGGCTGATGAGTTATTATAAAATGATCATTTTTCTTTTTCTTTTCATTCATTTATATTTTGCCTAAGGACAAATGTATATAGAATCTTTGTACTTAGTTAATTCTGTGTAAAATAGAATACCATTGCTATTCTTAGATATGTTACTTTGCTTCTCTAGTATGTCTTCTTGTTAAATCTAAGAAGTATTTCCATATATATACATATATAAGTATATATATGAAATGTATGTACTAAAAACAGTTTTCAATGTAATTTAGGAATTGAAGGGTAACGTAAAACAGTATGACTAAAAGTGGGTGTGATTTTCTTATCAGAGCCTGCCAAAAATTCACCAAAGACAAATCATTCAAATGTCTTCCCAGTTAGATTTCTTTTATAAATTGGAAGCTATTCCATCATACGGGATGTTGTGAACCCTAATTGATGAGTATTTATAAAATATTTCTACACTGAGATGAAATGACAAAAAGCTGAGATGGATTCATGGGCAGATGCCTGAATGACAGTGTGAAGATATGAAAGTATAGGTGAGCCAAGTTTTATTGATTAATTCAGCAGCATTTATTTCCTGCGCATTCAGTGCTGATAGAAAAATTAAACAATCCTGTCCTTCAGGAGCTCATGGTACAGAGGATTCTGGATTTTCTTTTTGTTTAGCAATAAAACAATATTTATTTTCTTAAACCTAAATGCTGTGCAATTTCCTAGTACTTATTTTGTTTTGCTATATGAGATACTAGCTTGGTTATAAAGTTAAATTAAGTTGGCTATAGTTAATTTCTGAAATAAAGCTCATTATAGAGTCCACCCTTCATAATTTAGAGTTTTACGAGCATGGTGTGTAATTAATCAGGAGTAGGCTATTGTCTGACCTTTTTATATACTTGATAGAGAACAACTTCATATTAAACCAGTTATGTAACTGAGATAAAATATCAGCCCTCTACTGCTATTTCCATTGTATGGGAATTGTGTTTCTGTCTTGCTTGCTGTTTATTTTTTGCTACATGTTAGCAAACATTGTCTTTCTACTTTCTCATTATCTCTATCCCCATGCAGTTACATAGGTAAATTTAAGGGAGATATATTCCTTAAATGAGATAGATCTGGATTAAATTCCTGATTCCTTTAGATTTGGGGCAAGTTTTTTTTTTGTTGTTGTTGTTTTTTTTTAACCTCAGTTTTTATATAGCGTTTCTCATCTTTAAAACTGGAATAGTGACCCTTATGAACTGAACTATGTCCCCTCAAAAGTTATATATTTAAGTCATAACCCCCTGTCATAACCCCTCAGAATTTAACTGTAATTGGAGATAGAGTCTCTAAAGGGGTAATTAAGTTAAAATGAGGTCATTAGGGTGGGCTCTAATCCAATATAGCTGGCATCCTTATAAGAAGAAGAAATTGGGACACTTGAGTAAAGAGAGTGGCTGCATGAGAGTGAGGGACAAGGCCATTCCCACTGGCACGGCAGCCCTGAGAAGCTAACAGAGCGATTTCTAAAGTGGAAAGTATAGGAATTTGAAATATTGTACTGTGTACTATAGCACATGATAAATGGTTCATCCATGCAGTGAGCATAATTATTAATATGAGGATTAACATGAGTATCATAAATAGCATTGTAAAGCACTACCAAAGGTTTGTGAAAGAAATGATTGCCCCCAAGAAAGAACAATGAGCTTATGGAAATACTTTTAAGCAAAAGGAAATTTAAGTGCATCCCTGGAAGCTTTAGTTTTAGATCAATTTCAACATATAGAGAGCATTGTATACTTTCTCTCTGATTGAGGGATATGCCCTGAAAGGTTGCCCCTGTGTTTTCTAGCTCCATGCCCGTTGGTTTCACTCATTCTTTCTTTAAGAAAGAGAAAGAAACTGCCCCATAAGGAGAGAGCCCTCGAGTGGCCGAGCATGAAGAAATGGGGCTGGGATCTCCCTGATGATATCCTTGACTTGGGCGATATTGTCAGTTTCTCAGTTAGCTGAGCAGTAAATCTGATCATTTCTTTGCTGAAGATGAAGTATGTTCTTTAAAACAGAGGAAATTTCTCTCTTAATGTTCAGTACCTTCAGGTTTGCTTTATTTAAGGTGACTTCATCGTCGATTTAGGTGTTTATTTCAAAAATTTCAGAGTACACAAAATAGATCATAATAAAGCATCTATGAAATAAACACATTACAGGGCTATTTCTAAAATCTATATCCCTTACCTTGTATTCCCCTGTGGCTCCTTCTATAATGCCGAGATTTTGTTTTTCATACTTTTTTTCATCTGTTATTTACCCTCCCCTTCTCCGCCTGGAGCTCTTGGCCTCCAGGAATTTCTTTACAGAAGTTACGTCCCCTGGGTGAGCAAGATGACCTATGGAGGGGAGAGGAGGGCAGAATAAAGATAGGGAGGATCTGGCTCTGTCTCAGCCCCAACATGTGAAACCACATCAAGTCATTTAATCTCTTTGAGCCTTTGTTTACCCTTCTATTAAAGCAGTATTAAAAATATTTACCATTCGCACATCAGTGGGTACTGGAGAAAGAGACATCAAATAAGATACTCCCAAAGAAAGCAATTTGAACACCATTTGAAGTTATGGAATTATAACACCCCCAAAAGAGCCAGGAGTGTGCATTAGGGGAAACATGGAACAAACTAAATATGTAAAAGAAACTGAGAAACTTGGCTTTGCAGGTCATCAGTCATTACGGGATCCTTGAGCCCCGTGTCTTCATTGCCTCAAAGAGATAGTTGTCATTTTCAATGCCTTTCCATTTTAATTTTATTATCTGTGTGATAATTGATATGAATTAAAGGTAATTTTAAGTTAATAGCAATAACTACACCTACTGGCATAATATATTTTGTGTCACCGATAGCCTATTTCCAAAAGGATTTACCAATTTACAATAAAGAATACAAGTGTGAATAAGGTTGAGGAAAGAGTAATAAAATAGAAATAAGGAATAGGAACCTGATATAATAAAGGAAGGGAGACATACCTCAGTGCCGTTCTATTTTAAACTGTGTTCTCAGGTAGCGTTCAGAGAGTCCCCGGCAAGGAGTCTGACATCTCGTTTCTTATCCTAGTTTACCCACCAGGCGGTTTCCATGCTAAGAATTATATTATTACTTAATGTATTATGCTACCTGCTTCACTTTTCCACCAGTAAATTATCTAGTTCTCTTTTTAATTTTAGTTTATTTTGATTGAAGCATAGTTGGTTTACAGTGTTGCCTTAATTTCAGGCGTATAGCAAAGTGATTCGGTTACATATATAAGTATATGCTTACGCTCAGCTGCTTCAGTCATGTCTAACTCTTTGCGACCCTATGAACTATAGCCCTCCAGGCTCCTCTATCCATGGAATTTACCCAGGCAAGAAGTGCACTGGGAAGACCCAGAGGGATGGGATGGAGAGGGAGGCGGGAGCGGGGATCGGGATGGGGAACACATGTAAATCCATGGCTGATTCATGTCAATGTATGGCAAAAGCCACTACAATATTGTAAAGTAATTAGCCTCCAACTAATAAAAATAAATGGGGAAAAAAAAAAAAGAATACTGGAGTGGGTTGCCATGCCTTTCTTCAGGGGATCTTCCCGATCCAAGGATCAAACACAGATCTCCTGCATTGCAGGCAGATTCTTTACTGTTGAGCCACTGGGGAAGCCCCATATGTGTGTGTGAGTGTGTGTGTGTGTGTGTGTGTATGTACTTTTTCAGATTTTTTTTCCATATAAGTTATTACAAAATATTGAGTACAGTTCCTTGTAAGTTCTCTTTACATGCAACTCTCTTAGGTCTCCCCTTGGAGATGCTTCCAAACATGTTCCATTTTAACACCAATTGAAAATTCAGAAACAGCTACTTCATTGTTTTTAAACATAAATATATAATCGATATAATATATAAATGCTTTTCTGGAGTCACTGTATCTTTAATTATTTGATGGGGAAAGATAGTAAATAAATTCCAGGTAGTCTATCATATTTTCTAACTAAACCTTCCCTTCTTTGTACACATACCCACACACATGTACATGCAAAAGTATACACATATGTGGTGGTGGTCATTTTGTCACTAAGTTGGGTCCAACTCTTGTGACCCCATGGACTATAGCCCACCAGGCTCCTCTGTCCATGGGATTTTCTAGGTGTGTATATTTTATTTTTATTTCTAATGTAAATCTCGGAGAAGGCAATGGCACCCCACACCAGTACTCTTGCCTAGAAATTCCCATGGACAGGGGAGCCTGGTAGGCTGCAGTCCATGGGGTCGCAAAGAGTCAGACACGACTGAGCGACTTTACGTTCACTTTCCACTTCCATGCATTGGAGAAGGAAATGGCAACCCACTCCAATGTTCTTGCCTGAGGAGTCCCAGGGATGGGGGAGCCTGGTGGGCTGCCGTCTATGGGGTCGCACAGAGTCGGACACGACTGAAGTGACTTAGCAGTAGCAGCAGCAGTATAAATCTTAAATAGAACCTTGATCCTATTCCTGTTTGTAATCCCCTAAATGAGTAACATGCTGTATGGATATGGAGCTTCCAAAATCACCATCAGCTCCATCCCAATAAAGAGCTAGCCAGTTATGAAAACTATGAGCCAGACCCATTGTGGGTACTTTTCAGATGAAAGAAGTTGTGGGTTAAGTAATATGTAATGCTCATTGACTATTTGAAGAGGTAGTGTATGTACCTTATCATGGCTAATGGCCACAAAATGGAGATTCCATTACTGAAACAGTGTGTTGGTTGGAACTAGTAAAGCAACCTCAGCTGCTTCCAACTTGCAAATTCTTCAATGTTAAAAGGCCAAAATGCTACCACAGCATTTTTTTTCCCCTCAGTTGAATTAATCACTTTTGTTAGCAAGCAGAGAATTTACATGGTCCTGATTATTGATAACTGTAGTATGATCTTAGCATAAGCATACTGAGCACAGTGAGGAACCAGCAAGTAGAAATGCTAGACTCCTTCTTGGGGTGGAAGGCGTGTGATGTGGAATGCATGGCTTAGAAGTGAAAATCTTTAATGGATTAAGGAGGATTCTTATGGTTCCTGGGATGTTCCCCAAAAGTTTTTGTAATGTGATTTGTAATCCACATGTAAAAATAACAAAATGAACTTTTAAATTTGAAAATGTAAAACAAAATAATTCTATGTTCCCCCTGGGACTCTATGGTATTTTTATATGAAAATGACTAGAAAGCATGTATTTATTTACCTTAAAAACTATGCACAATAACAAAGCTAACTAAAGAAGAAAATAATAATAGGTTACCAGATTAGAGGGTTATAACTATTAATTAACTTCCTTTAAAGCCAACACTGGACCATGGGAGCATCTGGGGTCTTTAGTCACCCTTACTAGCAAACTCAGTACAAGAATACATTTTAGTATTTATTTCTACATAGCAAAATAAGCCATATGTTAAGGATTCGTGGCTCAGTGGTGAAGAATCTGCCTGCCAATGCAAGAGATGCAGGAGACGTGGGTTTGATCCCTGGGTTGGGAAGGTCTCCTGGAGGAGAAAATGTCAGCCCACTCCAGTATTCTTGACTGAAAAATCCTATGGACAGAGGAGCCTCAGTCAGTCAGTTCGGTCACTCAGTTGTGTCTGACTCTTTGGGACCCCATGGACTACAGCACGCCAGGCTTCCCTGTCCATCACCAACTCCTGGAGCTTGCTCAAACTTATGTCCATTGAGTCGGTGATGCCATCCAACCATCTCAACCTCTGTCATCCCCTTCCCCTGCCTTCAATCTTTCCCAGCATCAGGGTCTTTTCCAGTGAGTCAGTTCTTCGCATCAGGTGGCCAAAGCATTGGAGCTTCAGCTTCAACATCAGTTTTCCCAATGACTATTCAGGGTTGATTTCCTTTAGGATTGACTGGTTTGATCTCCTTGCAGTCCAAGAAACTCTCAAGAGTCTTCTCCAACACCACAGTTCAAAAGCATCAATTCTTTAGCGCTCAGCTTTCTTTATGGTCCAACTCTCACATCCATATATAACTACTGGAAAAACCATAGCTTTGACTACATGGATCTTTGTTGGGAAAGTAATGTCTCTGCTTTTTAATACGCTGTCTAGGTTGGTCATAGCTTTTCTTCCAAGGAGCAAGCATCTGTTAATTTCATGGCTGCAGTCAACATCTTCAGTGATTTTGGAGCCCAAGAAAATAAAGTCTGTCACCATTTCCACTGTTTCCCCATCTGTTTGCCATGAAGTGATGGGACCAGATGCCATGATCTCTTAGTTTTTTGAATGTTGAGTTTTAAGCCAGCTTTTTCACTCTCCTCTTTGACTTTCATCAAGAGGCTCTTTAGTTCCTCTTCACTTTCTACCATAAGGGTGGTGTCATCTCCATATCTGAGGTTATTGATATTTATGGACTGTAGCCCACCCGAGGAATCTGGTGGGCTCCAGTCTGTAGGGTCACAGAGCTGGACACAACTGAGCACACACACTCAAGGACTCTGTACCTTTTGTGCCCTTTTCACCTATAAAGTTAGAATTATCTAACATAGTGACATCCTAAATTCAGAAAACAGAAGCAATAAAAATAACTGAAATAATACATTATATCTACTTATCCTAATATTGTCATAGTATAATTTCATTCTTTGTTTACTTAAAAAAAATTGCAGTCATGGTGACCTTCTAGTCTCTCTATATAAGTTGTGTTTTTATCTTTTAAAATACTCTTCCTCTTTGTATTCTATATATTGGGAATTACTGAACAGGACAGTGGTTGAAAATATAAGCAGAGTAGAAAGTTTCTAAAGTTATATGGATAGTCAGAAAGTCAGACTAACCTTTGAAAAAATGTTATATTTGTGTACTATGGCTTTTTTTTCCTTTTTTATTCTGCTTCATTCTAATGAAAAGGTGTGAAAAAAATGAAGTGCAGTCAACTTTATATCCTTGGTATAGTTTATTATAGAATGATATTAAGCTATGATTAGTATATGGTAAAGCCAGGATTTGGTAGGCAGGAGAGTCCAAGTGGAGACTTAAGGAGGGTGTCAGTTATTTAAATCTGATCCTTGGGTCTCTATTTCCAAACAATGTTAATCAGTGAACTATTCCATAGGACTATTGTTGTGAGGATCCAGCTAATGAATTTGAAAAATCTTTTGCAAACTGTAATGTACCATGTATACGTTGTCACTGTTATCAGTATTTTACTTCTTCTTTTTGCAGTGACAAAATTATTTCCTGATAGACTATGCATTTACTCCTGTAGCAGAATCCACTATATATTTAGGACCAAACAGGGAAAGATTTTATAAATGGCCACAAAAATGTCACAGGCTAATTTGCATTTTTAGTGATTCTATACAATAATTACTGAGTAACCTTCAGTTTTCCAAATAAAGAATAAAAGGAATGGTGGTGATATTTGTAATCATCTACAGAAAGGAAATTATTTAAGTGTTTCACAGATGGAGAGATATTAAGGGTAAATCATTATATCCAGATTTCTAATTTTAAGAGGCTTTGAAGGTGCTTGTGGATAATAAGGAGCAAACATTGTGCATGTAGAATTAAACATAAACTTTCCATACCATAATCCTCAAATCTCCAGACAAATGTGGAGGGCTTTTTCAGACCCCCATCCCCTAAGAATTGAGAAATTCATAAAAGGAAAATAATGTCATGCTACATGTAATACACAAACCGAGCATACTGGAGCAACTTTAATAGTGACCTTTCAAAGAGGACAAATTAAATTCTACATGCCTCAGAATACAATGTGGCTTAAAGCTTTAGAAAAGGATAAGACATGACACATACTACTAATTCTAGCCTCATAGCAGCTTACTCTGTTATTTCTGAACAGGCTGCATAACTCATTTCTTCTTCAAACAACATAATTCAACCCAATATTCTCTATAAACTAAATGTAGACCCATGCTGGGGATTTTTAGAAAATTCTAGAGATATAGGAATGCTTGTCTCATGTTACTTTAAAACAGTTTCAAGAATTGGACTATTATCAGTGGGAAACACACAAGAAAATCTGGTGCAAAATGTTCTCTGAACTTTGAGATGAATGACATATGGAATTACTCACTAAGGGTAACATACATAGAGCCGTGGAAACTACAATGATATAGCTGTTTTGGCTACCAAATCTGCATACTTTTCCCCAAATTCAGATTTAAAAACTTGTTTTTAAAAGTAGACCTTTGAAATGTATGAGATATAAGTATTTTCCTTATTTTTCTTCCTCTTTATATTATCAAGTGTGAAACAGATCGCTAGTCCAGGTTGGATGCATGAGACAAGTGCTTGGGGCTGGTGCACTGGGATGACCCAGAGGGATGGGACGCGGAGGCAGGTGGGAGGGAGGATCAGGATGGGGAACACATGTAAATCCATGGCTGATTCATGTCAATGTATGGCAAAAACCACTACAATATTGTAAAGTAATTAGCCTCCAACTAATAAAAATAAATTTTAAAAAGCTAATAATAAATAAATAAGTATTTTAAAATTAATGTATTCTTACTGACCCTTGGGTTTATGAATTATAAGAGCTAAAACACAAGTAAATATTAAAAACACCATTGAACCTACTAGTCATAAGTGAATGGTGTTTGTCATGATCAAAATTCATTCAACTGAATTTTTTTCCCCGTGTCTCCTATATCTTCTTTTTGAAATTTAGTTTGGAAAGGAGTCAGAAATATCTGGTTTGCCTGGTATTCTGTCACAGCTAGGGGGAAAAAATATGGAGTTAATTTTTTAAAGGCCTCTGCAATTAATGTTTATCACCTTTTATATAGCAATATAAGAGTGAAATAGACAAATGCGTTGAGTCATGTAACTCGGTTTTCTCAGGCTTTCTTTTCTGAGAGGGTGGCCGAAGGTTCCTTTCTCATGCCGTCCGTCCTGGCTGAGACTGAAGAAGATGGAATAGTTGTTTGTCCCAAGGTAGCAGAGCTCTCAGACATGGCGTGCTCTCTGCCCTCTGCCCTTGTTCAGCGGGACCTGGAGACGCGAGGACCGCCTCTTGCTAGCATCTGCTTTGTGATTAACTCATGTCGCCTGCCTCTTTAATTTGGGGTGACGGCCGTCTTCTGATCCCCCGCATTGCATCCCTCTTGGTCTCCGGATCCGGGCACGTGAAGGCCGTCGTGCTCCACGGCTCCTGCGCAGTCTCGGCGGGGTGACCGCCGCGGGCGAGGAGCCCTGCAGGTCCTCACGCTCCCTCTCTCCTTGGTTTCGCAGCTGGCGCCACGTACATCTTCGGGAAGAGCGGAGGCCTCATCCTCTACACCTGGCCGGCCAACGACAGGCCCAGCACGCGCTCCGACCGCCTGGCCGTGGGCTTCAGCACGACCGTGAAGGACGGCATCCTGGTGCGCATCGACAGCGCCCCGGGCCTCGGCGACTTCCTCCAGCTTCACATCGTGAGTACCGGGCTGGGGCCCGGATTCTCTTGCCTTCCTGGTGGTCTGAGTGAGTGAGCCAGATAACTGCCGTGGAACATTCTAGGCTGATGCGACACTGGAGCCCGTGCTTACATCCTTGCCTCGGTGTGCTGGAGCCACACCTAAGGGGTGCTGTGTGTTAAGCCTCATTCCCTCCCCCCTTGGATGTGAACCGTGATGCCCAGAGGGTGCCTCGGGAATAGAAAATACAAAACTCGTCCTGTCCAGACTCCTTCCTCTATTGTGCAGTTTGGCCATGAGACATTTAGCAGACCACTTAGGTGTAAATTGGAGAAGGAAATGGCAACCCACTGCAGTCCTCTTGCCTGGAAAATTCCATGGATGGAGGAGCCTGGTGGGCTACAATCCATGGGGTCGCAAAGAGTCAGACACGACTGAGCGACTTCACATCCACTTAGGTGTAAATAAGAGACTGACCAGGTATGGTTCATCTTCAACTGGTGTAAGTGGCAAGGCCATCTTGAGTATCAGTGATCGCCTACATTTGGGAGTCAGGCAAGGTTTTCTCCAAAGCAGGGGTCCCCAACCTCTGCGCCACAGACTGGTACCTCCCGTCAGATTAGCAGCAGTATTAGGTCAGAAATAAAGTGCACAACTAATGTAGTGCCTTTTGAATCACCCTGAAACCACCCCCACCCCCGTCCATGGAAAAATTGTCTTCCACAAAACCGCTCCCTGGTGCCAAAAAGGTTGGGGACCTCTCTGTGAAGGGCCAAATAGAAATACTTGGGGCTTTTCGGATCATGCAGTCTCTGACATAGCTACTCAACGCTGCCATTGTTAATGTGAAAGCAGCCACGGCCAATCCATCATTAAAGAAATGTGCGTGATTATATTGCAATAAAAATATGTTTATAAAAACAGACTGATGGCTGTGCTTGGGCAACCTCTGCCCAAGCCTGCAGGCTTTCTTGTAGAGATGTAAAGAACACATAGTAAAAACTGAGGCCACAGTGGGTGGGGCAAACAGAGGCAATGCAATGGCCAGGGGTTGGTGTATGCGTGTGTCTTATATATCCGATGTTTTGCTTGTATATGTAAACCCAATAAGACTGTGCCCTCACTCACTGCAGATCATTAAGAACACAGTGCAATTCAAAGAAATTAAAATGATTTGGAGGAAAAAATTACTTCGTTATGAGGATAGAAAATATTTTTATAGCAACAATTAACCCATTTTATCACCTGTGAGTCTGCAGTTAGCAAAGTAGGCTAGAGAAGGATATGATTCTCATCCATAAGTACCCAGAGTGCAGCCACCAAGAGCAAAGAGAGGAATTGCTCTCATTAGTTAGCAGTGACAAGGCTAGAAAGAATGGGTTTAATTTGGAGCAATAAGAATTCAGTTTAAATAGCAGGGGGGATAAAGCAGTTAAGAAGAAAAGGCAACTGGGGATTATCCCCAACCTCCAAAAAGGAGGAGAAGGGACGTTTCTTGGTAATCTTTGAATGTGAGTTTTGCTAACGTGTGCATCTACTGAGGAAAGTGGGGTGAGGCTTCCTTGCTGGGCTCTGGGGTGGTGGTAGCTGGCTGGAACCTACAGCAAGCTCAGCCCTGGAAACAGTGCGCCTCTCCAACGCCTGCTCTTCAGCAGGCCTTGGAAATAGAAGCAGCTGGAAGGAAAAGGCTTGAGCTGGAAGCCTGTCTGATCTCAGGGTGAGCCAAAACAAGCCAAGACTCTGCTCAGAAAGGCAGAGAAGCACTGGTTAGAAGCAATTGGCTTCAAAATGCAGAAGAGGGGTCTTGAGGAGAGCCGTGAACCTTTAACACTTCCTCAGATGCTTCAGGCACCATATGGTGCTCTGAGCCTGAGCTCAAGCCTTTTAAAAAGTCATGCCAAGGAGCAGAGAGAAACACAGCCATAGTTAGTACAGTTTATCTTTATTTGGCCTCTAAGAACCACCATAATTTACAAAACTCTGTGAGATTTATGCTGCATATAACTTAATGACTATTTCATGGCAGCTATAACTAGGCTATTATTACCAGTTCACTTGCATTTTCACGGTGATTTATCTTCTTTTTTTTATTCAGTGTGACTTACTAAGAAAAATATGATTTGGCACAGCTATGAGCATCCTTTTCGAGTCCAATCATGTGCTGCTGGTTTATCCATTTCTTCCTATTTGTGTTTTGTAAAGCAGTTCCACTTTCAGGAGAAACATTTTCTTATTTTCTGGTAGTTTACTCGGAGTTGGCAGCATTTTTATAAAATGGATATGAGGATCCTGGGAACTCCTAGGGAGAACCAAAGCAGTCCATTTTGATCTCTTTTTTAAAAGCAAGCATACAAGAAATTTTACATCAGAATGTCCCCCTTGGGTATTGTGAACTGATTCCCATGATGTTCTCATTGCTTAAACATTCTGGAAAATTCCAACAGATTCTCCTTCAGAGCTTGGGTTAGGAAATGCCATCTGGCATTTTTTGAGGAAAGAAAAAGAGACCCTATGATGTGAAAAAACCACACCATTCTGGAATGGACCTGACATATCTCTGGCCCTCTGGAGCATGGGGACTCCTTTACTGGTGTGTTCTTTTCAAATCATCTTTTATTCACTGGTGCAATATCTCTGGTGTCTGCCAGAGACAGAAAGTGTATGTGATGGTACTCCAATAAAAATGTGCTTATAAGAACAGGCTGCAGATTGTATGTTGGTGACCTATTGTATAAAATTGTATGTTTGCCCTAGACTGGGCAAACGTCCTCACAGAGATATAAAGAACATGTGATTAAAAACTGACATCAGAATTGGCAGAGGAAAAGGAAGGTTCCTTACTATAGTGGAGAGAAGGTCAAAGAACTTGACGAAATCCAGCCTTTTGCTTTGGACACTGAGGTAGCTGCATCAGGAAAATGAAGCCTCAGATGCCTACTAGATAATTCTATGTGATTTTCACTATCTGTCAAACATGGATTTGTTTACTAAACATAGTCTGTTTCCTTGTACTAAAGAAAATTACTCAGAAAGAAAGGAATGTAAGGGCCATTACTCAGAGCTGAAAGGGTTGGAGAGGCAGCAAAGGATTTCATTCCCCTTGCAGTGACCCTTGGAGAAGAGAACCAGTGAAAGCGATGACAGGTGTGAAGAGGACGTGAAGGCAGGGTAAATCCCAGGGCCAAGGGAAAACACAATCAAGTGGGCGTGAGCAAGAGATGACACAGTTGCCTAGAGATGGGCTCTAGCCAGGGTCTGTGGGCAGAGCTGCATTCTTCGAGCGTGGGTGTTAATTGTGGAAACAACCAAAAGTACCTTGCTGCTACTCCTGAGTGGTTGTCAAGCTAATACGTTGCACAGAAAAAGAGTATAAACTCTGAAATTAGCGTGTGTGTGCACGCACACACATGCAAGAGAGAGACATGAAGAGAGAGATTGAGAATTTGTGTTTTGTAAACTGCTGCAAGAGGCAATTCCTAGGAATTCCTGACTTTTTGAGCAGTGGTAACACGGTGTTTGGAAGAAGCCCTTTTTACCCCCAACTTAACCTATCTGAAGGAAGAGAAAATTCTCTCCCAAGAACACTGGGGAGTCTGACGCCAGGATGAGCAACCACTCTCTAAAACAAGACTTGCCTGTTGTCAAGACACCAGAGCAGGAATGCAGAGAACGTCATCCTGCTTGCCAGCTCTGAGTGCTGCTCCCTCCATGCAAGCTTTGCATTGGGAGGATTTGGGAGAGTAGAAGGCAAATAAAGCAAGTGGAAGTTCAGGCTTCCACCATCCTTGTCTGCCACCTGTGTGGAAGCGGGGCTGTAAGGACTGAAGCGGGCTGCCCATTTATTCCACTTCCTCTAGGCTTCACCGTCCTTCTTCACACGCTTGAAGTCTCCCATATCTCTTCCTTTGCCATCCTAAAGTCACCACACCTAAAAAACTCTTTGGGGAAGTAGGTATCTTTTTCAGCTCATATTCCCCTGGAGGCCCTTGAGTCATTGACTAATTACTTTAGTCAGCTTCTTATGTTCCTTCCCCCACCAGGCTAAAGTCAGCTGCTCTGACAGGGTTTGAGAGTAAGTTAGTTAGTTCAGTCACTCAGTCAGGTCCAACTCTTTGCAACCCCATGGACTGCAGCATGCCAGGCCTCCCTGTCCATCACCAGCTCCGGAAGCTTACTCAAACTCATGAGAGCAAGAAGGAGAAATAAATCAGCATGACTAGTTTGGGGACATACGACATGGGGGAGTGGCAGGAATTCATGGAGAGAGCTTGGTCAGAATGAAGGCTTTGTTGCCCTGGGGTAAAAAGAATTAGTACAAAGAAAGGGATACCCACACAGGCCTGGAGAGATGCTGTAGGCACAGTTTTTCCTATTTTACACTTTGCTCACGTTATCTGTTGTTCTTGCCGAAAGAACAGGGGCTCTTCCTTCTTGGGCTGATTTCTTTTAAACCAAACATCTTCCCACTCACCTGGGTCTCATGGTAATTAAATAGGCTTGTTGAACAAGACAAGAATTAGATCATTAAAAAAAAAATCAGAGAAGGCCAAGAGATCAAAATAATTTAGACTGTTTGCTTCAAGTTAGCTGTGTTTCTTCATTTTTGGTTTACGCATCTGTGATGTACTATTTTCTGTGTCAATTATTAATCATGATATTAATGAAATCATAGATGAGATGTGTCTAACAAAGGCAAAAAAATCTTTGCTGAAATGTGTGCTCATGAAATCAATTTCTATGGAGGGAGGGTCTCGTAGGGCAGAGGGATTTTTACAAATCATTACTTCAAATATAAGTTCCCTCCATTGAAATCTATTGTTGAGAAATTAATCTGCTCAGTATTTGGAGAGAAGCTATCCGTTGTGAATGACATCTGCCTATTGACCTTGTGTCTATGGAGCTGTCTTATGTTACAGTCACCTTCTTTATACAATTAGGGACAAAACTGAATACGACCGGAGAAAGGATTACCATGAGGTGCTTGCCATTGCTATCATGAAACTCTTGACAGTCTCCTTTCACCACCTGAAAAACAGAAGGATGGGGAGAACTGGGCAAGAACTAGCTTCTCTTTATGTAGTTAATGCAGGGTGTAAAAAAGGCATCCTATTAATTTTCTTCTTTCTGTGTGTAATTTACAGTAAATCCTCTTGGATTCATTTTTTAATTATGAGCCTTTCAGGAACAGTGAAAATTTATGTGTCAGGGCACCTGTTTTGTTTGACAAGAATCTATAACCTTCCCCAACTGTTTCCTTCCTGACTTACAATGTAGACACTTAACATAAAACAAAGGAGAGGAGAAAGGGTTATTGTTCACATTGACCCCGTTTTTGTAAGGGCACAGTGTTCTCTTTCCAACACCCCCCTTCCAAAAAAAAAAAACCCAATAAAAAAGACTGATGGTATTCTCTCATTGTCAAGTTTGGGAAATCAGATATTTATTAAGTTTGGCTTGTATAGTATTGTTTTTCCATAATTTATAGCACTTGAAAAGACTCCTGGAGGAAAAATGGGAGCAGAGCTGAATTATGATAAATGGTCTGTTGCTCACATCTATTGCATCTATAAATTGTTGGCCCAGATGTTTCACTTGGCTGTCTGTGTGTGGGATATTCTCAGTAAACCATCAACCTCTGGGTTGATCTTCAGTGAAGTTGGCTGGCTGTTAGCTTAGGTTCATCTCTGGATTTGGCCAGTGGCGGAACTGGATTGGGTTCAGGCATGGCACGTGGAGGAATCTGCAGGGGAGTCCAGAGTAGTGTTGGCGTTCAAGACTGGTAACACAAGTCAAGAGAAGAAGAACAGGGAAACAACAAAAGTATCCACCAGCTGCAATTTCGCTTCCCACAGAGTGCCACGCGCTGCAGGCTGGCTCTGCTTTTCCTTCAGCTGCTGTTTGTTCTTAGTGAAAAAGACCTCTTTGGGTTTTCGAGGCTTAGGAGCTTTTCCAGATCATTAGCCACTTCTGTGGAGAGGGCCTGCTGGGGACCCTCTCTGCAGCTCCCAGCTTAGCTGTTCCAGCCTGGCGGAGTTGGAGGAGAAGGTGGGAGAAGGGAGTGGCGGGGGATTTTGATGGAGTGACTGCTTATGTAAGCTGAACCAGAGGCAGCACCTGCATGCAAGTTGTGTGTCTTTCCTCAGATCTTTGCTGTTCCCAAGATGTTTTGATCTAAATCTGTTGACTTTGATTCCACGCATGGTGTTGAGAGGCAGAATGCCACAGTAGAAAAATGTGCTTAATTTGTGGTTGGAAGACTTGGATTTGAGTCTCATTTCTGTCCATGTCCAGTGAGCTACTTGGCTTTCAGCAAGTCGCTCCACTGCTTTGAGCCTCTCCTTTCTCTTCTTTAAAATGGGCACCGATAAAGAGGACCTCATATGATTTTCCCGGGGCTCAGATGAAATGAAGTTTTCAGAAGTTGTTCTTGGTGAAGGACTGCATGAAAAGAGAAGGGTAGTTTTCTTGATGAAATATCTAGCAGGTGATGACTTCATTGGAGAAAAAAAAAAGTAGTGGAAGGAAGTGTTTTATCATGAAAAGCAGAATTTCATTTTAAGTGTTTTTGAAGTCAACTGAGACAATTTCTGCAAGCAAATTCCTATTTTATCTGATCAAAAGCAAATTTTTGAATTACTCACATCTACAGTTGAGACGTTTGGAGGGTCCTGTTAGCATGCAGTGAAGAGCCCAGTTCTGGCTGAGCGAGTCCTGGTTGAGTCAATAGACTGAGTAGACCCCTGCAGCATCCTCAGTGCCTCACTGTAGGCCATGATGTCCCTAAGTGTCACGAGGCGATGCACTGTGCTTCCACTGTCCTTCATGTTCCAAAGGGCTCTGTACTTACCTGTGAAATCATAGTCCATCCTGCCCTAAAGTTCCTTCTTCAATTGTATGAACCATCTTGCAAAAAGAAGGAGATGGAGGAGGAGGTGGTGGTCGTGGTCCCCGGGATGGAGGTGGGTGGGGAGGAGGGGCAGGGATGGAGGGAGGAGGAGGAGAAGAAAACAGTAACAGCAAGCAGGACCATCAAGAGAGCCAAATCTTCCTAGACGAGGATGCTGTGAAAGTGGTTTGAGACCCACCATGGGCATCAGATAAAGACCTAGGGGGCTTGGCCCTATTCATGGGCATCAGTAGGGCCCAGAAAGGGTCATGGCTGGAAAGAACATCCCAGTGTGGGTCCAGCCAGATTGAGCAGAGGTGAGTAGCTGCTGCTGTCAAGGAAACTGGAAGCGTAAAGGCACATATACAGATAAAAAGTGTTTCATAGAATTTTGAGTCCTCAGACATAAAAGAAAAACGAATGATAAATTTAGTGTACAGATGAAATGTACAGTAATATAGCTGGAAAAATTGAGTTGACAATGCATGTGGAAAATATTTTATAGCTGGGAGACAGTTATGAGAAGCGAGGCCAAATGACCATATCTTTCTCATTTATCACTGACACCGCTGACACTTTGACTGTTAACTGATGGCAGTCCTGTTTCAGAATCATCAATGCATATATATATAATATAAATTTAGAAAGTCAGAATGAAGAGGGTTTAGCTCCTGAGTGGCATTCTTTATATGTGAATTGAGTGTCTTTTACGTGCCATGCTAATTGCTATGTTTTGGGAATTCTGTAATCAACCTTGGCTCACATAGAGCTAATGGACTTGAAAGAACATGGTAATTAAAATATGAGAAATTAGGTTTTCTACACATTTAGGAGATAATATGAATACAACTCTTACTATATAGCTCCTGGCATATAGTACATTTTCAATCATGGATAGCTTTGGTATTGTTTTATTCAATTAACATTGTTTTTTAACTCAGGAAACAATGTATTTAATCTCCTAATTAATAGATGGACTTTTAACCAGACCTTTGAGAGTCCAACTTAACTAATATAAAATTCTAAGGAAGCATCAAGATATTGCTGATTTAAAGCCAACCTGGTGGCATATATCCTAGATTATTGCAGTTATCAAATACTGAACAAGTTCTGAATAGCAGAGGCTTTTCTGACAGATGAATGCCAAGTGCAGCAAGCAAGCAAACCCTAGGCACCATCCCGTGAGTGCTGGGGCTCATATGACTTAATGACAGCCCTACCTTAACACCATCATTTAGATGAATTATCTCATTGACCCACCGCTTACACTGTTACTAGTCATTACTCCTGGAGTATTGCTCAGTGCACCAGGGCAAGAAATAACTCACTGACTCCCTGAAGCTATAGATGATGGATTTTAGCTCCCTGGCTGCATTCAGAAGGCTCGGAGCTCAGCATATTGATTGGGGAATTCATTAGCCACCCACCCCATAGCATCATGTGCTTAGATCCTGATGCTGTCACTGGGGCTGTTTCATCTTGTTAGTGTTTCCCTGATAGATGGCAGAGGGAACTGTACAATTGTATTAGCCTCAAAGATGGTACTGACAGCCAGACCTGTCATTTCCCAGCCTGAGATGACACCTTTGGAACCTAGAATCACTTAAAGACATTTAGATAAGCCCTACTGATCGACCAAACTAACCTTCATCCCAAAGTCAGTTCATACTCAGGATGAGAGGAGATGATTGCAATTAAAATGTTTCCTATTCTATTCTTGACTCCTTAGTTAACCTCTTTTAATTCAGTTTATTTTTCTACTCTATTGTCTATAAGATGGCAGGTAATTTAATGGCTTAGGTGATTATTTCCTACATTTATTTCGGACCGTATCTTTAGAGTTCATCTTACATGACTACCATTGCCGTCACTTGCCACAAATATTGACTGACAAAGTACCAGGTACTAGGTATTGTGCAAAGACTTTGCTTACTTTATTTTATTATCAGCTCACAACTACTCAGTGAGGTAGTCACTATTAATATCCTCACTTCATAAATGAGGCAACTAATGTTTAATGAAGCTAGCGAATTTTCCCAAGATTAGCACTGCTAATAAACGGCTGAGCAGGCATTCAGATCCAGTTCTGATTCTTAATTACTATTACTCTCCTAATGAAAGTTTCAGAGTAGAAAGTGTAGCAGTGATCATTTTAATTCAACACATATTTACAAAATCGCAATTTATTTGGAGTTGGTAGAGATGTGAAACATTCAAGGAAGGAAACAAAAACTGTATACGAGCTCTGTTTTAAGGGAAGATGGGCGGTGTACCAAGGAAGATAAGAATACTACTGGTTGTAGACAGTGAAGACATGTGCATGGACAGGGTGGGTCAGATTTTGACTGGTGGAATCTGGAGAGGGAACATGCCAAATGAAGATGCTAGCGTGAGTGTAACCTCAAAGGAGGAGAATGCAAGCTGTATTTTCAAATTAGGTATACAGTCTGTCCACAATAAATGACTTGAGGCAATGAGCAGACTGTGGAATGGCAGAAAGATCCCAAGTTTTAGAGGCAAGTGGTCTATGATTCAAAAATACAGCTTTGCTTCCAAACAGCTCTATGTCCTTGGGTGAATTATTTGACATTTCTGGAGGGCATGGCAATCCGCTCCAGTATTCTTGCCTGGAGAATCCCATGGACATAAGAGCCTGGCAGGCTACAGTCCATAGGATCACAAAGAATTAGACATAACTTAACACACGCACACATAAAATAATAATGCTACATGGCTAGTCTGTGTAAAGATTTGTAATAATGTGTGAAAATGTTTCATGAGTCTTTTCTGGTCCATAGTAGATGCTAAACTAATGACAGAAATGTTTTAAGTTTATTATTATTTTTTTTTCCAGGTACTTTAGGCCTGTAGTGGGGAGAACCTATAATGGGGAGAATTTGAATGTCATATTGACAGATTGGTTCTGAAAGCAGTGAGAAGCCCTTTTGAAAGTTTTTGAGTAGAAGACAAAATCCCCAAGGCTTAATTTTTAGGAAGGTTATTTTGGCTCTGTTGAAATAATATTTTTCAGTGGGTTTTAGGAAAATCCTGGTGGCTCAGAAGGTAAAGTGTCTGCCTACAATGTGGGAGACCCAAGTTCGATCCCTGAGTCAGGAAGACCCCCTAGAGAAGGAAATGGCATCCTGCTCCAGTGTTCTTGCCTGGAAAATCCCATGGATGGAGGAGCCTGGTAGGCTACAGCCCATAGGGTCGCAAAGAGTTGGACACGACTGAGCGACTTCACTTTCTATTTTTCTTTACTTTAGGAAAATGAATAGCTGGCAATTGTTTAAGTGGTCCAGGAAAAATATTTTAAAGGATTTATTCTATGATGATGATCATATGAAGGGAATGAGGATAAAACAAAAGATCATTTCCCAGATGGAATCAATGGGTATCACTAGCTGGTTGGATAAAAAAAAGAGAGAGAGAGAGAAGTAAGGAATCTCTAGACTGGGAAGGTTATGATTTCCAAAACAATAAAAGAGAGTACACATTAAACAATAGATTTGAGAATAAAATCGTAGTTTGACTTTGGTTTTGCAAGTATAAGGCATCCAGAAGTCCATCTGCGGAGAGTCCCAATAGGAAGCATGTTGTAAACTCAGACGAGGGAGAGGACCCAGACAGAGGGACTTGAGGGTGCTCAGTCTGGCAGTGACGGTGGGGACTCAGGACTGCGAAGATCTCTAAGATGATAAGTGAGTGGGAACTTGGAAAATATGCACCTACCTTTACAAGAGGAAGAAGGAAAAGGAAGGAAGCTAAGAAAGAAAAGGCCAGGGGTTCAGGGAAGACCTAGGTAGTGAGGTTTTATAGAAGTCAAAAAGCTTGGGAGAGGTTTTCAAAGCCAAATAGTTTTAAAACTTTTTTCTTTCTCCCCCATATATTTAGTCAAACCTCTGTCATTTGAAATCACTTTGTGGGGCCATCTTCTTTGTCTTTATTCTTGATTTTCACAGCATTTAACATTTGTCACTCTGGCCCTCTCATCAGTCATTTCGTGTTTCTTCTCCTGGTGGTTGTCATAAGCATGACTAACTCAGAGCCAGAAGATAGCGTCTGGTCCTGGCTCTGTCACCAGCCAGCAGGCATCTGAAGTGGACGGTAGAGATATAGATAGTGCCAGGCTCAGAATGGTAGACAAGGCCGATTGAGAGAATGCTTGTGAATGTGCCTGGTTACCCTTGAAAGACTTACAAAATTAAATAAGATCATTTTCATAGTAATATTGTCATGCATACCACCTGCTTGGGGCTTCCCCAGTGGCTCAGCAGTAGAGAATTTGCCTGCAATGCATGATACGTGGGTTCCATCTTTTGGTTGGGAAGACCCCCAGGAGAAGGAAATCACAACCCACTCCAGTATTCTTGCCTGGGAAATCCCATGGAGTGTAGGGCTACAGTCCATGGGGTCACAGAGAGTGGGACACAACTTAGCGACTAAACACACCCACCACCCACTTGAGTTCTTGATGCCTAGGAGTTTGTGGTTGGAAACCTATGAATGACACCTAAAAGATGCTAAAATGGTTATGGTTGTAGTTTTCAATAGGAAGGTTAGCAACCAGGCAGATGGGGGTCAGAGGCAAAATAGGAATTGACCCACTGCCAGATCCCATGACTTCCTGTCCTCCTCAGAGGGTGTGCATCTCAACCTTGTCACTCATCCCTTGTAGCATCACTTTAAGGGACGCTGTTTGGATTTAAGGTCATCCTTTAGTTCCTTAAATAAGAAATCCCCTGATCCTGGTGATCACCATGTTCAGTGAAACATGGAATCTGATTACCCTGATGGTTATCTTAGTTTGGGTGGTTAGCGATGTATAAAATTATCCAGCCCTTTTTAAAATGCAAGCAGCAGTACTTAGGTTCGCTAAACCCTTTTGGAAATGAACTCCATCAGTTGACTTCTGCGATTGCAAACTAGTGTTCTGACCAGATGATATGCATGGTTTTGCAATCCCTGCTGTGTTTGCTGTTTTATTTATTGTCCAGACAGTGTGCCTGGCACTTTGTGTGTGGCAGCTCATTTACTTCTCTCAACGCTGTCAAGTTGATGAGATTACTTCTATTTTAGAGATTAAGAAACTATGGCTCAGAGGATTAAATATCCATTGTCCGCAGCATTAGGGGAAGGAAAGAAGAGTAAATGTTGGTATGTTCTATTCTGACGTCATGCATAGCACTTTCAAGAATTACCGATTCAGTACTGAGGTTAGATGTGGTAAATTTGGCAGAATTTACCTGTGATTTTTTTTTTTTTTTTAATCCACATGGTCAACAATGGTAAACAGAAATGGAGGGATGGAGCACAGTATTTTGCCTAAAGCAGAATACCTAATTGGACCTAAGTCACTTTATTTTTTGATTCAAAGAAATTCTGCATTTTACATTGCATTTGATTGCTTCCCAGTATGTTGTTTTTTTGTTTTTTTTTTTCATCTCAACAGCATAAGGCACCTACTTATCCCCAAACTGCTTTCTTTAATACCCCTGTGCAAAATGGGCTTGGAAACCAATCTGAGGTTTTGCATGCAATATGGTGGACCAGGAGATTCAAAGGTGACTTTTGTTGTTAAATTTTAACAAAAATTCCCTCAATTGCAGTCTGTATGAACAGAGATTATTAGATAAATGCCTTCATGTATCTCAATATGTGATAAATACCCTATTATCTAAATCTTCAAATATTCTTGTGTGAAACTGTAAATGATATCAAATAATATAGAAACACACATAGTCTCTCTGCAGTCAGTATTTAATTGTATATATTTCTAATTTAAAACCAAATACGAATGTCTGTGCAGCAGCCTCGGGCTGTCATCCACTGGTCTTTTAGTTTTTAATATCTAGTGGCAGGGTGTAGTTGAAAACTTGAAAGGTAGACCTTTTCACTGGAAATCATATTTCTTGAAGTAGGAGCAGATTCCCTTCAATTTGCACCTGACTTGATGCCTAATCCCTGAGGTTGGCAGGCTTTTGTGTTTGCTACTTAGATCAGCGATGCTAGAGTGGGTTTTGTTGCATGTCTAAACAGCAAAGTTTAATTCAACACTGAAGCTTGAAAGAAGAAAATGAGTTTGGGGTGACGTGTTTCCCAGAACACAGTGTACAATGGGGGAGGGTCTTGGACTATCCACAGAGCGCAACTATTAAAAAAAAAAAGACAAAAATCTCCCAGAGGTTTGGTTGGGAATGTATACAGGGGCATATAGTGAGATGTATGACATGACAAACTTTGCTTTAGATGAGAGGCAGGTTAGAGAAATAGAATTTTCAAGTTAAAATAAACCAGGCAGGTGAAGATTAGCAAATTAGTGAATAACAGTTTCTTCATTTATTTATTTATTTACTTTGACCACCTCCCACTACATGCCAGGTAAGTTCTAGGTGCTAGGAATGAAACCAAAGAGTCGAACCCCCTGGCCTGGTGGAGCTTACGTTCTGGTGGAGCAGTCCTCAGTAGGTACAAGCAGTCGGAACCTAAGTTCTGAAGAGCTTTGTGAAAGCCTGTGGTCATCTATATTTAACTGAGTAAAGTACCGGGTTGGCAAAAAGTTTATTCAGGATGTTACAGAAAAACCCAAACAAACTTTTTGGCCAACCTAGTATTAACAGAGTGGCAAATCCCTCCAAACTCTTCTTTCCATCTTTGTACTTTTCTCTATTTTCCAAATCTTCATATGAACCTCCCTTACTCTTACAATTAGAACAGAGCAAATGACTCTCCTACCAGCTGGGGGCTCTGCTGTGAGCACCACAAGGGCCGCTGTAGTTTGTTTTCAGTACCAAAAGGAAACAGAAAGAATACCACCTTCACCCCCAAGTTCTCTTCCTTACTATTTGAAGTGACTGTGATCGTTCCTATTGTTTTGTTTTATAATGGTGCAGGATGCCTTCAGAACATCCACCCAAATTTCACAGACAGCAGATTGCTAGAGGTATCCATATATCAGTAACTGAGAAAAAAAAGAGAGACGAAAACCAAAGTCAACCAAAGGAAAACCCACCCTCCCTGGAGACAGACCACACCGCTGTCCAAGTCTATAGACTGTGAGGTCTGCACTATGACCCAGAGCTTGCCCTCCCCCAGCCCAGGCATTTGCAAAATTACCCCCTGTGGTGACAATATCAGCACAAATGAGATTTTTCCCTTCCCTTAACTAAATGCTCCAGGGAACAGAACGGAACCACATGTTTCCCTTTGATTCACACCCAAACACTGCAAAACACAGAGTGTGCGCTTCCTCCTTCAAGCTGTGTGTGTGCGTTAAACACATGCAAACATTGGACTGAAATGCAGACACAGTAAGTCAGCTCTGGAGAAAACCATAGAAGTCTTTTTTTTCCCTTTCTTTAACTCTTCATCTTTTATTTGAGCTAGATCTTTGCTGGTTTCAATGAGCATTGTTTTATAAGAATTCTTCAAAGAACGGTTATATTTGATCCATCTGAAATTGGCTATATCATAACAGGTCCCCTTTTGGAACTGAGAACTTACCATTATCTCTCTGCTTGTAAATTACTATCAATTTTTTATAAACAGAGCCAAGAAATACCCACATTTATATAATTGATGTGAAAGAACGTAGAAGGCAACTTGAGCAAGTTTTCCCTGTGTTTCCACAAATTGCTTGTTAAAAGTGAGTGTTTGTATGGAGATTCCTTAAAAAACTAGGAATAAAACTACCATATGACATAGCAATTCCGCTACTGGGCTTATTCCCTGAGAAAACCATAGTTCAGAAAGACGCATGTACCTGTGTTCATTGCAGCACTTTTTACAATAGCCAGGACATGGAAGCAACCTAGATGTTCACCAACAGATGAATGGATAAAGAAGCTGTGGTACATACATACAATGGAATATTGCTTGGCCATAAAAAGGAACAAATTTGAGTCAACTGAACTGTGGTGGATTAACCTACAGCTTATTATACGGAGCGAAGTAAGTCAGAAAGAGAAAAAATATGATATATTAGCACATATATATGGAATCTAAAAAAAAGTACTGATGAGCCTATTTGCAGGGCAGGAGTGGAGACACAGACGTAGGAAAAGGACTTGTGGACACAGTGTGGGAAGGAGAAGGCGGGACAAATTTGGAGAGTAGCGTTGAAATGTATACATTACCATGTGTAACGTAGCTAGCTAGTGGGAAGTTGCTGTGTAACACAAGGACCTCAGCCTGATGCTCTGTGATGATCTAGATGGGTGAGATGGGGCAGGCAGGGTTAGAAGCAAGGTTGAAGAGGGAGAGGAGATATGTATACATCCAGCTGATTCACATGGTTGTATGGCAGAAACCAACACAATATTGTAAAGCAATTATCCTCTAATTAAAAAAAAAAAAAGTGAGTGTTTGGTATAAGTTATATATTAACAAAGATTCTCCTAGGGTACAAACCCCAAGTCAAGCAGGAAGACCAAACTTCTCTTTGTGACATGAAGATTGAGCTCTCATGTCCCTCTCCAGGAGAATAATTGATGTTGCCAAATAGCAAGAGCTAAGGCTAAATTCTGTGCATGTGGTTGTATGTGACATCAACTATTCTGGTTTTGTGTGACATGTCAATGCTACAGAAACCAAAATCAAAGGACTGAGACAAAATACTTCATTTCACATAGTAGGACAAGTAAGTGTGTGTGTGTGTGTGTATGTGTGTGTGTGTGTTAAAGCCTAAACAGAACAATAGTGTTTTGTGAACTCCAATTCACCAGCTGGCCACCTAGAGTCACCCTGTAACCTTGAACTTCGAGTTGCTAGATTTGGGAAACAGCCTTGATTTTCACCCAGCACCTTCTGGAAACAAACTCCTATGAAGTCACTGTGGGTGTCCATAAGAAGCCATGGTTCTAGCCCCTTCTGCCTTCAGGGTAGTTGAAGATTTGATTCCCTTTGAGAGGGACTTTCTGCCATTCACAGTGACCTCCAGTGAGGCAGGAGGTCAGGAGCCAGGTCAGCACACGAGATGCCTGAGTGTATGCAGGGCAGCTGCCTGGGGACACTAAAGTGGAGCTGTTGCAGTTGCCTCAGCACCTTCTTCCTTCCTCGGTTCACTCGATCGATCGAAGAGCAAAGATGAAGTCTTCCCTTCCTTTGATCTCCTCAGTGTTTGGCAGCCCTGTGCAAATCAGCCCGCCTCCTCCACTTAGTTCCAGCTCGCTGTTCCAGGTTCCTGATCTCAGAAACCAGGGTCTCCCTTGTCCTCAGTGTGAGAGGTTTAGAGAATGTGCCCAGCTCATGTCCCTTCGATCTCATCTAATGCACTAATATATTTTAATTCTCAGATAATTCACAGGCAATTTGGGATTTCCAGTTTCTTTAAAAAAAAAAAAAATCAGAAGGTTCAGCTGCACGGGACCAGTGTCCTTCTGTGGCCTGGGTCGGTGAGGACAAGGGACTGTTGCCAATTCTCTGACATGTCCAGCCCCCCAGTCTCCATGCCCTCGTCATCACACGTATCACTCAGCTTCCTCACCCATTCCCCGACCTGTCCCACTCCTGTGGACCCCTGATCTTGCGACTCCTCACACAGAGGTTGCATCAACAGTTTTGGGTCACACCTTTAGATTTAGCTAACGGTGAAGCACTGTTGGCCTCAGTATTATGTATAAATGGTGCTCTCAAACATTTTCATAGACAGAGCTTTTTAAAATATTTAGTTTAGAAGAGCTTTGAAGTTGACTTTTACATTACTGTCCTGAGGGTACATATTTGTCTACTCTAAAATATTCGGGGCTCCCGTATATTCATATAGTTCATGTCTAAAACCGTTCTTTAGCATAACACATTCAGTGATTTTAACCCAGTAGTTCAACTTAGCTTGTGCTCTTTGAAGAACCTTCGCATTGAATACAGAATGGTAATTTGTCAATGAAGAGTTTATTAATCTACCTGGGCAAAGTTGTGCACAATTTCTAAAATGTGACATTATATATACTATGCAGAAAATAACACATTTCCCTATGTTTTAATTCATAATTTTACAACATCAGCGTGTCAGGCTATTGATTTTGACTATTCACGTCACACCAACTGTCTTCACACAGGTCTTTGATTAGCTGCCTTCCCTGAAGGGGGCCGCCTTTCAGGGACTCATGTCTGAGAGCTCTGAATTCTGACAGAAGTGGTGGCTTCTGACTGAGGAGCACACTTGTCAGTCCCGTCTCTTCCTCAGGGGCTTCAACTGTCTGTATCAAGATGCTGGGCATGCTTCTTCTGGGATTGCTTTTCCTGTTCCCTTCCTCACAGAGTCAAGAATTTCTTTTTCCCTCGCTCCTGACATTTTCACCTAAACATTTTCTTCCATTGCTTGAGGCCATTGCTCCCAGTCATATCATCTTCTGAGACTATGAATAATCCTTTCCCTTCAATTCCATTGTTACCTTCAGGGTATTTACAGGCTGTGACCTTGTCCCCTGGAGCCATTGCTTTGTCAGACTTTATAAATTTAGCTCTCACCACTCCTCTTCAAATGTTTTATCTTCCAACCTTTATACCTTTTTTTTTTTGGAGTCTATCTTTGTAGCTTCTATGATATTTCAATATTCTCCCCAAACTAGAGAGGTCAGAATAGCATGTCGTATCCCAGGTTATTACTGTGAATATTTGATTTTGGGGAGAGAAATCAAATGCGGGAGAGGATTACTTCAGAATTGAACTTAATGTATTTTGTGACTCAGAAAAATAGACCAAATGGTAAAGAAATCTATCAGGGCAATGTGTTTCCATATATTTTAACATATTATTAGAAGAATCCTGGAAGCTTAAGGGGAAATGATGAGCTTTCTTTGAGAAAATGTTTTGCTCCCATTAGATATTTGCAGCTGTCCTTTAAAGTAAGATATTCTTTAAAAATCCAGGCTTCAAATATGGTTGTGTAATAAGATTTTTTTCCCCTTAATATAGGAGCTTTTATACCAGTATTATCATTTATAATAATAATATTATTATGAATATTATAATTCCTGTCTCTGCAGTTTGAATTGAAAAAACATCATTACACATTTAATTTTAGGAAGAAAAATCAAATTGCAACGTGAACCACCTTGCTACTAGCTCTAAGTTCTAGTCTACTTCTGTCAGCATTGGTTAACATTTCATCCACATGACAAATTGGGTATAGCCTTCAGGGGGCACTGCAAAGAGCAAAAGCAGATTAGCTCACTGGTACCATGGTCTCCAAACAGTTTTGGTTGTCTCACATACTGGACAAAAAAATAACTGTGCACCACTTAAAAGTATGTTTGTATTTAATGTAATGTACGCATGTTCTAGTGTGTTGTTTCTGTTACAAAACATGCAGAAACATCAGAATCTTTTAAAGATGAAGATTTGATACGTAGACGTTCTGGTATTTTCCCCCATCACCCCAGTGAACCATACCCGGCATCTCCCAAGGATGCCTATCGCACTCTGGAGACCACAGCCCTGGTGGGCTGTCCATGCTGCAGAGTGAGCTGCAGTTCCCAGCAGGTCCCAGTAGGAAGCCTAGAACAAACAGGGATGGGCTGGAGAGCGCCTGTCGTTGCAAACCCTCATTTGGGAGATGAACATATGGAGACCTGGAGACGTAGTTACCTTTGGTCACAGAGCTGCTTAATGAGAAAGCTGGACATAAAATGCAAGCCTCATAATTCCCAGATTTCGGTGTGTAAGGGGAAGACCAGCTTTTCTTTTGAGTTTTGGGAAAGTGGGGACTGAGCTCCCGGACAATGGAGAAGGAAAAGGGTGAGTCAATAGGTTTAGTTAACGGGGAGGCACTGTTTGCCTGAGTAACCTCTGCTCGCTCCTGCTTCCTACTGAACCCTCTTCAAAGGTTTTCTGTCTTTCTGTCTCTCTCTCCAACTTGAAAGTCAAAGCTTTTGATTTCATAGCAGACCCCTTTAATAAGAGCACACGCGGGAGCCAGACATACTGAGTCCAGATTCTAACTCTGTTACTTAACAGTGTCACTTAATAGCTCTATGACTTCAACCAAGTGACCTTTCACTATGTCTGTTTCCTCACCAGTTGAAACGATGACAAAGTTTCATATGGGCTGATGTGAGTGTTAAATTAGATGAGACTTCCTGTAAAGCCATTGCACATTGCCTGGCCCCATCCTAAGGGGCCTTTCAGTGTTTGCTGTTATTATTGTTATCATCTTGTTAATCATTCCTTCTGAAGACATGAAGCACTTTGCCCTATATTGTTACATTTCATTTTGTAGCATGCATTTTCCTCCCCATTTCACAGACATGTATACTGAGGCTCCAATGTGTGCTTATGGCCAAAGCCAATCCTGAATTCCAGGACAGACTCCCAACCTGGCATTCTGTACCAAACTGCATTTCCTTTCAAGGTGAAAGCAATGACTCAAACCCCTTTTAGCAGAGCAGGAACACAGACTCCACAGTTTCCTTTTCTTTTTATTATCAAGGCATCTCCAGTCTGTGTATGGGGGGAGGGGTGCTGTCCCCCAGAAGTCTGCCAGGCCTGAGGATGAGGGCAGAGGCAGGGTTGAGGGGTAAAGGGGTATCAGCTCAGCAATCTGAAGTCTCCCGCTGTGTGAGAGCCTGTGGTACAACCTTAATCACTTCTTCACGTAACAAGCTTTCTCCTCCCTCTTGGAGTGTTTCTGTTTTCTCCTGCTTTCAGTATCAGGGAGTGTTATTAAATGATAAGGGGGCTTGCATTCTGGTTGTATATTGTGGGAGGCTGAGAAACAATGAGTGTTGTGACACTTTAGAGGGCATGTGCCTGCTGATTAGGGGAACCCCGTATGGGAGAGCAGGTCACGTGGCCGGCCTGCATCTGAGATGCCACCTCCCTTCCCTGGAGGGTTATTAATGGGCCTTCACACCTGGGAGGACAGGTTATGATGTCTGGGCAAGGTGATAATTACAGACGCATCACTTGTCACAAGCAGGGCCCTGGCACCGGGGGTTGGCAACTCTGTTCTGTGTACGAGGCAGGCTCCAGGCTCCAGAGACAAAACAAAAGTGGAACTTGTTGCATTGACCTTGCATATAAAAGGCCATCTCACTTTGTTACCCACGGGCATTGATTGACCACTGGTACTGAACAGAGTGAGATTGGGATCCAGGATCAGAAGACCTGAGTTTTATGCCAAGTTTTGCTGCCAGGGAGCCACTGGGACTTGAGGAAGAGCAACTTATCTTGTGATAATCAGTTTGCTGATGTGAGAAAATGGGGGCTATCTTTGCCCTACTTACCTCGAGGAGATACAACTCAAAGACCAAGGGTGTGTATTCGTTTTGGAGATAAAGGAAGCATAAAATAGAGAGATAAGAAACCCTTCCTCAGTGATCAATGCAAAGAAATAGAGGAAAGCAATGGAATGGGAAATAATAGAAATCTCTTCAAGAAAATTAGAGATACCAAGGGAATATTTCATGCAAAGATGGGCACAATAAAGGACAGAAATGATATGGACCCAACAGAAGCAGAAGATACTAAGAAAAGGTGGCAAGAATACACAGAAGAACTACACAAAAAAGATCTTCTTCATGACCCAGATAACCACGATGGTGTAATCACTCACCTAGAGCCAGACATCCTGGAGTCCCAAGTCAGGCAACAAACCTAGTGGCAATGATGGAATTCCAGTTGAGCTATTTCAAGTTCTAAAATATGGTGCTGTTAAAGTGATGCAGTCAATATGCCAGCAAATTTGGAAAACTCCACAGTGGCCACAGGACTGGGAAAAGTCAGTTTTCATTCCAATTCCAAAGAAAGGCAATGCCAAAGAATGTTCAAACTACCGCACAATTGCACTCATCTCACACACTCACAAAGTAATGCTCAAAATTCTCCAAGCCAGGCTTCAACAATACGTGAACCATGAGTTTCCACATGTTCAAGCTGGTTTTAGAAAAGGCAGAGGAACCAGAGATCAAATTACCAACATCTGCTGGATCATCAAAAAAGCAAGAGAGTTCCAGAAAAACATCTATTTCTGCTTTATTGACTATGCCAAAGCCTTTGACTGTGTGGATCACAACAAACTATGGAAAATTCTTCAAGAGATGGAAATACCAGACCACCTGACCTGCCTCCTGACAAATCTGTATGCTGGTCAAGAAGCAACAGTTAGAACAGGACGTGGAACAATATACTGGTTCCAAATTGGGAAAGGAGTACATCAAGGCTGTATATTGTCACCCTTCTTATTTAAATTTTATGCAGAGTACATCATGTAAAATGCCGGGCTGGATGAAGCACAAGCTGGAATCAAGATTGCCAGGAGAAATATCAATCACCTCAGATATGCAGGTGACACCATCCTTATGACAGAAAGTAAAGAGGAACTAAGGAGCCTCTTGATGGAAGTCAAAGATGAGTGAAAAAGCTGGCTTAAAACTCAACATTCAGTCCCATCACTTCATGGCAAATAGATGGGGTAAAAATGGAAACAATGAGAGACTATTTTCTTGAGCTCCAAAATCACTGCAGGTGGTTGACTGCAGCCATGAAATTCAAAGACACTTGCTCCTTGAAAGAAAAGCTAGGACCAGCATAGACAGCATAGTAAAAAGCAGAGACATTAGTTTTCTGACAAAGTTTCATCTAGTCAAAGCTGTGGTTTTGTTCAGTAGTCATATATGTATGTGAGAGTTGGACCATAAAGAAAGCTGAGCACCAAAGAATTGATGCTTTTGAACTGTGGTGTTGGAGAAGACTCTTGAGAGCACCTTTGACTACAAGGAGATCAAACCATTCAGTTCTAAAGGAAGTCAGTCCTAGATATACACTGGAAGGACTGATGCTGAAGCTGAAGCTCCAATACTTTGACCACCTGATGTGAAAAACTGACTTATTGGAAAAGACTGTGATGCTGGGAAAGATTGAAGGTGGGAGGAGAAGGGGACGACAGAGGATGAGATGGTTGGATGGTATCATTGGCTCAATGGACATGAGTTTGAGCAAGTTCCAGGCATTGGTGCTGGATAGGGAAGCCTGGCCTGCCGCAGTCCATGGGGTGGCAAAGAGTTGGACATGACTGAGCGACTGAACTGACTGAACTTAAGTGAACTGAAGACATTTTCAGAGAGAGGGAAGGGGCCAGCACAAAGGCAGAGATTACCAATGCATGGGAGAAGAGTTGAACAAAGTTCATCAGCCTGGGGCAGGAGAAGCCTGGGAAGGGTGGGAGAATAATCAAGGTAGAGAGTTTAATTTTGAACACCATTCCTATGGAGCAAAGAAGTGCGTAGGGCTCGAGTAATTGCACCAAAACTCTGAGAAGATGAGGAGAGTCAAGGAAGTTCACCTCTGATATCCTTAAGCTTCCTAGTGGGGGGAAAAAAAAAAAGATAATTAAGGTCATCTGCCGTAAGCAACACAGGCAAAGGTAGATTGAGAGACTCAAAGAAAGTGCAACACCTTTGGAGTGACCTCTTTGGGCGTTGTCAATGGAAGTCAACAAGGCATCTTTCCAACAGTGTCTTGATCTCAGAGTCAGAACCACTTGCGTTTTGAACCTCGCTTTATCATTTCCTCCTGGATTGTCCTAAGTAGTCACCTGTCACTTCCCCTACCTGTACTTTAACGTTATAGCGTATACTTCCCACACTTGTTATGAAATTTACATGTGACCACATATGTAATGTGCACAACATCATACTTGACACAGAAAAGCTCTTCATTGTTTCAGGAAAGTCAGCATGATGGGAGAGAATGCATGCCACCTCCAGGGTGGCTATGTACAACTGTTCCCTTTGGAAACCAGGTTGTATTGGCCTATCTGGTTGTATGAGGATGAAACAATATTCTTTATAGGTGTGCACAAGCCTTATTTTCAGGGGGTGGTCTTCAACTCCAGGGCTGTTCGTGCCTCACCTTGCTGCATTGACACACTTCTCCCTGCTTGTGGCCTTACATTATGGACTGCACAGGGGAAGCAGATCTCTAATGGAGAGCAGTTTCAGGCATATCCTGGGCTCCTGACTTGGTGCCAGTGTCTCATCAGTCCAACCAGGTGAGCCTCGAGCCACAGCCCTCTTGGCCAAGAAGGAAAAATCACTGGGTGAGATTTGGCTTCCCTGATAGCTCAGTTGGCAAAGAATCCGCCTGCAAGGTAAAGATCGACCTGGGTTTGATTCTGGGATTGGGAAGATCCCCTGGAGATGGGAAAGGCTACCCACCCCAGTATTCTGGCCTAGAGAATTCCATGGACTGTGTAGTCCATGGGGTCACAAAGAGTCGGACACAACTGAGCGACTTTCACAAAGGCAAGGTAATTTAGCGTCTGTATTGGAATTGAACTCCCAACCATAGGCACATGGCTCATTTTCCTCAAAGGATAAGCCAAGAACAAATGGGAAGGGTCCCCTCTCAGAATTCCCTTTTTCTAAAGCCCTTTTAAGATGTCCTGTTTATTCCATTTTAAGTGATTAGCATAGATAATCATCAATATGAATATTTGCTCCAGCTGGAGTGTAGGTAAAAGTTAACCTGGGGAAGGAAGAAGACCCTTTGCAAGATGCAATTAGACACCCTTTCCAATATCTAATAATTTCCCTTTCACGAGAAAGCCCAAGGAAGGCACAACCCAAAACAAATACTTCACAGAAGAGGAAAAAAAAAGAATAGCTATTTTCTTGTAAAAATGCCTACTATTTATAAAGCATCAACTGAATGCAGGGGTGTATATGTATATGAGCATATAGGTTTGCTTTTATTTTGTTTTTCCCCATAATCCCCTCAGTGAGCTCAAAGGTGGAAACTGTTATCCTCATTTTGCAGTTGAGGATCCAAAATTCGGAGTGGTTAAGTGACTTGCCAAGGTTCCTGCCGCTTGCAAACAGCTGAGACCAGAGTTAAATCCAGGGGCACCTAGAGCCAAAGCCCAGGCTCCTTCTCCTTCCTGGACTTCCTGGATGCCCTGATGCCTCCACAATCTGTTCCTTGAATCACTCAGCTTCCACGTTCTTCTATTTATGGGCACTCCCGTCGTATTGGCTACCAGAGTGGAAGAAGAAAACCTGAAACCAAGAGATTGTCTTCTTGGCTTTTCCACTCCTGAACTCAAATAGATCCTACCTTTACTAACAAAAGAGAAAGGCAACCACAAGGCTTTGGGGAAACCATTGGAGCTTACTTGGCAAAATGTTGAGAATTCCATACTGCTACCAGAACCCTCAAAATGTTGCCAAGGAAGCATTGTATAAACCGTTAAGATATGGTCTTTCGCACCTTAAAAATGTGAGGAGGGGCATGAATCTATCTCCAAGTGCTGATTAGAAGGACAGACAAGTGGCAAAATTTTCCATGGAACAGGTAATTCAGAGGCAGAGTAATCGCTCTTCTCTTAAGTAAACAGTACATTCAGTTAGGGAGTGTATTTGAGCACTTAGAAGAATCTCATTCAGCTTCAATATTACTGCTGACAAGATTTTACCATTTTGGTATCATTTTGTGATTGCAGATATCTCTATGTCTGGACGCAATCAGTTGTCTGATAGACATAACACACTGGCAATCAGAGACCATGATAACTGTGACCTAGGCCAATGATGAGTGAGCATCTCCCTGTCTTCTCGCAGGTGAATTCCTGGAACTTGGACCTACTGAGCTATAGAGCCCACGTTAGGAAGACACTACTTTTCTGCTGTTCTTAAACTGGCTTATCTAACTCAGAAAAGAAAGTAAAAAGTTAGTTGCATAGTTGTGTCCAACTCTTTGCAATCCCATGGACTGTAGCCCGCCAGGCTCCTCTGTCCATGGAATTCTCCAGGTAAGAGTACTGGAGTGAGTTGCCATTTCCTTCTCCAGGGTACTTCCCAACCCAGGGATCGAACCTGCATTGCAGGCAGATTCTTTAGCAACTGAGCTATTAGGAAAGTACTAACTAACTTCAGAAAGAGTATCCAGAATTTTTAGTTCCTGATTCCCTCTGTACCCAAACTCTAAAAGAATCAATTAAAGTTGCTGTTTAATGTTATGTTGAGTTAATATTAGCATGGAGAAAAATAGTCAACTAGAAAATTCACCCTAAATGTAATTTTATGCTTCAGTAAATCAATAAAAAAATTTGAATTTTTCAGTAGGTCTTCATTCTCCAGTGCTGACTCTCTTTCCAAAGTGATTTTGTAAGATAGCCAGCTTTCATGATAAAGTAGCATTTTCTGGAATGTATTTACTAATGAAACTTTCAAAGAATCTTATCGGTACAGTGAATTATGTAATGTCTCATGATTATATCTGGCTTTCTATGGTCAGCTCCTCCCAACACATTTTTACCAATCATACATGGACAGTACTATGAGATTGTAGATTCTACTGCGCATCACTGAATCATCTCATGTATTTCCTCCCTAAGAGTATACCTTCAGTTTTGAAGATGTGTTGACTAGTAAGTGTTTGGGGTCTTAAATGGTGCTAAGTGAAGAGATGTCAAAAACACGCACTACACGAACACCAGAGTATTTTCCTTTCCAAGTGAAATGCCAGTGTAAGACAACTCATTGATGGTGAACTTGACCAGTGATGAGCACCAGCTGATGAGGAGTGGACAGCAGTTCAGGTGGTGACACAGAGGTTGGCACTGAGGATCTTTAAATTCCAGAACTAAATGGATGATCCACTGGGAGGCAATGTCCAGACAGATCAATACTATACAAAAGAGATAATTGCTTTTCTTGGTGAATCCTAAAAAAAGATCTGGGGCTTTAGGGGAATTGAGAGAGATTTCTTTTCTTTTTTTTTTTTTCCTTCTCAAAAAAGTAATTAATGAGTACAACAGACAATTCAAGGCAAGAGAATAGAATCTGAAAGCTTGAAAGCTGTACATTCAGAATAGGTTTAGGTATTTACAGAATGGTTTTAGCCCAGAACAGTGCCTACAGAAGTGGACAGACTGATGGTGTTGACAATGTCTCCTTGAGAGACACCTGCTGAAATCTTCTGTTAGGCAAGTATCCAAAACCATTTGAGCAAATGAGGTATTTCTTCCAGCAGAATGGTACAGATAGAAAAGAGTCAAGTATCTGGAATACAGTGTGAATTTAAGTTGTCCTAAAGCTAGATTATAAATGAAGCCTGAACTAAATTCAATC
Organism: Cervus canadensis; assembly: GCF_019320065.1. Classification (NCBI taxonomy): domain Eukaryota; kingdom Metazoa; phylum Chordata; class Mammalia; order Artiodactyla; family Cervidae; genus Cervus; species Cervus canadensis. Next base: position 85,098,837 of record NC_057391.1, read on the forward strand.
AAGGGATAACAGTGTGGATTTTGCTCCAGTCATGATCTATCTTGCCTTCCTGGACTCTAAACAATGGCTCCCGTGTCCATCAATAATATATTGGGAAATGGTTTAGGATATAAACCCAGATCTTCATTTCTTGAAATCTGTAACGGAATTTGGCTAGACCGAATATATCATTAGTAAGCTTGAAATTATAACTTGAGTGTTAACATTGTGTTTGAACAGAATTTTTCACAAGGTCTTTATTAGTGAAAAAGGAGTTACTGCTCTTTATTAGTTTAAAACAATTACTGCTTTATAGTAAATGACAAAAGCTAATCATGCTAGGGATGGTGTCTAAGTGTCGTAATTTGCTTTCCTACCCAATTTCTTCTACTGGATTGCATGTTCCTTAAGGACGGTCCTGGTCCTGTCCATCCTTGTATATACAGTAGGTTCTCAATAAATGTGTCTTGAATGAATGACTGAAAGTGTAATCTAGTGGCAAACTTAACAAGTATGTGTCAAATGTATTCTTGATGGTTGGCACTAATTCTTGTACTAGTTTTGTTTTGTTTGGAGATTTGAGCCTGAAATGATTTGTGTAAAAATATAGATCACTAAAACAAAACAAAGTCCTTTCTTTACAGCATTAAGAGATCTGTGTCCTGACATTAAAAAAATGAATAACCACTCTCTTCCTCTAATAGATTTGGCCATCTTCATTCACCTCCTGTTTCATCTGAGAAATGGTTACATTTATGGGTCAGGAATTCTGAGGGGCTATTTCTATTCTGTCAAAATTTCAAGTAATCTCAAAATTTGAAAACGGGTTATGTACAAAGGACAACCAAGGGGAGAATTGAGTTTCAATTTCATCAAACGTGATCATCCTCTAAAAGCATCTTTCCTAGAGGCCTTGCATGAAGGAAGGTCAGGGAACATCAGAGATCTTTAAACCAAAAGGCTAATCTTTGAAAGAAGTACATAGGAAAGAGTCAAATATTTAGCAAAATCAGGGATTGAAGTTGTCGCTTTGGAGAGGGACAATTTAAAATGTAATCTAAAATACGCTTCACCTACAAATAATTTCTTAAGACTTTTTAGTTTTAAATAATTTTAGGTTTACAGAAAAGTTACAAAGATTTCACAGAGGGTTCGTTTATACCCTTCTCCCAACTTCCCCTAATGTTAAACCTACAGGATATCTTTATTGAAATGAAGAAATTAGCATTTGTACAATACTGTTAACTTCAGACTCTATTCAGCTTTCCTGATTTTTCAACTACTGTTCTTTTTATGTTGCAGGATCCAATCTAGGGTACCAGATTTCATTTACTCTTCTGGTCTCCTTAGTCTCTTCCAGTCTGTGACAGTCCACAAACAGTTCTTAACTGAAAGAATTATCTAAAACTGTATTTGCTAGATTCATATCATCCTTCCTACCTTTCTTTCTCTACTGAACTTGGGCATTGGTTACTTTCTTGGCTGTTAGTTCTCGTTTCTGCCCTTAGTATTTTACCATCGCACATGACTGTAAAAAGTAGTGACACAGTCATATGTTGAAGGTGTGTATCACAGTCAGATCCATAGAGACTACAAAAACACTCTCCTAGCTCCACCAGACTACTTTCTCATTGATCATTAGGACTTAGTATAGAATGGTTGTTGAGGGCACAGACCCTAAAGCTGGATTATTTGGATTTAAACCTTCACTGTAGTTGTATGACATTAAACAGGTCACATTAATCTGTTTCTTCCTCATTCTTTGTGTTTATAAAATGAGGGTCCTATAAAATGAATAAATGTTCAAAAGGCACTTAGAACAGTTAATTGGCACATGGTAAGCACTATATATTAGCTCTTATTATAGTTATTATAAACCATAAAAAAGTGAGTAAAGAAAACCAATGTAAGGAAGTAGAGTGATGCCTGGATTCTGCATCAGAATGCCTGAATTAACATCTTGGCTCCGTACTTTCTAGATGGGAATGGTCTTTGTATTGTGTAATTCAGAGATCATAATACCTACTCTTTGTTTTTCAAGGAGTTACTTTAAGGATCAGATGAGCTGAGGCATGAGAAAGGGCTTATAAAGTGTAAAATGCAAACCCAAGCAATAAGAATATGCTAGTATTTGGCAGTGGGAGGAGGGGGTTTGAGGTCAGAGGAGAAGAACCAAGTGGGTCACATCACATAGTCTGGTCTTGACAGTGGCAGAAGCTGTGTGGGTTAGTTACTGAGTCCAGACTCACTCTGTTCCCTGGAAGCTAGGCCAGTAAATCCCAGATGAGGTGTTGAGGCAAGGAAGGGATTTTATCTGGGAACCAGCTGACTGAGAAGATGGCAGGCTAGTGCCTCAAATAACCGTCTTGTCAGGGCTTGAATGCCAGGTTCTTTTATGGATCAGAGATGGGAGTGGGGAGTGAGGAATCAAAGTTTAAAAAACCATTTAATTCCTGCAAATGCTTCTAGAATGGAAAACCTCAGGTAGGGGGATGTTAGTTTCACTTCCTTACAGGTCATTTCATGGGTAGAGTGAAATTGAATATCTCCTGTCAAATCAACAAACAAAGATGTCACCTCTATCTGTGACTCCGGCCTCCCTAAATGTGAATTTCTGGGCCATTTCTGGGTCAGTAAGCAGCAGAGGAGGGGCTCTGGGCACAGCACTATTGGCCCCACAAAAATTTCAGGAATGTCACAGGCCTTCAGAGGTGGGTGGGGTCAGGTTATCTACCCGAGGCAAGTCATCTAACACACAGTGGTAGACCATTATATCTACCACTGTGGACAAGAATTCCTTATAAGAAATGGAGTAGCCATCACAGTCAACAAGAGAGTCCAAAATACAGTACTTGGGTGCAATCTCAAAAACGATGGAATGATCTCAGTTCACTTCCAAGGCAAACCATGCAATATCACAGTAATCCAAAACTATGCCCCAACCACTAACGCCAAAGAAGCTGAAGTTGAACGGTTCTGTGAAGACCGACAAGGCTTTCTACAGCTAACACCAAAAAAGATGTCCTTTTCATCATAGGGGACTGGAATGCAAAAGTAGGAAGTCAAGAGATACCTGGAGTAACAGACAAGTTTGGCCCTGAAGTACAATATGAAGCAGGGCAAAAGCTAACAGAGTTCTGCTGAGCGCCAAAGAATGGATGCTTTTGAACTGTGTTGTTGGAGAAGACTCTTCAGAGTCCCTTGGACTACAAGGAGATCAAACCAGTCAGTCCTAAAGGCAATCAACCTTGAATATTCATTGGAAGGATTGATGCTGAAGCTGAAGCTCCAGTGCTTTGGCCACCTGATGCGAAGAACTGACTCACTGGAAAAGACCCTGATGCTGGAGAAGATTGAAGGCAGGAGGAGAAGGGGACAAAAGAGGATGTGATGTTTGGATGGCATCACCAACTCAATGGATATAAGTTTGAACAAGCTCTGGGAGTTGGTAAACAACAGGGAAGCCTGGCGTGCTGCAGTCCACGGGGTTGCCAAGAGTCAGACACAACTGAATGATTGAGCAACAAAAGCAGCAATATAAGGGTTAAAACCACAGACACAGATCCAGTGTGAATTCAGAATTAACCCTTCCTGGTTACATGTTTATCGGAATGCACTGCGTTAGTCCCAAACACTGGGTTGTTCAGTTATATTTGTCCCTCTGCTAGACCAGACAGTATGGGTGTGGAAGACAAAGCTACCTGGAAAACAGAATATAGGCGTTACCCCTTTACGGGCTTCCCTGGTGGCTCAGATGGGAAAGCATCTGCCTGCAATGTGTGAGACCTGGGTTCGATCCCTGGGTCAGGAAGATCCCCTGGAGAAGGAAGTGGCAACCCACTCCAGTATCTTGAATAGAAAATTCCATGGATAGAGGAGTCTGGTGGGCTACAGTCCATAGGGTCACAAAGAGTCAGACACAATTGAACAACTTCACCAGCCCTTTATAGCCTTACTGGAAAATGTTCTGGGCCCTTCTGTTGATAGTCACAGAGGACAGAGATAAGGGGACAAGGTGGGCTTGGGGACTTGGTAAGTTAGATGTTAAACTCCTCTTTCCACGTTGGCATTGTTCATTTCAGTTGTGGTCACAGAAGAACTTTTAGAAGAAGCTTTGCCTTGCTTTTTCTCCAGGTGGTATACTGCTGCCTCAGGCCTCCGGCGCTGAGACTCTGCAGGCTGACTCAGTGACTCCGGAGGTTCTCGGGGACGGAGGGTCAGGGTGTGGAGCATAGTGGGGCTGCCAAGGCCAGACTTTCCATTGATTTTCTGCTTTGTTACCAAGCAACTGAGATTTCTCCCACTGTAGAAAAAAGGTCCACCACCACCCTCTCAAAGGGAGATCTGATGAAAAGGAATAGAATGGGCACTTGACTTACCCCTTACTCATAGACAAGGATGGTGAGGCAGAATTAAAGCTTTTAATGCAAGAGGCAGCTGCAGCTGGGGATGTGTGTGTGTGTGTGTGTGTGTGTGTGTGTGTGTGTTTTAAAGCTCCACCTCTTCTACCTATCTAGAATTATAATTAAATAATAAACATAAGGGACCCTCAGAAGACCCAGCAGGCCTATCAAATACATAAATTGAGGGGCGAATTGTATGAAGACTAGCTGACATTTGTTGAATGGTTATTATTTACCAGACATTGTTTGAAGCATTTTACATTTAATCCTTAGGACTCTGTGAAGAGGGACTGATTATTTTAACACTCTTCTACAGATGAGAAAACTGAAACACCTACTAGATAAGAAAATTGCCCTAAGTTGCAGAGATTGTCATTCCGAGTGCTTTTCCACAAACCTATCTATTTAAATAACAGTATTTTTTGATAATGAAGATAATCTCTAAAGACCTGTACAATGATCGTGTTAGTCCATCCCTACCCAAACTAAATTGTGCAGAAAAAGCCATACACATAGTAGCCAGGGTTGATACCAGTCATTTGATCTTTAAAAGACGTCATCTCCATCAATTAGTCCAGTAGGAAAATGAAAGGAATTAACTGTCCATTGAAATTTAAAATGCTTGAGGGAAAACATTGAGCAGGGATGGGGTTTTGTTACCTTGGGACCATCCCGCATGATCCAATGATCTGGGGGGAGGTGGGGGGAAGGAATGCTTTTTTTTTTTCCTGGTAGACACTAACTTACCGAGTTTTCTGCTGAAAAAAAAAAAGGAGAGAAAATAATCAATCATTCCTCGTAAATCACAGGTTATGACCTAATTATGTATCACATGCACATGAACACGGGCAAGCATGGTCACCCAGTTTCTAGCACAGTAAACAGCAATCTGATCTGATCAAAGGGTGCAGTAGACTAAGAAGTCTGGTCTCTGGTGAAAGAGATTCCTGATGGGTAACATGCAGGGATGTGTGTTTGTCAAAGACCGAGGAAGCGGAGGAGTGCCCTCAGCCAGGCAGAATGCAGAGTAATGGTTATTGGTTATTGGGAAGGATGGTACACTGCCTGGGGCCTGTCATTACAAACATCAGTGATCATTGTGGGAATTTGGGAGAGTACTAGTGAATAGGAAGCTCCAATTACAGAACACTGGATAAAACAGCCTTGGCGCTAATTACACTGTGTTTAGATTGATGGGCCTAATGAGCAGTGTTCCTTAATCCAAATGTTGGTTTTCAAATGAGTTAAATTTGGGGCTAAAAATGTGTGAGTAAATTTGTTTACTGGCTTGACTGTGGGACTCCTAGTAGAATTCAAATGATGCAATGGACATTTCTTTAGTTATTAAGTCGACAGTGGGCCCAGGGTGAGGTCCCGGAGATTCAAAAGTAGAGAAAGCCTTGAGGAGTCATAGCCCGGTGAGGAGGAGGGCGTTTTATTGATGCTAACGTGGCAGTGGTAATAGCAGCTGATGTTAGGTGACGTTCATTGGGCCCTTGCTAGGTGCCAGACAGAGTTCTCTACACTCTGCCTGTATTAATTTCTTTACCTATTGAATACTTACCACCATCATCCCTTAAAGGAGAGACTATACCATAGGTGAGAAGGAAGGAAGAGGAGGATTAAGGAATTGATCTAAGGCCATGCGTGCAGAGGGTGGCAGTTCAGTTCAGTTCAGTCGCTCAGTCGTGTCCGACTCCTTGCGACCCCATGGACTGCAGCACGCCAGGCCTCCCTGTCCATCACCAACTCCAGAGCAGGGCTTAAACTCAGGTGGTCTGATTCCAGAACTTGGGCCCTTCAGTCTGATCTTGGTATTCCAGAGAAGGGCTTCAATACAGTGGACTTTAAGTGGAGTGTTTTAGGGCAAGAAGAGGTATAACTAACCATATTTGCCTATTTCCCCTGGAGGTGATGAGGTCAGGCCATAATATTATCCTAAGTCCCTCATTCACCCTATTCTAGTCATAATGGCCTCTGCCTTTCTTCCAGCAGGTCAACCTCATCCCTTCCTCAGGGCCTTTGCCCTCATTACAGTGGCCTGGTCATTGCCTCCCAGGTATCCCCTTATGACTGTTTCACTCAGTCCTTCCCACTTCTGCCCAAATGTTACCTTATTCATAAAGACTTCCCCAACCCACTCAGTTTTAGCAGCCCTTCCTCTGCCCAGCTTCCTACAGTCTCCAGCCCCTTATCCTGCCTTACTTTCCTCCAGAGATTTTAACATCCTCTTGATTCTTAGCCTGCTCTTTACACAACAATCCCCATCTCAATAGATCCAACATCCACCCAGTCATTCAAAGCCAAAATCTTAAAATCTGTTACCTCCCTTTCCTAATGCCCATATCTAGTTCATCAGAAATCCTATTGAATCTACTTCCAGAATATATCCCACATCAGACCACTTCTCCCCCCTGCTCTCCATCACTGCTTCTCATTTAGCAGAAGCTCCCTGTAACCCCCTGAGCCATCCACCACCTGAATCTTCGCAGGTACCTGTATCTGTTTTCACGCTTGTCTGACACCTGCATCCTCTGCCAGTCAATTTTCTCCTCGGAGCAGCCAGAATGATATTTTAAATGTAATCAGTTAATGTTTCTCCCCCGATTAAACGCCTTATGCGGTTTCGTATTGTGAACTACAATTGTGTACTATACTATTGTATACTACCCGTAAAATGTAAACATATCAGGATGAACTTATATGTTCATCCTATAGGATCCTATAGGATGTGATCCCTCAACATCCCTAAGACCTCGTCCTCTGCCACTTGCCTCTGCAATGACCACACTCAGGCCTGTTAATCAGAGCTACCTGGCTTTTCCTAGCATTGGAGTTCCCTGCCTTGTCCTGAGACTTCTTCCCCAGCACCAAGCCTGGCTCTTTCTCATCACTTGACTCTCTCCTCAGATGTTACCTCCTCAGACTGACCTTCTGCGATGATCCTGACTTAGAAAGCTCCCCTCCCCCTCCCCACTCATCATTCTATCCCATTCCTCCTTGTTATTTCCAATAATTGTCTATAATTATCTAGGTCACATGTTCACATGCTTAATATCAGCCTTGCCCTGAAAGGAAGGGACGAAATGGGACGATCAGAGCAGATGATCAGTAAGTTGTCTTTGAGTGAAGGAGTAAAGGATTAAAAGAATGAATTTTCTGTGGCCTGTGTATAGAGGTTAGAGATGATGACTGGTGCAGTTCTGATGATCTGTCTTCCTTTGTATTAGTTTTCCGAATCTTGGACACAAATAACAAAAGAAAACTTGCTTCTAGGAACAAGGTAATGCCATTGGTTGATGCATTCATCACTTTTCACTTATTAGGTATTTACTATATTGAGAACTTTCACTGCCAGCCTTCTGTTCTGGTATTCTGGCAGTTCCTTAGCTCTGTGTGTGTGTGTGTGTGTGTGTTTGTGTATGAGAACTGGAGGGAGAATCAAGGAAAGAATCAATGCAATGCAAAAAGTATTGCTTTTTTGGATCAATTATGTGTCAGACTTATGTGCACATTGTTTTGAGAATGAGAAGAAAAGTCCTCCTGTATCTGTTAACTGGAAGGTTAATTTATAAGCATTTATCTTCAAGTTATCAGAGATGGATTTCTCTTATGGTCAGCTTTCTTAAATCTGAATTTTAACTGAGATTAGATCCAGAGGATAAAAACACAAGACTCAATAGAGACTAATGATCATTCATACAAATAAAGCAAACATCATTTAAATTGGATGTGGGTCTCTGGTAATCTATGGCCTTCTTTATCTTGAGTGAGGGAGGGTATACAGGCTGGGCTGGCTACTGTGTAAGGAGGTGGGGGGGTGCTGATGACTACTTTTCACTAGTCTAAGGGATTAAAAGGAAAATTAGTTTCTATTCTAAAAAAAAATTTTTAAGGCCAGTTAAAATTATTGACTTCATGCATCACTCGGCAATTACAGGAAACATTATTGCAGCCTCACCATAGATAATTAGAATAATTGCTGTCCTTTCATCTTTCTCATCTGACAACACTCTCCCCATGCCTCCCACCTCCCTTCACATCTTAGCATGCTGCCTCTATCTGCTTTTTGGAGAGAACCTCAAGGCTCAGCATAATTGGGCCATTTCCCTGTCACAGAGTTTGCTTCTAAATCTTCCTCCTCTGTAGGTTGCAGTGAGGTCCGTCATATGCAGTCAAATGACAGAGAAGATATTAAAAATGCACACATCCTAGCACTAAATACACCACGCATTAACTTCAGTCACAAAGGGAACTTCTTGCGTGTGTGCGCTAAGTCTTGCGACCTCATGGACTGTAGTCCGCCAGGCACTTCTGTCCCTGGAATTTTTCAGGCAAGGATAGGTTGCGTGTTCAGGTTGGAACAGGTTGCCAGTTCCTTCTCCCGGGGCTTTTCCCGACCCAGGTGTCGAACCCACATCTCTTGTATCTCCTGCGTTGGCAGGTGCAGTCTTTACCACTGCACCACCTGGGAAGCCCTGAACTTCTTCTAACGATAGATAAACCCATTGGCCGTTTTCTTGCACCTGGTGGCAATCACTATAGCTTCGACTGGCAGTATGACCAATCCATGACTTATATTGGTCTTTTCTTATATGTAAGTAGCAAGATGGGGAGGCGGTTCTACAAACACAGTGTTTCCCATTCTTGTCTGATCATAAGAATCAACTGTAGCTCTTGATAAAAATATGCTCCAAGCCTACAGAATTAAAGGTTTCAACAGCCCTAAGGATCTGTGTATTTAACAACAGACTAGGTGATCGGATCCGATCAAGCATCAAGCAAGCATCAAGCATCAAGCAAACATGGTGTTTATAGTGGGTTGTTTATATACATCTAGTGCTCTCCTGATCGGGGTGATCTTTTTCTTTGATTAAACTTAAAATGTTCAGAGTCTCTCCCACACTGAATGCCCCAGTGCCCACACTGCCTTTACTAGGAGACAGTGAGAGCCCTATGGGGTGTTTTGTGATGAAGATCTTTGTCGTCTTATTAGGCTGAATGAATGAGGCCCCCAGGAGAGAGTCCTCTCTGTCGATGTTATGATGATGTATGCAGGCCTTGTGACTTTTGTCAACAAAACTGCGTTACCGACTAAGCTCAGCCAACCTTACTTTTAAAGCGTTTGAAAGTTTCATGTGGTGAAATCCACTTTGATAAAAGTTAAGAGAAAAAGTAACAGACTTCTAAAATATTACAGATGGAAGGGCCATTGAGGGGTCATCCATTCCCACCTGATAGCTATAACAATAAAGAAAGAGAGGCCACTGAGAGACTTGTCAAAGTCAAATGTTTAATTAGAGGGAGAATTTGGACTAAAGCATCTGATTCTAGGCCTAATAGTCTCTCTGTGACACCATCTCCTAATTCCTGCAAACAATCACTCCCCTCTTTGAGCCTCAGTTTCTTCTTGAAAAAGCATACTAGACCAGATCAGTGTCTCTGAAGCTATTCTCTGAGACCCTGAGTTTGGTGGAAATGTCTGGGAGGACTCACGGAGATGGGTTCAGACTTCTCCCTGTTCTGCTCCAATCTGGCTGATGTATTGAAATTGCATTAAGAATTTAAAGAAACCAATTCTGATACTTTTTTTTTTCCCCTCTAAAGTTATAAAGGCACAGGACTGGATGACCAGCTTCAAATACATATTTGATTCTAATATTTGTGGATTCTGAGAAAAGAGGTCTGTGAAAGCAAGGGCTTGTCTGTCTTTGTTGTTCCCCAGAGAAACTGATTCTTGTGTATTCAGTGAATGGTATTCATTCACCAACTCCAAGTGTGGTTTGGTCAACTCAAGAATAGATGCTGTGAGAGAACGGTGGGAAAAGAAACTATTTGGAGGCAGGATGTCTTTTAAAATTCTCTTTGAAAAGCCAAGCTGAAATAGCCACTATTTTCTCCCAAAATGGAAAGATGACATCACTGCCTAGGAAGTAGTATTATGCATGCTGTGTCCTACTCGCCAAACAGGTCCTAAAAGAGGACAGACCCTCAGAATGAAGTATCTTTTCTCTTATTTGAGTCTGTTCTGCATTTAGAGGGACTTTGGTACTTCTCCTTAGATATCTGAGAGTGGTTAAAGCTCTAAGAAAGAGACCCTTTGTCCTTAAGTAGGAAAATACAAGAGAAACTTGGGAGCAGTTTTTTTAAACCATCAGTATCCAACAACGATATATGCTTTCTCCATAGTCTGTGCTACTGGTCTGAGTTCTCTTCTCTTTTGATCAAGACTCAATTGAAAGAGACCTGAGGATGTGTCTGCCTCCTTTTTCCTAATTTTGGTCTCTGTCATCTTATCCAAAATATAGGCCAGATGGTTGTCTTCCTGCCCCGTTAAAATCACCATCTTGGTTTTCAAACTTTCTCTGCACATTGAATGATCCTTCTCACTTTTTCTTGGTCAGCTTCTTTCACTGCAAGCTCTCACATGCTTCCTCCTCATTTGCCACCAGATTCTAGACCGACTGGCATCTGACATATGAATTAATTGGGTAAGAGCAGTTAAGTAAGCTGATGGAGCTGTCCCCTTCTTTTTCCATCAGTGATGATAAAAGAGGCCACCCAGTCAAGTGACAAGACATTTAGGGGTTCTGGTGGCCAGACAATTCAGTTAAGTTTTCTTATTTGTAGTCTCAGCTCCTCAGAGTTTAAGTGATTGGGTTGTCACTTGATCGTGCACATATTTCTTCTGTAATATTGATGGTTGCTTATCTCTGTTTTTTTTCCTATATTTGATTCAGTTCGGTCACTCAGTGTGTTCGACTCTCTGCGACCCCATGGTCTGCAGCACGCCAGGCTTCCCAGTCCATCACCAACTCCTGGAGCTTGCTCAGACTTATGTCCATCGAGTTGGTGATGCCGTCCAACCATCTCATCCTCTGTTGTCCCCTTCTCCTCCTGCCTTCAGTCTTTCCCAGTCTCAGGGTCTTTTCTAACGAGTCAGCTCTTGGCATCAAGTGGCCAAAGTTTTGGAGCTTCAGCTCCAGCATCAGTCCTTCCATTGAATATTCAGGCTTGATTTCCTTTATCATTGACTGATATATTTGATTACATCCAGCTTAATTTTTCCCTTTGGTTAACTTTTGTTTCATGTACCTTGTTTCTGAAAGTACATTGTAGGAATGTCGGTTCCTGAAGGTAACATGCCCAAGTTTGCCTGTGACTTAGATGGCACCACTTAGAAATAAATGCTAAAACTTTATCAACACAACATAAACAGAATTTACAGGGCTTCTTGAAACAAATCCAACAATCTGGCCTCCTCTCTGTGTATTTTCCCTGATCCATTTTAACCTCCACATACAATGAGCTCATTACCAGGCAAATCAACTAACATCTCTTTAAAAAAAAAGTAATTATTTGTTAATTTATTTGACTGTGTCGGGTCTTACTTGCAGCATGTGGGATCTTCATTGTGTTTTGCAGAATCTCATCATTAGGGTACAAGGCCTCTCTAGTTCTGTTGAGTGTTCTCCAGGATGGGCCAGCTTCTATAGTTGCAGCCTATGGACTGTGGAGTACACGGGCTCAATAGTTGTGGCACATGAGCTTAGTTTTTCCGTGGTACATGGGATCTTAGTTCCCCAACCAGGAATGAAACCCATGGCCCCTGCATTGCAAAGAAGATTCTTAACCACTGGACCACCAGGGAAGCCCCCAACTAACCTCTTTCATACTTTTCTGCCTCTGCACATGCTGTTCCTTGGCCAGAGATGCCCTTCTCTTTATCCTTCACCTGGGAAATTTAGACCAGTCCCTTTATCCCCAGTAGAAATGTCATTAGCTCTGATATGCCTTCCTGTGAGCAAAGTCAGGCGTCCTGCCTTCTGTTTTCCCCTAGTACTTTATCCCTGTGACAGTCTCCTGACACTCTAGCCCATTCAATTAGAAGATCTTCAAGGGCTAAACAGAATCTTATTCCTATTTGTATTCACAGGGCCTTTCAGACTTACTTGGGCTTCCCTGATAGCTCAATTGGTAAAGAATCTGCCTGCAATGCAGGAGACCTGGGTTCGATCCCTGGGTTAGGAAGATCCCCTGGAGAAGGGAAACACTGCCCACTCTAGTATTCTGGCCTGGAGAATTCCGTGGACAGCATAGGCCACAGGGTTGCAACGAGTTGAACATGACTGAGCAACTTTCACTTTACAGACTTACTTGGAGAAGGAAATAGCAACCCACTCCAATATTCTTTCCTGGGAAATCCCATGGACAGAGGAGCCAGTGGGCTACAGTCCATGGGGTCACAAAGAATCAGACATGACTTAGTGACTAAACAACCAATCAACACAGACTGACTGAAATATAGGATATAGTTTTTCAGTCATTTTGGCTGAAAAAAGTGATGAATTCATCAATCTACCTATTTCCCAGTGCCTGGAACTTCCCAAGGAGCCTCTCCTCCCTTGTTCCCCTTTTCTCTACTTTTTATTGAATCTATAAATAATAATGATGGTAATAATAGCAATAATTTTTTTGTCCTATGCAGTCTTCTTCACTAGCATGTTTTTTTTTCATTCCTTTTATAAATATGAAATCACTGTTACCATAGATACTAGTCTAATCTGGAATCTTTTCATCTCAGTTATGGAATCTACAGTAGCCTCCTGGTTGATCTGTCTTCTATGTGTTCCTACTATAATACACTCTTCTCAGTCACGTCCGACTCTGTGACCTTATGGACTACAGCACGCTGGGCTTTCCCGCCCTTCACCATCTCCTGGAGTTTGCTTCAATTCATGTCCATTGAGTCAATGATGCCATCCAACCATCACATCCTCTATCACCCACTTCCCCTCTTGCTTTCAGTCTTTCTCAGCATCAGGGTCTTTTCTAGTGAGTTGGCTCTTTGAATCAGGTGGCCAAAGTAGTGGAGCTTCAGCTTCAGCATCAGTCCTTGCAAAGAATATTCAGGATGGATCTCCTTTAGGATGGACTGGTTGGATCTCCTTGTAGACCAAGGGACTCTCAAGAGTCTTCTCCAGCCCCACAGTTCACAAGCATCAATTCTTCGGTGCTCAGCCTTCTTTATGGTCCACCTCTGACATCAGTACATGACCACATCAACTGGGGGCTTCCCAGGTCGTGCAGTGGAGAAGAATCTGCCTGCAGTGCAGGAGATGCAGGTTCAGTCCCTGGGTTGGGAAGATCCTCTAGAGGAGGAAATGGCAACCCACTCCAGTATTCTTGTCTGGGAAATTTCATGGACAGAGAAGACTGCTAGGCTACAGTCCATGGGGTTGCACAGAGTCGGACAAAACTAAGCAACTGAGCACACACACCACATCAATTGTTTCAAGGCACATTTCTGTTACTCTGCCTCTCTAGAGAGATTCTGAATTGGCTTCCCTATTAGATAAAGACCAAAATTCTACTCCAAGCAACTGATACATTTCATCTTAACACTTCTTATCCCTCAATGTGCTCTACAGAATCCATCCAAGACAGATTGTCTGTTGTTCTCTGCATGACCTACTCCCAATCCTTTACAGCCCCAAAGAAGCCCTTCGTTTACACATACCCAATCATTTTATTTATTCCAAACCAGGTTATGAACTTATCTCTCCCAAGAAGTCTACCAGGATTTATCCAACCCCTGGGTCATTATTTTGTTATTTTATATCACTATCGGTAGGATTTGGGGCACAGGGATTTTCCAACCTTAATTTTGCCCTTTTGCTGCTGTCAACAGATCACTTAACCTTCTTGTATCTAAAAATTGAGTTAAAAAAAAAAACAAAAACCTGTTATACATGTAGGGTGTTTCATGATGAAATATAAAGTGTTTCAAATTGAAAGTGATGATTTATTTGGTTTACAAATCAGGAATTGTCAAGAGGGTACATAACCCATTTTTTCCCCCTCTCTCTTTCCCTGTAGGGCATATCTGTATCTTTGGAGTTTGAAAAGCATAACATAAAATTATCATCACTTTAATTTGTTTATGTTCAAAATACTTAATTCACTTTGAAATATCAAATCGCATTAACAGGAAGGTGTGACAAATAGAGACTATTTTTGGTATAACAAACAGACCCCCAAAATGTTAATTGCTCACACATTTAAAAAAATTATCTCACTCATATATGTAATCCGATGCGGTGCCAGTAGGCAAAAAATAGGAATGATGACGGAGATGCTGCCATCTCCAGCAAGTCTTCCAAGGGCTGAAAGTGAAAGTGAAAGTCGCTCAGTCATGTCCAACTCTTTGCGACCCCATGGGCAGTCCATGGGATTCTCCAGGCCAGAATACTGGAGCAGGTAGCATTTCCCTTCTCCAGGGGACCTTCCCAACCCAGGGATTGAACCCAGGTCTCCCGCATTGCAGGCAGATTCTTTACCAGCTGAGCCATAAGGGAAGCCCCTTCCAAGGGCTGCTTTGGGTTAAAATCCAGGGGGCGCTAGTGGTAAAGAACCCGCCTGCCAGTGCAGGAGACACAAGAGAGCTGAGCATGACTGAAGTACTAAGACCTTCACTTTCGGAAGTGGAGAGAGCATGAATACCTTCCTGTGGGAGAATTTTATGGGCTGGACCGGAAAGTATTCCACATTGGTTTTATTCATATTCCACTGGATAAACTCAGCCCCTTGGCCACCCTAATTTCACTGAAGTATGGGACGTGTAGGCTACAGTGTGTCCAGGAAGAAAAGGAAATTGTTGTACTGAAGAAATAATTGCTTTTATTTGACATAGTTTCAAAGTCATTTCTTATTTATACTCTTAAAAATTTAAATATTCTCTGAGCAGATATTTCATATCACTTCGCTATACCTGCAGCATATAGTATAGAGTTCTGGGCAGATTTAGCACTTGATATGTGTAATTTATTTTCTATTGCTGTGTAACAAATGATCACCCATTTAATAGCTTCAAACAATCCATGTTTATTAGCTCCCCATTTTTTGTTGCCAAGAGTCTGGGCACAGTTTGGCTCAGTCCTCTGCGAGGCTGTAACCAAAATGTTGGTCAGGGTTGACTTCTCATCTGAAGTCTCAACTGGGGAAAGGAATGCTTCTAAGATCATTCAGATTGTTGGCAGATGCTATTTTCTTACTCCAAAGAACCAAGAATTCATGGTTAGCAAGATAAAGTCCTATACACTACGAGATCATCCCAACACCTTTGCAGTATTGTCTATAAGTAAATTATAATTCCTATTTTCACTCAAGGGAATACGATTATAGAAAAGAAGCGAATACCGGAAATCCTGTGTACGACAATAATTGTCAGGACCTATCCACCACAGTAAGAGACTGAAAAAATAGAGGTCTTCCTTTCTTATCCAATGAACTACCACTTTACCTGAACATACATCTCACACAAAACTGCAGAGGGTTATAAAAGATCTCAAGAGATAAGTGGCTCTTATTGGCCAAGAGCTAGTAACAATGCTGTCAAAACAAGTGCTTAGGAGCTCTACTTGCTAAGCTTCACAAATATCAGCCTTAATTCACATGACTATCTTTAGAACTGGATTCAGAACAAGCTGAGAGCATCTTGAACCTATTACAAACAAGTCTTATTCCCACAGTACCCCCAAGGCCCTCATTAGATGGCATTTGGAAACCTTCTGTCATTTAGAATTTTTGTTTTTTCTGACCCTCTTTTTTTTCTATTCTTCTATCCAACTAGGTGGTATTGAAAGGTATTGACTTTTTTTTTTTCCTTCTCTTAGTCTTCCTGTTTGACCCTTTCCTTTCTGGTTAAAGCTATCCTTTAAGACCGCCCTTAGTGTTCCTTTTGGGGGAAAGTTTCAGGGATCACTCACAGTATGAAACTCCAGTCTGCATGTTTAATTTGTTTTGCAGAGGGCTTCAATTACTCTTCCATTTCCAAACTTCATCATCTACCAACTGGATCTCTTGAAAAGAGAAAGTCTGAGAGAATCTGGGCTGCTTATTTATATGTCGGTTATGAAAAGAGCTTCTTTCCTGTCTGTTCCCACCCTACCTTTGAAACTCCAGTAGTGACTTTCTGTGGCTCATTTTTCCAAGATGATACAGTCACACAGATATAAAGGTTCAGGGCATCAAACCGAAAGATATAAAGGCTCTAATAGAGAGGGTCACATTTCTAAAAAGGAAAACCAAACTCTCAAGATATTTTCTGGCTCTGTGAACAGCTAAAAATATGTGAGGATAATCATTCCTACAGTCCTGAACTTTTAATAGCAAAGCTAACCTGAAAGGAAAAATGACACTGAGCTACAGGGTGAGAATAGAACAGACTTCAGGAGAATCTGTTTCTTTCCTTTCTAAGGCACTCTTTCCTAGATTAGTCCATCTATCTTTAAGTTGCATATGATTCTTATCTATTTGGCATGACTTAAAACTAGTGAAATTGGTGAATGGCACAGTTCTGCAATCCTTTGTGTCTAAAATTACTATTTTTTAAAAAATTTCTTTGAATGTGGACCAGGTTTAAAGTCTTTATTGGATTTTTACTGTATAGCTTCTGTTTTATGTTTTGGTTTTCTTTTGACCACAAGACATGTGGGATCTTAGCTTTCAGACCAAGGACTGAACTGCATGCTCTGCCTTGGAAGGCAAAGTTTTAACCACTAGACTGCCAGAGAAGGCCCTAAAATTATTTTAAAGTCAAAAGTAAATTAAAAGCAAATGAATAAGTTTGTGAGTAGCAAATGGAGGCAAACTGTTTCTCTGAATGTAAATACCTGTTCTGTCTTCAATGAAATACCAGGGAGAACACAAGAAGGAGAAGCAAGGTGAGGGGAATAGATGGAGATTTCCAGCTGCTGTAGAGGCATCACCATGTGGGATCTAGCTGCATGGTGCTCGCCATTTTTCAATTACCTGAACTGAACTTGCCTCAGTCAAAGCCTAAAACATGCCCTGGGGGACATCACATCACCATATTTGTAAATTAAGTTGTTTGAGAATGGGTGGTAAAGAGCTATTCCCAAGGGATTATTACACTCTGGTCTCTTTTCCCTAAGGAACAAGGCAAGACATCAGGCAGATAGATCTACATAGACAAGAAAATTATGGGCTTCCCATGTGGCTCAGAATCCACCTGCCAATGCAGGAGATGCAGGAGACTCGGGTTCAGTCCCTGGGTTGGGAAGATTCCCCTGGAGGAGGAAATGGCAACCTGCTCCAGTATTCTTGCCTGGAAAATCCCGTGGACAGAGGAGCCTGCTACAGTCCATAGCGTACCAAAGAGTTGGACATGACTGAGCATGCACACTGTCTCTTAAAAGATCTGTGCTTTTCTGTTGGAATGCATGGGTACATGCATATTTATCCTGATTCTGAGTAGGAGGCTTCTTTATATACTTTGCCATTGTAAGAGAGCAAATACTTTGCCATTGTGGTTTCTTTAGGTAGTATTTAAAAGCCCTCATTTTGAATTTAAACGAGCTATATTTGGGGCTCTATTTTGGGCTCTGTCTCTTATGAACTGGATGACCTTGAACTGATCACTGTGGCTCTTTACAGTCCAGTTTCTTAATGTCTTAAGTGGGACTCATAATAGCTAATTCATATAGCTACCAATAGGAGCTAGTAAAATAATGCATAAATATGTAACACTGGGCTTGGACCTACAATTCTTTCAATAAATGAGAGCTATTTTTCAACTCATTTTTGTCTTTATACTTTACAGCACCCTATGATTGCTGTGACTATAGTTCTGTAGCCACTTGAGAATACCAGTTTAGAGATGAATCCTATCAGTTTCTTTATAAAATAGTAGTGTACTTTTTTCATGAAATACATCATTTGTCATTCTACTCAAAGGGGATTCAATTTTTTTTAACGCTGTTTTATTCCAACTCAGTGTTATGAATGTAATATTCATGGTTTGCTTGAGTAAATTTTCAGAGAACTAAGTTCCTTCTCTGAAGAGCTAGTCCAAAACTAAAATAAAGACAAAGGTTGAGTCTTTCTGCTCTTCAATCAGTGAACTGAAGCATTTAGAAAACAAACCAGAGAAATAACAGCCTCCAAAAAGATAGAAGAAGGAATCTGCGGTCAGGCCTTTTCATGCCGTCAGTTCAGGGTTCTGCCGTAGATCTCAACCTGCCTTCACCTGTTGGTGAGTGTGCAGTGCTCAGAGATGTAGGGGACACCCACCTACAACACGAACCTGGGAACTGTAGATCCAGTTGCACTGGAAAAACCCAAATGCATGCCAATAGTTAACACGCGATGGTAAACCAAGAGCTTCTTTTCTGTTTCCCAAAGATGTTTTCATGGGGTTCACCCTAAGAGAATCAAAGTTAAGTGATAATACTGTCAACATGGTCTCTTGGAAAAGGGGGGTCTACTTAGGGATTGTTGGGCTTAGTCAAATTTGAGGCAATGGCTGAAAAATGAAGTGGAGACGCACCTTATGCTGTTGGAAATGCACGCTTAGAAGAGAGATCAGGAAGACATATACACATTTGGGGATCTAGTGTAGCGGACAGTGGAGGTCAGTGGCCTCACGAAAAGCTTGTGTAGAGAGGACATCAGAGGGAATCAAACACAGTGTGGAAGACTTGGAAGGAAACCTCCCCTCTTCTTGATGCATTGCAGCATTCTTGAAAGATAGGAGTACATGTCCTCTTCACACTGATCCAGAACCTGAAGAGAGGATAGCAGACCTGGCCAGGGGAAGCCACTGTTGGGACTGCGAAATAAGCAACAGGACTGTTTGGATCAGTATAACGGTCTGGAAGGAAGTAGAAGGGTAGGATTGAGAGATGCTTGCATCTTTGAAATACCCAGCAGTGTGTCTCTCTTATCCATTGACTCTGATTAAAGCATCTTTGGAGGGACCTGTTCGAGCAGGTTCCTACCAATATATCCCTGAGGCCTTTTGGCAAATAAGCACCATTTCAGCTTAGCTAGGTGGTAAAACTGCCTTGCATGGGGGAGGAGACTGAGAGTAATTAAAAATAACTCGCAGCTCCAGCAGGGCAATTGCTGTCCCTGCCTCATCTGTGTTCCTGTCACATGCTTAGCTCCATGGTGAGACCCCAGCTGTAGAGCAAAAGACTTGTCATAATACTATCTGATCTGCTCAGTCTTGAGTTGATCACAAAAGATTTGAGGGTTAACAATGCAAGAGTATTGGGTTCTAAGTTCTGGAAGGATTCTTAATCATTCTGTTAAAAAGAAAGAAGTAAGGAAAAAACAAAAAGACAGAAGCCAACAGAAAAGGCTAACCCAGCTCTGTTGCACAAAGGATCTTCTGATTGCTTTTTCTTCCTTGGTAGTCTGTCCGGGTCCATTTGAAACACAGCAAGTGAAATAGTCTACAGAGAAGTGATGTGAAATTTGTACTGAAGCTTTAGCTCCCCAACCCATCTCCAAGAAAAATATTACGGAACAGCTGCTGGAGACGCAGAGACCCGAGGACATTCCTCCCGTGAAGGTCAGGATCTGGCCGTTGCCCCAGAGCACACAGGCGAGCAAGCGAAGTGCGCAAGAGTGGGATCAGTTCCCAGGCTCGCTGGAGTCTCTGAGTTGTTTCTCCTCGTGGTCTAAGTGCTTTAAAGCTGCAAGAGCGTTGGACCTCCAAATGATTCCTTTACCACTCGCCACCTCAGGTTACCAGAAGTGGACTCTTTGCCCTTAAGTGTAGTGCTACTTGAGACGGATCAGCCTAGATTTCCTCCGTGCTAGGTAACTGTTTTATTCATGAGTGACAAACCCTACCTCCCATCTTCCTCAGTCTGAACACTGAACTCCCTTAATCTTTGCACACTTTCCCCCATTTACTAGTTCAGCCTCCTCCATCCACCTAATAATGAACTGACCTATGCTTAAGGATTGGGGTTTGTGTCTTGATCCAAGCCTAGTTTCCCCCTGATTTCAGACCTCTTGCCGCAACCGGATGAACTTTCCAAGCTCAAAGTGAAGGGATTGACTTATATACACTAGTGATACTACATATAAAATAGCTAGTGAGAACCTCCTGTATAGTACTCAGAGTCGGCAGTGACCTCAATGGCAAGGAAATCCAACAAAGAGGGGCTGTCTGTATCCACCTAGCTGATTCACTTTTCTGGACAGTAGAAGCTAACACAACCTTGTGAAGAAACTATATCCAGTGAAATTAATAAATAAAAGAACTTTTAAAAATAATGATTAATGCCATGCTTTCACTTTATAAAAGTTTTGAAACCGACTCTCAAAGAAGAGTTCTGTATTAAAATAGTTGTTTCAATTGTAGTTTATAAGCTACCGAAATCAGTAGTTGGTAAGAGTATGGGCTCTCGAATCTGACTGCTTGGGAAATTATGGCCTACCTTGGGGAAAGTTTTCCAATGTGTCCAAGCCCCTGTTTTCTTATAAAATGGAGATGGCTGTAGGATATATCCCCAGATGACTATTATGAGGAAATGATACATATAAAACTCACAGCACTGTGCCTGGCATAGAATAAGCCCTCTATAAAATATTATCTATCATCATCATTGTACAAGTATGGAAACAGAATATAATAGTTTAAGTGATGGGTCGATGTTTAAGCCTCCATTCAAAAACAATAAAATTTTATAATTCTTGCAATGGGCACTTATCCCAGAGAGAAACAGTGCTATTTATGGTAAAGTTTATTTGTTTCAAGGTTGGCAAATAGGACAAATAAGTCTAGTACGCAACAGTGGGATTGCAACAGAGCCTATAATACATATACTATGTTAAATGGTATGCTTAATGTTTACTTGGGGCTTCCCAGGCGGCTCAGTGCTAAAAGGATCTGCCTGACAATGCAGGAGAACCAGGAGATGTGGGTTCGATCCCTGGGTCAGGAAGATCCCCTGGAAGAGGAATTGGCAACCCACTCCAGCATTCTTGCCTGGGAAATCCCATGGACAGAGGAACCTAGCTGGCTACGGTCCATGGAGTCGCAAGGAGTTGAACACAACGAGCAACTGGTCACGCAATGGTTAGATGCTCATATGTTATCCCCACTTCCTCCATTCTTCCCCACCACCGCTGTATCTCCATTAGTCCCGCACCTGTTTGCTTTAGAATGGAAGCTCCCACAGATTAGAAATTACATGTTTCCAATCTGCTCTGTGGGCTTCCCTGGAGGCTCAGTCAGTAAAGAATCTGCCTGCATTGTGGGAGACCTGGATTCAGTTCCTGGGTCGGGGAGATCCCCTGGAGAAGGGAATGGCTACCCAATCCAGTATTCTTGCCTGGAGAATTCCAAGGACAGAGGAGCCTGGCAGGCTACAGTCCATGAGATTGCAAAGAGTCCGACACGATTGAGCGACTAACACCTTCACCACCAAAAATAATGGAGGAATAGATGTTGAAGTATGTAAATCTGTGGTGATCTAATAAAATGTCAAGAAGCACTTAAGAGTCCTAGCAAAAGGCAGAGGAATACTCATACATAAGAACTTGCAAATAAACTGTTAATGTGGAATGAAGCCACAATAGCCCAGGAGAAAAAGTAAAATGAATTGAACAGGCTTGGACTCTCCAGGTAATCTGGGATATAACCCCCTAAGAATAGCATAGGTGGAAGAAAAGTCAATGAGTCATTAATAATCCATAACGGTACTTTTTCCAGAGGTCTTCAAAATGTTGGAAAGTGATCTTTTGCAACCATTATCTTTACCCTGGGATGTGATCTGTTTCATGATTCTTGCAATGATGGATGATACAGTGGGTCCTTCAGACATTTTGGTTTGTTTGTCTGATTAGAAGTTCTGTCTTGTATTATCAAAAGAACTGGTGGTGCTTTCAGGACAGGAGCAGATTGTCTGATTCAAAGGACATTTCACCGCCCACTAAACCACCCTTTGCCAGGATCTCCAAGGGAGAGCGATTGTTCAGCTTGGTCCACTGAGGGAATGATCTGTCCCCAGCTCTGGAGGCTGAGCACAGCCGTGAATAAAAGACGAAACCAATTCTGCAATATAAATGACACATTCCATTAATACAAGTGGATCCAAATGAACTAATTTCATTCAACAGTACTGTTACATTCTGTAGCTCTGTGGGCTTCGATACAAATGGTAATGTCAGTCTGTCGGGAGAGTGGACTGCAGTGCGTAATTACAAGTTCTTGTTCAGCACTTCAGGAGCTAATCAGAGCGAGGATGTGAATCTGTAATTTGCAAATGCGCAAAGACAGAGGTTACTGTGGCACTAATGGCTCTGCTGATAACGTTCTTGCCACCAAACGATAGGACTGTGGGTGCAAATTCGATGAAATAATTTGACCTCCCATTTAGTCATTTGATTATGAGAAATCTATCCTGCTGGCAGCACCTGGGGACATTTCTAAATTTAATGCTGTTCAGTAATATAAAATATCAGTATGCCAATAAATTAATATTTACATTCCAAGGGACAAGGGACTGTACACAATTGTAAAGCAATTATTGGAGCAAACTAATGTGTAAAAATACCACTCAAGTTTACAATATATCACATCATGAAACTGGTTTCTATAAAACTTCATGGGACTAAATCAGGGAAGATTAAAGGAGAGGTTGATAGAGAAAATATGAATGTATATATGTGTGTGGTGTTGTTGTCAAGGTGCTGAGTTGTGTCTGACTCTTTGTGACCCCATGTCTGCAGCACACCAGGTTTCCCTGTCCTTTAATATCTCCTGGAGTTTGGTCAAATTAATGTACATTGAGTCAGTAATGCTATCCGATCATCTCATCCTCTATTACCCCAGGATCAGTTCAATTCAATCGTTCAGTCATGTCTGACTCTTTGCAACCCCATGGACTGCAGCATGCCAGGCTTCCCTGTCCATCACCAACTTCAGGAGCACCCCAGTATACATATATGTAAATGGGATTCTCTGGCAGCTCAGTGGTAAAGAATCTGCCTGCCAATGCAGGAGACGTGGGGGGTTCAGTCCCTGGGTCAGGAAGATCCCCTGGGGAAGGAAATAGCAACCCACTCAAGTATTCTTGTCTGGGAAATCCCATGTACTGAGGAGCCTGTTTGGCTATAGTCCATGGATTGCAAAAGAGTCGGATATGAGTTAGCAACTAAATAACAAAATATATATGTAATATATATGTTTATGCATGTATGTGCATACATACACACACATATGTGTTTTTTTCTTCCATATATTTCTCCTCACTAACATTTCTTCTTTAAATCTTCAAACATTTGTTCTCTTTCTCTAGAAATTTCATCCAGTCTCATCCTTGGCTGAGAAAACACACAGCATTTTAGAATGGAGTGGTGGCTCATTCTCCCCAAAAGATTTTAGAACTTCACTGTCCCATCAGCTCATGGCTAAAAGTAGAATGATTTCTGCTTGTCATTTTGCTCGACTTAGGACTGCAAAAATAACATTATTGCTGTCTGCTTCCCTCATCCCATTATTATCTGATTGTGAGCTATAGCTGATGTCCCTTGGAAAAAATAAGTACACAGAACACCTTCATCGGTTTCTTTGGCAGTTAAAAGTCTTGAAGCTTAAACTTATTTCTTTTGTAGAGACAAATGCATTATGTTGGAAATGCCTTGAACGTCTCTGTTGGTATACCCACTTTGGTCAATTCTAATTATGAAAGGTTAGGAATCACTACCCATATCACACCTTTGAAGTTGAATGGTTTTACCACAGGTGCTGAAGAGAGAACCATGGTTTACCTAGTGGAGTAATTGTAGGAGACTCAGCCTAGTAAAAACTTCAGGGAACATGGATCCTGATGCTACTTGCTGAAGAACAGAAGAGAGGTCTCATTTTGTAGGTAGAAGTCAATGATTGTTTCTCTCCAGAAAGTTCAGAAGGATTGATGCCAAAATTTGGCCTCTGTACACCGTGCTGAATTGAACCTCAGAGGCAAGAGTTATAGGTGAAATAGAAAAGAGTAGCTTTCTTGCTTTGTCAGGCAAAGGAGAGGAGGGCACAGCAGGCTAAGACCCTCAATACTGGGTGTCCCAACCCAGGGGGTTTTGTGAGTTTTATTGTTAAGGGGCAGGCTTGCTTATAAGGATCATGGTATGTGCAAGGCCTGCGTTCCTTCAATCTAGAGATCCTCTGGCATCTATGGTCTGATGGTCTGTGGTTCTCCAGGCTATTGAACTGTGACCTTCTCTCTGAAACATCTTCCATGTGGTATGGAGTGGGGTGAGGCAGAGGGACGGTTTCATTCTGCTGAAGAGCTCAAAGACTTTATATGTATCCCTCCACCAGGACCCTGGCCCAAAGCTGCACTGCTGTTTCTCGACTGCTCCTTCCTTGTTTTAGCACGCCCTCCCTTACCTGATTCAGTTCAGTTCAGTCGCTCAGTCGTGTCCGACTCTTTGTGACCCCATGAACCGCAGCACGCCAGGCCTCCCTGTCCATCACCAACTCCCGGAGTTCACCCAAACTCATGTC
Source organism: Cervus canadensis (assembly GCF_019320065.1). Taxonomy (NCBI): domain Eukaryota; kingdom Metazoa; phylum Chordata; class Mammalia; order Artiodactyla; family Cervidae; genus Cervus; species Cervus canadensis. The sequence continues at coordinate 85,123,545 of NC_057391.1, forward strand.
CATGGAGTTGGTGATGCCATCCAACCATCTCATCCTCTGTCGTCCCCTTCTCCTCATGCCTTCAATCTTTCCCAGCATCAGGGTCTTTTCAAATGAGTCAGCTCTTCACATGAGGTGGCCAAAGTACTGGAGTTTCAGCTTCAGCGTCAGTCCTTCCAGTGAACACCCAGGACTGATCTCCTTTAGGATGGACTGGTTGGATCTCCCTGAGGTCCAAGGGACTCTCACCTGATTACCAACTGCTTGAGCCTGCCCTTAGGAACTCAAGGAAGGGGACACAGAAAGCCCCTTGAGGTCCTGCTGCACGTCAGGATGCCTTTTCTTTCACTGATTCTGTGTGGGGGCAGTGTGCTGGAGTGCAGAGGCAGGTGTTTCTCGGTCACATATGTGCAAGTTTAAATCTTAGTTCTGCAGCTGATTCATTGTGGACTTTAGGGAGGTTTAACTGGTCTTAATTTTCTCATTCTCAGTGAAAGAGATGATAGCATCTCAGGCAGAGGGCTCTGAGGATTGAGAGAGATAGATGTGAAACACCTGGCTAGTACTGTCCTGCTGTTCTGGGGAGGGCTCCCTGGGAACCAGACTCCTAGGCTGAGTTTCGCATGAAGGATGCTTATTAAGGAGTGTCCTGGAGAAGAACACCTGTGGGAGGGAGAGACCAAGAGCTGGATGGGACAAAGGGAGACGGTAAATTGCCTCGGGCACAATGGTGGCCTCAGCTGGCTTCACGTGAAGGTCTGGAGCCATAAGAGCCCTTTGGCATTGTCCCAGGTTGGGCTGAGAAGGCTAGACCTTCGTCCATCTCCAATAATTAGTTACCTGGTTTGTGGGCTGTTCTGGGGAGGGACCTTGGGCAAGAAGGGTCACTGCAACTGAGGCTAACCTTGAAGTGGCTGACATGGTAGGTAGAAGTCAAATGATTGTTTCTCTCCAGAAAGTTCAGAAGGATTGATGCCAAAATTTGGCTACAGACCCCTTGCTGACAACATTCCCAGGAGGTGGGGCAACAAGGCTTTCATTGAAGGAAGATGGTACATCAGCGTGCCTCCACGGTCCCTGATAACATGTGTGCGTATCGCTTAGCCTGTCTAGTTTTCTGTCCTTCTCCTCCGCTTCCTCTCCATTCTCTCCTCCTTCTTCTTCTTTTGGACTTGTTTGTCCTATTTTACAGGATTAAATCTCTATGCAATGAGAATCTAACTGCTTCCCTGACAGAATACCTTGAAGGGTTCCAAGTATGAGAAAAAAAAAAAAAGGTATTTTTCCATTAATGGATAATGACACTTTGACAGATAAGTGAGCGATTCTGCATTGATTCACAGGGGGAAATTATGGCAGGATGTGGCTAGCCTTGTTGAGTTAGCCTCGCTGCTGTCTAGAGAGCCTGCTTCTTTCCCTTCTGGGGGATTTGTGTGTCTATTTTTTTTTTCTTTTAGTTCTACCAGTTTATTGCTACCAACCCATCTCCCTCCACCCTTGTGCACACGTGCTCAGTCATGTAACCCCATGGACTGCGGCCCGCCAGGCTCCTCTGTCCGTGGAATCGAGGGTGACAGACTCAAAGCACACTTTTGGGGCAAAGGAAAGCTTGGCTGAGAGTGAAGGGAAGAGCCCTGTGGTCTGTGACCTTTCAAGCTAAACTGCCTGCCCGGAGAGGAAGAGAGGCTTATTTGAATTTGCAGACATCTCAGAACTCCAGTGAGCCAGGCATTGGCTCCTTTCCTCTGGGGCACCACAAAGCTTAGGTCTTTGTAGATCAATTAAGTCATTAGCACTCCATCTAAACGAAGGTTGATTTCCACAAGGAGGCCGAGCCAGCTGGCCTGCCCCAAACAGCACAAGGGCCACCGGGCTACCGGAGTCAGAGCAAATGGCTCTAAGCCGCTGGGGTCAGAGGGCCTCCAGCTTGCAGCTGAGTTAATGCTGCCTGTTTTCCAGGTGACCTCAATCACTGCCCTGGGCAGATTGAAAGCCGATACTAGACTCAAGTGTTCTCTAGTCACATGAGAGTTTGTAAATATGATTTAAAAATCCAAATGCCCCCGCCTGCTCCACTAACAGGCGGGGTTAGAGAGCACCAAGGTGTGAGAGACTGGATGAGCAGGTGTGTTTTCATCTTGGGGAATGTTGCAGTCTTACAAACCTCTCCCTTAGGTATCTTCATAATGGAAGAGTTCTAGTCTTTAATTCAATTTGTTCCTTAAACTTTGGAATAGATGATAGCACAGTTGGAAAAGCAAAAAAGCAAAGGAAAAAAAAAAAAAAAAAGAATGCTCCCTTCTCTTTTTGTCCCTCGTCTGCTCAGGAAACCAACCAGTTACTGGTTTTGTGTGCTTCCAGAGGTTTCTCATACATATACAAGCAAGCATCTATTCTTGTTGAGCCTCCTTTTAAACAGTCACATACTGTATATATCATTCTGCATCTTGTTTTTCTCATTTAATATATCTGAGCTGTCTTTTCATATTAGTACATTGAGAGCTTTCTCGTCTTTTATAAACAGTTACATCCCATTTCACTGCATAAACATATCATACGTTTTTGGGGGTTTCCCAGGTGGTGTTTGCAGTGAAGAACCCGCCTGCCAGTGCAGGAGATGTAAAAGATGCGGGTCCCATCCCTGGATTGGGGAGATCCCCTGCAGGAGGGCATGGCAACCCACTCATATGTATTTAACCATTACTCTGCTGTTTGCTATTACAAACGATATTGTAGTTAACCTTATATGAGCCTCGTTTGCACGTGTGTTTGAGTATATCTGTAGGATACATTCTCAAAAATAGAATTACTAGGTTAGGGGGAATATGCATTTTGTAACTTCAGTAGATACTGCCACAGTGCCCTTGATAAGCATTATATAAATTCACAGCCCACTCACAATGGAGAAGTATTTCCCCACCTCTTACCAACAGCTTGTCAAGTTTGGAAATTTGCCAGTCTGGTATGCAGTATAGTTTTGATTTTCTTTTTCCTATAATGAGGTTGTACATCTTTTTAGATGTTTAAGAGCTAATTGTAAAATTTTTTCTGTGATTTGTCTATTGATGTGTTTTGCCAACGTTTCTTACTGGTTTCCTGGTTTTCTTTTCTAATGAATTTCTGCTGGAGAGACTGACTTTCTCTATGATACGGGTTGCCAATCTCTTTCTTATGCAATTTTTTGTTTGCTTTTTGATTTTGCTTACAGTTTTGTCCCTGGGCTTTTAATTTTCATAAGGTAAAATTATCAAACTTTCCACTTATGGGATCTGTATTTGAGATCTTAGAAATATCTTAGAAAACAGGCTTTTCACATTCTAAGGTTTTAAAGTAATTCACCCATATTTTACTTTAGCAACTAGTATATTTTTATTTCTTTACATTAAAATTTTAGGAAATTCCCTGATGGGCCAGTGGTTAGGACTCCACGCTCTTACTGCCAAGGATTGTAGTTCAGTCCCCGGTGGGTGAACTGAAATCCCACAAGTCACGTGGAGCAACCAAAAAAAAAAAAAATGTATATATAGTATGTGGAATTTATCCCTTTATAAAGTGTGAAGTGTTAATCCAAATTTATATATTTTTTCAGATGGTTACCCAGTTATCCCAATAATATTATTTGTATAAGCCATCCTTTCCCATTTAAGTCACTTTTATGGGAGAAGGAAATGGCAACCCACTCCAGTGTTCTTGCCTGGAGAATCCCAGGGATGGGAGAGCCTGGTGGGCTGCCGTCTATGGGGTCGCACAGAGTCGGCCACGACTGAGGCGACTTAGCAGCAGCAGCAGCATGGTGCTCTGAGTTCCCAGATGTTTGAGAAATCTATTTTTAGACTTTTTTCTCTGCTACATTGATCCGGTCTGTACATGCACATTTTAAAATTGTTGAGCCTGAATAATTGATTTCAAAATGTAAGAGAGCTTGTTCTCCCTCATTGCTCTTCCTTTCAGAGCTTTTCTGACTTTTCTCATTTGTTTATTTTTTTACCTTTTTATAAATTTTAGAATCAGCTTCTCTACCTAAAATATGTATATATACCATAAATAAAAATGTATGTTTTTATTGAGATGATGATATTAATTTATAAATTAAAGAGATTAGTTACCTTTATGGCCTTTATGAGTCTTTCTGTTCAAAACATGATATGTCTTTTGTTTAGTTTAAATTTTATTTTATGCTCTTTATATAAATTCCACATTTTGTTGTTTGGTTATTTCTCCAAAACTTTTCTGTCTTCATAACTATTGATAAATCTGCATCTACTAATGAATAAGCTGTTTGTATATATGAAACTAAGGTGTACTAATTTTATACTCTTCCACCTTACAGAATCTTATTGATAATAGTTGTTGTTTTAGTCATTTCTTCTGAGAAATCCCTGTATTTGGTTATATCATCTACAAATAATTTTATCGCTCTCATTTTCGGTTTTGTATTTCTACTGTCTCTAATTTGTTTGGCAAATAGCCCAATACAACAGCATCATAATGATATTGAGGGTGCCTTAGCTTTGTTCCTGACTTTAATAGGGGTATTCTAGTGTTTCCTTAATAATCATGAGGCTGACTTTTGGAAATATACACATCATTATTTATCTAACATTGAACCATCCAGTCTTTGATTTCTCAAATTAAGTGCCATTAATTGTGAGTATTTTCTAAAACATGGGACTAGATTCTTCCTGCTAATACTCTATTTTTTGTCTTTTCCCATGACCTTGAGCAATTTATTCAGTATTGGAATTCTCTGTTCTTTAAAAGGGTGGAATGATTTCCCTGTGAAATTTTTGGGCCTACTACTTTCTTTTTCTGTAAGGGGAGCAAGTGGCACTCCTCTCTATCACCTACGGAAATGGATATGTTTTGATTTTGTAGCTTTTTAGAATTATTTTTAGGCAATTAGATTTTTTGAAAAAATATTCTCTTTCTTCCCATGTTTTCAAATGAATTTGCAGAGTTAACCACAAGTATTTTTTCTCACTTTCTGGAATTATTTCCTACTAATCATTTTTAAACTTTCATGTATCTGCAGTTTTCTTCCTCTTTTTCATGATGTGAGGACCTAAAGTTTTACCTTTTTTTTTTTTTTTTTCAGAACATAGATTTTAGACATTGTGATTTTATTGGGTTGATAAAAAAGTTTGGGTGTTACAGAAATACCTGAACAAGCTTCTTTTTGGTCAACCGAATATCACTTTTGTATTTTTTAAGTTAAAATATATTTTTTTTATCTTTATAAATCGATCCTTTATAGTTTTCTTAAACTTGGGCTTTTTGTAAGTTTAGTGTCAAACTTTGAATTGGTTTAATTTTAGTTTAATTTTATTCTTTCCTCTTATTAATAAAAATATTTAAGGCCACAGATATTCTTCTGAGCACTGGTTTTACTGGTACCTATAGATTATGTGTTGGTGATAGACAGGGAAGCCTGGCGTGCTGCAGTCCATGGGGTCACAAAGAGTTGGACATGACTGAGCAACTGAAGTGAACTGATTATGATATGTGGTGCTTTTATATTGTTTTTCTAGGCAACCTGTAAGTTTGGTTTGTATTTCATTTGTCCCAGGAGTTAAGAGTTTCAAATTTTAAAAAGAATTCACTTATTTTTTTGATTTTGTTGCTAATATGTAGTTACTATACTATGATCAGAACATGTGGACTATGCTATTTTTTCTTTTTTGGAAAGTAGAAATTGAATTTTTCTTTTCTGATCATACATCATCACATTTGTGATTGTCACGTGGATTCTTGGGAAAAAAAGTATATTATTTATTTTAAAAGCATAAAGCTTGAAATGTATTACTTAATATGCCTCTTAATTAATTACTTATATCAGTTACATTTTTTTACTACTTTATCTGTCATTGAATAAGCAGGGTGGCAGATCTATTGCAGATCCATTGCTTAATATTTCTCCTGGTGAATCTTGACTTTTTTGTTTACTGAATGTTATGATTATGTCTTTGATTGACAAATGGTTGTGATTCTGATGTCCTCTTTGTGAATTACATTTTTAGTGTTTTAAAATGCTTAACACAGTTAATTTTTTTTTCTTTAACCTGAGTACCACTTTCTCTGATTTTCAGATTTCTATCACTGATTTCTTTTAGTTTGCATTCTCCTAGAATCCCTTGATCCATTCTTTTCATCTTTAATCCTTTAAAATTGGTTACTTTTTAAAGCAAGTCATTTGTTCAGAGGATACAGTTGATTCTGCTTTGTGATTTAATATGAAAGTCTTTATCTTATAATAGATAAATTAAGCAAGTTTACTACATATAATAATGTGACAGGTATATTTGGTCCTTATCTCATATTATTTCTCTTTTTCTTTTAGATTTGTTTGTTTGCTTGTTTTAAATGTGGTCTGGCTTGTGTGTCTGTGTGCTACTTAAAAGTGTTTATATTTTCTCCCTGGTGGTCATGTTTACCACTACAGAACTATATAAAATGTTTAGTGCTCTACATTTTTAGACCAGAACTTCTCATCCATGTACCATATAGCTCAGGGCAGTTGGAAAGCCTCAGGCCATGAATAGTCTTATCTGCTTACCTCAGTTCCTGCAAATATATAATCTTCTCCTGGATTTTTTTTTTTTTTATATTGGGAAATAGCACTTCAATGAATATGTATTAGGTCCTTACTATGAGCAGTGGATCATAATCTTTCTTAGTGTTTATTATGGAAAGAAATGTGCATATATTTCCACTGATTGAGCAGACACCTTTATATGTTATGCTTTGCCTCCTGGCCCTGATCCTGGGAAAGACTGAAGGAAGGCAGGAGCAGAAGGGGGTGACAGAGGATGAGATGGTCGGATGGCATCACAGACTCAGTGGACATGAGTCTGAGCAAACTCCAGGAGATAGTGAAGGATAGGGAAGCCTGGCGTGCTGCAGTCCATGGGGTCGCAAAGAGTCAGACATTATTTAGTGACTGAACAACAAATCAGAGAATTTTTTCTACTTCCCATCTTTTTCCCCCACCTATCTATTTTAGTTACATTGTTTCTGCATTGTCAGGACATATTTCACTTTCATTCTGATTCATCACATATCTCCATTAGATTAGATATAGTTCTCATTTAGGGACAGTAGTCTGTGTTCACCTTCAGTCTCTTTGTCAATTTTTCAATCCTGTATATCTTGGTTAACTCAAGTTGTTCCTAGTGGTTTCCTCAAGATTTCCACTGTTTTTGCTGCTAAATAGTGTTTGTCCATTGACTTTATACTTGGGTATAATTTGGCTGGGTATAAAATGTTATCTTACATTTTCTTTTTATTGTGAAGACCTTTCTGAAAATTAACTAATAAAGTTCTGGTGAGTCCAAGTAGCTTACCTTGAGGAGGCATTGTTTATGTTCAACCTTTTATAAATGGTTATTGGGGAAATATAGATAGAGGAAATGGTTCTAGGCAGAAGCATTGCAGGTGTAAAAGAGTAGGGAGCTTCTATGGAATTGGCAGTTGTTCAGCATAACTATAATGCAGAGGGAAAGAAAGATCTAAGTTAACAAGGGAGTGTTAGGAGGAGATAGATCATCAAGGACTTGGTATGCCAGGGGCATCAGGATTTCTTCCAGGGGTATAAAATAAAGCCATTGAATGCAGTGAATCAGGAGAGAAATGCGGCTAGAACTGTTCATTTTAAGGGAGGAATGAAGAGGAGTCCATGAACTTTCCCTCCCAGGCAGCTTGTGAGTCCTAACCTGTGTTCTCATAGTGTGGAACCAGAAATTCCATCTTTCACAAATACTGGTCAATCATATTGATGGCCCCCCTCCTGACTCCTGGCAGCCTCACTAGCAGCCTGGTAACTTTATGTATGAAAGTAAATTGTCTATGAGATAATGATGGAATTTCTCTCATGCTAGGCCTATGATTCCAACTATCTTCCCAGAGCAGGAAATAGCAAGAATTAAGGATATCTTAGTCATCCTTTTTAAACATAAAAGGATAGTGGCTCTTCTAAAGAAGAAAAAATGCATTCTAGTCCTTAGCTATATATTCCTGTACCTCTGTAATCTGAAAACTCTCTTTCCTCCAAAAATGTCAAGAATCCAACCAATATTCACTATAGTTCTAAAACATTTTCTTCTCTTGGTGCTCCTTGGGACTTTCTGCTATCTCACTAGTTTCTAGATTAGTTCTTGGAGACCTGCAGTACTTCACGCATGCTAAAGCTGCCAGCATTTGCTAGTTTCAGCTAGAACACATTTTTTATCAAATGTTATTTTTAAATTACCATGTCAAGTACACTTGTTGCTATTCTATCTTCAGTCAACTATATGCTAAATATATTGTCTTTATAGGCAAGTTTATCCTGTATCATAGAAACAGTGCCTATCAGACAACCAAGTCTATTTTTGGTGCTTGCTTGCTTCCTTGCCTGGTTGCTTTCTTTCTTTTCTATCTGAATAGCATTATTGGCCACTTTAAAAGAAACTGGACTGTGGGGTTTCCATTGGAGACTGGAGATAGGAAACAAAACCAAAACTGTGAGAACTTGCTGGATTCACATTTGTTAAACTCTGCAATGAAGCGATGTGTTGTGCTATCTCTTCCATTTTCTTAATGCAGTTTTCAGGTAGCCACAGGTCTTAATCCTCTCAATACAGCTATTCTCAGTGAGTACAAAATAAAAATACATTGCAGACGAATAGTCAGTAGTTTCTTCATTCTTGTGTTGAGAGCTCTTACCTAAAGGAGCAAGGCTTTAACAGGGTCTCAGCTTGATTCTTGCCATGTTTGCACACAAAATAGATAAGGCTCACTTTGTTTGGAAGATGCTAATTGATTTTCTCCACCATGCTGTCTAACAAGCCAATTTCCTAAAAAATACAGTGATGGAAGGAAAAAAAAATCTGTTCTAATTACTGTGTAAGCACAATCTCTCCCTTCCACCTCTATTAAAGGAAAAATGGCTCTCACTTCTTAAAACTTTTGGGAATTAACGACCGATGCTACACATGCACAGCCCTAGTATCAGTTGGCATTTCGGGAATTTCCTTATTGTTGCCAAAAATTTAAAGATGGATATACAGAGAGAGATTACAGGGATCAATGGAATTCAGCACCCTAGTATTTGGTAAATTACCTTAACCTGACCTAGGTAATGAAGTGGAACGGCAGAGTTGGGATTTAGGAGCTAAATAGGAGCTGGGCAAGTTTGCAAATCACAAGAATCTATTGTAGACCCGAACCAGGTTAATAGCTGGATTACTCTGTCGTTTCCCAAGCTCTGGACTCTCACTATTTCTTTCTTTCATCTTTTGGTGACATGGAGGACTCTTCCACCAGATGGTGTTCTTCTTTGAACTCAAGTGCTGCAGTCCCATCTGTGTTCCATCAAGTTTCAAGGGGGCTGGTTGCTTTGGGAGCTTCTTTATATCTCTGGCATTGCTGATCCCGGGACTGGATAAAAACTGGCACCACTTAACTACATAGCTAAGTAATTGGTAATAAGAATGTGCTCCACAAAACTGTCTTGCAGATGAGAGTTACGATCTTGCCTGTGTTGCCTAAGGCCCTCAGCAAACAAAGGCCAAGATCTAAGCAGGATTAAAGAGCTTGATATTTCCAGTGGAATTTGGGAACAGACACCTTTTGTGTTTGCAATGGAAGAAGTACTGAAGGGCAGGAGGTCAACTTCCTCTCGGTTGTCTTTTCCTCCAAATTTCTAAGCGAACCAGTAAAGCGTTAAGTCCTTTCCTCTAGCACCATGCAGCCTTGGTCTCCTGCAAACGCCTGTTAAACTAATAACCAGAGGTCAGAGCAGAAAACTTTGTGAGTTTGCCCCTCGACCTAGGAGGCAAATACCTTGAGGCATACAAGCTCCATTTTACACTTTCAACATACATTTCCCCAGTACCTAAAACAGTTCTGGTCAATGAATATGTTAGTCGATAGCATAGGAATCAGAAGATCACATATATAATTATAACCGACAAAAAATAATTCTGATGAGAATATTGTCAAAATAGGTTCTATTGTAAAGAAGCCTTCTGGATATCACCTTGGGGTTTCCAAGAGATTGGTTTTTTTTTTTTCCCAAGAGACTTTTTAAAAGGCCATCTAACAGATGTTTCCTTTCTTTATATTTGAATGAAATTATTGGTACAAGTTCTAGCTTAGCACTTAAAAAGTACCACTTCTTCTTCCCTACCCAGATGGAGGGCATCCAAATCTTCAACCCATGATTAGAGACTCAAGATGAGCATGTTATTAAATGAGCCTCACTTCATTCTCCCTGAAACTGAACTCTCAAGAAACATTTCCCCCCATAGCTGCAAGCCTCTTAATGTGAGTAGGCATAAAATAAATGCAACCAGAGTCAACTCGGAGTAAAATATACATGTTCCATATCACTACAGGGCTCTTCCAAGTCAGCCTTTAAGCGTCTGGTTACAGTGTGTAATACTGCTTTTCCTTTTAGCATTGTGCTTGATTTGTGAGGTGGGGGCGGGGGGAGAGTAGTGTGGGCTGCTAGATTCCCATCGTTAACATAAAATTTTGTTGCCTCAAATCACTCTCTTATACACATTATAAATGTTTTGAGTCAGCACAATGCTGGGAAAAGGTACTGGGTTAACGGACTGAACATGGTGTATTATTATCATCTTTGGCAGGCTTACTAGGAGATTTCTACATGTCTACTGAGCAGGTTGCTCAAAAGGAAGTTCTAGACGATGCAAAATTAGAAAAGGAATTAAATTAAACATACTCTGAATGGATTGGAAAGGGGCAGAAGGTCTGGTTGCTGTGAGCAAGGAAATGATAACAAAGGAAATATTGGCTTGGCCAAAAAGTTTCATTTGAGTGTTTTCATTGCATCTTATGGAAAAACCCAAGTGAATTTGTTGGCCAACCCAATAGTTTGCAGAAGCTTCTCTTGCCTAAGCTTGAGTCACACCTCTGAAGTTGAATTTATTAATATTTTTGCTCCATAGCAAAAAAATGTCTTTACTGAAACAAACAAAAAAGCAAAAAACATTATTAGTCCTATTGGTCCATAAGGTCCATTAATCCAGTTCATGATGAAAAAAAAAAAATTGAATTCATCGAACTGTAGATTTTTGTCCTATTGTAACTGATCTCATCTAGCCCTAAGAAGTTTGCTCCTGATCATATATTCATTAGAAATGTTGAAGGGAATAGCATTTTAATGGTGAATTTACTTTTTCCTCCAAATTAACTAACACTGCACATTTAATGTGCACAGACATAGATCCAGCTGTCCTAGGGTTTAGAATCTAATGAATAAGAGAGATAATAAACAATGAAATAAATGTATGTAACAATGTACATCATAGAATGCTGGGAAAGAAACAAGCGTGGTAGATACTTCCTGATTTCTAAATGCAAGCACTCTATCTGCTAGGCATGCAGGGCACAAAATACAGAAGAAAATCCTGCATGAGGAAAGGTTAATTCAAGATTAAGCAACAAACAGCAAAATAAAAACTAGAAATACCACAAGTACACAGTTAATTATTTAACAAGTAGTAGTAAGAATAACGACTTCAGGATTTGAGGGAATAGAGTGCTGCTGATTAAGAATGATGGTTAGAGAAGGCTTTCACAGTCTCAAAAAGATGAAGAGATCATGACCAGAAAGTAGTCTTTCAAGTAGAAGGAACGGCATGGGAAAAACATCCAGGGCAAGAAGGCTCAAAGATATTAAGCTTTTGTGAAGTAGCATGTAGGGAAAGCAAATGATACAATTGTAAAGCTGAGCTATAAGAAGATTTCGGTGTTTCTTTAGCCTGTCATCCTAAAAGTAATAAAAAATAATGGTAGCAGTAGTAGTAGTGATGGTGGTAGTAGTAACAGGAAAAGATAAAACTCATCATAGGCAGTGATCTTGGAAAAGACTTAACTTCCATGTGCTTCTGCTGGAGTTCAAAATTGTTGCAGTTTCCATGATAGGAATTTGGAAAAACATACCACAGGTCTTTAAACTGTTTGTGAATTTAACCAAACAATTCCACTTTGGAATGTTTATACAAAGGAAATTACTCTGAAAGCAGACAAAAATTTAGTCACAGGGATGCTTATTATAGTTTCTCATTAACATTCTTATTTGAAATTTGATGGGGACTTCCATGGTGTTCCAGTGGCTAAGACTCCATGCTCCCAATGCAGGGGGCCTGGGTTTGATCCCTAGTCAGGGAACTAGATCCCGCATGCCCAACTAAGAGTGGGCAGGCTGTGACTGCAGATTCCGCATAGGCAACTAAGACCCGATGCAGCCAAATAAATAAATATTAAAAAAAAAGAATTGATCAGCATGGATCTCTTTCATGTTGACTTGATAATGGCTGTTATTCTCATCATCTCCTTGTATTAGAGGTATAGAGCAGTGAGACTGAACTTTGTAATATGATAAATATACATCATGTATTACCTTATGGCAGAAAGTGAAGAAGAACTAAAGAGCCTCTTGATGAAAGTGAAAGAGGAGACTGAAAAAGTTGGCTTAAAGCTTAACATTCAGAAAACTAAGATCATGGCATCTGGTCCCATCATGCCATGCCAAATAGATGGGGAACAGTGGAAACAGTAGCTGACTTTATTTTTCTGGGCTCCAAAATCACTGCAGATGGTGATTGCAGCCATGAAATTAAAAGACGCTTACTCCTTGGAAGGAAAGTTATGACCAACCTAGATAGCATATTAAAAAGCAGAGACATTACTTTGCCAACAAAAGTCCGTCTAGTCAAGACTATGGTTTTTCCATTGGTCATGTATGGATGTGAGAGTTGGACGATAAAGAAAGCTGAACATCGAAGAATTGATGCTTTTGAACTGTGGTGTTGGAGAGGACTCTTGAGAGTCCCTTGGACTGCAAGGAGATCCAACCAGTCCATCCTAAAGCAGATCAGTCCTGGGTGTGCATTGGAAGGACTCATGTTGAAGCTGAAATTCCAATACTTTGGCCACCTGATGCGGAGAGCTGACTCATTTGAAAAGACCCTGATGCGGGGAAAGATGGAGGGCAGGAGGAAAAGGGGATGATAAAGGATGAGATGGTTGGATGGCATCACCGACACAATGGGAATGGGTTTGGGTAGACTCTGGGAGTTGGTGATGGACAGGGAGGCCTGCCGTGCTGCAGTCCATGGGATCACAAAGAATCAGACATGGCTGAGCAACTGAACTGAACTGAACTTCAATATAATAATTTAGAAAATATTTCATAATATTGCAGTCTAACATTTAATTACATTGACACTTATTCATAAAAATATGGAACAAAAAGTAAACTAATATATGAAAAATGCTATTTGGTAACATCTCTATATGAGTATATCTGCACTGAAAAAATATTGGAAGGATTTATATGTTCCAATATGAATAGTCAGTGGCAGGATTACAGGTGATTTTGATTCCATATTATTTCCTAACATCTGTGCAGTGAATATATAGTGCTCTAAACTTTTAATAAGTCTAGAAAAATGTTGTAGCAAACAAGAAGACCAATATATACTATAGATATGTTTTCTTAAGCATGATGTGCCTTTGTGTGGTGGAAAAGGTGGCGGAATTTTGCCTTCTTCAGCTTAACATTTGGATATGATAAGCTCTTTCATCAGTAAGTGAGTGTGGTATAGTGAGGAAAAAAAAAGTGTGATTTGGTGTTACTGGACCTTGGTTTAAATGCCAGCTTTACCTCTCATTAATGACCACATCCTGAGCAAGTTGTTTAATGTATATGAGCCTCAGTTTTTTCTTCAGAAAGGTGGGAATGGGGGGATATATGTTTAGTGACTAGCACAGCTCCTGCATCAAAGGATTATCCCACAGAAGTGAAAAAGAATAAAATATGGCTGACTGAGTAGTTATCAAGTTGAAGGACTATTAAAACACCTGTTTTAAAGTTTCCAGTTTCTCAAGTAAAAATAAATGTGAAAGCTCAAAAAGAGAAAAAAGCCCTCTAAAAATACAAATTCGATTAGACTTCACTAGAAAAATGAGGTTCTCCCTCTGAAATGTTAGTTGCTAAATATTTATAGGAAATTACATAAAGCAGAATGAAGCCTAAAGAGAGAATTTTGACAAGTGTGTGTGTGTGTGTGTGTGTGTGTGTGTGTGTGTGTGTGTGTGAAAGGGAAAGTTCATCCCTCTGATTCTTTAGTCAAATCGAATACAAACGAAGCTAATTTGCTATTTTGGAGAATCACACTAAGCAAAGTTGAAAACTGCCAACCTTTGTGGATTCTCATGGTTTGAACAAACAGAACTTCAAGTAATTATTTGTTTGGTTTCAAATTACCTATATTCAGTTTAGAGTGTTTCAGTCTGCTTTGAAATTGTATTTTCATAGCTTGTTTCGTTGAGTTCGGATGGTGGCAGGGTGAGGAAATACCTTAAAATTCTTTGATTATATCTTAAAATGTAGCTTGTTTAGAAGGTCCTTCAGTTAATTTCATTAGCATCTCTAACTGTAAGCAGAGAGAGTTTCACATCCCAAAGCCCACAGGTATTTGCTCAGGGTCCCCCCTGTAATCTTTTTGCCCAGAGAACTTTAGTCCAGTTAGTGGGAGGCTGGCATAGGAGAAGCAGCAGCATTCACATGGTCAAATTGAAAATTAGGGTTTAGATCAAAACAAACAAAAAAATAAATAAATAAAAGGAAACAGGTTCAAATGAAAAATTAGATGAGATTACTTTATTTAAATTGCAATTAAAAATTAATTATATATTCTAGGATGTTTGGGCTTCCCTGGTGGCTCAGAGATAAAGAATCCAACTGCAGTGAAGGAGACGTGGGTTTGATACCTGGGTGGAGACGATCCCCTGGAGAAGGAAATGGCAACCCAGTCTAGTATTTACATGGAAATTCTGTGGACAGAGGAACCTGGTGGGCTATAGTCCACAGGGTTGCAAAAGAGCCGGACATGACTTAGCGACTAAACAACAACAACAATGACTTGGATGTATAGTTGTGTGTGTGTGTGTGTGTGTGTGTGTGTGTGCATATGCATGCATTCAGTCATGTGCTCATTTCTTTTTGTTGCTGTTTGTGACCAATGGACTGTAGTCTGCCAGGCTCTCCTCTGTCCTTGGGATTTTCCAGGCAAGGGTACCAGAGTGGGCTGCTATTACCTACACCAGGGGATCTTCCGGACCCAGGGATCAACCTTGGTCTCTTCCATTTCTTGCATTGGCGGGCAGATTCTTTACCACTGCACCACTTGGGGAAGCCCTGTACATGCGTGTACTTGTGGGTAAGTGCGTGTACAAGAATAAACCACACACAGGAACCCGGGAAAGGATGTGCCATCATTCTCTCCAAATGACTGCTGCACAAAGACTGGGAATGAAATGTTCTTTCTATAAACCTTTTCCACGTGGAAATGCAAGTTCTGCTGTCCGCTTGTTTTCTGTCTTCTCCATATTTAGACTTGAAGAAAAAGAAGTGTTTTTCTCCCTCCCTTCCATCCTTCCTTCTATTTTTTTGAATAGACTATCAAAATTTTGGCTGTGTTCAAAGAAAAGAAATAAAGCAAGCAAACTAATATGTAGCCAAGAAGGGAAAATAAGATTGCCACATCTTCTTGTTCAGTGTCAGCAGTTTTCTACCTTGAACAAAATACTTTTGTTCTAAAGAAGAGAAAATGGGACTTTGAGATGTAGCACTATTATCGAACCATCTGTTGTGTTCCTATTTTCTTGGAATTGATGGGAAATATACAAACAACATACACCAAAACTGGCCCTTTGAAATGAGTGGCCCATACGTTTGGTCGGTTTATCACACAGAAACATGAAGAAGTGTCGTCATTAAAGTTTCTATCTCTGGACCTCATTGCCTCTTATCTCCCAGTAGAAATGTTGTACTGTCCTAACATTTGTAATTGAAAGCAAAGATAGATAAGAATTCAACCCTCTAGTCCCATTTATTGCAATTGAATTTCGACCCATGGCTTAATTAGCTGTTCTCAGCCTCCTCCACCTTCTTTGAAGTGGTAAAGTCCCATTGCATCTGTTCAGCTAATTTTTTGCCCTCAGCCGAATTTTTGAGTTTTATAGAAACCAAGGGTTCGAGTGCCCCTCGTGATCTCTAAATTCAGATTCTTGATTCACAGAAGTCAATGGAGAACATGGAGTAGTTGTCTTGGACTTGAGCTTCAGTTAAAGCATTCGGTCATCTTTCACAAAATTCACCTTGCAAAATTAGCATAATAAGGAAGGACGGAAAGGACGTTGAGATATAGACATGTTAATAACAAACAACATTATATGTCTCAACACCCAGCTAGGGAAAGGGTGAGATGGGGTTGTAAGATATTTTAAGAGTAATGTTAATTTTATAAAGTTGCTTATGGGAAAAAACAAATACTGATGAGATTGTGCAAGAAATGCTACAGTGAAGTTTAACAAACACAAAGTCAGAGAAAAAATAGTATGAGTACAAGATGAAGAAAGTGACCTGGCTGTGTATATCTGAGGTGTGATCTTTAATATGATCAATGCAACCCCCAAAGATGTTTCACTCTAGCTGTGAGATGGGTTCAGACCATGCTATCTAGTCTAATACCTTTTTTGGGCATATGTAGCTAGACATTCACCCTATTAATATAACATTTTGTACATTGTGGGTCCTGTTGAGTCTCTGTTGGCTTGATATAGATCTGGTGAGCAAAAAGCAACGGAAGTTTCTAAGGTATCAGACAGTAATACGTGATCTACAACTTAACTGTACTTTGATCAGGGGGACAGAAATTGAGCTCATCAGTTATCCCCATGTTGGTCTGCATCCTCTGGCCTCCACTGATGCAAGGGTTGTGGTAAATGGAGTATAATCAGGAGCAAAGTGTGTTACTTCTAGGCGGTAATTTAGACTCATATCCATCTTTCCTCCATTCCTCTCTTTCTCTGCCTCCTCTTGGTTAAACTCTAGAGGTCTAGTGTCCTAGAGAGTCTTGCATGAAGGTGAAGCCAGGCCACCAACCCATATTAGCATTTACCTGAGCAGAAAGTAAACATGCAATATGCATACGTGTGTGTGTGTGTATGAGTATGCATGTTAAGCTACAGATATTTAATTTGTTCATACACCATAGGTAGCCTATCCTGACTCTTGCAACAAGGTAGGATTCTTTTTTATTGATCCTGAGATTTGATCATGTAACGAGACCATTAATTTTAATATTTAGAACCTGCAAGTTAAAAATAGGCCTTCCCAGGTGGCTCAGTAGTAAAGAATCTGCCTAGCACAGGAGTCACAGGAGGCAGGGATTCAATCCCTGCGTCAGGAAGATGCCCTGGAGAAGGAAATGCAACCCACCCCAGGATTCTTGCCTGGAAAATCCCGTGGACAGAGGAGCCTGGCGGGCCACAGCCCATAGGGTTGCAAAGAGTCAGACACGACTGAGCAACTGATCCCACGCAACAGTTAAAAAACAGCTATACTCGTCTGAGAGGAAAATGAAAATTCCTGAAGTTCTTCTCTTTCTTGGGACCTGACCCTTCTTAAAAACCTCTGAAACCAGGCTTCCCAGCCAGTACACATCAGCTTGCGACACAGCATGCTGCGGGGACGTCAGGCCCCTCAGCCTACAGTGGGATGTAGGGCTAGGAGGCCAGGTCATCTAGACAGAGCATCACCACCCATGAGCAGCCATGCCTGTTACTCCAGGACAGCCCTGTGAGTATCACCATTTCCTGTGTGTAACATGATGTGAAAAATGTAGAGAAGCACATGGGTCTGGGTACCCGGGTACACCCCTGTGATTGCCCCTGTATACTACACGTCTTCTTTTCTTAGTCTCCATTCTCACCTAAGTCCTCTCCCAAGCATATTAAAAAAAAATTAATAAGGAGTTATTGCAACAATTAGCAATCAATATCAACTGAAAAAATAAATAAACCTACAGGCACTCCTGTCTACCTCCAGAGGTCCTCTTTTATGTCTCTTATCTGTACATAGGGGAGAGAGTTTCCTGGCAAACATTAAAGTCTTCCTAATTAGAACATCCCGTTCTATTTCTGAATTTTTGTCTTGAAAAGAGAACACTTGAAACTAAAACCTACTGAAGCCCGGGGGTGTCTCTATTAGGTTCACCCAATCTTTGTTTTCCCTTGGAAAGCTAGGAGATCAAACCAGTCAATCTTAAAGGAACTCAACCCTGAATGCTCTTTGGAAGGCCTGATGCAAAGAGCTGACTCACTGGAAAAGACCCTGATTCTGGGAAAGAGTCAAGGCAGAAGGAGAAGAGGGTGACAGAGGATGAGATGGTTGGATGGCATCACCAACTTGATGGATGTGAACTTGGGCAAACTCTGGGAGACAGTGAGTGACAGGGAAGCCTGGCATGCTGCAGTCCATGGAGTTGTGAAGAGTCGGACACAACTTGGTGACCGAACAACAAAACAATCTTTATCACAAGAAACTAGATTTTAATAGTCTCTTATATTTATCAGATGTTTGTGTCATTCCTGACTCTTTATGTTTTACATATATTAGTTTACTTATTTCTCATAGAACATAAAACCCTAATGAGCTAAATATTGTTTTCAATCCCTGTTTTACAGATTAAAACAAACAAACAAACAAAAAAAGATGAGAAGCAGATAACTTACGAAATCTTGCTCATGATTGCATCGCACTACCTAGCAAGTGTCAGAGCTCACATTAAGAGCAAGAAGTCCAATTCGAGGCTTTAAAAGACAATGCTGTGCTATCTCCTCTCAACAGGCTGAAGGTGAAGTTCCCAGCCTAAGAATTTTGTTTCATTTGGTGTAAATCATCATCCTCTATCCTAGTGCCAAAAGTCACTTCAAAAGGAAACAGCTCTATCAACAATTGTTTAGAGGGGGTGTGATTTTGAGTTCTAAGAGTTGACCTTAGTTCAGCTCAGATCTCCTGTTTGATAGTGAAAGTTATGCTGTTATCCCCTAAAACGGATAATCTACTATGTCACCACCTCTGTGATGGGTGACGCCATACTCACATAGGAGTGTTTTGTCATCGGAAAAATGGTAAAAAGCCGCCCAACGCGTCTTGTGTTCTATCCCCCCAAATTTGGCATATTGGTCCTCTTTGGAAGGTTCAAAACCTGTAAACTTCCTCACTACCCCAATTATCTGTGGCACACCAATAATAATTATGCTTCCTGACAGTTAAATATTGTGTCCATTCTATGAATAATAATGGCTGCACATTAAAAGTGGCCAAAGAGTAGATCATGTTCTCATTAGCCAGAACTGAGAAAACAACTCTAGTAAAAATTCTCAGCTTACTTAATGCTTCATAGTAATTGATAACAACTTGTAGCAATTAAGATCTAATATATGTACTCAATTTGCAAGTGTCCTTCTTACCTTGAATACATGTTTTCATCTAATATAAAAGTCGGGGGTTGGGGACTCATGCTTTTCTCTCTTCTACTGAGAAAGTTGTTAAGGCTCTTACAACGAGCCATGTTGTTGTTGGAAGAGAGTTTCAAGATCCTTTTAGCATCCTGCAGCACACAGGGATGAAAACTTTGAAGCTTAGAGAAGTCTAGTCATTTATTCAAGTCACTTTTCAAGCCATTGGCAGGAGCCTTGAGTGGCATCCCTGGGTCAGTTGCTCGGTTTGTGAACAGGGCTGGCATGTGATATGGTACAGTATATGGTGTTTTTGTCTGTATAAAAAATTACCTTTGCTTTGTTACAAGAGGCCTGGGGTGCAAGGACTCTAAAATTGATAATCATGTCAAGTTAATAAATTAAACGGGGGTTTATGTCTAAGATGCCAAACACTTTGTTTTATAGGTATAGTTCTCCTCTCTACTAGACACTGTACCTGTAGAACAAATAAATGAACATGCAAACCTAACCCCTCTACACTGTTTGAACTCTTTGAATGACACTGTGCTCAGAACATTGCGTGGCTTTTTATGTTAACCCTGTAAAATGAAACTCTCCTAGGGGAACTTACGGGAATTCTATTCAGAGTTTAAAAACACAGATTTATGGAGTGCCCCAGATCAATCAAAAGCATGGCAGTGTTTGGAAAACACACACACGGAAGAAAAGGGATAACTATGAAAAGACCCTGCCTGCCTAGAGTCGCTTTTTAGCAGTTGAAAATACCGAGATATGACTGTATAATGGAAATGTAGCAATGATCATTTGGGCAAAAACACAATTTGCATGAAAATGAATTAGGAAATGTCCTGGAACACCAGAAAGATGAAAAATCTAGGATCCTGCAGGGCGTGTGCACGTTGCTGAACATAACCACATGATGGATCTTCCTGTAGTCAGACAACCTGGAGGAAGCACGGATCCCTTTCTAGACATTGGCATTAGAGATTGCACTGTGGCAGATAAGGACTGCCCACGAGGCGCAGTGGTAAACAGTCTGCTTGCCAACATAGGCAGAAGATGGAGGAGATGCAAGTTCGAACCCTGGGTCCAGAAGATCCCCTGGAGGAGGAAATGTCAGGCCACTCCAGTATTCTTGCCTATATAATCCCATGGACAGAGGAGCCTGGTGGGTTACAGTCCATGAGGTGGAGAGGAGTTGAACACAAATGAGCGGCCGAGCATGCACACACACACACACACACACACACACACACACACACACAGCAAGTAATCTTACATTTAAATGAAGAATGAATAGATAGATAAACAGACAGAGAGATAGAGATATGGCTGTGTAAACTGTCTAAGTGATCTCCCAGCTCTATTTTTGATATCTGTTTTATTCTTTCATTCCCCAATAGGAAATTCATTAAAGGGAAGAATGCCCCTTAAATTGTACTCTGCTCTACCCTGGAGGAACACCTGAAAAAGTTAATAACAAACCCTTGAGATTAGACAAGTGGAGAGGAAAGAATTATGAAATAAAACAAAGCAAAGGAATCGTGTAAACAAATTAATTGTCTGGAAGTGAAGAGCACGTTTGTAATTTCGCCCTTGTCGATGGAAAATTGGAGTTCATTATGCTCACTGACTGATTTAACAGCTCCTTCTCACACCGCGTCACCAAGAGAGGGAGTGTAGTGGAGTGCACAGACTGAATCAGCAGCAGCGTCAATTAAAATAGAAATTCATTACTGAAACCTCCAGAGTAAAAGGTTGAGGCTTTATGCTTTATGCTTTGAGAATGGAGGGAAGCTTTTCTCCTTACTTTATTTTCAGGTTTCTTTTTTTTTCTTTTGTCTTCCAAATTGATTTTGAGGACTTTCGTTTTGGATTTCCAGTAGTGGCTATTATACCATTTTGTTACAAATTGTGTTATCACCTGTCATGCATTAAGCACATTCTCTGTGCAAGTGTGCTAAGTCGCTTCAGTCATATCTGACTCTTTGTGACCCTATGCACCATAGCCCGCCAGGCTCCTCTGTCCATGTGATTCTCCAGGCAAGAATGCTGGAGTGGGTTGCCACGCCCACCTCCAGGGGCTCTTCCTGACCCAGGGATTGAACCTGTGTCTCTTAAGTCTCCTAAATTGGCAGGTGGGTTCGTTACCACCAGCGCCACCTGGGAAAGTCCATCAGTATCACATGAGAAAACCGAAATTCCTGGAGGTCAAATTGAACAGCTGCTGAGTGGTGACACCCAAGAGTTTAAGGCCAGGTTGGCCTGGTTTCTGATCTTTCCAGGATACCACAGAGACTTGTAAGGTAGTTCCTCTGTGCTGAGTTAGGGATGCATGTCATATGCTTCCAGAATGGACATTACATGTTCAGTTGCAGCCGATGTGCTCTCAGGAGCATAGTAGGGTTACAAAGAGAAGAGGATACTTGCAACACAGCCACCCACTGCACATGGGGACCCTTGAGCTCTGCAAATGCACAGAAGCTCCCCTGGCTTGGCTTACATGTGCTTTATTTGAAGATTAGATGTTTTAATTTGTAACAATTACTATTCTAATGAATATAAAGTCTTCCCAGGCTCCTGGCAAAATCTTGGACTCCACTGATGTAGACCACATACCCTTAAGTGGATTAAAAAAAAGCTTATAAATAGGATTTTTTTTCAAGAGTGAAGAAACAAGCCACGGATTTCTGAACAAAAGGAGTTGTTCATCATCCATTCATTCATTCAGCCCAATTTACTCTGCGCTGAACACTGTGCCTGTAAATCTTAGAGCTAAATGGTATGGACCCTCCCCGCCAGGTGTCACAGCCCAGGTTTGTTGACAAACAGGTAAATTAGGGTTACAGTAACAGCCAGGACAGAGGAAAGCGCAGGCTGTTACGGAAACCCAAAAGAGGTCATGTCAGTCAGACTGAGGTGGGAGGTCCATGAAGACTTTCAGGAGAGATGGTGTTTGGGCTGAGTTTTGTAGACGAGCAAGAATAGAGATGACAAACAGGGGAGAGGACACCCTAGGCCAAGTGAATGGCATGGACAGACGTGAGTGGTGCTGTGTAGTTAGGGAAGGGGTCCACTGATTTCATAAGGCTGTCATAACAAATTATCACAAGCTTAGTTGCTTAAAACAAAGAAATTCATTTTCTCACTGTTCTGGAGGTCATCTATCTGGAATCAAGGTGTCAGCAGGTTGAGTCCTTCTAGAGATTCTGGGAGAGATCCTTTTCCATCCTTCTCTTGTAGGATAATAGACACATCACTCCATTCTCTGCCTCCATCTTCAAATCATCCTCTCCTTGGTATTTCTCCTTTTCTGCCTGTGTCTTCTTTCTTCTTGCAAGGACACTTGTCATTGGATTAGGACCCACTCAGATAATCCAGATGATCTCATCTCAAGATACCTAATTATCTCCTCAAAGACCCTTTTTCCCAAATAAGGTCACACACACTCACATGTTCCAGGTGGGCACACCTTTTGGAGAGCCACCCTTCAACCCCACTACAAGTGATAAGGATCAATCAGTGACCTGATGGCATAGGAAAGAAGCATGGCCATCTCCTGCAAACCCCTGTGTTCCTGCAAAGGTGGGTGGGCTTCATCTTGAAAGAAATAGGAGTTCCCTGGAATTGCAACAGTGCAACTGGCATCTATCTCTGGAAAATACTTAATTACACTGTTAATGCCTACAGCCAAAGAAACCACCAGGCACCCTCCTATGGTTAACTGCTTTGGGTTTGTAACTGGTTGCAGAGAACACGCTGTGAGGAACCGTAGTGTCTCAGCTTCAGGGCGTTGGAAAGAACCTGTTAATATTGTAAGATTTGGACTTTGGGTGGGTGATTTGGAGGGGAGTCTAAGAAAGCCTGGTTTGCCCTAGATGAAACACTGTCTGAAAGCAAGGGCAATTCTAAAAGTGAGCCCATCAATACATCCTGTCTGTAGGGGAAACCGACTAGACTATGGATGAAAAAAGTGAAAGTGTTAGTCACTCAGTCATGTCTGATTCTTTGCGACCCCATGGACTGTAGTCCATCAGGCTTCTCTATCCATGGGATTTCCCAGGCAAGAATACTAGACTGGGTTGCCACTTTCTTCTCCAGGGGATTTTACCAACCCAGGAATCAAACCCAAGTCTCCTGCCTTGGGTGCAGATTCTTTGTCCATCAAGACTATAGATACATTGTATTAATGCTTGGTAAAGATGTAACAGTCACCAGCCAAGAGAGTGGGATGTGAGGCATTTTATGAATGAAGTAATGACTTTGTTTCTGTCCCTGCACAGACAAAATGAAGTGCCTTTGTTTTGCCTCCCTTTATGGTTTTCTCATCCTAAAGGAGACCAGTCCTGTGTGTTTGTTGGAAGGACTGATGTTGAAGCTGAAACTCTGGTACTTTGGCCATCTCATGCAAAGAGTTGACTCATTGGAAAAGACCCTGATGCTGGGAGGGATTGGGGGCAGGAGGAGAAAGGGACGATAGAGGATGAGATGGCTGGATGGCATCACCGACTCGATGGACATGGGTTTGAGTAAACTCTGGGAGTTGGTGATGGACAGGAAGGCCTGGCGTGCTGCAATTCGTGGGTCACAAAGAGTCAGACACGACTGAGCCACTGAACTGAACTGAACTGAACTGATGGCCATCTCAGAGTGACCCTGTCTGAGACCTGTGTTCTGTGAGATTGCTCATGTCCAGAAGGTAAATGGCATGGTCTAGCTGTGAGTGTCAGGGTCATGTTCCAGAGGTTGGGAGTGACTTTGTTTTTTTCTTTCTCAATTCCAAACTAGGAAAACAATCATGGCTAAAATTCCGGCAGTAGTAATGAAGTGCATCAAACAAAACATCCAGACTGTCCCTTAAAAGCTATAATAAAAGTCACAGCATTTTCTGAAAAGAGCTCCCATCACCCTTGCTTATGGGAGCATCCTTCAGACTTAATTTATTTCGGAGTCACCAGTTGGACAGCATCTATTTTAAAGACAAGGGGAGCTAGGTGAGAGGTATCCCGCCTGGTGTGCTCTTTTATCTACCGCTTGTGAAAGCATTTTCTTCAATTTCCCTGCAGAGCCTAACCCAGCCACATCCCTGAGAAGAAAGAGCTGAAAGCCCCCTATTGAAGCTCTCCCTTCCCTTCCTGGGCTGTTCTATCTACTTAAATATGATAAGTGAGTTATATGCAGCTCTCTTTGATGAAAAATAAACAAGGGAATGAACCCCAAACATCCCTGTGGCAAAGGTCCATTCAGAAGATACAGCCTTCGCAGTTAACAGACTTATCTTTTTAAAGGAGGGCAGAAATAGGAAAGGGCTACAGAAGGGCAGGAATAGCCAACAAAACAAGGCAGCCGGCTTCTCCGTGAGGGAAAATGAAAAGCAACTACCATTTTCAGTCCAGCAAGGAAAAAAAAAAAAGTACAATATTATATAGCTGGTGCTTCTAGGAATGATAAACTGCAAAGAAGAGGCTTTCTGCCACACTCTCAAGGAGAAAAGGGGCTCTCTGAAATGAAAGCCAGAGACTTTGCATTGAAAGGACATATTCCCCCCCCCCCCTAACTTATAATTAGCCCAGGAGGCTGGCCTTTATAAACTCTTATCAAGGCAAGTTGCTTAGCACAGTGAGTTTGGCTGGTAGTATTCATACATATAAGCCCTGGGATATCCATCATAAATGCAAGCCAGCTGTCATCTTCTGAGGTGTCAGCTGATTGCCCATTCTGGTCAAGAAGAAATTATTCCTCTGTCTTCATCTGTCATATTACTCATCAGTGGCAACATGGAGATTTGACACCTTCAATGACATAGCTCAACATCCTGTTAAACTGATCAGAAGTCCAGTTACATGCAGTATCTTCTGAGATTCCCAAGCCTTTTTCCCTTTTGACATTCTGTTTGGGTAGAAGTGGTTAGTGAGGCTTCCCAATGCCCCTAAGTTTCCAGATCAGCTTGTTAATCCCTGACAGAGAGATGGATGTGTTAACAGCTTCCGTGACCTGAGGGTTCCCTGGTGGAGATGCCAGTGGGCCACGCGTGCTCCTTGGGTCTCAGGGTGATGGGCTTGCCCTGGCTGTGACTGACAGCATGAGCTCGAGCGTTGGCTACGTCTGGCAGGATGTGGTTGGCACAGGCCACCTCAGACCTTGAAAACTTGGAGCTGATGCAGAGATGGTTAAACCCATTGAAGACAGGTTGCCAACTCACATCTGTAGAGGGGCCAGACAGGTAACGTGCCTGAGGAAAGCCAGCAAGGCGGCCACTTCGGGGACGGTGACCACTCAGCTCCCACTAATTATGATCACTCAAAAATTTGAGTCTGTAGTTGCCAGCGTTTCGAGTGAAGTCAAATGTCTGGTGTATATGATAAATCCTCTGACTTTTAAGTATTGGTGTCTAAGTCAAGCCTTTGGCAAGCCGAGGGAAACAGTTTGCCTTATAACAGGCTGCCACTTGGTAACCTTGAGCTAAGGGCATGTTTCTTTGTTTGCTTCCTAATACTTAACAGAAGCTATGTGGACTCAAGTTTTAGGATCTCCTTTAAACTCATCCTGAGAAGTGAGAGCAAATGAAAAAAGATAGGCAGGGAAAATGAAAATACTTTTCAAATGTCAGTGTATCCCCGTGGAGGTAGGGTGGTTGAACTAAGGGGTACAGCTGAACTTTCAGTGGTGTTTCCATAACTGAACAGTTCGTAATGGTGCCCTGGGGCAGGACTGAGTCCTCAGACAAGCACTAGACAATTGATACAGTATGAGTATTGATACATGAAGAAGACAGGGCGCAAGCTCTTTGCCTCTGAAAAAATTGTGAATTAATTGAGAGTGCTATGTTCACATGCATGATGTGTGTGTGTATGCTCAATCTCTTGGTCATATCCGACTCTTTGTGGCCCCCATGGACTGTAGCCCAGCAGATTCTTCTGTCCATGGAATTTTCCAGGCAGGAATAATGGAGTGGGTTGCTATTTCCTCTTCCAAGGGAACTTCCCAACCCAGGGATCAAACCCATGTCTCTTGTGTCTTCTGCATTGGCAGGTGGATTCTTTACCACTAACACCACCTGGGAAGTCAACATACATGGAGCAATTAGAAACAAAAATGCCAAGGTATTAATAACATATACGCAAGCAGGCTCTCAGAAAGTATGATTCAGTTTCCTTCTTTAACAGTATCTCTTCTTAATAATGGACTTCCCAGGGGGCACTAGTAGTAAAGAACTCTCTTGCCAATGCAGGAGACATAAGAGACACAGGCTCAATCCCTGGGTTGGGAAGATCCATTGGATGAGGGCATGGTTATCCACTCTAGTATTCTTACCTGGAAATTCCCCATGGACAGAGGAGCCTGGTGGGCTACAGTCCCTCTGGTCACAGAGTTGGGCAGGACCGAAGCGACTTAGCACACACACACGCTTCTTAATAATGGTCCAAAGAGGATAGAAAAGCAGCATGTGGCTATGGGATTTACTAGATGACTGCTGTTTCTGTTGGGTGAGATTGGATATCAGGCAAAATGAAAAAAAAAAAAAAAAAAGTTGGCCCTTCCAGATTCTGAAGTTCTGGAAGTTATGGCACTTTTGAAAAATGGTTCTTATAAGTCACTAGTTCTAAGGATGGTGGTGGTGGTTTAGTCACTAAGTTGTGTCTGATTCTTGCAACCCCGTGGACTGTAGCCTGCCAGGCTCCTCTGCCCATGGGATTCTCCAGGCAAGAATACTGGAATGGGTTGCCATTTCCTTCTCCAGGGGATCTTCCCAACCCAGGAATCGAACCGGGGTCTCCTGCATTGCAGGCAGATGATTTACCAACTGAGCTATGAGGGAATAGCTATGAATTTTTAGCAGACCTAGGAACTGAAAGCAATTTTATTCAGAAGCAAACAGCCTAGATCACCCGCTCAAAAACTACCATGTAGACCAGTGGTTCTTCAATTATGGTGTCTGGAGTATAGCCCTCCAGCTAATCTCATGAACTACAGAGAACCTCTGTTTTCCTTGGGAGAGGATGAAGCTTCAGATAACCCATATGTGAGGTCTAAAGATGACCACAGTCTCTGCTGTCGCAGGAAGCCCTGGACTACAGGGTAGACCATCACAGCCTTGGAAAGGTGTGCAACCCTTGCTTGTCTGGCTGGGTTTTGGTCTTGTTTGTGTGTTTGTCTTTGTGTTTTTAAGCCCCATTGATTCCTGTGTTAGTTTTCTGTTGCTGCTGCAATATATTACCACAGATTTCATGGCTTAAAATAGCATAATTTATTATCTCACGGTTCAAGTCCAACTTCTAGAAGTCTGGGTAAAATCACGGTGTCACTAGGGGAAGTTCCTTTGTGGAGGTTCTAGGGAAGAATCTGTTTCCTTGTTTTTCCCAGCTTTTAGAGGCCAGCTGCTTTCCTTCGCTTATGGGTTCCTCCCCCCATTTTCAAAGCCAGCAGCATCAGGCTGAGGGCTTCTTGTGCTGCCTTCTTTCTGGTTCTCTCCCGTCTCCCTTTTCCACTGGGATACCTGGCAATTCCACTGGGCTGTTGTGGATAATCTAGGCTACTGTCCACAGTTTCACGTCAACTGATTAGCAATTGTAATTCCACTATACCATGGAAGGCAACATATTCACAAATCTTGTGAATGTGACCATGGGCATCTTTGGGGCAGCCATTATTCTGCCTACCCGAGCCCCCAATATCTCTGTCTGGAAAAAGTGTGTACTTTTTTTCACATCAAGAAATGGAATCTGGAAATTTGATAAAAATATGTTCAAATGCAATATGTGACCTCTACATCCACATTAATAAATGACTTTTCTATAACCTGCTGCTGCTGCTGCTAAGTCGCTTCCGTCGTGTCTGACTCTGTGCGACCCCATAGACGGCAGCCCACCAGGCTCTGCCGTCACTGAGAGTCTCCAGGTAAGAACACTGGAGTGGGCTGCCATTTCCTTCTCTATAACCTAGACAGTGTAATATTAAAAAAAAAAAAAAAGACATGGGCTTCATAGTCAGACAAGCCTGATTCCTACTCTGGCATGTTCTAGCTGTCTAATAACTTCTGGCTAGTTAAGAATTTTTGAGACATAAACTCCTGTCTTCTGAAAGGGAGAAAAATACTTCTATGACTGTTTTCCTTAAATTAAATAGAAATAATGTGTCAGAATCATAGTAGAATTATAACCAATGGTATTATTACTTCCTGAAATCCTGAGTTCCATCTCAGAACTGTTGGGTAAGATCAGTTCAAGAAACCAAATTCTGTGTTTTTGTTTAATGAATTGCATTTAGTGAAAAACATTTCCCTAGGGTGTTTGTCTGATTTGTTAGTGTATGTGAGATGCTTGAAATTCAAAGATGAAAAAGTGATTTGTAAGTGCAAAACAGTGCAGCTGTCCTTATCAATAAACAGGTAATACCATCTTTTGAAGGCTGGGACCATGGGTATCAGGAACATAGAAAGATGGGTACCAAGAAGGAAGCCTCAGAGCTACTCAGAATTAAGAAGATGAATCTTTACTGTCAATGTAAGTCTCCCATCTGCTGGTGCACGTGGAGGATAGATTTCCTTTTCCACTAGATTTACTTCGTGATATACAAGTTTATCAGTCAAGCAAGGACTGTTCATCAAGTCATTTCCCATCAATAACTCCGACCTAAACAGGACAGGCTGTGTTTATTATTCGCTCCTAAAAGGCCGGAGCTCATTGGCTATTGCTGTGGGGAGAGGAACAGACCCAGAGAGAGAAAGAGAAGAGTACTCAGTGGAATGGCCATGCACTGCGGTCAAGCTTGAATGTCACAGAGGTGTAAAACAACCAGAAAAAGCTCCAGGAATGGAAGGAAATCAAATGCTGATCTACTAATCCCCTCATTTACTGACCACCAATTTGATGATCTTACTCTCATTTATTCATTCAACAAATGCAAGTTGAGTCCTCCCCATAGACCAGGCCCTGTGTAAGACTAAAGAAAGCATGCCAGTGATCACCACCCGCTCTGGAGTCATAAGAAATTTAATAGCCTTTTGTTTCTGAAGACTGGATGCTCTTTAAAAAATATCAGTACTATAACCTTGTGATGTAATGTAAGATCCTAAGTAATCTTTTTCTGAAAGGCATCACCGTGACCAGCAATGTATTACTGCATTGGTCTTGCTTTGACATGATACAAAATCAAGGACTACATTGCACGTGGCCTCCAGCAACTTACCTTCAAATAGCGGCGATCCTACTCATGCCACACATTAAACACACCGAACAAAGTGGAATAAATATTGAAGCATCTGCTGCTAAATCACTTCAGTCGTGTCCGACTCTGTGCAACCCCATAGACGGCAGCCCACCAGGCTCCCCCATCCCTGGGATTCTCCAGGCAAGAGCACTGGAGTGGGTTGCCATTTCCTTCTCCAATGCATGAAAGTGAAAAGTGAAAGTGAAGTCGCTCAGTCGTGTCCGACTCTTAGCGACCCCATGGACTGCAGCCTACCAGGCTCCTCTGTCCATGGGATTTTCCAGGCAAGAGCACTGGAGTGGGGTGCCATTGCCTTCTTTGTTGAAGCATCTAAACCCAGTTAATTCGCAAGCCAAATCTTGCTTCAAATTGTGTTGATGTTATTTGTTCCCTGGTTGGTCATCTGAGGTGCCTTTAAGATGAAAGAAGAGACTTTAAAGCTACGGTTCCCTTGTGAGGTCCCTTCTCGTCAGGAAGTTTGGGAACCAGCAAGCCCTGGTAGGGACCATTTCTATAGAGCACTGGTGCTCAGAACTCAGATGTGATGATGACCATAGAGGGGAAAGCAAGGAGGAGGGAAGCAGTGAGGACGGGCCAGCTAAATGGCATTTTGGCAGTCACAGTGTGGGTTCATTGAGTTCTTGAAAGGCTTATAAATTCCCCAAACACCAGAAGCACCTGTGTTCAAACAGAGATTATGTACGCAAGGCTTGTGTTCCAGAGCTAATTGGAAACTCTTTGATGACATGTTAGTTTGGATTTGCATTGCCTGTGACGGCTCTCCTCATGTGAATGCAGTGGGATTGCAGCGTGTATGTCTTTGACTTAAGCGACCTCAGCGGGTTTCCCAGGTGGTGCTAGTGATAGAGCGCCCTCCTGCCAGAGCAGGAAACATAGGAGATGCAGGTTCAGTCTCTGGGTTGGGAAAAACCCTTGGAGGAGGGCACAGCAATGCATTCTAGTAATCTTGCCTGGAGAATCTCATGGACAGAGGAGCCTGGCAGTCTAGGGCATGCATGCAACCTCAACAATGTAGAGGGGAGGAGAGGGTGTCAGATGGACTGCCAAGGAGTGAACACCCAAGAATAATTGAGATAATAAGGCATTTCTAAACACATTCTTCTTCAGTGAGCTTATGCTGGGAGACAGAGTGAATGTGAGGCTTCAATCTGTCATGCCCTCAATTTCTTCATTCTTGCAGGTCTTTCAAGGCTGAGCATCTTTCCTTCTTGAGTATGGTTCTAGTCCTTAAAGATACAGTACATAGTTTTCATGCAGCATGGAAACCCAAGAAAATAACCCAACCAAAGAGGTAGAGATATGTCTTCCAAAAGCAAAGTGCCAGTATTATGCTTACTGAGGGATAGCACTGCACTGCATCCAAAGGGCCAGTTTAGGAGCGTTTCTAAGACAGTTCTGACCTGATCGTCTATGCTGACTTTATCACCTCACCCTTTTCTAAGATTGGACACCTCTGTGATCAACACACAGAATAACTGGCATGCTCAAAGTGACTTTTATCAGGGGGGTAATGGGGAGAATTCTCTGGATCCAGTATTTTCAATCTTTGATCTTTGCTAATTGCAGGTCATATACCTGTGAACTAGCATATGCTTTGCCCCTCCCTTGCCCACAAACGAGGAGCAGATGTGTTTCAGAAACCAAAAAGGAACTTCTTAACACAAGGTTAGTTAAAAGTGGGTTAGAACCCCGACTCAGGCATTCACTAGCTGGGTGACCTTGAAGAAGCTGCTTGCTTACTGAAACTTCTATATCTGTAAAATAGGCTGAATGATAGCTTCCTCCTGGTATTGCTAAGAGAATGTTCCTTCTAATGCTCTCAGAGCAACAGTGCATGGCACCTCTTAGGTGCTTAACAAATATTAGCGCATCGGCTATCTCCCCTACACATCCCCTCCCACCACACACTTACATACCTCCTGACTCCTAACCCCCTGCTCAGAATTTTGAACATCTTTGAGGGAGGGAGAAGGAAAATAAGAGGAGATTGTTTACAAAAAGGGGTTTTAAAAGAAACAAGCAAAGAAAAAAAAATCATGGAAATAGCAAGAAAAGCATATCCAGATTGTCTGATCAGGGATGGTTTGGTCTCCCACTGGGACCAAGGGAAGCAGAAGTATTTTGTGTTAATGGAATTTGGTGAAAAATGCAGCTCTAATGAAACACTGGCTCTGATTGCTCTATCCCTCTTTCTCCAATTCTTTTCTTTTTTTCCCCTTTTTCCTTCTTTCTTTTTAAAAATCTGATTGGTTATTTCTCAGCACATCAGGATGACGTTTCTTTCCCTAAGAGTACTAGAGGAGACCAGGATGCAGCTGAGCTGGTGAGCTGTCTGTCCCGCCGTGTCCCCGAGACAGGCAGGGAAGCCCGCCTCAGCCCAGCTGTGGGACTTGGGGAGGAACTGGCTTTTGAGCAGAAGCTGTTCTCAGTGAAATACTCAAAGGGGGAGGGGACCCCTAAGCCCTGGGAGGTGCAGGGAGGGGTGAGCTGTTTGCTAATATATCCCTGGGGAAACTTCTAGTGTTTCTGGGCATGGCTGAGTGCACAGCTCATGAAAAATGCACCAGAGCATTGCTGGCATTTGATTTCGGAAGAAGCTACAGTACCAGGAGACAACAGTCTGTTTTCCTGCAACACCCAGATCATACACCTGGTTTTCAGTGCTCTCCGTTCATCTGCCCAAATGGTCCCGGTTACCTGGACAGAAAGCCTCATCGTTTCTTGTACAGGGTGTTAACCTATCCTGCTTCCAGCGAGGCATTAGATATGACAAAGCTCAACTAGCAGAACTCTTTTTTTCCTTTCACTTTGTGGCTAAGAATGCTTCAGTACCTTTATTTCCGAATATGTGTTGCTGTTGTATCAAAAGTTGTTTCTCTAGTGAATCAAAAGAGCACCATTACTGACCGTAAGGCAAAAGGAAAGGACAGCATCTAGGCTCTATTGGGTATCTGTATATCTGGGTATCATTGCATATCTCCTGTTATGCAGTGCAGGAGACATGGCTTTGATCCCTGAGTTAGGAAGATGCCCTGGAGAAGGAAATCACAGTCCTCTCCAGTATTTTTGCCTGGGAAATCCGATGGACAGAGGAGCCTGGTGGGGTACAGTCCATGGGGGTCTCAAAAGAGTCAGACATGACTGAGGAACCAAACAACAACAAATAGAACGGGTACTGATATAGCTACTTTGCATATCATATTTAATATCCTTCTCACTATTAAGTCATAAAGTGTACAAGTCTGATTAGTGCATGTTACCATGGGAAGCAGCCCAGTATTCAGAAAGAGTGTGGGGTTGCCACTTATCAGCTATGTGAATTTAGGTAATTACTTAACACCTCTGAGCTTCATTTCTCTCCGTGTGATGAAGTTAACAATGGCAGCTAGTAGAGGTGTCATGAAGATTGAATATAATTATAATATAATGTGTTAAAATCTTTACTTGATCTATATGAGTGGGTCAGTGTTGAGAGCTCCTCTTGCAGAAAGACACGAGAAAAAGAGACTCATTGAATCATTTGGAGATTGAATCATTTAGTTTGCCTACAGGCTCACAGCTGGTAGCGGGTTTGGTCACCACGCAAGCCCATGAGTGGCTGGTTTTAGACTCTAAACTGCTGTTAGTAAAGTAGTTACTTAGGGCACCATCTCCCATGTTGTACTACCCACCCCAATTCTGCGTGAAATCTGTGATAATTTCAGGCTCACACTTGTCCTGTGAGCAGACTCTAGGAAACCTATGTAAGTGACACCAGAGTTGGGGAGTTAGCACATGTGTTGTCTGCACATGTGCAGGAGAGAGATGCTAGCCTCTCTGGATGTTTCACTTGAGTTTAGAACTTAGCCAGTCTCTCTAGGCGCGGGGCCGTGATGAAGCATTTAGATTCCACTTCAAAGTCTCAACAAAGTGTCCGCTCATGGAGTCCCTGCCTTGCACCTCGGCTAACCGCTGGAACAAAGCTATCAAAGATGCTTTCAGTCTCACTGTGTCCTGTTCACGTTGTCTTTATTCACACGCAGCACAATATATGAAAGATACCTGTGAAGGAATGCGCAGGAACCTCTCCACTGAGGTGTAAACACATTTTGGGGGTAAGTTCTAACTGGATTAATCTACTCTGATGGAATTATCTATGTGTTTGTAGCTGAAAGAGGGGTTGGAGGAAAGGGAACCTAGGAAAGGTCCGTTTTGATGCAAATGACTATAATCTGATGTAAAGTATTGGCATTTTTTGTTTCCTTGGTTGATTTTTTTTTTTTTTTTGGTGGGATTCTTTGGCAGAAGCTTTGATTCTAAATATTAAAAGTTGGGGAAATAATTGAGGAAGAAAACTCCAACTTAACCACAGAGAGGCCCACTCAGTAAGGGGGGGCCTGGTCAGTAAGGGGGCACTTGATGAGATGCAGATTGCTCTTCAGACACTTGAGGTGGGGAAGGCAGAACACGGGGAGGAGAGAAGGTGTTGCAGTTAGCATGAAGACCATGGAAACCAGGGGAGCTGAAACACAACACCTGCTCTATCAATTCACTGCCAAAGGCGGCATGGTTCTTTCAGTTCCTTGTTAACATGACAAAAATCAACCCAAAGCTCTTTCCTGTTCTGGGAAACACTGAGGCATTCATTTCCTCCCGCGATTCAAGGTGAGACTGCAAACAGTATGAATCTGGCTTTTATTTATTTACATCTGTCCTTACTGTCATGACGGGTTCAAAGGCATCTGGGCCAGGGGAACTGTCAGATGGTCGCCGTCCTGATGAAAGGCAGGAGGAAGCCAGAAAGACCAGTCCCTTCCCTGCCAGGCACGCAGGGTCTGCTGCGCTCAGATCGCCTCCTGGGAGAATTCTAGAGGCTTGGCTGGGCTTGAGGCAGTGTAGAGAAACAGTTGGTAGCATTCCTTTCGAGCCCTTATTGGCAGGAGCACAGGTGGACTAGAATTCCGTCTCCCAGTCTTCATAGTCATAGCCACTTTTAAGCTGTTAATTCTTATGAGCAATGCCATGAGGTGGCCGGGCTTCTCCGATGGCTAAAGGATCTGCCTGCGATGCAGAAAAGGCAGGAGAGCTGGGTTTGATCCCTGGTTGGGGAAGATCGCCTGGAGGAGGGCATGGCAACCCGCTCCAGTATTCTAGCCTGGAGAATCGCCTGGAGAGAGGTGCCTGCCAGGCTACAGCCCGTAGGGTCACGAGGAGTCAGACACGACTGAAATGACTGGGCACGCAGGCAGTGAGGTGGTCAGCACCTCAGTGTATCCAGTGCGGTTTGGTGGGCTGCCTGGTTCACATGGGGATAGATAACTGTTGCATCACCTGGTTTAGTGTAAACTCTCACAGCGCTGCCCGACCTTTTTGGCACCAGGGACCGGTTTGGTGAAAGAGTTCTTCCTTGGCCGGGGGAGGCGGAGGAGAGGCTGGACCAGGCAGTCACGCTAATAACAGAGATGGGGAGTAACGGATGACTCTTGGCTCGCTCACCTGCCCCTCACCTTCTGCCATGCAGCCCATCTCCTAACAGGCTGTGAACTGGTACCTGTTGTGGCCCAGGGGTTGGGGACCCCTGCACTGTGAAATGTTGGGGTGGCAGGGGAGAAAAATTCAGGTTCTACTGACAATAATAACAGATGAATCTCATCACAACATTTCATGGGTTCAGTAGAGAAAACAGTAAGGTGTGCAATAGCTCAGGAAGTCTTCATAGAGGTGGTGATTCCTCTTATTTCTTTTTTTTTTTTTTAATATTTATTTTTATTTACTTATTGGCTGCACAGGGTCTTAGTTGTGGCATGTGGGATCTAGTTCCCCAACCAGGGATCAAACCGGGTTCCAGCACTGAGAGATCAGAGTCTTTGCCACTGGACCACCAGCAAAGTCCCTCCTTTTTCTTTTTAATGCAACCCTATTGAGATGTAATTGACATGTAACACTGTATCTGTTCACGGTGTACAGTGTGTTTGATTTGCTACCCGAATGTTACCGCTGTAGCTTAGTTAACAGCTTGTTACATCACATAATTTCCATTTCTTTTTCTGTGGTCAGAACATTTAAGATCTGCTCTCTGAATGTTATACATTTAATCACTGATGCTGTGCATTAGATTCCCAGGATCTATTTATCCCTGAAATTTACCCATTTTATAGCTTGAAGGTTTGTAACTTTGACCACTATCTTCCCCTTTGCCCCAGCGCCAGCCCCTGGTAACCATGATTGTACTCTTTGTTTCTCAGTGGTCAGTCTCTCAGTCATGTCCGACTCTCTGTGGCCGCATGGACTGTAGCCTGCCAGGCTCCTCTGCCCGTGGAATTTTCCAGGCAACAATGCTGAAGTGGGGTGCCACTTCCTCCTCCCGGGGATCTTCCCGATCCAGGGATCGAGCCTGCGTCTCTTGTGTCTCCTGCATTGGTAGGCAGATATTTACCATTAGCTGTAGCTGGGAAGCCCCTCTTTGTTTCTAAGACTTTGGCTTTTTTAGATTCCACATGCAAGTGAGATCATACAGTATTTGTCTTTCTCTGTTTGACTGATTTCGCTTAGCATGATGCCCTCAAGTTCCCTGCATGCTGTTGCAAATGGCAAGATTTCCTTGTTTCTTATAGCTGAGTAATATGTTATTGTATATAAAAATACCACATCTCTTTACACATCCGTCCTTTGGTGGACACATAGGTTATTTCTGTGTCTTGGCTGTTGTGAATAATGGTGCGATAAACATATGAGAGTACAAATACTCTTCAAAATCCTGCTTCATTTCCTTTGGATGTTTTCCCAGAAGTGAGAATGCTGGATCATATGGTAGTTCTATTTTTCTAAGTTTTTTGAGGACTCTACATGCTGATTTCCACAGTAACTACACCAGTTTCCACTTCTACCAACAGTGCGCAAGGGCTCCCCTTTATATATTTTTTTAAACTAATAGTTGTCTTTTTGATAACAACCATTCTAACAGGTGTGAGATTTATCTTATTGCGGTTTTGATTGAGTTTCCCTGATGATTAGTGATACTGAGCATCTTGTTCTTGTATCTGTTGGCCATTTTTGTGTGTTCTTTGGTAAAAATGTCTATCCAGTCCCTCTGCCCATATTTTAATTGGATTAGGTGGGGTTTTTCATTTGTTTTGGGGTGTTTTCTTTTTTTACCATTGAGTTAGATGAGTTCTTTATATATTTTGGATATTAATCCCTTATCGGATACTTGGTTTGCAAATATTTTCTCCCATTCCATAGGTTGTCTCAGAGGAGGAGATTTCTGAGCTGGGCCTGGACCATTGCTGAGAGTTGAATGGATGGAAAAGAGAAAAGAGGGAATTCTAGTCAAGAACATAATGTGTTTTCTTAAAAGCAAAAGCAAGGAAAATAAAATTATCTAGATGGGATGGCATTTTGGGAAGGATAAGACCATGATAAAGTTGGATGAAGAGTCAAAAATCTGGCTGGCTCTTTTATGTACTCTATGTGTTACCCTGCGAAGTAATAATAATAATGGTACCATTTAACTGAGTTTATATTGGTGGTAAACAGTGTATGAGCTGCTAGAGATCCAGAGATGATAAGATCTAGTCTTTGACCCTAACGTCTCAGGATCTAAGCTTTGATAAAGTCATAAAGTCAATGCATTCTAGAATAATAGGTATATTCCTATTATATATATATATATATATATATATATATATATACCTATGGGACTTTCCAGATGGAGCTAGTGGTAAAGAACCTGCCTGTAAATGCACAAGAGATGCAGGTTCCATCCCTGGGTCGAGAAGATCCCCTGGAGAAGGGCATGGCAACCCACTCCAGTGTTCTTGCCTGGAGAATCCCATGGACAGAGGAGCCTGGTGGGCTACAGTCCATACAGTTGCAAAAAGTCGGACACAACCAAAGTGATTTATCATGCACGCATGTATATATGTAAGACTTAGGTGTGTGAGTGTGTGTATATATATATATATATATATATATATCTTATATATATCTTATCAAGAGAGTATGCAGAACAAAACCACTTGCTCTGCTTGCTGAATTCAGGAAGGCTTTGCAAAAGTAGTAAGATCTCCACTGGTTGATGAAGGATGTCTAGGAGTTTGCCAGTTTGACAAGATGCAGGAGGCATTTCAGCAGGAAGAATAGCACAGTAGAATGGCACAAAGGCACAGTAGAATCCTAAATTACATTCCTTTTTATTTCAGCTAAAAAAAAAAAAAATGCTTGTTTCATTGTTGCTGGGGACAGAGCATATTTTCATTTTACCTTCCACATTTTCACCTTGCCAGCTCACTTTGTCTGTGGACCATAATTTCTCAGCTTATCTCTACAGTGATATTTCAGCCAAATTACTCTTATACAATGCCTGATAGCTCAGTTAGTGAAGAATCTGCCTGCAATGCAGGAGACCCCAGTTCGATTCCTAGGTGAGGAAGATGCACTGGAAAAGGGATAGGCTACCCACTCCAGTATTCTTGGGCTTCCCTTGTGTTTCAGCTGGTAAAGAATCTGCTCTCAATGCGAGAGACTTGGGTTGGGAAGAGCCCCTTGAGAAGTGAAAGGCTACCCACTCCAGTATTCTGGCCTGGAGAATTCCATGGGCTGCCTAGTCCACGGGCCGCAAAGAGTCTGATACGACTGAGCGACTTTCACTTTCACTTTCCTTCAGTATAAATCTAGGAAGGTATCACCTCTGTTTTCTGCTGCTGTCCTTGACTGTGTCCCTACCTTTCAGCCAACTTCAGTGAAGATCATAAGGAGAAATACAAATTCTTCCAGAACTGAACACAAACGTCCCCCTCGCTTCAGCGTCAGGGTGTGGGGGATGGGAGGCATTATCACGTTCTGTCCCACAAACAACCATTCTACTCCCCAACAGCAAGGGGGAGAGCAAAATGCATACCCTTTACAGAAAGTTGTTGGGAGAGTGTGGGCCATTGTGATGCACCAGTTGTTAAAATCTTTGAGCATGACCAGAATTTTTCATTTCTCTTATGCATTCATTTTCCAAGTGGCATTTTATGTGTGTGATTTTCTGTGAGGCAAGTGGGGACAAGCACAATCACCACTTGGTAAAAGGGAAACTGAGTAAAGAAGATGCTTACTGACTGGAATAGAAAGATGAGATTATTTCATTTTAGTGCATATTCATTTATTTACATAGCTGCGTTAGGTCTTAGCTGTGGCACACAGGGTCTTCATTGCATCATGCGACTCTCTCGCTGTGGCCCATGGGCTCCAGAGCGCAGGGACTCAGTAGTTGCAGAGCTGAGGCTTAGTTGCTCCAAGGCATGTGGGATCTTCATTGTGCAAGCAGGGATCAAACCCATGTCACCCTCTCTGCAAGTTGGATTCTTAACGACTGGGCCGCCAACGAAGTCTCAGCAAACATGTTGAGCATCTGTTGTGTCTGAGTTCTATTGTTAGGGCCATGGTATATGAATGTAAATAAAACACATCTGATCCCATCAGGCTTCTCTTCTGTTCACATTCTGCTCTATGGTTGAGATCCATCTACTTCCATTCACCCTTGACCAATGCAGCTTACCCAGGTTTTATATTTAAAGCCCAACCCATGTGTCATCTCTTCTCTGTGGCTTGACTTGACTTTCCTTTACCTCTCTCTGCAAACACAATGATTTTGCTACCATTTTGGTTTTCGATGAATTCTGTCCCAAATTCTATTCTACTTATTACCTTCTTCACTTGACTGAAATAGATGCGGCCATCTTTATGTCCCTAATAGCTGGTGTAACAAACAACAGATACATACTTAGTAAAGTGAAGCCATGGCTTTGCCTGAGATGGGTTCATGATCCAGAGGAGATAGACACATGTGACTTTATTATCTATAGTGAAGTCGCTCAGTTGTGTCTGACTCTTTGCGACCCCATGGACTGTAGCCCACCAGGCTCCTCAGTCCATGGAATTTTCCAGGCAAGAGTACTGGAGTGGGGTACCATTTCCTTCTCCAGGGGGTCTTCCCAACCCAGGGATCGAACCCTGGTCTCCCGCATTACAGGCAGACGCTTTACCATCTGAGCCACCAGGGAAGCCTTATTATGTATGCTAAATACTAAATCTATTTGAGGTCTTGAAATTGGTCATAAAACTAATATTTGCTATAAACCTAGAAAATCTGATCTCCAGGTTTCTGCTATTCTCTTTCCAATAAGATGATCCACCAAAGAAATTCTTGTTTCCATAAAAAGTAAAAATCGTGATCAAATCAATGTTGGGAATACTGAATACTCTGTTCTTTTGGATAGCTATGATTCCAATTAACATTTTAAAGACTGAAAATCCCTACTGTAAAAAAATCCCCTCCTCACTCTTCCCCTCAAAACCTGATTGTTCCCAAACCCAGTGGATCATAGAATTTATTATATGTGAAAGCCAATCAGCATCCCACATCATTAGCAAACTTAAACATACTTTGGGTGGTGCTGCCTTTGAGATCAAGTATTCATATTGTGAAGAGTTTATAAAGCTTCTATGGAAACAGTATCTGGATAACTTTTTACGCTAAACCTGCTTCGTGCTTGGTGGCCGCTGTGCAAACTAGGTCAGCGTGTTCATAGTGGAGACTTCCAGGCCAGTTAGCATTCCTGAAGGGGAGAGAGGGGAGTATTGCCTAAGGGGTAACCTGGATTTCTCTGAGGATAGAACTTGGAGCAAGGAGGCCCTTGGGAAGTTCCTGCTTAGTGGGGCCTTAAGCTTCTACAGTGTGCGTACGTGTGGTATGTAACTTCTTTAAGAAAAATATTTCAAAAGTAGATAGAAGAGTGACTATAAATTGAGCATGAGAAAGGAAATAATGAACATTCACAAATTTTTTAAAAACCTGATAAATATCATTACAGAAATATATACAATAACCTACTTTCTTGAGATAATTGCTTGACACAGTTCCATGATATGTTTTTCCTATGATGTAATTTACATTCTCTTTGGATGCTTTTTCATGACAATTTTGTAATGTTTGCTACAGATAATACAGAAGGGTAGTTCAGTCTTTTTTTTTTTTTTGGCTTGGTTGATCAAATGTTGTATTTTTTATTATTATTAGCTTTTGAAATGTTACATTGGTAAAGTCAAGTGAATTCTTAAGGAATGTTTCAACTTTGAGCAGATTCTGTCAAGACTGGGTCATATAGAAGTGGAGGTGGTCAGACTACTTCTGAAAGCCATTTCTATACCTGGGAAGTGAGTAAAGCCTTAACTCTGTGAAGACATATTGTGAACTGTATGAAGATATCCCAACAAAGAACTAAGTGTATCCCAATCCACCTACCATTAGTTGGATCCCAAATACATTGACTGCCACTTCATGACGTCCCGACATAAGGGGATATGTGATGGAGAGAAGGTTAGAGATGAAGGGTATTAGGGTTTTCACCTACTGCAGCTAAAGAATCTTGTTTACCAATTTTACAGGAAAGATAAGGCCCAAGGAACACATTGCTATGGCCACTCTCAGGGTTTTGGAAGTCCAGGATGAATGGATGCTAAATGATTCAGTTTTCCTAGCTTTACTTCATGGGGGTGGGGGAAACGAGGGCCTTCTGTTAGAAAGTAACAAGAGAGGTAGTGTACAGCCAGTCTTGGGTGGTCCTCCACAGCATGGCTTATGTTTTCATTGAGTTAGACAAGGCTGTGGTCTATGTGATCAGATTGGTTAGTTTTCTGTGATTGTGGTTTTCAGTCTCTGTTCTCTGATGGAGAAGGATAAGAGGCTTATGGAAGCTTCCTGATGGGAGAGGCTGACTGAGGGGGAAACTGGGTCTTGTTCTAATAGGCAGGGCCATGATCAGTAAATCTTTAATCCAATTTTCTGTTGATAGGCAGGGCTGTGTTCCCCCCTGTTATTTACCTGGAGCTAAACTATGGTGGGAAATTCTGAAAGAGATGGGATTACCTGCCTCTTGAGAAACCTATATGCAGGTCAGGAAGCAACAGTTAGAACTGGATGTGGAATAACAGACTGGTTCCAAATAGGAAAAGGAGTATGTCAAGGCTGTATATTGTCACCCTCCTTATTTAACTTATATGTAGAGTACATCATGAGAAACACTGGACTGGAAGAAGCACAAGCTGGAATCAAGAATGCTGGGAGAAATATCAGTAACCTCAGATATGCAAATGACACCACCCTTATGGCAGAAAGTGAAGAAGAACTAAAAAGCCTCTTGATGAAAGTGGAAGAGGAGAGTGAAAAAGTTGGCTTAAAGCTCAACATTCAGAAAACTAAGATCATGGCATCTGGTCCCATCACTTCATGGGAAATAGATGGGGAAACAGTGGAAATAGTGTCAGACTTTATTTTGGGGGGCTCCAAAATCACTGTAGATGGTGATTGCAGCCATGAAAGTAAAAGACGCTTACTCCTTGGAAGGAAAGTTATGACCAACCTAGATAGAATATTAAAAAGCAGAGACATTACTTTGCCAACAAAGGTCCGTCCAGTCAAGGCTATGGTTTTTCCAGTGGTCATGTATGGATGTGAGAGTTGGACTGTGAAGAAAGCTGAGTGACGAAAAATTGATGCTTTTGAACTGTGGTGTTGCAAAAGACTCTTGAGAGTCCCTTGGACTGCAAGGAGATCCAACCAGTCCATCCTAAAGGAGGTCAGTCCTGGGTGTTCGTTGGAAGGACTGATGCTGAAGCTGAAACTCCAGTACTTTGGCCACCTCACGCAAAGAGTTGACTCATTGGAAAAGACCCTGATGCTGGAAGGGATTGGAGGCAGGAGGGAAGGGGACGACAGAGGATGAGATGGCTGGATAGCATCACCGACTTGATGGACATGAGTTTGAATAAACTCTGGGAGTTGGTGATGGATAGGGAGGCCTGGCGTG
Source organism: Cervus canadensis (assembly GCF_019320065.1). NCBI lineage: Eukaryota > Metazoa > Chordata > Mammalia > Artiodactyla > Cervidae > Cervus > Cervus canadensis. The sequence goes on from NC_057391.1 coordinate 85,165,907, forward strand.
CTGAGGTCCATGGGGTCGCAGAGTTGGACACGACTGAGCGACTGAACTGATTGTACAGCAGGAAACTCTATGGAGAGCAAGATAAAAAATGTACCAAGAGGTCACAGGTTCAGTAGAGAGTAGTTGGAACTATTACCTTGGAATAACCAGCCTGTCCATAATCCCCTGGGCTCTTCGAGAAACCATCTTTTCCCTGGGTGCTTGTGGTCCAGAGGCTCACCCCCATCACGCAAGGAACTGCATGGTGCCTTTTTATGACCAGAGGGCTGCTTGTGCAATGGAGGCCAGTCCCACTGCAGAGACTGTATTTGTCTTTCTTTTATTTTACTGGAAGTCTTTGCTGCCATCCGGGCTGGTAATTGCACCACACCGTTTCTGAATCGATTGCTTTTAGAGCTGTTGAGCTTTTATTACTGCTCCTCATTGGGGAGAGAGGAGGGAGAAAGGCAGGTCAGCCTGGGCTCCGCGAGAGATGAATGTCATCAAATTGTCTTTCTCCAGCTGTTGAATAAAACTAGTAATGCCGTGCCATAAAACCAAGAAGAAAATGAGGGTGTGAGAGAAAGGAGAGATGTTGCAGGGACACAGAGAGACAGAACAAGAGAACATATGGATCTGACTCTTCTTGGAATAGGCAGCAAAGCCATATTGTGATGTTGACTACATAGTGCAGTAATGTTGTAGGAATGGAACAAGAGGTAAAAGGCAAATTAAAAAAAGATATCTGTTGGCAGTTGCACAAATCTGCCATCTTTGCAGGTTTACTGATGTCTCCTCTTTCTTGGAGCTGAGAAAAAAAATGTATATATATATAAATATATATAATATATATATTATACAACATTCCAAATAATATAAATGTATATAAAATATATATATATATATATATATATATATATATATATATATACACATATCTTTTTTTCCTCACTCGGATTGATAGACTCTAATTTGAATCAGATATGATGGAATTCCTCCTTAATTATACATATTACTGTTATTTCACTGGCAGGTGTCACTATCCACACAACTGGGCCAGTTTTATCAACATTGGCACCTATTTTTGATTTATCTAGCAGCATCTCTTCACGGTTTAACGTAAGGTAGAAAATAGCAGGGCCATTCCGTCGAGAATGAGGAATTCACACAATTCGGTTTTGTGAGGAGCATTCTCATTCTACCTGGAATGTGTCTTCAGGAAGCTAGCTAACCTAGCTTCTAGGTAAGGAAGCTTGGAAAACAGAACTGAATGCGCGTGTGAACTTTGTTCATACTGTTTACAGTCCTAGACAACGCCTCATTTAACAATCTTGTCCCATATTACTTTCCCTGCAATAATCATGTGTGTGAACTGGATTCTTTCTTATCATAAACCTTTTAGGAAAGGCTTAATGACACAGTTCATGGTATTTACCTATTTTCCAAAAATAGTCTAAATCTGTCATTATAATTTGGACTTTTGAGTTAAATTGGTCTGAAGCATATTTAAGCATCACATAAATGTCAGATCTTACAGAGGATTCTCCTTTGCCGAGCAGGTGGCAATATGCCCATTTCAAAATGCCAGTTAAAAGTGCAGGGGACTTAAATGACTTTCCTGGAGTCATACGCCATATCAGAGCTTGGCACAACACCCAGGCATCCTGACTGCCATTCTGCGACTGTAACAACCAGAGTCAGTGTGATACTCTTGCAGATTGCAGGCCCTGCCTTTGGTGTGGGATGCGTGTGAACATCATTTATCACTTAAATGTGTGAATAATGTCTTCCCTCATGGCCCCTCTGCCACGTTCAGTCCGTCAGGTCAAGCAGCATTGCTGTTATTATTTGAAATGGAGAGGATGTTTGGATTGTTGATCTCAATGGCAGTTGGCAGATAGGAACTATCAGTCTGTTCTGTCATTTAGAAAGGTACAGCCTGGGTACAGATCAGCCAGTGTATCAGACAAATAATGGCATCAGATGGTCCTGCCAAATTTCTGTCTCTTTGCCTGTTCCACACCTACACTCTCATTAGCTCCTGCCTAATAGCCAGTGATAAAGGTACTTGGAGGTTCCACTGATTTCCATGTAAATATCATACCATTTTGGGTTTGATTTAACATTCCAGTCCCTTCAGGTTGGAAGTCAGAATTTAGGAGAGCTGTATTTTGTGTTAAAAGTCAGTGTAATTTCTGTCTTGCTTGTTCTGTATTTCTGGGACTATACAAATCTAAAACAGTATAAACAAAAAGATATTATTTATTGTTGGGTAATGGTTATTTTCCTACTAAGTTTTGAAGGAAACTACTGTTTTGGCTGACAATCAGAATCAGTTCATCAATGAAGAATGTCAGTGAATTAAGCATGGAAGAAACTTTGATCCAGAGTAATTCACAATGTGGGAGGCCCTGAATGTAACATAAGAAACATGTTTAACCTGCTCTAATAAACTTTACTCACTGTAAACTCTTGATGAGTAATTAGGGACTTAAGCAGAGTCACTCTGAAAGGATAACTCACTACAAAGCCTTTATCAAAGGCAGGAGGAGAAGGGAACGACAGATGATGAGATGGTTGGATGGCATCACCGACTCAATGGACATGAGTTTGAGTAAACTCCGGGAGTTGGTGATGGACAGGGAGGCCTGGCGTGCTGCAGTCCATGGGGTCACAAAAAATCAGACACGACTGAGCAACTGAACTGAACTTCTTCGAAAATAGACAACATACTTTAATGCTAGTTCTTACCTATAATGGATGATGTTATAATGAGGATCTAGTATATGATTCCTATTTTTTGAGTGGGAAACTGAGGACAAGAGACATTTTAGTGACTGTAAAAGTTACCTGAGCTGTTGTTCTGCAGTCACTCCATTGTGTCCAACTCTGCCACCCCATGGACTGCAGCGCACCAGGCCTCCTTGTTCTTCACCACCTCCCAGAACTTACTCAGACTCATGTCCATTGAGTCGGTGATGCCATCCAACGTCTTGTCCTCTATCATCCCCTTCTCCTCCCACCTTCAGTCTTTCCCAGCATCAGGGTCTTTTTCAGTGAGTCGGCTCTTTTCATCAGGTGGCGAAAGTATTGGAGTTTCAGCTTCAGCATCAGTCTTTCCAATGAACATTCAGGGTTGATGTCCTCTCGCATTGATTGGTTTGATCTCCTTTAAGTCCAGGCGACTCTCAAGAGTCTTCTCCAACACCACGGTTCAAAGGCATCAACTCTTCGGCACTCAGCCTTCTTTCAGTGTCATGTGTCAAAATTAAGATTTGACTTAGGCCGAGCCCAGATCACACTTTCACTTGAGCCCTGCTCTCTGCCCAGCAGCTCATTTCACAGAGGATACCCTTTGTTGTATCTTGTAGGGATCAAAATCTGTTGTCAGTATCAGTCTCAAGGGGCTTATAGCAATAATAAAGATGCTATGTAAATAATGAGCATGTTTAACTTCCTGAAAATCCCAGTCTACACTTGAGGCTGTGACCATAATGTTGACAGGGATCAGTCTTAATATTTGACCAGTTAACTGAAGGATTTTGTTTTCCATTACAGTGTACTCTTTTGAAATAAGGTCTCATTAAATAAATGCCCCTTCTATCAGAGAGGAGTTTCCTACAAGTAATGTGAAGGCTAACAAGTTTAATAACTGACAATTTTTTTCCTTAAAAAAAAAATGGAAAGGAGAAAGCAAAAGAAAACTTTTAACCCAATTCCCTTCTTCTAACTACAAGGCATACTATGGCCACTTGTGAGGATGGGTAATTGAATTCAGTGGTGCAAGCTGACAGCATTTCCACTGTAAGTGGATCTCCTTTCTCTATAAGTGAGAGAAAATGGCCTCAAATGATTCTGACTGGGACACAGCAGCCATCTCCCTTAAAAATAGCTGGGCCTTATTGACTTCCCTGGATAGGGAGTCCAAATTGCTACCCAGATGAGTCCAAGTGGCAGCTGGGATAGACCTCGCTACTCAATGGGTCTCCATCCTTCTGGAATAAGTGATCAAGAGGGTCCCTCCCAGAGGAAGGAGGAACATTATAGCCAGGTGTCAGGAATAATGGAGCAAGGAAGCGGTAAAAGAACTTTATAGTTTTTAATAACGTGTAAAGTTACACCATGTACATGTATTTATAGGTTTCATAATATAACACATGTCAAGAACCTTAAAAAAAAAAAATTGGGATTTCCCTGGTGGTCTGTTGGTTATAGGTTAAGACTTTGCATTCCAATGCAGATCATAAGAGTTCAATCCCTCGTCGGGGAGCTAAAATCTCACATGCCTTGCGCCCCCAAAACCAGAAGCATAAAACAGAAGCAGTGTTGTAACAAAGTCAATAAAGACTTTAAAAAAAAAATGGTGCACATCAAAAAAAGTCTTTTAAAAAGAGATAGCCCTAGGGTCTAACTGTTTGTCTTTGCATAGTGGTTTAGGATATGTCAACATTACATGCTCAGTCATGTCCGACTCTTTGTGATCCCCCCCTGGACTGTAGCCCACCAGGCTCCTCTTCCATGGAATTTTCCAAGAAAAAATACTGGAGTGAGTTGCCATTTCCTCCTTCGGAGGATCTCCCCTACCCTGGGATCGAAACTGTACCACTGGCATCTCTTCCATTGGCAGCTGGATTCTTTACCACTCTGCCACCTGGCAAGCCCATGGGTATACTGACTTTTAAGAGAGCTGAGAATAAAAGAAGCCACTGAGGAAAAGAGAAGGTAGTTTGAGTCTCAGACCTCATCCCTTGAATAAGGTCTGTGATGGTAATTGGTATTATCTAAATCTGCCATGCATCTTTAGCAGAACTTACTTTATCTAATGACCACAGTGGAGTTTCAGAAATGTTGAGAATCTAGTTAGGGAAAGCCCAAAATGAGATTTTTTGGCTGAGGATATTAACAAACTGCTAAATATAGTAAGAAAGAATCATGACCACCATCCTTGCCAACATCATCCCACACCTTTTGGATTTTAAGATGACTAAGCTTATTGGGGTACAACCTACAGAGACAAATTGCTCATACAAGGAAGGCATTTCCAAGAATGCATTCTCATGGGTCTGAGTGTTCTCTGCAAGTGGCGGATGTCAGTGACAGCTAAAAAGTTATAATAGTACAAGCATATTTTGAATGATCTGGCTGTGACCACTGAATACCGAAAGTGCTTTCGCAGTATTTTAATGACTGCTGAGTTGTTTTCATGCCACATAGGGACCAAACCTTTCCTATCTTCACTGTGGAGAACTCATGTGAAAAGAACAGAGATGGACTGAGGACATGAGTGATATGTTTATGCCGTGTGAAGGATAAAATGATGTCAGAGCATGCTCTCATAAACAAAGCCTTCCCACTATTTCAGCTGGAGAAAACTGGAGGGAGACTAGAATCATAGTGAGCATTGCTTACAAAAGGTTGAAGAGCTCGGGCTTCTTGACTAGTGAACCTGGGCTTGACTAGTTCAGGTCAGGACTGTTACTGTGGGAATGGTCTCCCATCCAAGTACCAACCAGGCCCGACCCTGCTTAGCTTCCGAGATCAGCTGAGATTGGGCACATTCAGGGTGGTATGGCCATAGACTAGGACTGGTAGTTTTGTTTAAACTAAGCAATGTCAGCATCACATTAAATTAAGTTGTTAGTTGATTTTTTTTTAGTTTTAATTTATTTGTTTAATTATTTTACTTTACAATATTGTATTGGTTTTTCCATATATTGACTTGAATCCTCCATGGGTGTACATGTGTTCCTCATCCTGAACCCCCCTCCCACCTCCTTCCCCATCCCATCCCTCTGAGTCATCCCAGTGCACCAGCCTTGATCACCCTTTCTCATGCATCAAGCCTGGACTGGCGATTTGTTTCACATACGATAATTTACATGTTTCAATGCCATTCTCCCATGTCATCCCACCCTCGCCCTCTCCCACAGAGTCCAAAAGACTATTCAATACATCTGTGTCTCTTTTGCTGTCTCGCATACAGGGTTATCATTACCATCTTTCTAAATTCCATATGTATGCGTTAGTATACTGTATTGGTGTTTTTCTTTCTGGCTTACTTCACTCTGTATAATAGGCTCCAGTTTCATCCACCTCATTAGAACTGATTCAAATGTATTCTTTTTAATGTCTGAATAATATTCCACTGTATATATGTACCACAGCTTTCTTATCCATTTGTCTGCTGATGGGCATCTAGGTTGCTTCCATGTCCTGGCTATTATAAACAGTGCTGTGATGAACATTGGGGTACACGTGTCTCTTTCAGATCTGGTTTCCTTGGTGTGTATGCCCAGGAGTGGGATTGCTGGGTCATATGGCAGTTCTATTTCCAGTTTTTTAAGGAATCTCCACACTGTTCTCCATAGTGGCTGTACTAGTTTGCATTCCCACCAACAGTTGTAAGAGGGTTCCCTTTTCTCCACACCCTCTCCAGCATTTATTGCTTGTAGACTTTAACAAGGAAACACAAACATTAAATGATACAATAGACCACTTAGACCTAATTGATATCTATAGGACATTTCACCCCAAAACAATGAATTTCACCTTTTTTTCAAGCACACATGGAACCTTCTTCAGGACAGATCACATCCTGGGCCATAAATCTAGCCTTGGTAAATTCAAAAAAATTGAAATCATTCCAAGCATCTTTTCTGACCACAATGCAGTAATATTAGATGTCAATTACAGGAGAAACACTATTAAAAATTCCAACATATGGAGGCTGAACAACACGCTGCTGAATAACCAACAAATCACAGAAGAAATAAAAAAAGAAATCAAAATATGCATAGAAACAAATGAAAATGAAAACACAACAACCCAAAACCTATGGGACACTGTAAAAGCAGTGCTAAGGGGAAAGTTCATAGCAATACAGGCTTACCTCAAGAAACAAGAAAAAAGTCAAATAAATAACCTAACTCTACACCTAAAGCAACTTGAAAAGGAAGAAATTATGAACCCCAGGGTTAGTAGAAGGAAAGAAATCTTAAAAATTAAGGCAGAAATAAATGCAAAAGAAACAAAAGAGACGATAGCAAAAATCAACAAAACCAAAAGCTGGTTCTTTGAGAAGATAAATAAAATTGACAAACCATTAGCCAGACTCTTCAAGAAGAGTCTTGAGAAAAATCAAATCAACAAAATTAGAAATGAAAATGGAGAGATCACAACAGACAACACAGAAATACTATCATAAGTATCATAAGTATCATAAGATACTATTATCAGTAACTATATGCAAATAAAATGGACAACTTGGAAGAAATGGACAAATTCTTAGAAAAGTACAACTTTCCCAAATTGAGCCAGGAAGAAATAGAAAATCTTAACAGACCCATCACAAGCATGGAAATTGAAACTGTAATCAGAAATCTTCCAACAAACAAAAGCCGGACCAGACAGCTTCACAGCTGAATTCTACCAAAAATTTAGAGAAGAACTAACACCTATCCTACTCAAACTGTTCCAGAAAATTGCAAAGGAAGGTAAACTTCCAAACTCATTCTATAGGCCACCATCTCCCTAATATCCAAACATGACAAAGATGCCACAAAAAAAAGAAAACTTCAGGCCAATATCACTGATGAACATAGATGCAAAAATCCTTAACAAAATTCTAGCAAACAGAATCCAACAACATATTAAAAAGATCATACATCATGACCAAGTGAACTTTATCCCAGGGATGCAAGGATTCTTCAATATCTGCAAATCAACCAATGTAATACACCACACTAACAAGTTAATTGATATTTTACAATGTTTCTGGATTTGTTTTTATTTAATCTCTAAATCTGTTTTAAAATTGACCACATGCTGGGCCACAAGGCAAGACTTGGTTAAATTTAAGAAAATCTAAATCTGTTTTGCTTTCATAAGGGCTATAAGCATAAGTAGATATATTTTAAATGGGCATACATTTTCAATCATTCATTCATTCATTTTTATTTTGGGGTTGTGCTGGGTCTCCATTGCTGCACACGGTCTTTCTCTAGTTGTGGTGAGCTGATGCTGCTCTTTGGCTGCAGCGCATGGTTTTCTTACTGCAGTGGCTTCTCTTATTGTGGAGCAGGAGCTCTAGGGTGTGTGGGCTTCAGCTGTTGCAGCCCTTGGGCTCTCAGAGTACAGACTCAGTAACTGTGGCGCATGGACTTAGCTGTCCTGCAGCATGTGGAATCTTCCAGGCCAGGGATGAAACCTGTGTCCCCTGCATTGACAGGCAGATTCTTAACCACCGGACTACTGGGGAAATCCTGTTTGTGTATATTTATGTAATGCTAAAATAAAAATAATTGAAGTGATCAGGGTGGGGGGGGGTGCCCCCCCCCGCCCGCCAGCTGGCTTTTTCTTTTAAAGAGATCCTGTATTTTTTTCAAGTTTGATAAGTCATGACTGATAGAGATACTCAGAGTCTCTTGACTCAGAATTGGGTGTAGACATCAGTAGGGTTTTCTTCTCTTCATATTCTGTTCCCCTGAGTTACAATTGCCTGCTGATTTCAGTAGGGCTATGGGAATTACCGATGGCCAGAAAAATGCATGTTTGCAAGTACGCATTAGATTTGATTTTGTAAGATCAAAAGCTCAATATTACCTCAAAGGCAATTGGGTAGATTCTTTGAGAGAAAGAGATGTGTCTCTGTGCAAAGAATAAAGCAAAGCACTAGACTGCTTTTAGAGAGGGGATGGAAAAGAAAGGGATAGCACAGGAGGTGGACAATTATTATTGTTGTTTAGTCAAGTCATGTCTGACTCTTTTGTGACCCCATGGACTGTAGCCCACCAGTCTCCTCTGCCCATGGGATTTCCCAGACGAGAATACTGGAGTGGGTTGCCATTTCCTTCTCCAGGGGATCTTCTTGACCCAGGGATCAAATCCACATCTCCTGTATTGGCAGATGGATTCTTTACCACTGAGCCACCAGGGAAGCCTTCAGAAGTCTTAAGAAATTTCAGCATGAATTACTTGGTAAACACAAATTACTATCTTTAATATTTGTTAAGAAAAATTATTTAGTGCAAAGAAGGAAACAGCACAGGAACTTTTAAAGCACAGACATACAACTTATCACTTTAAGCAAAGCTTAGCATGTGTTATTTTCCCCTACTTCAGTTTCAAATGTACGCAGAATATTTTGGGGGTGTTTAGGGAGAGTCTGTATGCCCAGCTGTGTGGCTTCTGAGCTGACGTTCCTCTGTTCCTATGAGCCCCTGGGAACATGTCTTTAGCAGGTTCTTACTCTTACCAGAACAAAGGCATCAAGTTGCCAGTTAACTCTAATAATTAACTCCATGGAGCAAATTTCCTTAATTTCACTTAAGGTGGGAGCAGAAAGCCGGTACCTACTGCTCTTTTTCCTTTGGGCTGATGCTGAACAGGGAGGGAACTGAAGGATTAAGGAAATTTCATTGCCTTTAGTTTCTCTTTGAGGAGCCTACCCCACCCCTTCTTACTGCTCACCCTGAGTTAGCTCTCATTTAATAGTGAATTCTCTGCTTGTCCAACCCCTGCAGTGTCCTCCAGAATTTCTACTGACATAAACTGTTAAAGCCAAATCTTGCTGTGATTTTTACCCCCGTGGAGAAACACGCATTTCAGGAACCACAAACCCTTTATAACTTGGGAGACTCAGGGGCTTGATTGCATTACGGAGTCATAGAACCCTAAGTACACAGCCGTGTATCCCCAGGGTTAAATTGTTTTCAGTATGAAATGATGTCATCCACTTTCAACACAGCCTCAAGCCCAGGGCCCTTCATGTGGTAAGTGTTCAATAAATACTTGACATTTTGATCCATTAATTTTTACCCCCTCGATATAAAGAAAAGTGTTATATTGATAACTCTCAGTTATCTGTAAAAATCACTTAGTCGCAACACTTGATTTTATAGCAAAGTCAGATGACTTAGATAGCATTGCATCATTCTGATATTTCTAATATCATACATGGAAAGTAAAGACCCAGTAAATTAGTTTAATTGGGGGGAAATACATGTTTGTACTGATGATAATTGCATATTATCTCTAAAGACATAAAGGGTTATTATTTTCAAGTAATGTAAACTTATAATAAAATATTGCTTGTAGAGGTCCTCCTTTAAGACTCTCCTAATAATTCCCATGTAATTAGCAATTAGAACATCCCCCTGAAACTTGCCCTTTCCTGCTCCCTTTGTAACTCCTTTGTGAGTGTAAGGTTGCATCAGAAGTTGTGCTCTGATATCAATTTTGTCTAAGCTATTAATTTGACAGTGATTTTTTTGACCCTTGAATGGCATAATTTCTTTAAATGTATTTCAGATTAAGTTGTGTTCAAACTGACACCAATTTTTAAATTAATGCCTTTGAAGTCAGTGACAAAAAGTGAAAAATAACGTATTTTGTATTTATGCAAAAAATTCTCGGTATTGAACAGAACTGACCTCTGGGTACAAGATAGGATTGGACTCCCATATGTTAATGGCAAATAAGATAGGACAGGGGCTTCTAATTACTTTAGTTTATTAAGAATCCCAGGGCACCTCTTAGAATGGTAGAGGTGATGTTAGCCCTTATGTCCTGGACATGATCCAGTTTCGGTAATTGCTAATTACAATCTGTCTCCCTAATTCCCTTGACTCTTGCTTCTGAATGTGATTTTTCTTCACTTAGCAATATTTAACTATAATATACTCTTGGTGTGTGACCATTAGAACAGCTACTGATTTCTATTTCTATGTTTAATATGGTTTACTTTTTGTTTGCTTTTGATTCTTATTATTATCCTATTGTTATTCTAACTATTTCTGTGGACAGAAAAGAAAACACAAATCTTTAAAAATTTTAGCTACTTTTAATGACTTGGGCTGGAATGTGCTTTGTAAATCTAGCATACGGACTTTCTGGATCCATGTGTAACAATCTGAAATCACTAAACACACCAGTGGCCTACATCATACTCATTACAAGATTGTGAAAACGCAGAAATGGATTTCAGACAGACCAGGGTTTTCAGTGTCCTCAATTCTAGGGTTCCAATCATGATGTGGAGGAGAGATACATGAAAGTTATCCCACAACTAGACCCACCTAATGAATCATTATGTTCTGGAGCCTACCCAAAACAGGAATATCTCTATTTTTGAGATTCTTTCGACCACAATGAATTGGAGCTGACGAATACAGAAAGAAGTGATGGGTCAAAAAGATTTTGATTCATTTCAAAATACAGGTCCAAATGATATCCAGGTATTTATATTATTTCTGGCCCTCTGAAGGTGACACAATTATTCCTGAGTCTGTTGGGATCTAAGCCCTTGTTTGGGATGTATTATATGGAGTTCAGATGGAGGGATATCAGGTTGTATCTGTAATCGACCCTCAGTGTGTAAAAATCACCTCATGAAATAAGTGGAATTATATTCACACCCTAGCAACATTCAGATGAATGAAGCATCCTTCTTGCTAGTCAATATGCACTGAACCTTCTCGGTGAGCAAAAATGCTTAGAACTTTCAAGACACAGACATCCCTGAGTCCCTGGATTATATATTCCAAACATGTCAAACATAGATTTTGACCTGCCTTACTCACTCTAAAGAGGTTCATCAAACCGTCACTTCAAAGAGATGTTCTGCCTGAATCAACTCACCAGGGCTAACCAGAATGTCTGAAAAACTCGAATATAATATTCCTTGATATTTTCCTTTTGACCATGTTTTAGCTAGAGGTGGAAAGACACTTCCTGTGGGTTTTCTTAATGAAGCAAATATTGTTTCCTGTGAGATTGCCATACTATGACTCAAATATCCTATCCATGACTCAGATAATGATGAAACTAACCCATCTTATGAGTTGTGCTGTCTTCTGCTGCTGCTCTTCATACTTGAGTTCCATCAAAAGGAACAAATTGCTACTATTGTGTCTAAGAACACCATCTACTCACAAGCAGCACTGACATGGAAGTGAAGGTTCATAGTAACAGAAGAACAATGGCTAATAATTGAGCTCGGAATGGCCATTTGGCTAGGTAGGCTGGGAAAAGATAATCATGTCCTGCAGTAGCACATTTCCCGAGCATTCTTTGAACCTAAAATTGCTATGTTGATGAAATCCATTTTAAACATGTTATTAAGGTTCTTAGGCTTGAAAAAAAAAATGGATATTTTCAGAATGTTCTGACTTTTTGATATATCAGGGAAGATTTTGATGTCAGAATGACCACAAAAAAAACAAAAATAACACAAACTACCCCCCACCCAGAACTCAGTAAATTTTATTACTGAGGATTTGAAAAAACTCCCGCTGGTTTCTATGTGGCTATTTGTCTAACTTGCATTTTATCTTTTTTTTTTTTTTTTAAATCCTAATAACACACTGATACCCACCTCCTGCCACACAATTCCTACAGCTGCTCCACTGGAAATATATTCTTGCTTTCTACAAGTTTAATAGTTTAGGAGAGAGAAAAAAAAATCCATGCATTTATTTCATTGTTTACTTGCAGTAATGGAGAAAACCATTAGAAGAAGCCTTCCTCTTTAGTGAGTAAAAGAACAAACAGGCTTTGTATCCCCAGATTTTCTGTGTTCATTCTAATCAGGATAGGTGATACTGATCTTGCACTTAAAAATACTGTGCAGGCTCTGCGGGGGGGAGTCTTGACCCAAATTTAGAAATGTACAAGTTTTCCACTATACCTTCTAGGATGTGTATTTCCCAAATAGCGAGAGGAGGATTAGGAAAGAAAAGCTAAAACACTAAGGGGCTTGGGATGGGCCCAATGTGTGTCTGTGTCTGTGTGTGTGTGTGTGTGTGTGTGTGTGTGTGTGTGAGACAGAGAAACTGAAGCAGAGACTCCTGAGAACATATTTTCATCGATCACAATAAAATCTTTTATGAGCATTGCAAGAGTGGATGCGTCCACCTCTGTCCCCAGGCCATGCTGGCTGACGGATATAAAGCTTGAATCCTTAACATTTGCTGCCTTGGTGCCCTTCTTCCAAAAGTCCTATGTTCTTGGCCCCTAATTCAAGTTCCCTTCCAACCTTCTCCCCACCCCAACAACAGTTATCTCCAGGTGACCTCTGAGTTTTCCAGAGATCATAATCAGTCCTCGCATAAGGTTTTCCTTCTTGGCCTCTTTGCTGATGTCTGCTGATGCCCAGTCCAACTGAATATATAACTGTCATGTTAAGTAATCTCTGCCTTGAGAATGTTGTTTTCTGAGCCCTCCAAACTGGAAGACCTTCAGGGATCAAGGTTCAGCTTAACCTCCTACGGCCCAGCAGAGTTCTGCACAGAAATGGGGAAGAAATCCTTCTCCACAGAAGACAGCTGGGTACGTGATTGAGGCCTTTTTCCTCTTCACCCCTGTCACCCCCGCCAGGCCTCTCTTTCAGACGCTTCTCTTCACACGCGCCCCCTTCCCTCTTGACACTCAGCCTGCCCAGAGCAGACCCCCAGAGGCTGACTGTGGACGTCTTGGGACCCAGTTTGGTGCCGGGTCCTGTCTTAGCCAGGGGGCCATCACAGTACCACAGATACCGTGGCTTAACCCACAGATTTTTACTTCTCACAGTTGTGGAGTCTGGAAAGTCCAAGAGGAAGGTTCTGGCCAATTCAGTGTCTGGCAAGAGCTGGCTTCCTGGCTCACAGAATGCTGCCTTGTCTCTGCGTCTTTCCATGATGTAGTTGCTCTCCTTGGTGTGTGTGTGTGTGTGTGTGTGTGTGTGTGTGTATGCCTAGGGAAGGGTACCGTAGGAGAGAGAATGCAAGCCTTTTCTCTCAGGGGTCTCCTCTTATGAGGCACAAATCTGTAATCCTGTCAGATCAGCAGCCCCCTCCACCTCCGGCCCCTTATGACTTCATTTAACCTTACTTTCTGAGAGGCTCCGTCTCTTTACGGATTTCAACACATATTTGAAGATTTACGGCTTCAACACATACTCTTTTGTTGCTCTTGTTGTTCAGTTGCTCGGTCGTACCTGACTCTTCGCAATGCCATAGACTACAGCACTCCAGGCTCCTGTGTCCTCCGTTATCTCCTGGAGTTTGCTCAGATTTGTGTCCATTGAGCCAGTGATGCTATCTCACCATCTCATCCTCTGCTGCCCCCTTCTCCTTTTACCTTCAGTCTTTCCCAGTGTCAGGCTCTTTTCCAGTGAGTCAGCTCTTCATATCAGGTGGCCAAAGTATTTGAGCTTCAGCATCAATCCTTCCAATGGATATTCAGGATTGATTTCCTTTAGGTTGACTGTGTTGATCTCCTTGCAGTGCAAGGGACTCTCAAGGGTCTTCTCCAACACCAAATAAATTTTAGGGGAACACAATCATTTAGTACATAACCATTCACATTTAAACACATCAGGGACCATTGATAGAAATCTATTCATTCCTCCCTAAGTGGTTATCCAAATGCTGGCACAGAAAGTTACCATCCATTGGATAAGTACAATACATGTTTGAAACCATAGGTAAATTACAGTGTGGCTTAGTGACTGTGAGAAGACTGCCAGATTAGCTTGGCCTAGATTTTTATAATAAAATGGGCTATTTTACAACCCAAGAAAATGAACAAAACTCCCATAAGCAAGGTAAAAATGCATTGATGTTGGAGGGCACACCCTCACTTGGAAACAGGGCCAATTTAAACATCTAGTGTCCTTTAAACACAAAGGACACTAGAAAATTAAAGAAAATGAAAACTGTGCCCATATATGATTAAAGTCGGAAATGACATCCCAGGGTGGTGATAGGAACAAAGCGTAGGCATCAACGGGCTTCTGCAAGGCTCTCCCTGGGTCTTGGTCTTTATTTCCAATCTTTTGATCTACAGTCCATAAGATCATTTCCTCAGTAGGTCAGACCTCTGGGGAAGAAACGACATTATTAGTTTGCAGTCTGAATCCTGAAAGTTAATTTAATTACTGAAAATAATTGTAATGAATATGTCTGCAGGCACGTGTGTGGTATAGACAGATGACCAGTAGAGACTGATGGAGATGGGGGAGAAATGGAGAGCACCTGTTTTGTCAGAGTTTTCCATTTTTCAAACAAACAAACAAAGCTAGAAATGTGAAATTTTATATAGACCTCTCAATTTGTGAAAGTCAGAAACTAGTTCTTTAATTAACCACTCATGGGCCAGCACTAGAAAAGATGTATCCAGCCTTAGCTGCTGCTGTTTGTTGAACATGCACATCCGTCAGTTTCCTTGAAGGCGCTAGGAAGGATGTCTTCCCTTTGTTTTGTGGGTTTTGTACATTGCTTCCTTAAGAGGATCATAAGGCACCTCGAGTGTTCTCAGCTGCGTTTGTGGTTACTTGGCCATTCATAAGGCTGATAGTTGATAATGAAGTTGTCTTGGAGGACTGCCATGTCCATGATGTAGTTGCTTATCCGATTTTGTAATCCTTTATCAATTCCCTCTCCAGCTTGGAGGCCTGGCTGAGGTTATGGAACAGAATATTAAGTGGTTTTAGATCAAGTCCCATCTCTGTTAGGATCTTCTCTGTGATAATAGGAGACATTATTAATAATAATAACAGCAATAACACACAGCAATAATAATGTGTCATTTGTACTGTAAGTTCACCCTGAAGTAGATGGCCAATCCAGGACCTTTTCTTATCACAGCCACACATTTTTACATAATAGCAAAGAAAATAAAAATAAAAGTAATTCTGGTGTCAGCTAGTATTAGGGAGAGATTGAAAGCAGCATAAAGGAATAAGCAAAAGCAGAAAAAAAAAAAGTAGCCCAGAATATGAATATATTCTGCCAGCAATGAGATATTTGCACAAAAATGTCTTACATTTTTCTTCCAAGTGGATGTTAGGTTGGTTGCCATTCCTTAGGAAAGGTGGTTTTGATTAAAGTGCAGACTTGGGTTCATGCCACCTGAGTTCTACCACTTACTATCTATGTAGCCTCACAAATACATCAGGTTTCTCTGAGCTTCAGCTTTCTCATCTGTAAATCAGGCATAATAATAGTACTTATCTTGTGTCCTACTAGGTACAATTAGATGAGGTACTCCATATAAATCTTCTGGCATTCTGCTAGATACATTTTGTTGTCATTGCTAATAAATTTTGTTATTGTCAGAATACTTATTATTACTATTGGAGTCTTAACTCTGACTTGCTTTCCTTCTGTTTTATTTTTTGTTGGTGGGCCTGAGGCAATTATGTAAACCCCATCCTTAGCGTCTCAATGCTATTTTCTCGCACTTTACATCATTTACATGATGCTTTTTTTTTTTTTTAAACTGAGTGCTGTCTTCTTTCTAAATGCAATGTTAGAAGCCATTAGAGTGGACTTCAGAACTTAATAAAGTATCTAGGTGGAATAAATAAGAGACAGGCTTTAGGTTAAATAGACATCAGGCTTGTTCCTGCTCTACCTTTGGCAGGGATCCTACTTTGAAAACCTGAAGGGTTAAAGAGTCTCTGTGAAATGAGTACAGTCATAGTCATGTTTGATCACTGTCAAATAGGAATAAAGAACTCAGATGTGTTCAGTTGCTATCCTGTGCTAGCTGATTTACATGTTATTTCATTAGATCTTTGAGTAACATTATGAGAAAAAGAGCCTATTAATAATGTTGTTGTTCAGTCACTAAGTTGTATCCGACTTTTTGCAACCCCATGGCAGGACCCCAGAAAAACCTGCTAGGCTCCTCTGTCCATGGGATTTTCCAGGCAAGAACTCTGGAGTGGGTTGCCATTCCCTTCCCCAGGTGATCTTCCCAACCCAGGGATCTAACCCTTGTTTCCTGCATTGGCAGGCAGATTCTTTTCCACTAGCGCCACCTGGGAAGCCCCATTAATTATGTGATTTTATATAAAAATTACCCAGATATGTAGTGGCTTAAAACAATAATAAACATTCTCTCTCATGGTGCCTGTAGGTCAGGAATTCAGGAGTGACTAAGCTAAGTGGTTCTGATTCAGACTGTGTCACAAGACTGTCCTTGGTGTCCACCAGGGCTGCAGTCATCTGGAGGCTTGAGTAGAACTGGATGTTGCACTTACAAGATAGTCCATTCTCACGGCTGGTGGCTGATGAATCAGTGCTGGCTCTTGGCTGGAGGCCTTGGATCCTCTCACAGACCTCTCCATGGGGCTGTTTCAGACAAGGCAACTGGCTTTGCCCAGGATGGGGGAAGTGAAGAAAAACAGAGAGATGGGCAGAGACAAAGAGAAAACAGACAGCGGCACTCACGTCTGCCATACCTACTTATCACCTCTGACCCACAGTGGGGAAAAAAAAAGTGAATATAAGGTTCTGCGCTGTGAAGGGAGGAATTTTAAAGAATATGCAGAGACATTTTAAAACCACTGCAAGGCAAAGGGTTGTTATCCTTAATTTACAGATGAAATAATTGAGCCAACATGCCTAAGAAAAAAGTAAGTTCTATAACTTGTTCGCTGGATTCCTCTCAACCTCCCATTTACATGACATCTTTGTTTTAAAAAGATTATAAAAGTGGTATCACCATTGATTTTGTGTGTGTGCGTGCCCTCTAGTAAAAATTTGAAGACCTTATTTTCTAGAATTGTTTGTTGCAGTCGTGTTTTTCGGAGTAGTCATTTGTATGCAACTCATCTGATAGGGAAGGTGTATTTCTCACCGGAATTAGTATATGTGGAAAACATCATCAATCACAGTCATCACAAAGCAATTAAGTACCTAATTGTGCATGGCACTGAGTTTGCTGCTGAAACAGAAAACTTTATAGGCCTGCTGCCTACCCTCTGGGGGCGTGGAATCCAAGAACTCCGTAGAAGGTTGAAGAATGGTAGAGAAAATAAGGACCCAAGGTATAAGCAAATTCTGAAGTATGGCAGCATTGGCGAAGGGGAGAGGATTGATTCAGAGGAAAGAAAAAGAAAGAAGAAGCTGAAATAGCATCAGACGAAAGGGAGAAATGCATGAGAAGGGTAAAATGCTGAATTCAAATAACCTGGATTTTCTTTTTTTTTTTTAAGGAGATAGATAACTGGAAAAAGGCTCCATGCTTTTCTTGGGACTCCACTTTCACAGGGTTGTGCCTTATGTTTTTTCTCTCTGAAGTAGACTTTTCTGTCATTTTAGTTCCCCTTCCGTGTCACATGGAGAAGGAAATGTCAACCCACTCCAGTGTTCTTGCCTGGAGAATTCCACGGACAGAGGAACCTGGCGGGCCACAGTCCATGGGGTTGTAAACAGTCATACACAGCTCAGCGACTCACATTTTCCATGTCACGGATGGCTTTTAATTCCTCATTTCAATCACTAACCCTCAGTGAAATTGTTGACCTAGTGTCTGAATAGAATACCTGAGGTTTGTGTCTGTTGTTTTCATGCAGAAAGGGAAGAGGATGGTCTTCCTTTTCATTTGCATTTGTCCTTATTTTCAAGCAGTCATGCATTTATAATCCAACTGGGAAGCTATGATTCAGACGCTAGCCCTTCTGTTGCAAGAGTCTGCTGTAAAATTGACCCGCTGGCCACGTGGTGCTTTTTTTTTTTTTTTTAACTTAGATTTATTTTTGCTTTCTTTCTGGGAAGAAGAAAGATCCCCCCCGCCAAAAAAAAAAAAAAAGTCCCCAAACCAGCAGCAGCAGGTGCTGCCAAAATGGTATTTTTTCTTATCTGTGCTGATTTCAAGGGGAGCATAAAAGAATGTGTAATTGCTTCTCTCTCAGGCTGCTGGGATGGCTTCTGTCTCTCTGGCATTATCCACTTATTTGATCTAGGTAAGGAAAGAGGCAGAAATAAATTAAAAATGCCTTTTCCCAAAGGTACCAAGGACGTTATTCACACACGCTCCCTTCTACCCATCTCTGGCAACTGTAGGCAAATATGTGTTTAGGGAAAAGCTAGACAGAGGTCAAAATCTCCCCTCAATATTCCTCCCCTTTCCTCTCTTTGCCTTCAGTAAAGACAGACCTCAGAATGGCAAAGAAATTAAGTAACAGCCAGACAGCACAACAGTTTCTTTTGAATGTGATAATATGAGCAGGTTCATCTATTTTGGCCACAGATGTCAAAATTCACGTTTCTAAAAGGAAGCAAGAAAACCCCTATATTTAAATAGTGATTTGTTTACTTGTATTAAAGAACGATTGGATGGAGGAAGAGGATTCTCCACCCAGGAGAGAGGCAAGTGGGAAGCTGGTTGTGTCCTCGTGTTGGACAGAAGGCAGCCTTCTGGCCCGGCTGTCAGTTTCCATCTGATCAAGCTCCCTTGTGCCGCCCCCCTGCAACCCGCCGTGGATTGGATTCTGACTCATCCCAGAGACTTTTTGTCTTGATCCTGCTGTATCTTTTTTCCCCCTCCTTTTCCACTTTCTACAGAATCCCCAAATCAGAGGAAGCTCAGTGCCAGCTCTCAAATTATCCTAAACGTTTTCAGTTGTGACAGTCGCTGCCTTGATGGACATGAGTCTGAGCAAACTCCAAGAGATAGTGAAGGACAGGGAGGCCTGGCATGCTGCAGTCCGTGGGGTCGCAGAGAGTCGGACTCAGTGACTGAACAGCAACAACCAACCCATAGTCTAAAATTTCTAGTAGTCATCTACGTTCTCAAGTTGAGCAGTAAGAAGGGTCTCTCAAATAGCTCATCTAAATTCCTTTTAGCATAATAAAATCAATTGCTTTTTGCTTCATTCTCTTTAGCAATGAAGCAATTATTTACCCTCAGCTATTAGCAGTCTCCAGTATAACTAGTAAAGTCAACCTGGAGATTTTTAAATTTTTTTTTATAGCCTTCATTTTTGAGTCCTTCAAATGCACTCTTATTGCTCAGTTTGGACTGGTTTTTGTTTTGCTACCATTGTCTGTGAGTTTACCTTTTTCTGCCTTTCTGCTTCTTCATTATTTAAAACTCAGTTCAAACATCCCTTTTCCTTTGAAGTCAGTGACTCAACCCTTTAGAAACTTACCAAATTGAACTTGGTAAACACCGTCACACTTTCTACATACTTTTATAATGTGTGTGGGTACATAACTTTCTGATTTGTTACATGATAAATTTCTCAAGTGCAGAGCGTGCTATTTCTGTGCGTCTTCAGGTACAATCCTGGTCCAGAGTGGATGTCCCAGACATGCATATTGGATGAGTGAGTAAATGAATGAATGGATGCTGCTGGTGTCAGCATGATGTGTGCTGAGAGGTTTTGATTATTACAGGGCGAGTATAATGCTTCTCTTCGTACAACAGAACTGTTCAATGTCACCCCCTAATTTAATGTCTAATATAATATATAACATACTGTATATAATAGAAGAGCAGCCACCTTGCCTGGAAGCATGTTTCTCTGCTTGGAGTCCATTAACTTCAGACAGCCAAGCACAATCACGATGTGCATTTTGTTACCATACCAACTCTGGGTGAAGGATGGATGATCTGTCTGTGAAAAGTTTGAGGGAGCACAGTCTGTAAGACTGCTCCCACTTCTGACACCAACTGCAGGTTTAGGAGTTTGCTAAAACTGCCCTCAGGTTTGATAATTTCATAGGAGAACTCACAGAACTCACTGAAAGCTGTTATACTCCTCTGTGTGGTTTGTTATCAGGATGGGATACAGAGTAAATCAGCCAACGGAGCAGCCTGCAGGAACCCAAACAGGCAGTCTCTCCAGCTCCTCGCTCCCTGTGGGGTCACAGGCAGCGTTAACTCACTAATATGTGACCAAATGCCCTGAATATTGCTATCCAGGGAAGCTTACCCAAACCTTGGTGTCCACAGTTTTATTTTGTTTGGGAGCTGGGGGACGGGAGCTCCATCATATAAGCATGGTTCTCTGCCCACGTGGCTGACCTCAGGCTCTTAGCTTCTCAGGAGGTAGAGCTGATAGTCGCCCAGAAGCCTCACTTTAAGTCACATTGTGACCATGCCTTGCAGCCCCATCACAGACCCCAGAGTTGGACCTTCTGGCATGCCAGCCCTACCCTAAACAAAGACAAAGCCCCTCTCAGGTAGGACAGTCCAAGGCACATGGATTACCTCCCAGAGGCTGAAGGCAAAGGCCAGAACGCCCCTCGGCGGTGGTGGTGGTTCAGTCTCCGAGTCCTGTCCGACTCTTGTGACGCTACGGACGGTGGCCTTCCAGACTCCCATGCCCCTGGGGTTTCCTTGGGCAAAATTAGATCTTTGCTGAACATTCTGCCTCATGCCCCAAGGGCCCACCCAACCCCTCATTACCCAGTAAGAGACACAGGAAATCTGATACGGCTCCCATACCTTGAGACAAAGGAAGAGGGAAGGCTTTGGGGCTTTTTAATCAGGATGGTTGTGTTTACAAGGGACAAAAATCCCCTTGATTCAGTTTCAGCCAAGGGTCCGTGTGTCAGAGGTGCCCCTGGAGTGTGGGAATCATTTATGAACATCTTCTCTCTCCTTTCTTCCTCTCTCTGATGAATTATTTTCCTTAATAAGCATTTAATAATTTAGTAATTCTCATTAGATATTTTTTGTTCTTTAGTTTTAAAACAACTCACCATTAAAGTAGAAGAATGCATTTCACTTTTAAGAATAGTATCCAGATTCAATGGCATTATTTTATATAAGACCCAAAATTTGAACTTATACCCACCCCACTCCCCCCCCAAAAAAATTACACAGCACAATTCTCTCCATTTCACTAAGGGGACACAAATAAAACACAGTTGAACATTCCAGGTGGTCACATAGAATGACTGAGCTGAATAACTCAAATTCTCTGTCTCTTGTCTTCATAATCTCTGTGCTCTTACTGATTACGTCAAATGGATTGTTTAAACAAAAAGATAATATGTACCACAGGACTGGAGACACAAATTGCACCTAAATTAAATGCTCAGGATTCTGGAACTTTTTAAACTTATTTTCCAAGTGAATGCAAATAGCTGAGTCCATGGATTTTGGGGACTGATTGTGTATTTGGGAATTCTCCAGTTATCTTCCATGTAGAATACAATGGTTATTAAATAATAAGTAATCAAATGTGTTGATTTGAAGCTTACATATATAATTTTAAATTCAACTTGTCTTTTTCTTTCCTTAGGGTAGAGTTGCTTTACAATGTTGCGTTAGTATCCATGGTACAACAGCAAAAATTTTCAACTCTGTCTGCAACAATTGGTTAGAATTTTGACCAACAGAAATTTTGTGGTTTTTTGTTTGTTTGTTTATGTGAGTAGAGTTGTAGAGTTTTGTATCACTGACATTGTTTAGAATTGTGGTGGAAAAGCAAAATGAAAAAAATTTGGTAATCCAAAAAAAATTGGATTAGGCCTATCTTTTTGTATTCTCAGTCATTTCTTCTCCGTAGCACAAAAGACTATGGCTTTCTCCCATAACTCAGCATTTTTGTTAGTTGTGGAACTCACTCAGATATCCTTTCCACTGCCTGGGGTGGGGTGTATTCTGAGGAGGGGCCAGGATTGCTCACACAGTGCTGTAGAACATTTGCTGGTGCTATTTACAGACCTAATTAAATGGAAGATTATTAGAAGTGGGAAGATGACTATAAATAGCTGGTCCATTTTATCTGTTTCTTCAGTGTGTGGGAAGAGTATCACTAAGCTTGTCTCTTGAAGTTCACTTAACTCAGGATGTGTTCTGCTTTGACTTAAAAAAAAAGATCTCCTGATGCTGATCAAAGTAGGAAAAAAACCCAAGAGGAATCACTCTCAATCATTGTAGGATAAGGATAGAAGGGGGGTGAAATGAAATGGAAGTGAGGAAGATTGTGAGTGGTGTAAGAAAAAAAAAAAACGTGGGCCTAATCCTTTCTGACCAATTTTTTTCCCCAAAAAAATAACTAAAAATAAATCTTATTTTCAGGTTTGTGAAAAATTGATCCACAAGGCTAGTTAAGACATCTTTTCCAGGGAAAGGTACTCCCCTATCAGTTTTCTTCCTCTTCGGTGGAGAGTACAGAAATCAGCTCAGCTTTAGGGGCGGTGCTATGACCAAAGTGAATTTGACCTTGGCCCAATCACCTGGCCTTTGCAAATCCCTGATTTCCCAAATTATGAAATACCCTTAAAAAATACAGTCCCTCCCATCTTGGCTCTTGTAATAGACTTCCCCTCTGGTTCTGCCTCCCTTTTCTCTTCCCCTCCGGCTTCCGCTGAACAACCTGCCAGACTCATCTAATAATTCTCACCTTTGAGCCCTTCTCTTCAAAAGGCTTTAGCATTTTTCAGTGACCTGTTTAAGATCTCCCAGGTCTTTAACCTGCCTTTAAGACAACCTGTGATGCTCTTCTAACCCACATATCAACCCTAACTCCTTCCAGTCCTTGGCTCGAAAGAGTTCTGGCCCAAGGGGCTTATAGGCATGGCTCAAACCCATAAGTCAGGGGTCCCCAACTTCTGGGATCTAATGCCTGATGGTCTGAGGTGGAGTTGATGTCATAATAGAAATAAAGTGAAAGTGAAAATGAAAGTCCTTCAGTCATGTCCGACTCTTTGCGACCCCATGGACTATACAGTTCATGGAATTCTCCAGGTCAGAAAACTGGACTGGGTAGCCTTTCCCTTTTCCAGGGGATCTTCCCAACCCAGGGATTGAACCCAGGTCTCCCGCATTGCAGGCAGATTCTTTACCAGCTGAGCCTCCAGGGGAGCCCAAGTGCACAATAAACATAATGCTCTTGAATCATCCTTAAACCATCCCTCTCCTCTTCCGTCTTGAAAAAGTTATCTTCCATGAAACCAGTCCCCAGTGCCAAGAAGGTTGGGAACCACTGCTATAGAGTGTTTTAGTTATTACTTCTTTGTTTCTGTTCATGTTTTTTGTTTGTTTCTTTGGTATATCCTTGTTCTCCCATTGACTTGTAGTTCAAAGCCAAAGTCAAATCTTGTTTCTCCCAGTTGGAAATTACTTTTTTCCCGTACTCTAAATCCCTTAAACCTAATGACAAAGCTTTTCATTCGGCACTTACTAATGGTCTGGTTAGTTCTTTGCTTGTGTATGTGGTTTTCCTCATCAATTAGTTTTAAGGCTCTTTAGAATTGTCATATCAGAGGGACATAACTAAACCTGAACCTGTATTGTATTTTGTGGCCTATGCAAAATTTTTCTCAAATAATCTCATTTGATCTCTAAAACATCCTTTTGAGGAGGTGTGATATTATCCACAGTTTCACAGTAAAGTAATAGAAGCACAAGAGGAGCTAAATAATTATCCCTATATTGCTAGGCTGATAACTAATAGATCCATATCATAAAATGCTGGATGTCTGACTCACTTTGGTTCTTTTCATAGTCCATGACTACTTTTATAATTTTCGTGCCCACCTTAATACCTGGCACTGGTTACAAATTAATGATATTTGTTAGCTGAAGAAATGAAAATGAGTAAAAGAATGAATGAGTGAATGAATGAATGATGGCAGTACTATGTACGACATTAATGATTTTAACAATTCAGCAGAACTTCACTGTGACATGTTCAGGGTATCTGCCAGTGACCTGAGAAAGGCAACCACTTGTTAGTGGCACTTGTCTTTCTCAAAAAACAATAGTAAAAGTTAGGACAGGATAGTCTTAGGAATATTTCCTTTGATAGCAAATGCTAAGAGCAAATTCCACAGTATTTGTAGAATATTTTGCTTCCTCATTGCCCTTCAAGTTGCTACACAAAAGTCAAGCAAAACTGCAAAACATATATTCTGATTTAAAGAAGTATCTCTTTGGAGAAGTGTCTAATTATATCTTCTGCTCATTTTTTGATTGGGTGGTTTGGTTTTTTGATATTGAGCTACCTGAGCTGTTTGTATATTTTGGAGATTAATCCCTTGTCAGTTGCTTGCTTTGCAAATATTTTCTCCCATTTGGAGGTTTGTCTTTTAATCTCATTTATGTTTTTCTTTGCTGTATAAAAGCTTTTAAGTTTATACAATGAAATATTACTCAGCCATAAAAAGGAACAAAATTGGGTCTTTTGTGGCGATGTGGATGGACCTCAAGTCAGTCATTCAGAGTAAACCAAGTCAGAAAGAGAGAGAACAAATGTCATGTATTAACACAGACATATATGGGATCTAGAAGAAGGGTACAGATAAACCTATTTGCAGGCAGAAATAGAGAGAAGGGACATGTGGACACAGAGCGGGAAGGGAAGGGTGGGATGAACTGGGAGAGTGGCGTTGACATATGTTCTATCACGTGTAAAACAGGTAGCTAGTTGGAAGTTTCTGTGTAGCTCACGGAGCTCAGCTTCGTGCTCTGTGATAACCTGGGGGGAGGCGTGGGGGTGGGGTGGGAGGGAGGAACAAGAAGGAGGATATATGTGTACACAGAGCTGAGGCATTTTCTTATACAGCGGACACTAACACAACATTGTAAGTGACTATAATACAATTTAAAAAACAAAAAAAGTGATCTAAACACAACACACCTAGAGAGGGTAATTTCCCTCTAAATCCCGAGCACGTGCGTGCTGAGTCACTTCAGTCGTGTCTGACTCTTTGTGACCCCACGAGCTGTAGCCTGTCAGGCTCCTCTGTGGGATCCTCCAGGCAAGAAGACTGGAACGGATTGCCATTCCTTCCTCCAGGGGATCTTCTCGACCCAGGGATCCAACCTGAGTCTCCTGCATTGCAGGCGGATTCTTTACCGGTGAGCCATCCCGGAATGAGCATGGTCCTCTTTAATAACTTTTTACAGCGTCCGTGATTTTTTATTTTTAAGATGAAGAAAGGTATATTTTGGTTGATGGAAAGAGAAGTCAGCCTCCAGATAAACAGCATCACCTGCTGGAATAAACCACCACTATTTGGGTACATTCTTTCCCTTCTCCCTCCTTTTCTAGAAACTAGAGGTTGCACTCAAGCCACTCCGCAGAATGACTGTGCAGTCACTGTAGGCTGTTCTTCCCAATCATTACAGATTGTTCATGTTTGGAGAGAGGCAGGTCTTTTTTCACTGATAATGATGGCCTGGATGAAGAGATTAAGCTGATTACATCTTTGGAGAACTGCATTCTATAAGCAATGTCTGCTCCAACCCTGTGAAGTCATCATAAACTTACAATCCATTACTTAAGAAAATAGATTTTGAAGTAGTAGAGTTTCTGACCATCACCAGGTAATTTTTTCCCCTGGACAGTTTAATTATTTTTTTTTGGCCTGAGTGACAAACAGCAAGTTCTACAGAGAGTTTGAGGCCATTTTCCAATTGTAAACTCTCCCCGTTCCAGAGGGTTCAGCCAAGTGGAAATGTATAATGAATAAAAGCCATGGTTGGGGCCCACTGGGAAAAAGTGCATTTGAAGAGAGGGGATATTGTGTCGATCTAAAAGTCAGATGGAATGTTCTAAGAGTATCCCAGAGGTTGGATTAGTGAGTCTAGTAAAACAAACAAGAAAAAAATAAATAAATGAACTCCCCACAGATGGGCGATTACTTGCCTGAGTCCATATGGTTGTGGAATTTTGTTTCTTAACTAGAGGACCAGAGGGAAATAGTCATAAGGTGATAGAGGAAGTGACTGTGGAGGTAAGGAACAGAGAATGCAGGCAGAAGAGACGGCAGCAAGTTAACTCGAAACCTCGTGGGACTTGGGGCACAAACACTGTAACTCTGAGGCCTGGAGGGCAGTGTTTCGTACAGATTTGGAGAAGAGACTGTTTTTCTCACCCAGCTGGAAGCAAGAGTACAGCTTCAGCACTCTAGGGGCCCAGCTGGCCAGCTGAAGTCACCTGCCTTGCTTGAGAGATAGCAGAAGATCCTACAGCAGCTGTCAGGCTCAGGACTCTCACCTGAGGTGATCCACAGCAGGAAGAATGGGCAAGTCCCCACTTGAGCGAAGGGGTGAGTGAACAGGAGAGATTGAATAGGAACTCACGTGCTGCAGATGAGCATGTGAAACTGCTTTCTGCATCATCCCAGACAAGCATAGATGTTGAGTAGTAGCGGAGGTCAGGTGGTTGAGGATACCCTATCTGCATTTGAAAATAAAAGAGACAAAGCAACCAAAGGTCCTTTCTGTCTCAAATTAAGAGGAATTTTCAGGTGTTCGAGTCAGAGGACATGAAGCCCTCTTAAGGGCTTTGACGTCTTAATAAATGTGTTGCATCTCTCCTGTCAGTGGATAGCATGAGAAATGAGTGCTTTTGTGTTAAAAACTGCTTGAAAATATTGAGTGAATTTTAGTTTCGTGATTTCACCCTTGCCACGAGGATGAGTTTGGTCAAAGGAAGGAAACTGGTAGACCTACAACCAGAGGGACCCTCATCCTCACCTGGTCTGCGAGACCTATGTGAGGACTCATGGCCGAGACAGTAACAGGAAGGGCATGAACCTTTCTGAAAGAATGTGACACAGCCTGAAAAGATCCGGGTGGAATCTGTGTGAGAACTTTGATAAAGACTGAACAACTCTTAAGCAACAAGGGTTTACTATATAGTATCAGGAATCATACCTAGTATCTCGTAGTAGCCTATAATGGAATACAATTTGCAAAAATACTGACTCCCTGTGCTTGTACGTCTGAAATAACACAATATTGTAAATCAACTATATTTCAATTAAAGGCACTTTTCAATAAAAAAAAGAGAACTCTTACTAATCAAGTATATATGGACTGAGTGGAATTATAATGATCTTTTTAGTTTTAGGAAGACACTTGCTAAACACAACCTGGATATAGTGAAGAACCTTGGCATACCTTTTCGTAATAGTGTCCTAAAGATGAGCTACGAGTGGACAGCAATCTGCTACTGACTTATTAATTAGTGTACACACACCACTGACTTTCCCTGTGTCTTAGCTGTGCATGCACATTGGTTTTACAGCATGTGAAGGCCAAGCTTGTGGCTTAGCATATGGTGCTCCTTCAAATGAGCAAGACTGCCTGCCTCTGCTTATCTGATCACAGCAACAGAGAAATTGACTTTTCATTTTTCTTTTCCCCAGGCCCTGGGAGATGCATGTGCCAAACACTTGGCATTCTTAGTAACAGAGTCAATCATAATTAGGAATCCAAATTAAAGTACATTGCCAGCTAGGACACGTCATGCTTTATATTCTGTATTTGAGCACATGTAATATAACTTCAAATCAGCAAAAGAACAGAAATAAGGAAAGCTGATATTTTTCATGAGTGACAATCTTGAGTTTTACGTGATCAGAACATTGGATAAAGTGAATAAGCAAACATATGGAATATAAAGGTGTGTCTGAAACTCTGTCAAAGTAATAGTTTTGCTTTGTTTTGTTATGAAATGTTCATTGTATGATGTTGGATATGGTCAGATGGTGGGTAGAGGGTTTATTGGAAATAGGCTGTGGAAGAAACATGATGTAGTCAGTCGTTTCATGGACTCCAGCATGTGATGAGTCTGGTTTGACTCGGTTTCCAGTGTAGTTAATATTTCACAGGTGATTGTAAAAATACTTTCTACTAGCATTCATTCAAAGCCAAATAAAATACTTTAAAGAGGAAAAAAATGTTCTTGATAAAGAAAACATCCCATTTCAGAGACAGCATCCTATTGTGCTGGCAATTCTTAATAAACAAAAGCCATTATCCACAGGCGTATTAGAGCTTAGGCTGCAAGAATTCTCCAGATTCCACTTTCTCTTTTGTAAAGTGAGGGGGCCTATCTGGATGATCTCCATAAGGTTAAATAAGGTATTGAAGATCCTAGGAGTTGGTGGTAGAGCCTCGATTGCAACTCAGTTTCCTTATTTAAACACGAACAAACCAGGACATCCCTTGCAGGCCGCTGGTTAGGACTCCATGCCTTCACTTCAGGGGGCCAGAGTTGGGTCCCTGGTCGGGGAACTGAGATCCCGCAAGCCACTCAGTGCCGCCAAATAATGAATAAATAATAATGATAAATATTAAAAGAGAAAGAAGCCCATGCTGGTCTACTTTGCAGTGCCCAATATTGAGGAGAGGAGTGGACCAGAACAGGGTCTTTAAGACAAAGCACTCACCGACATGGAATTCTCTTTTTTAATTCTAAAGCTTCACCCGCTTGCTTAGCTTTCCTCCCTTACTTATCTTACTCCTCCTCCTCCTGCCTTCATGGCCTGTGGCTATGGTGGAGAAATGCTTCTAGAACACACCTTGTTTGTAGGTTGATGGCAGAATGTCAGCAAATTTTACTGTCATGACACTGGAAATTCTGTGGACATGAAAATCTAAGTTCAATTCAGTCGCTCAGTCGCGTCCGACCGTTTGCGACTCCATGGACTGCAGCACACCAGGCTTCCCTGTCCATCACCATCTCCCTTTTTGTGTTCTTTGAGAGAAGGTGTTATTGAAATCCTTTTTCATCCAAGATTTTTATGACAACTGTATTCATCCCTATTTTCTTCTGTATCAACACCAGCTATTCATGTACATTCCTATACTTTAGTTTCTTTATCACTAATTAATTGGCATAAACAAATTATTAGCCTAACAGTACTTGCTGCAGGCTGCATTAATCTATTTATTATCATCTCTAGACCATAATAAACATGCTAGTAACTAAATATTAATAACTCCTAGACCATATTAATAACTTTAGCCATGTTTCAGTCACTCAGTCATGTCCAACTCTTTGAGACCCCTTGGGCTGCAGCACACCAGGCTTCCCTGTCCTTCACCATCTCCTGATTGCTATCTTAGTGCTTTTCCTACATTACCGCAGTTGAGTCTTCTCTGCATTTTCCTCTCAGAATGGCTGTGCCAGACTTTTTCTTTGTGAGCCATTTTTAGAGCCTTTACTATTCTTCTAAGAGAATATAGCAGCATTTCACTGGAGATTTTCAGAGCTTTATATCTTAAAGTCAGCTTCATTGCATGTAGAATGCTTTCTTTTGAATGAAAGGTGTTATGCAAACTTAAGTTATTGCTCTTTTTATGAAATAAAGCAGGATGAATTGTTCTGTAAGACAGTCTTGTCACTATAATAACTATCTCTTTCCTTGACTTCTTGGAAAGCTTTTATTGCAGCTTTTGCTATGAGATCTTTGTCTTTTTCACCACATGCTAACATCAAGGAAGCCCTTGGATCACCGCCATGATGTATCTTTGCTGGACGCTTCTTTCAAGTGCTGTCAACACCTCTTTTAATTGCATGGTTTAAAAATCAGGCTAGCAATGTGTTAAAGTTGGATGGCAAATTTATTTGAGACAAATATATAAATTTGTATGCTTTCAAATACACATTCAACCATGCACACATAGATTTTAAAGAAAGAGTCAAAGAGAGCAAGAGAGAGAAATCTATATATGTAAATGGAAGACCCAAGATACAAATACTTTGTATTTTATTTCTAGATACTCTAAGATACATCACAAGTATATATGTAAAATGCCTCCTTCCATATATGTTATACATACATACTGCCTTTCCAAACACCAGCAATACTTAGTGATCAGGATTCAGTAGGCTATTGATGCTGTGAGACCTAGTACTTGAAGAGGAAAAGGTCTTTAGTGTGACATGTTCATCTGTTTTCATTTGTAGATATATGACACTTTAAAGGTGGTGTGAGTTTGAATTCTCCAGACTGTATTGTGTTTGACTTCTCAGGCTTATTAATGGTTTACCTTTGAATTCCCATTTCCCTTTGAGTAAGTAATTATTAGGTGATATATCTAGCTGGGTGACTAACCTCACTGTCATGCTCAGATATGATTATAGGTCATTTCAGATTCATTTCAGGAAGATGTTACCTGTCAAGAAATCTGTTTCTACATTTTGCCCATTCTAGTATAGAAGGGGCTCTCATTCACACATAGTTTTGTTCCTTAATTTGTGTTTTATATGACTATTCTAACACTGTAAATCAAAATATTGTTTTGGTTATGTAAATGGCTCTCATATGACTATTTTAGAATTGCATGTTTGGCCTTACTCAATTGGTCCTAACTCAAATATGCTTCGTTTTTGAGTCAGAGGATTTTTTTTCCATCATTCGTCCCTCCAACTCCACTTGTGAGTTTTAAGTCCAGCTGTCCCTATTGATTTCTTACAGGGATGTGGGGAAGATGTCTGCTATTTGAACTAAACTGTTTTTGTTGATGAGCCATGAGACAGATTAAACTCTATCTCGTCAGTTGTTCCCGAGGTTCTGTGGGACTTAGAGTAATAGAATTTTATTTGTGTCACTAACATCGACAGCTTTGATTCAAACCACAGAGAGCTGAGATGTTGGTTAAGAATTGTCACATAGGCCATGGTTTAAGTGCATAACAAGTGAACTGAGAGGCTCCACGTTTGTCTATCCATGAACCCACTGTTGACAAATGTGCTGTGAATTTTAATTACTTATCCAATAAAATCTTTCTAATGTGCGGAGTTATCTCAGGGACATTGTTATTTTTTGCCCGAGACTTATTCACTGTTAATTGTATTGTTCCTTTTAGAAATAAAATTGGAAATATTCATAGCAATGACTATTTAAAAGAGACTGTCTCAATAAGATGAAGAATCAAATAAGGAAGAGATAGATAGTAACTGAGAAGTAAGTATAAGTGATTCAGAATATATTTTGTCAAAAATTGCTTTTTAAGTGGCTCTTTCTCTTGCTGCAGAAGACATTATTGAACAAAAAGCAAGCCCAATGCAATTCGATTTAAATTTATCACTCTATTATTTTAATATATTTACTCAGGGTTAACAACTCATTAAGCACCAAATTGCTCACTCTTAATGAGTCTCTGATGTTAGAATTGAGCTGACTTAAACTTTACTGTAAAATAACAACAGTACCATTGCATAAGGATGTAATAAAAATTAAGTAAATGCTACTGAGTGCCTGTGGAGTGGAAACCAGATTTGCAACATGAAATAGAAAATATCCACGTGTGGTTGCAGAAATATGAGTAATAGATTTTATCCACAAAAACATGATGAGCCTACTTTCGCTTTGCTGTAGTGGATTCCATTATACATGAAGTCATATATATTTTATTAGCACATCCGCCTTGTTTCTACAATAAAAGATTTCTAGAATCAGTTAAACAGAATATCAGCGAGTAAGTCAAATTCCCATTGACTCCACCAGTCTATAACTATTGTCAAGGTTATGATGGTAGTAATCAATACTGGGCTGACTGTCAGAAATTAGCACTCTGAAAATGTTAGCCAGTTATTTCTGGGACATCCCTCAGGCATGTGTTATATGTACCCACACATCAGTCAATCACTTTCAGATATCAGGTATTACCCAAATCAATCATCGTTTCTTTCTCTATTGCTCTGTCATCCATAAAGCATTGTCCTTAAAATCTAATTGTATATGCCCCACCATGAAAGCATCTATCATGAGAGCCACCTATTTTCCTGGGGCAGGACCTCAGTTCAGTTCAGTCACTCAGTTGTGTCTGACTCTTTGCAACCCCATGAACCTCAGCACACCAGGCCTCCCTGTCCATCACCAACTCCCGGAGTTTACCCCAACCCATGTCCATTGAGTTGGCGATGCCATCCAACCATCTCATCCTCTGTCGTCCCCTTCTCCTCCTGCCCTCAATCTTTCCCAGCATCAGAGTCTTTTCAAATGAGTCAGTTCTTCACATCAGGTGGCCAAAGTATTGGAGTTTCAGCTTCAGCATCAGTCCTTCCAATGAACATTCAGGACTGATCTCCTTTAGGATGAACTCGTTGGATCTCCTTGCAGTCCAAGGGACTCTCAAGAGTCTTTTCTAACACCACAGATCAAAAACATCAATTCTTCGGCATTCAGCTTTCTTTATAGTCCAACTCTCACATCCATGACTGCTGGGGCAGGACCTCATCTCTTCCCAAATTCAACAGTCCCCTGGTTGTTAGGGCAATGCCAAGCTTCCCATAGAAAGGAGGTCCATGGCCTCTCCCCCAGCACTATGCCCTGGAATGTTACCCAGGAAAAGAAGTTGTGCTATGCCTCAAGTTTTGAATCTTTCTTTTGAAATTTTAATTGTTCTTTCAGGCTTTTGGCTACAACCCATCACTTAAGCCCTGCTTTTTCCTCCAGCTTCCTAAGGTCTCTCAGGGCCTTAGCTCCAACAACGCTTTCCTCCTCTCTCATTATAAAACAAATTTCCTGTGAATATCAATGGAGCAAACAGGCACAGTGGTAGCTGGTAGAGGACAAAGAACATTGAGATTATATTTGCCCTAACAGCACTGGGCCTTGGCATTGCCAAATGAGAGCTTTCCTATACGTTTATTTACAGTGTCTATGGCTCGGGGCAACATTTAAATGAAAAGTATTTATGAAAATATATACTATGTATGCTTCTGGATATGGAACATGCTATTCATGTAACAAGATATGAAATTTAAAGGAATTTCTCTTGTTTTTTCTTTTTTTTTCCTGTAGAAGTTCACTCTTCAGTTTTCATGCCTGCAGTGAAATCATCATTTAGGAGTCACCATTATCACAACTTTACTATGATTTGAGCCACAATGCTATATTTCAATATGCCTGTTGGGACTTTAAAAATTGTATAAAATATGCATAAAAGAATATTTCTTGTTCTGCTTTGTTCCACACCTTAACCAATATTTTCACAGAACCATGACGGCCAGAAAAACACTAAGCTTAAATTTAAAAAAAAATTATAAAATTATAAAAATAAGTCTCCTTAGTAGATTTTGAAATAGGTGATGTATTGGTCCAAATGTGAGCATTAAAACTAGCTTATGAACTATATTTGATGAAACTAAAGTTTGCATGTTTCTTTAAATTCACTTTGATTTGTATATTTCACATGAATGAGTTTTTAAACTTTTTATTGAAATGATTTCCCTAAATTTCTAAGTCAGTATTTTAAGGATTCGGTAATAATAGGGTTTCCATTGTTCTGTGGTGGGTTTCCATTTTTCTGTGGTGGGCATCCTCTAATTTATTTTTGCCCGTTTCTTCCATACAAGTGAGCCCTTGTTGATTCACAATCTTTTTAATGGTAGACCCAAATTCTTATATGGGGTTTATTTTGATGTTTGGCTAGAGTGATAGTTTGCTTTGGTTGGTCTTAAATTTTGTTTATTTAAGTATAACTTATATACAGTGAAATGCTCAGCTCTTAAGTGTACTATCAAATGAATTTTGACAAATGCATACAGTTATGTACCCCAAATGCCTAACAAGAAGCAGCATGTTTTAATGTCCTCCAAAAGTTCCCTCGTGCCCACCCCAGTCCTCTTCTCCCCATAAGCAACTGATATGATTTCTGTTACCATAGTTTAGTTTTTCTTACTCTAGAATTTCTGAAAAATTGAAACCATATATTGTGCGATTTTTTTTGTCTGTCTTCTTTTACTCAGCATACTACTATTATGATTTATGAATAGCTTTTTACTAATATACATTCATACAGAGCCTCACAGATTTGAGCAAGTCAGATTTCTTATGAAATTAGACATTATGATTTGCTGCCTACTAAATGATGCAGATGAAACTACATATTTCAGTGACTTTTGAAACCCTGAGATGGGTTTTTACCACCAAAATAAAGCAGTGTTTTTGATCTTCTCCAGTTATTGCTATGAAATTTCAGTATTCTTTTATAAATTAAATAATTTATGTAGTCTAATTGTGACCTCAACCCAGACTAAGTCACAGGGACTTTTTCTTTTAATATTTGTTCATACTCCATCTCCCGAATACTGATGAATTCCAACTTCTACTGACATAAGATCATCTAACAGATGAGTTTTGTACTTTCATCTTCCTTGTATATCTTTCATGAATAATTTGTTACATGATTTTCTAAGACCTTCACTATCTTAAATGCTGACAGTATGATTAAGATTAGATCATTTAGCTAAAATGCTAAGGAGCTATTTAACTTGACGTATAAGTCAAGCAGAGACCTTATCATCTGTCAACAAATAATATTTTTTTCTCTAAATGGAAAAAGGAGGATGAGGCAAAAAGTAGAAGGATGCCTAGAAGAACAGCAGATAAAGTAGAGAAGTTTCCAACTGTGGGTTTGATGAAAAATAATGGCATCTGATATCATGTAGAATCTTACTTGAAAAATAAGTTATCATATATTTTCATTTGCTGGCGCTTTAAAGGTGAAAATATATTAGTTGCTTATTTTCATCTCATTTGACATTATGTCTTGTCATGATATCCTTATGTTTGTCCAATGAGATTTATTAGGCTGCTAGTCTGTATCTTAGTCCTCTTTCATAAAGAATCCTTGAAAAAACTCTTGACTTCATCTTGAGATAACTTTCTCCCCCCGTTGATGATTGCTTTTAGTATCAATTCAGTAAATGAGAAGAAGCTACTATTAAAATAATTTATCTCATTAAGAAAATAAAACTCTAGAATTCATAAAATGGGATGATAAAGGCATTTCAGAAAATATTTTGTGTGTGTGTGTGTGTGTGTTTGCATATGTGTTTGTTAAACAGCAGCATTTAAAAAACCCACTTAAGGTAAAATAAACAAACCAATAAAGCACCATGAGATATAAATATTGTTTTTCATTGATCCAGTGCCACTTCAGAATGAAACACAAATTTAATTATGGTAGCAGAAGTAATAACTTTCAACGTGATGAATTCTTACTTTAACAAAGAGGCATTGCAGTTTTTAGAAAATAAAATGTTACCCAATATGATATTCCCTCTGTAGTCCCTTCAGCACTGCAGGCAATTGGGACAGCTCTACTGGCCTGAATAACAAAATGGTAATAACTTCAGTTGTATGTCTGTGTCAGTGGCTCAGGCATGTCTGACTTTGCAACCCCATGGACTGTAGCCCACCAGGCTCCTCTCTCCAGGGGATTCTCTAGGCAAGAGTACTGGAGTGGGTTGTCATTTCCTTTTCCAATAACCTCAGTTAGAACAAATAATTATTTTACTGGTACAGGTGCACTTAACTTTCCAACAGATGCCCTCCTAAGGTGCTATGTATTCAACATTTTTTAAAGTTGAATAACCATTCAAATGTTTTAGAGCAACTTGCTGCTTCGACTAACTCTTTGAGGTTTTCTTTTATGATGCAAAAGCCAGTACTGACCTTTTTGCTAAATTAGGGTGTGTTTTCATAGTAGTTTTATTGAAAAGTGACACATTCACCTAAATGTAAACGTTTCTTTGAAAGTGATGTCTAACTATGTAATTTAGCTGTTACAGAATATAAATGCACTGATATTTTAGTAGTTGTCAGTGTAGAAGAGGTGGGGAAAAGGCTTTCAGAATCATTCATGCTG
Source organism: Cervus canadensis (assembly GCF_019320065.1). Classification (NCBI taxonomy): domain Eukaryota; kingdom Metazoa; phylum Chordata; class Mammalia; order Artiodactyla; family Cervidae; genus Cervus; species Cervus canadensis. Next base: position 85,202,012 of record NC_057391.1, read on the forward strand.
GAGGCATGTTTGAATTACACATCCTTCCCCTGCTCTGATAAAAATCATTGCCGTGGAGAGCCACTGACACTAATTACAGTGTGTTGGATACTTTAGATATTTGAGGATCAAGAAAAAAATGAATTGCAACCTAGAGATACTACATCATTTAGAATGAATATTATATCCTTTTGGTTCCACATATTTTAGGATGGTGTCTAGACTATGTTGGGGGCTTCCCAGGTGGCACAGTTGGTAAAAATCTGCCTGCCAGTACAGGAGATGCAAGAGACACGGGTTCGATACCTGAGTTGGGAAGATCCCCTGCAGTAGGAAATGGCAACCCACTCCAGTATTCTTGCCTGGAAAATTCCATGGACCAAAGAGCCTAGCAGGCTACGGTCACGAAGAGTTGGATATATCTGAGCATGCACACACATACTAGAATAAGCTGTAGTCAAGAACAGTGCAAGTGCCACCCAAACCTAATAAGAAATTCCAGGTCCTAGAGAATGATGGCATGGAAGGTTTTTGTTCTTTGTTTTGTTTTGCAATTAATACTCTGAACATCGGTTTCTCATCATCACTGAAGCTTCAGGGAATTTTCTGAGAGAAGAGAGGTGTTTGTGTCTTTAAAGATGATGACCCAAACGTCTGTGGGAGATAAACTGAAGAAAGCTGGCTGAAAGGAAGAAAAATTCTGAGTCTCACTGTTGGGAGTTTACCTAGCAGATAACAGGAGTAGCCCTGAGCAAGCTTAAGTGCCCTGGGGCCTCCTTAGGTGTAAGTTATGTTTATTTAACTAGGATGGTTTCTTCTCAACCTATCCTTTAAAGGCATCATGATGATTTTATTCTTCATACTTCTATCAGACAATTGCAAGACTACTTGTGTGTAATTAGTTCCATACTTTAAATAATTATTGGTTTCACACTCAACATAATTTATGCATACTTTTATTTAAAATTAGTAGTTGTTTGTTAGTTCTTGATTCTATAACAGTATTACAAATACCTTTCAAAATTATTCAGTTGCAGGAGTTATTGATGGCATGAATATCTTAGATTAGCCAGCTTGTTACCCTGTTTATATTCAACCAGCTGTACTTCTGTTCTCTAGGAAAATAAAGTTGGAGTAACAGACCACCTGTTTGCAGTACCTGCCTTGTCTTATTTTTATTGGAGACCATCACCAAGAGATGAAAGATGTATGAAATATTTACAGCAAATGCCTTCAGTTCTTTCTGCATTGGATACATGAGATTTATCTTTTATTTTCATAGTTGTAAACTATGGAAGTCTTAGATGTAATATGGGGGAAAAAAAAAGCTTATACTAACTTTCTATAAACTATGCTTTCCAATATAAAAGCCACTAGACCTATGTGGCTATTGAGTAATTAAATTAAGGTTAGGGTGAATGAGAAAAGTCGTTTTAAAATTTAAGTATAATAAATTTAAATTTAAAAACTGAAATAGTGTAAAATATTTTCCATTAAACACAATTTTATCATTCTGATAGAACCATATTTTGCTTAAATCTTTGAAAACTTATTATCTGAATGGCAACGTGCAGCCTAAGTGTAAAATATGTACTAGACTTCAAGGACTTAGCATTAAAAAAAGATATAAACTATCTCATTTACATTTTACATTAATTAGATGTTGAAATGATAATGTTTTAATAGATTGGGCTGCATAAATATATTATTAAAATTAATTTAACATACTTGTCTGTGCTGTTTTTTTAATAAGGCTTCCAGGAAATTTATAATTACTTTATTTCTATTGAGCAGAGCTGGTCTAGAACGTTCTGAAATTTGTGGCAATTATTCTTCTGTGGTCTCATAAACAAAATATTAATCCAAAACTGAAGATTAGTTATACACGTGTGAAGACAGCAGGTTTTTTCCATGGTTTTTGCCATGAGAGAAAGGGTTTCTCTCTCAATGTAAAAGACCACACTTGGGCTCTGTTACCTTTTTTAGGCCCATTATGTTATTTTTTAAAGTTTTCTCCTATTCCTTCCATTCTGTAGAACATTCTTTCTGTCAGTGAGAAAGGTACCCCTGCCTTTCCTTTTGGACTCATGAGGGATGCATTATGAGGACAGGTGAGCGGATGGTTCAGAAAGGCAGCAAATACTCAGCATGATATAGTTGGAAAGATGCGTGTCTGAAGCCTCTTCCTTTCAGTTACCTGCTGCATGATTTGGGGGAAGTTTTTTGTTCTTTTTTTTTGTAGGGGTATGTTTGTTTTACAATGTCGTGTTAGCTTCTGCTGGACAGCGAGTTGAATCAGCCGTCCGTGTGCGTATCTCTCCTCTTGTTTGGATTTCCTTCCCATCTAGGTCACCACACAGCACTGAGTAGAGTTTCCCGTGATACTTGGTAGGCTCCCATGAGGCATCTGTTTTATCCTTAGTATCAATAGGGTGTATATGTCAATCCCAGTCTCCCAATTCATCCTGTCCCTTCCTTTTCCCCTTGGTATCCATGCATTTGTTCTCTGCATCTGTTTCTATTTCTGTTTAGTAAATAAGATCATCTGTACCAATTCTTTCAGATTCCACGTATATGCTTTAATATATGGTTTTCGCTTTTCTCTTTCTGACTCTGTATGGCAATCTCTAGGTCCAACCATATCCCTTTTCTAAATTTTAGCTTACTTCATCTAAAAATGATACCTAATGGGGAAATTCTGGATATCAGAAATAGGGAAATACCTAGTACATAGCAGGTCCTCAAATATGCTCTGAACCAAGACTCCCTACATTTTCAATGTCTATCTTTACTTAGTGACCAAATGGAATTGTCACTTTTGAGATATACATAGCAGTGAGTCTCAGATACATACCAGTCTACCAGAATGACCCCCTCACTGGTGAAGGGGTGATCCCATTTCTCTACCAAGTCCTTCTTTCTATACACTGGGAGGCCTTTCAGTTCTTCCACTTGCATTAAATTACTTCTTAGATTCAAGATCGTGTCTGTTCTTGAAGAGAAGAGAGACTACTTCAAGCTATAGCACTAAGCGCTTCTGGTGGTTTAGTTGCTAAGTCGCGTTTGACTCTTGCAACCCCTCAGACTGTAGCTTGCCAGGCTCCTCTGTCCTTTGATTCTGCAGGTGAGAATACTGGAGTGGGTTGCCATTTCCTTCTCCGAGGGATCTTCCTGACCCAGGGATTGAACCCCGGTCTCCTGCATTGCAGGCAGATTCTTTAGCAACTGAGCTACAGGGAAGCCCTTAATGCCACCACTAAGTCCTTAATGTATCACAATATTGGGGGACATTTTTCCCTAGCAAGAAAATTATTTTCCAGGCTTCTCTGGTGTACTAAAAGTCTTTTACCAACATCAGCCCAGTGCTAGTTAACCTGTTGTAAAATTTGATTTGTGCTCTGGAAATGCACAAACTTTTAATCAGACAACCTTTCAATATAGAGGTGTGTGATTTACATTAGTTTGCATGAGAATATGTTACTCCAAGGACCCATTTCTCTCTTTAGTCTTTCTTATCTTCCTGCAGTGCATGAGACCTGGTTTGATTCCTGGGTTGAGAAGACCCCCCTGGAGAAGGGAATGGCTACCCACTCCAGTTTTCTTGCCTGGAGAATCCTGTGGACAGAGGAGCCTGGCAGGCTACAGTCCATGGGTTGCCAAGAGTCAGACACAACCGAGTGACTAAGCCCACATAGTACCAAACAGACAATGAGGGTTAGGTGGTTGTTTCGTAGCAAATTGTATAAATCATTTGGGATTCACCGGAAATATGAATTGCAGTGTTATTAGTGAAACCTTAGTTCTAGCCAGGAGTGCTTTCTAATGCCCCTTTCATATCACCTTGTTGTTCTTATTCATTTTCCAGTTTTGGGTACTTTTCCTGACCTCCAATTTTTTTTTTTTTTTTTTTTACTGTATTATCATAATTATTTAAAGGCTCCTAACATCAGTACAGTCATTTGTAGAACTATCCTCCATATCCCAGAATAGCACTCATTTGGGCCTTACACTTGAAATCACTGGGAGAACCAAATTACTCCCCTATTTCCTCCTCTCCTACCTTGAGTTTATCCTCCTTGATGACCATGTATATTGTGATTCCTCTAAATGTGAAGATCACTTCTTTTGTGAGGAAAAATTTAAAGTACTTTTGACTTCAAAAATGCACAATGTGAGAATAGCAAGTTAAGTTTTAATTGGGGCAAAATGAGGACTATAGCCTGGGAGATAACTCTGAGAAACTGCTCCAAAGAGGCAGGAGTGCAGGTCAGGGAATATGTAATTTTGGTGAAGGAGTACATGCAATCAAGTACATATTTTTTGGAGAAGATTTCCACTAGTCATGAGGAGCAGTGATCACCATGAAGGATGTTCTAGATATGAAGAAATCCAAGAATTGAGCTCATAAAACCACCTCCTGAAAATATCTATAGAAAATAACTATCTATAGATTTATTATGCAGTTTTTTCCAAAGCACAAAGGATCTCATTTCTGTTCTCCACCCTGAGCTCCTTTCAGGAAGTGTTGAAAATCAGCAGCTGCAGCATCACATGATTTAATCCCTGTAGATGTATATGGCAAGTGCCAGTTGTTGCTCAGTCACTCAGTCGTGTCTGACTCTTTGCGACCCCATGGCCTGCAGCATGCCAGGCTTCCCTGTCCTTTACCACATCCTAGAGCTTGCTCACATTCACGTCCATTGCATCGGATGTCACCCAGCCATCTCATTCTCTGTCATCCCCTTCTCTTCCTGGCTTCAGTGTGCCAAAGGTAAGTGCCAATTTGTAGTTGATAGTACCTAGTCCTACTTCCTCTGTGTATCAAACCTCTGTTTAAAGCAGTAACCCTAATCCTTCTCTGTTTTCCCCCAGACAGATCATAAATACTGTGAGGCCAGCAGAAGTAGCGCAACTTAGATTAGGAGTAGGCCTTCCTACTTGGTAAGATTATCAGGCCACCTGAATACAACCAATTAGCCAATTAGGACCAATTAGCTTTCACTTAATACTGACAGCTGGTTGCCAATTAGGAAATTAGGAACGGGGCGGAAACCCCCAGGAAAGTCCTGCGCGCGCGAAAGTATTGACCAATGAAATTGCTTTGCAAACATGTAACCAATCCGCTTCTCACCCTATAAATTTGTGTAACAGCTTGGGCTCAGGGCTCTCTGACTTGCACCACTGAGTTGGTTGCAGGCGGAGAGTCCTGGCTCGAGTCAGTAATAAACTTCCCTTCCTGCGCGTTGCATTGTCTTGGAGGCCTTCTCTCTTCCCGCTCGGGGATTTGGACATCGGGCATAACAAATACCATACTCCTAACCCAAAGCAGAGCAAACAAAATCTTACCCTATGGGTAAGATTGGCCTTTTGTGCCAAGATTTAGTTGATTCAAGTCTTCAGTGTACCCACTGCTATTCATTGCAACAATAATCAACGTATATAGAGCTTTCTCTTTCCCAAACAGTGTTCTGAACACTTGAATGATATTTACTCTGTTGACAGTAATAGCAGTTGCTTTAGGTGCATACTATTATTAACAGATCCATTTTATTGATATGGAAACTGAAACTCGCAGAATTTAAGTGGCTTCTGTAAAGACATAAGGCCAAAAAGTGGTTGAGTTGAGGTTTGAGGTTTGAATTCAGGTAGTCTGGCTGAGGTCCATGGTCTTCTACTGTTCCACCCTGCTGCAATGTCTACTTATGGGGTACACATTCTTTAACGTTCTTCCTGCTCTTGTGAACCTTATTCTCTTCTATATCCTTTTAAACTATGAGCTTAGAGATTTTCAGTGTGGCTAGCAAAGTTCTAGACGTCCTCTAAATAGTCTCTGAATGGAAGAGAGAATGTTTTCTTGCACACATAAAATGCACACGAGTACTTCATATGCACAAAAGTTGAGGTCAGAGCCTCAATAAGAAAATATCACAACCTGAGTGATAATGATAAAATTCAAAGGAAGATAAAAGGAAGATTCAAAGGAAGTATTGTAAGGTCAAACACTAGAATCTTGGAGACACTGTCCTGGTTAAGTGGCAAGGGAAAGGAAGTAACATAAGATGATTCAGCAGGGGGATGATGTGAGACCAACAGGATTGAATCAGGGAAGCTGAGAAGTAGGCTCTGCAAATCCAATGATGGAGGAGGAAACTCGAAAAGAGGAAGAGCATGGGCTAGAGATAACCAGTTTTCTTGGTGACTTTAAACCACACAAGGAATATTAGCACCCAGGTCTTGGTGTCTAATTCAGTTCAGTCGCTCAGTCGTGTCCAACTCTTTGTGACCCCATGGACTGCAGCATGCCGGGTCTCCCTGTCCATCATCAACTCCTGGAGTTTACCCAAATTCATGTCCATTGAGTTGGTGATGCCATCCAACCATCTCATCCTCTGTCATCCCCTTCTCTTTCTGCCTTCAATCTTTCCCAGCATCAGGGTCTTTTCTAGTGAGTCAGTTCTTTGCATCAGGTGGTCAAAGTACTGGAGTTTCAGCTTCAGCATCTGTCCTTCCAATGAACACCCAGGACTGATCTCCTTTAGGATGGACTGGTTGGACCTCCTTGTAATCCAAGGGACTCTCAAGAGTCTTCTCCAACACCACAGTTCAAAAGCATCAATTCTTTGGCACTCAGCTTTATGTATAGTCCAATTCTCACATCCATACATGACTACAGGAAAAACCATAGCTTTGACTAGATGGACCTTTGTTGGCAAAGTAATGTCACTGCTTTTTAATAAGCTATCTAGGTTGATCATAACTTTTCTTCCAAGGAGCAAGCATCTTTTAATTTCATGGCTGCAGTCACCATCTGCAGTGATTTTGGAGCCCCTCAAAAATAAAGTCTGTCACTGTTTCCATTGTTTCTCCATCTATTTCCCATGAAGTGATGGGACCAGATGCCATTATTTTAGTTTTCTGAATGTTAAACTTTAAGCCAGCTTTTTCACTCTCCTCTTTCACTTTCATCAAGAGGCTCTTTAGTTCTTCACTTTCTGCCATAAGGGTGGTGTCATCTGCATATCTGAGGGTGTTTATATTTCTCCTGGCAATCTTGATTCCAGCTTGTGCTTCAGCCAGCACAATGTGTCTAATGGCATTCTACAATGGATGGAACTAGGAATCCTTGGAGAAATGGCTAATTCTGGAACTGGAGTGTCTTGTTGTGACCAAAAGTGAGAAAATGCAGGTAGAGCAAGAGGAAGGAAGAATAGGAAGTGGAGGAAAAGAAGGGATAAAGGAAAGAAAACCCATAGATTTCTGATTTCCAAAAAACCCTGTAATCACAAATTTAAAGAGAGTAACTTTTTCATATCATCCTTCATTCTGCCACAGGTGCATGTGGGTACCTGTGTTCCTGAATGCATGTAATGATAAGTTGACAGTATTAATTAGAGCATGATTATAACTAAGGGGCCTAAAAGGACTTGAGGTTGGTGTGCAGGCTTTGCTGTACACACTGACATCTTGGCATTCGAGAGGAATCACCGTTCCTCCTTTTTTCTTAAGGGATGAAAGTACTAAATGCTTTAGATACATAAGTGAGAGAGAGAGAGTCCCTGGGAATAGCCCTGTGGTATGGTCAGGCTGTCCACCTGGTTCTTCTGCCTTAGTCTCTGGCTTACACATGGTTTCTCAGATACCTGTCCTCTCTGAAGGTCATTGACTAAGGGAGCTCTTCTCAACTGCAGCAAATGGGATAAAAGTCCATATCCCTCCTCGTACTTATCAGGCCTTTCTGGGAGGGACTGGATTCTGTTCTTTGTTGCTGTTTCTTGAAGTTCCATCTAAGGATTCTCAAGCTGTCCTATGCCTATGCTTTTTACCCTGCAGTCTGATCCTCTCCCCAAAAATAGGTCCTGCATACTATTCCTCATTTAAGGTAAACAGACTGAGTTGCCACACTTTGAACCCTCTCCCTCTTCATTCCCAAGTTGCAGCACTCCTCCAGTCTCTGTCCTGCTCAAGCCCTGGTTTCTGTAAGCTTCATTCTGACCCCTCTTTTACCAGATTATATACTGTTTGCCAGAGCGTGTAATACAGCCTGTGCCCTGGGTTCACAGCTAGGAACAGATCTAGATACCTCATCATCATTCTAAAGTCATCTTAGAGGTCACTTTCAGTTCACTTCATTAAAACAGAGGCTACAAAGTCATATGCCTGTGAGTGAAAGTCGTTCAGTCATGTATGATGCTTTGCGACCCATGGACTATGTAGTCCATGGAATTCTCCAGGCCAGAATACTAGAGTGGGTAGCCGTTCCCTTCTCTAGGGGATCTTCCCAACCCAGGGATCGAACCCAGGTCTCCCACATTGCAGGCAGATTCTTCAACAGCTGATCCACTAAGGAAGCCCAAGAATACTGGAGTGGGTAGCCTATCCCTTCTCCAGTGGATCTTCCCGACCCAGGAATCGAACCACGGTCTCCTGCATTGCAGGCAGATTCTTTACCAGCTGAGTTACCAGGGAATCCCATCATACAGTGCACAGAATTCTCCAGGCCAGAATACTAGAGTGGGTAGCTCTTCCCTTCTCCAGGGGATCTTCCCAACTCAGGGATCGAACCCAGGTCTCCCGCATTGCAGGCGGGTTCTTTACCGGCTGAGCCACCAGGGAAGGCCTATAGGAGGCATGTAAAAGAAAGTATCCATTTAGGACTGAGATCAGGAAAATAATAGTTCAGGCAAGATTGGCACTAGCTCTTGGCCTCCCTGTCAGAGAGACAGCAGGGAGTGGTGGGGACCGGGCATATAGGAGGACCCAGTACCAAGGAGGTAGCCTCTACTCAGCTTCTACTCATCCTTATTGAACAGGAATGCTGGACTATTCCTATGAAGCTTTCTTCTTTTTCAAGACAAGCTAGAAGTCCAGACTTCTGTGCTTAGTCTTTGAATCCATCCCTTATGTTTACATTTTTTTATTTAAAACTCTTATTGGGTTAAATAAAACAAATCTGAGGGCAAGATGTTACTTACCTACCACAGGGGCACTGCCTCTGCATTTAAAGAAGAAAGCGTACGATACTTTCTTCATGATCATTGCATTGCGTGAATAGGATTAATAGCCCAGTTACAGGCTAACAATTTCATGGCAACCATGCAGTTATTATGTGTTTCATATATGAAATGGTGTCATAATGAGCTGTCTCATAACAAGATTGGGCAGGCAGTAAAACCGTTTTATAGTTCCAAGAGAGAGCAGCTCCTGAAGTAGCTGACTGAGGTTGTTGTGTCTTTGGTGGGAGGGGGGTTCGGGATGGGGGGACTCATGTATACCTGTGGCTGATTCATGTCAATGTATGGCAAAAAAGAAAAAAACAAAAACACAACAATATTGTAAAGTAATTATCTTCCGATTAAAATAAATTAATTAATTTAAAAAAATGCTCTCCCAACTCTTCTAAATCCCCTGTTTGGCAGTGGTGTACACTGCTTTCTCATCTTGCTTTCTTATAATAATCTTTCCTGGATCTCCTCTCCTGTTCTCTCTGCCTCCTCCAGCCTCCCTCCAGCCACTGCCTCTGCTAGTGTAATGAATGTGCTGGGCTTGTGAGACCAGAGCATCCTCGTGTTTCCTAGTTACTTGTTTCCTTTCTCTGTGAGATGGGAATTTAATAAACTAAAGGTTTATTATTACCAAAGACAGCACCATTTTTGCTTAAACACACATTTCAGAAAAGATTAAGCCTATTATTCCTCTACGACTAGAAAACATTTGAAAACTAGAGATAAGCCCATTTTCTGTAACTTCCTTTAAAATATGCTTTTCCATAGATGCACTCATGCATTTGCTATCAGCTATTATGAATGACCCCTGAATCTAACTTGTAACCATATTTTCAACTACCTGCCAGGTACCTCTGCTGGAATTGCCTTTGGCATTTTATTGTGGCTCAGGTCTGCTCACTGTTCTTTCTTCCATATGCTGCTTACCTCCCCTGGACAGAGACTGGGGGCTCAAGATCAACTCTGACTCATCTCTCACCTTCAAACTAACTAGTAGTCCAGCCCTACTTAATCAACATCTGATATGTATCTGAAATTCAGTCCTCTTTCAGCCCTTCCATGGCTTACAAGGACATTTTCTTTTTTCTTTTTCTTTTTTACCATGTGAAACCTTTTTTTAAAATTGGAATATAAGTGTTTTACAGTGCTGTGATCGTTTCTGCACTACAATGACCTGAACCAGCTATAAGTATACACATATCCCCTCCCTCTTGGACCTTCCTCCCACCTGCTCCAACCCACCCTGCTAGGTCATCACAGGGCGCCAAGCTGAGCTCCATGTGTATACCACAGATTCCCACTAACTCTCTCTTACGCATGGTCGTGTGCATCGGTCAGCACTAATCCCCCAGCTCATCCCACTCTGCTCTTCGGCCTCTCTGTCCACATGTGTGTCTGCGTCTCCATCCCTGCCCTGGAAACAGGTTCATCTGCACCATTTCTCTAGATTCTACACATATGCATTAATGCACGATATCTGTTTTTCTCTTTCTGACTTGCTTCACTCAGTAGTAGTTTCTGAGCTGATCATTTGTGCCTCTGAGCTGCCTCTTCTCTAATCTGTTATTCACAAGTTCCCCAACCTTACTTTCTTGAAAACAGAATGGTAACTCTGCTTCATTATAAGACTGTTGGGACACTCCAGTGGCCAGGGCGAGTGGGAGGAGACAGCACTGCTATTGCTTTTTGTATCTCAGAGCTGAGGCTCTTTCTCGTTTCATCCCTTAAAAATATGATTTCATGCAATGAAGATCCCGTGTGCTGCAACTAAGGCCCAACGCAACCCAATAAATAAATATTTAAAAAAAAACTATATGATGAAACCAAGAAGAACTATGCCTTTCAACAAAAGGAGGAAAAAAAATTAAAAAAAAAAAAAATATGATTTCATCTCTAGTCAGTGTAAAGCTACATGACCAGTCTTCCCTTATGGTGTGACGAGGATTCAGCCTCTCCTCTGAAGCATCATTAACTTCATAAAAATGTGGGTAAGAATGGCCCAAAGTCAGGAGGACTTTCAATCAGTGTTCTCTTGGTCACCTGCGACCAGCCCTGATAGACCTCTGGAGTCTCTGTCTTTAAGGATGTACCTGGGCCTCTGTCAGGATGAATGCTTCGAATTCTGTTTCAAATAATAATAATTATTATTTCATCCAGAAACATTGACAAGGTTATCACTTTCTTGGCTACACCCTGCATGTCATTAAGTGTTCTGGGAGAAGGAAGGGCTTGCCAGGTGGCTCTAGAGGTAAAGAACCCACCTGCCAATGCAGGAAACATAAGAGATGTGGGTTCGATCCCTGGGTTCGGAAGATTCCCTGAAGGAGGGAATGGCAACCCACTCCAGCATTCTTGCCTGGAGAATCCCATGGACAGAGGAGCCTGGCAGGCTATGATCCACAGGGTCACAAAAAGATGGACGTGACTGAGTGACTTGGCACACATGCTGGGAGAAGGAGTCCTAGGGTCTGGATAGGACCCTGCCTAGGGCTCATTTGGCTTTACTTGGCCCTGTAGTTCTTGTGTGTGCTGTCAAGACATCACGTGCTTGGATGGGCAGCATCATTTGTTCCACACCTTGTGTGTACCCAGGCTACTGTCCATTGGCCAGAAGAAGGAGCAGAAGACAAGTGAGTATTTATTGCACAAAATAATGGATTAAAAGGTATATGGGAGGATGCACACTGTTGAGCTCTTGTTGGTTTGCCAGGCCAGAATGATAGAGGGTCTCCATGATTTTCATAGCAGAGGGGGCCTGAACTCAAGGCTGCAGCCTAGCAGCTCGGGAGCAGTGGGTCTGCTCTGGAATTAGTTAATGAGGCTTTCTTTGTTTGAGCATTGGAAAGCCTCCAGAACCCACTTAGGAGGGAAATTAACAAATGGCCCTTTTTGTTACCTCCGGATAAATCTTCATGATGAAACGTGCAGCCGTTCCACCTCTTCAGTCTCCTCCCTTCTTCCCCAGTGGACCCTCATATATGGAGACCAAAAGCTAAATAAATAAATAATACGTGGACACATTTATTTTCTTTTTTTTTAATTTATTTATTTTAATTGGAGGCTGGTTACTTTGCAATATTGTGGTGGTTTTTGCCATACATTGGCATGAATCTGCCATGGGTGTACACGTGTCCCCCATCCTGAACCCCCCTCCCACCTCCCTCCCCATCCCATCCCTCAGGGTCACCCCAGTGCACCAGCCCCGAGCGCCCTGTCTCATGCATCGAACCTGGACTGGTGATTCGTTTCACATATGGTAATATACATGTTTCAATGCTGTTCTCTCAAATCATCCCACCCTCACCCTCTCCCACAGAGTCCAAAAGACTGTTCTGTAAAAACCAGTAGGGAAAAGTTTGAGAGTAAAGACTAGTTAGAAGTGGCTGTGATGTTCAGGGTCTACAGGTGATATTCTAAATTTACTGTGCCCATGCAAACATTTCTGATGATTTCAACACCAGTTATTTCTGTTAGTATGTGGTCACCAGCAGCTGCTGGCTTTGCCTGAATATGCAAATGCAGAAGCTGTGGCAGTCAGCACGCTCTTTTCAATTAGGATGGACCATCTCATAGGGTCATTTTTATGTTTTTCTCTAATAATTCTCTGCGTGAAGTTTATTTTTACAGAGTAGAATAATTGTCTCATGGGCTTTTAAATTTTCACTGATTTTACTGCTATAATTTTCAATGAATGAATTGTCAACAGGGATTTATTAAGCATCTACTTTGTGCCATATGATATTCCGATTATGAGGAATGCCACAATGTCTAATCTAGAGTTCACGGTTTTCAAGTAACTCAGTAGAATGGGGAAAATAAATATTAAAAAACAAACAGTTACAGTCTAATACATATGTGTCAGTGTTTTGGGTACCCTTTGGCACAGAAGAAATTGTTAATTTGGACACATTTTAGGGAGTGTTATTAGGAGAAAACAAGGAGGAAGAGGGTTTTAATAGAGGTGGTTATTTTACAGATGCATATGATGACATGCTACTATATGTAATCTAGTGTGTCAAATTATTGTTCACGACACTTTTGTGTAAGGTCTCTCGTTAGTTGCTAAGTCATGTCCGACTCTTATGACCCCATGGACTGTAGCCCACCAGGCTCCTCTGTCCATGGGATTCTCCAGGCAAGAATGCTGGAGTGGGTTGTTATTTCCCTCCCCAGGGGATCTTCCCGACCCAGGAATCAAACCCAGGTCTCCTGCGTAGCAGGCAGATTCTTTACTGACTGAGCTATGAGGGAAGACCTTGTGTAAGGTATACATGGATGTGTTTATGTGTGTGATGTATGCACATGGTTCTTCGCACTTATGTATGTGTTTATGTGTGTCTGTGCTATTACAGTAAAATATGTATCCATTTTTGGACTTAGCAGTCAAACACCTTTAACCATGTAGGGGATGGAGAGGACAGAATTCACAAAGCAATCTATATACATTTTGTGTACGTAATTTTATTTTTCTAACCACTAATATAAAAAGTTTATTGTACTAGACAACTGAGAATAAATTTTTTTTTTCAAAAAAATAAAAACACTTGGATTGTAACAAAGACAGCATTCCTCCTAGCCTACAATGCACTCCTCTAACACTTGGAAAAATTATTCAGGAGTATGTAGAATTTCAATTGCAGAGAGTTAAGAGAAATTGTGTAGATCCAGATGGAATATTCTACCAATTGGCAAAGTATAATTTAAGAAACCACCATCCTCCATAGTGGAAAAGGAGAGAAACTCGAGATTTGTCTGTAGCTTAATTTTTTCCCAGGAACACATATTTTCTGGTGAGAAAATAGAATTTAGGTAGAGGGAATGAACATTTACAAGACCACAGGAAAAATAGCAGTTTGAACCACATATTTAGATGTTAATCCACTTTTTTTTTTTTTTTCATGGTAGACTAGGCTCTAAGAGCTTGTAAATATTTCTCCCATCATGGGGTCACTCTGATTATATTCTAAAGCTGTTGGTATCTGATTTCATTGATAAACATATCTGGATATTTTGTTTTCTTCTTTTTGTAACCCAGTGCTTGTACTTTGTCTTGACATTTGCTATAAAGTGACTACAGATATAATACAGGTTTTGAAGACAGCAGGATTCAAAATTTTGTACACTCAATATCGTTATTATGGAAGAAATAATGATGTAGAAACCACTGAGAATTTGGTTGAAATTGAAAGTGTTCGTGGCTCAGCCGTGTCTGACTCTTTGTGACCCCACAGACTGTAGCCCACCAGGCTCCTCTGTCCATGGAATTCTCCAGGCAGAATACTGGAGTGGGTTGCCATTCCCTTCTCCAGGGGATCTTCCTGAGAGAGTTTGGTTATCTCTGGGTAAAATTACAATCTGTTCTTTCTTTCCTTCTGTTTACATAATACTGTGAAATTTTAGGATTAGATTTGAATTAGTGATGTGAGTGGTGGAGAATAGAAAAGGTTGGACAAGTTACAGAAACCAGCAAGGGTATTGGAGATAGTGATCTGATTTCGCCAGCACTGGTAGACATTGGTCCCTGTTGTATGTTTTCACATCAAACAAAAAGGAAACTGAAGCACAAACAGACTTCTACTAGAGCTCCCTAGAGCAGCTGCATTGTATCCCCTTCTTGGAGTGGAGGTAAGAAGGATGCCTCCAGCTGGAGGTCTGTGGATAAGGGTTGGAATCTGACATCCATGGGTTTTTGCTGGGACCAGGACCACTTCTATGTTGCCTGGCAGGGCTGGTGTTCAGCCAGCCTAAGGCACCTCTAGTTTCCTCCGTCATATGAGGCAATATGTTAACGAATAGAAGTGCCAAATAGGAATGGGACACAATCCCAAATATGTGTAAACTGGAACTCTCCTGTTTTATATTGGTTGATTTTTTTCCTTCATGTGCTTTTTAAATATACTCTTCGTAAGAATGCCAGGGGGCATGTTGATAAAAGGTGTTTATTGATCTGCCATGTCCAATTTGGACCTGCTATTTTAAGACCCAATTCTATGACCTTTATGTTTGAAAATGTTCTCCTATAGAATCCAGCTCCCAGTGATCTTCCCCTCCTCTACAAGCGTAGTTTTTATTGACTCAGTTCCTCAAAGAGAAGTAATACACTATGATGAAAAGAAAATTGAACTGCAAATTGAAAGACCCAAGTTCTAGTCCCCAAGCCTTCTCATATACCTATTTAGTCATATAATTCAATCCCTAGGTCTCCTTCACTATGACTCAGGGTGGTGAGTTTGTGTGGGAGGGTGTCCACCACAAGATACTGGACCCAAAAGAGTCAGCCCAAGGGCTAATGATGAGATGTGCCAATGGGAAAACCACTGTCAGCCCACACTCCCAACTGGAAGGGACTCATTCCACCAAAAGAGACTGAGGTCTGCCTGCCACAGTCACAAGACCAAAGTGTAGACTTCATCAGAGAAAACCCAGATTCAGGGCAGGCTTTTAAGGCCATAGAGAGAGGCTGTCAGATAGAAGTTTGGGGAAGTAATCAGTCCATAGATTGATTACTGTCTATTCAGAGATACACTTTGATCCTGTAGAGGAAAAGGCTAATATTTATAATAAGTTGTGAAGCAAGAAGAGATATTCTGCCACCAGTTCAGTTCAGTTCAGTCGCTCAGTCGTGTCTGACTTTTTGTGACCTCATGGACTGCAGCACACCAGGCCTCCCTGTCCATCACCAACTCCCGGAGCTTACTCAAACTCGTGTCCATTGAGTCGGTGATGCCATCCAACCATCTCATGCTCTGTCATCCCCTTCTCCTCCTGCCCCCAATCACTCCCAGCATCAGGGTCTTTTCAAATGAGTCAGTTATTCACATCAGGTGGCCAAAGTATTGGAGTTTCAGCTTCAGCATCAGTCATTCCAATGAACACCCAGGACTGATCTCCTTTAGGATGGACTGGTTGGATCTCCTTGCAGTCCAAGGGACTCTCAAGAGTCTTCTCCAACACCACAGTTCAAAAGCATCAATTCTTCAGTGCTCAGCTTTCTTCACAGTCCAACTCTCACATCCATACATGACCACTGGAGAAACCATAGCCTTGACTAGACAGACCTTTGTTGGGAAAGTAATGTCTCTGCTTTCTAATATGCTGTCTAGGTTGGTCATAACTTTCCTTCCAAGGAGTAAGTGTCTTTTAATTTCATGGCTGCAGTCACCATCTGCAGTGATTTTGAAGCCCCCCAAAATAAAGTCTGTCACTGTTTCCATTGTTTATCCATCTATTTGCCATGAAGTGATGGAACCAGATGCCATGATCTTAGTTTTCTGAATGTCGAGTTTTAAGCCAACTTTTTCCCTCTTCTCTTTCATTTTCATCAAGAGGCTCTTTAGTTCTTCTTTGCTTTCTGCCATAAGGGTGGTGTCATCTGCATATCTGAGGTTATTGATATTTCTCCCAGCAATCTTCTGCCATATTTAACTTGAAAAATAAAGGGAAATAATCAACTCTGGCAACATTAGTTAAGGATTATCACTAGATCTTTAATGAGGAGGAAATAGGGAATGATAATTTACAGGGCATCCTTTATTGATCCCTATATTATTACTGCATAGTGTAAATAGTGGGTTTTTTTTTCCCTTCACAGTATGGATTCAGTTGATTTCATTGATTCATAAGGTCATCAGATATTGATTGAATATATACTGTATGCCAGCTACTTTGCTCACATTAGAATACGAAAATGAGTAATCCAAACGTGTTATATAATTTCATGGATCTTACTATGTTGAGCAACTTTGGAATAAAACTTTGTAGAAAAATGATAGATGATCTTATTTCAAAGCAGAAGTCGAGACAGATGTAGAGAACACATGTATGGATACCAAGGTTTAGAATGTGGGGGTGGGGGTGGTGGAAGAATTTAAGAGTTTGGGATTGACACACACGTACTCTTGATACTATGTACAAAACAGGACGAGAAAAGGAAGATGGGAGAGGAAATAATATTTATTGATCCCCTACTGTGTACTGGAGTGTTAGTCACTCAGTCATGTCCAACTCTTTGTGACCCCATGGAGTGTAGCCCACAAGGCTCCTCTGTCCGTGGGTTTCTCCAGGCAAGAATATTGGAGTGGGTAGCCATTCCCTTCTCCAGGGGATCTTCGCAACCTGGGAACCCAAGCCAGGTTGCCTGCATTGCAAGCAGATTCTTGCATCTGAGCCACCAGAGAAGCCCTGTACTCGTCACAGCCCTGAGCACTAAACTTATGTTGCTTCATCTAAATATAAAATTAAGAAGCATTTCTGATGCTCTAGGTATTCCTGCTACACTGCACATTATTTTGTGTTTATGGATGCTTTCAAATATTTGCATTGGTTGACCTAGCAGTGTTAACCACTTCTAAAGCAAGTAAATGTCATCTTTCCCAAAAGACCTACGTCCTTCCTTACTAGGCATGATAGCTCTTGCCAGGTACCCTCCTGAAAAAGAGGGCAAGAAGTGGTCATTTTTATGCTAACATTATTAATGGAGTTGCTTGCTCATCTCTCAAAGCTTGTATGAGAAGTGCAATGCTCATTCCTTCTTTATTCTGTGAGTTCTGGACTGAAAGCTGCCAGTGCATGAAAATGGTGTAACTTTTCCCTTTGGCTTCCCTCGTGGCTCAGTTGGTAAGGAATCTGCCTGCAGTGCAGAAGACCAGGGTTCAGTCCCTGGGTCAGGAAGGTCCCCTGGAGAAGGGAATGGCAAACCACTCCAGTATTCTTGCCTGGAGAATTCCGTGGACAGAGGAGCCTGGCGGGCTACAGTCCATGGGGTCGCAAAGAGTCCGACGTGACTGAGCAACTAACACTTTCCCTTTGGAGAGAGCTGTTTGTCAATGGGATGTGAGGCAACCCTGGATAGACTATGGAATTTTCTACAAGGGGCTCAGTTAGCTGTTGGTTTATTGGATTGATACCTGGAGAAAGACCAGGCCACTTTACAATGGAAAGGCTCAACTTTTAGAAGATCAAATTTTGGATGCAGGTTTCAATTAGTATTAACAATATAGTTTTATTTCTTTTAAAAAGTATAAGAAGATGACCAATCCAAACACATGGACAGGCTCTATACAAAGAGTAAATAAAATTCTATATAAAATGCATATGGTACGTGTGACATGAGAAAGGCAAAATACAGATTGTTTATGATCTAAAACTATGAAAAACTAACCAAAATAAGCACTTATTTAAAACCATAAAACTGGCACAGTGGTTAAGAATTCACCTGCCAATGCAGTAGATGCTCATTGGATCCCTGGGTTGGGAAGATCCCCTGAAGTAGGAAATGACAACTCTCTCTAGTATTCTTGCATGGAAAATCCCATGGACAGAAGACCCTGGCGGGCTACAGACCATGGGGTCGTAAAGAGTCAGACATGACTGAGCAACTAAAGATACACACAATTCTGATCAAACTGTGCATGGTGATTCAAGAGTACTGGAAGTTGAGGAGGACTAGACAGCAAGTTAGCACCAGTTCGCACTGAGAAAATTCCTTATCTTTCAGGAGGCATGATGGCTCGGTGGTTTAACATTTAGGATGTGGAGTCATATTGCCTGAATGGAATCCTAGCTCCAGGAATAGCCATGTGACATTAGGAAGGTTACACTTGATTCATTTGCAAAATGGGAAATAAGTGAAGATCAAAATAAAATATACATGGAACATACTTAGTATAACATATGGAATGTACTAACTGGTGAATGAATAGTGTTATCATTACTCTGACATTAATTATTGATGTGCTTAGGGAATTTTCAGTCTTGTTAACATACTGAGCTTGAAAAAAAAAATGCTTTGGTAATAAGGAGACAGGCACTGAACTTTGACACTGCTATTTAAGACTGCATAAATCCACAAAGGTCTCCAGAAACTCAAAACGAATCAGTGCTAATGCCAATGCCTTGTAAATTATAAAGACTGAGACACCTCAAGATTCTGGATCCTTTTCTGTTTTCCTTTTGCACTGCTGGTTTATATTTTACCCTGCAATCTCTGTCACCTGTATTTCTGGCTTTTGGGTGCCCAGGGGTTGAGCCAGGGTGGTGAGCACTGCCTGAGGGTTCTTGTACTTCCAGGGGGCTGCCTGGTTCATCTGGACAACATGATCTAGGAGGATAAAGAACTGTTCCAGGAACATCTCCCTTCTCCGAGGTACCCGGGTCTTTACTGATGACTAGAAAAGTCTGGGAGAAAGGAGAGCCACCCAAGGGAGCAGAGGAGCAAAGCGATGGGAACATTGGGGCAGGCTTTATGTAACCATGTGAAATAAGCTGTCAATTCCCACCCCGAACCCTGTTTCTCATTTTCTTATTAGCAGATTTTCAGTATACAATGACAAATGCACCCAGCTTTAACACAAATCAAATAAGAAAACATTTCCCAACCTTCCTAGCAATTAAACAGGCAAGTGACTTAAAGTGTGACAAGTGACATGTCTGCAGACGTGTTCAGTGGTACATTTAAAGAGTCTGCTTAAAGGGATCTGACCTGGGTAGGACATCCCTTGCCTTTCTTGCTGCCTGGGTACGATGGGCCTCCCAGGTGACACTCGTGGTAAAGAATCCGCCTGCCAATGCAGATGTGAGAGACGTGAGTTCAATCCCTGGGTCAGGAAGATCCCCTGGAGAAGGAAATGGCAATCCACTCCAGTATTCTTGCCTGGGAAAGCCCATGGACAGAGCAGCCTGGCAGGCTATAGTTCACAGGGTCACAGGGAAGTTGGACACGACTGAAACGACTTAGCACGCATGGGTATGATGAGTGGAATTTCAGCATCCATACTGGATCATAAGGTAACTTTAAGGGTGGAACACAAAGGTAGCAGATAAAGAGAAATGCCTGAGTCTTACATGACTTTGTGGAAAATTCTATATCAGCTTTAAACTACCTGACGCCTGGACTTTTAAATGTCAGACAGTAAATCTTTGTAGTCTTTACATCACTAATTTTGTATCACTGTGATTTATATTGAGCACAATTCGTAATTACAACATATGTTAGTTTGTCAGAGTCTAATCAGTCGTCCTGCTTCCAACAGGAAAGATCTTACCTCCAGGCTGCCTCTCATGGCTGTGGGTGTTCCAAGCTTCAGAAAGTCCATCGCCAGCTGCTTAGAGATTGTGCTTGTTTAGCCGTGTTTAGCAAAATCATTCCCAGCTCCAAGTAGCAAAGGAATACCACATTGGCCTTAGTCTTGGGTTTTCTGTTTACAAGTAATTGACAAGCATTGTACCACTTGAATAGACATTGCCTGAAGATCTTTTAAAACCTTATCTGAAGGGATAGAGACACAGACATAGAAAACAGATGTGTACACTGGAGGGGGAGGTTTCTCTCTCTACAGATTGACAGAGTAGCATCAACATGTATGCACTACCACGTGTAAAATAAACCACTTGTGGGAAGCTGCGTGTAAAACAGGGAGCCCAGCTCGGAGTTCTGTGATGACCTGGAGGGGTGGGGGGTAGGAGGGAGGTCTGGGATGGAGGGGATATGTGTTCACATGCAGCTGATTCACTTTGCTGTATGGCAGAAGCGAACGTGATATTGTAAAGCAATTAGATTTCTATAATCAATAAATAAGACCTCTCATAGGGTCTGAAATTCTACCAGATCCTGAAAGAAACTAACCAACTGGTTGACCAATGACTGGTTCACTAACTCACACATACTTATGTTTTTCTAATCGATATGTGTTGATCACCTTTGTCCACCAAGAACTAGGTTTAGAGGATACAGAGATGAATCAGAAACATTTCTATGTCTCTTCTTACAAGCTAGCAGGAACCATATTAAACCAGAGCTGAAATCTACTGGGGGGCCCATAGCTGGTGGTGCTTCTGTTACCCCACAGTATAGTTTATCTACCACTAGACTTTATTAACATCACCCCCCCAAAAAAAAGTTGGCATTTTAAAGCTTTCTCTCTGATAGATATAAACATATAAATATCAGAAGGCCCATGCTCTGTTTTCTGATGGCAATTTGTGCCCACTTATCTGAGCACATCAAAGATATCTGCTGCTGTTTTTAACAACTTTGGAAGGCAGCAAGTCCTCCAAAATGCAAGAGTTGAAATCTGATAGAGAACCGAGCAAACATAGATGCTTCAAGGCAGTTTACCTCTGTGATGGTTCTACTGAGACAGAATACACACACACATGCTCACATACACATGAAGTATTTGAAATAAAAATTTCCTTCAAGGAGAAGCACAAAGGGAACAGAAGTGTCAAGGCGTGTTCCTGGCCTTCACAAAGCTCACTGCTGACTTATTTGTAAGTGTAAGCAAGACGCAATTAGTCTTTAGCTTAAGGGAGAGAAGACAGGAGAGAAGAATCGGTCTTGGTTGGCCATATGACTCCCCGCTCCCCGCCGCCCCGCCCCCTGTGAGGCATGGAAACTCATTCTCAGGATTGGATTTTGGCTGGATTGTTCTCCTTCCCAGAGGCGGGCTCTGCAGAAGTAATTGTCAGGCCTTTGGAAGCAACACCTGATCTGTCTCTGAACACATACAGGTCCCTCAGCTTCCCTCAGCTTCTCTCTCCTTGCGTTCCCCTCCCCTCATGTGGCTCTGACGGCATGTGAAATTAATTATCAGTCCTGTCACATCTTCCGCTGCTAACACTGGTCAGTATTGAATTATAGGGAATGCAAACGCAATTTTCAGCAGCCTAATTGCTTCTCCTGTACCCAGTGAAACGTTTCATTAAATACCCACGGCAAGCAGATTGTATTCGATTTTCATAACAAACTGGTGGGATTTCATTACCGGAATCCCTAGCATCTATTCACATGACTTTTTCCTAACTGCTCTCTCAGGCTGGTATTGGATGAAGCAGTTCCTTTTCAAAGCAGTAGTTGCCCAGGAAGGCATTGGAACGTGTCAGTTGGTTCCACAAGAGTGAAATGGGTGTGTTAAAACCAGATTGGTTCTTCCCTGTTAGAAGATGACTCTCTGGATTCCACAGTGCCTCCCTCATTCCATGCTAAACCATTACGAGTGCAGTGATGAAGGATCCCCAGGGCTTGTAACCGTGTTGTCCCTAAAGATTACAAGAGATTGACCATAGCGACATGTGAATAATTCAATCCATAGACATTGATTGAGAGCTTCTACTGGTCCTTCCTCAAAAGGCTCAGAGATTGGGTTGGAGGGAAGAAAAAATATAAAGAAAATAACTGTAATGAACTGTTAATGTATACTGATAAGTGTATCTTCAAGGAATCTTAGTAACATAGAAGATAATACAGCAGCAGAAGAGGACTGAGATATTCATCATAATCTTAAAAGAGAAATTGACACTTGAATTGGGTGATCAAGGGTGAATAGGAGTTCTTTAGGCAGACATGCTACAGAAGAGCATTTTAGAAAAAGTAATACCAATAGCTAGTATTTATTGAGAGCTTAATTGCATTAGTCCTAGTTGACATTATATATATTTAAAATTATAATCTTCATAGCAACCCTCTCAGATATTATACCCACTTTGTGAATGAGGAAACGGAGACAGTGAGAGATTAAAAATGAACCTAACTGTGATTACTTTTATGTGTCAACTTGGCTGGCCATGGAGTGCCCAGATTAAACATTATTTCTAGGTATGTCTGTATGGTATTTCCTGGTGAGATTAATATTTGGGTCATTGTAGTCTTAAAGTCGTTTGTCCAGTGTGGGTGTGAGCATCCAGTCCATCTGGAATAGATAAAATATCAGAGGAAGAACCTTTTCTGGTTCTCAGACCTTTGAACTTGGACTCAATTACAATATTGGTTTTCCTGGGTCACCAGCTGTCAGATGACAGGTCGTAGGACTCTTCTCAGCCTCCATGATCACATGAGCCAGTTTCTTATAATAAAAATAGTAGTGTGTGTGTATCTATATATAATTTGTCTACAGAACCCTAATACAGATTTTGCTAGCAAGGTTGATTCTAGAGGAACAAATTGTTAAGGATAAGTTTTCTGAATTGGTTTGGAGGTTTCTGGAATTGGCTCTCTAATCTGATTATATTTAAAGATGCTAATGACTCTATTTCCAGTGGTAAGCAGAGCACTGATAGCCTATAGTATGAACTGTTTACAGACATACCCAAAATGTCTACATTGAATATTCCTAATCAACCACTTATAAGAAGCAAGGAACTAAAGAATTGCAGGTGGATTCTTTACGGTGGAGCCACTGGGGAAGCCCATTAGGAAATAATATCAAGTTTGAAGCATTGAAAGTATATATTTAAAAGATTATGTCTTCTGTTGTCAATAACAAATAATAATAGAGAGGAGGCTCAAAACTAACCAATAGCAGAGAAAGAGACCCACATTCAAATCTCAGCTTTTTACTTAAAATATGTTAAAAGCAATAATTTTCCCCTTCACTTACTGATGCATCTTTCTCTGAGTGAAATATGACTAAAACCAGTTGTGATTGAGGGATTTATGCAGGAAGACACCTATTAGGTAAATCCAAGAATTGGGATGGTCAGAGTCACTTTAGTCAACCTATCTGTTAGCAACTGCAGAGTCAAAAAATGACATCAACAAGGGTGTCTAGAATTCTAAGACTGCGATATTATTATTTTAAAATTTGAATTCAGGTATCGTAACTGAAGAACTGCAGCATGAGAGAGACATGATTTCCTGGGGATCTTACACTTCCTTGGGTCATGTAGAAAAAGAAAAAGAAATTATTGTTATTTTATTATTCCGGTCAAAGATTTTAATTTCTACTGTTAATGTTGGCTTTTAATGTTAATGACTTGTTTTTAACCCTGGTGAACTTTTGAAGATTAATTTTGTGGGTAATAAGATAATATTCTCATTTGCCTATGATACTTCTGGCCATAAGATTCCTCCTGGTGTTAAAATCCAAAACCACCCAAAATAACTAACTACAAATTAATTGTACTTATATTGACCATGTCCCTTATTATACGTCCTTTCTTTGGAGACCATCTTAAAGTAGTAACAGAATTTGTGTCTTTCTACATGATGTTTTCCTCAGTATTGCAAAGAATACCATATTCATAAAAGTGAACCAAATCAAGAAATATTTTTCTTATGTATTTCAGATACTCTTGTAGGTTTTTAAGAATTATCGAATATAGCCATAATTCCTGACATCAAGAAATTCTAAGCTACTGAGGAAGCAAGCATCATATATGTTTTAAAAAGTGTTTCTTAATCATGAGTGTCTAGTTCAGTGATCTACGAGGCTTTTAAAAGTTGTCTACAGAAATTCTATTTATCACTTCTGACATGGGGCCCATTTGTTTATATTTACAAAAGCTCCACAGGTGATTTAGATGTGAACTTCCAAAAAAAGGAAATACTGTCTTGAAAATTCATGAGGAAAAAAAAAAAAAAAAGAAAATTCATGAGGGACAATGCTTGGAGTTGACCCTGAAGGTATTCACAAGGTTAGCATTGCATGGGCTAGGCTTTGAAGAATGGGTAGAATTTGGATAAGTCAAGAGGAAATAGTGATGTTTGTGGTTAGAACTGAATATTCATGGGCTTCCCAGGGGGTGCAGTGATACAGAATCTGCCTGCCGGTGCAGGAGATGCAGTAGACATGGGTTTGACCCCCGAGTCAGGAAGCCCCCTGGAGAATGAAATGGCACCCACTCCAGTATTCTTGCCTGGAGAATTCCACAACAGAAGAATTTAGCAGGCTACAGTCCGTGGGGTCACAAAAGAGTCAGAAATGACTGGGTACACACATGCACACACACACACTGAATATTTATGGATAGAATTACAAGAAAGAAATCACAAAGTGTAGGGAGTGATCAAAGAATGATGTATATGGCTGGAATATAATGATTTTATAGCGGTAGTTAGGAAGAAAGCTTTAATAGAGCAAGCTTTGGAAATTCCTAAAGAGGTTTGAGTTTAAAAGTTGAACACCATAAAGCAATCTAGGCTGTTGGAGAATTTTGAATGTCAAGGATTAGTTTCTTGACATTGTGAAATTGTAAAGGTATTTTGAGCTGAGAAGTAGTTTCATAGGAAAATCTTTAAGGACATGTGCAAGGATAGATGAGAAGAGAGAAGGAATGGAAGGGAAGCTAATTTTAGATACTACTGCTGTGATGTTATAAAGACTTGTGCTAAGGTGGTATCATTAGAGTGCAAAAAAGATGACGATATTTTATAGGAAGACTCCACTGACAGGGTGGCCGATTGGACTTTGAAAGAGAGAATTCATACCTAAGTAACTGGAAAATTAATGGTGCTATTTCCAAAACTGGATCATGAAATTAGAGGGAACTGGCTTTGGGGGAAAGGAGAATGATCATTTTCCTGATGTTTGACAGTATGTAGAAACAGTCAAGCAGAGACACATGGGAGACAGCTGGACATGAAAGGACTGAAGTCCAAGACCAAGATGGAGATGAAGAACGTGATTTTGGAGGATTTTCCGTGTTGGAAATAGGAGTAAATACATTCTTGAGAAGGCATGAGATTTGAAGGGGACAAGATGTAGCTAGAGACAGAAGCACTCAAATCTTGGGGGGAGTGTGTATTTAGGAGGTGGTAGGAGAAAGTGAAGGCATAGTGAGCAACAGACAAAGTAACTAAAGGGAAAGAACCAGAAATTAGAACCTACAGGAAAGAGAGCATTTCAGGAGCCAAGGCACGGCCAGCTCTATTTAAAGACTACAGAGAAATTGGTAAAGCAAGTAATGTTAGGATTTGTTCCCCACCCTCACCCACCATGTAACAAGAATGATAATTACTTTGAGGTAGTTCTGAGGATTAGATGAAACATGTGTATCAAACATTTTGTATGAGGTCAGCCACAGGAAAAGCATTTAGTCAACAATATCTACCCTTGTAAGTATTATAATTACTAATCAGCACCCAAGTATGCTGAGGGTTTTTCTGGTTACACATCGGGATAAGATATACGTTTCTTATATCTTTGATATACTTTGATATACTTTCAAAGAGATCAGCATCAATACAAAAGCAAAAAAAAGTAAGCACGTAAATACTGTTTTATAGTATTGGTTCTATGTAAAAGATGCATACATAGCAGAAAGAGCCTCAAAGAGAGAAAAGTGAATATTTTATCCGTCCATTGTCAGATTCAAATGATAAGATTAGCCTTACATATTAAATTTTACTCTTAGACTTGTAAAATTTGCCAAGCCAGCTCATGGGGTATTGAATCTGTGTAATTATTATGTTCCTTGGCTCAAACCTGGAGGGACAGACTTTTCAGAAAGAGAACCAACATTTAGTAGCCTATCTATACCTTTTCTCCATGCACAGACCTCTTGTTTCCTTTCTTTACCACGAATAGATCAGAATGACTTTGAACAATGGGCATTTTTGTTGCTTGAAAAACACTTGATCTTTAGACCTAGTTTACAAATTAGGCAAACTGATAAATTATTTATAGTAGATTATTTATAGCATGACAAAAGTAGAATTTGACCAAATCCAACAGCTTTCTTAGAGCTACTGTTTTCTCCTCTAGAAATGGGTCATTTCACCCTCGGCTGAATCCAGATTTTCTGAAACCTGTCTACTCAACGTATACTCTAACCAATAGTATGAGCATCACTTGGATACGTGGGTCAAATGCAGAATCCCAGGTCCTATTCCAGACCTGCTGAGTCAGACCTGCATTTTGACTGGAACTTTAGGGGAACTGTGTATAGTTTGAGAGGAAGTGAGCTAGGACATTGAATGAGAGCTTAGGAGTTCAACCACAAGTCCCTGGGTGGCTCCCGTGTGCTGCAGGGTGACGTTAGAGCTTCATGACCGAATTTTGGATTATGGTTTAGCTCAGAGTCCATATGGTGAAGGTCATAATTAGAACAAGTTACTGTTTATTTTATCTGAGTTATGTGGTATAGGTTTGCACAAATGATTATTTCTGATTGCAGTGGACAAAATGTTTATGCCCCCTCAAAATGCATGTGTTGAAATCTTAACCCCCGAGATGATGGAGTTAGGAGGTGGGACCTTTGGGGAGTGATTTGATTAGGTCCTGAGAGCAGAACCCTCTTTATCAGAATTAGTACCTTACAAAAGAAGTCTCAGAGAGGTCCCTTGCCCCGTCTGCCAGGCAAGGTCCCAGCCAAAGAGCTACTGTCTGGGAAATAGGCCCTCACCAGACACCTATTCTGCCTACAGTTTAATCTTGGACTTCTTAGCCTTCAGAACTGTGAGAGATAAATTTATATTATTCATAAACTACTGAATCGATTATATTTGTGCTATACCATCCCTAACAGACTCATAGGCTCTGAGCCATTAAGGATCCGAGAGAGATGATTATTTGCCCCTGGAAACTGCTTCTAGACTAAGAAACAAGTAAAATCTGGAGAGCCCTTCCAGAAATCAGAAATATTGGCAAAGAGCTTCATAGATGATTTATATAAAATTTTCTTTCACTTGCTAAATGCATGACTTTAGGCATCTTTTTAACCTAAGCTTAAGTTTTCTCATCCTTAGAATGTGCATAATTACTGTACCTGTATCATAGGGTTACTGTGGAGTTAAATGAACTAGAATATTTAAAGCAGTTAGTAGAATCGAGACCCAATGAGGGCTCAATAAGTATAACTTGTCTACTATGAGTTAGTTTGCTATTATTCTATAACAATTATCTACTATCTAATCTCTTATATAAGAGTAATGAAATTATTAATAGACTTCTGAATTTGTTGTTATTCAGTCACTAAGGCACATCCAGCTCTATTGTGGCCCCGTGGACCATATAGCCCACCAGGCTCCTCTGTCCATGGGATTTCCCAGGCAAGAGTACTGGAGTGGGTTGCCATTTCCTTCTCCAGGGGATCTTCCCGAACCAAGGATCAAACCCAAGTCTCCTACACTGGAAGGCAAATTCTTTACGGCTGAGTCACCTGGGAAGTAGATTTCTGAATACTCTGGGGGAAATTCAGTAGTTTCCAGTTAAGTGATACTGACACATACTATGAAACTAGAGATTCTGGTGGCCCTTGAGGAACTATTTTCTTAGCCTCTGTGCTGTCGCCAGTGAAACTATTTATAGCTTCTGTTCCTGCTGTACTTGAGCCAAAATACTGCCCTCTTTCTCAAGGAAATGCCACTAGCTCCCCGTCCCCACACTGCGCGTGGACATTCTGCGGCTGCAGCAGCAGGTCTGAGCAGATGGACCGAGCAGCCCATGGATACATGTTCACCCTCCTCTGCCGCAATTCGTCTTATTTTACATTTTCTCCGAACACAATTTAGAATGGAAATGCCTTTATTCCATTTATATTTAGTCAATTATCCGGTTTATTTTCTGTTTTTACAATCTCATTCAACTCAGCACATTGACTCAGTGTAAGGCCTGACAGCTGTGGAAACTTGGTTTATTTACTTTGAGAGAAAAAGGACGAGCTGGCACAGTGTCTCCCTGTTTTGTGAGTCCGTACAATTGATGATGAGTATGGATGGTATTCTGGCCCTCGTATTAAATTCTGCTCTTAAGCCATTAGAGGCAAAATGGTATAACTGACTATAACCTGACGTATTTTCCAGGAAGATGCAAGTGGTTGTTTCCAAAGGGATGCCAATTCATTCTTTTCCACAGGTCTTACTCAGAATATTTAATTCTGACCTACTGGCCTATCCCCCATTAGTTGTTCTTTCTAGCGTCTTTGACTCCCTCAAGGAGATGGGAAGAAATTCTCCCATTTGCTTCATCTAAAATGCATTTTTTTTTTTTTAATATTCTCGAAGCCATGAGAGACATCCTTGAGGCCCTAGCTCCCGTGTCCTCATTAAATTATGAACACTGGATCATTTCAGTTTAATGGATCTTATTTGTTTTTCATTTTTTGTCCACCACTCTTTTAAGTCCTTTCTCCACACTCTCAGATGCTCTGCCGGGAAAGTCTGTGCCTTACCCGGGGATGCTTTCACCTCGATGCCTGCCCTCCCCCCGTGACCACTGCTCCTTTCCTGAAGATAAGGCTTGCCTTTGCTTAACCCCGCAGCCCACGGGCAGGGTTCCCTCTCCCACCGGGTGCCTTGCAGTCGTATTGCAGATTTCACTTCCATGGCTGAGCCACTGATGAAAGTGAAGGTGAAAGTCACTCAGCCGTGTCCGACTCTTTGCGACCCCACGGACTATACAGTCCATGGGATTCTCCAGGCCAGAATACTGGAGTGGGCAGCCTTTCCCTCCTCCAGGGGATCTTCCCAATCCAGGGATCAAACCCAGGTCTCCCACATTGCAGGAGGATTCTTTACCAGCTGAGCCTCCAGGGAAGCCCAACAATACTGGAGTGGGTAGCCTATCCCTTCTCCAGCGGATCTTCCCGACCCAGGAATTGAACCAGTGTCTCCTGCATTGCAGGAGGGTTCTTTACCAACTGAGCTATGAGGGAAGGCCGAGCCACTGATAATGATTAAAAATTCAAAAGGCTGCCAAAGAGGCACATTTCTGTTCCCTCACAGGGGTCCCTAAAAATATGTATTCTAAATGGCTTCTTCGTGCTTCCTTGGGGGTTCAGTGGTAAAGAGGATGCCTGCCAATGAAGGGGACGGGGATTCAAACCCTGATCCGGGAAGATCCCACATGCCATGCAGCAACTAAAGCCGCGCTGTAACTACTGAAGCTTGTGTGCCCTAGAGCCTGTGTTTCACAGCAAGAGAAGCCCCATTTGTGAGAAGCCCATGCACCACAACTAACCCCCGCTCACCCTAACTAGAGAAAAAAAAAGTGATTCAACAAAGACTCAGCACAGTCTAAATAAATAAATAAAATTATTAAAAAAAAAAAAAACCAAAATACCAAGTTTGACATTTCCCTGGCAAGTTCAGTAATTACTTAAAAATTAAATAAATAAATAAATGGATGGCTTCTGCTAAGGCTAATATGTTTTATCTTCAAAGCGTCGATGTGACTTCTTTTTATAGGTACACAGGAAGACCAAAGGGTGACAGGAGAAAATGTTTCTATGCTTAGTCTTACTACTGACTCATTGTATACACCAGTTTTGAATTTCACTTTATATTCCGTTTCCAAAATGGGATAGAAAGACGTAGGATAAACTGCTTTCTAAGTCAGTCAAGTGGTCACGTCCTAAATAGCTCCCCTCGGAAACTTCTCAGGATTTTCTTTGCCCCGTGGGTGGATCTGAACACACCTCCTTATATCCAGCTGCGCTGTGATCCCTTTTTAGAGATGCAGCATCTATGAACAACACAGCTGTGTTCCATTAGTGTGTGGTGTCCAATAGCTCAGGCTCTGTAACGGCCTTGCCCTGGATTCAAATTCCAGTTTTGCCCCTTTCCTGCTCCATAGACTTGGGCTGATAAATGAGCTTCATTGACCATAGTTGCTTTATCTATAAAGTAGGGGTGATATTAATACATATCTCATAGACTTACAGGGAAGACTAAATAAACTCTAATTAGAAAGTTGATGTGAAGTATCAAGTATAAAACAGTAGTATATAGGCATGAAATAGTTATTTAACTATGAGTTTGAAGTTTGGCTCGGGCCATTATAAATTTTTTAAAAGATTTGCTTGATATGGACCATTTTTTAAAAAGCTTTTTATTTTGTGTTAGGGTTAGCTGATTAACCATGCTGTGATAATTCCAGATGAAAAGTGAAGAGACTCAATACACATGCTTGTATCCATTCTCCCACAAACCCCAGTCCCATCCAGGCTGCCACATAACATTGAGCAGAGTTTCACGTGCTATACAACAGGTCCTTATTAGTTATCCATTTTAAATATAGCAGTATGTACATGTTACTGTGGGCCATTTTTAAAGTCTCTATTGAATTTATTACAATTCAATAGAGCTTTCGATTTTTTGACCACGAGGTTATGTGGCATCTTAGCACCC
This sequence comes from Cervus canadensis, assembly GCF_019320065.1. NCBI lineage: Eukaryota > Metazoa > Chordata > Mammalia > Artiodactyla > Cervidae > Cervus > Cervus canadensis. The sequence goes on from NC_057391.1 coordinate 85,232,837, forward strand.
TGACCAGGGATTGAACCCCCACCTCCTGCTTTGGAAGGTGAAGTCTTAACCACTGAACCACCAGGGAAGTCCTCATTATGAACTTTTGGAGGACAAGACTTTAGTTGTATTTTATTTTTGTGTCCCTGTAATGTAGCGCAGTGGTCTGCATTTATTAGTTCAATGAATAATGAATGAACAAATTATATGAGTGATTAAATAATCACTTCAGGTTTATCATTTGTCACATAAATAATTTCCAGATAGACATTTTCCCTTTGGGAGTGTTCTTTAAGATGGTCCTAATGCTAACACTGAAGCTGAAGCTCTAATACTTTTGCCACCTGATGCGAAGAGCTGGCTCATTGGAAAAGACCCTGATGCTGGGAAAGATTGAGGGCAGGAGGAGAAGGGGATGACAGAGGATGAGATGATTAGATGGCACCACTGACTCAACGGACATGAGTTTGTGCAAGCTCCGGGAGACAGGGAAGGACGGGGAAGCCTGGCGTGCTGCAGTCCGTGGGGTCACAGGGTTGGACACCACTGAGTGACTGAACAGCAACAAATGCTTGCAGTGCGGTTGCCTACACTAGATCTGTGATGGAGCCAGGGGCCTGAACCCCAGCAGACGGCTCCTTGGACCCTCCTGGACTGTAATCATATGCCTTCATTCATCGTCTCACGCTCCAGTAGTCATTTTCCTGTTTTTGTCACCAGTGAGGTAGCCTACATGTGCAGTTTTCTAATTCTTAGTTTAGTTTTGTTTTCTCCCTTTTTTCAAGATTAATTAAAAAAAAAAAACAGAAATATGGCAAAACTCTCAATTAACCCACATTTTCAGCTCAGAAACTTTGTTCCTTTGCAGAAAAGCAGATTGCAAACGTTGCAGCATCACACGGAATTGACATGTGACTTTTGCTCTTATTGATTATTGCTTATTTGTAGCAGATGTGTTCCTTCCCCATTTAGGCCTTAGTGCTTCTTCATGAATTAGTCACTCACATCAAGTGTTTACAACTGCAAACTTTCTCAACACCATTAGCCCTGATAATATCCCTTCCCTCCAAGGTTTCCAGGTTATTCAGATGGGCTATTTCTATGCCAATCATATCTCAGGATTATTATTTTGCAGATTTAATAGATAAGAAAAGAGAATTCAGAGTGATGGAAGGCAGGTAAGATGAATGGGTTGGACTGGTCAATTTCAGACCACCTAGTTTTTACTGGTAGCTTTTTTCTTATTTTATTTCATTTTAGTATGGGAGTATAATTGTTATACAATGTTGTGAGTTGTAAATAATTGTTTTACAATGTGTACAGTTTCTGCTGTATGACAAGTGAATCTTCTGATCAGAGAGCCTGGGGATGAATAAGAAAAATGACAACCTTTCCTGAATCCTGTTCCCAAATGGAAGCTATAGTAATGGCATGCCCTTTGGTAGCTAAAAACATGTAGCTGTGAGAAGTAAGTGTTTCAGTTTTCAAAATGGCCGTTCATGGATTTTCATAGCTTCTTCCTGATGTGGGTTTATGGCCAGTTGGATGCTGATACAAATACAAGGCTTGCTAAAATGTACCAAATGCTGGTGGCTATTTTGAGAAGGGAGCCTTTAGGCTATCAGACTAAGCCACCTCAGCAATACTGTCAATTGCTAAGAATTTAGCTCAACTCCCTAAGAATGGGGGCACATTTTTGTTATTCTGGACTGTTGATTTGCATCTTGGTGCATCCCTACGTAGGTACCTTTTCTTTCCTTCGGTTTCATCGTCATTCTGTCCTGATGCATTCCAGCCCCACCTCAGAAGAATGACAGGAATAGACATCTAAGACACTCATCTCGGAATGGAGAGCAGGTTGAAAAATGATTACTTAGTCATTATTATTGCTTGATGCATTTCTGGATTTGTATCATCTGTCATTAAATAGCACAACATTCATCCATTCATCCATTCCTGTATCAATTCCGTCACTTACTCAGTGACTGTCAGGTACAACTGGGTGACCTCCTGACTTTACCATTTACTAGCTCTGTGATACTGGGTATGGTTGTTAACCTCACAGAACTTCAGTCACTGCATATTCAAAGGATGACCGATAGTAACTAACACAAGGTTGTAAGGGAGTTAATTGATATTTACAAAGATGGGTGCTGAAATGTAGGAGGTACTCAAGAGATGGTAGCCTGAAAGACTATTTCTTACATTTTGATAGTTTATAGAGTTATAATTTTCAATGTAGATAGTGACTATGTTTGTGAAGTCTTAATAGTGGCATTAAAAAAACCCATTTTAGCATTCTTTAAAATCTAAGTAATTGGATTTTTTCCTTCTTCCTTGTTGTTGTTTAGCCACTAAGTCATGTCCGACTCTCTTGCAACCGTATGGACTGTAGCCCACCAGGTTCTCTGTCCATAAGATCTCTCAGGCAAGAATACTGGAGTGGGTTACCAGTTCCTTGCCATTTCCTCCTTCTTACTAAAAAAACTTAAAAGGAATGGAATAGATTTCCTTTTGATAGATCTGTTAATAGAGAAGGAAGCATGCCCTGAGACTTCTTTGGACTATAAAATAATAAAAAGTTGGTAGGCATTTTTTTTAATATATATTGAAAGGCATGTTTTTCCTTATGAGAGGACAGTTTAGAGGTTTTAAAATTTAAAATAGTCAAACATCTCACCTTTGGGAAAAACTGAAAGCAATATCTTTTTCTATATGATAAATCAAGAACTGTGGACTGAATATCCATGACTCCTTCTCTTTTTAAATACTGCACTTGTGGGACAGAGAGATTTTTGCCTCTCAAATTCTGAGTCTGAGAATTTGGCTCAGTATTAGTTAAGAACCATGTCTTCCTCATACACCACCTGTGACCTTTTTAGTAGTATTCTTTTGAATTGTGGTATTAGAGAAGACTCTTGAGAGTCCCTTGGACTGCAAGGAGATCCAACCAGTCCATCCTAAAGGAAATCAGTCCTGAATATTCACTGGAAGGACTGATGCTGAAGCTGAAACTCCAATATTTGGCCACTTGATGTGAAGAGCTGACTCATATGAAAAGACCCTGATGCTGGGAAAGATTGAAGGCAGGAGGAGAAGGGGACAACAGAGGATGAGATGGTTGGGTGGCATCACCAACTCAATGGACATGAGTCTGAGCAAATTCTGGGAGCTGACAATGGACAGGGAGGCCTGGCGTGATGCAGTCCATGGGGGTCACAAAGAGTTGGACACGACTGAGCAACTGAACTGAACTGAACTGAACTTCCTTTTCTCATATGTCAGTTATGTGAGTCTTTGAAAAGTCTGTATCTCTAGATGATGTCTGTATTCAACCAGCTTGAAGATTCTCCCGTTTGGGTTTTGCAGAGAGTGAGAGTTTTGACTTGACCCTGGTCTTCTGCAGGCCAGACCTAACTTATCCAGGTAAGGACAGGTACTGGAAGTGAGGAAGAGAATTATGTTCTACAGCCCTTTCTGAAGTTCAAGGACACCTTGGCCGAGCCAGGCCTGCTGCTGAGAGCATGCTAGTAGTAGCAGAGCAGGTTCTGAGGGCCAGGGACACAGGCAAGAGTTAAGTCAATCTTACACTTGCCAGTTCTGATACTGAGCTGGACCTCAGCCCATGCTGAACCAGAGTTGCTAGCTCATCATTAGCTATGACGTCTACATATCTGTTTGCTTGAGGCTTTAAGGTCCAAGACTGCCACAAGTGCCTTCAACCAGGTTCTTCTCTGACCATTCCTCTTATATGTAGCAATGCTTGTTAATTTTGAAAAATAAATACGCTCTTCTTAAAAGAAAACAAAAAGTGTCTTGCAAATTCAAAAATGAGAAAAAAATGATTTAAAATACAGTGTTCTCTCACTGAAGAAAAAGGTAACTATATAACATATATTAATTAGCTTGATTACAGTAATCATTTCATGATAAATCAAACATCAAAACATCATGTTGTATATCTTAAATATACTACTACTACTAAGTGTTTGCTCAGCCGTGTCTGGCTCTTTGTAACCCCAAGGACTGTAGTTGACAGGCTTCTCTCCATGGAATTTTCCAGGCAAGAATATTGGAACGAGTTGCCATTTCCTACTCCAGGGTGTCGTCCCGACTCAGGGATAGAACCTGTGTCTCTTGCATTGGCAGGTGCCTTCTTTACCACTGAGCCACCTGGGAAGCCCATCTTAAATATATATAATTATTATTTATCAATTAGACCTCAGTAAAGCTGGAAAAATAAATAAAAATAAAAGACAATGGCTTCTGTTTAAAAAAAGACTAAAGTCAAAAGCCCAGAGTTTGATCCCAAAGAAAGAAGACTTCCCAGAAACAAAGTCATTAGCTCTGTTTTACACAACCTCAAAAGCTGCTGTAGGTAGAAGCTCTGGCATTCTCAAGAACTAGTCAGGTCTTGAATGGGCTCTTCATAGGAGAGAGTTTCCTACCTCTAGAGGTATTGAAGAAAAAGTAAGGACAGACACTTTTCAGGGTTATTGAAAGAATTTATTTATCACATATATTTTGTACTTGATAACTACTAAGTTCTTCTCTATCTTAGAAATTCTATGATTATTTGAATTAGATCCATTTTCAACCCCCTTTTCCCCATCGGGAAGTTGTTCTTTGATGCACCAGTACAATTTTTCCTCTTTGGAATTCAACAAGAAATTATAGAAATCTGAAACATTTAAAAGTGATGGCTAATTAACATAGTTTTTCTCAGAGAAATATGATCAGAGTGATCAAAGGTGGAATGGAGGTTTTATTTATTTTTAGCATCATCCTGATTTCCTCTACTGTGTGAAGGGCAGAGACAGATTAGGAGAGGAAAGGAGAAAGTGGGGGAGAAAGGGTCACATACTTAATTTCCCAGCAAAGGGAAGAATAAAAAGAAATCGAGTTCTAAAAAACATGTGTAACACGGTTGTCATGGTCATGTATAACACTCATCTTCCCTTAGACCTGACTGGCTTTCTTCTGCACCTGGAGCACCTCCCTTAAGAGGATCACTGCACAACTGTTAGAAATCCTGGTATGTCACAATTCTGCCACCCATCCTCTTCTCATACTGCAGTCTGGGGACTTTGCAGAGCCCTGGTTAATTAATGTTGAACCTTTCAGGGTATCTGTGAATCTCGGCAGGGGTGGTAGGGGACTAGAATTTAATTAAAGGCACAAGCTAGGTGGGGATTGTGGAGTCTCAGATTCCAGGAGGAATCATTGTATGGAGCTAGCTGGTGGGAGGTAAGCAGGCTGGCAAAGTGTACAAAGGTCAGAGGGAGGTGCTATCCAAAGGCCTCAACGAGGAAGAAGAACAAAGAGATGGGCATGATCCAGCTGGGCTTTACCAAGGTGTGGTCATAGAGAAGTGTGTGTGTGTGTGTGTGTGTGTGCGCGCGCGCGCGTGCACATATGCATGCGGGTGCAAGTGTGCACTTGCAGTGTAAACACACTGACTTAGAGGTAGCAGCCCTTTCCCCTCATAGAAATTTGATGATGGCAGCAACAAAACCTAAACAGAGAATAATTAAAGAGCAAGGGGTAGCTAATGAAATGAAAATAACTTTAAAAGAATGAAAAGAAATTGTTGTTAACACACCATGTGGTTAACCCATGAACCTAGCTGCTGTGGAAACATAATAACACAGAGTCAGCTCCTGCAAAGCAACTAAGCTCCTTCCTGGGTGGAAATGGGGCTCTTTGGAGAAGGATTAACTTTTCTGTCCATGGGGGCATAGTTTAACTCACTGGAATAGTAATTTGACAAATGGCACCATTGGGGACCTGGTGAATGCTGCTGCTTTCTGTTAGAAAGGCCATGTGCTGCAAACCCCTGAAGAAAAACGTTCTTGAGCTCCCCCAACCCAGCAAAAGGACAGCTTAGAGCCTGCCTTGTTTGAGCATTCCAGCCCTGGAAATAAATCTCTAAGAGCTGGTCACGTGTGACTCACACAGAGCAGAATGAACCTCCTTCGGAAAACATTTCTCCAAGGGTAGGGGGCTGCTTGCCGGCTTAGCCCACACTGGGTTTTGGAATCTTGATGGTTCTTGTCATTTTGGCCCACCTCTGGTTGCCTGCAGTACTGAGTTTCAGAGGGTTTCCTCTCTGAGCTGTGTCTTGGTAAGTCTGAACCCAATACAACCTTGCCATCAGGTGGGCCGCCTGGTGATTGTATTACTCCTCCTTGGTTCCAGTTATCTTTGTGCATGCTTCATTGATTCTTGCTACTCACTTCCTGTGGGCGCACTTCCTCCCTGAGAAGCAGAGGCTCCATCTCCCTCATTTATGCCTTCTCTGTGACATCTAGCCGCCCAGCGTGTTACCTAATATAGGTGCTCAATAAATATTTAACAAAGTAGCTGATACCTCATGATACTTCATCTGGTCCCATCACTTCATGGCAAATAGATGGAGGAAAAATGGAAACAGTGACAGACTTTATTTTCTCAGGCTCCACAATCACTCAGGACAGTGACTGCAGCTTTGAAATTAAAAGATGCTTGCTCCTTGGAAGAAAAGCTGTGATGAACCTAGACAGTGTGTTAAAAAGTAGAGACATTACTTTGTAGACAGAGGTCCATCTAATCAAAGCTATGGCTTTTCCAGTAGTCATGTTTGGATGTGAGAGTTGGACTATAAAGAAGGCTGAGTGCTGAAGAATTGATGCTTTCAAACTGGGGTGCTGGAGAAGACTCTTGAGAGTCCCTGGGACAGCAAGAAGATTAAACCAGTCCATCCTAGAGGAAATCAACCTTGAATACTCACTGGAGGGACTGATGCTGAAGCTGAAACTCCAATACTTTGGCCACATGGTACAAAGAGCCAACTCGTTGGAAAAGATCATGATGCTGGGAAAGATTGAGGGAGGGGGAAGAGAAGGGGATGACAGAGACTGAGATGGTTGGATGGCATCACCGGCTCAGTGGACATGAGTTTGAGCAAACTCAGATAGATAGTGAAGGACAGAGAAGCCTGGTGTGCTGCAGTCCATGGGGTGGTAAAGAGTTGGACACGACTGAGCTACTGAACAACAGCAAGCTGATACTTCAGGAAATATGGGAATGCCCTATCCCCGCTGTTCTACTTCTTGGACTCTAGCTTTTGAGAGGATTTGTTTGGGAAGTCATGTTTTTAATGAGATAGGTCTTTGGAAACAGTCAGGAAAGCAACATCAGCAAAAGATGGTGGCAACAGACCTGTGCTGTTTTCTGCCAATGGGTGTTCCTCCTGTCCCCATGGAAAGATGAAACCAAAAGTGTTCTTCCACTCCTGGGTGAATGAACTAGCTGTGTTTTTAACCTTTGCTAATCGAGTTTTGGCCACCCAGCTCTAGGAGTTCACCTGGGCCGAACTGGGCCACTGCAGGATGGAATATGCCCCCAGCAGCTCCGCCCTGTGAACCCCTCAGCGCCTTGTCTGCTGTCCAGTGTCACTTCTGATGTGCTAAGTAATATGTCACACATGCACAATCAAACCAAATTAAAGAAGCAAAAGATCTTAGACTTCCCTTACTATGTGTTGCCCTTATCAAAGCACATCATTCCAATGGGGCATGTACCTTTCACACTCACACACACACACACACACACACACACACACCCAAAGATTTTTCTACAGAAACAGCTGTGGTTGGGGAAAGACACAAGGTAAAATATATGCAACTCTCATCTAGAGAATAAAGAGAAGAGAGGGTGGTCAGCAGTAGCAACCCTACTGGCTAAGTCACCTTTGCACAATACATCCTCTTATCTATCTCACGTTTTCTATGACTGAGGCTGAATAGCAGAGAAAGACAGGTATTAGTTCAGGAAATAAGACGCACACACTTGCACACCCACACAGATTAATTTGTAGCTGCAACCTTTCCAGTCTTATATTTGACAGGTTACCTGTGGACAAAGCCTCATAAGGGCTCTAGGATTGGTCTAGATCCAAGCGAAAATAATGTCTGAAAAATCCATTACCTTTTTTGATGAAGGCAGTCTCTTTTTGGCTTTTGATACTATGTTGCTTTGGGGAAATGTAACGCCTGAAGAGAAAGCAGGCCAGTTTCTCCAAAGCAAGGACTTTAAAACTCACAGAAATGCTGAGAAGGTGGTTTCATTGTGTCCACTTTACAAATGAAGGAACTGAGGTGCAAAGTGGTTGTGGTCCTCCTGCCAGTAAGCTGGATTCATTCCGGGTCTCTCCTGTTCTGTCTGCCTCCACTGGACATGCTCTTTATTCTTTACTGTTCATACACATCACAATACCATCCAACCTGAAGAGCACCGGTTTTATACTAAACCAAAGGAGATGAAATTAAGGGGTGAAAAAGAAAATAAGCAAGAAAAAGCACCAGCTGAGTTAGAAGACACATTTTGTACTTCTTGATCAGACTTTGATGGCCAGAGCATCAAGGTTCAACTCTTACCTGAACCCTCAAACATGGAAGGTAAGAGAAATTTAAGACCAAATAATAATCTAGGAACCAAGGGTGGGGATGTGGCTTATGAAGTGTCTTAGTTTCCTCAAGATATTATAACAAAGTATCATGAGCTAGATGACTTAAAACAACAAAAATGTATTGTCTCATAGTTCTAGAGTCCAGAAGACCAGAAGCAAGGCAGGGCAGTGTTCCTTCTGAAGGCTGTGGACAGAGTCCTTTCGGGCCCCTTCCAAGCCTCTGGTGATGGCCATCAGTCCTTGGTGTTCCTTGGTTGCAGCTGCGTCACTCAAGTCTCTGGTCTTTCATCACATGGCATTCTACTTGTGTGTCTCTCTATCCGAGTGGCTTTTCCCTCTTCCTGTATGGATTAGTCTGTTGGCTTAGAGGGCACCCTATGACCTCATCTTAATTTGATTATATCTGCAAAGACTCTATTTCCAAATAAAGTCATATTCCCAAGTATCAGGGATGAGGGCTTCAACATATCTCTTGAGGGCATCCAATTCAGCCCCTAAGCCGACACTTAATTGTGCTTCTTCACATTCCTGTGGGCTGCTGCCCATGGTCACTAAGCGGACCATTGCTCATATGCAGAGGTGTGGGAGGACACCCAGGGATTTAATCTCTTTGACCGGTGGCTCTGGGATACGCTTCACACTCTGCGGCCTTTTCCAGTTCCCCCTCAGCTGGGATCACTCCTGTGTCCTGCAGAGTGTGCGGGTTGACGTTTGACAAAGTACAGCCTAAGTCCTTCCTCATTCAAGCGCCTAACCTAGAGCAAAAAGGCAGAGACCCAAATGCCTTCTCTGAGATTATCTTTTGGTTATATATCCCGAGAGCAGAAACATCACAGATGTGGCGCTTGATCTAGAAATCAAAGTGCGTGTCCCTAAGGGAAACACTAACTGTGCAGATATCACACCCAGGGGCATCGCCTCCACAATGTCCTCTCACTGTCCATGCAGAGGGGGCCAGAGGGGTTCCTGGCGCAGGTGCAGCAACACCCCAGAGACTTAGACGCCCCCACCAAAGGGGCAGACATGGCCAGTGGAGCAAAGGCCTTTGAGGACCTCTGGTCTGTTCTGTTCATTTCACAGCTCAGAAAGGATAAATGACCGGACTAAACTATTTATTGTCAGGTGGATGACCAGGACACTGCTCAGAAGTCAGACCGTTTGGCTGGCTGATGCCCTTTTAATGGTAAAGCATTGAGTTTCTGGTTTTAATACATGCAGTGGATGGTGTACCCATCACCGTAGTACAGGTGTTAGGAGCAGAGTCATACCAGCCTGGGTTTCTATCTTGGTCCCTCCCCTTGCAAGTTGGGTGATTGGGGGAAAGTTTCATCATCTGTGACATGGTAATGATAATGATAATATTGGCGGCCCAGTGGTTAGGAATCCGCCTTGCAATGCAGGGGATCCGGATTCGATCCCTGGTCGAGGAACTGAGACCCCACGTGCCACCGAGCTACTGAGCCTGCAGGTAACTAGGGAGTCCGTGGGCCACAACAGAAGAGCCCACGTGATGCAGTGAGGACCCCCCCAAGTGCCGCAGCTAAGACCTGACACAATCAAATAAATATATCAGTGAATATTAAAAAGAAAAGGAAAAGAAAGGAGCCCCCACTGAGAAAGCTGTGATGATGGCATTATCTATCTCATTCAGTAGATACGGGGATCGGATTCATGTGTATTGATAGGACTTTGCACATTGCCTCACACACAGAAAGTGCTGAGAAAGGGCTGGCATGGTTATGACTGCTGTCCTTCACTTTACAGCTTAGGTATGGGAGCCCAGGGCACTGGGAAGACACATTCACTTCCCCTGAACCTTGGCATATTCAGAGTGGGATCGAGAGGAGAGGCAGGGCAGTGAGGGTGGGCACAGGCGGAGCATGCAGTCACCAAACAGGGCAGCAGGGAGGGAATCTTACTGAAGATCTTTTGTTATCCCTCTAGCTGCCTGCAGGCTCAGTAGCTCGGTGGACGTGGGATCTTAGTTCCTCGACCAGGGATCGAATCCAGGTCCCCTGCATTGCAAGGCGCATTCTTAACCACTGGACCGCCAACATTATTTCTATCATTACCATTTTACGGATGACAAAACTTTTCCCCAATCACACAACTTGCAAGGGGAGGGACCAAGATAGAAACCCAGGCTGTGTGACTCTGCTCCTAACATCTGTACTTCCTGGTAGAAGCCTTCAATATTTTCAGAGGAAAGGACTCAGGGGCTGGCAGCAAAGAAGTAGGAGATCAAGAAAGTAAGGCTGAGATTTATCAGCTCTTTCAGGTCTGGTTGGAAGCCCTGACCCCAGAACCAAGTTGTGAAGTTTATTTTGTTCTAATTGTGAAGCTTGCAGGATCTGGTGAAGGATATAGAAAATATATTTCTACATTATAAACATCCATACATCTACATTCCTTTTTCATTCTTGTATTTGTATCAAGTACTATATCTTGCATTATGAATGTCTTTGCCTCTGGACCAATCAATGTCTGTCACCCTCCTTCTTTCTAGTCGGTGACTCTGACATGCCATGACCTTGAAAAATAGATTCTGTGCTGTTAACCTTAGGTGTAAGTCAAGTCCCAAGCTCCTTAAATCTCTCTCTCTCTCTTTTTTTGTTTTGTTTGTTTACTTTGATGAGGTGGCCTTTAAAGATAGGAAAAAATTTGAACTAGATTTCTGAAATTCACATTTAAGTTGTGGTTCTTTTTCTAGTTGTTTTGTGGTCTCCTTCAAGTTTCTTGATTTCTTTAGATGACAGAAAATCCCGTTTTACAGATGGACAAAGTAATGCTCAGAGAAGCATCTAGAGAAAAGAGAATAGGAATTCAGTATCTAGGTCTGTCCAACTCAATACCCACATCCTTTCTACTTTATGGCACCCTTTTCAAGTATTGAAAATGGCTAAAGATATAGGTATTTCCAATATATAGATATTTTTATAGTTTTAATGATGATTGCATAAAAACATGCTTGTGTACCTATGTTTTCCATGCAGTGACCTCCACCACCACCACCATTTAGTTTTTCTCAGGGGCTGCATATTAATAACTCTTAAAATCTCTGCAGTGTCAGGTGAGTGGGAAATGGACACGATGGTAGAGTTTGGGTTGAGGAACAGACGTTGAGCCCTGGACAGCAGGCAGCATCGCTGTTGGCAGAGTAACGGAGAAGGCTCTGTGGCTCACCCATGCCATCATGGCAAAAAATAGCAGAGAACAGCTGGTGAGCTGTCAGAATGATCTTAAGGAGGAAATGTGAAATGTCTCTGCGTGGTACTTTAATCGAGAGTTATTTGGACAGAACTGAATTGCCAGGGGAGGAACAAGCAAGGTGGTAACTCACCCTTCCCTGCCTTGCGTCTCTCTGAGATGCAGTTCTGAGTCACGGGCCTCCTTCACACACATACAACCCCATTTACATACCCTCCTCCCCACGTGACCCACACTCAGATATAGAACTGTGAACAAAAGACACATTTTAAGTACCGACAGATATTTCATCAAGACAAAATCGAAAGAGACATTGCATGGGTTAGCAATTATGACTTTTTTGGAAAAGAGGTCTTTTTCAATAGCTGCGGCTGAGTCCTAATGTGGCTTTGGCTATTTCATGGACTAGTAGTTTCATGGAGTAGTAGTAGTGTGCCTGCAATTAAAAATGGTTAGCGGTCATTAAGACTCTGCCATCATTGGTAAATTCAGTGAAGGGATTGAGTCAGGGGTGCAAAGAAAGGACACATAGGTGGCAACAACTGTCCTGACTGTGGTGGGAACTTATTTCTGCCGTGGGAGAAGAAACAAATTGAGAACCAACCTTTTGCATCAGATTGCAAAGAGGCTTCCTGCTGGGGAGAGTTTAGATGACCTGAAGTAGCTGGAGTCATGATTTTTCTTTTTTTTTTTTATGGGTATCTAAGGTTTTCATTCCAATCCCTAAGAAAGGCAACCCCAAAGAATGCTCAAACTACCGCACAATTGCACTCATCTCACACGCTAGTAAGGTAGTGCTCAAAATTCTCCAAGACAGGCTTCAGCAATACGTGAACCAAGAACTTCCAGATGTTCAAGCTGGTTTTAGAAAAGGCAGAGGAACCAGAGATCAAATTGCCAATATCTGCTGGATCATCAAATAAGTGAGAGAGTTCCAGAAAAACATCTATTTCTGCTTTATTGGCTATGCCAAAGCCTTCAACTGTGTGGATCACAATAAACTGTGGAAAATTCTGAAGGAGATGGGAATACCAGACCATCTGACCTGCCTCTTGAGAATCCTGTATGCAGGTCAGGAAGCAGCAGTTAGAACTGGACATGGAACAACAGACTGGTTCCAAATAGGAAAAGGAGTACGTCAAGGCTGCATATTGTCACCCTGCTTATTAAACTTATATGCAGAGTACATCATGAGAAACGCTGGGCTGGAAGAAGCACAAGCTGGAATCAAGATTGCCAGGAGAAATATCAATAACCTCAGATATGCAGATGACACCACCCTTATGGCAGAAAGTGAAGAGGAACTAAAATGCCTCTTGATGAAAGTGAAAGAGGAGAGTGAAAAAGTTGGCTTAAAGCTTAACATTCAGAAAACTAAGATCATGGCATCTGGTCCCATCACCTCATGGGAAATGGATGGGGAGACAGTGGAAACAGTGTCAGACTTCATTTTTGGGGGCTCCAAAATCACTGCAGATGGTGACTGCAGCCATGAAATTAAAAGATGCTTACTCCTTGGAAGGAAAGTTATGACCAGCCTAGATAGAATATTAAAAAGCAGAGACATTACTTTGCTAACAAAGGTCCATCTGGTCAAGGCTATGGTTTTTCCAGTGGTCATGTATGGATGTGAGAGTTGGACTGTGAAGAAAGCTGAGCACCGAAGAATTGATGCCTTTGAACTGTGGTGTTGGAGAAGACCCTTGAGAGTCCCTTGGACTACAAGGAGATCCAACCAGTCCATCCTAAAGGAGTTAAGTCCTGGGTGTTCATTGGAAGGACCTATGCTGAAGCTGAAACTCCAGTACTTTGGCCACCTCATGTGAAGAGTTGACTCGTTGAAGCAGACCCTGATGCTGGGAGGGATTGGGGGCAGGAGGAGAAGGGGACGACAGAGGACGAGATGGCTGGATGGCATCACTGACTCGATGGGCATGAGTTTGAGTAAACTCCGGGAGTTCGTGATGGACAGGGAGGCCTGGCATGCTGCGATTCATGGGGTCGCAAAGAGTCAGACACGACTGAGCGACTGAGCTGAACTGAACTGAACTGAAGGTTGTAGGTAGAGAACCCAGTGTTGTGCTTTGGGTTATGACCTTGAAAAGAGACTGCTATCTTTTGGCTTCTGCTTCAGATAATGAATTCTTCTCCCAGTCCCTCCCTCTTAGGGAAGGATGAATCAATCAGGTGCTCCAGAACCTTCTGAAGGAATGGTTTTAGTATACGCAGCAGTGGGACATGGGACAGCACAGTTATCCATGGAGGGATATTGTTGGTGCTATTCATTTTGCTGTCCCTATAAGGTAATTCTTTGGAATAGAAAGCAAAGAGCAATCATTTGTCCAATTGATGGAACAAGAAGAAATGCAGGGAGAATTTACATAAGCCACACAGCTCAGATTAAATTTTTAAGTAGTAAATTGATTTTTTCTTCAAATTTTTATTATTTCCAGTTGTGAGGTAGAATTATTTGCTTCTAATGATAGGAACATTCTGCAAATTGTTGTAGAACATTGTAGAGCCTGTGATTTTAAGTGAATAAAAGGGTGCTTTTACATGGCTGTTTTCAGCAATTCTGTTATATTTACATTTTAAAATTTTTGTTTATTGAACCATAGTTGATTTCCTGATTTTGATACTTTTAGAGTGAAGCAAAGGAGATGTATTGTATTGGGAGCTAGTCATTTCCCAAACTAGCAATGAGTAGTCGCCCCATTCCTGATGTCCACCCTTACTAGATCATTGTCAGTAAGCACGTGTGGATCCTTATAATGGATAAACTATGTGTTGCTCATTATCTTGGTACTACTTCTCTTTTTGCTTAAGTTTTTACAATTTGACCTTTCTTTTTTCATATTGATTACCAATAGGGTCTTTGTGAAGTCCTTAATGTAGTACCTGAAGTATCTTCATATATTTTAACTCCTATAAACAAAACAAGTTTTGGACTTGCTGAAAAATTGAATTTCCTGAAAAAAATATACACTCTCCTAAAGCTCAAGCTTGGCTTTTGTTCAAACGTGGAAAGTTTCTTGGTGATGTATATTCTACTTGGCGTGGTCTATCCATTCTTAAGAGAGGCAAAGTACAAATTGCATTATCCTGCCTTAGAGGAAACAGGGATAATTCTGACCGCTGAGTAACCAACAGCAAAATAGACTAATGGTCTCAACTAGAAAAAAAAGTCTTCTAAATTCATGACTTATCCAGAAGAACTACCACTGACTTCAAGTTGAGAAAAGGGATTCTGTTAGCAACTAAGCAATGGCAGCTGAGTTTTCTTCTGTATTATCAGTAGCTGTTTAGAATGGATTGCAAGACCAGCATTTCATAAGTTCGAAAGTTTAAATGAGATGCAAAAAAGGGATACAACTCACCATAACTTATCTTTTTTAAAATTTTTATTGGAGTATAGTTGATTTACAGTGTTGGGTTAGTTTCTGCTGTATAGAAAAGTGAATCAGTTACACATTTACATCTATGGAGTGAAAATGTTGTATGGCTATTTCCTTGCATTTGAGTTACAACTTGGAAATCAGTAATAGAAAGTTTTTGAGTCTTTTGTTTCCTGGAGCTGAGTGTATTAGTCATTGCTTAATAATGCTGCATAATAAACCACATCATAATTTATTGGCTTGGAATACCAAATATGTATTTGTGTGTTCACAGTCTTGCAGGTGGACTGAAGTGTGACTTATCTCAGCCAGACTCAGCACAGCAGCACTTCTTTGGGCTGCTGCTGAGCTAGGATTAGCTCCAGGCTGAAATTAGAGTCAGGTCTGCCCTGCGTTCCTTTATTCTGGGGCTCACACTGCAGGGCCGGGGGCTTCCTGGGCCATCCTCTTTTCATGGTGCGTTCCTGAGCACAAAAGGGCAAGCCAAGCTTTAGAAGCATGTTTAAAGCCTCGGTTGGCATCACACCCACTTCCATCCTGTTTTTCAAACAGGTCCTGTGGAAAGGCCATGGTCATGAGATGGGAAGGGATTTTTTTTCCTACTGTGGAAAGACACAGCAAAGTTTTACACAATATTCCAGGGAGTGAAGAAACAGGACAGTAATCAAAATCACCTCATGGACAAACCTCGTTACCTCCTTGGTTATACTTGATGACAGAATTTAGACTCCTCCAGATAGATATTAGCAGCCATCTGGATCAACCTCCCTCCCAACGTAATAATTGTCTCCACAGCAGTCCTGATAAATGCATTTTCATTGGCTGCTTGATTTCTTCCGGTAGTTCTCCAATGATTTGCAAGGTAGCCTGCCTTATTGTGGGAATATTCACACAGTACAAAAAAAAAACATTATTTTTAATCAAAATCTGCCCCCCGCCCCATACATTCTTCCTGCTCCTCAGAAGTCTGTAGTCAGGAGTGCAGGGGGTATATACTCCTTTTTTCATGAAATAGTTCTTTATGATGGCAGCTAGCATATATTCCTCTTAAAGTTTTTGCTTTTCTAGTTTCCATAATCATTCCTCAAGTGACATGAAAGTATTTTTCCATCCTCGCCAAGCTGCTGTGGACTGTCATTAAAACCTGTGGATGAGTTTATTGAAGCCGAGTGTTTATTAGAGAGCAGTGTGCTCTGCTCTTTGCCTGACTTCTGCTGGACACAGGGAGACATTCCTGTCTCCAATAGCAACACTCTTCTATTCAAGCACCAGGAGTTTACATAAAAGTTTTGATAGAAATTCTATCCTATTTCTAGATCCTATTGAGCTCCTGGTCATATAACACCACTATCTCTTCTTCCTGAATTCCATTTTGACTGAGTTATCCTAATCCCATACTTATCTAATTGTTTCTTTTATGTAGGTGACTATTTATCTTAACTGAGTTTCTTTGAGTTGTATCCTCTGTTTTCCATAGCATTTCAGTTCAGTTCAGTTCAGTCGCTCAGTCATGTCCGACTCTTTGTGACCCCATAGACTGCAGCACGCCAGACCTCCCTGTCCATCATCAACTCCCAAAGTTTACTCAAACTCATGTCCATTGATTCGGTGATTCCATCCAACCATCTCATCTTCTGTCATCCCCTTCTTCTCCCACCTTCAATTTTTCCTAGCATCAGGGTCTTCTCAAATGAGTCAGCTCTTCGCATCAGGTGGCCAAAGTATTTGAGTTTCAGCTTCAGTATCAGTCCTTCCAATGAACACCCAGGACTGATTTTCTTTAGGATTGACTAGTTAGATCTCCTTGCAGTCCAAGGGACTCTCAAGAGTCTTCTCCAACACCACAGTTCAAAAGCATCAATTCTTCTGTGCTCAGCTTTCTTTATAGTCCAACTCTCACATCCATACATGACTCCTGGAAAAAAAAACCATAGCATTTACATTCTGACATTTCAGGATATTCCTCCCACATGTAGGACAGGGCGGAATTTCTAACCCTGGCTTTTTTTCCTTTGTCCAAGTCACTGATACAAATATTGAGCAGGGAGCTGCTGAGAACTTGACCCTGCCGCCAGCCCTGCAAGATCCGGCCATCTGCTTTGTGGGCCATCTATAAATCCTCGTAATGTGTGAATGGTCCCCACTTTTCTCCATTGTGATCTCAGAGATATCACTAAAGCCCTTTTCTGATGCTTTGTTGTGATTTTTCCACTCTGCCCACATCATCCTGCTGACCTTCCCACATGGTCAATGTATTCTCAAGAAAACGAGATTAGTTTGGTGTGACTATTCTTGGTGAAGCTGTGCTAGCTCGTGCATCTCCTTGTAGTTTCTAAAGCCCAGAGGTCACAAAGTCAAGTGCTCATAAAGGCCAAGCAGGTAATAAATGAATGTTTGGATCATAAGCTGAGTGTAGGCTTTTTTTTTTTTTTTTAATAAACGGAAAAAGACTCTTTGCCAATTGAACAGAATCCTTCTGTTAGCAAATTTCACCTGCCATTTAATAATTCCTCTTCTAAGTAGATTTACTGATTATTTGTATGAACTGAAATCTTTCTCTGTTTTGAAAATGATGCCTCAATTGGTGTATCCCCTCCCACAGATTTGGAAGGGACCGTAAATGTCCCGGGCTTCCCTAGTGGCTGAGATAGTAAAGAATCTGCCTGCAGTGGTGGAGACCCAGGTTCGATCCCTGGGTGGGGATGTTCCTCTAGAAAAGGGGATGCAACCTTCTCTTGCCTGGAGAATTCCATGGACAGAGGAGCCTGGCAAGCTACAGTCCGTGGGTCACAAAGAGTCGGACATGACCAGGGAACTCGCAGACACGTACACACACATGAATGTCCCAGTTCCACCCCAACTCAATTTAAAAATTCCCTCCGCAATGTCTCCAACAAATGATTGTACTTTTAAAAGTATATGTCTTCATCAAATGAGGGTGGTCTCCCTACATCCTAATGCCGCTGCTACTATTCTGTCTTCCTCTTCTGTCTCAGGGCAAGAATTGCCTTGCACCCCTCTACAACTGAGCTACCCGTGTCCTTGGCCCCCTGCCCTTTGGTCTCTTCTGGGACCTCATGCCATCTGGTAGCTCCTCTCTCTGTTATCTGTTACATTTCCCCTCCTCTGTCTCTTCTCCATCTGCTCACAACATGCTCAAATATTTTTAAACAATATTTTCTGTCATTCGACTCAGTGGCTTCCCAACTAAAGACAAGTTTTACTCATTAGTAGAACCTCCGAAGCTGAACGTGATTCAGCCTCAACCTGCGTTTGTATCCAGCAAAGCCATTTCTCTTTATTGTATACACGGTGCTCTGACCAAATCCATCCACTGACGAGACCTCATCTTTCCTTTGGACGGTGCTTGTCTCATCACTGCTTAGAATGCAGTTTCATCAACATTATTTTCACTCTTTCTATTTTTTGAAATCTTACCCATCTTTCATGAACCCAACCTATCAGTCACCTCTTCCATGAAACCTGTTGAATTTTGATTGTCTGTGTCATTGCCTTTACCACTTTCTATTTTTTAATTGCTATTTTGTCCATGTCTTATCTCAGCTTCTCAGTTAAACTTGTTGAAAACTTATACTGTGTCCTATGTATCTTTATATCTTTAGGATCAAGCACAAGTCTTGGCATGTGCTATGTACATGACAAATGCTGATTGACGGTGGAAAATTCGTTCTGTGATTTATTACTAATGATCAATCTAGGTGCTTTTCAATGTTAGATTCAACTCTATACATGTCAGGACAACACTCTTGAGATTTATGTAAACCAGATTTTCTTCCTGTAAAACAAAAGGAGCTAGCCTTTATTTTTCATTTGATGTGTTACAGATCCTGGACTAGGTTTCTTTCATAAATATTACATGTGTGTTATCCCTTTTTCACCTCCACAAAAATCCTGTTTGCTAGTTTTGTTTTGTTTTGTTTTAGGTTGTTGTTCAGATGAAAAAGCAGGGGCTAAAAACAGTTATGTAAACTATTACTTATTTCAGAACTGGTAAACCAGATCTGTCCTTGGAAGTCTCCTGGGAGAATAAGATTTGAAGATGCATGTAATAATGAGGAGAATGTAAAATTGGATAAAGAGATGCCCAGGTCATTTTGGGTGCTGTTTTTAGTCACTATGTGGCTAAGGCAAGCCTCAAAAGTCAGGCTTCTCCATTTGCAAAACTGAGATTTATATACAACCATGCAAAGTATGTGTCCTCTATCTTACCTCTCTTCAAGAGATTAATGAGATGATTTCCAAGGAGCACTTTGATTTTTTATGATAAAAGAAATAGATAAGTCTGAAGCAAAGCATTTCCTGCTTCTATTGAAGGTTTTTAAAAGGGTGCAAGCAGTCTTTTAAAAATTATCAAAGTAAAAGCTAGAAGAAGAAGCAGCCATCTACATTTAAAATCAAATGAACAATTAATGCAGAGCACCTAATGATCATCTGTCTATTGTGCATTACAATTTTCCATGCACTTTTACATATATTATCTCAGTTTTTGTAATTACTCTGTGTATAACATAGACTAAGTACTTTTATTATTTTTTTTAAGATAAGAAAGGTAATACTCAGGCTGCAAGACTTATTTGATGTGACTTGATTCAGATGAAATAGTCCAGGGTTAAACCCAGGTTTCCTGGATTCCAAACCCAGTTTCAGAGATCTTGCATCTTTATAGTTCTGTTGATGTGAAAGCATCTAAATTGGGCCATCCCCATTCTGTCCACATTCAGGGCTGAATTTGAATTCTTCTTCCATTATAAAGCCTTCCTATATCACTCTAACCTAAAACCAACTCTACTGCTTCCATATTTTTCATTGCCTTTGAATAGATCATAAACATCCGTGAAAACTCTTGTGAAAATTAACAGATCAACCTATTAGGTGGCTTCCTGGAAGCCTTTATACTAAGATGGGTTCTCTGTATTCTCTTCATTTTTAAAACAGGCCCAAGTCCAGTTTCTGTTCTTCTTGATAGTTGCCACCATCCATTCCGTCCTCAGGCCTGAGCATCAGCATGGGAGCACTTGAATGGTAGCAATGGTCTGTTCACGTTGGAATTAGTGCCTAAAACAAAATCTTTTATGTATTAGGTAGTCAATACAGACTTGCTAAATGAATGACTAGACTAATCAATGGATACAGATAGGGTGAAAAGTTGAGGAAGTTTGGTAAGAAGGCTGGGAATAAAGGTTGGCACCTGCTAATGGAAGATCTGGGCTGCAAGGCTGAAGAGTTTGAAATTTGCCCAGCTGGCAACAATGGAACTATTGGAGCCAACAAATGTGTTTTTTTATGTTGTTGTTTTTTCTGGATTTTCTACTTCTAGGGCAGATTCCACTTTAGAATTCAGCCAACTATTTTGCTTTCTTTTTTTTTTTTCATTTTTTTCTCACCTTTTCAACTCCACTGGGACCTCCTCCCCCTCGTGCCACATTGCCAGAGACTGGCGATATGTAAGCCAGGCGGAAAAACCCAAGTGATTCCAGGAAGCCTGTTAAGAGCACTGATTTCTATGGTGTCTCAGTTTGTTAACTAAATTGTAGGTTGTATCACTTGGCCAGAGACAGCTGACAGGCAACGCCGCCTGAACAAGTAGCATCTCCAATATGACACGTGCATTTTAGTTTCCGTACAGGCGGTGGGTATCGTTATTGCCTGGGTCATCACAATAAATATGGTGATTATATGCATTCCTTGGGATGTGGGTTGACGGCATAGTTGGGCTGTGCTGAAGAATCCTGGCTGGTGATGCAAATGACAGCCAAGCTCTGGGCCCTTCGGTTGGAGGCAGAAGTTTGTGACGTAAAGAAAGTTCCACAGGCCTCCGAAAACCTTACCAAATAGGGTTGTCGATTTCTTTGCTTATAATTCATATTTACTGATTTATTAAAGATGTATTCACTTGGCTGTGCCAGCTCTCAGTTGTGGCACGCGAGGTCTTCATTTAGGCATGCAGGCTCTTTAGTTGCAGCACGTGGGATCCAGTTTCCTGACCAGCAATTGGACCCGGGCCCCCTGCGTTGGGAGTGCAGAGTCTTAGCCACTGGACCACCAGGGAAGCCCCATACGTCATATTTAACATTTCTCTTTCTGGTATTCTTTCCGGCACTGCAATGTCCAAAAGTCTAAGATGTCAGCTACACATTGCTAAGAATTTCAGTAATCAACAGAGCAATGGTGGTTATCAACAGTTAGTGGTAGCTGGTTAGTTGAAGGCAGCTTCACCATGACCATAAAGTAAACATTTCAAACCTCTAAACATATACTAACCTCCAAATAACAAGTCTTCTTTAGGTGCCTGAATATTGCCTCTCCAGTTTCACTTATAAGGGCTTCCCAGGTGGCGCTCGTGGTAAAGAACCCGCCTGCCAATGCAGGAGGCGCGGGTTCGAACCCTGGGTGGGGAAGATCTCCTGGAGGAGGGCATGGCAATCCACTCCAGAATTCTTGCCTGGGAAACCCCATGGACAGAGGAGCCTGGGGGGCTACAGTTTGTGGGGTCACTTAATAGTTGGATACATCTTAATAACTAAACAACAAAAGCTGCTCTTATGGGTCAATCTTTATTGGTAGGGGTACCTGAAGAAAAGGTTCAGAAATAGAAAAGAGATAGTTCCCCCATCCATGTAGATATTTGCGTGCGTGTGTGCTAAGTCGCTTCAGTAGCGTCCAACTTGGTGTGACCCTCTGGGCTGCAGGCTGCCAGGCTCCTCTGTCCATGGGATTCTCCAGGCAAGAACACTGGAGTGGGTTGCCATGCCCTCCTCCAGGGATCTTCCTGACCCAGGGATCAGCATGTCTTTTTCATCTGCTGCATTTCATCTCCTGTCAGGTGGGTTCTTTACCACTAGTGCCATCTGGGAAGCCCCATGTGTGTGTATACTATGAAGCAATTCTCTGTCCTGGAAAGAAAATTTAGGTGTGACACTTGTACCTTCTCTCCAATTCCTTATTTAGTGGTGGGATTGGATGAAGGGTCTGCACATATCTGGTGAGACCCTTTCCTTCTTTCTGTTCAGAGAGCATTTTTATCCCTGTGCTGAGTGTACTCACTCAGGCTCAGGCCTGTTTCATCTTTGCAGTTGGCAGTGGAGAAGAGAAGGGGACAAGAAATACGAGTAGGAAGTCTGATGTAAGGCTAGGTCCGATTCTCGTCCCAGACCAGTTCCCGCATTCAGCTTTACAAGCAATAAAGTTGGCTGTCCTTTAGGCTGGGTCTATTTCTCAACTGGCTTGGAATTCAGAATGGAGAAGGCTATGATTTATTGCCCACTTAATCCTCTACATGGTAGAGTAGCGATTCTGTTTTTCTAGCTGTTACATTGCAATGAACATTTTTTATTTATTTGGCAAGTGTGTTATATAACTTAATTTTTTTTCAATATCATGGTCTGTTCAAAATTAAATGGTCGTTCTAGAGCAGTGGCCTACATTAAATTTTTCTCGATGGTTGTAGTCATGCAGATATATGAACTCACAGAACTAAAAGTGTGTTTGCATAAAATTTATATGTACCTTTCTATACTGGATGGTCTTCTCTTAGGCAACTTGCGATGATGCATTTTATTATCATTATCTTTGCTGGCATTTATTAATCCTGCTGTTCATTGGCTAACTGTACTTTCCTACTGGTGTGTCTCTAAGTCAAGGTGAAGGTAGCTACCATATTTCAGAGCTCAGAAGGAAGTCTATTTTGTTTAAATCGGATCTTCTTATGAGGTTGCCTAACAGTGATAGATTTTGTTGTTGTGCTTCAGTTCATGAAAAGTGCATTAAAACCTTGAGCTGAGCCATCTCTCTGAAGCAGCAGTTGGGTCATTACAGTTTGGCAGGCACTTCAGATGTGTGTGTGATTTTATGATCGAGTCTGCTTAATTCATCCCAACCCTTCAAAGGGGAAGGAAAAAAAACAATTCCTTGAGTATCTTCTGTTGTGCACTAGCTGCCTGCATAGATTGTTTTATCGTCATAACAAGCTTTTATGGTAGGTAATATTTTCTCAGCATTAAAGATGAGAAAATTGAAGCTTAGAAAATCTAAACAATTTGGTCAAGTAAGTGATAGAATTAAGATCCAAAGCCAAACCTGTCTTTCTCAAAAGTATGTGGGACTTCCCTGGTGACCCAGGGGTTAAGAATCTGCCTGCCAATGCAGAGGACACCAGTTCAATCCCTGATCCAGGAAATCCCACATGCCACAAGGCAGCTAAGTCTGCATGTTCTAGAGCCTGTGCTCCTGAGCAAAAGAAGCCCACACACTGCAAATAGAGAGTCGTCCCCACCCTGCTCACTGCAAGTAGAGAAAGCCTGCAAGGAGCAACAAAGAGCCCACACATCACATCAAAGTCCCAACCCAGAACAGCCAAAAATAAATAAATAAATATATAAATATATATATATATATTTTTTTAATAGTGTGACTATTATAGTACATTAGGTGTTAAAAAAAAACAAACCAGAATCATCTACAAAGGGCAGACTGATAATTTAAGTGATTAAAATGGAATGGGGTATAAGAAAAAAGAAATGCACTTTCTCTTATTTTTCTTGAATCCCATGGTTCTTGATATGTCTTTTGTGGAGGTTCAGAGACATTCCTAGTCATGTGATGACATCTTACAGAAAAACCTGAAAGAATTTTTTGGCCAACCCTATAAGCCCCTTTCATCTTTACAGTGCAAAACAAGTGTTAGATGGGAACCTACACTCAGACTTCTCATCTAAGAGTCAGTAGGGGGTGGGAGAGACTCTTCATTGGGCAACTAGTGCCTTTCTGCTCTGCCCTCCCAGGTGGCTCAGTGGTAAAGAATCTGCCTGCCAATGCAGGAGTTGCAGGAGATGTGGGTTCGGTCCCTGTGTAGGGACCTGGAGAAGGAAATGGGAAGCCCCTCATTACTCTTTCCTGGAGAATCCCATGGACAGAGGAGCCTGGCGGGATATAGTCCATGGGGTCACAAAGAGTCAGACACGACTGAGCACGCATGCCTTCTTCCTGCGATCAGTTCTGGCCTTTAATCATGTTTTAGACATGCTACCCAGTGTTGCTTTCAAAGATTGTAGAAATCTATTTATGAGAGACCTTCTGACTTTTAAATGTTGAAAACTAAGGCACATTTTAAAAGATACTATGAGTACCTCCCTTTGAAAATAAAATAGTATACATCTGAGGGCCTGGTCTACCTTATAGATTATTTGTAACTTCTGTTTTACACAGCACAACTAATAAGCTTTTATTGGAGAAAAATCATCAACGGAGAAAAATCAGACCTGAACACAGCTTTCATTACTCTTCCAAGAGGTTCCAGGTTCAACACGCGCATGCACTCACAGTCACGTCCAACTCTCTGCAACCCCGTGGACTCTAGCCCGCCAAGCTCCTCTGTCCATGGGATTCTCCAGGCAAGAATACTGGAGTTTAATCCGTCCCTCTGGGGGTAGACGTTTGACTGCAGGTCCTTTCTGCCCTGGACCAGAGTGGAGCTGAGACCTATATGTCTTGGATGCTTGGTTTTAGATGCCGTGTGTGCTTGTTTCTGTGGATGATCCTGGTTGTCTGGTGAGCACAAGTGAAATGGCTTATCGGCAGTCATCCTTTGGCAACTGAATCAGAAATTCATCCTGCTGTCTGTTAAGGAAGGTGTTTCTGCTTGTAGCTAGCTTGCTAAGGTGTTGACCTCAGGTATTTGCCTGCAGAAAGTTTCTTGAAGTCAGTACAAAGTAGAATGGCAAGAAATACACCTATGGTTGGGGGTTTAGGGAGCTATTTTTCTCTATTTTTTCAGATGAGGCTTGGCAGATAGCTTTAGTCATACTCATCTAATTCCTTATCTGTCTCCCTATTACTTCCTTCCCTCTCCTTCTAAGTTTTCACTTTCCTCTGACCTTAGTCACGGCCTTAAATGACTCAAAGGTGTCACTGAGCAGAGATAGGACTAGTCAGCAACAGTAAGATAACTGCTGACTGCTGAAATACGGGTGCTCCAGCATAACTTGGTTGGTGTCTACTGTGATGGGCCCTGAGCCTCTGGGCCAAGGTCAAGTGTAAGCACAGCGCAAACCCTTGTCCTTTTAAACAGCTAACATTTTCCTGCTAGAAGAGAAATGTCAGCGGCAGAAAGCTGGGGAATTAACAGCAGGGCACACTTGGGGAATAAAGGATTTTATTTAGATTTATTTTGAGTCTATAGTTTTCCATAAATGTAATTGAGCCATTATCCAGGAAACATTTGCTGGGGAGTCTGGGGAGGGCCCTTTGGGCAAGAAAGAAAATATTCTCCAATATTTAGAATGCTTATGAACCTTAAACATGCTTTCTCTTTGCTTGGATATGTTGAGCCCTGAAGTCTATCTTAACATGCAGAAGTTTGTGTCTCAGCAACATTACTGAAGTTTTAGCTGGTTGATATTCTCAAGTTTTTTTTTTTTTTGCCAAGTATTGCCTATTTTTCTCTATCTCAGACTGAATTTCATTTCCATTCCAATAGTATCAACCTTCTGAACTTCTGCCTTTCCTCCTTCCTCATTTTTATTACTTAAATACGTCTGATCTAACCCCACATCTTCCCCATCATTGGCCTGACTCCCTACTAAATACGGTGGCATTTTCTGTCCTGAGGACACACACTAAATCCTCTCCCGCCAGTCACCTGGGCGATTTGTCAAGGACTGACTTGAGATGTTTATTTTTATTCCTTCTTTCTTAATTTAGAGAATCGTGTGCTTGTTTTTCCTTTGCATTTGTCCCCACCTATTTTGTAATGAGATGCTTTTTGTTTTCTGTGCCCCATAATTTTCAAGTAGCTATCACAAACATCTCTCTCTTTTTTACCTTCATCACCACCTGAGAGGTCAGTGATGCCAACCCTGTCTGACACCTGAGGAAACTATGCCCAGAGTATTTGTGACTGGTCCCACGTGTTGCGTTAAGTGAACAACTAGAACTGAGATCCATGCCTACTGATTCCAACACTATTGCCTTTTTACAATATCATGGTGGAGTTTACACTCTTCTTAAGACTCTAGATGTTTTTATTTTTAAAATTTTTATTGGATGATGATTGCCTTATAATACCGTGCTGGTTTCTGCCAAACATCAGCATGAATCAGCCCTAGGTATGCCTATGGCCCCTCCCTCTTGAACCTCCTTCTCCTCCCCCACCTCATCTCACCCTCTAGGTTATCCCACTGGGTTGAGTTCCCTGTGACACATAGCAAATCCCCAGTGGCTATCTGTTTCACATATGGTAATGTATGTTTCCTTGCTACTCCCTCAATTCGCCCCACCCTCCCCTTCCCCCACTGTGTCCGCAAGCCTGTTCTTTATGTCTGTGTCACCATTGCTACCCTGCAAATAGGTTCGTCAGTACCGTATGACCCAATAATCCCACTTCCATGCATGTAACCTGAGAAAACCGTAATTGCAAGAGATGCTTGTATACCAGTGTTGGTTGCAGCACTTTTTACAGTAGCTAGAACATGGAAGCAACCTAGATGTCTGTCAACAGATGAATGGATACAGAAATTGTGGTACATACACACAATGAAATATTACTCAGCTACAATAAAGCATGCATTTGAGTCAGTCCTAATGAGGGGGATGAACCTAGAGCCTATTGTACAGAGTGAAGTCAGAAAGAGAAAAACAAATATTGTATATTAACACGTGTATGGAATATAGGAAAATGGTACTGAGTTTACAGTCTTAAGGGCTGAATCATGCTAAATCTATTCTTTAGCTTCTGATTGGTCTGACAAAGTGCCCTGTCTAGAGTGTATAATCCGTAGATACTTGATTGCAAGTTCTCTGTGACTTGAGTCAGACTTATGTGACATTGACTTGGAGAAATAAAGGTATCGTTTTAGAAATGGTACTATGTGTAAAGATCCTCAATTTGGTAAGTCTAGTGCAAATTGACTAGTGGATGGAGATTATAGTACAGCTTACTGAGAGGTGGCCCTAGACAACTGTGATGAGGGAACAGGTCCCCAAGGGCAGAGCTTGGCTGTTACACTCACCAGCGGTCACTGCATTGAGGAGCAGAGAAGGCAGGAAAATGGAAAGAGTCTCCTGAAAGTCTGGACTTTTGGATGTTTCAAGGGTTAAAATGTTGTTTCATGAGAATCAAATAGTTCAAGGAACTGGTAATGGGACGGAGTCCTGTCCATCCCTAGGACTTTTATTTGAATCTAATTCAAATACAAAAAAAAAAAAAATCAGAGTGGATTGAGGACCCTGGTGATGGATTACTAAACCTCTCACCTCCAGGTCAATGGAGCAAGTTCTCCTGGGGCTGCATAGGCTTGTGGGCAATTATCCTGAATACTGCTTTAGGAGGCTGCGTGAAATAAGTTAATGTCCACGGTCCCCTGAGTCGTTGTCATGGGTCACATTTTCAAAAGCACTCAAAGCAAAATCATAGCCAAAGTTGCAAAGCAATAAATGGACCATGGATGGAGATGTTACACTCAAGTGTTACTTGCTGAGAAATGCAAAGATGCTGTAACCACTGTTCAGGTGCTCAGCTGAACCTGTGTCAGTCTATATGGAGAAAGACAGAGACAATCAAAATGTATCTTCTGCCCTCATGATGCTCATGATGTAACCGGAAGAAAGAACTGTTCCATTAAGAAAAAATTGAAATGAATCAATGCAAACAATCAGCTCCATTGTTGAATGGATACTGGAGGGATTATGGGGTGACTAGTTAAAGATGGCTCTGGGACAGCATGTATGCAGGGTATTATTTAGCCTTGTAAGTCTTTGTCCACTGGCTAGGAAAACTGGACTCTCTGGCAGAGGGAAGTCTCTTCTCCACGTCAGAAAGGATACCTCATTCGGTGCTGGTGTGAGCCAGCCTAGGAGATCTGTTCTGCCTCTGAGTTACTGGATAAGTAATCCTGAATGATCAAGCCGTTCATTCCCTGGAGCTCATGTTGACCATAGATCAGCCTGATCATGTGACTCCATAGCTTGTGCTGAGTTTTGTGTGTGATAGATCTGCATTCCTCAGAAGGCTTCTAGGAAGTAAAGTCCCAAGTATTGTACTCACTGTTCAGGGGATCCGGGGGAATGATAAAAGCTTGACCACAGCTGCTTTTTGATGCACACAGGCCTGGGTTCTCCTGAATCAGCATCCCTTTACTTAAAATACGAAGGAGAGGATCCGAGAAACTAGCTTTGGGGTACGTTAAGTTTTGAGGTCTTGCTTCAACACACACACGTGCACACACTTATGTGGGCATGCAGAGATCCACAACCTCTATTTCCCTAGCAATGTGTTCCTTAGACTTTTGGATGCAAACAGTTACCATCTTTATATCAGTGGATAAAATTGTAGCACACTCATAAAGGAGAGAGAGAATAAGGAATGTTTGTGCCCTTTAAATGCCATAATAGAAATACTTCTTCATATTGTGCATGGATTTATGATAAACTCCGTGGATAATTTGTGTATTTGAAGCTGTGGTTAGCTCCCGGGTGGCCCACAGTGCATGCCAGATCATAGACGAACAACGGCTTCCAAGGATCTCAGGGGTATTTCTCCCACTCGGCTGAGACGTATTCACTTTACAGCTTGGTAGCAAACTAAACTCAAGTAAATTAAGATAAGGAGATGTGCTCTCTAATTATTCTATCAAAGGATCATGCAGCTTTGAAATAATTCTCAATGCTGCTATGTTGGACGCTTTTCCAAAGGCATGAGTCATCTTCCTGTGACATATTTTCAAGTCTCACATTTGGGTGACTTTCACTCATCTCACCCGGGGCCCAGGGAAAGTGTTCTTTTTTTTTCATACATTTGCTGGAACACCCGGATTACTTTTCCCTACAGTGACTTTGAAACCGGCTTGGAGGCCAGAAAGCCTGCCTTCTTATTTGCTCCAGCTTGTTTAAATTTCCCTTTTTTTTTTTTTTTTTGCTTCCCTCTCTTGCTTTTATTATGGCCAATGTGGGTAGGTCAGAATCAACCTTTTGAATTAGAAATACTGATAAGATCCCAAAGAGACTGTTACAGTGGTGATTGTTGACAAAGAGGAGGATCATAAACCATCACTTGGATGAAATACCAAGCTATAACACTATCTCCAGGACACACACACCACTGTCCCTGAGTGCAGACAGGCCCTGCTGATATATTAGAGTCTGCTGGCCATTTTGTTTACGATAACTAGCAAAGGAAAAATGAGTCTCTATTGCAGTATGTTCGTCCTAAAATGATGACACCATCGATTCTCCTTGCAGGTAAACCAAGAGAGCTCCGTGAATCACCATTTATCACTCCAGGGACTCAGGTGTCTTGCAGATGCATGGGAGCCCTGGAGACGGAGATATTCATTGGGCTGCAATGATATTCTCTTCTTTCATTCCATCTAATGGATTAAACTCCAGTCCTGGCATCAGAGTGATATGTGTTGGCTTTTAGAGTCCCAAGCCTTTAGCATGTACATGATTCACTCCACAGAACCAGACACATTTTCAGAAGGAAAATGTCATATCATTATAATTTTAATATCTTTTACAACTCTGCTCCATCTCCTCCATTACCAGCCTCTTCTAGGCACCATCAGCTTTTGCCAGCAGCCTCAAATTTATTTCTCTGTATCCGCAGCTGCCTACCTTCAAACAGCTATGTTGAATTGATTGTAGTATCTAAACTACCCTTAATGGGTCTGAGATAGATTAGTTTATGCCTCAATTGGATGGATTTTTATATATTTCATATTATTAGAAATGTGCTCTATTTGTCAGTAATAGCTGAGCGAGCCAGTGGAGGCTCCCCATTTGACCCTCCCACTCATGTTTGAGTTATTCTCACCACGTTAACCTAAACTATTGGTCAAACACTAAAGTTAAAAAAATCCTAACTAGCGGTCCATTGTGCAAGATTTCACAATGGGGGTCAGCAAACTTCTCTGTTGCAGCTGCTCAGCTCTGCTGCTATCAGAGACCACGTAGAAACGAATGAGCACAGCTGTGTCCCAATAAAACTTTATTTACATGAACAGGCACCAGCCAGATTTGGCCCATAGCTGCTGGTCTTTACTTCAGACCATTCTGCCTCCTGAATCTTTTACATACCTGCTCTCCAAAGGCATCATAAAAGATGCAATCATCTACATTGTATTTTCTGATAATCCCAAAGTAATAAATCTCTCAGTTCTGAAATGTGTATACTATTTTTTTTTCTTCCTCTTCAGCTAGAAAATGGTATAGGGTTTAGTCTGGGAATTAATCTATGGAAATGACTGAGAATGCTTTATTTGTGAAACCAAGAATTCTTGGCTGAGGTTTATTATTCACCTAGGTCCACTCTCCTCAAAGCCATAATGTTAACTGTCTATCACTTGAAAGACAGATAGATAGAGCACTTTGAACAATCCATGAAAGTTTCCTTACCATCACAAAATAGTTCTTGAAAGGTTGTGAGCTGTTTACCCATCTTGCTTTTCTATGGGAGCTATTGCTCCTCCTCGAGCTAGAATACCTAGTTCTAGAACACAGAGTTTTTCCTTTAAAGCCCGCTTAGAACTGATGATACCTCTTCATGGAAACTGCCTAGAATGACCTAGCCTGTAGTGAAGGGTCAAGGGACTAAAATGGATTTGGGATGATCAGTTAATGCCATTGTACCCAGGGAGATGGACTAGAGGCTTTCCTGGGGGTAGTAGCAATGAGTGTCTGCAAGAGCAGACAGAGAAAGTAACACAGAACATGTGTTCTAGACCCGCCACTGTCCGGCTGTGTGAGCTTGCATTGCCAAGTTTCCATCTATAAAAAGGGCACTTGAATAGAGCGTAGAGTAGGGGTAAGTCAGATTATCCACTCATGCCCATGGCTTATCCTGCGCTCTGAGGGCCAGACAGTTTTATACAAAATATGCAAAAATTCACATGTGCGTACACAGGCATGCACTTATGGACATATGTATGTTGTGCGTATTTGTGTTATGTGCATGCATACATACCTCATAGAAGGGGTATTGTGAGAAATCGGTTAGATCATACATATGTAAATGTTTGTAAATGTAAATGTTTGTGTAAATGTTTGCCTGTTTCTGTCATGCAATGCATGCTTTATGGATGTTTGTTGTGTGGCTGAAGACTTTCCAACAGTGACACTATTCATAGCATAGGGCAGATATTTCTTGGTTGTGCATTGCTGGAAATTGAACAACATTTCTGGCCTGAACCCCCGAGATTCCATTATATCCCACCTCCAGTTGTGACAAGCAGAAGTATCTCCAGGCTTTGCCAAATGTCCCTGGGCACAAAAATCACCCACTCCACCCCAATTGAAACCACTGCCCTAGTGGAACCAAGACATTCATATAAGAATTGGTCCCCAGACTTGAGCTAGTGTCTGAATCACCTGGAGAGCATGTGAAGATGCAGACTGCTAGGCCCCACTCTGAAGTTTCCAGTTCACAGTCTGGTTTTGGATCCAAGAATTGGCATTTCTAATGAGTTCCTAAGCAATGCTGATGCTACGGGTCCCAGGACCACACTTTGTACATGTGTAGGGAAGATGTCAGATATTCTGGAAGCATTCTTGGTGATTTAAATGCTACTTCTTCATTTTGAGGATTTTGCTGTTACTGTGAGCACAGGGCTTAAGATCTCTTTATTAAGGCCATTGGGTGGTTCCTCACAGCTGTGGCAGAGATTTGGAGACGGAACAAGGCATTTATAGGAGATGTTCAGTCTGTACTGGGTTTCGGTCAGCACTGCCCTGCCAGCTGTCCCCTGAATCCTGCCAGGAGACTGCTCCAGGCCCTGGCGCAACACGGAGGCTCCTACGGAAATGAACTTCAATTTTTGCTTTATAGTCAGACTTAACTACCAAACCAGGCCGTGTGACATGGGGGGCTGTGAATCCACAGTGCGTGTTCAGAGTGGGTTTGAAGGACACGATGACTCAGGATGCTGGTGTGTGACCGGTGACTGTTCTCGCCCTGGACCTGACTTGCATCTTATTTACTTGCGCCGACTGTCTTGTCCTTCCTTGATTTCCCCTCTTCAGGTCAGAGTTCCTTTTGTCCCGAGCCGTCATCCATGCTTGCTCTCTCTTTCTTTTTTTTTTTCTTATTTGCT
Organism: Cervus canadensis; assembly: GCF_019320065.1. Taxonomy (NCBI): domain Eukaryota; kingdom Metazoa; phylum Chordata; class Mammalia; order Artiodactyla; family Cervidae; genus Cervus; species Cervus canadensis. Next base: position 85,264,969 of record NC_057391.1, read on the forward strand.
GGGAGTTAGAGAAGGAGCTGTCTTGAGCTATTTATCAGTCTTATCTCTCTTGGCCCTCTGTTAGTATTTCGGTCTGTGGATCTAATCCGCTTTAATTGATTGACCTCATGCAACCAGACAGCAGCAAAACAACAGGAGCAGCACAGTTATAGCCGGGGGAGAAGGTGGATGCAATTTGGCTGGGTGGGTACAAAGGTCATAGAGACTCATGCAGATTTAGGAAAATAGAATTTATTTCCAAGCCATTTAACGGGAATTTTCTGGGGACAATCTGTACAGATGCTGGAGTTGATGATCTCGAATGGAAGACAGTCATTTCAGATACACAGAGAACTATCCTACAGGGCATGTCCAAAAGCCTCTGACTCACCCATCATCTGTCATACTGTTTCTCACCCAGTTATCCTCACTCTCTTTACTATTATTGCCATCTACACCCCCGCCGTTAACATTATGCTTGTAGCATCCTTTGTGCAGCACGTCATAATCTGCCAAGATTTCATTCATTTCCCTTAAGCACCATCTAACACAGGCATTAGTATTACTGTTGTCTGTGTGATGCTGTCCTCATTTCTCACAGAGACAGCTGAGACCCCTTGCAGATCAGCTGGACCACAAGATGCAGAACCTTGATAGGGCATGGGTCTTCTGTTTCTAAATCATAAAGACTTCTGGGACCCAGAACACGCATTCTCTTCTTCCCTCCCTGCCCTTCCTGCCACACAGCCACACATAAACTCCTCGAAGGAAGAAGACTGGGTCATTGTCAGAGGATGATAGTTGGAGTTCAAACCATCTCCAGCAGTACAGCTTGGAACCTTGTCTTTTGAGTGATTCCTGATAGGTTTATTCTCCATCTTGGACTTCTTGAGAGAGACCTGATCTTGAATCCCTTCATAGCACAAGGCTTTGTACACCAGAAGTGCACACTCGTGGCTTATTATCTCACAGTTATCCTGGGTCTAGAACAAGAAGACTATAACATTGAAAGGATGGACTTACAGTCTTCACTGAAAGATTATTAACAGTGACAATAAGAACCCATGAATGATCTACTAAATACAGGGTGTTTTATCCTAGTGAAGTTTAATAAAAACCTCCCTCAGTCAAAACTATCTGATGAATCAAGTACATTGTACCTTAGCCTTTTGTGTTCCCCTGGTGGCTCAGATACTAAAGAATCTGCCTGCCATGTGGGAGACCTGGGTTCAATCCCTGGGTTGGGAAGATCCCCTGGAAAAGGGAATGGCTACTCACTCCAGTATTCTTGCCTGGAAAATTCCATAGACACAGAGGAGCCTGGTGGGCTACTGTCCATGGGGTCACAAAGAGTCAGATACGATGGAATGACTAACACTTCTTATATTTTTAGATTGTGTATATAAAGCATAATGAGACTATATGTTTTGCCTAAGATGTATTGCAAAAAAAAATTCTCAATATAGATAACCAATTCTCTGCTTTATCCTATACTGTTCAAATCCTAGTTAACTTCCCATGGTGTAAAAGCTTATTAGCACAATTTATTTTTCCTGTCATGACCACACATTCCAATTCATTATTCATTCATTCATCCATTAATTCAGCAAGCATTTACTGAGCACCTGTTAGAATCCCTACACTTGAAATGCACACAAGTATTTTAGGCAGACATATCAGGCAGGTTATACAGATGTAAAGTGTATAATATGTAATGTGTATACCATTGCATATATATAACTCAGTTGCAACATGTAATACATATAATGGAAACATAACAAGGTGAAAAATCCATGGGTTTTAAAGTCAGAAGGACCTGTATTCTAATATTAAATATGTTTCTTAGCAGTTGTGTGAACTCTCAAATCTCTGAATCTTCATCTTTTTAACCTATACAATTTGGAGGGTAATTGTGAGAATTTGAAAATTGTTCTATTAAAATTATTTGCCGAGCACATAGTTCAGCATCCAGATAGCCTGGGTTATGTTGCAGTAACAGCTTCAGACTTTTGCTGGCAGACAGCAACAAAGCCTTGTTTCTCGCATGTTCCATGTCTGTTGCTTTGTGGCTTGTTCTCATCCTCACTCAATGACCCAGACTGACAAAGAAGCTACTACCAGGAATTTGCTGGGTGCAATGGAAGTGTCAGTCACTCAGTCGTGTCCCACTCTTTGCAACCCCATGGACTGTAGTCTGGTCCACCATGTTTCTCTGTCCACAGAATTTTCCAGGCAAGAATACTGGAAGAGGTAGCCATCCCCTTCTCCAGGGTATCTTCCCAACCCACGGATCAAACCCAGGTCTCCTGCATCACAGGTAGAGTCTTTACCATCTGAGTCACTTGGGAAGCCCTGCTTCAGAGCAAATGGGAGAACTCTGGCAGGTCTCACATCAGCAATTAAATGGATGGCTCAGGGTTTTATTGGCCAACACCTGATTTTATTGGTCAACACCTGATTTTATTGGCCAGCATTGGTCCATTGGCCCTACTATCACAAGGGTACCCAGAATTTCTCTTCCTATGAGCCCATAATGGAGGAGAACTACCACTATAGTAAACAGTGCCAAGGACCACTTTATTAACTATACCCCTAATTCTGAAATGAGTACGGTGGACCTCACAGTGTCTGACCCCACGAGGGCTCACATATGTTTTGTTATTATGTGTGATCACCTAACACTGAACTCACAGATTCCATGTGAAGCCAGAAGTTGAGGTATTGAGAACCACTTTCTTTGTATATCACCACGGCATATGTTTGAGGGCCCCATTTCTGTTTCTTTCAACTTTTTCCAAAATAGCAGCCGGTGCATTCTGCCTTCTCCAGGGGCACTGTGGAATGAATGAAGAGATTTCCTTCAAGGACACCTTTATTCCTGAGGATTTTTCTTGCCCATGTGCATTTCTGCTCCTGAAATCTGACTCCAGTATTGTAACATCTCTAGGGTCTTCTCCATAGCAGTAACTGATTTGGTTGATGAGGGATCAGAAAGCTGGAGCTGGACTAATTTGAGGAACCAGGTGGGCTCATAAAGAATCATTACTGATGAAGAATGACTTACTGACGGTTTAAAGACAGCTGTTTTCTCTACTGTTCAGTTTCTTCCTGAATGCACTTGAGGATTCTTTGGTAATGTCTTCTGATTTACCACTTGTCTTTGTATTTAATATCAAGGAAGAACATAGATTGAAATGATTGCCTTGGTAGCAACTTTAGTGGTGAAGGGTGTGGAGTTATTAAAATTTATAGTCATGCTGTTTTTTTGCAGCTACACTTTGCTTGTCTTGGAGAGGCTTATAAAAGGGACCAAGGAATGTGGAGAGGGAGACAGTACCAAATTGTGGTATAAAATCAACTGTGCAAATCTTGTTCCTTTAGTGTTCTATTTGCTAAAATTTACATTTATTTCTGGGCTTCGCTGATAGCTCAGATGGTAAAGAATCCACCTGCAATGTGGGAGACCTGGGTCCAATCTCTGGGTTGGGAAGACCCCCTGGAGGAGGGCGTGGCAACCCACTCCAGTATTCTTGCCTGGAGAATCCCCATGGACAGAGGTGGGCTAGAGTCCATGGGGTCGCAAAGTCAGACATGACTAAGTGACTAAGCACAGCACAGCACATTTATTTCTACAATATTCCTTAATAACAATGTTGCCAGACCAACAGGTCCTTGGCTTGTGCCTCTACATTCAGCTACACTCATGAGGGGAAAGAAAGAGAAAAGGCAACTGACTGAGGTCCCAGTGTATGCTCAGCCATATACCATGTGCTTCACATGCATGTATTCTTCTAAAATCCTCACTGCATGTCACCTTTCTTCCTCCATTTGTCCATTTACAGAAGAAACACAGAAGTTAAACAACCTGCCCAAGGTCATACTTTTTAAAAGTCAGCGGCTTTTTTTCCTCCCTGCAGCTGCTGCTAAGTCGCTTCAGTCCTGTCCGACTCTGTGCGACCCCATAGACGGCAGCCCACCAGGCTTCCCCGTCCCTGGGATTCTCCAGGCAAGAACACTGGAGTGGGTTGCCGTTTCCTTTTCCAGTGCATGAAAGTGAAAAGTGAAAGTGAAGTCACTCAGTCATGTCGGACTCTTCGCAACCCCATGGATTGTAGCCTACCAGGCTCCTCCGTCCATGGGATTTTCCAGGCAAGAGTACTGGAGTTGGTGGCCATTTCCTTCTCCAATTGTTTGAACCAAGAGATGCTAAAACCCATGTTTATCATATTGAACCAATTAGCGTCTCTAGTAATCACAGACTTTTAAATGGTCAAATGATTGGATGGTTCATTCTCCTATTTTCATGTGTCTCTTATATGTGTGTAATATTTTATTATTTATGAAGTATTATCATATTAATCTTGTCCTTTCAGTCATGAAATCATGACTATCATGACATTCATGATTATCAGATTATTAATCATGTTATAACAGTCCTCCAAAGTGTATAAAGCTGGTCTTCTGTCCCCATAATATCTTATTAAGATGTGGGTTCAGAAAAGTTAAATAACTTGCCCAAGGTTAGTCAGGGTTGACTCCAAAGCCAGTGTCTTTTATCCTTCACATCTTCTCTTTTCTGGACACCTGTGCCAGGAGAGTTTATTTTCATGGCAGCTGAGCGTGATGGATTCAAGCCTGGGCAAATGTATGGTTATTTGCCACCAAGCTTGTAATGAACTGAGACAAAGCAGTTAGCCACGGATTATAATGCCACTGTGGTCCCAAGACAAATGGCGAGGAGGTTGCAGTAATGAAATCTTATTACTGTGAGGGAAGAGACCACATCTGAGGTCCAGCACAGCCACACTTAACCACTGCGGGAAACACAGTGAAACATGTGGGCGAAGGTCTCCCCTGACAGGGGCATCGCACGAGCAGGACTAAGAAGACCTCTCCGAAACAGTGATTGCAGTGGCAAATGTGTGGTGCCCAAGATAAGGACCAAATATTCATTCTGGCAGAGATTAAATCTTTTCTTTGCCTGAATCTATTATGGATCTTGCAGAAAAGCTGCCCAAGTGAACATATCTCGCTGATCAGACCACTCAATGAGCCAGAACTGTACTTTGCCACTGCTGTTGCTGAAAAGCTGCAGAAGGCTGCTTTCAAGGTCTCCTCTCTCCCCCTAAAACTGTTCTCCATCCCCGATTAATCAGTGACTATGAGGTGAACTGAATCACCAACCGTCTGTTCCACACATCCAGGATTTATACAGTGGTTTTTTATAGAAGAGCAGTGGTGCAATCAACAGCCCACATGGGGTAGGCAGCAGAGAGACGGTATCTGCAGTCATGGTTTCTTAACTCCCCTAGTCCTTCCGTTCTGCTAAAAAGGTTATGACTCAGATTGCTATGGAGGAGGAAACGGCAACCCACTCCAGGATCTTGCCTTGGAGAATCCCATGGACAGAGGAGCCTGGCGGGCTACAGACATGACTGAAGTGACTTAGCAAGAGACAGGTTGTTATAGCCTTACTTGTTTAGGCTTGGGGATGATTCAGTACCAACACACACACACACACACACACACACACAAACACCCTTAGAAGTTCATGCAAACTCTTTAAGTAAGAAAAAGCAGAAGTCATACTGTCATGTCTACACTCCCAGAGAATTAAGGAGAAAGAATAAAATGGATCATAATACTATGAATTATAGGCATGAAAGATGCAAAGGAAGCCATCATCAGGTTCATTTACCCACTCATCATGTTTTAATCATAGGTACTTTGGTCAGTGCCGGAGACGCAGAGACAGGAAAGCAAAACAAAGCTGAGAGCACACTCACAACACACAGGGACTTCAGAAATCTTGTTTCTTAAAAACTTAAGAAAATGAGTATGTTTAGTCTTCATCTGGGGAGGCACCTGAATTACTTCTCCCAGAGAACAGTACATGGAAATTGCAGACATCATTTTACGTTGCGTGCTGCACTGTCAGGGCACAAAGGAAGCAGTGATATGTCTAAGTATCCCTGCATGCTGAAAGCAGTCTAGATTCCAGCTTTTGAAGATTAAGACTCCTAGGCCTTATTCATTCTTTTGTTGGGCGCAAGGTGTGTTCACATACTACAGGAAAATCTGAGGAAAGCCCGTCTTCTGGGAAAATAAGTGATGTGTGGCAAACTGCACGGAAGCCAGCACCTAAAATCTCACCAGAACTCTTTCTGACTCTAAGTGTGTGTGTGTGTGTATACGCACGTGTGCACGCGCGGTTAGTCACTCAGTCATGTCTGACTCTTTGCAACCTCTTGAACTGTAGCCCTCCAGACTCCTCTGACCATGAAATTCTCCAGACAAGAATACTGGAGTAGGTTGCGCTTCCTTTCTCCAGGGGATCTTCCTGACCCCGAGATCAAACCCGGATCTCCTGCATTGCAGGCAGATTCTTCACTGTCTGAGCCACAGAGGAAGCCCCAACTTTGTATATAGTGAGTGCTTAATAAATAGTGTATTTATGCATCGAATGGACCAAATTACTAAACTTGAGATTCAGTGAAATCTCTAGGTCTTGGTTTATGTGGATTCTGGACTTCTTTTCCCATATTCTTCTGCATCCTTTATTTCTCCTCTTCCTCCTTCTTCTTGAATATAAAGAAATAGAGCATAGCAGGGAGTATGGGAACAAATATTGCAACTCAGTCTTGTAGAACACCAGAATTGCAGCTAAATTTTGTTATTTTTGAAAGTCCAACCAACTGTTTAACCAATAAGCCAGACAACTAGAGAAATGGAGAAAGATGTCTCCTGACACCCTGCATGCTGATACATTCATAGAGGTGGCAAGAGACTGATTATATCTGATAATGATACTATGTCATCTTCTGAAGAGTAATTCCAACTCTTAGTCATAACCAATTATTAGAGGAGAAGAGTAAGACTTTTAATAGCACTGTTATTTACATGTCGGTGTTTCTAGGCACTTCCCAGGGGTTGAATGATGTCACCACCAGCACCAGCATCACCCTTGTTATCATCTTCACTGCCCTAGTGTTACCCTTCTGGAATTCATTGTGTTAGGGCCACGGAGGTTCTCTTCTGCTGTGTAACGTAAAGTTATAGCAGTGAATATTACCTCCCTCTTTGGATTAATCTTAGGAATAGGGCTACAAGCGTAGGAAGAGTGCCAGCCTCTGACTCAGAAAACCCCAGCTCAGTTCCAGCTGCCTCCCCTGAGGACATATTTTCCAAATGCTTTCAACCTACAGAACATGTCACCAGGGGTAAATCTACAGTGCTGCCTCCCAAGGAATTGGCTCCTAACCATCATGTACCCCTCCTCTGGGTCTTGATTCTCCCCCAAAGTGCAAGCAGCCTTGTATTTCCCTTTTAATCCTAAATCTGAATCATGAGGGAACCTACAATTCAGTGTCTGATTAGCCTTTTCTCAAAAACAGGCCTAATTCATCTCCCAGAATCTTGCAGTGTCCTTACTCACCTGTTCAGTAGTTCTGTGGTTCCAGCTTTGATATCTGTTGAGGGCAATCAGATGATGTAACCTGTGCAGTGCAGCCTCCGAGAGCAATTTGGGTGGTTTTGTACCTTTGGCTTTTATGTCCGGGATGAAAGCCCATGGAGAAATGTAGGATGCTATTATTAACTTCAAGCTGACAGCTCTCTCTGGGGTACCTCCAGATTCATTGTTAGTTTCAGGATCAACTTGAAAGGGAGAAAATCTTGCAGTGGGTGGTGACTTGCCTCTTGTGTCTCTTTATTATAGGAACAGGGGAAGATCGGAGTTGTCTTCAATATCGGCACAGTGGACATCTCCATCAAAGAGGAGAGGACTCCGGTAAACGATGGCAAATACCACGTGGTGCGCTTCACCAGGAACGGCGGCAATGCCACGCTGCAGGTGGACAACTGGCCTGTGAATGAGCATTACCCCACAGGTACGTGCTTGACTCTCGGTGACCAGACGCTCCTTTGTTCTCCCATTTTTCCTCCAGCTGGTGACTTTCTCACGACTGTCACCAGATCATAAGAACACTGACTATTAAGCACACATCATTTTTTTTTGGATGAGAAGCTAAGTTATTGAACATTTCTTTAGGACTGGATTCAGGATAGGAGCTTCTGGAGACTTCCCAACTATGCACTGAATACTTCTTTTGTCTGATTAATAGTGCCTGACTGGCTCATACCATATACGATGACTATATGGATTTTCTGGGGCACTGCAAATGATGAGTAATGGAGGTAAGGGCTACCATCTCTAACATAAGCAAGTATCCACACTCATGGAATAATCAATGTGATTATTGATTAATGGTTGTGGCACCGTTTGGTCAGGTGTGGTTGAACATACAGATGGCCAGAGATGGCAGAAAGACTGTAAAAGGAAATTCACTAAACTTGAGGAGCATCAAGTCAGAGTAACCAGGAGAGAAAAACTTCAGGGTGGAATTTCATTCATTTGGTTGACTTTGCCATTTTTTTTTTTTTCCTCTCGCGCTTATACTAGCCTACCTTGATTTTCCGAGATTGGTCCTAATAGGTGTTTTAATAGCAGGCATGCTGGTGTGGGAGGGAGAGGGGTTCATCAATTGTTTAAATTTTATAGTCAAGGAGAGTTCACCAGCAAACTCCCAGGGCCAGATGGCTGAATCAAGGGCGGTGGGAAGGGAGGTTGCCTTCTTTAGAAAGACTGTTCAAATAATCCCTTAGCTTTCCCTCTTATCTTTCACTTCTCCCGAGAGCCTGAGTGCTGATCATGTAAGTGCCCAGAATGGCAGGAAAAATTCTTTGGCTAAAGACTGTTGTTCCATCACCGCATTATCACCTGGTGGATGCCAGAGAATAGCTCAGAATACTGAACTGGTCACTAATGTGGGCATGCATGTGATGCCTAACTCTCTATCTCCTACACTCCAAAAGGCCCATGATTTTCTCACTGTTCTCACTTTCCCTTTAGTGAGGTGGGCCCAGAGGTGAGGAAGCCAGCAGCACCTTTCCAGAAGTGTAAGAGCCATTGAGCTAATAATCATCACACATAACAGAAATATGTAAAGCACAGTTGCCTGTTTGTGGCCCAAGAAACATTACTTGAAGGCGGGGATTATTTTTTTCATGCCTGAGTCAGCTTTGCTTTTCTTTAAAAGCCAATCAGAAGTAACTGTGCTACTAGGTTTTTCCTCTGTTAGCCATAGTCTTCCTATGTCTGGGTTAAGAATTATGGAAGAATTCACAGACGAACATACAAGACCCCCAAAGTACTGAAAGGCAAAGCCCCACCCACTCACTTATGCACCATCTCTATATCCATCTCCCCATACAGTATCCAGCTCAGTCTTTGCTGGGAGTCTCTCGACATGCTCTTAGCACTTCTCAGATTATTATAGGCACAAAAATGACCTTCTGTGTTTATCATTGAGCCTCTGAGGAAAGCCAGAGGTGTTAGCCGCTACTGTGAATTCTCAGCATCATCCAAATTCATCAGGCACTAATAGACCTGATTTTTAAATGCTTCTTGCTTCGACTCCTGGGGCTGAGGCGTGGGAGCCATCAAAATGGCCTGAAATCCTAAAAACTGTTCATTTGTTCATAGGAAAAATCAATCCCTCTCCATGTGTGTTATCATTGGCCCTGCCACTGCTGCTGTAGGGATTGTTATGTTTCTATTAGGAATTTCAAAGATTCTAAATTGATGCTAACACTTGCCCTGAGCCAATACAGAATTCACGAGTTTGCTGCTAGCAGTGAGGAGGCTCTTTAAGGGCCATTTTTAAAGCCACGTATATGTAAGAAAACCCGTCACCCTAGCTGTGTGCCTATCTCTTGGTATCTTTAGTTCCAAATTATGGGTTGCTTCCTATGTTTTCAAAATGGAATAAACTTTTCTTTAATGGCATTGCCTCCCACTGAAAACTATTATGACTAGTAACTGTTGGTAACTGTTATTTAGTAATAATATGTGTTATTATTGCAGGACGTGATATAGTATAGCAGTTATAAGTATGGGCTTTGGAGTCAACTGGCTGGAGTTGGGATCCTGGTACCATTAGTTGTAATTCCAAGGCCTGCTAGATTAAGACCTTGAAATGCCCTAAGCACTAAAATATTTGGCACATGTCCCCACATATAGTTCAAAATATAAAAACTGTAAAATAAGTGTAAGAATTTCTAACAGTTCTGATTTTTTTTTCCTCTGAGGGGCTCTATAATACTTTCAAAAGTATGTCAGATTCTTCCTCCCCACATTTTCCTGTGTTACTCTTGCCGCTTTCTTAGTTCTCTAGATAAGGACTCATTCCTCCTATTTGGTGATCCAGTTCCAAACCTTAATCAAAATGTTGATCCTCCCAAGTCTCTGTTTCCTAGTCTATAAAATGAGATGACGATAATACTTACTCTCCAGGGCTAATGTGAATATACATGTAAAATATCCTACGTGATGCTGGGGCAGATAAGTCATCACTCAATGAATGTTAGCCACGAGGATTACCCAACTTTTGACTAGCACTTCTTACTATTACATATTCACTCATTCTACTCATTCACTCAGACTACTTCATTAAATAACCTGTAAATTAGACAGGGTAGGCATTTTTATTCTCTATTTCAAATTTAAAATGAAACCCAGGGAGATATTGTGTTTCTTCTAAGGTCATGAGAAAATACTAAATGAGGGACAGAACTGAGACCAGATTCTCTGATTCCAAGCTGAGCACAATTTCTTAATATTCTTCCTATAGCAAATTGGGGGATATTTTGAAAAATGAATAGAGAGAAATGAGCATCTTTCTTGTGTCATCTTATATTTGTTCCTTTTCTTAAAGTGTCATATTACAAAGATCAATACAGTAACCACACAAAGGTGGTTGGAGTAGAAAATCCTCTTTTAAAAAAAGACAAATTCTCTTAGCTGTGCTAAATGACTCATTTGTAGTGAGACCAAGCTGTCCTCCTAACGACAATGGTAATGTGCTTCCCTGAAGCAGTTGGAAGAATACTGAGTATTTAAAGAAGCTGTCACTTTTCCCCGTTACCTAGATTGACAATGGCTTTGGGAAGTTAGCTTTCTAGTTGGACTAGGACTTCCTAGGAGGGTCTCACCTCTTCAGTTTTGGATACCTTATTTTCTCTCCCTCTTGTTTTCCTGTGGCTACTGAAAGGATCCATTTTACTAAATTTAAAGCTCTGTTACAGCAATCTGGCAATATTTGTTTATTTTTCAAGCATAAGATCAAAATACCTCCTGTATCTAGATGTCAAAGAACAAAGCCACCTGGTCAAGATCTTGACATAGTTTCTGCAAAAGTGACGTATCTATCCTTTCCACACGCCATCCTGTTTTATTTTTATTATTTATTGGAGTCTATTTATTTATTATTTATTTTATTTATTGGAGTATAATTGCTTTAGAATGTTGTGTTAGTATCTGCTCTACGGCAAAGTTAATCAGCTGTATGTTTACATATATCCCCTCCCTCTTGAGTCTCCCTCCCCCCCTCCCCCACCACACCCCTCTGGGTCAAAACAGAGCCCCAAGCCGAGCTTCCGGAGCTTTATATCAGGTTCCCACGAGCAATCGATTTCACAGTGGTAGTGTGTGTACGTCAATCCTAATCTCCCAGTTAGTCCCACTCTCCTCTTCCCCCATTCCACATGCACATGTCCATTCCCTACGTCTGTGTCTCTATTCCTGCCCTGGAATAGATTCATCTGTACCATTTTTCTAGATTCCACATATGTGTGTTAATATACGATATTTTTTTTCTCTTTCTGACTTATGCCACTTTGTGTGACAGATTCTGGGTCCATCCACATCGCTACAAGTGACCCTGTTTCTTTTTACTGCTAGTGATAAGTCTAGAAACCTCCCCCCGCCAAGAGGAGTCCAGTTGTCCTACTTGTCTAAAGCTACAATTTAAACAGGAGAGAAATACAGAGGCGCTCCTACAGAATCTTCAGTTACATCATCCCATCATGAGGCCATGCTCTCAGGAAACTGCGTTTTTGCTCAGCTGGCCCCTGTTCGCCAGGATGAATGGGTCAACTCCAGAACCTTCTCACAGACATTTATAGGATTTTATGTGACTCCACTGAAACATCCCATGGTGAAGGATTTAGAAACCAGCTGGGCCCAAGGCAGGTAGCACTGGCTTTTTGTGAATCAGGGATGCTCCGAAATGAAAATAGTTCTGTAGCCATCAGAATCTTCTATCTCTTAATTCTGCGAGATCCGACTCAAAAGTAGCTTCTTTCTTTGAACCTGAAAATAGAAAGGCTCAGGAACAGGAGAGGACAATAAAAGAAGAATCGGCGCAGAGTTAGCACCCAGGCACTGACGGATGTTCCTTACAAAGCCTCTAATTGCTTTCTTGACACAATGCGGTGGGAGGGACAAGCGAGGGGAGGTGAAAGGTGAGGTCGAGCGTGAGGAATTAATTTTAGCCCCAGCTCTAGCTCTGCTGGTGGCTCAGACAGTAAAGAGTCTGCCTGCAGTACAGGAGACCAGGGTTCGCTCCCTGGGTTGGGAAGATCTCCTGGAGAAGGGAATGGCTGCCCATCCCAGTATTCTTGCCTAGAGAATCCCATGGACGGAGGAGACTGGCGGACAAGAGCCCATGTGGTCACAAAGAGTCCGACACGGCTGAGTGACTTCACTTTCACTTTCTACAGGAGCCACAGGTAATTTTGGCAATGGGGAACAAGTTGATTGACTCTCTAATAGATACTACTCTCCTTTGTAAATTAAACGCTCAAATAGCATTTGGATTCCCTGGTGGCTCAGGCAGTAAAACATCTGCCTGCAATGCGGGAGACCCAGGTTCGATCCCTGGGTCGGGAAGTTCCCCTGGAGAAAGAATTGGCAACCCACACCTGTAATCTTGCCCGAAAAAGCCCATGGGCAGAGGAGCCTGGCAGACTACAGTCCATGGGGTCACAAAGAGTCGGACATGACTGAGTGACTTCTCTAGATCCCCTGGGAGGCTCAGCAGACTGAGGTTATTAAAGATCCTTTCTCTGGCGTGAATAGGGGGTGCTGTTGGGATTCAGGTGCTGGTGTCATCAGGGCTTTCAGAACCCTGAACATGGTACAGTGATGGGACTTTTCAGGTTAGATCCAGGCTTCCTGGAAAATGAAAATGGATAAGCAGCTTCAATGTGTAAAACTCCCCATCTTCCCATGGCAGGCAGTGCTGAAAAGAGCAGCGTCTCAGTGCTCTTCCTTCCTTGACATCACACCGAGTTCACTGACATGCTCTTGATTTGATGCCCTTTCCTCAGTCAGTAAAATGCCCACCAATGACTATGCTTCAATCCTGTCTGACCACCCAACTCAGAACCTGAAAAAAGATGTGGACGTGGCTCCCCTTCAAGGACACGGGTCAGAAAACTCTTTCTTTATATTCGAATGTGTCAAGTTCCACAGAACCTTTAGGGATTGGAAGTAAAAACGACACTAATAAATAAACTATTGCTATAGTGCTTCCTGGAGTAGGAAATGGCAACCCTCTCCAGCGTTCTTGCCTGGAGAATCCCATGGACAGAGGAGCCTGGGGGGCCAAGGTCCATGGGGTCGCAGAGAGTCGGACACAACTGAAGTGACTAAGCACCGATGTCTTTGTCTGGAAAATTCCATGGACAGGGAAGCCTGGCGGGCTACAGTCCGTGGGGTCCCAAAGACTCAAACACGCCTGAGTGACTTAGCACGCACGTAGTGCTTACCGATGCTCCAAGCACCCTCCTATGCCTCTCTGCCTTTACTCCCAATCCCCTTCTGTGAGGGAACTGGGTTTGGTATTATTACCACCATACTCATATTAAGGTTAGATTGTTGAGCCTCTGAGAGTTAAAATAACTTACCCAGTATCACACAGCTTGAGGGGCTGACCCAAGATTCCCGTCCTCATCCTCAGATTGCACTTCCTCAAATTTCTTTCTCATTTTCCTCTTTCTCCGAGTCATCATTTTACTGATACAGACACTAGGTTATGAGGTGTTTATTTTCATTTTTTCATTAAGATATTCTCAAATAGGAGTCCCTGCCTGAGCTCATTTAGTTAGTAGGATTTCTCAGCCTTGGGGCTGTTGCGATTCAGGGCTGAATAATCCTTTGCAGTGACGGCTGCCCTGTGCATTGTGGGATGCTTAGCAGCACCCCTTGATTTCCCCCCACTTTATTCCAGTAGCGTCTCCATGAACATCAAATGTCTCCTGGGGGATATACTGCCCCCAGTTGAGAATTACTGAGTTAAAGAAGGTCTTATATATTTTATTTCAGATGCTTATTATCCCTTCATTGTTTAGACAGCATACATGGGGATAAGAGAGTTTTTTTGTTGTTGTTGTTCACCTCTCATCCTAGATAATTGAGACTTTGAAGGGTTAAAAACAAGTCTGTGTGCTTGACATGATGCTGGGATTTCTCAGGCCTTGAGTTTTCATTAATTCCTAGCCAGGAGGTTTTCTTTCCTTTTCTTTCGTCTTTGCCTGCAAACATTTGAGGCCTTGCCAGAGTTGAAGCGCACATTAAAACAAGCCCCATCTACCTGCTCATTCATCCGTTCAGGATGAGTGTTACTTTCAGTTCAACTGGAGAAAAAACATAGATAGTGAAGTCCTGCAAAGGGAATAAGAAGTATAAACTCAACCCAAGAGAAAGCCATATTTGAGCATGGCTTCCAGACTGTAGTAGAGAGACTCACTCGATAAAGGAGTTCGAGCATTGCTAAGTGTATTTTAAAACCACCTTGCAATAAGTTCTTCAAACATTTGATCACAAGATGTATCAATTAATCGATCAAACCAGTGTATGCTAAATACTTGTGTGGCTGAACAGTCATTTATTTTTTTTTTCCAATTTGTCAGGAATGAATTAGGATTCAGAGGTAGGTGAGTTTCTATGTACAAGAGACTTTCAATTTCCTAGGGTTTGTCTTTGGTGGAAAAAAATTATATATATATGTGCACATGCACATATATGTATATATATATATGTATACACACATATACATATATGGGACACACACATACATATGTTGTGTGTGTGAGAGAGAGTGAGAGAGAAGCAGCATTCTTTAACTTGGCTGCAAATGAGATTCTCTTGGGGATTTTTTAAAACTCTCTGGGCACCCCGGCCCCAGGCCCAGGTGATCTAATTTAATTGGTCTGGGGTGTGGTCCACGCATCAGCAACTTCAGTATCACCTGAGAGCTTGTTAAAAATGCAGAACCTTGGGCCCCACCCTAAATCTTCTGAGTCAGAATCTGAATAGAACAAGGCCCCCCGGTGACTCACAGTAAAACTTAAGTTGCCCTGGCCCAGAGGAGCCTGATAGGCTACAGTCCATGGGGTCACAAACAATTGGATACGACTGAGCAACTTCACTTTACTTCAAACACATTTTTCGTTCAAGTCTCAGGCTAACACTTAGATACTGGTGACTGGCATTTGACAGTGTGGGACTAGAATATGCTCTTTTACTTCCTTCTCTCTGTTTCATATAATATAAATCTTCATTTACGACATTGATAAAACAATATACATTTACTTTCCTATACCTTCTGAACGCATCTAACACATTTTGTCATTACACAGTCACTGGGATAATATAATGTAGTCGTGTCAGTCACTCAGTCTTGTCCGACTCTTTGCGACCCCACGGATGTAGCCTGCCAGGCTCCTCCGTCCATGGGATTCTCCAGGCAGGAATACTGGAGTGGGTTGCCATTCCCTTCTCCAGGGGATCCTCCCGACCCAGGGATCGAACCCCCAGGTCTCCTGTGTTTCAGGCAGATTCTTGACCGTCTGAGCTACAGGGAAGTCCTACACATGTGCTCCACTCAATTTATAGGGTCGTTGCCCCAGAGATGGAGTAAATGGAGATGCCAGCATCTCTCAGCCAAACTTACCTGGATGGTGATAACTGCTCTTGGTGAAGCATTTACCGCAGACTCCCTACTTCATGTTTAATATCTTAGCCCTAATGTAACTCTTGAGGTCAAGGTCATTCTGTCCCCATTTTACAGAGGAAGAACAGTTCTGAGAGTTCAGGTACTTACCTGGCTCACATAGCAAGCTGTTATTCTGAGCCAAGACCATCCTACGTGGGAACTGTAGGGTTTAATCACACTCTGCTTCTCCCAGGGACTCTCTGTAACACCCCCGGACACTGGTAAGCCCCAGAAATTCTGGACAATAATTCTGGACAATTATCCCAAGTCTGGACAATTTAGAAGTTTTCTCTCAAGTTCAGTTTTCAATTTCTGCCAGGTTAGAAGTCAGCACTTCCCTGGACGTTTATGACACTTGCCTTCCTGTTCACCATCGCTCAGGCCGTGGGGACTTGGAGGCTGTTTCCTTTCACCATCCTGTTTTACCTCCTAGCAACATATGTAAGCAGACAGGAAGAGCTTTATTAGGTGAAAGTCTGTTTCACTGTTTCATGGTCTTGCTTGGAGAATGAGAGCAGTGAGAGAGTGGTTAGTATTTTTTTCTTTAATTTTTGTTTTATCAGGCAAACCTCCTTTCTCTTCTGCGAGTTCCCAGCCACAAGATAAATAGCCTTGTGTCTTACAAGTTAAATACAATTACTGCTATCAAACCTAGAGCCTTTCTCTCCCTGTAAATGTCTCTTAGAGGCTGATAAGAGTTTCAAGCAAACTGTGGGCCTCTGGATAGTGCTAAAATTAAACATAACCACCCAGAAGACAAAAAAGGCAAAGATGTGTACATAGATATATGTAAATTATATATTTACATATGATTTATTTATATATATATGTAATCATCCTATGGAAGAGAAGAATATTTCCAGCAGAGGGAGAGGTACCCATGGACACTTGGGACATGGGCTCAGAGACACTTGGTGTTTGCTTCTGAGACATTGAGCTCACACGTGACTCAAGGTTATTTATAAAATAAATAGCATACAAAGGAGCTTGTTATAACGATGAAACTTTCTATTATATAACATGATAGCAATTATAGTAACTTAATAGAATTCATTTGTGAACAGGGCAGTGCTTTGAGTCTAGACGTTTATTGAGCAAAAGAATAATTTTCCTGGAAAATCCTATAGGACTTTATGAGATGTACACTTAGTCTTAAATCCTGGTTTATGTTTTTCTCATCTTCAATAGCCTATCTTGGGATTTGAAGAAGCTGAATTTTTACTAATTAAAAGGTGCATGAAAATTGTTTATTTACCCATAAGTTAAATATTCTACATATTATAGTCCAGGAGCTTAATGAAATAAGAATAAGAAATTTGAGGGTCACTTCTAGGCACTATTTAAGTAGGCATATAAGAAAAATGTTTTCTTAATTTCTATGAATAATGAGTACATTTTTATTAAACCAGATCCAGGGAATGATCCTTTGAAGCTTAGAATTAGAGCATGGTCACAATTTAATGTGATTTTCAAATTATGCTCATTTGCGATAGCGTGACATAAAAATACTAATAACATCTTATTCTATGCAAGGCCTTAATAACAGCAAGAATTATTCTGAATTAAAACAGTCATCATATATTGCATAATTCCAATGCTGGGCCAAGTGAATTACAAGTTTTTGTTTTTCCAATTGTCACAGAGAAGCTCCAGCAGTAAATAAAATTATGGCCTGCAGAATTTGTCTTTAATTATGAAAATCTAGAAATATTATCCTAAGCTAAAACACAATTTTCTTCCTGCCCCAGAGTTATGTCAGCAGCCAATGTCCTAACACTCGCCCAAGTGTACAGCTTTATTTATAGGAAAACTTTCCAATTTTCAATCTCCTCAATTTAAGCTTTGCACAAGTTTTGCAGGGTCCCTGCAGTTATTTAAAGCCTAAAAAAAGAATGCTGAGCTTCTTAGAGGGAGATGGTACATAAATATCCAATAATAATAATATATATTCACATACAGGATGTCGTTTATAATTCCATAAAGCACAGAGTTAATGAAAGGCGCTCTAAACTGTAAATCACTCAATCGATTGTAATCATATTGCAGCTCATCTCAAAGAGATAAAGACCTTCCACTCCTCTTAAATCCCTGTCAATACCCCAGCAGCCTGAAGAAAGGGGAAAGGAGGGTCAGAGAAAGAAGGACAGATGAGTCAAGGACAAAGAAGCACTTTTAATCTTCAGTTCATGGAATTATCGTGGATTGGATTAGATTCCCAGTGAAATTCACAGTTTGCTCCATGAGATGCGTTAATTTTTCACACGGTAGTTTTAGAGCTTTACAGTAAGTCCCTGACATTGTGTTGGCTTGGATGAAGGGGTTTGCCAAATGCAAATGATGGATGTACAGTGCTGTATAAGAACACTTAGGGACCAGGTGCAGAATTAGAAAATGACAATTAAAGCCAAAAGTGAAAGGTTATAGCAAAACCAATGATGGAAGTAAGTGGACAGTGGACCAGAAAAAATTTTATATCGCATTTTCAAATAGCAGAAACACTTCAAAAGTCTTTTTATTAACTGATGTTGCCTTTTAGATTAAAAGAAAGATTGCTAATCCTCCTTCTCATCAGTGGAGTGGATTTGAGTGGAGTGATCTCTTTATGCATTCATTCATTCACTGTTCAACAATTTATTTATCATTCACCATTCAAATATTTATTCAAAGTCTACTTTACATGTGAATCCAGGCTAGGTGATGGGTGTATAATGGGAACAAAACCAACCTAGGCCCTCAAGGATTCCATAGTCTAGTGGAAGAGAATTGCATGTACCGAAGCAAGGTAATATTAAACCTAGATTTGATTGTACAGTTATTGTGTCAAGCACTAAACATGGTTCTTAGATTAAATCTTCACAGTTGCCCTAAGGAGAGGCTATTCTTATCATCATTTTGCAAATGGAATTTGGAGGTTTATGACATTAACTCCCTGGGTCATAAGTTAGTCCATGAAGATCTGGAACTTCCGTCTGTAACTCTTAGAAGGCAAGCCTAATGCTTCTGTGTGCTACACTCCATCTGCAGTTCCAAAGAGGGCAACAGAGTGCTATCAGTCAGGCAAGAGCAGGGTTCAGTGGCACACGAATGTGTCTGAGGGAGCCTGCAGACCAGACAAGGGTGGGTATGGGATGGAATTTAGGTTGTAACCTTGGGCTCTCTAGGCTAACGCTAACGAACTCTGCCCCTCTACCTAGACAGGTGTCTGAAACGTGTTAGTCACTTGGTAGTGTCTGACTCTTTGCGACTAACACTTATCAGACATACGTCTACATACACAAGCATAAAACTGTGACTTGACAGCTTACACCTTCGTCCTGAGACCCCTGATAGCCTGGCCACGTTCATAGATTGTTTTCACTTAGTGTAATCTCTTCATTGATTGCAAGAGAGAAATATGAATCTCCCTCTTTTACAGATGAATAAACCAAGGCGTGGGGAGTTGGAGCACATTTCTTTCAGTCACGGGACTGGGAAGTGTCAACACTGGGATTCTACACAAATTTGTTCGTTCCTACACTCCTATCCCTTTCTGTTACCCTACTTTTCCATCTGTTTCCCAGGAGCATTCCAGTTTGCACTGTATGTGGAGCTCAAATTCATTTGGTTGACAGATGTATATTCACATGCAAATGTACCATTGTTTCTCACACCCCCGTGTATGCAGTACACCCTGTAATCACATTATTAAACACTTACTAGAAATGTGCTTCTGGCCGGAGTGCAATTGCCAGTCTCAATGTTTAATTAAACTCAATTTGTCTTCATTTTAATCACATCATAGAAATGTGGTTTTCTCAGAGTTCAAGGGTGAAGTCATTCCAAATGTCTCCCAGTGTTTCAGAGCTGTGCATTCTGGAGAAGGGAGTGAGGATAGTACAAAATATCCTTGCATAAAGGATTTTAGAGGAATAATATTAGTTAATAATAGGTAATACTGACGTAGTACTTATTCTGTGCCAGCTTCCTGCATTATCACATTGAATCCTTCTGATTGCATCCTGGAAAGGGATTCTGTTATTATTCCCATTTTAGAGATGAAGAAACAGAGGCTCAGAGAGGTTAAGGAACATACTCTCCAGTTATCATACAGCTGGTGGTTGATAGGACCCACTTGGCCTTGAATATAGGCATGGAGACTCTGATGGGCTTCCCTGGTGGCTCAGTGGTAAAGAATCTGCCTGCCAATGTGGGAGACACAAGTTTGATCCCTGGGTCTGGAAGACCCCCTGCAGAAGGAAAGGGCCACCCACTGTAGCATTCTTGCCTAGGAAATCCTATGGCCAGAGGAGCCTGGTGGGCTACAGTCCATGGGGTCACAAAAGAGTTGGACATGACTTTGAAATTGAACAACAACAATGGAGACCTGATACCTTTATTTAGAGAAACTTTTTTCTGTAAAAGGCCACATAATGAATAGTATTGTCTTTGGAAGCCATAAGCTCTTTGTTGTAGCTATTTAACTCTGCTGTTATGGTGAAAAACTGACAATAGACAATACATAAATGAATGAGCAGGGCTGTGTTCTGATAAAATGAGACTTAAGTCAAGCTGTGATGAGCCAGATTTGCTACTTTGTTGTAATTGGGGGGCCCTTATCTTGATTATGCATCTTTTGAAGCTATAGCTGTGTTTTACTGATCCATAAGCTTTATTTTATGGGCTATGTCATCTCAATTTGGAATAACAGAGAAAGGTAATCTCTAAGTAGGTGAGTTTGATCCCAGGAGACACAGGGAATAAATGGTACTTCTATGTAGAGTAGTGTAGACCTAGTGGTGAGGTGAATTCAGGACAAAGAAGTGGCGGATGTGTCTCTGGAACATTCACTTACCTGTACTTAAGCAAAACCCTCTTGATTGTCCCTTGGACTGCAAGGAGATCAAACCAGTCAAGTTTGATCCAGCATTAATCAAACCAGTCAGCCCTGGATATTTATTGGAAGGAATGGTGCTGAAGCTGAAGCTCCAATGCTTTGGCCACCTGATGCGAAGAGCCAACTCATTGAAAAAGACCCTGATGCTGGGAGAGACTGAAGGCAAAAGGGGAAGGGGGTGGAAGAGGATGAGATGGTTAGATATCATCACCAATTCAATGGACATGAATTTGAGCAAACTCCAGGAAATAGTGAAGGACAGGTGTACCCGGCGTGTTGCAGTCCATGGCGTCTCAAAGAGTCAGACACAGCTTAGCGACTGAACAGCAACAAACCAAAGCCCAGGCATACACCACTTTCCTAACTGAACACCAGAGACATAGATTCAGTTTCCCTTTATTTACGATACGCTCTGCATTTCTCAGAGCAAGATTTGAAAATAACCAACAGGAAGCAGGAAATAATCTACTTATTCTACTACTTAGTTCTGTTACTTCTACTTAGTAACTGTAAGTTGTGGAACTCAAAATACCCTTTCCCCCCCCTTCTGAGAGAAGTTGCATACTTTACTTTTCAATTCATGGGGGTTTTTTGTCAGCCACCGCTTTAGCTGCCCTCCTTATCTTCATAACCCTTCGGTATAAAGGCGCTACTGATTTCTTAGCATTTATTTTTCTTCTGCCTGCTCCCTGATATGTCCATTTTCTATATCCCAGAGAACATTCTCTCCATTTTCTTGTCATTGGCTGTCCCTAACCTGCTGAAGAGAGCTCTTGTTTGAAATTCTGCTCTGTTTCCGGCCATTGATCTGCTTTCAAGAGGGTGGACTCTCCTGAGATGTGACTCAGTCCACTTCCTGCTGTTGAGTTTCTGAGACTTTAGACTATGTTCTCCTATTTATTAAAGGAACAAGAGCGAGGTTGCACATTTTTTTTGTATATATACACAATCATGACATGTTTAAAATAAGTTAAAAAAGAAATTGGTCTAAGACAGACCAGATTTTATTTATACAAAATAGCTTCCTTCACATTTCACTGACCTCAGTATTGATTGCAATAAAGTTATTGATAAAAAGTCAGAGTTCCCACCACCAGACTAGAAAGCATGTACCACCAGACCTGGCTCCTGCTAGCTCAAGATAAGTGATTGTTTGATCACTTTGCTAATTTTTTGCTAATTCCTCCCTTTATTTTGGGGGTCAAAATGGCTGTATAATACACGCTAAATAGATGTTAAACTGCTGACCTGTGCTGAGGTTGTTGGAGATGACTTCTGATTTTATCGTCTGTATGTACAAAGCAACAAAATTCACAAAAAACATCCTTTACAAGCATTAAATATACGTAAAAAGTCCATTTTAAAACCAATAGAAAAAAATCAAATGTTTTATTATGAATAACTTCTAAGATTTTACTGCAAATTTTTTCTTTGTTGAAACAATTAAATCTGATGTTATTAGAATATCTTCCCATTAAGTCAGATGATTCTCCGTGAGTCTTAAAAGGTGGATTTCCTGGCGTACTTAGACAAACTGATAAAAGGGAGGAAGGAGTACATTTATGCATCTACTGAAGTTAAAAAAAGAAATGAGTATAAACCTAAACTAAGTGTAAGTCAAAGTGAAGCTAAAGTCTTCTCAGATAGCCAAGGTTTAGAAATATTTATTACCTCATTCTGAAACCTATATAAAACTGTTGTGAGATGCTGTTTCAAATAAAATAGGAATTTATATAAGTGAAGCACAAACTGAAATAGAACTGAAATGCTTTTAGACTTTCAAAATGAATAGCTGGATATTTTTACTGAATTTTCTGTGTGGTAAGGGTGCGGTTGGACCTACCAGAGAGGTAAAAATGAAGGCAATATATAGAAAAGAATATCTTGTTCTCAGGAAGCAATTGAGCTCTCCTACAGGAGATAAACCAAGTGAAATCTAATAGTTTTGCTTCATTTTGTGA
Source organism: Cervus canadensis (assembly GCF_019320065.1). Taxonomy (NCBI): domain Eukaryota; kingdom Metazoa; phylum Chordata; class Mammalia; order Artiodactyla; family Cervidae; genus Cervus; species Cervus canadensis. The sequence continues at coordinate 85,287,681 of NC_057391.1, forward strand.
CTTTCTCCAACTGTGGCCTCAGGGAATTTTGAGCTCCAAGTAGGTCCATAAAGGGAATTTTGAAATTCTCTTAATAGATCCGTTCTTGAAATAAGTCAGCTGAACTGAGCGAGGTGCCGTGCCAACGCAGGCTCACAGTCCTGGGGAGCCCTGCTCCCAGACATCCACAGCGAGTCTCTTGTCTCGTGTCCATCCTCAAGACTTGCATGTGGCTCATCTGCAACACATGTTCCAAGCCCACCTTCCTGGTGGCCTGAGTGAAATGAGATAGTAGGTATAGATACTACCCGTAAACACACAGACTGAACCGTTCATGAACTTTTCAGCCAATAAGTCCAGCTCATTCTGTGGCTGCATGGTGACCTAGCTGCCTCATTCTGCCAAGATACATTGCTTTCATTTCTTTCCTGGTCAGATAGAACAACCAATGTAAATGTACTTTGTTCTTCTCTCTCTGGCTTTGATTCCTTGATTTGTGTCACTCTCCTCACTGCATCCACCCGTCTAGTCAAGGCTATGGTTTTTTCCATAGGAAAAAAAAAAAAACAAACAAACCTTTTCCAAAGGAAATCAGTCCTGAATATTCACTGAAAGGACTGATGTTGAAGCTGAAACTCCAATACTTTGGCCACCTGATGCAAAGAACTGACTCACTGGAAAGACCCTGATGCTGGGGAAGATTGAAGGCAGGAGGAGAAGGGGATGACAGAGGATGAAGATGGTTGGATGGCATCACCAACTCGATGGACATGAGTTTGAGCAAGCTCCAGGAGTTGGTGATGGACAGGGAAGCCTGGCGTGCTGCAGTCCATGGGATCACAAAGAGTCAGACATGACTGAGCAACTGAACTGAACTGAACTGTGTACCTTTAAACTGTACTGCATTTTATACATATAGTTGTGGTTGAAATACCAGTGACATAGACAACCTCTAGGGACAGAAGCAACCCTCATATCTACATTCCTTTGTTAGCAAAAAATCATTCAAATTCTTCTCTAAAAGTATTTATTAAGCATCTATCTCTGTAAATCTCTGTGCTAGGAACTGAATAATAGGAATGGACCATTATTCAATTAGAACTTACTTTAGTCCAATAGGCTAAGGAGGAAATCTGCATGTATCTTTACCACTCACTGTGTCTAGGTTCTTTCTGAGTCACACTGAAAGGTAAAATCTTTGAAAGAAAAAATAAATAAATAAATCTTTGGACAGCATCCCTGAGTTGTGGTTAAATGGGAAATTCCAGTGCCTGTTCAGAAGTCTAGGCACTTATGAGGATTCCAATGTGATTTAAATAAGCCACCGTCTCTGAAAGTCAGAAATGAAAAGATCAAACCAAGGAAAGTGTATGCTCTACCTGTCTCATCTCCTATCCTAATTATACCTTATACTCACTAATGTTCTAAGTGATTTTTGACAGGACAGCAATGGTATATCAATAGATACTGCATGAACTGGAGTAGGCAAATCAAGTCACTCAAGCCTTCTTTTAATCTCTTGGATCATTATTTTGAAGATAAAAGTAGATTTCTGAAAGAGCAAGTTTCAAAGGAGTCTAGCAATTAGAATGATGAAAATACTAGGTCATCTGGTCCATTTCTCTGGTTGCTTCAGAAATTTCTACACAATATAGATGACTCTAATTTAACTAGTATCATTTGAAATATTACAGATGATAGAGTTTGCTTCTTCCACCGAGAGAGTAGGTCTGTCTTATATCCCTTCCTTAACTTTTATGAAAATGTTTTTATGTTTCTATTTTGATTAATTTCATTATTATTAGGAATAACATTTGAAATTATTCTGAATCATTCTTTAAATTGTGGGTATTTATTTCTTACAGGTATCTGAGAGTTGTTTCTTATTGAAAGATGCAAGGTTCTAGGTAGAACATGTGAAGACATTCTTTCCTTTGAGATATAAAATCTCTCTTTTTACACAGGATACATGCACACAAGGATCACTGGGTAAATATAAAAATATTACAGTTGCCCCAGCACAAATAGATATGTTTAAATATATAATAGCCTACACATCTTCAGACATATTCTTCAGATAGCCAAGATTCATTGTCATGTATTTAATGTCTTGTATTAAATGACTAAAAGAAGGAAGAGTCATTAATACTTTATTTATATGCCTCACATTTATAGGTTTTCAGAAATTATAAGAACTCTAGTAATTGTTTAACCTTCAACGATCATAAGTTACTTTGTGTCAGGATACCTGTCTCTACTTGAGGTGGCAGTAGTCATCAACTTCATGAATATTCTTGAACAATGGAGATGTGCCAGTGTTGAGAGTCATCGTGTGCTGGGGAGGGGACTGTGAAAATAGGACTGTATAAAAATATTGCTTTAAAAAAAAAAATACCTTGTTAAGGTAATTATCATTTCCTACTAAAGGAAAAAGAAAAACAAGAAACCTGCCCACAAGAACAGATGCAGTGTGAGATACTGGAGTCTAGGTGCTAGGTAAATATTTGAAACATGTCCATAATTTTACATAATCATTGACCAATTTCTTAAAAACACTTTAAAAACCCTAATTTAAAAAAATGCTGTTCTGGCTATCACATTTATAATATGAACTAATATTTGAATGTGGCATAAACTGTGATATTGTTAGCTATGCTCAGTTATGCCTGACTCTTTGCGACCCCATGGACTGTAGCCCACCAGCTCCTCTGTCCATGGCATTTTTCAGGCAAGAACACTGGAGTGGGTTGTCATTTCCCCCTCCAGGGGATCTTTCTAACTGAGGGATAGAACCCATGTTTCCCAAGTCTCCTTCATTGTCAGGAGATTCTTTACCACTGAGCCACCTGGGAAGCCCAAACTGTGATACACAAAACATTTGGAAACATTAAATTGTCCTTGCTCTTTATAATAAACCCCTTAGATTTTGGTGATTTTAATGTTTTTCTGTTGACTAACTGCCATTGACATACTAAAATAGTACTATTCTAATGTCGACTGTTAAGACCTAAGAAAATGACTTTTAAACTCATCCATGAATTTATGAAGGCTACTTTTGTAATCCACAAGCTTTAAAAGGGGCTGAAGATGCAGTACCTGATTTTAGAAGCCAAGGTTGCAAGGTAGAAATGTGTTTTGTCTGGTGTTGGTCTTTAATTAAATGTTTCGCTTCTTTATTTTGTGTTAGTAGGATGTATTATGCGAAACATCTTTCTATTCTAAACCTAGGTAAATCTATTCATGACCCAAGATGATTCATGACCAGTGATTATTTGTGGCCTCCAGGAATATATATGGTTTGGTTGGGTTGGATTTAGAAGATTGGGGTTAGTGAAGGCAGTTTGCTCAGAGAAGAGAAGACAGTCCTCCAAGTTTCCCCATGAAACCATTTAAGAAGTAAGAAATCCATTAGTGGAGCAGGGGTTAGCATTCTGGGATATCTTAACAAGAAGTCCAACCTGCTTTTCTTACCAAAGTTCTGTCCATCCATCATTTAAATAATGATGGCCCTTTATCAGCTCTATTCCTTCTTACCTATAGAGTACCCCCCCCACCTTCCCTCCCTTCCCTTTGTCTAAATCTAGAAATGAGTGGATATCAGAGAAGTATACATCTCTAGTTTTCCCACCCTGCCTGTCCCAACTCCCTCTGCCTTAACCTTTCCCTCCCTCCAATGAAAGCTGCATTATCGCCTCCCTTCCCAGGGACGTGATAATGCACCCTTGAGAATGAAGAAGAGGACAAGAATAGGTAACAGGGGCTTGAGTCTCCCTGTGTCTATTCCAAGACCCCTAAGGTTTTCCTACACAAACTGTTTGACTTCCCAGACAGGAGCTGAGTGCTTCCCCTTCTGCTGGGCATCAGTGGAAACTCACATACGGGAAGATGCTTTGCTTTCCCCATTCCAGCTTCACCATCCTTACTGGATTTCCTGGACTTCCTGGCTGTATCACTTACTGTTTGCTGCATATCACACCACTCCAAAAGTTATTTATTGACTCGTGTTTCTATGGATTGTAGGGGTGATTTTTCTGTTCCAGGCTGGCTGGGATGGAGCTGGATGACCTTGACAGCTTCATTCACACTCAACTGAGCTCAACTGAGCTGATGGGGCTGGCAGAGTAGGCTTGGGTGGCTGGGATTTCTCTTCTTGTAGTCCCTCATTTTCCAGGAGCCCAGACCAGCTTCCAGACCACCCAGGTGGCTCTAGTGATAAAGAATCCAGCCGGCCAATGCGGGAGACGTAAGAGACACGGGTTTGATCCCTGGGTCAGGAAGATCCCCTGGAGGAGGGCATGGCAACCCACTCCAGTATTCTTGCCTGGAGAATCCCATGGACAGAGGAGCCTGGTGGCCTACAGTCCATGGGGTCTCAAAGAATCAGACATGACTGAGATGACTTTAGCACAGCACAGACCAGCTTCCTTCATATGGAGTCTCAGGCTTCAGCAGCATGAGAGGCAAGCACTGACGTTCAAGGGCTGTCCAAACTTCTGCTTCCGTTACACTTGCTAGTATGCCCTGTGCCAAACAATGCAAGTCTCAGAGCAACCAAGAATCAAGGGGTGGAAAAATAGACTCCGCCTCCTATGGGAGCAGTGACATTCCCATTGCAGAAGGGCTTAGATATTGGAATGGGATTATAGCTATTTTGCAGTTTTAACACATTAACAGAGAGCTCGAACCCCTCCACGGACTGGCATGCTGCAGTCCATAGAGTCGCAAAGAGTCGGACATAACTTAGTGGCTGAACAACAACAGAGAGAGTTTGAAAAGACTCTCGTTTTTACAATCTCTTTTCCTCTTAAACTCCCTCCTTCTCAACCATCAAGGCCTCAAAATGAGATTGGAAACTGGTGACTTTCAACTGATGGTTCCTTTTCAAAAAAAGGAATTGTCCTTTTTTAAAAAAAAGATTTCTTTTTTTTTTTAAACAGATTTCTTTAGGATACGACATTTTGAAATTAATCTTAGTTCTTCCTACCATGTCACACAGATTTCTTTCTTTCCTGCTTATTACATCATAGTATTCTGCCTTAAATTGAGTTAATTGTGTTTTAAAAAATTAAATGTCCATTTGAAAATTTTCTAGTCCCTTTTTTCCCCTTCTTCTTGGATGCTTTCAGACACTTTATCTGTCTTTGTTTGGGGGTATTTATGATATATTAATGTTATTTATAAAATGCGTTTTATCTGTCTAGGCTGTGTCTTCCCTTTCATTTCTTTTCTGTTTTATTTTTAACAAAGTCAGTTATGTTATAAAAACAGCCCCCATGCTGATCTGTACTTTTCTCGAGACATTTTCTCTTAGCTGAATACGTTGTTGTTTATCATTATCCTTTGTTTGTAGCCAGATTTGAAGCCAGGCTGCAGTTCTCACAAACAAATCAATTTGAATTAATTTGCCAGGCAGAGTTAACGAGGCATTGTATGAATTCGAGATATACTACACGGACCACATTCCCTGAGGTTATTCCTTCACTGGGAAAATTTTGATTCTTGTACCGCACTGTAGTCGTGTATACCTGACCTTTGAATCTTGCACTAAATGATGCGTAGCTACCAACTGGTTCATTTTTTGAAAAGCCTTGGAAATGCCACATAACCAAACAAACCGGAATACAGAGAATTCTTTCATCAATTTCTTTGTTGGGAGAGGATGGTCTTTAAGATATACACTCTCTGATGCTTGCCTATTCCAGGAGTCCTGTTACTAATGTGGTTCTAAGTGAAAGTTTGAGAAACATATTTCTTCTTTTTAATTGCAAATTTCTCTTCTTAAAAAAGTTTGCTGTTGGCCACACCACGTGGCATACAGGACCTTAATTTCCCCATCAGGGATCTAACCCCTGCCCCCTGCTTTGGAAGCGTGGAGTCTTAACCACTGGACCACCAGGGAAGTCCCAGAGAAACATAGTTCTTAGTTGATCTTTGTGGTCCCCTTGACCTTAAAAGAGGAGACTTCTCTCAAAATGTAAACTGTAAGTTCCTAGTGACCTCTGCTCCTAGAAACTGATGTATAATTACGAAATGCAAAAAACATTTACTTAAGAGGGACCTCAGTGTTTATCTGGACACTCACCCTCCACATCGCCAAGTTTTCCAGCAAGAATTTCCTTCAGACTGTGAAGGCTGATACAAACAAGTAGGAAAAGGCAGTCCTCCTCAAAGCAGAGGAAATGGCAATAGAGTCCCCGAAGAAGCTCAGATCTCTGGGTCTCAGATGAGTAGCGTCCCAGGATGCCTAAGAAATCTGAACGCTGTCTCTCCTTAATGTTCACTCAGAAATAATCACAGGAGTTGGAATAGGAAACTAGTTTGGGGAAGGTGTCCTAAATTTTACGTTGCCCTAAAGAATGTGTCTTGAAACTAATAGTTAATATTTAACCATGTTTAACAAAGACTTTGATGATGGCCTGGGCTCTTTGAAACAAGTCTTGTATCTAAATAGTCTAAATTCCCTTTGGACAGCATTAGCAAATTGTCAACACGAGTAGTATGTTATAAATATATTGTATCTTCATTTCCTCGCAAAGAGTATAGTATAAGGCAAGTTATGAGAGCCTCTTCAGGAGCTCTGCCTCTAGTTGAACTGAAACACTCAGATGAAGTTCTCTAGTTACTCTGTATCTATTGCTGTATAGCAAGTACCCCAAAACTTAGTGGCATGCAACAAGTAACATTTATTATCTCACGATTTCTGTAGGTCAGAATTTGGTAGCAACTTGGTCAAGTGGTTCTGTATGTCTGATGGCTTGGTTAAGATATCAACTAGGATTGTAGCCATCTCAAGGTTTATCAAGGTCTGGAGGATCTGGTGGCCTCAATTCCTTGACATGTGGGTGTCTTAAGTGTCCTTATGACACAAGAGTGGCTTCCCCAGAGTGGACATGAGAGAAGGAGAGAGAAGTCACAGTGCCTTTTCTGATCTAGTCTCTAAGAGTCACACATTGTCAATTCCACCACATCCTGTTCTTTACAGTTGAGTTACTAAGTCCAGCCCATATTTGAAGTTTGAGAATCGAGTTCTGCCTATTACAGAGAGATGTTTCAAAGAATTTGTAAACCTCTTAAAGTTACCACATAATTCTCCTATTCTGTAAATTTTTCAGAGTCTGCAATGAATGCACAAAAGATATGCTTATCAAACTTGCAAAATGACACAAAACCAAGAAAGGTATCTCCTACAGGAAACAAAAGACTAGAGTTGAACATTTTCTTATCAGGTTGGAATGCTGTTATGAAAAAAAAAGAATAAACTTAGTGTAATTAAAGTCCTGCTTTGAAGTTCATAAAGTATACTACATGAATTCAAGATGGGACAAACTTTTTGGGAAGTAATTTAATTGGAAACTGTCTTGGACTAAGCTGGAAATAAGCCTAATATGTGACTGTGCTATGCTGTGTTGTTTAAAGTGTTAGTCTCTAAGTTGTGTCTGACTCTTTGTGACCCCATGGACTGTAGCTAGACCACTGTCAAAAAACAGCATATTCATCAGGTCAAAGGTGGGTGAATATTGAGTTGGCTAAAAAGTTCATTTGGGTTTTTTCCCCATAAGATATTACAGAAAAACCCAAATGAACTTTTTGGTCAACCCAATACATGGGATGTATGTGGGTGCATGCTTGCTAAGTCACTTTAGCTGTGTCTGACTCTTTTTGATCCTATGGATCCACCAGGCTCCTCTGTTCATGGAATTCTCCAGGCAAGCATACTGGAGTGTATTGACATGCCCTCATCCAGGGGCTCTTCCCAAACCAGGGATTGAACCTACATCTCTTCTTTCTCCTGCATTGGCAAGCAGGTTCTTTACCATTAGCATCACTTGAGAAGCCCAATACATGGGACATTGTTATTTTTAGACCCCTTGGGAATAATATATTCCTTTGTAGGCATAAGCTTCAAAGTTGGTCTGGAAGATCTATAATTTATAAACAACAGAGACTCCATAAGATCTAAGCAGAAATAATAACTGTAGCATAAGTTTATCATGGCATCAACAATGTTGATATAGGTGTGACTTTCCCATTCATGAGGATGAAAATGCTCCATTTGTTGACCATTGAAATTCCAAACCTCCTTCCTGTCCTCAGAGCTGGGTAGTGACCCCACACATGCATGTTTGAATGAGCAGAACTTTTCAAACTTAGATATTCTAGCTTTCTGGCTTTAAACACATTGAGTTTGATATCCTCTGCAGAAGAAGAATGAAAGAAAATGAAAACTGGGGACATGTGGAATGGAAAGCAGCCAATGACAAATGAAAGGAATCAACAAGGCTGAAAAGAAACAGAGAGACCACAGAGAGGGGTGACCTGCAGGAGTGAACAGATCACAATGAAGAGTGAGCCCCAGGATAACACTGGGGCTTTCCCAGCAGTGGAGGAAATAAGTGATAAGAAGGGCACCTGGAGGGATCTTGAAAGTTTGAAGACTGAGCATTAAGGTTTTATGCCAAAAAGGAAATTTGAAAAGATTGGGCACTAACCACTGCATGGTGAAATAAATCTCATAATCTTGCCTTCTTTTAACTGTAACCCTTCTCAATCAAGTACTGTTGTAACAATAACAATGGTGATAAATCATATTCTGAGCACTTATTTTCTGCTGCTGTGCTCAGGGCTTTACAGACACTTATTTCCCAGTTAATTCTTGCAACAACCCTATGTTGCAGTTATTATCAGAATTCTCATTTTATTTATGAAGAAACTAAGGCTTGAAGACACACCAAGACATAGATATTCTTAGCATGTTTACCAGAAAGGGATAGACAAAATTCAGATTGAAATTGACCAGCCTAGCTTCAGGGCATATTTTGAAATAATTATAGAAGGAAATAGAGTAACACCCCTTGAGAAAGGAAAGCGAATTTGATAGTCAGTTTTGTTTTGTTAACTTATGGCATGTCATTTTTGAAGGTAGATCTCAAATAAAGAATAAGTTCTAGATAGATCTATGCTCATGAAGAAAGTTCCAGTAAATATGATTTGGAAACAGTCTCTTAAACTTCAAGAGCAAATGAAGATATTGTGGTCACTTTGGCCTTGTTTTGTTCATCTTTCTGGGACTGAAAGTATCCTTAATGGATGAGGATAAATAAAAAGTCCAAGGTCAATGAACTTCTGGAAGGGAGTGAAGAATAGAATTAAGGCTTCAAAATACAGGAAAAGGATAGGAATTGTGATACATGTTCTAATTATTGCATCAGGATAAATGGTTTTTAGTATAATAGTGCTTCAACAGAAATAGCACTTTGATTGAGATCTGGGAGAAATTCAATGTTAACATGTCTGCACACATACTCATCTTAGCCAGCCTGACAGACATCAAGCAAGGACCAGGGATGTGGTCATTTAGGTAAGTGGACCTGGAGTACCAGGGTTACATCTCTAGCACGGTCCCTGCTTCCATTCCCTGAGAATGAAAATAAATCACAGACTTACACCCTTCCCAGCCTCTTCCAACTCCCCGCCAAGCATTCTTGCCTGGATTGTTACATTTCATTTGTACAAAATCTTGTAATATAGATATTATTATCTTCATATCTTTTGGGAATAGATGAAGAAACTGAGACATCTAGATTAAGAAAACTGTGCAAGTTCATGGAAGTGGTAAATGTCTGAGATAGGATTGCATCCAAAGTCTGAAAGGTTCCATAGCTAATGCTCTTTTCATTTGTGTTTGAGCCATCTTTGCTTAAATAACTCAACTCCTATAGCTTAGAAATGGTGGCTCAATATTGACTTTGATATAGGAAAGAATTGATAATATGTCAGTCCACAGATATTTTCCATTTCCAAACATACCCAGAAGATACGAGTCAGTGAGCTTCATCAGCCAAAGCAGGGCATGCCTGGGTGACCCACACTGCTTTCTAAGAGTAAATGTCTCATCACTTTGGAAAGGTGGTTCTTCCTGGCTCCTGGAGCCACTTAAGTGAGTCTGGAAAAGCTCCCTTACTTAATAATGCCTTTGTGCTCCGAGTCTATTAATTTACTTCCCCCAGCTGATCAGTTTTCTGCTCCAAGAGATTAATTTCCTTGCCTTGGCACACTAAAGGATTGAGGTTCACAACATACAAATACTTCTTTTTTCTTCAGCCCCAGAGGTGTGTTGTGAGGATTAATGAGATGATGCTTATAAGTGCATTTTGAGCTCCTTGCTCACAAAGCGCTTTATAAATACAAGATATTAATTCTTTGTTGAGGTCTATCCATCACTTATAAGTAGCTGAATATTCTAGATGCTCTTTGGGAAGCACAACCCCCCTCTTTCTGACTCTTAGAGAGAGTTCATCTGGGTTAAGACTAGGAACAAAATCAGAGCGAGGCTCAAGGAGTCTCCGCAGTCCCTTATCTTTAGTGTCTGACTTTGCTTTGAAACTCACAAAGTATTCTTTGGGGAGAGAGACATTCTAAGCACCTCTGAAAATGCCCTAATACTTGCGCCTACCCACATCGATTTTCTTTTGCCTCTAGCTCTAATACGTAGTATTCATTCTCTGACTGTTCATTAGACCCACAGTCTCATTTTTTAGTGTCAACAAAGCAGTAAAGAAAACTTTCCCTTCCTTTATTCCAAGACCCAAAACAAAATGCAAAAAATACCTCTGGCATTAATTTTGCACAGACGAATGTTGCTACGATATTCCTATTAGCATGTCCATGTGCTTGACGACATTTCAGATGGTATTAATAGTCTACCTGCAAGAAAGCATTTTCTGCCAGCCCAGAGCAAATTGCCAGAACCTTTAAGCCACTCTTCCTCAACTTAGCAGCAGTATATCATCATTACCTGTGGCTGGACCCAGAAATCACATTTGTCAATGCCTGAATTGCTCTTTTACTTTCCGTGGTTTTAGAAACCCACTTTGTTTTGGAAATGGGGTTAGCTGAGTGTATTTTAGAAGATGAAGAAATATAAAAAGCCACAACCAGGGGATTTAGAGGATATGTAGGCTGTTTCATTTTCTATGGTCAGTTAACCTTTGAATGATGAACTCAGTGGGACCAAAGGTAACAATACAGTCATCTTTTGATTGGAGGCCATGGAATTAATGAGCTTCCTTTTGATTAGTAGGAACAAATTCAATCATATTAATAATAATAAGTAGTTTAAATAGATTGGATTTTTTTTTCATATCTCAGGGTCTGTGTATGCTCTACCTCTTAATATCCTATGCTGAGTCCTCTGGTGAACTGGCAAGTAGAGAACCTGAGACTAAGTGACTTGTTCAGAGTCAAGCAGCTTCTAAAGTTAAAACTCAAAGCCAGGTTTGTCTGCACAGCCCAAAGTTATGACCTCCTACACTTTACTGATTACGATTTTAAGAAAATTAGTATAACTTCTAATGAATAGGATCTATGATTGGACCAACAGCATATAAAACTGGTGTAAAAGTTACTTTTTGTGCTATACAAGAGTGTGCTCTATCTTTAGGTTCTTCAGTTAAAAGAATTTTTTACTTCTTTGGGGCCATCGGCAAGTTTCTGGATTACCTAAAGAGGGACTTAATGTATTGGGAAACTAGTCAAGGGTCAGCTTGCTTTCTTTCTTTCCTTCCTCTGTTCTCTCTTCCTTTTCTTCTAAATGGGTTAACCCAAATGTCGCAAATGTGAGCTGTTTCTGCATAAAGGTTGTAGCTGGGTGTATGAACCAGTTGGGCCTTAGTAATTTTACCTCAAAGCATTCTGCTTTTCACAATATTTATAATTCAACAGTGCATGGTTGTATGTGTCTCCAGGAACTGAAATATTTGATAATAGAGTCAATAATACCAAAGCAAAAGACAATAGGCAACTAATTGTATAAAAAATGGGTGGCAATACACACACACCGTCACATATACGTACCTCTAATTTTTAAGTAGAATGAAATATGACCAGAGCTTTTTTTCTAAAATTCAGTCCCATGTAGGTGAGTGTCAGATCCACATAAGTAATTTAAGAACTGTGTGTTTGAAGATTTCATTGTGCAATTTGCAAATTTCTCAGTGTGGCTGAGAACTGTAGTCATTACATTTTTAGGATCTAATTAGTAATGCACATATGCTTCTTTTTAATGACATTATGACATTACTATTCATAAGGCCATTCTTCCTTGAGGATAGTATCCCTTTCTGTTGAAGTATCAATTTTAGCCTTTGTTTCAATGTTCATACTGGTTGCTATATAAAATGTACAACTAAATGTCATTAAGGATTGGATGTGAATGTAAATGGATTTGATGAGGTTTGCTCAGCTTTCAGAGTAGTCCCTGTGTATGAATTCTGATATTTAGAAGGTTGTTTGCTGTTCAGTTAGTCTAACAAATGGGGCTTGGGGCAAATGAACTCATTCTCATGCACATGTTTCTAAAACATTTCTCACTAATGTTTGAGCTAAATTAAAATAAAAACCAACAAGAACATGAAAAGAGACTAAGAACAATGTTAATGTGGCAATTTAAACCAATTTGGTTTTCCAAATGACCTTCCATCTTTCACAACTTTTAACAGTATGCAAGATCGCTATCCCCACTGCCAGATGCTATCTGTCTGGCATGGAAAACTTAAAACTTTTTTCTAAATGTCTTTAAAGCTGAGATGGAGAAGAATGACTCTCTGCCTTTCACTTTCCGAAGGGTCTAAGGTTGAATCGTGGCTATGCTGTCCTCCCAACACATCACTTGTTGATTCTCCCCCATTGTGTCTTATTCGTCTATCCCGTACCACATCTGAAATGATTTTCCACGGAGCTTTATGCTTGACAGACTGAATGGGAGGGGGGATCCTTAGAAGGACCAAGGCTCCTATGTTTGTGCAAGAAGTAAGTCAATGCAGCTTCTTAATTAAGTTGGTACATATAGAACTGTCAGTCTGGAACATTCGGTACTTCATATTTTGCCTTGCGTGGTACTAAGAATATTTAGCTTTCTCTTCACTATTGACTTCACTAATCCATTCTACAGAGAGTGGGAAAAGGTCATTACTACACTTAATATTGCACCAATGACAGTTAGAGAAAACCCAAAGTAATAGAATATATTCAAGGTGAATCTGGCATAATCCATTTGGCATTTCTCAGTATGTTGTTGTGACTAAAACTTGAGAGAGGTCAAAGCTTATGAAGATGGATGACATCCCTTGTGTGGCTGTCTCCTGTAGGGTAGAATTAAGAGTTAGAGAGATATAGGTTCTTTTCGGAAAAGTGCATCTTCCTTTTCTATTAGGACATGTGAAAATTAGCCCAACTTTATTTTGGATTAGTAGACGTCTGTGTACCAGATCTACCAGGATGATCATATAATGGTCTCCTAGGTATTTGTTTATGTTAACAGATAAAATTACCTTTTTTTTCGCCATGGGCTTATTGAAACACCAAGAAGTTAAGAAACCTTTCTACTTTGGCTCCTAGCTGTCTCTTTTTTTTTTCTTCTGTGAGAAATAACACTTTGAGGAAAACTTTAAATTATACACTGCAATCCCAAATTGTTCGTTGTTCTTTCCATTCATTACATGTTGTCCTTTGATATGTTAATATATTAGGCTTCTTGCCAGCCAGATACAGTCTCATAATGTAGGCTGGAAACAGATCCACAGTCTCCTCTTTGATGAGCTTTTTGTTTGTTTTTACTCCTGGGGAGTAAGAATAATGAGTCAGCTCCTAAGACTAATTTGTTCAAAGGAGAAATGAATGGGAAATCTTTTAAATGTACCCAGTACCCTTTACCATTCTGCCTGTCACAGAAGGCAGGTACTAATCTGACCACACGCAGAATCTTCTCCACCAGTGAAAACTCCAACATGCAGGTGGCCCAGAGATGGAAATACTGGGGCAAGCTTTTATCCACCTGGTGCTACATGCCATCCTAATATTCTTTCTAGCTTTTATACTTCTTTATGAATTGCTTTCAAACCACCTGTTTTGAGATTTTTATTTTACTTTTAACGCTGGTGATCTGGATTGGGCTTCCTGAAGTTCCAATACTAGAAGGCTAAGAGTCAGAAGTAATTTAGAAGTTCACTAGTTTCTGTTTGATCTCTGTGAGGTTGGTTGACAAGACAGTAGAGTTCCCAAAGCGTGGCTTCATTATTTTGTGTTTTGAAGCATATTCATTAGGGGTATATCTTCACACCACCACTCTCCAAGTCTGTCCTAATTAGACAAACCATCCAGGGGTGGTAATAACATTTACGAAGGGAAGAAAGGGGGCATACTCACAGTTAAAAACATTATGTTTGAGCCTTGAAATTAATTAGATATTTCATGCTTGGAAGAAGTATCCCTAACAGGCTTTTTGAATGGAGACATATTCAGGAAGGACCTCTCATAGGAAGGAAAGAGAGTGAGACTAGGTAAACTTATAAAACCTGTGTCTATTGGTATTAATAAAATATAGATGCTCAAAAGTCTGGAAATGCTATACCACTATATGTATAGCTGCTTTTATTTACAGATATTTACTTGGGAGTTCCTCTGATTTTAAAATATGGAACAGATCTGGACCAAGGGATAGAGATGAAAAGATTTCCATGTGGTACTCTATTTTACATAGGCAATGGGATACCGGGGCCCCACTTTATGGAATAAGAAGTCTCCGTTGGCCATCAAGGCTTCAATTGTTTTCTCTGGCAAGGTAGAGCAGTTGCAAACACTTAAGAGGAGAATGAGGAGGTCCAGGGCTCCGGTCTTCAGTGTATTCTGATAGGATACAGCAAAGTGAGTGTGGAATATGTGTGACTGAGACATCAAGGGTCCTGATACTCAGAAGCCAGGGGGGTCCTTGTGCCTCCATTGACCCAATCGAGGTATGGTTGGAGACAGACGGAGAAGAGCGGGGGCAAACCTTTCCGTAAACAGCCACGCCTCTCCCGGATGCCCACCCCCGGCCCCTCTCCCAAAACTCTCCAGAGCACGGCATAGCTAAGAATAACCTGACCTCAAACCTGTCAGCCAAGGGCAGAGTGACTTCGACTCCACCTCCACTAAAGATAAATTGCTATCTATCTCTAAAAACCTCATAAAACGCACCAAAACCTAGGATGTTTTTGAATGACTTATTGACTTTTCAGATTCTTCTTTAAGCTGTTTTTTAAACTTTAAAGGCAACACTGATAATGAACGCTTCCAAATGGTAAAACAGAAAATCCCCTTCAAATATAACCGGCCCGTAGAAGAGTGGCTGCAGGAAAAAGGTAACTGTCGTTAAAACTTTCATTTTAAAATCATTTGACTCTAAACCCTCATTTTTAAAGCCTGCAAATAAATGTTCCTTAAATGATAATCACCTGCTGCATAAATGACTGTTTTAATTTTCATTATAATTTGTGTCAGCTTCCACCTGCCATATGTTGATAAATCATGCTATAATACATTGCCATTAAAATACAGTTAAAGGGACTAACATCTAGTTTTCTATCAGCATGACAACCACCAACAAGAAATTCCAGGAACCTCTAAAAAAAGAAATGTATTATGGCAATTTAACCACTGCATGACATTATTTGTTAATTTGTTTTAAATTACCTCTTACACCAGAGCTTTCTAAAGAAATTTCAAAAGAACTTATTAAACTTAACATCTTGAGGCTGTTTTGGCTTTGCTATCTGTAGCATGGTTAACATCAACAACAACAACAAAAATCATAGATTGACTCGTACTTTAAACTGCTTAAACAAATGTTATAAGGGGAGCCATGTTCTTTAACATTTGTTTTTAAACAAGAAAAGAATGAGAAGGATGAATTTTGCCTTCAGAGTTAAACTTACAGAGGCAAATATGTTTCATAAGAGATTAATGACATCCTAGTTACTGATGGAAACTAAAAAAAATAAATAGATAAACTTATTCTACACTTCAGTTGTGTGGTACCTTTGTGTATTTGATACGTATGCAACGAAAGTGTAAGTAGTCGGAAAATAAAAGGTTAATGGAAGGCCAAACAGCAGTTTCTCATTTGCTGAAGAAAACAACCACTTTGTTAATAAAAGAGGGCAGCGGTTATATGTGATGTTAGAATTTTCTGTGTGGCTCCTCTTCATTGGGAGGTAAGCTATTGCCTTTCAATGAAGAAAGACTTCTGACTTGAACAAGCTGGTGACTTTTTTTTTTTTTCCTGAGCCAGTAGCTACTCTTCTAGCTTGAGTTTTTTTTGTTTGTTTGTTCGTTTTCTTAAGGAGATCTTAAGTGAGTTTTTAAAATATGTAGAGATTTGATTGAGCTATTTATAAAAAGTAATGGGGTATGTTAATATGCAACTTAAAAAAAGACAAAGGACTACTACAGTTGCAAGTTGAGTGACAACATTCAGGACTTTAAACACGGAAAATCCTCACTGAGTCTTAACTGTTTGCCCTGTTTTTAACGTACGTGGTCTAATTAAAAATAAATTAAGAATAACTCTAAAAAGCAAATAATTTCGTTTAGTAATCACCAGCTCATAAAGTCCCTTTAACATTAGAGATGATGACTGCCTCACTTCTTAAAAAGGAAAAGACAATTTAGATGCATGTCTGAGTCTCATGTGCCTGAGAAAATTGTTTTTGTTTCTTTCAATTTTATGTTAATAATATTTTATTTTATTCCATTGCCTTTTGAAGTCTAAGTTCAATAGCATGCCAGGCATTTTCATTTGTATTAATCATTTTAAAGTTATTAGTAGGCTTTTAGTTTTTCTTCCAATAGCATTGTTATCAGTTGGCTTTTATATAGAAGGACGCTTCCAAACACACAATAGAGGGAGGTTGAACGGGTGGGACTGGGTAGGGGGTGGTTTGGATGGGAGGAAGGGAGGAATTTGTTTCTTAACTGAGTATGTTTGTTTATATATGCAAATAATATTGAAAAGAGTTCTATGAGAACTAGGGGATTCTCTCTCCTACATTATTTTAGCCAAAATTACTTTTTTCTTTCATTTAGGTAAGTAACATCTATTCATTCTATTGCTTTATCTCTTCCTCTGTCTAGCTAACTTTCCCTTCAAAGAAATAGAAAATGTATACCAAAGGACCTTGCAAGGACAAGGAGTTAGGAAAGGGTGAATCCGGAAAGATGATTAGGCAGAGGCATTAGTAAGTACTTGGACGGCTCTGTCACTTGGGCAGAAACAGTTGTTTCTGTCATTGGAGAGGAGATGTGAGTCACGGCATTCCCTAGCCTGTTTTCTGGCGCTGTCTGCTATTGACTGACTTTCTGACCTTAGACAATCCACTTAACCTCTTTATATCTCAGATTTCCCATCTGAGGAGAGGAGAAATAATACTGCCTATTCCCCAAAGGTGTTCTGAGGTTTAATTAATTAGTCTTTGTGCAACACTGACTGGAAACATGCAAAGATTTAATTTAAGCAGTATGTGAACTTGGTGTCCAAATGAGGGAGCATTTAACGACTTCCAGGAGAACGGGCACCCAAAACAAAACACAAAATAAACTGCTACAAAGCCCGTACTGGTATTGTAATCAGATTTTATATTATTGGTGATAGATTGGAATCCATTATCAGACTGGGATATAGATAGAATAGTGGTCATCTCTTATTAAAAAACAAAACAAAACATGATTGATCATAATGAGTGACGACAAGGAGACCTGGCCCTGATTCTGAAAAATCTTGGGCAGATGGTACAATGTTCTGCGGTCGGTCCCTTATGTCCTTCACAAGGAGAGGGTCGTGATGATTGTTTCTCACTTACTCACTTACTCCTGCTTCCTTGAGAGAGAGAAATTGATCAGAGGAAAAGATGGCAGAAGACTTGAATATCACACTATTCCTTTAGTGCCTGCCAGCATTACTATTAACCACCTAATCTAAGGTACAGAGGGCTGGGAAAGAGGTTTAGAACATAACAAAAGCAGATCCAGTCAAAAATAAATCATGAAACAAAGACCCAAATACTTCCTATGGCATGATGGATGCCTGAAACATATACACTCCTTCCCTATTTACCCCACCAGTGTCTTGTGGTCAAAAAATGATTAGTCAGATCTCTCTATGAAAGCAGGAATAGCCAGAAATGAAGCCATGGTTTAATTGTATAGCCCAGGAAACGTCTTGCCTTGCTCCACACTTGGGTCTATCTTGAACAAGCAGAGACCACTTTTTGGAGTGAATCATGGCAACTGGAATAAAAGAGATCCATCATTTCTAGCCAGCTTTGCATTTCAATTCTCTCTGAGCTTCCTTTATTTGTAAGCATAAGCGGAATAACATCACTAGAAAAATAAGATGGAGACCATTATAGATGTGGAGTACTTCTGGGAATATCAGAAATGCAAAATCTACTATAGTCAGTTATAACCATCAGCTGATCTTCAGTACTGGGCTATATATAAAAAAGGCAATGAATAAGTATTATGGTTGGCCAACAGTTATGTGAATGGAAGGGATATTACGGCATTGGGGCTATCTGGTACAAGACACTAAACTTTAGCCCTACAGATCTCGTATTAGGCAACTTTTTATTATGTTAAGCTACTCCAAGTGCCTATGGAAAGCTGAGAGCATATTTATTCTCCCCTTCCATCATGGCATTTCTTTCAGTAGTAAGCTTGGGGCTCCCAGAAAAAAAGCTGTTGTCAAAAAACTAAATAGTAATGAGCTCCAGGCCATTACCCAGCATTATTGTGCATTGAACTTTTTGCTGCATCTCATATGAAAAATGAGAGGTCAAAGAATAGGCAATGATGTGTGTGCACAGGGCACTGAAGGAATTGATGGGAAGAGAAGTGGAAATCTATTAGATCTATTTGATTAGTCCCTTAGGATCTGGGCAATTTTGTTATTAAAGCCAACAGATTCCATTTCCATGCTCCACATATTTTTATAGACATTATTTTCACTATAACAAAATTATCTGGCCAATTCTCCACAGTGTAGTGTTTAAAGCTCCCAAAGTGGTATTATTTATAAACCATTCTTGACTAATATGCCCTTGAGAGTTGCCTGATGAGTGGATTGGGCTCTTATACAAAGAGTTCCCACTGAGTAGAGGCATTTTCCCATTTCTAACCTCTTCCATTTCACCCATTTTTATACATTGAGAAGGGATTCCCCATTATATACTAGAAATTCAAGGATACTAACCATTATATAGATTTAAGGGTTTCCCAGGAGGTGCTAATGGTAAAGAACCTGCCTGCCAATTCAGGAGACATAAAAGACACGAGTTCAATCCCTAGGTTGGGCAGATTTCTGGAGAAGGAAATGGCAACCCACTCCAGTATTCTTGCCTGGAGAATCCCATGGACAGAGGAGCCTGGTGGGCTACAGTCCATGGGGTCACAAAGAGTTGGACATGACTGAAGTGACTTAGTACACACACAGCACATATAGACTTAAACACTATATAATAATAGTGGTAGAAGTTAAGAGCCTAAATATCACAGTATGTCTCTATTCATATTAGAGATCATAGAGCAGAGATCTCAGTCTTTAAAAAAAAATACTCCTTTCAATTAAACAGGTGAGTATACTAGAACATTGTTTTCAGTCATTAATAGCTAAAATAATTCCAGCAAGATTAAGGATGACTGGAGCATTGTTTGATCACTAACTAAAATGGAGGAAAAATTCAAAAAGGATAAACTTAATTCCGTTAAAAAAAGTTTTTCCATCTTTCTCCATATGGAAAAGCAGACAAATAATCTGGAGAAACAATAGAACAGAAGGCTTTGTCCTTCAAAAGCTAGATTTTTCTGGGAAAGATCTCAAGCTTAAGGAAAGCTTTTTAAAGTAGGGATGTAAGATAAAAAATGCCTGATGAGTGGATTGGGCTCTTATACAAAGAGTTCCCACTGAGTAGAGGCATTTTTTAAATGCCTTTTTAAAGTTGGGATGTAAGATAAGTTGACTTATACCATTCTTTGTTCTGCCATGATTTCATTCTGATAGTTTTCGGTACACAGAGCCTAAATGGTTCCCCAAATGGGAACTAACAGTAAGGTGAGCTACTGTGTCTTCAATCCATTAACAAACCTGTATATCACTTTAAAGTGTTTTATGTGTTGCCCACTAACACCTATCTCTCCTCTTAAAATTTGTTGATTTTGAATGACATCATTTTTCTTTCTCCCTTTCTTGCTGACATGATCAATGTCTACTTATTTTCCATACCTTCCAGAGCGATTTAGTTGTGTGATCATGGTCTCTCACCTTCCCCAAATGAATAAAGACAGGAAATAATCTGTCATGAAGTTTATGAAATAGCAAGTATGGATAGAATATTATACATTAGGAAAATTTCTAGGAAATCTTTTATTTCCTAGAGTTGTTTATTTTTATAAGTACACAATAGCTGCAGGTCTCTTAATTAAAACCTAATTTAATTTCAGCTAACTATCAGACCTAGTTTTTTAGTTCAGTGTACTGAGTTACCCCACTGAGTTTTTATTTGCCCTATATAATTCTTCTTCATTTTCATTATGTTACTTTGTAAGTTAAAAAAGTCAGTACACTAGGTATTTATGATTTATTATTATAATCACCTGATTTGGGTTATTTTCTTTTTCTGTCATCCACAACTGTATACCCTGGAAGACTGCAATACCACTCATCATTGAAGCAAGATTTCTCCTGCTTCACAATAAAGAAGTAGAGATTCAATTATTCAGGTTGTCTAGGATATTCAGCTAGACAGTGGAAGAGATAAACATAGGGAAATGTTATTTGCCAATGTCTAGATTGAATTTTTGTTACTTGCCAATACCTCTACTGAATTTTTGCTATCCAATTTTCTCCTCTTCAGTTGCTCAAGGAAGCCTGTTTTGATGTCTGGTCCATTCAGACCAGGTAAGGCAAACAGAGAAAAATGTATGGGAATAATGATGTTTCCTCCACCCAACCCACTAGGCCGGCAGTTAACCATCTTCAACACCCAGGCGCAAATAGCTATCGGCGGAAAGGACAAAGGACGCCTCTTCCAAGGCCAGCTTTCTGGGCTCTATTATGATGGTTTGAAAGTACTGAACATGGCAGCTGAGAACAACCCCAATATTAAAATCAATGGAAGTGTCCGGCTGGTGGGAGAAGTCCCATCAATCTTGGGAACAACACAGACAACCTCCATGCCGCCAGAGATGTCTACCACTGTCATGGAGACCACCACTACCATGGCTACCACCACAACCCGCAAGAATCGCTCCACAGCCAGCATTCAGGTACGCCTCCCTCCAGCATTTCCTTGGTTCGGCATCTTTGTCTTTGAGACATTGCTATCATGGTCAGTGTTGCTCTGTAGCTAAAGTGTCTGAATTACTATGTTTGTAGGAAGGACACCTACAGATGCTCATAGTAGTAAAACCCAGGAGTAGAGAAAGACAAAGTAATCGTTAAAGAAATTATCAATGTCTGGTGCGCACGTGTGGGTTATTACTCTTATATCCATCACTGAAATGGTAAAGCTGTTATTCAAGGTGAGAGATGGAGAACATTTTCACTATGACATACTCTCTCCTCTCATTTTATTACCTTTCTTTTCAACAGCAGAAAAAAAAAAGGAGGAAAAGAACGTTTGTTATCATAGGAAAGACTATATTCTAGTTAAATTCTACTTGCATCCTCCTGATGGCTTAGTGTTGGGACATGAACTGTTCATTTCTGAGGCCAAGGGGTAGCATTAAATCAAGGGTAGATGAAGCTGAAGTTTTCATCAATCTTTATAAAATGCAATACTTGTATTTTGTAAGTGTTGGTTAATCACTTGTTATTTTTGGTTTACTTTGTTTCTTTTACATTGTATTGACCAAAATCCTAATTCTGTTAGCAAATTTGAAGGTCTGAGTTTAACTATGTAGGGAGTCCTTAGTTTTTATTAAATGTTTTTGTTTTGTCACTTAAAAGTAATTGTAGCCAAACTAAAGCTTAATGCTTTGCTGATTACCTTGGCTTCTCATAAATCTAGATATTAGAGGGTAGAAAGTCGAAGTATTAACCTTAAATGCTCAGGCAAAAAATAAGACATTCCAATTGCTCATGGGGAATTGACCCCTAGCCTAGTTAGTGTCCGTAGGAGATTCAGTAGATCAGTACTTGTCCTTTCTGTTTCTTGGTTTAAGATATTATCTAGGGATTCAACTGAGTCTCTGACATCACCTTTCCATTGATTTCACTGGGCACTGTAAACCTAAAGTCAATAATCAATTAAATCTCTGATGTGTTCTCATTCTTTCGAATTAATTTTATGTGAGTTAGGTAGTGGTAAAATTGTCTTCCTTTTCCCTTGTCTTTGAGTAGACATAGCCAGACAGCTCCTTACATGATTCCACAGGAACAATTGGGAGCTGATTCACAGATGATGTTATCGGTACAATTTTATGTGTTTTAGAAAGGCTACTTGAGAAGCCGGTTACTTCCCAGTCTTAGAGGTGCCCATGTTGTTACATTCATACCTATGTACATGCTCAAAAAAAATAGCTTCTTCTCCACTGATATTAAAGCAATAACTCCTGACACTTCACTCTACTCACTGAAAAGAAGATAAAAGGCAATATATATTTCTATTATGACTCTCTATAGCTCGAGAGCAGATCTGTTTATTGTTGGTGAAAGGATAGTTCTGTCTGCACAGGTCTGGTTCTGTTTCTGTCAGAATACATTCCACTAACTCTGTGGGAAGCAGAGGAGCAAATGGCTTTTTCTTCGTAGGAATGGATGGCCCTGTAGTCTTTTTTTGAGGCTACATTTTTACTGACCTCAGAAGGATTTAATGTTACATGGGGATTCAGGGACTAAGCCATAATAATGATCAGTTTGGGGCTTTCCCTCCAGGGGCAAATATATAAATGGGAGTAGATTAAGTGAGTATTTGTACAAACTAAGAAAGCCTACGATAGAAGGTACAAAGGTCTTGTAAGTGGTTATGACTCTGGACATCATTGGACCTATTGTCATTTTAGAGGACAACAGCTGTGGACAGCTGGCAGATGTCATCTCTGACAGCCTCCTTTCTGATGTGTCCCTTTTCCTTTAGTCTAGTAATAATTGGATCACATCTGCATGGCTTTCCTTTTGCTTCTAAAGACAAGGCTATAAAAATGAGTTATAAACCTGTTGATGCTTGTTGTTTTTAAGAGTGTATAAAAGCGTAAAGTGCTATTGGAGAAAAGCCAGCAGATGAGCAGAATTGGAATAGATTGGAATGAGAGATTTAAAAGCCCCATATTCTTTGTAAAGATTAGCTAAAGGAAATAACTATGCTAAGGGTTTTGAACTTTTTGTTCGGCCAACCAGCCATAAGGATTTTGCCTTGGGCTCTGGAAAAACTTAGGATGGACAGGTAGACACTGCTATGTTTAAAATGGATAACCAACAATTCTGCTATTGTTATGTGGAAGCCTGAATGGGAAGGACTTTGAGGGAGAATGTACCCATATATATGTACGGCTGAGTCTCTTTGCTGTCCACTTGAATATATCACCACATTGTTAATCAGCTATATTCCAATACAAAATAAAACGTTTAGTGAATTAAAAAAAAAAAGGTTATCAACAGTGAACATTCACATACATAAAATTCAATAGCCTGCCTGTCTCCAAGTCTGCCTCTTAAGTACATTCTGTAGATCATATCAAGCTTGTGTTAGGCATGTGGACCCAACAACCCTTAGATTCTATCCAAGGTTTTAGACAGTTTCCAGACTGCAAAGACTTTGGATGAAGAAAGTCACTCTCGGAAGTTCTAATGTGCCCTGTGTGAGCCAGCTAATTTTCCTGGATGAAATGGATTCATAAAGATTTGAGCTCTGACTAGAACTGAAACATACATTACCATATGTAAAATAGATAGTTAGGGGGGGTTTGCTGTATGATGCAGGGACCTCAAATCCAATGCTCCCTGACAATCTAGACAGGTGAGATGGGGTGGGAGGTGGGATGGAGGTTCAAGAGGGAGGGGACACATGTATACCTCTGGCTAATTCATGTTGATGTATAGCAGAAACCAACACAATATTGTAAAGCAGTCACCCTCCAATTAAAAATAATTTAATTTAATTAATTTAATCAAATTTAAAAATTTGATCTCTAAGAAATCTTCAGGAAAAAAAAAAACAGGTGAGGAAGACTGGATTTCATGTCCGTAGATTTATCATTCATGTTTTCACCTATGTGTGAAATCTTACAGCCGTTTCCAAGTGACTCTGTTCTGTCCTCCTTGGCTTTGATAATATTGCTAGAGTAGAGTTGCCCTAAAATTTGACTCTTCCAGGAGAAACAAAATAAGCCTGTGCATTCACAAGTATAAATATCTGGTTATTTAAAAACCCACTGGTTATTTCTTTAAGCATAAGGTAAAAAAAAAAAATCGTTTGAACTGTTCATTTCTAATAGACCTTGGTTAATGTTGATTTTAGATCAAAGAAAAACTGTGAAGTGCTTTTAGTGATGCTCTTAGCCATGTGTGAAGGTGAACAAAGAGTTTTTGAACTGATGGCCCTCTAATGCTCCAGCCTCCTGGAAATAATTAGCATTTTGATCTTTCTAATGTACTAGTGTGTTACAAAATACTTGTGAATTACATGGACTATGTTCAGTTACTCACAGCCATGGTGCCAAGCATTAAGTCTTTACCCTGCATTAAGAAGGATGTCTCTGGTTACTCCCCTGATTGAAAAAGAAAGTTAAGGTTGAGAGAAGAGGTGGGTACATTGATAAAGCAAATGGATGGGTGATAATTCTCAAGTAAAGATCTGGCCCTTAGTAGATGCTCAATAAACATTTGTTGAGTAAATCCGAAAACAAGATAGGCTTTATAATGTACTTTATCATTTAACAATCAGAAGTGGCATGGCCTATGGAAGATTTTCCCTCTAAGATGATCAGTGGACTTTGGACAATTGAAAATTTTTTCCCCCCAGTGGTAAAACTATAGAAGACTGATGAAATGCATGTACTTGAAGTCAGGTTGTCTGAGTTTAGAACCTAGTTTCCTGTTCGTATTAGCTAAGCGACCCTGGGGAGGTCACATATGTTGTGGTTACCTAGCTGTGGAAACAACCTGTCATCATTTAGTAGTTTGAAACAATTATGTCATTAGATCTCATGGTTTTATGGATCAGAAATTTGGGCAGGGCTCAGCTGGCAAACACTGAAAGTCAAAGGAAAAGGGGGAGGCAGAGGATGAGATGTTTAGATAGCATCAACGATTCAATGGACATGAGTTTGAGCAAACTCCAGGAGACAGTGAAGGACAGAGATGAGTGATCTGTCCATGGGGTTGCAAAGAGTCGGACATGACTTAGTGACTGAACAACAACAAAAACGGCAAGACATTCTTCTGCCTCACGTGGAACTGGCTGTCACTCAGTGGCCACTCTGGGCTGGAGGCTCTGGCTTCACACATGCACCTGGAGCCTCAGTGGATGAACAATACTGGACTCAGTTGTGAACATGTCACTCTCCGTGTCTCTCGGACTCCTTTCATGGAGACTTAGGTCTCGTGGAAAGAGTTTTCCAAGTCTTGGATACATGGAGAAAGGAGCATATCTCAGGTTGGTTGAATGTACGAAGCTAAATTGACAAAGTCAGAAATGATGATTCCTAGAGAGATAGCCAACTTCAGCTAGAACAGAGAGTGTACAGAGGAGGGTTGATGGGAGATCAGGGACTCAGATTCTGAGTGTTTTGGCCTAAAACTCCCTCAAACAGAAGAGGTCCTAGAGGGGAGAACTAGATCAGGTTCCCTGTGGGTTTCACTACCAGAGATGCCCCCGAGATCATGCAGGCACGTCCATTACCTGACATCTGACCCCAGTGCTGGGGAGTGACTGTTGTGATAGGTCAGTTTCTAAAATGGAAAAGTTCAATTCAGGCTACATTCACATTCCTGAATCTTCAATCAGGACAGAAGGGTAAAAGTGAGAAATAAAAGTCTTTTAGGGATCACTGTCAGCCACTAGGACCAAAATGTTCCTGCAAGAGGCCAAGAAGAAAATATTTCCAAGAGTAAGGTATATTCTCTTCCCTTAGTGCTCTAGACCAAGTTATTAGTCAAGAAAGAACTCCATGTGTTCTGTGCAAATCACCATTTGGAATAGTTTTTAAGCTTTTAGCAGGAGACTGATCGTGACCCACTTTTTCTGAACTGGGCATTGGTAAAGTCACCTTGGCATTGGCCAGGGCTGCCTGACACCAGAAAATTACCAGAAAATCATAACACTCAGTACTGGAACTACTCCCAATAAACAATAGAAATGAAAGATGTAAAAGCTTTCTGAGATTTCATTCTTTTCTTGAACTCACAAGTTTGGTGGGAAAAACGTGGACCACTTTCAAAAATTGCAGATGGAAGCCACAGTTTTTCAGCTTTTGTAACAATACCTTCATGGAAAGTCCTCCCCATGGTCTGCTTTTACGCTGGGGCCTAAGTTCTTTCAGAAGCACCCTTCAGCCTTGATATTACTTATGGCAAAACAACAAACCAAAACTTGTGATTAAAAATTTAATCCTTTACATGTATGTGTATGGCTGAGTCACTTTGCTGTTCACCTAAAACTGTTAGAATATTGTTAATTGGCTATACTCCAGTATAAAATTAGAAGTTAAAACAGACAGAAAACCAGCAGGCTGACCTGCCAAAAAACAGTGGTCCTTCTCGCTGCATGTTCCTGATGGAGTCCCAGTGTGCTGAAGGGAAGAGAGAGCAATTAGAGTCAGAATTTCTCATTGGACCCTATGTTCTTCCAGTTTTTTAGGTATGTATCTCTGCATGAGTTGATTAGCCCATCAAAACTTCAGTTCTATTATCTATAAAATGGGCTCAAGAGCATCTTTACCATAGGCTTGTGGTGAGTAATACATACAGCCACATGTGAAAAGAACTTAGGCCATGCCCTATTCCATCAGTTTTCACTAAATGCTAGACATTCGGAAAACTGCTTCAACCCAAGAGACTCTACCAGGACTCACAGATCCTCATAGAGCTTAGCCTTCTTGTATGGTTGGATAAGCACAAAAACAATTTTGTCTACACCCACAGAAACCCACTATTACCCAGGATTTCCTTTGAGGGTTCCAGATTGAATCATAGCCCTGAACTCATCAATTAGAAGGAATTTATGGAGTAGGAGTTAGCTGAGTGGTTATTACATATAAAGCTTTTTGTTAGGATGAAGCGTGTGAAGCTGCCAGTTTTGTAGGAGCAGAGTGGTCGGATATCAGCAACTTCATATGGTTCCACAAATACATGACACATTCATTTTCAGTATGTTGTTATCCATGGGGTTTTGAGATTCTGGCTGGAACAGGTTTCTGAAGGTTCTTTGAATAATCAGACTGTCTTGGATTGGGATACAAGATTCATCTACCTTATTCCAAATACCATGCTCTAATAGGAGGTAAATTATGTTATACTTACCCCCCAAATCACCCCTCTGGGCCCCTCTACCTTTTCCCTGCTGCCATCAGCTTGACAGAAGTGAGACAAGGAGTCCACACAGTTTTCCATCCCTCGCTTTAACCATAAGACAGCAGAGCCTCCAGGGGAAGTTTATTTTAGGATCGGGGCTCAACTAATATTGATTAACGGCCTTGCATAACGTGGGGCTCCAGGGCTCATTCCTTTCCTGCCAAGCCTCATAACTGGGGGAGGCAATGAAGATTTGTCTGTCTAATTAGCCTTCAGCTGCCAGCCAAGAAATACCTTCTGTTTCCTCTTTACCCTCACGCAGGTACTTTCTTTTCCCCTCTTGGAGAATAACTGGGGGGGTGGGAATGGACTCTAATTTACTCATTACCTAGTAGAACCCTCCAGTGACATTTTCTCTCTGGAATTACATAGTTCTAATGGGAGAAAAGGGAACTTGATGGGTTTACCTACCTCTTAAAGACTTAGGTGTCAGCAGTACAAAGAGATCAGTACTTCCCAAAGCTGAAAAAGTCCATGAAAGGATCTCTGAGAAGGTCCTCATCACGTACAGGCAGGAACTCTGCAAGATGCTCAGATAAGTTGTAGAGAGGCCCTTCTAATTAGCATGTAATATTTATAGGGTAGAATCTCTGACCAGAACTGCAAATAAAGCACTGGATCTTATTTTTAGCCATCTGAATACCTGAGAAGGAGGTGCAGTCAGCTCTTGGCTACTCACTATGGAGGTCTTCAAATGTTTCTTTTTTCTTTTTGTAGTTGCACAAGTGGGATCTTTAGTTGAGGCATGTGCACTCTAAGTTAAGGCATGTGAACTCTTACTTGCTTCATGTAATACCTAGTTCTTCCACCAAGGATCCAACCCTGGCCTCCTCCATTAGGAGCATGGAGTATTAGCCACTGGACCTCCAGGGAAGTCCCCCCAATGTTTCTAAAGCTCTAAGTGATTGTCCAATCACCTAACAGACTACTTGGCCAAGTATAAAGCCTGTATCTTTACCGCGTGCCATATGGATCTCTTCCCTGCTCACTCGCTCGCTCTCTCTCTCTCTCTCTCTCTCTCTGACCGTGTTTTCTACCATCTCGCTCCAGGCACACAGGTCTTCTTGAGCCTCCTTGAACTCAGATCCAGGAGAAGGGAGAGATGAGCAAGGGCTGTGCAGTTGCAGAGTCTGATCTTGTCTGTATTTAACATGTTGACTTTTTTGCTGATCAAGGATTTTTTTTTTTTTTTGCATTGATGCTGACTTCAAAACTCTGATGACTGAGTTTGAGGCTGTTCCTTTAAAGGTTACACAGTGGATGAGCCTCCTCCTTAGTCCCAGCACTGCTCCAATGTACCAAGTATGCCTGTGGGGTTTCCCCTGCAGGTGCTTCTGCCTGGTGCAGTTCTTCCCAGCATGCCTCACTGCCTTAGTGTCCAGACTTCTGCCTGGTGCAGCTCTTCCCAGCATGCCTCACTGCCTTACTGTGTCCAGACTTCTGCCTTGTGCAGCTCTTCCCAGCATGCCTCACTGCCTTAGTGTCCAGACTTCTGCCTGGTGCAGCTCTTCCCAGCATGCCTCACTGCCTTACTGTGTCCAGACCTCTGCCCATATGGCACCTTCTGGAGCGGCCCTCCTTGACCGTCCCCTGTGAAATAGCGCCCCACTCCCTGTCACCTTCTGCTTCGTGGCCTCTCAGAGCAGTCACCTCTACCTGACATGATATCACACATGTGCTTGTCATCTCTATTTAGTGAAATGTGAGTTTTAGGATGGCAAGATATTCATTTCCAGTGCTATCAGGGCACAGAGTAAGCCCTCAGTCAGTATTGCTGGAGACAGATGGGTGGACAGCAATCCACTAGCACCTTTGCAGGGAGCTCACAGGTCTCATGATGCTCACAAACTGAATCCCACTTCCAAGCACTATCCCCGCCTCCGCCGCCTCAGGAGGCCCATGCTCTGGCTCTCTGATGAGGCTCACCAGTAGGAATGGTAGTCAGGAGCAGTTTGTTTGTTTGTTTGTGGGATGGAACTGGTGCCCTCTGCAGTGAAAGCACGAATTCCTGACTACTGGACCCACAGGGAATGCCCTCAGCAGCGGCTTTGCTGCTCTGGACTCCTTGCCTTGTACAGTTGCTGAGTCTGATCTTGTCTTTAGTTAACATGTTGATTTTTTGCCCATCAAGAAATCTTAAGAATAAGAGTCCAGAGATGTCTCCTTGTATCTGGTATGTGAGATTGTTCTTATTGATTTCTGGTCTTAAATTCCCTTTCCTTAGAAATTATTTGCCATCCTAATAGCAAAGGTGGTTTCTAGTACTTAGAGTTTTCAAAGCAATTCTGAACATGTAATCTCATCCACTTTCCCTGTCCAATTTGTTTGCCATATTCCTTTCCCAAATTATTTAATTCTTAATTCTCCTAAAATGAACCTTTATATATCAGCAAGTAAAAACTATATTAATGGACTGGTGCTTCTACTCTGTTCTATTGGTATGGATAGAAAATTAACCAAGGGCTAATTTACCTGGTTGTGCATATGTGGGTGGGAGTCTTCTATCTACTTTAAGTTACTTTTTTGTTTTTCTCAAATAACTAAGTTGATGATTCAGACAGTAAAGAATCTGCCTGCACTGCAGGAGACCTGAGTTTGACCCCTGGGTTGGGAAGATCCCCTGGAGAGGGGAATGGCTACCCACTCCAGCATTCTTGCCTGAGAAATACCATAGACCGAGGAGTATGGCCGACTACAGTCCATGGGGTTGCAAAGAGTCAGACTCCACTGAGCGATTAACAACAGCAAATAGCTAAGAATGTTTTGAAAGTGAAGGTGTTAGTCGCTCAGTCGTGTCTGACTCTGCGACCCCACCTGGCTCCTCTGTCTGTGGGATTCTCCAGGCAAGAATACTGGAGTGGGTTGCCATTTCTATGAAACTCTTTATTCCTGGTCTTGACTCTATGGTTTATGTGGCTCCATAGTTTGTGATCCTTTGAAAAGAAGATTTTGGAAGATACTATGAGAAGTCACTAGATTGAGAGAAGGAGTAATCTCTACGTAGCTCCTCACTCAACATTCATGCCCTGGCACAGTGCCAGACCCAAAGTGGGGCTCAATCAATGTTTGTTGAAAGAAAGGAAACTGCATTAAGTGAATGAATGCTTATCTGCAGAGGGAAGAAGCAGATCAGGGGGCGATGTTATTGATGCTGAAGGTCGATGTTATTGAAGCCTGAAAGCAGGCTGGTATGAAGGAAAGAGAGCTGGGCAGCAAGAGTCAGGAGACTTCGTTTGTAGATAAAATGGTTTAAACCATGACTCAAGGTGGGCTTTCATTTATCAGCTTTGGGATGGCTAGGTTGCTTCTTGAAGCTTAGTCTTACCACCGACACAAGGAGATGATAACATCGACTTCATGGATAGGTTATAATAATACAAGTCAACAGTGCAAATTGGTGCAACTCAACAGATTGTTGTTATTGTTATTTTAAATGGGATTCTAATCCAGGTCTCTTTGGCATCTAACTTTTGGTTTTTATTCTTTAATTAGTCATTTGGCCTATGACAGGGTAATTAGCTTCCTTGGGTCTCCACTCTTTCCTCAGCTAACAAATATAAGGGTAGATTCACTTGGTTTCCAATATCTTCATTTTCCTAACAGTAGCTAACAGGCCGCCTTGAGCATCCAGTGGCAGTGAATGGATGGACAAATGAATTAGAGGGTGGAGGGAAAGAAAAGTTGAGGAGAAGAAAGCAGAGAGCAAGCAAAAATACTCTGTAATCATGTTGCTGTAAGAACAATCTGTCCATTTCCCAGATTGGATGGCTCATGTTGAGAGGAATGCATAGGATGTCTTTAATTCAAATTATAATGCAAATAATGATTTATTTTTGTACCCCATCCCTCCCTTTGCTGAAAGCTTTCAGAAAGAGTTCCACAATGACTAACTACCTCTATGTAGAGGATAAAGCACTTAATAAATGTCTCATGAGTTGTCGAAAAGAATCAATGATTCCAGTTTAAGCTAAGGTCCAAGAATTTTCTTTTTCTCTGAAAATGCATCTCTTTCTATTTATATATGACAGGGAAATGACTTTAAGCAGCAATCTTTGCTAGCCAGGCTTCAAGATGGATATTTCCATTCTGCCTTTGACAAGGCTGTAGGAGGGATGGGATGTGCTTTCATATCTTCCTGGTGTATGTTTGAATGATTGTAAAAATTAGAAACACACTGAGGCTGTTATGACAACCCTGCCTTTTGAAACCTTCTAATTAAAGCCTGGGGTTGTCTAGAGAGCTAGTTCTGTTAGCTAAATGGATAATGTAAGGTTCTCCTGTGGTTTTTTTTTTTTTTTTTTTTATCATCCAGAGATGAGATGTCTGAGGAAATAAGTATATACCATATCTGTGGTGGCCAGCAGTCACTGAGAGAATGACTTGGAGGAAATTTGATTGACTTATGTGTATAATGTGGTCTCTTCTACCTCTCATTTTATCTGCATGTGTATGAGTTGGAGAGAGAGGATGCTCATGTATGTTCACATGTGTTAGCTAAAACAGTGAAACTTACATGTATGCAGATCACCTGGGTGATGTGATTAGCGAGCAGACTCTGAGTCCATTCTAGGCAGGGCTAAGATCAAGCTAAGATAGCATCCCTGACTCAATGGGCATGAATTTGAGTAACCTCCAGGAGCTGGTGAGAGACAGAGGAGCCTGGCATGCTGCCGTCTATGGGACTGCAAAGAGCCGGACACGCCTGAGCCCCTGAACAACAACAGGGTCAAGCTATCTAGCTCCCAATGATAGCAGGCTGTAGTTTGTGGATCTCACTTTCTGGAGCAAGGATCTCATAGGTATTTATAGTTCTTTGTTGAATAGTAGTAGCACCTGTTTATCTATCTCCTCTGAATGGTCTCCCCAAACTTAATTCAAACTTAATTCTTCAAAATAGGAAATGTTGTTAACCTGCAGCATTATGTAAGGGAAAGAGACACTACCCAGCTAAGGATTCACCAACAAAAATATATCCCATCAGACAGTCCTGCTCATGGTTCCACTGACCCCGCTCCCCCCCACCTCCCGTCCCTTCCTCTGCTACACACCCTCAAGGCAGATGCAAAAAAAAAGTAGGTAGAATTTAACTTGTCACAATATATATCCCCGTTTCTGAGAGGTGACCTCCAATGAAAGCAGAAGGACATGAATGATTTTAATCCACAGTAACAATGGGAAACCAGTCCTGACCATCCTGAGCGGTCTAAATATATGAAATGACAGATTTTTCTCCTCTGCCTCTTCACGTCCTCCTCCCAGATAGTGAGCGAGACACGTATTCATGCACACACAACTCACACTATAATGCACAATGAAATTTCACCCGGCCTTTATCTCCAAGCTGCTGTTCTGATGATTAATGCCCCATTGGTTGGGAAGCTATTCCACCGAAGAAAGACAAGGAGAGGGGAAGACACATGAAATATATCTCTGAGGCCATTTCTCATTATTATTATTATCATTATTAGCTCCTTACTGCCCTATCTATCCTGTTAGAGAATGCTTGATCTATTGGCAAGGGGGAGGGGATGACATTTGAAAGAGGATTTCACGAGGGAGAAATGAACAAGGACAAAGATAGAAATAGACACTTTTTACTAACGAGGACTGTCCTGGATGGGGTTTGGTGGTGGTCGTCATTTATTTTTGGTTTTGTTTGCTGATTCCATTATTTTTGTTATTTTCATTTTAAAGCCAGATATAATAAATGCCTCCATCTGTGTCTCCTGTTCTTTTTTTTTCCCCTCCTAGGCATTTATTTGTGCATGTGTTCTTTTGTCTTTATTGAGTCTCTGTCTGCAAGAATCAATATGATATAACATATGCAAATGTTATTCCTGACCACTTATGCAAAAACTGGACAGAATAATTTCATTGCTTTGTAACTCCCATGATATAATTGTGTCCATATCCTGGTCGATTTCAAGTTTCTGAAAAGGCTACTTTAAAAATAAATAATTCTATGTATGTATGTATGTATGTATGTAATCAGACATACTGTGGTGTGATTCTCTCCTGTTTCCCATTCAGAGAAAGGATGATTGCTAAGTAATTTCTGGCTCTGTCATTTACGAAGACCACATAGCAGTGGTCCTTGTGGGAAAGACGGAACAGTAGTAAAAGCACTATTACAACACATGTGTCTACTGATAAAATGGCAGATTCATTTACCTAGACACAGAGTACTATAATCTTGATTTAGAAAATGCTGTCTTTCCAAAGTTGAGTTTATGAAGATATAAAATATATAACTATGGTACCCACATGTGACTTCAATTTTAGTTGGATTTGTATTCAATTAACAAATATTTTAGTAAATTGAGTGTCTAGTATGGGTCACACACCTTTCTAGGCATTTCGGTTATAGACATACACAAAACAGACAAAAAGTCTCTCTTCTCTGGGGCATATACTCTGTTACTAAATATGGGGTGCCTTATGAGAACCAGACTTTGGAGAAACCAAGGATGAAGTAAATATAAAAGTGAAAGTCGCTTAGTCGTGTCTGACTCTGCAAAGCGAAATAATTATATTTTTTCTGCCTTAAATGAACCCATAGTCTGGGAGCACTCTTAAATATTGTCTAAATTTGAGCAGACTCATTTTTAGGTCAGTTTTCTACAGAAACTCTAGCACACTGGTCTATTACAGTTGCAGGAGCAGCAACTGTCTGTGTTTATACAGGTCAGCTCAATTGAAGAATAACAATTAAAGAATAATGTCTTTAATTTCTACTCAAAAGAGGAAGGCAATCTTCAAATGTGAACAGTCTCTTTTTGACTAACAAAGATGGCAACCATAAATCATGTTAAAATTGTTGTGTTTGAAATGTATTTTTGTCTCAAGGACTAAGTCTATAGTATTTATTGCAAATATTTTATTAGTTTGAGGTTATACTCTCATAGAATGTTTATATTCAAAGAATCTCAGATGCTCAGAATCTGAGAATCTCAAAAATCTCTAATTTTTGAGTTCCACACAATGAGTAGAACTTTAGAGATGGGCCAACCTCGTTTCATCAGTCAAAGCCATCTGTCCAGGGGCAAATTACTTGCCCACCTTTTGTAATTTAAACAATAAGCATTGGAAATTCCCTGGCAGTCTAGTGATTAGGAATTGGCACTTTCTCTGACAGGGCCCAGGTTTGATCCCAGGTTGTGGAACTAGGATCCCACAACTTGCACAAAACAGCCAAAAAATAAATAAAATAAACAATAAATGTATATTAATTTGATGCTTTCATTTAATTTATCTAAATAATGCATCTACATAACTTAAACCTTAACATAGCACCAAACTCTCATTACTACAGGGCAGAGGCATCATTACTTTAGCTGCTAGGAGGGGTAGCTGCTGTATTTTTAATAGGTATTTTAATAGGTATGTATTATATTTAAATTTACTCTCAATGCAAAATTCCAGTAAGAATTCTTCTGTATACTGAGACAAAGTTTTCCTTAGGGTCCTCTATTTTTGTGGGTTTTCTTTTCTTTTTCCTTTTTGCCCTCATATAATATTCTCTAGCCATCTCAGAGAGCATAGGAATTAAATAATACATATAAGTGCTTTGAATATTTTGCATTCAGAAATGAGCATAGCTGTCTCTTCCTTCACACCAGCGGCTTCTATTTTTGAGATGAGCAAGGATTAGAATAGTCACTTTGGAATTTTTATGCTGTGCGATGTCAGACAATGTGTTTGCATGCCACTGGGTTCCATCATACAGTGTTTGGTGATAAAGTCTATCCACTTGGCTCTCAGTTTCTTCCGGCTTTATCACTGTAATGTATTTATTAGCTTTCCTTTACATGTGCAAGTTGATGTAGTACTGTAGAAAAAGAATCACTCCACATATTCCTTGCAACTCAAGAGAGATAATACATTCTAAGAGGACAAATGAATCTCCACCAAAAAAAAAAAAAATCAGTGAATTCATGTTGGATATTTCCTGGTGGCTCAGACAGTAAAGAATCTACCTGCAATGCAGGAGACCTGGGTTCGCTCCCTGGGTTGGAAAGATCCCCTAGAGAAAGGGGTGGCAACCCACTCCAATATTCTTGCCTGCAGAATTCTATGGACAGAGGAACCTGACAGGCTACAGTCCGTGGGGTCACAGAGAGTCGAACACTACTGAGCAACTAACTCTTTTCACTTTCACTTTCTTCATATATGGATATAGACACAGGAAGTAGGATTTGATCAACTGATTACACTAGGTATGAGCCAAAGATTACATCTGTTGGAGGAGAGAGGATTGGAGGCCAGTGTGAGCAAATCACAAGTAGGAGGTTTCAGGGGAAATTTAAGTAAAGTTGGTGAGGATGTCCCCAAGGTTATTTCTATAGGGACTCATTGCTATCCACATTGCCAACCAGTAAACAAAGATTGCTAGAGGCTCTGAAGTAGATCAAAATAGTTGAAGAAGAGGATAATAACAAAATCTACTCCCAAAGCCGTACTGAAAACACCATACGGCCATACAAAGAGCACCTATAAATGTTCTTTTGACTCCAATAGCTACGGGGTAATTCATGTTTTTTTAATTTAGAGGATTTGGGGTGAATGTCTAGACAACTCATTTTTGTTGTTGTACTCAGCAGTATGCATAGTAATAACTAGAGGGAAATATAGATCACGTAAAACAATGCCACTCAAGTCATTGATAGGAGGGGGATTAAGGTATGTCTGTGCTCTCTCTCTCTCTCTCCCCTTCATTTTCAGTAAACTACATTCTTTTGGGTTTTTTCCTCATCCTCTTAGGTATTTTTATAAGAGAGTTTTCCCCTTTCTTCTGTTGTAAACATTTTCCCCATCTCAACATCCTTTGTAAATTCAAGAAACATTTTCCTTTGCAATGTACAATGAAAGGCGATTATATTAGAAAATATCAGAGATGGCTTTGTCATGTCTGAAGGTGTTAAATCATGTTCTGTCCTAAAGAGCTCGGTAAATGAGGCCAAGGGAATGATTTGACAATTGAACAAGGCTTCAGTCACCTCTCCCAGCCTTCCCCAAAACTCCCTGAGGAGAGAGAGACTCAGGTGATGGGTGAAAGTCTCTTTCCTTTAAAGGACTCTGGAGATTATGGCAAGCGAAATTTTGGGTTTTTCTTGCAAGGCAGAGCCAGCATTTGCAAAGGGGGTCTTTGTAGTCTTTTTTTTTTTTCCCCAGCATTTAATTTGAATTCAAGATGGTGTGAGGGAATTAAAGGAGGACGATTAATTGCTCAGCAGTTAGTAGCTACTGCCTACTGTATGGAAGGATCTGCATAGGGACAGAGGGTGAATAAGACAGATATATGCTACCTGTCTTCATGGAGCTTACATAGCAGGAAGAAGGCATAAAACTAATTTCACAAGCAACTATTTAATCACAAGATGAGTTCAACGAAGGAGTGCAAGCTGCTGAGAAAGCTGAAGGAGATCTGAGCTAATGTTCTGGTGTGGCAAGAGCTTCTTGAGGATGCAGTATAGGAACTGCACTGTTCAGGATGAGAAGCTGGTAAGCAGGGGAGAACAAGGCAAAGTGTTGTAACCCAAGAGAAGAGCCGGTGCTAAGGCCTTGCTGTAG
Organism: Cervus canadensis; assembly: GCF_019320065.1. NCBI lineage: Eukaryota > Metazoa > Chordata > Mammalia > Artiodactyla > Cervidae > Cervus > Cervus canadensis. Next base: position 85,324,609 of record NC_057391.1, read on the forward strand.
GGAGCATGCTGTATCGCATTTCAGGTTTTTAGTCTACAGCTTCGCTCTAAAGTCTTGAGACATACCAGATCTGACCATATAACTGACCAGGAGGCCACCCATAAGGAACCCGGCAGGATGAAGCACCATCAACTACTATGACAGAGTGATGTGGGGCTGGTTTGAATGAGTTTCCAAAGCTGGATTGAATGGCACACCATATTGAGTGGACTTCATAGTCTCCTGTTCTGAACCCGCTAGATTTCTGGCTGCATGGTGTGCCGTGGTTTCCTCAGTGACGATCGGAGATACAAATAATTTAAGCCAAAGCCTCACAGATGCAAATGTAAGAACTGAAACAAATACATGAATACACTGTGCTTAGCACAGTTATGCTCAATACATGGAACTCTATTTGCTGAAGAGTGACCATACACGTTGAACAGATCATATGTCACAGACGTCATGTCATAGGCCCTCATGTATTGTAAAGTCAAGAAACCATCTAGTTGGGGATTTCCCTGGTGGTCCAGTGGTTAGGACTCTGCACTTTCACTGCTGAGGGCCCAGGTTCAGTCCCTGGTAGGAGAACTAAGCCAAACACTGCAGCCAAAAAACAGCAACGACAACAAAAAAATTAGTATGTGTTTGTATCTAGGTTTCCAGACTTTATAGCCATGCTGTATGTCACCTCCTTGTTTCTTTAAGAGAACACCAGTAACCAGGAATCAGTAATTCGAAAACGTCTAACTCTTCTTCCTGGGACTTCCCAGGTGGCTCAGTGGTGAAGAGTTGGCCTGCCAATGCCAGAGATACTAGAGACATGGCTTCCATCCCTGAGTCGGGAAGATCTCCTGGAGAAGGAAGTGGCACCCCACTCCAGTATTCTTGTCTGGAAAATCTCATGAACAGAGGAACCTCGGGGGACAGTCCAGGGGGGTCACAAAGAGTCAGATACGACTTAGCGACTGAACACACACACACACAATTCTTCCTCCTTTCTTATGCTTTGTCTTGGTGGGTTTGGTTTTTTTTTTTTCGTAGTGAAAACTGTGAAGCTCAGTGGAAATTTTCCTGCAGTTTGATTACCCTCTCTATTTAATTTTGTAATAAAAACTCTGAACCAGAATCTGAAGATAATGTGCCCAATTCAATTCATATGTCAATTTCTTCTTAATTGTAATTATTTTCCCTAGTTCTTCCCACTCTTGCTGCCCGGGCATAGCTGAGGCTCGGGTGATTAGAAGACATCATGCCTACGCTGTCAATTATGCCTCCTGCTTTCAGATTAAATTCATTTAATGCCATTGTTCTGATTATTAGTAATAATAGTGGGCATCTCCAGCCAAAGCTGGATGAGTAGTTTTCACAGTCTTTGCCTCCAAACTTAGCATGTTTTAGTTTTTTACACAGATGATTTCTTCCTTCTTTAATGGTGTGGAGTGTTCAATTTACTGTGTTGCATTTAAATGCTATTTAGATCATACAAAATACAAGGCTTTCTCAGACGTTTCTTCTTGGTGTGAAGTGATGGTCTCTTTCCCCAGGTGTAGTTCTCACCAACTACTGGATGTCAGTGGAGGCTTCTCTTAGTAACAGGACTACAGCTTTGAAGAAGTATTTGAACTGGCAAAGGATGTCTGTTGGCTGTCCAGTCTTTCTCAGAAAGGCCCCAGGTTCTCATCCTCAAAAGCACGCGTGGCTTTGACTCCTGTGATGACTCCAAAGCAAGCACTTATCTGTCTGCCTTTTTACTGAAATGTCCCCAGTGCCACACCGCTCACAAAGCAGCAGCATGGCCCAGCCAACCTAAAGAGAGTTTTAGCCTTTCAGCAACATGTTAGTTCTTTCAAACTTCTTTCCCAGACTCAAATCTCAATTTGTTTTCTGTGCTTAAAACTACATTTGTAATAAGATCACCCAGACAGCATCAGGAAAAGAGATCAGAAAAAGGCTTGGTGGAGAGTCCAGGCTTTTATTTTATTATTTTGCACTTTATGTTGTGTTAGTTACTCAGTCATGTCTGACTCTTTAGACTGTAGCCCCATGGACTGTAGCCTGCCAGGCTCCTCTGTCCATGGAATCCTCCAGGCAAGAATACTGGAGTGGGTAGCCATTCCCTTCTCAGAGGATCTTCCTGATCCAGGGCTCAAACCCAGGTCTCCCACATTGCAGGCAGATTCTTTACTATCGAAGTCACCAGGGAAGCCCCATTTTGCACTTTATCGTTTAGCAAATTAGAAGAAAGCAATGCAGTGTAATTCTGAGTCTGTAGAATGTTTGTGCTTTAAACTGTAAATGTCTCTTAATGATACTGCTTCTATAAATAATGCTTCATGGACTTTCTGGAAGAAAAATTATGATGGTTCATCACCAGATTTGAGGTGCCGAGGCTACTGTACTACTCTTTCTTATCTTGGTTTTGTTTTCTCATGATGCCTCATTGATACAGTATCCTAATTCTCCTTACCATGAATCATAGCCTCTTAGACCATCAAACCTTTTGCCTGTAAAATGAAGGATGTGTCTCAGAAGCCCAAAGAGTGGGCCGTTCTTCAACGGTCCCCACCTGTGAGCTCACTCATTCACTGTGCCTTTAACCTGCCTTTGAAGGCTCTCCTTTTCCTGGTCAGCAGCCCCTTGGCCTCTAACTGTTGATTAGCATGCTTTCAACCTCCCAGCTCAGTTCCCTTCTTGACCTCTGTGCCACTGAATTCCAAATGCTACTTTGTTTCAGAAGGAAATATCCATTAATCATGAGTTTCTTTAAATCCATCCACCTCTAAGTTTACCTGCATCAGTGCTCACCTTAGAAGTCCTTCATCTCTCTGTTCGAAATCTTGTGTTCCTGATCCTTCCACCCTGGACTTTTCCCAAGCTATTTGACATCATTCATTGCCTTCATTTTCCGGTGGTGCCATTAATAGAATCTCTTCACCTTATGAGTATATCTAGGGCTTTTCCATCTCAAAACAAGCAGGTTCTATGAACCTGTTTCCTACCCTTGCCATCAGCTCCCTGCTGTCCCCAGTTGAGGACACTCTCTTTCCTTTATACTTAAATTTCATGAGTATTATACTCTGAACAATTTCCCTTTCTAGAAAAGAATTACATGTTTATTGCGAAGAAAAATCACTGTTAAACAATTTCCAGCTATGATCTCACCTTTCATGTGGAATCACACTTATAAGGCCCTACAAGTTCCCACCCCATGCCTTCTTTCTTTTTTTTTAAAAAAAGAAAAATACTGTTTGTTTCTTTGGCTGCACCAGGTCTTAGTTACAGCACATGGGATCTTGGACAGATAATAAAAATATCAACATTTCCATATAGTTACTGAAGAAAAATGTGAGTTCATAGGTCTCATATCTTTAGACTGCTGCATGCCTGATACACAGTGGGTTTCCCTGATGGTTCTCCTGCAATGCAGGACTCCTGGGTTCTATCCCTGGGTTGGGAAGATCCCCTTTAGAAGGGAATGGCTACCCACACCAGTACTCTTGTCTGGAGAATTATATGAAAAGAGGAGACTGGCAGGCTAAAATCAGCCTCTCTCAAAGTTGACTGTCTTAACAGTTAGACAATGGGGTCTCAAAGAGTTGGACAGGACTAAGCGACCAGATGGTACATAGTTAAGTACTCAATTCACTTCACTTCAGTCACTCACTCATGTCCACTCTTTGTGAACCCATGGACTGCAACATGCCAGACCTTCCTGTCCATCACCAGCTCCCAGAGCTTACTCAAATTCATGTCCATTGAGTCAGTGATGCCATCCAACCATCTCATCCTCTGTCATCTCTTCCTCTTGCCTTCAGTCTTTCATCAGGGTCTTTTCCAATGAGTCAGTTTTTCACATCAGGTGGCCAAAGTATTGGAGTTTCAGCTTCAGCGTCAGTCCTTCCAATGCATATTCAGGACTGATTTCCTTTAGGATGGACTGGCTGGATCTCCTTGCAGTCCAAGGGACTCTCAAGAGTCTTCTCCAACACCACAGTTAAAAATTAAGTACTCAATAAATGTTAACTATTATTATTATTATTGTTTTTGCTCTTTTACTCATTCTCTCTGCCTGGTAAAGTAACAATCGCTCAAAGATGCAGTTCCAATATTTTCTGCTTGCTGAGTTACCCACCTGCTCTCCCACCCTGTCTCACTCTGCTGAGCTCAGGTTGATGTCCTTTTCTTGGTGCCTTAGATGACACCACCCTTATGGCAGAAAGCGAAGAGGAGCTAAAGAGCCTCTTGGTGAAAGTCAAAGGGGAAAGTGAAAAAGCTGGCTTAAAACTCAACATACAGAAAGCTATGATCATCGCATCTGGTCCCATCACTTCATGGCAAATAGACGGGGAAACAATGGAAACAGTGGCAGAGCTTATTTTCTTGGGCCCCAATATCACTGCAGATGGTGACTACAGCCATGAAATTAAAAGATGCTTGCTCTTTGGAAGAAAAGCTATGACAAACCTAGATAGCATATTGAAAAGGAAAAGCATTACTTTACCAACAAAAGGTCCGTCTAGTCAAGGCTATGGTTTTTCCAGTAGTCATGTATGGATGTGAGAGTTGGACCATAAAGCTGAGCACTGAAGAATTGATGCTTCTCAACTGTGGTGTTGGAGAAGACTCTTGAGAGTCCCTTGGGTTGCAAGGATATCAAACCAATAAGTTCTAAAGGAAATCAGTCCTGAATATTCATTGAAAGGACTGATGCTGAAGCTGAAACTGCAACACTTTGGTCACCTGATGCGAAGAGCTGACTCATTTGAAAAGACCCTGATGCTGGGAACGATTGAAGGTGGGAGGAGAAGGGGACGATAGAGGATGAGATGGTTGGATGGCATCACCGAATCAGTGGATGTGAGTTTAAGTAAGCTCTGGGAGTTGGTGATGGACAGGGAAGCCTGGCGTGTTCCAGTCCATGTGGTCGCAAAGAGTCGGACATGACTGAGCGACTGAACTGAACTGAACCATAAGTGCAATGAATTTCTGTGTATACGCTCTTCCCATTTCTCAGACAGGTAGACTGAGGTATGGAACTTAAGAGCCTTAGCCATTCTTCAAACCAAGCAGTACTGGGCTCTCTGTTTAATACCAGAGCCTCTGGAGGACCCATCTGTACTGCAATGCAAATCCATAATGGTTTCTCAATCAGGTTCCTAGACCATTTCTGAGTCTTCCTTCCCACTGATATACTTCAAGCAGATATGAATGGGTCATAAATAAACTGTCTGAAGATAAAGAAAATTAAACCCATTATTTATTTTCTCAATGTTATCAGAGCATTCAACAAACTAAAGAGAAACTCTTCAGAATGGTGATCACTGTGTGTGTGTGTGTGTGTGTGTGTGTGTACCATGGGAACTTTCAGTCTGTAGAGAATTAGAGAATTATATTTATTTACGTGGTAAAAGCTGTGAGCTTTTGTTTGAGCTTCTGTTTTGGACAATGTATGTAGATAGAGAAAACCCAAGAGTTAAGCTACTGAATGAGTTTTACTCGGTCTGTTTCTATATCTATGATAGTGGAGGCTATAAAAAAGCAGTATTTATCTGTATGTGTTTTCTATACTGATGTAATCTATCTCTCTAATTAGATAGTCAATTATTTTTAAAGAGCTGCAAATAAGCCCTATAAGAATGTCATAAATGCATTCCATTTAGAAACATCTTGCAGATAAATTTTATTTTTATTCTTTGTACATCCTCCCGCAGTCTTAAAAGAACAACAGAAAATCTTACTACTCAACTAATTCCAGAAACGGATCATGACTGCCTAGTAGTATGTTAATCATGGTTACTGTTCCTTCCCCTTCAACATCATTATTCTTTAGGATAGAAAAGGTGGGTGGTGTGTGAGTCTCCTTGGAGAAATGAACAGTTGGAGGAGACAAGCTTCTCAAGAGATATAATGTTGTTTTCATGCAGAGTTTCTCAAGTAATAAAAAGGGGCTTGAAAATGGTGGAAATGCATGATGTAAAAGAAGAATTATTAATAAGAGCACTGTATCTTTTGCTTCCATAGGATCTTTCAAGACGTAGACTATTGGAAATAGGCCAGACAGAGGCAAGTGGATTGATTAAGGAAAGTGAAGGAATGGCTTGTGAAGGTTTAAAGGAGCTAAATTTTTATTGTTTGGCTAAATGACAAGTCAGAGAAGATGACATTACGAGTTGCGGATATTTGTAAATGGCTGGCCACAAGGAGAGGAAGGAATTACTTAGGTAATGGAATGAAATCAAGGGAAGGAAAACCGTAAACTCAGGATCTGGATTCTTCTCTTGACAGTGAGAATTAATAGATTATAAAAGACCTGTCCTGGAGCTTACTGCTTGGGTTAAAGCCAGAGACAAGGATGCAGGGTAGAGTAACGTGAAGCTGCCAATAGTCTACTGCATTCTGTGCAACTTGTTGCCAGGAAGCAGCTCTTACTCATTTTTTAATTCCTAGGACTTAACACGTTATAAGAACTCCATTGAGAGATAATCGTGCTCAGCTCAGTAAGAAGAGAAAGGTCACTGGAGTTAATGAAGAGTTTATGACATCCCCACTGGTTTTTTATTGTAGAACCTTAAGCAAGTTATTTAATCCCACTTTATGGATGGGCCTATGGAAAACCTAACAGGGCTTCGCTGGTGGCTCAGACAGTACAGGAGACATGGGTTCGATCCCTGGGTTGGGAAGATCTCCTGGAGAAGGGAATAGCTACCCACTCCGGTATTCTTGCCTGGAGAATCCCCTGGACAGAGGAGCCTGGTGGGCTACAGTCCGTGGCATTGCAGAGTCAGATACAACTGAGTGACTAACACTATCACCACTGCTTTCACAACAGGATTGATGTATGGTTTATACAAATCATCTTAACATCTCCTTTTACTATTTAGCAGCAAATAAGCCCACCTCTTCTCCCCACCATCACTGCCATTATCTTGTTTACTTTAGTAGTTTCATAACTGCTTTCCTGGATGCCAGTCTTACCCATTGGTACAAGTTTCCACAGTGGTGTCAGGGTAACTTTTTGCAGTGTACATCTGCCTACGCCATCTCCTAGCTTAAGACCTCCCAGGGATCCCATGGCCTTCAGGATAAAATCTGACCTTCTTAGGATTGCATCCTTCATGCACGCAGCTGCTTTCTTTCTAGTTCATTTTACCCCAGCCCTCTCCCGTAATGCTCTAGCCAGGCTGACTTGCTTGCCAGCATGAATTCCCAAATGAACTTTCCTGTTTTCAGCCGTAAACATGCTGGTCTCTATGTTGAGAACTCAGCCTCTCAATCTTTTTCTTCTGGCTAGCTCATGTTCTTCCCAAAACACTCAGCTCAGACTTTACATCTTTGGGGAGATCTTATCTGGAATCCAGGTGCCTCTCTCTTGTGTTTCCATAGTAATGGAGCTTATCCTTACTGTAGTATTAATTCTATTATATTGTAATTGTCTTTTCATATCTGCCTCTCTTAAAAGATTTTAGTCTTTGTTTGGACAGACACTTACATTAGTGCCTGCCCTTTGGCAGGCATTCAGTATTTTTTAAAATAGAAGAAAAATGTATTGCTATATGGGTGGACAGATGGGTGAGTCAAATGTAACAAAATATACAGGATATAAAGGATCATCACTTAAGATCGTCTCTCTTGTCTTGAATTACTGAAATTAAGGAATGCACTTGGCTGTGTCTGGCTACTGTGCTTTCGAATGAGTTTTATTCAGAGTCATTTTTATTTACTATACCATCCACCCTTGTCCACCACATTGGCAAGATGACTGCAATCTAGAGGGAACAGCAGGAGTCTAGGAGACCTGGCGTGTATATGAGCATGTATCAGAGAGAAATATATCAATATACTAGCCTTGAGGTGAGACTTGAAAATATCATACCTAAATCTTCATTTTTACAACTGGCTGCTTTGTGAATTCTGGGAGCCTGATAGAAAAGACATGGAAATGAGGGCAGGGGGACTGAAATGGGAGTAGAAGGGGGGATGAGGGAGAAAGAGGCCAAAAGCATGCTGTTCCTTCGACACTTGCCGTCTCCCTCTCCGGGACTTGCCCACCACCAGCTGTTTAACCTTAAGGCACATGGCCGGACACCCCACCACCACCCCCACCCTGGGCTAGCGTTTGCCCTGAGTCTTGGGTGCATTGTAGCATCTAAAATGATCAATCGCTCATGCCAAGAGCAGAATGTTAAGATTCATGAAATTCGAGTCCACTCCATTAATAACCCGGGCAGGGCTCTCATTCCGCCTTCTCCTTTGTTTTCCCCTTTGCCAAGTCTCCATTCTTACCTTTTGTGAAGGTGTCTGTGTAAAGGAGACAAATGAGATTTCCGACGCGGCAGTGAATAGCCACCTGAAAGCACACCCCAGGGGCCCCATGTCCCTTTGCAGCCCCCTGATAAATTGCCATTTTTAGAATTAATTGCTACCTTTTTCAGGAAGTGTTTACTCATTCCCGTCTCTTTATTGGTTCACCAGTGAACCTCTGAGACTGAGCCAAACTTGCCTTTGCCCTCACAGGAGCTTGCCACGCAAGGGACAGCACCAACTGGTAAAGCTGACAGGGCGGAGTGAAGTTAGTGGCGTTAAGCTGGTGGAGTTAAGTTAGTAAAGCTGATGGGGTGGCGTTAAGCTGGTGGAGTTAAGTTAGTAAAGCTGATGGGGTGGAGTGAAGTTAGTGGAGTTAAGCTGGTGGAGTTAAGTTAGTAAAGCTGGCAGGGCAGAGTCAAGTTAGTGGCGTTAAGCTGGTGGAGTTAAGTTAGTAAAGCTGATGGGGTGGAGTGAAGTTAGTGGAGTTAAGCTGGTGGAGTTAAGTTAATAAAGCTGATGGGGTGGAGTTAAGTTAGTAAAGCTGACACGGTGGAGACCAGCTCCATGCTGGTCTCTGGAGCACCAAACTTAGTGCAGACCAGATCCTCTCCTCTCTCAGACGATGCCTTTTAACCGACTGACTCATTTTTGCTTTCTTTTGGCTCCGAGTTCAAATTTCTACGAAATTGTACTTCAAGCTAGATCTCCCAGGCTCAGGGAAGGAGGAATATTCTTTCAGTAAAGCACTTTTCTCACCTTCCTCAGATGGCTGCCAGGGGCAAGAGCTGAAAAAAAGCGATCTGTTTTTCACGCACCTCCTTACAAATGTCGCTCAGCCTGCTCAGGTTTACAAAGCAGCGCTGACACGTATGTGGCCCAGCCCTTCCTCCATCCTCAGAGATAGGTTGGCTAAAACATCTGCTTAAAAGATGGCTCTGAAGGGCCCACTGTTGAGAAGGAACTTGAGTCTTGACTGTACTATAATTTTTTTTTTTTAATTTGGGGGAGGGTGTTGTCTTAGTTTCTGCTTTATAATGAAGTGAATAAGCTATATGTATACATATAACCCCTCTCTCTTAGACCTTCCTCACACCCCACCCCATCCAACCCATCTTGGTCACCACGGAGAACTGAACTGAGTTCCCTGCGAATATAGCAGGTTCCCACTAGCTATCTGTTTTTTACTGATAACTTTCTCTCTAAGTCACAGAGATCCAGGAAGCTGACAATATACTCTTTATATATGGAACCTCTATTATAGCTGTAAATGTAATGTATTTTGTGAGTCTGAACCAGGGATGACTTCTGACCCCCACACATGCCCACCTCAGGAGGACCTTTAGCAGTGTCTGAAAACGTTCTGGGTTGTCACAACTGGGTCAGGGCGAGTTGTGTGGAGGTGCTCTTGGTGGTTTGTAAAGAGAGACCACAGATGCTCCTGCGTATCCCATAATGTACATCAACTCTGAAATGTGTAAATCAAGTCAACCTCGGTATCCTGCCTGGTATGCTATGGAAGGTACTTCAAAAGTATAAGCTATGACTTCTGTTCTCCAAGCATTAGGGAGAAAAACTATCCACATTTATTTTTGAGCTCTGGTTATATACAAAGCTCTGTGGCAACTGCAACACAAAGGCATGTCGGTGCCCTCGAGGGATTTATGGCCTCCTGGAGAAGCTTCAAATTTAGTAAGAAACTAGCACAGATATAAACCCACCATGAGTTGATACTGGAAAGATTTCAAGAAGATTTAATGGGAAAGGGGGAATTTGACCAGAGTCTTGCAGTGACTAGGTGAGGAAGCAGATAGGACTGGAGGTGATGTGTGTGGAAGAGTGGAGAAGGTAGGACCTGGGACGAGGTCACGAGGCCCAGTTTCCTGCCTTCATTGCCACACCTTCAAGCACGCCCAGCAAAGCCGATTGTAGAAGCTGAACACATATTTGGAAGATCAGAGGGATCCCTCTGGTTTTCAAGTCTTTTCAGGATAGTTTCTTAGAATAACTATCTTTGATATTGAAAAATAGGTAAACATAAAAAGTGGGCCAAGAAATTTAGAACTCCTGCAGGACTTTTAGACTGACACATGTCTGAAAATTTCCATTTTGCCCAACAAGGCAAAAATGACACGTGGGCTCCAAAAATAGTCTTTGATGCTGCCTTTATTCAGTTTAGCAGAAATGGGATTAGAGACAGACACACAGACAGGTCTATGAGTTTCTTAAGGAAACCTGTGATGTGTGATTGGCTTCTTTCTCTAAGGTTCATCCTTGACTGTTCTTCTTTACCTCCAGGTCCCAGTGGCTGCCGTAGGGGAGTGTGGCTTTACAGAAGGACTAGGATTGCAAGGGGAGAGTTGAATTCCATTTCTTACTCTCTACTAACAAGCTGAGTGACACTGCCAGTGTACAGGTTGTGTTGGACTAGGTCGTGTCTAGTTCTAACCTTATATACAGATTCCCCCATTGACTCCCTTGTTCCATTCAAAGAGGTTAGAGAAAGTGTGGCCTATCTCAGACACGTTTTGTGATCTTTCAGTGAAATGTTGAAATAAGCAGTGTCAACAGCCTTATGTTCTCACTAATGGTCTGGTATACCTTATGAATAAGCAACACCGGTTTTGTTACTGGATCTCATTCACAGCGTTTATACAGTCATAACGCTACCATGTTTTCTGAAAGAAATTCTGGAAGGGGGAGGATGACAGTGCAGTGGTCTGCTAACATCTGGGTGCACTTTTTGAACATGGATATGGCCCTGAGGACAATCAGTCCAAGGCAGGAATCTAACCTGATTCATATTTCTACCTAGAGGCTCTTCAAGAAACTGTCAAATGCTCCCCACAGTGACAAACAGGCGTCCCTGGGAGCTTACAGAAGTAGAGTTTAGATGCATTTTGGAGGAAATTCCTACTGTCTTTCCAAGGAAAAGACTCCTGCAATATTTTTTTGCTAAACAGATCAGTATTTTTGATCTCTTCTTTGTCTTGACAGCATAGAAACCAGAGACCGAGGTGGGATTTTTCTGTTCCTGTTGTCTAATTTGTTTACTTTAAAAAAGCAAATTTTAATTAAAGTCATTCATGTGGGCCTACAGGCTAAGATGTAGGATTTGCTTTAAAATGTCCCGGTCTGACTCAGTTTCTGCACTTTAGTGACAGCTGCCTTAGAAGTATTGATGCTGAAAGCTCAGCATCTGTGCCCTGGTGCCAAACCAAATCTTTGAGACGGAGTTTTGGGTAAAATCAGGAAGAATAGCTTTATTCCTTTGCCAGGCAATGGGGAACCTAGCAGGCTTGTGCCCTGAAAAGTTGTACATCCCAGCCCTCAAGGATGTGATGAGAGGTTTTATAGCAGTGGTGCTGATAAGGATCAGGATGAGTACAGGGTCTGCCTGCCTTTAATCTGGCCTCAGGGGGTCTCCTGATGTTCCCTGAAGAATGATTCATCAAATAGTTCAACCTTCCTTATCTTTGGGTTTTAAGAGCTCAAGGATATAAAATATTGTATGTGTATCCATTAAGGGGGGCCCAGCATCCTGTCCCAAGGCTGCACTATTGTTTCTTGACCATTCCTCCCTTGTCTCTGCACGCCCTCCCTTACCTGATTAGCAGCTGTTTAAACTTACCCTTTGGAACTCAGGAAAGGTCCTGGAGGCTGAAGCTTATTCCCTACAGACTCGGGGGACACAGAAAGGTCCCCAGGCCCAGGAGCCCCACAGGGGTTCAGTTTTAGTAACAGTGTTGTTTTCTCAGTCCTGAGATTGACAAACTCTGTCTGCATACAGTATTTGACTGTAGAATTGCTTTCACATAACTGCATTCCATTGTAATGATTTAACTAGCAGGGAAAACAAAACAAAAACATTTCATGTGCTACTCTTTGCACACTGCTGCTAAGTCACTTCGGTCATGTCCGACTCTGTGCGACCCCATAGACGGCAGCCCACCAGGCTCCCCCGTCCCTGGGATTCTCCAGGCAAGAACACTGGAGTGGGGTGCCATTGCCTTCTCCTCTTTACACACTGACCACAACTTCATTCATTCAATAAGAGAACTAGTATGTTGAATCTAAAGTGCATCGAGTACTCTTTCAGTTGACTTTGCACAAGTATTTCCTCAGTGCTAATGGAGAGTTCTGTGATTATTAATCTGAATTATCTACTGGTTATAACTATCACTTCCCTGAATACAGTGCTTACCAGGTGCTATGTGTGAAGCTGAGAGCTTTGTGCACATGGCACTATTATTTCCTCAGTTTACAGATGAAGAAGGCAAAAAGTGAAAGTGTTAGTTGCTCAGTCATGTCCAATTCTTTGGATCATAGCCTTCCAGGCTCCTCTGTCCATGGAATTCTCCAGGCAAGAAAACTAGAGTGGGGAGCCATTCCTTTCTCCAGGGAATCTTCCTGAAGGCAATGTGTAAGTCAAATGATGTGTTGAAAGTCTAGGGGGATGAATGCCTTTTGCTTAATCATTTGTTGAAAAATTCCTTGAGCTTTGAAACACAGAAAATTAAATAGAGTTGTTACTGTTCTCTGAGGATGTAAGTTCATGCACTGTAACAGCTTCATCACTATGATTGTCAAATAATTACACATGAGATAGATGACAAGGGAAAGAGACTGCCTTGAGGTCAAGCAGACCCATGTCTACTTCTCACATCAAGAGAATCCATGTGACTTTGGCAATAATACCTTCTTTCTCCATTTGCAGTGTTTTGGAGAAAATTATAAATAATTTACATAAAGTACCTAGCACAGTGTCTGGCAAATTGTAGGTGTTCAATAAATGTTGCTGGTATTGTTACCAAGCTTAGGTTCAGCTGCTTGCCACTCAAGCTAATGCTTGAAGGGCAAGTGTTAGTGGAAACAGAAAGGTTGCTTTGTTCAGGAGGATGGTAACCTGGGGAGATGGCAGACTCATGTCCAAAAACAAACTTTGAAGATTCCACTTGGCCATCAAAGTCTTTAAAGGGAGAATCATTTTAGTCTTCCTATCTTCCACTGTGTGCAGACTTTCTTCTGATTGGTTGGTGGTTAGGTAACAGCGCAGTGCTCCAGGAATCTTGTACTCAGCCAGAATTTACCATCCTCCACCTGGGTGGGAGGGCTTTCCTGGTAGGTCAGATGGTAAAAATCCACCTGCAGTGTGGAAGACCTGGGTTCTATCCCTGAGTCAGAAAGGTCCTCTGGAGAAGGAACTGGAAATTCACTCCAGTATTCTGGCCTGGGAAATCCCATGGACAGAGGAGCCTGGCAGGGTACAGTCCAAGGGGTCACAGCATCTGACAGGACTGAGCCACTAACACACACATGGGTGGGGACCTGAGTTCCTGCAGAAGAACTCAAAGATATTGTTATGCATATTCCTTGAGGAGGAACTAAAACCTTGTCCCACAGCAGCACCATTGCTTCTTGACTGTTCCTCCTTAGTTTCTGCATCCCCTCCCTTCCATCTCATCCTCTGTCCTCCGTTTCTCCTCCTGCTTTCAATATTTCCCAGCATCAGGGTCTTTTCTAATGATCAGTTCTTCCCATCAGGTGCCCAAAGTGTTGGAGTTTCAGCTTCAACATCAGTCCTTCCAATGAATATTCAGGAATGATTTCCTTTAGGATGGACTGGTTGGATCTCCTTGCAGTCCAAGAGACTCTCAAGAGTCTTCTCCAGCACCACAGTTCAAAAGCATCAATTCATTGTCACTCAGCTTTCTTTATGGTCCAACTCTCACATCCATACATGACTGCTGGAAAAATCATAGCTTTGACTGGATGGACCTTTGTTGGCAAAGTAATGTCTTTTCTTTTCAATATGCTGTCTACATTGGTCATAGTTTTTCTTCTAAGGAGCAAGTCTTTTAATTTCAAGGCTGTAGTCACCAACTGCAGTGATTTTGGAGCCCAAGAAAATAAAGTATCTCACTGTATCCATTGTTTCCCCGTCTATTTGCCATGAGGTGATGGGACTGGATGCCACGATTGTCATTTTTTGAATGTTGAGTTTGAGCCAGCTTTTTCACTCTCCTCTTTCACTTTCATCAAGAAGCTGTTTAGTTCCTCTTTACTTTATGCCATAAGGGTGGTATCATCTGCATATCTGAGGTTATTGGTATTTCTCCTGGCAATCTTGATTCCAGCTTGTACTTCATCCAGCCCAACATTTCACATGATGCACTCTGCATATAAGTTAAATAAGCAGGGTGACAATATACAGCCTTGACGTACTCCTTTTCTGATTTGGAACCTGTCCATTGTTCCATGTCTAGTTCTAACTGTTGCTTCTTGACCTGCATACAGATTTCTCAGGAGGCAGGGAAGATGGTCTGGTATTCCCACCTCTTTAAGAATTTCCCACAGTTTGTTGTGATCCACACAGTCAAAGGCTTTAGCGTAGTCAGTGAAGCAGAAGTAGGTGTTTTTCTGGAAATCTCTTGCTTTTTCGAGGATCCCACAGATGTTGGCAATTTGATCTCTGGTTCCTCTGCCTTTTCTAAAACCAGCTTGAACATCTGGAAGTTCTCAGTTCACGTGCTGCTGAAGCCTGGCTTGTAGAATATTGAGCATTACTTTGCTAGTGTGTGAGATGAGTGCAATTGTGCAGTAGTTTGAACCTTTCAGGCATTGTCTTTCTTTGGGATTTGAATCTACTCTTGGGAACTCAGGGAAGGTCAAGGAAGCTGAATGAATCCTATTTCCTGCAAACAAGAAATGGTGGACACAGAAAAGATTTGTACCCAGGACGACTCCACAGGGTCCTGCTCCATTTCAGTATGATTTTGCTATTGATAAAATTATTTAGTCTTATGAACACATAGTGCTTAAGAAAATTAAGTGAAATCTCTATTGATATTACAGCATTTCCAGTTATTTGTTGCCTAAAGCATATTTCTGATAAACTTAGCGTTTGTCACTTTCTATTTGCAGGGTAATTTGGTCTTTGTCCCTTGTTCCTGGCAGAATTCCCCAAATGTTTGGAATGCCCTGAGTGATTGGATTATCTTCTGTGGTTTCTAGTAAGCCTCATTCAGTCACACCTGCATTTATGTTAATGAGATGACTTTGAATGGATCCCTAGGTAGGTTCAGGATGGATCCAGAAAGATCAAGTAATTAGACGGTGGGATCTCAGCTCCACCCCTCAACTCCAGGAAGAGGAGGGGGTTTGGAGATTGAGCTTTACAAAATGTCTTGAACAAGGAGACTGAGAGAGGTTTTGAACTGGAGGATGTACCTACATGCCAGGATGGTAATGTATCCTTACTCCACAGGGATGATAGCTCCTGCCACCTTGCCCTAGGCACTTCTTCATGTGGTTTTTCATTTGTATCCTTTATATTAAGCCGTGAATATAACTCAAGGGTCTGAGTTCTGTGAGCCATTCAAGAAAGTCATCAAACCTCATGAGCCAAGTTGGACAAAAGTATGGGTAACCTGGGAGCTCAGGACTCACGACTGACATCTGAAGTGAGGACAGTCTTATGGAGCTGAAACTGCACAATTCAGCTAGGGACTTGAACCCACAGTCTATTAATTGAGATCACACACCTGGTCTCAGGACTTACTGAAGCTTGGGTTCTTGATGTCTCATCACAGAAAGAATTCAGTGAGAGACAAAGTGATGAGAAGTGGATTTATTTAGAGCAATACACATTTCACAGACAAAATACCATCTGTCTCAAAAGGTGAGAATGGCCCTGGGAGACACGCACTCCACAGACAGAGAGTGGACCCTCATGAGAGACCCTCAAATATGAGGTGGTTATTTTTATGGCTGGGTAATTTCGTAGGCTAATGAGTGAGAGGATTATTCTAACTATCGGAAGAAGGGGTAGGGATTTCTAGGAGTTGGGCCACCACCTACTTTTTGGCCTTTTATAGTTGGCCTCAAGACTGTCATGACACTGCTGGCTATGTCATTTGGCTAATGTACCACAGCGAGCATAGACTGAGGCCCAAGGTCCACTGGAAGTTGAATCTTCCGCCATCTTGGACCTAGTTGGTTCTAACCAGTTGTATCCTGCATGGCGGTGTCATTCTTTTAAAGGTTGTGCCCTGCCCCTTCCCTCCTATTTCAGGTCAGAGCCTTTCACTTACAGAATTTGATGCTAACTCTGAGTTGTAAGTATCAGAATTGAATTGAAATGTAGGACACCCTTTTGGTGCCTGAGGAATTGGAGAGTTGGTTGTTGGTGTTGAAAAACACCCCAGACTACTAAAATCTGAGTGAAACCATATAATAATAAGAAAGCGCATTTATTTAAACCTTTCACTGGCTGGTTTCTGGTTAACTGCAGTTTTACTGGACCAGAGGTGTATTGGCAGCAAGTTTTAGAGGAACCATGAGCATTGCATATATAGAAAATCCTTGCTGACTAATCAAGCTAAGGATACAGATGCTATTTTCTGAAATAAATACATGCTTTTCTGGAGACCTATCCAGTGGTGTGTTGCCACTCAAGGTCACTTCAACTTTTCAGTAAAGAGCAAAGGACAGAGCCTGTAACCACAGGGTATCAGAAAAGCCTGCATCAGGCCCAGGATGACATAAATTTAGTGGATCACAGCCCAAACGGCTTATTTGAATCAGGTCACAGCCCCATGTATACCTTCAGGTGATTAGGTGTAAGAAAAACATTGACGGGTCTAACCTTTGAGGCTGAGAAATCTCATTTCTCTTTTCTTTTTGTTTTACTTCATCTGTGGTGAATGACTCTTATTTTCTCGTTGCTATTTTATGACAGTTGGGGGAAAAAAAAGGACCCCCGCTGTGCAAATATTACACTCATTCCTTTGGCCCGGAGGGAACCAACTACAAGAGAAATCCTGGATCTTTTATTTTTTTTTCATTCAGATCTGATAGGTTTTGAGCAACCCTTCTCTTAGTCCCTCATCTGAAGCTCGGAGTCCCAGAGCCCTGGGTGGGGAAAATGAGTCATTTCACAGGTATGCAAATCAGCTGAAATTCTACAAGGCTCCCCCTTTGCAGGAAAAAGGGACTGTTGAGTCTTACATTGCTGGGCTTGAATGAGAGTCACCTTTTCCCTGAAGCAAAGTGAGAGTGTTCCTGTGAGGTTCTACACAGTTCACGTCTGTGTTAGGATAAAGCATTTTAGAGCTAGCATAGTCCTGCGTACAGTACACTGAGTAGGTGTTTCTACTGCGCCTTTAATTTAGTAGAACCTTAAAAGCAAAAATGACTACATGGACTAGCAAGGTCTTTGTTTGAAATTTCGACCACTTAGTTGATGGTGTGTAGAGTTCCTGGTTCCTCCTTCCAACCTGTGGAGAGCCAGCAGTGAGCTGGTTGATGGGCACCTCCAGTATTTCCGGCATGGGACCCGGCTGGGACTCACAGTCCACCAGCCAATCCCAATGTTCGCAGCCACCCAAACCTCCCCCCTGCTAGGAGACAGCCCCTCTCCTCCCCAATTGCTTTCTCTTATGAGAAGAAGGTCGATGGTACCCACCACTTCTGGGGCAGCCCTTCATACAAGCTGTGGGTGCCTTTGAAAGGCAAACTGCCCCAGGAAGGCTTTGAAGAAGGCAGGGAGGGACTTTTTCATCTTTGCAGGCCCCAGCCAGAACATTGCTTCTCAGTGCAGTACAAGCAGTTTCAAAGTTATCTCCCATGCTGATATGAATGTGATAACATGGAGCAGAGAGGTGCCATAATGATTTCCTTTCAAATGGTTGCCTCACCATTTATCTTTGCACGCTGTCACAGACTGATACTGTCAGGAGGTAGCAGTGGCGTGGGATAATTAATCTCTCACTGGGGAAGTAAGTTCCTCATTTGTCTCCTGAGAAATTAGCACTGCATTGACAGGGAAAGTAGATGATACAGTAAGAAAGCAGAAGGGGTGTGGTGGTTTTAACTCCTGGTGCCAAACTGTAGCATTTTCGTTGAGCACCTACTATGTGCCAGGTGCTGGGAATGCTGACGATGCCTGTGCTGGAGCAGTTCATTGTCTCCTAGGGGTCATATATTATTTCTAAATGCTAGTCACCTTTTGCAATGTCCAAAGCTGCTACAGTGATGCTTGTACCATCCTCTCAAGAAGAGATGAATTTCGCTGACTGCACTAGGTATTGTGAAGGCTCAGCTTCTATAAGGAAGAGCCCTTCTTTCCACCATCACCAATACGAATTGGCTTAAGAGGGTTAACACTCCCTAGGTGAGTGGTCTAGGACTCATGGGATATTCTGCCACACCCAACAGGGGGCTGCCATCTCTGGGTTCAAGTCTTTCCTATTTTCCAGTCAATGGGAAGAGAAAAGGAAAAAACATGCCTTGTGATTAAGGGTAAGACTTGGAAGTAGCACTCAACACTTTGCCTCTATGTGTCATAAGGCTACACCCGCTTGCAAAGCAAAAAGGCAAGAAAATACAATCACGAACTGGAGAGCCAGGTACCGTAAAACCAGTTGGGCTCTTCTCTTTCTAAAACGAGCAAGGGAACCTAGACATTTAAAGGGACAATACGCAGTCTCTGTCACAGAGATATTGGGTAAGTTCCTATTCGCTTCTCTTAAGTTTCCAGGAACTCATTTCTTAAATGAGGGAATTAAGAAAGGCAACCTCTACGGTTCTCTCCCTAAGTCAGTAACAGCCACAGGTGTTGATGTTTGGCAGAAACTAACACAATATTGTAGTGCAATTGTCCTTCAATTAAAAATAAATAAATTTAATTATATATAATATACACATATATATGTATATATACATATTCATATATGTAAGAATAACAGCCAAATGTGTTAACAAACCAAACCTGGGTCCACTCACTCATGCCCAGTAAAACCAATCTACTGACATCGGGTTGTGGTGAAGAAAAGTGCAGTAGACAGTCCTGGACAGCTAATGCTCAAAGCACTCAAACTCCCTGATGGGTTTCGGGAAAGCATTTTTAAAAGGCCAGGTGAGGGAAGGGAGTTGCAGAGTACATGACCGGTTCGTGCGCAGGGGTAACAGGGAGGTGTCACAGGGGTTAACGTTATCAATCCTCAGGGTCCAATAGGTCTCCAGCAGGCTTGGGGACCATGTGCTCTTGGTCATCAAGTAGTTAATGTCGTCTTGTGGTGGTAGTTTTAACACCTATAAAACAACTTGAATATTCAAAGGAAGGACTGATGCTGAAACTGAAGCTCTAATACTTTAACCACCTGATGCGAAGAGCTGACTTATTAGAAAAAACCCTGATGCTCAGGAAGATTGAGGGTGGGAGGAGAAGGGGATGACAGAGGATGAGACGGTTGGATGGCATCACCGACTCAGTGGACATGAGTTTGGGCAGGTTCCGGGAGATGCTGAAAGACAGGGAAGCCCGGGGTGCTGCCGTCCACGGGGTCGCAAAGAGTCAGACACGAGTGAGCGGCTAAACAACAGAAACGACTCAGGAAATGATCCTCAGATACTGTTATCCAGGTGCTTCAGAGAGGAGCTAAAGCAGAGGATACGGGGAAGGGCTTGCCCCCTCAAAGGCTCCGCCCATAGGGTCTGTTCCCCTTACAAAGCAAAGGGTCCTCTCTCTTCCCCAGGTTCTGCCCTGAGAGGGGCATGGTAATGAACTCTGGGGTGGGTGGGGGTGGGGGCTGGGGTTATTTTGAGCCAGTTTCTTTTTGGGGGGCAACATCAGTGGCTGCCCTGCTGCAATCCCCTTCCTTTGAGGCTGTAAATGCACTGAGTGGGTCGAGCAAAACCGTGGCGTGATCCACGAGAGTTGGAAGCGAGGTGTGTGACGGGTGGGTGGCCAGGGACGCCTTCTGTCCTAGAGACATCCACGGAGGCATGTTTCCTCGCAGAAAGCGGGCTGCTGGCCTGGGAAGCATACAGATGTTTTTAAGGGACCGTGGCAAGCAGCCAGATGGCACTCACCGTGGAGTCTGATGGTAACGGTGAATGCTTTCTCCTGTTTCTCCTGCTGAAGAGAGAGTGTTTTTGATAAGGCCCAGGAAATCTAGGCCCCAGCTCCCCAGATGGTGCCTTTGGAACGCAGTCGAACCACCCCAGGTGGTTGAAGGGGGCCCGAAATCACCATAGTCCCAGGCAAGTCCCCTGTAATCATGCAGGCCTCTTACACCTCCCTCATTTTCTCTGTGCACGGTGATTTGGAAAAGAATGCAAAGCACTTGATGGAGACTTCTAGTTAGAATGGGTTCCTGCTAGACCCTTGGGAACTAGCCCAGCTGGTCACAATGGGGATTTCAATGAATTGTTTTATTGAGACACATTGGAGAATCAGGTATGGCATTTCAATTTCCTCTATAAGGTGAATTGTGGGAAGAGGTTCATTATAATAATTAAGAAAGATTTATACAGTGAGTACTTTTTTTCGCCCAGTATCCTGTTACATGGTTGGTATTTTATGAACGAAAAATGAGTTCTAGATACTAATTCCGAAAATGAAATGTTCCTGAATGAGCTACTTGTAGGTTAGAATTTAATAAGTGGAAACTTTGAATGTGCCAGGTGAGAAAAATATTTAAGGGAAACTTATTGTGAATTCTTTAGCGAAGTGAACAATCGTCTTCCACCGTCCTACCCATTAGCTTTGACGAGGTCAGTGAAGTAACTCTTTTTGTAAAAAAAAAATAATAATAATAACTCTTCTGCCTTTGGAAGATATCACATCATTCTGTAAAGTCAGTTTTCTCCACTGTAGAGTAATTTTCAGTAGAGATGGGGTATTAGCAGAGTGATCTCAGAGTTTATCATTCTGAGTTGATGTTCCCTTTGGAAACATCCGTGACTCAGAAATATACTGAATGAAAATCTCCCGTGATAGGAAAACTATGTGTGGATTGCCAGAGCGTGGTTTCTGTGGTTGAAGTAAAGAAAAACAGTGGTGTTTCTGAGCTCTTGACTCCACAGTGCAGGGTAGATCGAATGAACAGAGCAAACCACAGTCACTCATTCTGCTTCCGTCTGGTTTGCTTCTCCAGAAATTTTCTAAATTACAACGATGCCAAAGCGCCTGTTAGCATCAACGGAAACATCTTGCAAATTGTTAAATGGAGAGCTCAAGTTTAAAAGAACGGCCTTTATTCTGAGCAGAGATTTTATTTGCTTTCAGTTGTCCCTGTATATTTTTTTAATATAAAAGATTTCACAGAAGCCTCATGCAAAAATGGTGAAAAACAAAGTATTGTTTAAAACACATCCTATTTAGGACTGATTGCTGTATTTTCCAATTTAATACCCGTTCCTTTCAGGTGATGTATCTTGCTCTTTTCTGAAAACTTGTTTAGTCGCTAAGTTGTACCTGACTCTTTCGTGACCCCATGGACCATAGCCCACCAGACTCCTCTGTCCATGGGATTTCCCAGGCAAGAATCCTGGAGTGGGTTTCCATTTCCTTCTCCAGGGGCTCTTCTGGACCCAGGTATGGCACTCAGGTTTCCTGAATTGGCAGGTGGGTTCTTCACCACTGAGCCACCAGGGAAGCCCTTTTTAAAACTATCATCAATTAAAAGCTGCCATTTAAACACAAAATTCTTAACTAAGAAAATGAACTCATTAAATGTTTCTATCCAGTGAGCTTCTTGACTCTCTAAATGACCCATTTTTTCCAACTCCTTCCTTTTTTTTTAATTAGAAGTTTGTCTTATCTCTGATTTTCCTTTTTTAAAAAACTGCAATTACCTAGATTATTCTGTCTGTCCTTTCATTTATTGTAGCCCTGATTTTAAAATACCTGCTTTTGTGGCTTTTCTACAGTGTTTGACATACTTTGGCATTAGTTGAATGTAACCCCGTTATTCCTCTGTCCCCCGCCTCCCCCAGTAAGTTCCACCTCAGTTCAGTTCAGTTCAGTTGCTCAGTCATGTCCAACTCTTTGAGACCCCATGAATCGCAGCACGCCAGGCCTCCTTGTCCATCACCACCTCCCGAAGTTTACTCAAACTCATGCCCATCAAGTCGGTGATGCCATCCAGCCATCTCATCCTCTGTCGTCCCCTTCTCCTCCTGCCCCCAATCCCTCCCAGCATAAGGGTCTTTTCCAATGAGTCAGCTCTTCGCATGAGGTGGCCAAAGTACTGGAGTTTCAGCTTCAGCATCAGTCCTCCCAGTGAACACCCAGGACTGATCTCCTTTAGGATGGACTGGTTGGATCTCCTTGCAGTCCAAGGGACTGTCAAGAGTCTTCTAGAACACCACAGTCCAAAAGCATCAATTCTTCGGCGCTCAGCTTTCTTCACAGTCCAACTCTCACATCCATACATGACCACTGGAAAAACCATAACCTTGACCAGACGGACCTTTGTTGGCAAAGTAATGTCTCTGCTTTTTAATATGCTATCTAGGTTGGTCATAAACTTCCTTCCAAGGAGTAAGCGTCTTCTAATTTCATGGCTGCAATCACCATCTGCAGTGATTTTGGAGCCCCCAAAAATGAAGTCTGACACTGTTTCCACTGTCTCCTCACCTATTTCCCTTGAGGTGATGGGACCAGATGCCATGATCTTAGTTTTCTGAATGTTGAGCTTTAAGTCAACTTTTTCACTCTCCTCTTTCACTTTCATCAAGAGGCATTTTAGTTCCTCTTCACTTTCTGCCATAAGGGTGGTGTCATCTGCATATCTGAGGTTATTGATATTTCTTCCGGCAATCTTGATTCCAGCTTGTGCTTCTTCCAGCCCAGCGTTTCTCATGATGTAGTCTGCATATAAGTTAAATAAGCAGGGTGACAATATACAGCCTTGACATACTCCTTTTCCTATTTGGAACCAGTCTGTTGTTCCATGTCCAGTTCTAAACGTTGCTTCCTGACCTGCATACAGGTTTCTCAAGAGGCAGGTCAGGTGGTCTGGTATTCCCATCTCCTTCAGAATTTTCCACAGTTTATTGTGATCCACACAGTCGAAGGCTTTGGTGTAGCCAATAAAGCAGAAATAGATGTTTTTCTGTAACTCTCTTGCTTTTTCGATGATCCAGCGGATATTGGCAATTTGATCTCTGGTTCCTCTGCCTTTTCTAAAACCAGCTTGAACATCTGGAAGTTCTCAGTTCATGTATTTCTGAAGCCTGGCTTGGAGAATTTTGAGCATTACCTTACTAGCATGTGAGATGAGTGTGCAATTGTGCGGTTATTTGAGCATTCTTTGGGCTTGCCTTTCTTAGGGATTGGAATGAAAATGGACCTTTTCCAGTTCTGTGGCCACTGCTGAGTTTTCCAAATTTGCTGGCATATTGAGTGCAGCACTTTCACAGCATCGTCTTTCAGGAATTCCATCACATCCACTAGCTTTGTAGTGATGCTTTCTAAGGCCCACTTGACTTCACATTCCAGGATGTCTGGCTCTAGGTGAGTGATCACACCATCGTGATTATCTGGGTCATGAAGATCTTTTTTGTACAGTTCTTCTGTGTATTCTTGCCACCTCTTCTTAATATCTTCTGCTTCTGTTAGGTCCATACCATTTCTGTCCTTTTTCAAACCCATTTTTGCATGAAATGGTCCCTTGATATCTCTAATTTTCTTGAAGAGATCTCTAGTCTTTCCCATTCTGTTGTTTTCCTCTATTTCTTTGCATTGATCGCTGAGGAAGGCTTTCTTATCTCTCCTTGCTATTCTTTCGAACTCTGCATTCAAATGGGAATATCTTTCCTTTTCTCCTTTCCTTTTTCTTCTCATCTTTTCACAGCTATTTGTAAGTCCTCCTCAGACAACCATTTTGCCTTATTGCATTTCTTTTCCATGGGGATGGTCTTGATCCCTGTCTCCTGTACAATGTCACGAACCTCCATCCATAGGTCATCAGGCTCTCTGTCTATCAGATCTAGTCCCTTAAATCTATTTCTCACTTCCACTGTATAGTCATAAGGGATTTGAATTAGGTCATACCTGAATGGTCTAGTGGTTTTCCCTAGTTTCTTCAATTTAAGTCTGAATTTGGCAATAAGGAGTTCATGATCTGAGCCACAGTCAGCTCCTGGTCTTGTTTTTGCTGACTGTATAGAGCTTCTCCATCTTTGGCTGCAAAGAATATAATCAATCTGATTTTGGTGTTGACCATCTGGTGATGTCCATGTGTAGAGTCTTCTCTTGTGTTGTTGGAAGAGGGTGTTTGCTATGACCAGTGCGTTCTCTTGGCAAAACTCTATTAGCTTTGCCCTGCTTCATTCTGTACTCCAAGGCCAAATTTGCCTGTTACTCCAGGTGTTTCTTGACTTCCTACTTTTGCATTCCAGTCCCCTATAATGAAAAGGACATCTTTTTTGCTTGTTAGTTCTAAAAGGTCTTGTAGGTCTTCATAGAACCATTCAACTTCAGCTTCTTCAGTGTTACTGTTTGGGGCATAGGCTTGGATTACCGTGATATTGAATGGTTTGCCTTTGAAACGAACAGAGATCATTCTGTCGTTTTTGAGATTGCATCCAAGTACTGCATTTTGGACTCTTTTGTTGACCATGATGACTACTCCATTTCTTCTAAGGGATTCCTGCCCACAGTAGTAGATATAATGGTCATCTGAGTTAAATTCACCCATTCCAGTCCACTTAAGTTCGCTGATTCCTAGAATGTCAACATTCACTCTTGCCATCTCCTGTGTGACCACTTCCAATTTGCCTTGATTCATGGACCTAACATTCCAGGTTCCTATGCAATATTGCTCTTTACAGCTTTGGACCTTGCTTCTATCACCAGTCACATCCACAGCTGGGTATGGTTTTTGCTTTGGCACCATCCCTTCATTCTTTCTGGAGTTATTTCTCCACTGATCTCCAGTAGCATATTGGGCACCTACTGACTTGGGGAGTTCCTCTTTCAGTATCCTATTATTTTGCCTTTTTATACTCTTCATGGGGTTCTCAAGGCAAGAATACTGAAGTGGTTTGCCATTCCCTTCTCCAGTGGACCACATTCTGTCAGACCTCTCCACCATGACCCGTCCGTCTTGGGTGGCCCCACACGGCATGGCTTAGTTTCATTGAGTTAGACAAGGCTGTGGTCCTGTGATCAGATTGGCTAGTTTTCTGTGATTATGGTATTAGTGTGTCTGCCCTCTGATGCCCTCTCGCAACACCTACCGTCTTACTTGGGTTTCCCTTACCTTGGACGTGGGGTATCTCCTCACAGCCGCCCTTCCTGACCTTCAATGTGGAGTAGCTCCTCTCAGCCCTCCTACGCCCCGCAGCAGCTGCTCCTTGGAGGTGGGGTTGCTCCTCTCGGCCGCCACCCCTGACCTCGGGCATGGTAGCGGTATAAAAATACAAATTAAATTAATTGGTCATGTTTTTGTGTCTGATCTCACCCTTGGGTCTCTATTTATGTGTTTAATCATAGTCTCCTGGAAAGCTGAATTCTTTTTTTTTTTTTTCTGACTACAAGTTACACTCTGCTATACTCACCCTATCGGAGGCTCTCTATTTTTACCATAATGTATCGATCCTATATACCGTGTCCTTGGGATCCAGTTATATGTCAGATAAAGTAAGTCAAGCTAAGGTCATTGTAGTCAATGAGGTCTTAATGTTTACCCTAAGTTCACTTTAGTCACTTAGTATTTTAAATTGAAAACTGTAAGTTGTGTATATGGATGAGGAGGAGTATGAAGCTGGGGAAAGTAAGAAGGGATATTTCACATAAGAGGTTCTGTCGGATGGACTTCAATTGTGCCAGTCAGGCTTGGAGCTCATCTGCTTAATGTAAGACCAGCCTTGACTGGTAGGCAAGAGGAAATTTAATTTGCAATCTATTTTATTAAGGGATAAATTAAGGTACAGTGTGGGAATTGAAATCATCTGAAGGTAATAGAACGCGGAACTTGCCTAGATTTAAAACTGGGTCTTTTGTGCATTTCATTCATAATGACACTGTAATAATAGCTACATGTGTTAAGCACTTATAAGGCAGGGACTGTTTAATATACTTTTTCATTTATTAATTCATTTAATTCCCACAACACCCTGATGAATAAGGTTCTTTTATCTCCATTTTATGTATGAGAAAACTGAGGAGCCAAAAAGCTTAAGAAGTTCCTCTCAGGTCATATGGCTGGTGAACTTTGGAGGTGGGGTTTTAACCCATACACTCTTAATCAGCATTTATACTGTATTAATGTGGTTTGATGAAAATGATAAAAAGAGCAATGACTCTTTAGGGCTCAAAAGAAACTATTGAAGTCCATATTTTGGTAGTATTATTAATACCAGCAGGATCAGCTGTTAAATAAGTGTTATGTAAAAGGGTCTTGACCTTGGATAATATTAAATCTTTCTCATGAAATCTACTACTGTGACCAAACTGCAAAGTATGCAGTGGATGAATAATTAAGCCCAGATGTCTCTTCCAGCCAGAGCAGCAACAAAACCTGGGGGAGGGAGTATGAAGGGGAAATAGAAATGACAGACTCAGTATTCATAAAAGCCTTGATAATTAATTTGAAAATCAAAATGTGTTTTAAATGCCACCCTTCCGCTAATCCTACGAATTGCACAATAAAAAATAAAATCCTCCTGCAATTTAACAGCCAGCAATACAAAAACCTTACTGTGTCAAATGTAATATGCATAACTGGATTCCCAATTTGGTTTTCTTAAGGAGAAATAATTTAGTTATCATTAAACTCTTTGGGAAACTGGTTTTAATAATGTTCTTTGGTTATCAAGGGTATCGTTTTTCCTTCAGGCAAAGAGAAAATGTGCAGCTAAAACCTCTACTGTATGTGATAATGAAGTTGGTCCATTTCTGTGCAGGATTCCAACAATTCTTTATAGCTCAACACAAGCAGAGGTGTGAAAGCAGGCAGTTTCTCAAACTGTGGGAAATTGCTGAATTCACAGATTTCTATCTCAACACAATGAACTGGCGATATATTAAATGATGCCCAAGTTTAGTTTGTTGGATTGTTGTTGGTTTGGCTTTTTAAAAATATTTTTTTTAGGACTGCGGTAACTTTTTTAAGGACTACTAGTTGGAGGAAAAACAAAATCTGTAAAAATAGATTTGTAATTGTACCAGGTGTTAATTTTTCTTATTACAATATATCAGAAGGGTAGGAAGCATGAGAATTACTAACTTTATCATCATACTTGTGAGTTTATTTCCCTCTGTGATTTTCAGCATAGGCATGTTCCCACCAGGACAGAAACCAAGGGCATCCACTTTTCTTGCCTACAATGAGCAAGGGCCAGGAGCTGGTCCCCATGCTTACACAGCTGATTCATACTGTAAACATGATTCTGAAAGAAAGTGAAAGTGAAGTCGCTCAGTCATCTCCAACTCTTGGCAACCCCATGGACTGTAGCCCACCAGGCTTCTCTGTCCATGGAATTTTCCAAGCAAGAGTACTAGAGGGCATTGCCGTTTCCTTCTCCAGGGGATCTTCCCAAACCAGGGATCAAACCTGGGTCTCCTGCATTGCAGGCAGATGCTTTACCATCTGAACCACCAGCTACCCTTAATATAATCCTGCCACCACTACATTTCCTGGATCATTTCTTTAATATTTATTGGCTTGCAGTCACATATGGTACCATTTTTTTTTTTAATCAAATACCTTTCTCTAGGTATGGTACACATTTTTTTTCTTTTTTCTTTTTTTTTAACCAGATCATAGTCTATACCTTCCCCAACTCTGTGCATTTCTGAGCAAACTTATTTCCCCTCTTTATTTTTTTGCCCACTCCACCACCACTCCAATATTCCATTATAAAGCTGTTCTTTTCTGCTCTTGGTCAAAGGGGTTCCAATACTGTGTAGACTCTGGAATTCTGTTTGAAAGTGTCCATTTTTAATTTGGGGACCAAGGCAGGATGTGGGGTGTGACAGGGCATGCTGAATAACTGAAATGGCATGACATTTATGATCCAGATGTCATAGCAAGCTGGGAGACAGGGCAGCCGGGCTGATAATTAGATGGCAGATGTCCAGGCAGTCTCACATGATACATATTATTTTTGTATATTTGAGACTTGGAATCCTAGCCCAGAAAAACAAATGAGAAATCACCTCACCCATATAATAAAAAAATAAACTAGATCTCATACAGTTGTTGCTTTCAAAAACTTATGTATTGGAAATAACATGCATGAGAAAACAAAAATCACTCATAATCCTTATCTTGATATATCTCTGTGAACATGCATAATCTGGTTATTATTGTTTTTACTTTTCTAAGCAAAATGTTAGCTCCTGTTTTCTACAAATGAGAGAACTGGAGGCACAAGATAGTTAAATGATTTCTGAGATCACCCAGTAAATTAGTGGCAAAAATGAGACCAGAATCCCACAGTCTCCAGATTTTCATGTCAGCTTTCTTTCCAGAATACCTTTTAAAACTGTTTTTTTCCCAGCTTCATTGAGCTGCAACCAACATAAAACATTGTCTAAGGTGTACAGTTTGTTTATTGGATACATATATATTGCAAAATGGCTGGCATTAGCTGACATCTCCATCAGCTTACATAATTATCATTTATGTTTTGAAGTTGGAACATCTAAGATCAACTGTCTTGGCAACTTTCAAGTATATTATACCACATTATTAACTTTGATCATCATGATGCATGTTAAACCCCCAGAACTTACTTATAATTGAAAGTATGTATTCTCTTACCAACATCTCCCAGCTCCCCCATTGCCTCTTCTTTTTGAATCTGATTATAAGAACAAGAAAACCCACCCTTTGACCCCTTTCTAAGTAAATGCTTGAACCAAATCTCCAGTGGCTTCTTGAGAAAGCTGGACACAAAGCTTTAAAGCTTTGGTTAAAGTGTTCTGAATAAACCCTGCATGGTAGCAAAGTGATAGCTAAAGTTTGGAAAATTCTACTTGGTGGCATTGATTCATTTCGTTTAATTTAAAGAATACTTGAGAAAGGGGTCACTGTCTAGCCATTCTTGAGTTTCAGTCATTGAACCCCCTGTTCATAATAGAGCATCTTGTAACTGTAGTTACAAGTGTTACAAGTTACTGTAGTGTGTTAAGGTATATTGAATCTCCCTTCTACTCTGTTGTATAGCATTTTTTTATCTTAAATGCTTCAAGTCTAAGACCTTGTGGTTTAAAAGCAAAAGTCATATCTATTACCATTTTTGTGGTTTTGTATACAGATTTGGAAAAAGAAGCTAAACTGGTCACTATGTATGTTATTTTACAGTGCAGATACATCAGTTGCCAATTATTACACAAGAATAATTTTTCCCATAGCAACAGGGAGAGATAACTATATTTATAACATTTTAGAAGGAAATTCCAGTTGAAGAGAGATGTCTGTAGAGAAATACGACTTTAGAGCCTCAAACTTCCTGGTCTTGGCATTGGTTTACACTGGAAAATCTTAGGAGAATGTTGTGTTCAGCTGTTTTATTAGTTACGGAACCAGGAAAAAGTGCGGTTTTTGTATTTCTCAGACATGCTTTGTGTACACACAACTCAAAAGCAAGTAAACTTTCAAACTTCCCACATGGCTATTGTCCTTAGAAATATAATTGAGTGTAAGTCAGAAGAAAGTGACTGGGGGAAAGAATAAAATTTTAAATTGTCTGAAATGCTGCTCGCATGAGGATCCGGAAGAACTGCCGTACTGAAGTTTCATTAGTTTCACTACGTTCTTACCTATTAGAGTGTTTGAGGGGAAAGTCTATTACTCTTGAGTTGTTGCTAGTTGCTGCTAGGACATCCTACTCCGTGCCCTGTCCTGTTACCCTGTATCTTCTGGAAGAGTCTGATGATACCCACCAATGGATCCAGCCATGCCCTTGGCTCGGGCACACCTTGCTCTGGGCCAGGGAGGAGCTCTGGCTTAGTCTTGCTGCTGGTTCCTCTTGGACTTCTGGAATTCGATACTTCAGCCGCATGTTTCTTTTAAAGGGAACATCTCTGCTTTTCTCTTGAGGCCAGGATTCTAGTTACTGAGGATCTACCTGGTTCCATTGTTCATGAACACTCCTCTTCACCCAGCCTACAGTCTAGTTCAGCACTATCTTTTATCTCCAAATAGCCACACTTGAAAATTAAAAAGAAGCAAGTGCAGTTAATTTTAAGGCCATAATAAAAATAGCAATAAATATATCTTCTGAACAAAATATCACCAGTACAATTTCCACGAATATTTAAGATGGTAAGTGTTTAAACCTAACCTAGATGACTTAGGAGGTTTGTTTTTCTTTAGTCGCTAAGTCGTGTGCAACTCTTTGCATGGCCTGCCAGGCTCCTTTATCCATAGGATTTCCCAGGCAAGAGTACTGGAGTGGATCGCCATTTCCTTCCCTGTGGGATCTTCCTGACCTAGGGATTGACCCGACATCTGTATCATAGGTGGATTCTTTACCACTGAAGCACCAGGGAATCCCCTCTAATGAGGTTACATATTTTGAAATGTTATTTTAAAATAATGTCTTGATTTCCTGGCTTGGTCCAGTATCATTTTATTAATTCGTATTAGACTTGGAGAAATCTACAGGGAGCTTGATAATGCTCAAACATGCTTTAAACATAAGCAAAATAAATGAGAACTTCCTCTGCTGAATGTATTAGTCTTTGCATTCAGCATGCTTGATGCTTGCTGTGTATAGAGATCTGTTTGCAGATGCATTTGAATAGGGCTTATAAAATAACAGGGCCTGACTCCACGGGTGAGAGGAAAGATATAGCTCCTTAATAAACTTGGAATGGCTAATGTGTTCCTCTCAAATGAATCATTAGCTGTGTCCACATGACTCCAAAACTAACATAATCACAAACAAAAAGTCTCAGTTAATCCTTTCAGCTGTTTGATGTACCTCATGCATCCAGATGTTCAAAACATCCAAGCTGCAAATTTCTGTTCCTATTTGAAAGTTTTGCACTTGTGTATATTATTCCTTTTCTCAAAGACCAAGTACAGGGTCTAAATTGTATTTTTCAGTTCACTCTTTAGAAGTATAGTAACATCATTCCAAATGCGTGAAGAGCTCAATTATTGGCCCATGGGTTCTCCACTTTGTGGTCTGGGTTTTGTTGACTGATGTTGTGTTGACTGATGGCTTCCTGAGTCACTCAGCAGTTATGCAACAATAACTTAAAATACATTTAACGAGTGCAGTGATATCAATATTATTCTAAAGTAACTTCAACAAAATAATGGAAAATTTGACATACCTAATAAAATTAAATGTTGAATTATCCACTCTTAGATCTTCTATGCCACTGACCCCTTTTCAGTAAAGTGATTAAAAACATTGACTACAGTAGTATTTTATTGCTATCAGCAACTGTTATGTCACTATATAAATCTCTATTTCTGCCACATATATTATGTCTCAGCATGGAACTTGTATTATGTATTTCATTTTAACAATTTTCTAATTACTGTCATTTTTGTCAGGTTGCATATTTTGTGGCCTACAACATTGATTTCATCTTAATGTCACCAGGGGGAATTGATGATCTTAGGCTTGGCATCATATTAATTAAATCCATATGTCACATATTGTGCAGTGTTCTCAGGAAAATATTCTAATACTTAAATACAAAATTGAGATTGCTTCCAAAAATGGTGGGCTTCATATGAAATCCATCATGTGATAACACTGTCTTGATGACTGAGACATATAGATTTAGATGTGAAAGGCCAGATCCTTTTTAGGATAAAAGTCATATCTAAGCTACTACCTTGACATTCAGGATCTCACAAGGAATAACTTTCTGGGAATGTCACCCCAGGGAACCTTGAGAGATTGCTTTGGCCCACCTGCATGTTGTTGATCAACGTTCAGTCACTAAGTCGTTTCTGACTGCAACCCCCTGGACTGTAGCACACCAGAATTCCCTGTCCTTCACTGCCTCCTGGAGTTTGCTCAAACCCATGACCATTGAGTCTGTGATGCCGTCCAACCATCTCATCCTCTGTCGTCCACTTTTCCTCCTGTGGTAGACTGGAAAATGTCCCCCAGAGATATCAGGTCCAAATTCCTGGAGCCTATATATTTTGCCTTAGGTGGAAAAAGGGTGTCTACAAGCATGATTAAGTTACAGACTGTGAGCAAAAGAGATAATTCTGGATAAATATTATTCCAAGTATCTTTATGCAAGAGAAGCAGAGAGAGATTGCCTGCAAGCACAGAGGAAAAGGTGGTGTAAAGATGGAGACAGAAAGCAGAGTGAGGAAGCCACAAGCCGGAGAATGCTGGCAGCCCCCAGAAGGTGGACCAGTCAAGGAACAAGCTCTCCCCTAGGGCCTCAGCGGGCGTGCAGCACTGCTGATGTCCCGATCACAGTTCAGTCCTACTGATTCTGGATTTCCGGCCTCCAGAACTACAAGAGAAAAGTCTGTGTCTGAAACCAACTAGTTGTGTTAACTTGTTACATACAACAGCTATAGGAAACTAATACATCAGACACCTAGAATGATAGCAACAGCAGTAATTACCAAAAAAGAAAAAGTGTAAAAATCATAAATGTGTTTTCAGAAAGTTCTATCACTCTGGCAGCCAGTGTAAATAAAAAAACACATCTTAGTATGAAAACTGAAGTTTCAGAGTAAGTGTCCTGACCTCCCTTTCCAAGTACACTGATGATCTTAAGCTCTTCTTATTTAGAATTTCTAAAGCCACCACTGCCTGTGTTTTGAGTTGAAATAAAGGCACACTGATCTTTCAAAGGTGTATTCTATGACTGAGAGACATAATGGAAGAGTTCAAAGTTATAACCTGGCACTAATAATAGGAACATACAAAATATGAAAGATAAGGATAAGGCAGGGAGGCTACTTCCCTCTTGGTCCAGGGGTTAAAACTTCACCTTTCAATGCAGGGGGTGAGGGTTTGATCCCTGGTCAGGCAGCTAAGATCCCACATGCCTTGCAGCCAAAAAAAACAAAGCATAAAGCAGAAGCAATATTGTTCTAAAGTCAAGGAAGACTTTAAAAATGGTCTACATCCAAAAAAATATTCTTAAAAAGTACGAAAGTGGGGTACCTGAGAAAGTTAAGACAGTGATCGAATGAGGTCCAAAGTAAAACTTTGGACACAGTGCCAGGCCCCCTTGCCTATTCTGGTCAGCATATGTTGCAAGAGCTGTGCTAACGACCAGAAAGGGCATTTTGAATGTATGTCTTACATTGTTTACCGCTATTCCTCAAACAAAACCTGTTTCAGAGAATGCCATCTTTAATGTGTCTCACACGTAACATATTCTCAATTCTGATTCCTTATTCACACTCATATAATTGGAGTAAATGCCTGGACACCCTTTTTATGTTGGTGTTGTATTTTTTTTTTTTTTTTTAACTTTTCTATTTTATGTTGGAGTAGATGAGACTCATTGGAAAAGACCCTGATACTGGGAAGGATCGGGGGCAGGAGGAGAAGGGGATGACAGAGGATGAAATGGCTGGATGGCATCACCGACTCGATGGACATGAGTTTGAGTAAACTCCAGGTGTTGGTGATAGACAGGGAGGCCTGGCGTGCTGCAGTTCATGGGGTTGCAAAGAGTCGGACACGACTGAGTGACTGAACTGAATTGAGCTGATAGCTGAGTAACAATGTTGTGGCAGTTTCAGGGGAACAGTGAAGGGTCTCAACCATACATACACATCTATCCATTCTCTCCCAGACTCCCCTCCCATCCAGGCTGTCAAATAACCTTGAGCAGAGTTCCATGTGCTATACAGTAGTTCTTTGTTGG
Organism: Cervus canadensis; assembly: GCF_019320065.1. Lineage (NCBI taxonomy): Eukaryota > Metazoa > Chordata > Mammalia > Artiodactyla > Cervidae > Cervus > Cervus canadensis. The sequence continues at coordinate 85,358,507 of NC_057391.1, forward strand.
TTATCCATTTTAAATATAGTGGTGTGTACATGGACACCATTTTTTAAAATCTGCCTTCTTGCTTGAGTTCCAGTTCTCAACTGCATCCTTCACAGAGCCAGAAGATGCCAGCTGCCACTTCATACCCACTGGATAAAATGCCTTGTATCTTATACTAAAGCCACCCCTGGCCCTTTTCCTTGTCTGAGTTAGTAGATCACTCTCCTTCCACTGAGTTTCAGCCCCCTCAGCTGAAACCATGGGATCATCTTCAACTCTGCTCTTATTCTTCATGTTCCATCAACTGACAGTCCCAATAATTTCCCCTCTTGTCTCATGTATTTATTTTGCCACGGTCCTACTTTGGGCCCTGACCTCTCTTCTGAAATACAGTCACAGCCTCCTAACTGGCCGCTCTGCTCCTAGCTGCCCAGTGGTCCGATCCCCCTTGTCATCTGCGTTTTCTTTCCGAAACACTGTTGCAACTTGTCAGTGTCCTCGGGAAGTCCTGGAGGCCTGCAGCAGTCTCCTCCGTTCTCAGCCTGCATGCAGGGCTCTCTGCAACTCAGCCTGTTTGCCAATCCTGTCTCTCCCAACGCTCACCAGCATTCCCCCTTCGTCTCAACCAGCAGGCCTGCCTCTTTCTATATCTCCTTGAATGAATTCATACTATCGTTGGAAAGTATTCTGCTGCATTCCACCTTCTTTGATAATGTCTGTTTGTCCTTTAAGGTTCAGTGTAAATTCTCCATGAAACCCCTTTTGATTCTTGACCTCCACTAATGATATTTATTTATTTTTATTGGAATACAATTGCTGGGCAATGTTGTGTTAGTTTCTGCTGGAAGTAAGTCATAAAAACAAATCTCGTATATTAATGCATATATGTGAAATCTAGAAAAATGGTACAGATGAACAGACTTCCAGGGCAAGAATAGAGAGGCAGATGTAGAGAACAGATATGTGGTCGTGGGAGTTGGAAGGAGAGGGTAGGAAGAATTGGGAGATTAGGATACTCACTCAGTTATGACTTATTAACACAACACATTAATACTTATTAAGTATTCATGCTTTGCTTTCAGTTGCATAATACAACTTACATCTGCTTTTTAACATAGGTCATTATTTCCATGTTTACCTTCCCTTCTCTCCAACACCAGATTGCAAATTCCAGAAGGCTAAAACTCATGTTTTCATCCTTTGAAACCAAGCTTAAATGTCACCTTACCTGTACTGACTAATGCTTTTTCCTTTATCAGAGCTCCAAAATATTATAAATGCATGTTACATTATTTAATATCATTTTAAAAATTAGTTTTTGTTCCTGTATCTTATCTCCCAAATTAGATTGTAACCCTCTCAAGGTTAGGGAACCTGTACTCTTACATACTCAATATATTATTGCGCAACTAATACTTGATGGATGGTTCAACTGGCATATCTCCCTAGCAAAATAAAAATACCAGGCTCTTCAAATAATTAGCTTTGTGACCGGAGACAAATCATTTTTCTTCCAGGGGATTTAGCTTACTGTAGTGTGAAATAATTGGTATCTTTGTTTCTTAAATGTAGAAATTCACTGATATGTTCCTTTAAATCACATGCTAAATCTAAAAGCAACATCAACAATAACAAAAAAAAGAAAAAATCAGAATCAACTGCATGTTTTCTAAAAGCAATAGGCAAGGCATTATTTAATAGAATACACTATTATTCTAATTTCTTCTCAGAATTTTAAGAAACAGATCAGACAACATTTTCACTGACCTTATACGTTAAAATATATATATTACATATATATATATAAAGTATGTACATGCATTTACATACATGTATATTTGTATATAGGTATATGTGTAACATATGTTTCCTTTTTCTTAGCCATTTTAAGTTTACTGCAGTAATATTTATGCAGAACACCAGTTCACAGGCTTACCTTATAACAAGATCCTCATTCACTTTTGTCAGCTACTATTTTTCTTAAAATCTAAAAGAGGGGACCTTCATGTGTTATTGTGGTCATTATGCTTTACTCCATTTAGTTTATCTCTTTCCAATATATTGTGGCAGTTTGAGCAATATGTGAGATTAGTTATTTCATTTTAGAATTACAACCCTACTGTTTTCAGAACAGGGAAAGTTTTTCTGGATATTTTAACCATCAGGTAACAATAACAGAAAGCATTCTTAATCTTTTGGAGTTTTCCAAGATATTGCACTTCTTGTTAATTGAATTGAGAGATGATTGCCCTATGGTTATCCCAGTTTATTCATGCACTGTATAATTTCCCATAATGATAATTATGTCCTTGTACTGAATATGGTAAAGTATGAATGAATTTCTCTCTCTCTCTCTCTCTTTGTCTTTCTGTCTCAGTTTCTCTCCATTCCTCTGCCTGCTCCTATCACAATAAGTAAACATTTTATATATGATCTGACATGATTTGTTTATAGAACTTTTCAGTTTATATTACTATGTCAGTCAAAGCACTTCTAAATAAAAGGCCATTCCCCACCCCCCCAAAAAAATTGCTCAGTGATCGGTTGCTACTTGACTTATTGCTTTGATCTAATTATGTCTTGGTTTATAAAGGAAGAGTCTTAACTTGGCCCATTAGATGATATTTTTTATTTCTAAATGTATGTGTCCCTAAATTGCCCATTTGTTTAGTCACTAAGCCATGTTTGCCTCTTACAATCCCATGGACTGTAGCCCACCAGGTTCCTCTGTCCATGGGATTTCCCAGGCAAGAATACTGGCCCATAATGCCTAAATATTTCAGTTTATATTGCTACAGTTTCTTCTACACTGGAATCAAACACTTATGGAGTTTGTCAGAGAATCAAACTAATGTATGCTTTATAAAAACCTCTTAATTCTAGGATAAGGGAGAGAAGTATCTTGTAACTCAAATATATAAATGGTTTCCCAAGTTTCATATTTGATGGTTCTTATTTGTTTAGATTAAAAAATGCTGAAGTGCAAAGAAACTAAGCAATATATTCTTGTGGGTTCTTCCTTATATTGAGTAATAATATAATCAGACAAATATTTATAGATAAAAGGCATGATTCTGGAATTGCCTTAAAATAATCAGGGGCTAGGGTGAGGAGGTGATTGGGGATAGACATGGGACAAAGTCAGCCATGAATTTGATCACTGTTGAACCTGGATGATGGGCATGGAGGTTAATCATATGATTTTATTTACTTTTCTGTATGCTTGACATTTTCTAAAATTAAAAAAAAAATGTAAAAAAAAAAAAAACATATAATGAAGCCTCTATAGTGGGACACATGTCAAGGGACTCAGGTTGGGGTCCTGGCCCAGCCAGTAACATGTGCTGCTTGACTTTAGATGGATCACAACTTCTTAGACTTCATTTTCCTGTCAGTAAAGTGAAGGCATTAGATGAGATCACTGGTTCCCAAGAAGGTGGAATTGCCTCAGAAGCTTTTGTAAAATTGCACTAACAATTTTAGAATTTTGTTTGGATTTAGGAGTTAGAAGGAAATGTGTATTTCAAAATAACTTCTCAAGTAACTGTGATATTGTCATTCCTTGTTGTTGTTATTTAGTCCCTGAATTGTGTCCAACTGTTGTGACCCCATGGACTGTAGCCCACCAGGCTCCTCTGTCCATGGGATTTCCCAGGCAAGAATACTGGGGTGGGTTTCCATTTTCTTCTCCAGGGGATCTTCCCAACCCAGGGATCAAACCTACATTTACATCAAACCTACAATCCATCGGATTGGCTGATGGATTCTTTACCACTGAGCCACCAGGGAAACCCTTTCATTCCTTACATGAACACAAATTTGAGGGTATCAAAGAGAGTGAGGTAAAAAAGTGAGAGAAAGAGAGATGTAAGGCCCTACCCTTCAACATTTTATGAGGTCAAGGATGGGTTCTGAGGGTTTATGTTTTTAAAAAGCTCTCCAGGTCATCCTAACAGGGGTCCACATTTCACACTTTGAGAAACACTTTTCTAAATTATCCCCATGGCCCTTTCCAAGTTGATAAGACCCCATGATTCCCCCTGACCATACCTTTTCCTCTTTTCTCCTTTGTACCATTTTAGGAATATCTAGTCATTTAACTACAAGCATACAACAGTCAAGAAAAGTATGCTAAGTTTCTTGCTTTGGGTCCTGAAACAAGGCAGAAACAGACTCTAGTTTAGTCAAACTTCATGCTATGTCTGTACAGCCAGAATTCTTGTTGGGGAAAAAAGATTTTCCAACGTAAATGTACCCTGTCAATTTTACATTGGCTACTTAAAGCAGATAAATTATTTTAGTCTATTGTCTCTAGTCTTGCTTCCTAATATTCACTTTGCATGAATTTTATTCTTTTTTGCTAGTCCTACTGGATAGACTAATAAATTGAGATTAATGAGATTCTTCCTATTCCACCTGTTTTTAGCCAAATGCCTGCATGCTACGTGAGCAGGTGGGTGGCTGTGATTGTTGATCACCAAGCTTTTTTGCATAGCAAACAACTGTTAGATGTTAATGTCAGAGAAAATATTATGATAAATTTCTGCCTCCAATAAGGAAGCATAAATATGGGTCAGAGAGATTTTAGTAGACCCCATTACTTCACACCACAAAGTTTTGTTTTAATCACCACTTCCAAACCTAGAAATTTTTTAGTAGCCCCAAGCTATGTTCTGGGGGAGAAGACAATATAAGTAAAGCTGAGAAGCAGTCAAAGCCTTTAAGTGTTTTGTTTTTTAAGTCTTTTTTTTTTTTTTTTTTTTGGCCTTTCCATCCACTTACAAGTTTCTGACTGTAGAGGAAGTGACTTTTTAAAGCATCATACTTGTGACTCCAGTTGATTTCATATGGCAAAGGGAAGAATAATGAGAAGTTAGCATTTCATCAAGGCTTCCCTGGTAGCTCAGTAGTAAAGAATCTGCCTGCCAATGCAGGAAAGGAGGGCTTGATCCCTGGGTCCAGAAGATCCCCTGGAGAAGGAAACGGCAACCTGTTCTAGTATTCTTGCCTGGCAAATTCCATGGACAGAGGAGCATGGCGGTCTATAGTCCATGGGGTCGCAAAATGTCAGACACGACTCAGCTACCAATGAACAACAACACGTCATTAGAATGAGCGCTGAATATCTCATGTTGACCTGAAACAAACAGATTGCCAGACTTCTCCAGCCAAAACAAGATCATCAGAGAACTGCAGTTCAGAATCTGTCACCAGGTAGAGGCACATGTAAGTCCCCAAACTGCAAAAGAAGCAGACTTTTATAAAGAGGAAAAGAGAGTTGAGGGGCTGTAGTGGACATAGCGCCCTTGGCTTTTCATTGGCTGAGTCTCTGCCAGGAAAGAAGAGATGTTTCTTTTTCCTTTTGGGCTCTGTGATTGTCTCGGGGTATGATAGCTTCCCCTCTGGTCTCCCCACTCTATTTAATTGAGGTTTCTGTTTATTAATTTTTTACAATAGAAACACTCACTCATCTGTGGGGTGTAACATTTGACAGTGATAATGAGGAAACTTGCATGGAAAGCTTTGCCCTTTGTGCTTTGTCACATTGTCCAAGCTTTTCTGAGCTCAGAAATTGCAGTAATATTCTGTAAATGTGTTTAATATTTTATTTCTTTAAAAAATTACTACTGAGTAAAGGACTTAAATAAAATTATAACTGACTCTTCGTCGAAGAATAAAACCTCTCTCTGTCCCTATGAGCACAGTGGTGTAAATCTCATCAGAAAGGGTAGCCTGTCCGGTGACTATGCTGCATTGTAATATGAGCCACACAAATATGGACACAGGTAAAGGCCTCAAAGCATAAATATTTTATTAAAAGAAAATTCTTATTCAGTAGTTTCTGTTCCTATGGTCAATATCAAAGCTTGCTTCTAGGAAGGAAAGATGGTAAATTCCTAACAATTGAATGGTGAAGTACATTATATATCACTTTCCCCAGAAATATAGCTCTTATGATGGTTTTGCAGATTTTTTTTTCTGCATTTACCTGTAGATAAGTTAAACAATTACATGGTTCTAACGAGCTCCTTGGTTCTTACTAATAATGGAGCATGTTATATTAAGGCTAGCTGATGTTGGAGAAAGTCAGGATGGGGTGGGATGTATGGATGAGGTAACTAAGAGATTCCTCCTATTGTTCTGGAGTATTCAGAATAGTCCAGACAGCCTCAGGTTGACCCAAGTCAGTTCTGTTAGGAACCACTAGGAAAACTTGCTGAGAGACGGTCTCTGAACAAGATTTCTCAAAAGATACATTTATTAGTCAGGATCAGTTTAAGGCAAAAGTTAAACATAAAACATATCCAAGGAAGAAAACTCAACTGGTGGGAAGGCATAACTATCTTTATTTACCTCTTAAGTACAGGGATAAAAATGTGAATCTAAGGAAAGGGTAGTGAACTAAATGATGTAGAACTAGGGAGAAATTAAGGAACAAGAAGTCCAAAGTAGAATGGGCTCTACAGTTGTTTGATTTAGTGGCTCATTTATGCTGTCATAGACCAGGTTCTTTCCCTCTGTCATCTGCAGTATGTCAGCTTTGTCCTTAGACTGACTATCTTCTATGCAAGACATCTATAGCTCTTCCAAATGTAAGATCCAGGAATGGTGACATCCAAAGGGAAAACTCAGCTTCTTAGGTGCAAGAAAACCTTTTCCAGCACCATCAGCACTCCTAAGTTCCCCTAACATCTTTTTGGTCAGGGTTAATTCACATGTTCATCCTTAAGCCAATAAGAGGAAAGGAATACCATGGCTGGAGTATACAAAAAATGGAATAGATCTTGGAGATTTAAATACAAATTCACTGACACAGCAGAAAATGAGGAGAATTCATATCTTTCTCAATCTGATGGACCATGATTGATCTCTTGTAATGTGGCCCTAAATTTGGAGTTGGAAGAGATCATTAGTAATTGTAATTGCCTAGGACTGCTTTAGCAAAGTGCCACAATATGGGTGACTGAGAACAACAGAAATTTTGGTCTGACAGTTCTGGGGCCTAGAAGTCCAAAATTGTGATGTCAGTAGGGCCACACTCCTTCTGAAACCTGTAGGGGGTTCCTTCCTTGTCTCTGTCTAGCTTCTGGTGGTTTGCCAGCAGTCTTTGGGGTCTCTTGATGTCTTAGTCAAAACTGCTGTAACAAAATACCATAGGCTTATAAACGAAATCTATTCTCTGGGATTCTGGGAGCCCACAGCATGTGCAATGTTCCCATATCAGGGGTTGAACCCATGTCCCCTGCATTGGCGCACAGATCCTTAACCCTTGGGCCACCAGGGATGTCCAAATTAAAGAATCTTCAATCACGCAGTCCACTGTATCTTACTCTCCTTACCTTATTCACAGGGTTGAACCTTATTTCTTTTGTTTTGACCTTGGAAGGAATAAAAGACAGGTGGCAGTTGTCCGTCATTTGGTTTTGCACAGATTGAAAAGCATCTTCTTCCCCACCCCCTTAATCCTTCACTTCTGAGTCATTTGTTTGACTTCTTTAAGAACCTCTACAACAATTCTTTGTTTCTTTAGAGAAGAGGAAAATTCCTTGACATGGAATTCTCTGCTATCCTGCCTTTAGCAGGGCTGAAACAAAAGCTACCTGTCCCTGTATTTCCTTTCTGTTCTCCCTCACACAAAATCTGTTGTGTGACTCACAGCAGTTTATGCCAAGGTCTGCCAGAGAAATGAAACTTCAAATCTTTCCACAAGTTGGACTTGAGTTAGAAAAGTTGCACATAGAACTGTTCGAAGGACAGGGAATTTACAGAAACTTTAATGTGAAAGAACTGGGACATTGTTTTCCTGAGAATTTTGCTACTAGGATCTTATTTTCAGTGCAATGAGGAGCCACTGAAGGATTTTAAAATAGAGGGTGACATAATAAAATTTCATTTCTAAAAATTATGAGGGCTGTTGGGGAAAAGTGTATTGAGAGAGGCAAGAAGAAGCTGGAAGGTGTTTCACAGCCTCTCCAGGAAAATAATACAATAGGAGAATCACAGACTCCAGAAATGTGGTTCATTTCCTGTCATATGTTCCCCCATATCCAAAATATTCTATTGTGGAATTTGATGCTTAAAACTTGGCCTCTGTGCACTGGTGTCGAATCAAATCTTGGAGACCGAGTTTTGGGTAAAGCAGAAAAGAATAGCTTTATTGCCTTGCCAGGCAAAAGGTGAGTTAGCAGGCTCATGCCCTCAGAATTGTGTCCCCACAGGGTGGGGGGTTGTGGCTATGGTGAAGTGTTTTATAGCGTTGGTTCCAAGGTGGAATTGCTGACAAGGATCAGGGTGCGTGCAGGGCCTGCCCTCCTTTAATCTGGCCTCAGGCGGTCTCCTGATGAGTTCTGTTGTGGTCAAACTGTGACCTTCTCTCTAGATTGAAGAATGCTTCAAGCAGTTACCATCTTCCATTTGTTAGGGGTTTTAGTTCTGCAGAAGAGCTCAAAAATATGGTTATGTGTGTCTCTTGAGGTGGAACCAGGACTCAGCCCCAAGGCTACACTATCGTTTCTGTCTCTGTATCCCCCCAACCCCCGCTTCCCTGGTTAGCAACTGCTTGAACCTGCCCCTTTGCACTCAGGGAGAGTCATGGAGGCTGAAACTAATTTCCTACAAACAAGAAATGGGGGACACAAAAAAGCTTCCCTACCCAGGAGCCCCCCAGGGCCTGCTCAGTTTCAAATTGTACCAGCTCAGGTCAGTTGCCCCTTCAGTACAGCAATGTCTGAGGGCTCATCTGTAAAAGTCACGTAGTAGGTTTAGGGATCTGCATAACTCAGCCACCTGATGTTTCAAAATACAAGGAAGCCTAACATACATTGCTACTAATTTCAGGTTGGAAGAACCGATTTCTTAGAAACAAAGCCAAAAGCAAAACTAAAGGACTCCCGTAAAAGTGACCATATGTTTAATGCTGGGTCACTGATGCTTATCATCAATTAGTACACAGTGGATAAAAACCTGAGCCCTCGGGTCAAACTTCAGTGACTCTGCCATACCCTTGCTGAGTGGCTTGGATGTATAAAATGGGAGTAATAGTGTCTACTTTGTTGTAAACTATAAATGGGACAATAAACTAAAAGTGCTAGGATAGGACATACAGAAGACACTCAACAAGTGAGTGTTGTTGCTGCTATTTTATTAATAGACATTGATCACTTTATCCAAGTTATTAGGCAAAAATTGGGAAGATCCCTGGGAGAAGGAAATGGCAATCCACTGCAGGATTCTTGCCTGGAGAATTCCATGGACCGAGGAGCCTGGCAGGCTACAGTCCACGGGGTCGCAAGGAGTCGGACACGACTGAGAGATGAACACACACATTAAGCAAAAATGGACTGGAGAAAGCATAGATGTGGATTGTTCAGGTTGAAAATGAAATAAGGGAGGTGCCTCCCACACTCTTACCACCCCTGCCGCACGCACAGAGTTCCTTTGTCCAGCTACCCAAATGCTTGCTCTCCATTTTGGAGGGTTACTTTCCCCCCAGTAAAACAGGGTGGTTCCTCCTGCCTTCTTACAAGCACATGAAGCGTTGCTTGCCTCTTACACAGTGCATTATAGACGACGAATTAGGAGCTATATATTCACTCTGTCTTCCACACATGTACCTACTAACCGCACCAGAGCTCGGTAAAAAGAGGGTAATGGCAGGTTTACTCATCTTTTTATTTCCTGCTTGTTCTCTCTGATGTGATCTCCCTATCCGGAAGTAGTGCACTTGCCCTTCACCCTCTTTCTTGTCTCGGAGCGATCGTCAAACGTATAAATACACGGTGAATTGGAACAGTTTCTGGGGCCAACAGAGAGAGAAGGGGCCTGGTCTCCCCCATAAATATACTGTCCTCTGAAGAGTCTGCAAATGTGTTTACAGCCAATTAAAAAGGAAAGCAAACTAAATTCAAAGGGAGGCAGCAAAGAAGGCTGGAGCAACCTTTCAGCTGCAGGTCTGGAGGAAGCCATGTATGTGTGTGTGTTTGTGTGTGTGTGTGTATTTATTTTTTTATATTGTGACAAGATGAAAAATATTGTACAGTAAATCCATTGAGATATTTCTGGAGGTTTTTCTCTTGATCTGATTGAGTTGTTTGAAGTGTGCTTGAACGTACTCACCCAGCCCATGTCAGCATCTTGCCTGCTATCAGCCGTGAGAAGTTAATCACCTCTGCATTGTTAGGAGACGTTGTCAGGTATCTGATAGTTGTTCATTCTGCTTGGCAGTGTGTAGGTATGGAAGACATGTGTGTCCGTGTCTGTCTTTGGAGCATGAACCTGCTTGACTATGTATAAGAACTGTAGGAGAGGAAAAAAATAATATCTTTCTTTTACACGCCGTAAGTTTTCCAACCAGGGCCCTGGTAATTAGACTGGCAACAGACAGATTAACAAGACCAAAAAAAAAGCAAGTTTATTGACATGTGCAACATTCATGTACGCACAGGGGCACCAAGTGATGAGTAACCCAAAGCAGTGATTAGAGCTTTCTTACATACCATCTTAGGTTAAATAGAGCAAAGGAGGATTTTGGCTTCCGTGCTACCCAGGCAGCTTATGGGAAGGTGACAGAAAGGTATGGTAAACAGGGGTTGTTTAGCAACGTTTGTTATGCAGATTTAAGTCAGTGTCTTCTCCATTGATAAGAGTTGTTAAGAGTTCTCTATGTCCTGCTCAGGAAAAGGAGGATGCCTTTACAAATGTAGGTCTCTTTTATAAATGTAAATTTCTTTTATAAAAGGGAAGTAGCCTGTTTCTAGAGCTTTTCTTTTGTCTGATGGTTCTCAATAGTCTTTAGCTAGGAATAACCCATATGACAAGCATCTTTTAGGTGGCATATTCTGGTACTCGGAGAACCAACTACACCTACACCTCCATCCAGATAGTACCTGCAAATAGTATCACTGCCAGATATTTCATGACAAATAATCAGACAAAAGACAACCGTGATTATCCATATTACTGTTCCTGCGTCCAAGCCTTTTAACGTGATTTTCCCTTATCTGAATCCATCTTGCACAGCCATCACCACGGACTTCACCTTCCATCCCCTTTGAAGTCTCAGACTAGATGTCATCACTCTGGGAAAGTGTTCTTGCCACTCATGACACTGAGGTCAGGGGCACCCCCTCTGTTCTCCTAGTACTTTGATTTCCTATTTATTTAAATATTTATTTATTTGACTCTGGCAGCTGTTAGTTGCAGCGTGCGGGATCTTTAGTTGTGACATTTGAACTCTTATTTGGAGCATGTGAGATCTATTTCCCTGACCGGGGTTTGAACCTGAACCCCTGCATTGGGAATGTGGAGTCTAAGCCACTGGACCACCAGGGAAGCCCCTGATTTCCTACTTAAACACCTAATGTACCATACCGGCTCCTTGCTGTGATATCTAAATATATTCCTTACTGCCGCACTGAACTTTGGTCCACTCACCTGATGCACAGCAAAGTCAAGCTGCTGACACCAGGTTATGGTGAGGGAAAGACAGTATTTATGCCTTTGCACAGTGCCAAGCAAGGAACATGCTCAAACGACCCGAACTCCCTGATGGCTTTCAACAAAGTGTTTTGAAAGACAACATTTTGAGTGAGAATTGCAGCTCTTGAATTTTCATCTCATTCGTTGATGGTGAGGCAACAGGGTGATATTTCAGGAATCATCAACCTCTGGTTCCAACCAGTCTGGAGTCTAGTGCTTGTGGTCAGCAGGTGGAGTATAGTGCTTGTGATGACCACCAGACTCTGTGTGGGTAGGAAGTTTTCAGTTCAGTCGCTCAGTCATGTCCAACTCTTTGTGACGCCAAGGCTGGCTGCATGCCAAGCTTCCCTTTCCCTCACCAACTCTCAGAGCTTGCTCAAACTCATGTCCATTGAGTCGGTGATGCCATCCTACCATCTCATCCTCTGTCATGCCCTTCCTGCCTTCAATCCTTCCCAGCATCAGGGTGTTGTCCAATGAGCCAGTTCTTTGCATCAGGTGGCCAAAGTATTGGAGTTTCAGCTTCAACATCCGTCTTTCCAGTGAATATTCAGGACTGATTTCCTTTAGGATGGACTGGTTGGATCTCCTTGCAGTCCAGGGGACTCTCAAGAGTCTTCTCCAACACCACAGTCCCAAAAGCATCAATTCTTCTGTGCTCAACTTTCTTTAGAGTCCAACTCTCACATCCATACATGACCACTGGAAAAACCATAGCCTTGACTAGACAGATCTTTGTTGACAAAGTGATGTCTCTGCTTTTCAATATGCTGTCTAGGTTGGTCATAACTTTCCTTCCAAGGAGTAAGTGTCTTTTAATTTCATGGCTGCAATCACCATCTGCAGTGATTGTGGAGCCCAGAATAATAAAGTCAGCTACTGTTTCCACTGTTTCCCCATCTGTTTGCCATGAAGTGATGGGACCAGATGTCATGATCTTGGTTTTCTGAATGTCGGGCTTTAAGCCAACTTTTTCACTCTCCTCTTTCACTTTCATCAAGAGGCATTTTAGTTCCTCTTCACTTTCTGCCATAAGGGTGGAGTCATCTGCATATCTGAGATTATTGATATTTCTCTCGGCAATCTTGATTCCAGCTTGTGCTTCCTCCAGCCCAGCATTTCTCATGATGTACTCTGCATATAAGTTAAATAAGCAGGGTGACAATATACAGCCTTGACGTACTCCTTTTCCTATTTAGAACCAGTCTGTTGTTCCAAGTCCAGTTCTAACTGTTGCTTCCTGACCTGCATACAGGTTTCTCAAGAGGCAGGTCAGGTGGTCTGGTATTGCCATCTCTTGAAGAATTTTCCATAGTTTGTTGTGATCCACACAGTCAAAGGCTTTAGCATAGTCAATAAAGCAGAAATAGATGTTTTTCTGGAACTCTCTTGCTTTTTCGATGATCCAGTGGATATTGGCAATTTGATCTCTGGTTCCTCTGCCTTTTCTAAAACAAGCTTGAACATTTGGAAGTTCATGGTTTACTTATTGCTGAAGCCTGGCTTGGAGAATTTTGAGCATTACTTGGCTAGTGTGTGGGATGAGTATAATTGTGTGATAGTTTAAACATTCTTTGTCATTGCCTTTCTTTGGGATTTGAATGAAAACTGAGCTTTTCCAGGCCCTACACTATGAACCATGCTGTGTAGGGCCACCCAAGATGGATGGGTCATGGTGGAGAGTTCTGATAAAACATGGGGGAGGGGGGTTGAGGTTGGGGGTCTTAGTTTCTGCAGGGCAATTCACTTATATACATCAGATTGTTATGCATATTTCTTGAGGAGGAACTAGGACTCTGTTTTTATCACTGAACTGTTTGTCTTTCCTTTGTTCCTGTTATCCTTCACTTCCCTAATTAGTAATTGCTTGAATCTGGTCTTCAGAGTTCAGGGAAGGCCGAAGAGGCTAAAGCCTTTTTCCACAAACAAAAATGGGGGAAACTGAAGGGCTTTTTAACATGGCGGGGGGAGGTCCCACAGGGTTCTGCTCAGTTTTAATTCCCTCTTTTTCTTTGATGTCCTCAGTCCTTAGGGGAACAGGAGCAGGATGAGAAAGGGAATAAAGTTTTGGAAAGAGAGGTTAATCATAAATTTGGCAGAGAAACTCAGTTTTAAGGAAATTGGGTTTTAGCACTTAACACATGAAGTGAGGTTATGTTGTATTCATCCCCAAATTGAAAGCAATCCCCAGTGTGTAGCAGAATCACAATAAATTAATTACCAAAATAACTGAATAGCTTGTTTGTGGGTAAAGAGAGTGCAAGGCCAGAAGGCTAGCTTGTGACTTACAGATTGTCAAAAATCACTCAGCTTCCAATAATTTTGATGACTTTTATTTTAGGCTTTTTGGCTTACCTATCTATCTTCATCATCATGTTCTTAATGGTCTGTGGAATTCCCAGCTCTTACAATTGACTAGCAATTGATAGTTGAGACTGGTCTGCAACAGAGAAGGGCTAGATTAGGAAAAACTCAAGCCCTGCTAGTCTGCTTAGTACTCAGCTTTGTTAGATGGTGGGGACTCAGCCCAGATGGAGAAAGCATATTCTGGGCACATTCAGAGTGAATCTGGGTGATGAACTAGGAAGAAGTTACAGGGCAAATCATTTCAAATTTGTTTTATTTTATACATGAAACCCTTACTTGTTATTTAAAACAGTTGATAAACTTGACTATGTCTGTGTGTTTTCACTCTTAGACTGTGCTATGGGTATAGCCTCCTACATCAATGACTTTGGACTTGAATTTCTTTTTGTACTTATTCTACTTGACTTTAGACTTTCAGCAAATTGTCTTTATGTCTCTCTATTCTATCTCTGACATCCCTTGCAAATTCACCCGTAACCAAATCTGTTTAATGAAGGTCACAGAAACTAAGCCAACATGAGACCTGCGAGTGAAATCCAGTGGTCCTGATTTTTTTATTCACTAAGGAGCCACCTCTATCCCATCCTCCCACCCCCATGTCAGGACAGGTTATAGTATTTCAGGCCTTTGGTTTTATTGATCAAGTCATCCATCTCTCATTCTGCAAAGTCAGGGTCCTTAAGTACTGCTATGGATCCATAAGGACTCTTCCTCTTGAGCCCTGTTTGACTTTGTCATTGATATTATTTACTATGCCTGATAATAAATAGTTTTTTTAACTAAGAGGTCAGAGTGAGCAGGAAGGATTAGCTAGAGTACCAAATCTCTCCCTGCTGGAGAAAGGCATGAGAATATACTGTCCTCAACATAAAGTTGATGTTGTATCTCTGAATAGAACCTTAACTTCTTATCTTAGAAATTCTTATTCAGCTGTCTAAGACTGCCTTTCTCGTATGTCTAAACTATACATATAATCTATTATTTTTTAATTGTGTATTTACTTATTGATGTAGATCATTTTTAAAGTCTTCATTGAATTTGTTACAATACTGCTTCTGCTTTATATCTTAGTATTTTTGACCATTAGGTATATGGTATCTTAGCTTCCTGACCAGGGATCAAACCCACACCTCCTGCATTGAAAGGTGAAGTGTTAACCACTGGAACACCAGAGAGGTACCTAATTAGGACATAAGCTGGATTCTTCCACAGTGGCTTCACTAACTGATGAAAGGATTTTATTTCTGTCTTGGTCTGGAAATACCTTGTTAGCAATGTTTATGACAAAGAGATCCTGTGGGTTAATTGTTCACAGAATTAGTTTACTATTTCTCTACTGGTCATTTTTGATTCTTCTTTTCTTAACCTTTCCACCATTCCTATTATTTCCCAGCCATTTTTCCCCTCTATGATCTTGGAGAGACTAGTACAACTGTACTTTGCCATGGCTTTCACATTTACCTGTGTGGCTCTTACCTGGGGCAGCTTGCTTTATTTATTTATTTTTCCATTTTTTTTCTCTTTTTTCAGTGACCGTCACCACAATCCTATTTATTTATTTTAAGCTTTTTATTTTGTACTGAGGTATATCCAGTTAACAATGTTGTGATAATTTCAGGTGAAAAGTGAAGGGACTTAGCCATATATGTACATGTACCCATTTTCCCCCAAACTGAGGCATCTTGCTTTGCATGCTGGGCAGGTTCCTGAAGAGGTGGGTAGGAACTGAGTCTTTGGATATCAAGTCATTGCTTAAAGATGCGGAAGAACTTGCTATTTGAGTAAACCCTATTATGAGTCTTTTTCCAAAGCAAATAATCACTCTTTGTCTTATCTTCTATGCAAATCCTAATTTCCACATTTAAGTTTTGCTTAAAGCACTATGCATCTGTATATTTATCTTTACATAAGGGTCACTCGCCCAATCTTACAATTGAAAATTAGGTAATTTTCATTTACTCTTTCTTTTATGCCAGAAAATCTCCTATCTCTATTTTGGTAATTCTCTGTATCGTTCCAATTTTAGTATATGTGCTGCCGAAGCGAGCACTATTTTGGTAATTCTCTTGGAGGAACTCTAACAGTCCCAGCAAAATGATCATATCTCTGTTTTAGTCTGAAGATAAAACAGGCAGAGTGTATACTACAGAATGAGGTACCCAGAGCCAAGTTAGTGAACTACTGATGACTTTTTAAAAAAATTGTAGTAAATTATGATTTCCTCACAAAATATAGACATGTTTGCTTTTGGCATTTAATTTTAAAACATGCTCAGATATGTTTTTCCTCTCCCTCTCCCACTATGGGTTGATTCCTTCATATAAATGAAAAATAAGTCATTTTTGAGTTATGCATGAAGAAAATTTTCCTTTTCAAATTCTGAGAGTGATTATTTTGCTTTGAGAGAGGATCTCTCCTTCTCGGGCTAGCTGAAACATCAATGAAATAAATATAATTCAGAATTGAGTATAAAGATGAAACTTAACTTACCTTTTAACCTTTAAATACATATTTGAAAAAAAAAACTGCTGTTATTTTGTGGGTTTTCTTTCTTTGTCATATCATTACTGATTCAAACCAGAGAACTAAATCTTAATATTCTGCCCAAGATAGTATGCTATTTTGTACCAAAGCAGAAAATGCCAATAAAAAATACAGAGGTCCCAGTCCAACTCTATTATTCCTAATGGACTTCAGTTCAGTTCAGTTGCTCCGTCGTGTCCAATTCTTTGCGACTCCATGGACTGCAGCACGCCAGGCCTCCCTGTCCATCACCAACTCCTGAAGTTTACTCAAACTCATGTCCATTGAGTCAGTGATGCCATCCAACCATCTCATCCTCTGTCATCCCCTTTTCCTCCCACCTTCAATCTTTCCAGCATCAGGGTCTTTTCAAATGAGCCAGTTCTGTATATCGCGAGGCCAAAGGATTAGAGTTTCAGCTTCAACATCAGTCCTTCCAATGAATATTCAGGGCTGATTTCCTTTAGGATTGACTAGTTTGATCTCCTTGCAGTCCAAGGGACCCTCAAGAGTCTTCTCCAACACCACAGTTCAAAAGCATCAATTCTTCAGTGTTCAGCTTTCTTTATAATCCAACTCTCACATCCATACATGACCACTGGACAAACCATAACTTTGACTAGATGGACCTTTGTTGGCAAAGTAATGTCAGCTTTTTTAATCTGCTGTCTAGGTTGGTCATAGATTTTCTTCCAAGGAGCAAACATCTTTTAATTTAATGGCTGGAGTTACCTTCTGCAGTGATTTTGGAGCCCCCAAAAATGAAGTCTGTCACTGTTTCCCCATCTATTTGCCATAAAGTGATGGGACCAGATGCCATGATCTTCATTTTTTGAATGTTGAGTTTTAAGCTAACTTTTTCACTCTCCTCTTTTACTTTCATCAAGAGGCTCTTTAGTTCTTCACTTTCTGCCATAAGGGTGGTGTCATCTGCATATCTGCAGTTACTGATATTTCTCCCGGAAATCTTGATTCAAGCTTCTGCTTCATCCAGCCCAGCATTTCTCATGATGTACTCTGCATATAAGTTAAATAAGCAGGGTGACAATATATAGGCTAGACGTACTCCTTTCCTGATTTGGAACCAGTCTGTTGTTCCATGTCCAGTTCGAACTGTTGCTTCTTGACTTGCATACAGGTTTCTCAGGAGGCAGGTCAGGTGGTCTGGTATTCCCATCTCTTTCAGAATTTTCCATAGTTTGTTGTGATCCACACAGTCAAAGGCTTTAGCATAGTCAATAAAGCAGAAGTGAATGTTTTTCTGGAACACTCTTGCTTTTTACATGGTCCAACAGATGTTGACAATTTGATTTCTGGTTCCTCTGCCTTTTCTAAATCCAGCTTGAACATCTGGAAGTTCACTGTTCATGTACTGTTGAAGCCTGGCTTGGAGAATTTTGAGCATTACTTTGCTAGTGTGTGAGATGAGTGCAGTTGTGCGGTAGTTTGATCATTCTTTGTCATTGCCTTTCTTTGGGATTGGAATGAAAACTGACCTTTTCCAGTCCTGTGGCCACTGCTGAGTTTTCTACATTTGCTGGCATTTTGAATGCAGCACTTTCACATCAACTTTTAGGATCTGAAACAGCTCAAATGGAATTCCATCACCTCCACTAGCTTTGTTCATAGTGATGCTTCCTAAGGCCCACTCGACTTTGCATGCCAGGATGTCTGGCTCTAGATGAGTGATCACTTTATTGTGGTTATCTGGGTCATGAAGATCTTTTTTGTACAGTTCTTCTGTGTATTCTTGCCACCTCTTCTTAATATCTTCTGCTTCTGTTAGGTCCGTACCATTTCTGTCCTTTACTGTGCCCATCTTTGCATGAAAATTTCCTTTGTTATCTCTAATTTTCTTGAAGAGATCTCTAGTCTTTCCCATTCTATTGTTTTCGTCTATTTCTTTGCACTGATCACTGAGGAAGACTTTTTTTTTAATCTCTCCTTGCTATTCTTTGGAACTCTGCATTCACATGGGCATATCTTCCCTTTTCTCCTTTGCCTTTCACTTCTCTTCTAATTCCTAATGGACTTAGTCATTTCAAAAAGCATCTGTGATCAACGTGCTTCCTGTAACAGTATTTTGCCTAGTGAATCTGGGCTGGAATCATTCTACCTTCTGACCCAGTTCTTAAGTCTGCTGAAACTGAGGAAGTCAGGAATCCAGATGGAGAAGCTGGCTTTACTCCTGAGAACCTGAAAGTTTAGCTAGCAGGGGAAGGCAAAGAAAGAATAGGGTGTTTTCTGGTGACCCTGCTTTGTGATCGGTCTGTATCCGTCTTGTGCCCCTGTTTGCATACCTTGGTTGAGGGTTCACTTGAAACACACTGAATGCTGTGGTCTAAGTGGAATGCCACACCATCCGTGATTCCAGCACTCCAAAGTCCAGCTTCACCTATGGAACCAGTCGAGCTTTGTGCCCTCTCTGAACCTTTCATTTCAGAAGGATATTTGGTTGGATGCCCATCTCCAAGCAAGCTCATCGACTGCGGGTGTGCACAAATTAGTTTTCTTGAGGAGCTATTTATTGCTTTTAAATTAGCTGCATATTCATTTTTGAAAGTAAAAACAAAGGCAGCCTCTTCATTTTACCTTTATAAAATGAGATGCACAAAAGAGATGCAGTGTGTCTGGTCTGGTTTGTACACTGGTATCAGAGTACCTGGATAAAATAGGACCAACTTAGTGTTTTCATCACTGGTCTTTTGGTGGTCCTGTCTTACCGAAAGACTCAAGCAGAAGCTGCAGCCATGTCTGATCATTGATGGATTTCTTGACATTTTTAAGAAAGGTAGGTCAAATTAATAATGATATTGTCTGACTGATGTATCATAAGTTATCCCTGTGGTGTTAATTAGATCTGCTCTTTTTCTCCTCCCAGTTTAATCTTCAAGCATATGTGTATTTTTGTATCGTTAATTTAAAAAGTCTGCAAATCACTTGGTATCACTTATCTAATTTGAAAGATGCAGCACAGTGCAATGGAAAGAACACTAGAGGCAAGGACTCTGCATTCCTGTCCAGGTTTGATATTAATTTGTCACATGACCTTGGATACAACCTTTCAGCCATATTAATTCTTTGCTGTTGCCAGCTTACAAAGCTACTTCAAGAGTTTGGACAATAAAAAATACACTTTTTCTCTTCCTTAAATATACATTCTCTTTTAAAGCAGAATGCATTATGTACTGACATTAAGGAAATTCTTTTTTTCCAGGAAGGTAATCCTTTATGGGACAGGATAGGATTACCTTCATGGAACAAGCTAGCAAATTCCCCTACTTTTAGGCCATTAAAGTGTTTTTCAGATCACTCTTGTTCACCTTTTTCCTCCTTGACTTCCTTAAGGACAAAAATTATACACTACATTTGGTATCTCTAAACCAAAGTCCAGCTGTTCTTAGGTAATGTCCAACACCATGTCAGAAATCCAGAGAGAATCAGAGACAGAGTGGCCAAGTAGAAAGTGAGATGAACTTTACACACTCCTTGCTGGAAGACATCTCAGAGGTACTTGAGACCAGCCACTGAGGCATTGTTCCGAACGCTTTGTGCTTCTCAGGATTTGGCCTCCTGTCATGGGTTCCCAGTTGCAACTATCCAGGGGAGCCATGTAAACTCCACAAGATTCAGCTTTCTCATCAGTAAGGGAGAGAAATTAGACCCATTTGTCTTTCTGTTTTGTTTGCCTTGATATCCTTTTATTCATCTATGTATTTTCTGAATTTCAGAAATCTGCTCTTGGCGAAAAAGGCATTGAGGACAAAACAAAGTAGGTGGTAATGAGATTTTTAAAGTAGGAGTAAAATTAAATGCTTTGAGCTTTGGCACAATGATCCAGTAGCTTAGTTACTTGATAAGACTTAGACGTTGAAGAGACTGACTGGGTGTTTCAAGTCAGAACTTACTGTTATAACTGGATAATAAACATACTTCTTGCTTAATAAGAAGTGGCTAAAAAAAAGAAAAAAAAGAAGTGGTTAAAGCTTAAAAAAGACCACTGCTAATACCCATAAGCAGTCAAATAACATGTTTTGACTATTGACATTGTACACTTCTGCAAACCTTGTCTTTCACTGTTGACAGAATACTTCTCTGCTATTTTTACAACAGCAAAGCTCAGTTAAATGGAAATCCTATTTTCCTAAATGATTACTTTTAGGGGTATTTAGATTAAATAGAAAAACACCCTATATATATTGTTGCAAAGTCACTTATTCAGAACAATTAAAAGGAGCTGTATACTTTCAGTCTTATGAAGGAAATCACATTCTTCCTAGAAGTCGTATTTCTGCTTCTGTTGCCACAATCACTTATGATATGACATTCAAAAATTGGTTTGAATTCTTATATGTAGTAAAGTATTTAATTTGATAAATAGTTTAGAGTAGTACTTCAAAGTAAAAATTTAATATTTCTGAAATAATGTTTTAATCCAAATTTAGTCATAAAGTTACCACATAAATAGTAAAGATTACTCTAGGATGGAATATAATGTCTTGATTAGAAAGATGCACACATGAAAGCTTAATTTCATAGAAGAAAGGAAATCTGGGCTGTTTATTTGGCAATAGGAAATCAGATCAAAATATATTTGTATGACATTCAAAAAGAGCCATGTAGGTAGACAAGATCTGTCTTTGTAAATATTTTCCGTCTCTGATTGGAGGAATGAATACTGTGTGTTACATGACTAAGATGCAGTGTTGGAACTAAAGTAGGATAATTTCTGAAATTGGTATACTGGAAAAGTATCTCTACATACACCTTTCATATGTGTGTGTGTGTGTGTGTGTGTGTGTGTGTGTGTATTAGGTGGGTTCATACCGAACCGTGGGCCAGAAGGCATAGTACTTCTCAAAAAAAAGAAGCAAAGTGAGCTAAGTCTAGTAATGGTTACTACAATACTTACTACTAGTAATATTTAAATGTCCAAAGACCATTTAACCCATATAAATAGTTCTAATAACTGACTAAAAGAAGGACCCAAAATTTCCTAATGCAAATATCAGTTTTATTCCTAGGGATTTGGAAAAATAATAATTATGATTTCTAATTCCAAGCCTTAGTGCATGTATTTGAATAAGTTAACCTTAAAAAAAAAGTTTCTAAGAAGTCACACAGATTTTTGGCCTGTGGTATTTTCTTTGGAGGAGAGGAAAGAAGTTGGGGGGAGAAAAAGGGATAAAACGGAGGAGGAAATAAGGATAAAAAACATATTCAAGCAGAGGATATGCCTAAAAAAAAATATTTCTCAAAGAGCAAGGGGGAACTTAAAAATAAATTTGCTAAAATCCAAAGAAAGCGTACTTACCCAGGGGGAAATCTCTCAGATCATCTGTTGTGTTGGATGAATTTGCCTCCTCCCACTTCTGCTGACCTTTCTCAGGTGCCCTCAGCAAGAGAGCCTCAAAGAGTCCACTGGCACAGACTGTCTTCTGGCTTATCACGACTTGTCTTTCTTCACGCTGACAAGGGGCACCTGGCACAAATCAGGGCAGCTCAGAGATACGCGTGGCTGTGCCTGCGAAGTCTCAACTGGTGGCCAGGCACCCCCTTGGCCTCATTGCCCTTGGCTTCCATGTGTCCCGTCACGGTCACCAAAGGTGGCCCCAGGGCGGATGTGCTTCATAGTCATTCACTGTAATTATGCACATAGCAAGTGAACTATGTCCAATAGAAAAATGTAAGTTATTGCTCTAGGAGGTTATGGTTGAGGAATAGGGTGTTGATGTAGCTAAGAGAGAAAATGAGGACCCGCTGCTGCTAATAGAATAGTGAGAGATAAGGCAAAGAAAAAAGAATAAAGAAATATTTAATAAATTTTTATACAGCTAACATTTGTCTTTGGTTGTTGTTGACCCTCACTGTTGGCTCACCAGTAACTAACTAGGAAACATTTGGCCACCCAACAGACCTTCCTTCACTGTGTTTCTGTATTTCAGTATCTCATGAAGAGGCAGTAAACTTCATGTTTGGTCTACTACAATATCCTTCATCATAGCTGTGTAGGGAGGCTGTTCTTTTCCCAGATTATTTGGCCAATAGATAAGAAATGCATTCTGTTGTCCTCCAAATACCTTTCTCATCAGACTGTGGAAATTTGAGCAACAGTGGGTTGGATTTCATTTAAATCTTAAAGCTTAAAATTTGTATAGTAAGTCATCTCAACTAGAACTCTTCCCAACTGAGCAACAATTTCCAGTGTCTATCAATTAACTTACTTTTGATTATTTAAGTGACTGAATCAACTCATATGCACAAAGAAAATCTTTTAACTCTTCATGCGGGCCAAAGGCTGAATCTTAAAAGGAAGAAGGCCCTGATCAGACTTTCCTTGTGCCTTGAGAGTCTCTTTGGAGCCATAGGCGTGAGAGCACCTTCAGCTCATTCCTGACTCTGGGGCTGCATTTGACATTGGCTGTGTATTTGGGGCAGTCACTCCTGTGTGACTGTATAAATTCACTGTGTCAATAGTTTGCATCCTGAATGAATTAGTATAAGGTGCCTGGGGGAATGCTGGTTTCACGTTGGAAACAAGGTTAGGTGGAAGCCTTGAAACTGCCTTTACGGAGTTCTGTAACTCAGCACATTTCTAATTCTCACTTCTACCTTACTCTGGAGGAATCAGCCTGGTGACTTCATGAGACTAAATATTGGAAAAACTGCTAGCACTCCTAAATCTGCAAGGTTCTGGCAATTTACTCCTTGCAAGAAAATTAGCGCATTAACTCTTTCCTGTCATTGATTGGATTAGAGTTACACATAATCCGATTTGTGAAATGCTACCCTTGCATTCTCAAGTAGTAGAAAGAAGTGTGCCCAACCAGATGTCTTGAGGAAGGAAGACTGCTTGAAATGTGTAGGTGGTGTAAAATGGCTTATTCATGGGTGTAACCCAGAGCTTTCAGTATTTTCCATCTCATTATGCCCAAATTCAACGATATCTTGAGGGGAACTAAAGAAAAGACCAAGTTTCCAGGGTGCTGAGTGTTCATATTCTGATATCAGGTAGATTTAGCTCACATCGGTTCAGTCCCGTCGCTCAGTCGTGTCCGACTCTTTGCGACCCCATGGCATGCCAGACCTCCCTGTCCATCTCCAACTCCCGGAGTTTACTCAAACTCATGTCCATTGAGTCGGTGATGCTATCGAACCATCTCCTCCTGCCTTCAATCTTTCCCAGCATCACATATAAGCTCATGTATTCATCACTTATTAGCTCTATTAGCTTGTTCAATTTATTTAGCTTCTCTCAGTCTCCATTTCTTCTTTGTAAAAGGAGGACTTGGTACTAGAATAGCTATGTAGGATTGTTGTGAGGCTTAATTATGGTAACCCATGTTATTTACCTAGCACAGTGCCTGACATAAAGAAAGATCCATGAACGGTGGTGGTTATCTTTCCTATTCTGATCATCACCATTATGCAAAACAGATGCAAAGTAATAGTATCATTCAAACATTTTCCTGCAGAGGTTTAATGGGCATGTGCTAAGTTTGGGGGCAGGGTGATTTTATCTCATTTATTTTTTAAAACAATAACATTAAGCCACAATTTGTATAAAAATAATGCCATGCATGATGATAATGAGTTTGAAGGATTGATAGTAGTTAGTAGGAAATAAATTTGAATCCTTATTTCTATGTAAGTGCTTCACTTGCCTTGAACAATTTATTTAACTTTTATTCTACTTCATTTTGAAGATGAAGAAGTAATATTTAGCTATATGTAAGATTGGTACAATAGGTTATTTATAAAGTAAAAATTTAACACTTTTGTAAATGTGGTATTTTTAAATAAGAGTTTGCCATGTCCAATGATACTTAGCTTTTTCACTTCTGAAAAGAAGTTATTAGGTTAGGTTCCTTTTTTTAAAATTTTTGGTTGAGTGTTACCATGGTCTTATCCATCATCCTCAAAACACTGTTAAATGTGGACCATCCATCCCTCATTTCAAACCTCATTTCTTCCACACCAGCTGCCATCATGTTTATAATCTTTGATTTCACTTAGTGAAGCTGATAAAGGAAGTGGAATCCATTGAGTAAAAGATTTTCGCTGGAGGATGACTCAGCCTTCAAAAAGAAAATCAGCAGTGTGAAAGGGGAAAAATTGTTTAATCACTGAGAGCAATAGCTGCATTCTAAATATTGGCCCCACTCATAAGGAATAAAGGGCTAAAGGAGAAGGAGGGAGCCACTTCACTGGCTGGCTTACTTGATGCCTTTGTTGACAGCTCTGGAATCAGGGCCTTGTCTGGGGAGGGAATCCACTACAGCTACATTGGGAGTCACCTACTAAATGAAGCTTCTTAGGTTCTTATTTTCTAAACTCTATTCCTTCACCTTTTTCTGAGCTTTAAGCTAGGAAACTGCCACTTATAGAGTGTTCCCTTATACGCTTCTCCATTACCCTTATGCAGAGAACTCAGAGTGGCTTGTTGATGGGGAGTCTGCTCAGGAAGAGAACACTTAGCTCTTTGACTTTTGGTTCTTCATTTGCTCAGTCATGTTCAACTCTTTGCAACCCCATGGACTGCTTCACACCAGGCTTCCCTGTCCTTCACCATCACCCAGAGCTTGCTCTAACTCATGTCCATTGACTTGGTGATGCCATCCAAACATTTTGTGCTCTGTCATCCCCTTCTCCTCCTCTCTTCAATCTTTCTCAGCATCAGGATTTTTTCCAGTGAGTTGGCTTTTCACATCAGGTGACCAAAATATTGGAGCTTCAGCTTCAGCATCAATCCTTCCAGTGAATATTCAGGACTGATTTTCTTTAGGATTGACTGGTTTGATTTCCTTGCAGTTCAAGGGACTCTCAAGAGTCTTCTCCAACACCACTGTACAAAAGCATCAATTCTTCGCTGGTCAGCTTTCTTTATAATCCAACTCTCACATCCATACATGACCACTGGAAAAATGGTTGCTTTGACTAGATGGACCTATGTCAGCATAGTAATGTCTCTGCTTTTTAATATGCTGTCTAGGTTGGTCATAACTTTTCTTCCAAGGAGCAAGCATCTTTTAATTTCATGGCTGCAGTCACCATCTGCAGTGATTTTCTTGCCAAAAGAAAAAAAAGTCTGTCACTGTTTCCATTGTTTCCCCATCTATTTGCCATGAAGTGATGGGAGAGGATGCCATGATCTTAGATTTTTGAATGTTGAGTTTTAAGCCAGCTTTTTCACTCTCATCTTTCACTTTCATCAAGAGGCTTTTTAGTTCCTCTTTGGTTTCTGCCTTAAGGGTGATGTCATCTGCATATCTGAGGTTATTGATATTTTTCCTGGCAATATTGAGTCCAGCTTGCACTTCATCCAGCCCAGATCTAGGTCAAAAAGTATGGCATTAGAACATGCATAGCCAACATCTTGGGGAAGGGAATGGCAGTCCACTCCAGTATTCTTGCCTGGAGAATCCCATAGACAGAGAAGCCTGGCGGGCTACAGTCTGTGGGGTCGCAAAGAGTTGGACATAACTGAGTGACTAACACACACATAGCCAACATCTACACAGACTGGTTCTCAAGGCAGTGTTTATTCTCATTTATCTGCTCATTTCTTATATTATTTTGTTTTTTATGGTGTCACCAGTATTCTGAATTTTTTTATTGTATCTGTTGTAAATTGGTCTTTACCCCCCCTCACACACACATTCTTCCAACATTCACACACACACACACATACTGCAAACATACCACAGAACTATTCAGTCAGTTAAGACCAATGATCTTGTCTAATTCACCTTAATATTTTCACTTTATTATTTGTCAACCTGACTAGAAGCTTCCTGCTTTATCCTGATGACATATAAGTATAAAATACCACGTTAATTCTACTTGGATGGAAGCTCAGCTTCAACCTATCAGATAGTGTTGGTGATTTATATCGCTGGAGACAAGATAAAAGAACCACAGGTGAGCCTGATACACAGAAGACAAAAACGTCCCTAAGCATTTCACTAGCAGCCTATCCAAATACCTTTACACCAAAATGTGGTTCCCGGTACCTTCAGACATATGACCAATGCTCTTTCAAGAAAGCAGCTTTCTACTGTTCATTGAACCTTTGTGTATCCCAAGTGCTAGAGTGGGAACTTGACGTTAGTTGGGCTCAGTTACTCTTGCAGTCACCCCAAGTGGTGTGGTACCTTCCCAGGGGAGTCCCGGCAGCTTCCGTGACAGCAGAGCACACGGGTGTGTGCCTATAGCGATGCCTCCATTCTGCTTTAATAGGTTACTCCCTGACTTGCTGCTTCCCTCAGCAGACTTGGTCTCGTTAATTTCATCTATAGCAAATAGCATACTGCCAGGAAATTCTGTGTGGTCCATATGAGTGAAGCTCTGCATATAAATCATGAACTGGGGACTTCCCTCGTGCTCCAGTGTTTAAGAATCTGCCTCCCCATGCAGAGAACACACGTTCGATCCCTGGTCTGGGATGATTCCACATGCCACAGGGCAACTAAACCCACACGCTGCAAACTACTGAGCCCACGCTTTTGAGCCTGTTTGCCACAACTAGAGAGAAGTTTGCATGCCTGCATGCCGCAGCTAGGGTGCAACACAGTCAAGTAAATAAATAACTATATTCATATTTTCAAAAAATCTTGAGAAGGTCATTCTGACTAGGGACTCACCTCTGCAATAGGAGATCACAAGTTCAACATGACTGATTAGGAAGTAAAAAGGAAATGTCTGTTACTTTTCACATTCCCTACTTTTAATTCCAAAAGTTTTATAAATTTCAAGTATTTAAAAACATCAGTGTTTACATGGTCTTATACTTCGATTTAAATAATAAATACACCCACATGCAATGGCATGTAAAGATATTTCAAATACAGTGTTAAAGGTGGGTGGATGGGTGGGTGGGGGAACAGTGTTCATATAGCATTTATTTAGAATAAACCAATTTTTGAACATATGAATCCATATTTGCATGTCTATACCCAGGTACATTTTTATTCTTCACTCATCCTTATTTAATCAATCCTCTATTGTTGGGTAATTAGGATATTTCTAATGTTTTATTGTTATCATTATTAGAAAAAAAAATACCCTGCATCCAATATCCTAGTACAGTCTCTCTGTGTACCTGTCTAACTATTTTGTCAGGATAACCAGACCCATATGTCCACTTCGTGCAGCTATCTGCTGTGAACTCCCTCTCTGCCTCCAGAAATAGGCTTTTCTCCTGGGAGTAGTGGCTGCCACATTAACTGGTGACTAGAGTAATATAAGTTCATGTGACATGATTAACAAAGCATGCCAAAGGTCCTCTGCATCTTATTTATCAGTGAGTTATCTGACACCCCTGAGAGACACTTAGCTTTTCAAAAAGCCCGTTCCTGAGCTGAATTCCTGTACTCAGAAACATCAAATGCCAAAGTTTCTCATACAGACACGATCACATCTAATTTGGTACACAAGACCATTGGCAGAAGGCCTTGTCAACTGAGTTCTGTGGGATTGAGTTAAATTATTTAAAAAAAAGAAAAAAAGTGCCTTAGATAGAGCAAAGACAGGGAACTGACTCTTGCAACCAGGGACTTCAATGTGCTCTTATCGCCCTGGGATGGGACTCATGTTTTAAAATAAATTTACAAAACTTTTTGAATTGAGGAACCTGAAAAAGTGTGAGCTCTTTGCTGACTTTCTTGCTGGTCATAAGGAATTCGTGGTCTCACGGAGCTCTCCTTAGGCCCTTGGCAAGCTGATCCTGATCAGAACTCTGATGTTGCAATGAGTACAGACTCATGCGTGCTGACAGCAAACATTCCTTGAGAATCTACTGTACCCAGGGCCGTGTTATTTGCAGATGGTAAAGCTGTGCCTTAAAGGCTGAATAGAAGTTACCAGGCAGGGAGGAGGCAGGAGGGCATTGCTGGCAGAGGGAACCACACACAGAACGTGGCAGCGAGCCTACATGATACATTCTGAATTCCAAATAGTTTGGTTTTGCTGGAGGTGGGTTGCAAGCTGAGAAGTAATGGGAAATGAGCTGCGTAGCATACCAAGAGGTGGCAGAGGACAGGGGCCTTTCAGCTCCATGACACTGATCACACTGCCTGCTCACGTGGTTTTTTGATGAGCACTGAATGGGGACCTAGGTGTGAATCCTTGTTCTCACTTATCAGAATCACGTTAGTGGCTTCCCATTACTCTTGGGGAAGACTAGATCCTTCATGCAACAGACAGGGCCCTGTACAATCTGTCTCCTGCCTCTTTAGTCTCATTCCTCAACAGTCCCACCTTCGTCCTTCCAACCCTGACCTCTATGTTCCAGCCATATTGACTTCCCTCGAGTTTTTGCTAATGGGCTGCACTGCTGCCTCCCAGCAATGGGCCTTTATACATTTGATGCACTCTTCATGGAGTTCTCCTTCCTTCCTAACACTCTGGCCTGTTTATTTCATTTTATCCCTCAGGTCTCAGCTCAGTTATTTTTTGTAAAAGAAATGCTTCCCTGAGTTCCCTGATTGGATCTAACCTCCCATTTGTATGTTCTCATAGCACCATGTATTTTTCTTTCACCATACTATAGAAGAGTCATTATCTGTGATGTATTGGTATGGTTAGTTGATCCATGTTGGTTTCCTCCTAATAAGTAACATCATCATGTGTCACATCATCATTAAATCAGCCAGCATCAGCTTAGTTGCTTACATTTGCCCCACCCTCTTCTAAGCATTTTATATGTATTAACTTACATAATTCCCAGAGCAGTCCCCATTATACAGATGATAAAACTGAGGAAGAGAGAAGTAACTCCCCAAATTTACACAGCTAATAGGTGAAGTTGGAATTTGAATCCAGGCAGACTAGATTCATTCTGTTCACCACTGTGTTTCTGCTGACCAGTGAGTTCCAGTCCTAATGCCTAGTAATTTCTCAATTAATATTTATTGAAAATACAAATGGATAAGTAAATTAATTCATCTAAATGTCATACATGCCCAACTCTTAATTGGGCAATTGAGCATGATACAGAAGAGTTGTGATAGACATTTTATTGTCAGGAATATATTCTGGAGAAGATTTGGAAAAGAGGAGCCCTAAAGCACTTTATGTGATTTGTGAGGAAAATCTTACAAGATGTTAACCAAAGAGATTAGTTCTGTGGCTTATGTGTCCATCATTGTGACCTTTCCCAATATTGACTTTTGGGTTTGTTCAGTGTCTGTAATCCTATAGGCTGACATTTATAATCTTGAGTGATTACTCTGTATTTGCAAAGGGTTTGCTATACAAGAAACATCTCTTGGAAACTTTGAAATACAGAGAGCAAGTCAATGGTCATATTATCCAGAGCTCTGCCAGTCTGTGGTTATCTTGCTTATCCAAAAGCAGATTAATTTCCTCTTTCTCACCTCTATAAGTACTGTCTCACCTCTGTAAGTACTTCACAGCTCTGTGCTTTCCCAATGGATGAAAATTTCCCATCCATTGGAGAAGACCTCCAGATAAAATGAGGCAGAACAATGACTGAAACTCATTCTAGAACCTTAGACATTGGATTACTATCTGAAATCCTTGGTCAGACCACGGAACTCCCTTGGTATTACCAGACTTTGATAAAGTAAATTCAGTCTCCCTGAGAACATGCCTTCGCATACCCTTTGATGAAAGTTCCACTGGAAAAGTCTGCCCACCTTGCAATTACTTCTATGTAAGTAATAGTCCACGTTGGTTTCTCTATATTAGGTGTTTTTCCATTGTCAGTTGCAACCCAGTAACTGAGCACAAGCACAAATCCTAGCTAGATGACTGATGCTTCCCTTTTACTAGATAGTCTTTCCGCCTTCTGAATTTGTCATAGGATAAGGGAGGGAAATTTGTAGGGGAAGCGTGATGATGATGTGGTGATGTGGGAGGATGGTTTGTGACTCATGTTGTTGGGGTGGAGGGGGAATAGGAAGTGAATCAAATATGTAGTGCAATTAGTTTCCTTTTCCCACCACTGAAATTACTGAATGGGGTGGTGACTTAGATACTTGATTTCCCTACTCTTAAATTTACTAGTAAAGAAGGATTATAGTATAAGGAGCAAGCCAGCGTCAGTCAGGGACAGTAATGCAGTGTATAATTCTATGATTGTTTATATCACAAGCAATGTAGATTTACATTTAGCTGGCTTTTGTATTGGCTTGTGCATAGTACTGTTTTATATTAAATATCGCTGGAGGATGTTTAATACATAAGACCATGAAATTAGTGTTTATATATTTTGGTACCATGCCAAAATTGAATATTCTACCTGATGGAGGAAGGGGAGGTTATGACTCTAGGGATAAGTTTCAAGCATTCTGGACCACATCCACGAAGGAATCAAACCCAGGATGGATTCAGTCATAATTACTGCGGTCATCCAATTTCAAGTTAGGGCAGTAGGTTGTGTATTTGGGGGTGATTCTTAGTGCCAGATAAGAATTGGATTATTCACAAGAGAAGCTGTTTAATGTAAAATGGGTAAGACCAATTCAAAATTCTTGCCAGAGAATAAGATTATGTTACTGAACCAAAACTGGGTCCACTTTCCCACAGCACAGCAAAGTCAGTTTTACTAACACCGGGTTTCAGTAAGAGAAAGTACAGCATGTATTGCATGGTGTCAAGCAAGGATCAAGGGCAGCTCATGCTCAAAAGATTAGAACTCCCTGGTGGCTTTCAAAGAAGAGTTTTTAAAGGTGACATTTGGGATAAGAGTGGCAGGGGACGTGACTTTCTTCTCATTGGCTGCTGATGAGGTAACAGAGTGGTGTTTGGGAGAATTTGAAGCATCAACCTTCTGATTCCAACTAACCTGGGGTCCAGTGCGTGTGCTGAACTTGTGGTCACCATCATCCACCTGGATAGGGGTCTTGGTTCCTGTAGAGCAACTCAATGGTTATATATGTCCCTTGAGAAGGAACTAAGACTCTGTTTTATCACAGCCTTTGCTTCTCAACTGCTTTTCCTTTGTTTCCACATCCCCTCACTTCCCTAATTAGTAACTGCTAGCGTCTGCTCCTTGGAGTTCAGAGAAGGCCTTGGAGACCAAAGCGTTTTTCTATGAACAAGAAACTGGGAACATGGAGGGCCTTGTGTATCTGGGAGGGCCCTGCCAGGTCCTGCTGTTTCAGTTCCCCTTTTTGTTGTTGTTCAGTCACTAAGCCGTGTCCTACTCTTAGCAATCCCATAGACTGGAGCACGCCAGGCCTCCCTGCCTATCACCATCTCCCGGAGCTTGCTGAAATTCATGTCCATCAAGTCAGTGATGCCATCCAACCATCTCGTCCTCTGTCATCCCCTTTCTGTTGGTACTTCTCAATTCTGAGGAGAACAAAGATGGGACAAGAAAGAGAAGACATTTCTGGAAAGAGAGGTGAATCATAAACTTGGCAGGGAAACTCAGTTTTAGAGGGACTCGGTTTGGTTGTTATGGATGTGACAAAAAGGGGAGACAAGTGCCTAGACTGAAGGACAGAGCTCAAAGTGAGTTAATCCAGACGCAGAATCCAGTAGGAATTGAATGAGATGGCCAAGTTCACATGTCAGCTGGACTGCAGAGTTTGAGTTTCAGATGTCCACCCGATCACTGCAAGTTGGAATAGGGGAGAAGATGGGATAGGAGGGTATAAATGAAGGGACAGTTGGACACCAATAGGCCATGCAGCATTCTAGCCAACTCTGTAACGAGTAAGAGCTTCAGTAGAAAGGCTACATCTGGAGGTTCTGTCTGGCTTTAGGCACATTGATTCAGCATATAAGGTAGCCACAGATGAAATTATTTCCAAATTTTAATTACTGGCCAGTGGAGAGCAAACAATACATTCCCATCATGTACTTTAGACCTGGTTGTGCAAAGGCAGCATTGTAGCCCCAGAGCTAGTTCAGGCTGTCCCACCCAAAGCAGGCACTTCGTAAATGGTTAAGGAATGAATGTGAGTGGATGAATAAATGACCAAAGTTTTGGAGGTGGATTGGGTGGGACTGTGGCAGATGAGGACTGACATCATCCTTCAAGGACCAGCTCCAAATGCCACGTTTTCACTACAGCCTTCAGAGTAAGTTAATTATCCCTCTCGTCTGTTTCTATGGTGATTTATTTATTCTGCTTTAATGGCATTTATGAGTCATATTGTAATTACATTTCATGAATTCCTCTCCCTCCTTGACTATGACATCCTTGACCGAAGGGATTTTTAGTTTGTATTTACACTGCCGCACATAGAATCTAGCGCAGACTAGGCACTCAATAAACATTTATCAAATTGAGTCTAAAGTTTCTAATATACCAGTGTGGTTTGTGAGCCATGCTTTATTCATTTAATAAGATCACAGGGCTTTGTGATTATGTGACAGTCACACTGCCAAGTCAGAACAGTAAGCTCTCCAATATCAGGATATTTTTCCCCCCTCCCTTCATGATTATCTCTTCCTTTGCCTCCTGGAAATTATATATTGGTGGAGGTTGTTAATGTGTGCTCTTTTAGATTTCCCCATAGTTCATACACTTCTCTGATGAAAAAAAGCATGAGCTCTCTATGGATTATTCGGCATTTGGGGACCTTCTGCACTGACACAGATGCTGGGATCACACTGAGAAAGCAAAGACTGTGGTCAGAGGCTAAGAGGGACAGGGAAGAAAAGCATGAAGGGCGTGTAGAAGCGGGGAGACTCTCTTCTTCCTTGTACTGGGTAGCCCAGAAGTGGCATCGCTTTGTGCTCCAGGAAAGACATTTTAATTTATAAGCTAAGAATGTTCTGATCACCAACTGCAGAAATTGATTTGGTTGTTCATCTGATTCAACTCAAGTCAGAGTTTGAAAACAGTTATGATAGTAGAGCTGATAGGCAATTACATTTTTGTTCTCCTGCTCTCCAGTTCCTTCTCTCTGTCTTCCCTCCCCATCCTTTAACCCTTGAGATTATTCTTGGGGGAAGGCCGTGGAGGCCCAGGACAAGTGCATAATTTTGGAGGAGTGGTATATGGGCTTCTACAGCACAGACTATCATAAATAGCATGTTGTCTTCTCTAATCCCTCATCTTAATCAGATTTTGTTAGCCTCCTATGAAATCTAACCGATGAAAGATAAAGACTATTTTGTCCCCTTCTTGGAAGTATGAAATAGGAAATGTACATGCACTTCAAGACAGTTACTACACCTGACTAGAACCAGAGTTGTCTTTATCTGTAGATACAGAGTGTCTTTTAAAAGAGGTTTTTGGGATTTCCCTGGTGGTCCAGTGGTTAAGAATTCACCTTCCAATGCAGGGGGTGAAGGTTTGATCCCTGGTCCTGGAGTTAAGATCCCACATCCCTTGTGGCCAAAAAATAAAATATAAAACAAAACCAATATTGTAACAAATTCAATAAAGACTTTAAAAATGACCCACATCAAAAAAAATAATCTTTAAAAATAAAATAAAAAAGATATCCTTGAGATCATAATGCACACAGAACCCTGGGGTAAGGAGAGACAATATTGGGAAACAGATTTCAAGGGAGATTGAAAATAATCCTTGAAATAGTGAAACAAGAAACAGAACAAAGTATTAGAATGGAGAAAGAAGATTTTTTTTTTTTTTTTTTGCTGGAAGCAACACCTGATATATAAACCTAAAATAAAATGTCAACAGAAGATAGAGTTTAAGAGTACATCACAAGGCAAAAATTACTTCTACGACAGATGAAGAGATTGATAGATGACTGTGGATTTCTGCATCTATTTCTATCTGTTTTCATTTCTATTTTAAAGGATATTTATCTGTAAACATTAGGAAATGCAGTGCTTTTGACCCAGGAGACTGGCTTTTCTGGTCCAAAGATAGTGAAATCAAAAGTGGAGGACGGGGAATCTACTCAGTTCGGGAAATACTGGTCTATCTAGATTATTTGAAAATGCTTTTTTTTTTCCTTTTAACTTTGTATTTTGTGTCGGAGTATAGCCAATTAATAATGTTGTGATAGTTCCAGGTGGACAGTGAAGGAACTTAGCCATACCCATGTATCCCTTCTTCCTCAAAGTCCCCTCCTTCCAGGCTGCCACATAACACTGAGCAGAGCCCCATATACTATTTTCTTGACAAGATAGGAAAAACTTTCAAGACTCAACCAAAGTTGAATGTATTCAGAATCACGCCTCTCTTCTCAGGGAACTTGTTGGTTAACAATTCACTATGACTACTTCAAAGTTTAAAACAAACTAGAACTTCCCTCTAAAACTTTCCCTCAAAGATCCAGGCTTCTCTATAAAGTCTCTGAAAAAGGAGACGTATTAGTCACTCAGTCGTGTCCAACTCTTTGCGACCCCGTGGACGGTAGCCCGCAGGCTCCTCTATCCATGGAGTTCTCCAGGCAAGAATACTGGAGTAGGCGGCCATTCCCTTCTCCAGGGGATCTTCCCAACCCAGGGATGGAACCCAGGTCTCCTGCATTGCAGGCAGTTCCTCTGTAAACTTCCTTTCTGCTGCCTGGCCCATTACAATTTGGCACATACACCTTTGTAATGAGGGTCCTGTGCATAATAAATGTGTCAGATAAGGCTGACTGGATTGACGCAGGAGTGGTGGTGTGGAACATGCCTTTGGCTTGAGACTCTTCTGTGCGGCAGGGAAATGTTAGGGAATAAACTGGACAAACCTGAAAAAAGATATTTCAACCACAGTCTATATTATCACATTAAATAATGGACAAGAATTTTGCTTTGTTATTTGTAGACTGTGTATAAAGGCCTTTCCAAAGAGGGGGAAAAAAAAAAAAAAAGATGTATAGACCCGAGTCTTTACAGAGTCTACATGTATCCCCAGGTCAGTTCAGTTCAGTTCAGCCTCTCAGTCGTGTCCAACTCTTTGTGACCCCGTGGACTGCAGCACGCCAGGCCTCCCTGTCCATCACCAACTCCCGGAGCTTGCTCAAACGAATATCCATCAAGTCCGTGATACCATCCAACCATCTTATCCTCTGTTGTCCCCTTCTCCTCCAGGTCATTTTAGTTCAAAATGCAAATGCGATTGCTTGGACTTTTTTGTTTAGTGATATTACTTTGTATCTGAGTCTCCTTAGGCCCATGTCACTCTCTTAGATTTGCTCAGAGTGTAAAAGGCCCTTTTACTCACTTCCTGACCTTTTCCCCCTGTCTCTGGCCACAGGTTAAAAGAATGGTGTTTTAGAATCAGACAGATCTGGGTCAGAATTATAGTTTTGCTGTTTATTACTCGCATTCTTGAGCTCTCTGAACCTGAGTTCCCTCTTCTGCAAAGTAGAAATGATGGTACTGACTTCACAAGGTGTTTGAAAGGATTAAATGGAATAGCTGCACAGTGCTTGGTACACAGTAAGTGCTTAATAAATGGCATACAATTGTTACCCTTCTTACTTTAAATAAGCTCTCTCTGCTGCCCTACCTCCTGAATAGAGACTTTAGCTGGTCTCCGAGTCTTTGGAGCCACCGGGTTCCCTTCTGTTTGGACTTCTGCTTAAAAAGCACATAATCTGTGAGCCATGTCCTCTACCATCACGGCAGATGACTAAAAAGCTTCTTCCTGTGGATTCAGAGTCTGGTTTTGGCCTTTGTCACCAGCTTTCTAGGCACTCTCTGCTGCTTATCCCACTAACCCTTACTGTAAAATTTCAAGCAAGCTTCCCTGTTTCACTCACTCATCATTCCAGAAGCTCTTAGTCTCATCCTGAAATGCTCATCTAGAGTAGACTGGAGTACCTCTTTCTGAACTCTTTTCTTAATCAGGCAACACCATGTGCAAGATACTGGGCCTCCAAAGTTTCACTGTGATCTCTCTTTGTAACGTCTATGTTAGGGGTCCACAGTTCTCTACTCCTGCTTCCAAAACATGTAAAATTTCCACATATATACTTCACAAAATACGTTTTGAGGAGGTAATTTACTTCTTTGTTATTCTCTTGCTATGCATTTTGAGATAGCTACTTAACTTCTCTGCCTCTTAGTTTAGACACAAGTTTTAAATCTATAGGGAATTATTCTTTTATAATTAGAAAACATTTACCATGTGTATTGAGCTGGCTCTAACACAGTCTCAACTTGGAATACTCCAGAGATGGAAAAGTCCATGTTATAGATATCTTGATCAACAGAAAATTCCTTGTTAAAATGTTGCTGATACAAATATTTCTAGAGTATACCTGCCATCTTTTCTATCTTAGAAAACTACCATTAGGGTCATATGACTTCATTTCAGGATCTGTCATGCCTCAGGGTCATTTCAGTGCCCCCAAATGTGGAAATGTAGTAAACTAAGCTTCATCTGTATCATCTACTATCTCAAAAAACCCATAGAAAATGGGTTTTGGCATTGCCTTAATCTGTGTGCAAGATATCTCTTACTCTTTAAATTCAAGCACACTGAAACTTCTGGTTCAAAGGAAAATTTGTTTATTTGTTTTTAAATAATTGATAAAACCCTTTAAACTAAATAAAGCTTTGCTTCTGTTTGTATAAAATTAATTCTATTACTTAAGGGGTTCATATAGTTTTGTATTATTATATGCTAAAGAGTTATTTCTCATGATTCTTGATATTCCATTTTTCTACCTACCTGTTGATATTTTTAATTCCTGATCAGTAGCCCAACTATCATAGACTGGTTGATCCAGTTTAAATGGCTAGCTGTAATTTAGGGGAAAAAATCATTTTGTGAAAAATAGGTATGAGGTTGGGAAGTTGGTGGTGGCTTGACATAGGGAAAAGAGTAGGATCAATATACATAGTAATGTACATGATATGCTGAAGAATGGAAGGAGCCAAGGAAGGTAGGGAGCTGACATCTGTCACCACCCAGGGGCATCCGATTTCAGCATTCACTCCTTCATTCATACTCCTTGGAAGCAGGCAGGCCAGAAGAATTCATGTCATGTTCTCCATTCTGCTCTGAAGCCCAGGGTTGCAGCTCTTTGATACATTGTCTTATCGTGGGATTCTAAGGATTCTAGAAATAATCAACCTTTCGTTTGATCCAGTTCTCTTTTTCAGTAAAGTGAAATTCCGTAAGGGTGACACCCATTGGCAGTGTGAATGAACCAAGACACAGACTGCATCACCTGCTTTGGGAGCAGTTTTCCATACCAATCAGATTCCCCACTCCCCTACACCACCACCAGAAGCTAATGTTCAACTGCTTACATTGCCCATAAGAGCTCAAAATCATTCTTGTGCTTTACTGGGGCTACTCATTAAGACATATTCACTTCACTAGTCCGTGGACCGGAAGGTGGTGGAGAAAAAGGCTTCTTAAGTGTTCTGCAGAGTTTCACGCTATGCTGCCTGATGTGGGTTGGAGTCGTGAGATTTGTATGTCACCTGCGTGGTTGAAGAGTCTTGCAGCACGTGTTCACTGCATAGGGATAAACCTGCCTCATTCATAACCACTGATCGCTGACAACCTTTGGCCTCTTTCCACAGTTTGAAAACTCTTCTTTCCCTTGAAAGCACCATGCTCTGTGCCACAGTATTCCATTTTTATTTCCTAAAAGAAAAAAACAAAAACAAAAACAAGTTGTCGCTTAAAGAGAAAGCTCATGAAAGCTTTAGTAACAAGTTGACTAAAATTTAGAAGATTATTAAGTACTCCTCTCTCTTCTCTGGAGTAGCTGTGAGCCAGACTCCTGTTCATTAACCCTGAGTCTGTTACTTTTCCCTGCAGTGTCATGGAGCAAAAATAATAGACGGAAGCCAGGAGACCTGTGTTTGGTCCCATCTGTATCCCAATTAAGACCATGACTTCTGACTAGCTATTTCAGGACTGTGCATTGTATAGAAAGAGTATCCTGAGAATAAAATCCATTACACAAATGAAAAGTATAATTATCACAGTTCTTTGAAGATTTAGCAGTTTTACTCTTTTGATGAGGCTAGTGTATAGAATACCATGATAGACATTATTTTATATATTCCAGCATGCATTGAAATCTTTGGGGGCGTTAAGAAATGCATGACACAGATTTGTTATCCGATAGTGACTGCTCCCTCTCCTTTCTCTGGTGGCTCAGACCGTAAAGCGTCTGCCTACAATGCCAGAGACCTGGGTTCAATCCCTGGGTTGGGAAGATCCCCTGGAGAAGGAAATGGCAACCCACGCCAGTATTCTTGCCTGGAGAATCCCATGGACAGAGGAGCCTGGTAGGCTACAGTCCATGGGGTCGCAAAGAGTCGGACACAACTGAGCGACTTCACTTTCACTTTTCACTTTCAGTGATTTTCATCATCTCTTGCATGATAGCTCTAAAATCTGAATCAATAATGACTGTCTGGAAACCATTAGCCAACAGTATTGCAATTTCCAAGGTATTGCCTAGGAGTGCTGAAGGGCTGGCTGTAAGAGAGAGCTTACATGCGATTACAATACATAGAAAAGAAAGAAATTGAATTCAATTAAACCTGGGAGGAGAAGCCCATAGGATATAATCTGATTTGGGGGTTTTTCCCCAAGATTTATTCTTTTATACAGTAGCACACTAGTAGATCTACCATGACCCAAAAAGAAATAAGGGTTATGGCCACATGAACAGGTCAGCATTTCTGTTTGCCAGTTCCTCCTTGAAGTGACCCCTTTAAGTGTCTGGGTGGTGTCCAGTGTTTACTCTCAGAGACGTTGGAGATGAGCAAATTTGTCTTCTTCAATCAAAGTCTCTCTGCTGAGAATTGGAACAAGGGGACTCATCGCCACTTGCCTGTCTTTCAGAAAAATGAGTGCTGTGATAGCACGCATGTCCCAAGAGCTTTGCCTTGATGGAAGTGTGTTTTTAATGATATGATTTTGGTACCCAGCCCTCTGTGGATAGCTTGGCATATGTCTTGTCATGTTTAAACAGCACTGACTGATAAAGCAGCTGTTAATTGGCAGTTAGTGACTAGGTTGCAAGTCTTTGTTACCCAGCCTTTCAGTTAGCTGATCATTAACTAGGAGGAACGGTTAGACCCAGGAGGTCATTGCTGTTATTAAGTGGGAAAAGAAATTAAAATTCTTCAAATTGCTTCCTTATGAATCAGATGAGGATTTGAAATAGAGAGGGAAAAAAGGGAAAAGATGACTCATGTTTGTTTTTGGCCCTGCTCTTTTCCTGTGTCTTGAAGAGCAAATGGTCATGTCTATGGGAGAAAGGATGTATTTCCAAAAGCTCACTGCTTCATTGTCTACAACCTTACTTGTTGTTGTTCAGTTGTTCAGTTGTGTTCAACTCTTTGCAACCCCATGGACTGCAGCATGCCAGGCTTCCCTGTCCTTCACCATCTCTCTGAGTTTTCCCTGACTCATGTCCATTGAGTCAGTGATTCCATCCAACCATCTCATCCTCTGTCACCCCCTTCTCCTCCTGCCCTCAGTCTTTCCCAGCATCAGGGTCTTTTCCAATGAGTCAGTTCTTCACATCACTCACTGCTTTGACATTAATCTAAAATCAGACATTTTAAACCATTCTTCAACCTTTTCCAGAGAATACAGTTCCTAAAATTTTCAGAGGAAATCATTTTGTCTGGATACCATGCAGTTTCTGAAGCAGGCTTTGAATAATTTTTTTTTAATGAAAATGTGACTAAAAGCAGTATGATTGCATATCTTATTATATAAAACTGTAATAGTATCGTGTGTGTTTAGAATTAGTTTTTTTCAGAAGTCATTGTATTTTATTGAATATGCTGATTAAGTCTTTAGCACCCACCTTGAGAAAAAAGTGTGAATTCTGATGCATATTCTTGATTCATTCTATGACCTTTGAGACTTTGCCTCTTCAGTAATCTCCCCATCATCTTTCTAATGCAAAAAGAAAATAAAAATGATCTGACAGGGTGCCGTGAGTCTTGGCAATTACAACTTCACATGAAAATTGTCTCTTGAGAGAAAAATATTACTCTCCCTTTTAATAAAAGGATACAATTAAGCCCTCCCTCAAACCTCTTGCCTTCAAATATATTAATGCCTTATGTAAAATATGAAAATGGATTCTTGTTTAGTTGAAAGAACCAAAGCATGAGCCAAAAACATTTCTGCCCATAAATTGGTTGATGAATATTAACTATTCCCCACATTGGCCCAAGCTAATAAAAACAAGAAAATAGAAAGTGTGATGTGCTTTTGCTTATTACCCTATTGATTTAGTCCTGGGTTCTGTTCTATGCCCTTAGCCTTATTGCCTTTCCTTGGTTGCATGATGCAGTAAGGTTTGGAAATGCCAGTGTTTTAGCTAGAGGGCTGGGATTCGTGGGTTTACCTCTTACCTCTGAAGACTAGAGATAGCAACTGCGTTGTTTGGAAATCTCTTTAAATTAGGTTTCAAAGGTCGTTGGTTTATTTTTGCACATCTTTTTTTTTTCTTCCAAAGATTAGGACTGGATTTTAGAAGGTTCTTTTAGCTACTTTAAAAAGCGAAATGTATCCCTGTATCAAATAGGACTGCAGGAAATGTGCTGCAGTGTTTGAAGGCAAGAGCATCTGATCTCCAAAGAATCAGAAAATCTCTTCTCTAGTTGTATTTGTAGGTACTTTTTGTTATTCTGCTTTAAAAAACAAAACAAAAAAAAAAAAACAGGTAAAGCTCAAATGAGCACAGCATGGTCCAGATGGCGTTTAAAGCTGCCCAAGTTTCTTTTATGTAACTTTCTCTTCCAAAGTGTGTTCCAGCTGGGAATCTATTGGGCTATTGGGCTGTTGAAACTAACTTTGTCCCTTTTATGTTTCTGTTATTCTAACACACATACACACACGCGCGCACGCACACACACACACATACAGACCCACACATAGGTGTGAACATGGCCCTTCCGGATGTATGGCATTTCGTTGCATGCAATGGGGCTAAAAAGATCTCTGCAGGGCTTTATTAACTGTCTCTCAGGCTAAACATTTTATTCAGTCAAGAATTCTGCAGGGTGAATTTCAAAAGAGAGAGCAGGATTCTGACCAAAGACAGGAACTCTTTGTAAGGCACCCACGTTCTCCCCGAGGCCTTTCTTAAGAAGAGGTGGAAGCAGGCGTTCCATTCATCTTAAGTGTACACAGCAATGGCCTCAGTCAGCTGTGTCCCCAGCAGTGAAATTTAGCTTAGTGTAGCAGTTTCTTTAAATGCCTGGAACATATATTTCTTCTGAAATTAAACAAATAGCATGTGCTAGCTTTTGTGTGAAAAGATCCCTTTGTCAGGGCACTGTTAGTATATATTCGATTTGACTTGTTTGTCAAGAAACAGAGGTGGGTTTCCCTGGAGCCCCCTACGGCTACTACCCGCCTTCACACTCACCCTGTGTTCCAACCAAACTGGATCAGTCTCTTATTCCCATCCCCTCCTTTCTGCTTTCATGTTTCTAGGCATTGATTTGGGCCATCCACATGGACTGTCTATTCCCACCTCTGCCCACTAATATCCTATCCTCCTCTCAAAGCCAAACCTAAAGACCACCATCTCCATGCATTCCTCCCTGCCATTCCAGTCAGCATTTATTCCCCTTCCCTCAGAGCCTTTTCTTCCTTCTTGCTCTTATTTCAGGTTATTTATCCCAGACACATTCTTTATGATCAGCTTCTTGAGGACTGAGATCACTTCAGGTGTCTTTTCTCAATTCAAAGGAATCTCTTCCTAGATAAATTCAATGGATCCCCTTGGCTTCCTTAGCATCATCTGCTAAACAATCTACTTACCTCTGTTAAAATGATTGAAATGCTTTGAGACTACTGAGTCAATAGCCACTACCCCAAGAGCCCCGGTGACCTGAAGACCAGCTGTGCGCCTCCTGGCAGACTCTCCTCTGCCCACAGCACAAAGCAAATGGAGGCCTGGAACAGACCAAGCTTCCAGCACCCAGCTCCAGTGCTATGACAGCTGTCTGTTCTGAGGAATCAGTTCTCCTGCTGTACTGATTGTAAATACTGATGTTAGATTTAATATTACTCCTGCTGATGTTATTACAACCAGTGTGGCACCTCCAGGAGACAGTTGAAGCCACAGACTGTTTATGGAGTTGTGTCTACCATTCACTTCTGCAGAGAAGAATTGAGTGCTCTGAATAAGGACTAAGGATCCTTGAGCATTTTCTCAACATAGCTGCAAAAGTAATAGAATTGGTACCCAAGCTTAAAATACAGCTAGAGCCATAGATAGAGCCTGTGGTAAGTGTTTCACGGAGGAGTAACTAGGGAATTAGATTCCATTTGGACCTCTAGGTGATGAACAATTGGAAGCCTATTAAAACTATTTTAAATGCAAACATTTGTTGCCTTTTCCTGTAAGATATAACTTATGTGGGAAAGAGTCTTGCCCAGTGTTTTCATGGCTATACCACCTATGAAGATATTTAAAACCTGAAATGTAGTTATTCTGCATTTAACAATGTTTAGAGACTGCCTCGTGTGTTAATGTGTGCTCTGTGACTAGCACCGTATCAGTGATCTCCCCCTGCGTGTATTAATGTGTGCATTGAAGGGGAGGAGAGCAAGGAACAATAAACTCTGTTAATGGTGCAGTGTTCAAGGAAGATTTATCTAGGAAAGAACAGTCTGGTGCATTAATGTGAATATTCAAAGATAGATGTTTATCTTAATGGACTCAGAGGTACTTACAAACAGCATAATTGCTGCAGTCATTTTAGAGGGCATTTATTCAGAGCAATTGCACTTCCTTTTTCTTTTATATAAAGAATTCTATTGAAACATTTAAGTGACAACAGGACTAGTGTGGCCAAAGAGCCCTAGGTTGGGTTTTCCTGGGCTCTGCTCAGTCAAGCCTATTTAGAATGATAAGAAAAGAAAGAAAGAAAGAAAGTGAAGTCGCTCAGTCATGTCCAACTCTTTGCGACCCCATGGACTGTAGACCGCCAGGCTCCTCTGTCCATAGGATACTCCAGGCAAGAATACTGGAGTGAGTGGCCATTTCCTTCTCCAGGGGATCTTCCCAACCCAGGGATCGAACCTGGGTCTCCCACATTGCAGGCAGACGCTTTATCCTCTGAGCCACCACGGAAGCAAGACCCAAATCTCTTTGAGGGACACTTATTGAACTTTTTGCAGAAACGAGTCTATTAAAATTTTAAATTGTCCCAATTTCCAGAATGCTACATGATATGTGACTTATTTTAAACCTGTAGTCCTACAAATAAGGAATTGACTCGTTGGTATGTGGTTGTAGAATTGCAAGATGGGTTCTTTAGGGTCTCGTCCAGACCAATGGAACATTTTGTATCTTGAAAGCCAATATAGTCTTCCAGAGAAACTCCTGTTCTTGAGGAACAACTTAGAAAGGTATTGCTGTCTCTGACACCTCCAAAGGTTGTAACCAATGATAATTTGACAAGGACGGGGAACAGACCACCTCTCCATCCCTCTTCCACTCTTCAAATCTGACTCTTGGCTTGCCCAATTCTATTTAAGTCAGCAGACATTCCCTGAGTATCTCCTTTTCATTGAAAGAGCTATTATGCACCTAAGCTCCAGTCCAGTGTGGTAAGAGTCCTGTGGGTGATTTCAAACCAATAATAAATAATATCACAATATTAACAGCACATCAAAAAACAGTAACATCTCTGAGTCACTGATACCTGTTTCAAGCCACATAATAATAGCTTGAGGTAGATGTCCTCTCAGATTTACAGAAGAGGAAACTGGAAGGCAGAGCTCTTAAAATCGTCCTGGCCTCTCTCCCCAGGGGCAGAACTGGTGCTTTCAGACCCCAAACACAATACTCTTTTCCTGATATTATAGCTGGTTATAGATGACACACCTTCCTTCTCTCAAGTAGCAATTAAGCAGAAGGGAATGTAAATCAGATATGCATCATAAGTCAGAATATAATAAATATGTTCAGTGAGATTTTAAGAAAGTACTGAGTTAGCATGCTAGAGTATTTTATTTTTCAGCCATAGGATCAGGGCAAAGCTGCGTGAAAAATGAATTTCAGCTGGGCTCTAAAGAAGGTTATATAGAAGTTTACCAGGTTTAAGTGGAATGAAATGCAAATAGAGCTGGGTAGGGAGTGATAGAAGCCAGAACATTGTCAGGAACTTATCAGGCTTGTTTAAGACATGGCAAACATTTATTTAATAGTTGAAATGTGGAAGTGCTCATGGGACAAATGGTAGTGAAATATAGTGCTACGGAGTTACTTTGGGGCCCAGAGGTGAAGGATCTTGAATTTAAAAGATAATTAAAATTAGACTTTATTTGATAAGCAGTGGGATAGATTTGGACCAGGAGAGTGGCATGTTGAAAGACTTGTTTTTATTCTAGTGACACTTTCGAGGGTTTGTTGAAGAGTCAAGGGCAGGGGGTCTGGTTAAAGAATCTCAAGATTCATCCAGGTAAGCAGCCAGGCCAGTAGAAATAAAAAGCAGAGTGGCAT
The DNA here is from genome assembly GCF_019320065.1 of Cervus canadensis. Lineage (NCBI taxonomy): Eukaryota > Metazoa > Chordata > Mammalia > Artiodactyla > Cervidae > Cervus > Cervus canadensis. The sequence continues at coordinate 85,403,200 of NC_057391.1, forward strand.
TTAAAGTATTAGAAACGGGCTTTCCTCTATGTGGTGCCTGGAGGTATCATGCTGAGCAGGGAAGACTCAAAGATGAGCCTGAGGGTTTGGTCTCCTTCCTGGAGAGCAACGACTCAACAGTCAGAGGCAAGAAAGGCAGCCGTGGGAGGAACTGATCAGTTCAGTCTGGGATATGTTGATTGCAGATACTCACGAGATTTTCAGTTGAAAATATTACTAAGGTAAAATGTTTCTTCCTCCTTACCCAACATTAGAATGAGCTCTCCTCTTTCGAATCCCTTTTGGAATCTCATCAGACCACAGAATTGGCATATTGAAGAGCACTGTTATTACTATGGCACTTTCCAGGTTCTGGTCCTGGATATTATTAAAATGCCCCCCCCCCCCCCCGCCACCAGTGAGGTACTGCTTAGTCGCTCAGTCGTGTCCAACTCTGCAACCCCAGGGACTGTAGCCTGCCAGGGCACCTCTGTCCATAGGGATTCTCCAGGCAAAAATACTGGAGTGGGTTGCCATGCCCTCCTCCGGGGGATCTTCCCCACCCCGGGGATCGAACCAAGGTCTCTCACATTACAGGCGGGTTCTTTAGCATCTGAGCCACCAGGGCAGCAAAAGCAGAGACCCCTCACATGGCGCTTTGCATCGTCTCCATCTCTGGCTGTTCTCTGAAGATTGCTCTCTCTGTTACGATTGTGTTCAGCCTCTAGTTAGGGCTTCCCTGGCGGCTCAGTGGTAAAGAACCCACCTGCCAGTGCAGGAGGCATGGGTTTGATCGCTGGGTTGGGAAGATCCCCTGGAGAAGGAAATGGCAACCCACTCCAGTTTTCTTGCCTGGGGAATCCCATGTACAGAAGAGCCTGGCGGGCTACAGTCCATAGAGTCACAAAGAGCTGGACACAACTTAGCAACTAAACAGCTACAATGACAACAGAACATTCAACCTGCAGAGACTGAAGAGGAGATAAATTTTCTCACTTAACCAGAATTCTGGAGTCTAGAAGGTGGAAAGCTGCTTATTTGGACTCATATCATAGATCTGACAATATATGAGTCAGCTCCTCAGTTCTTCCTCCTGTCTCTCACGCTTGCCACCTCATGGCCACAAGATGGCTGCTGCAGCTCCAAACATCCCTTCCAAACTCAGGGAAGAAGGGAAAGCACTTGGCCTAGGCAAGTCATCCTCTTTTTTTTTTAATTAAGTTAATTTATTTATTTTAATTGGAGGCTAATTACGTTACAATATTGTAGTGGTTTTTGCCATACATTGACATAAATCAGCCATGGGTGTACATGTGAAAGTCATCCTCTTTTATTAGGAAAAGAATAAGATTTCCTGAACCCCTAGAAGACTTCCTTTATCACCACTTTGCCCTGATCAATGCCACATGGCCACCACTAGCTGCAAAGGAGGCTTGCTTAGGCTGGTGACATTGCCAGCCCTGGAAGGGAGGAAGAGTGGGACAGGTATTGATTATGTCTCCGATACTTGTCTTTGACGAGGCACTGGAAAATAGTTTGAGGGCAGGGATTATGTTCCCTCAGCACTCTCCCACCAAGAGCCCCTGGTGGCCTCCTCCTTACCAGGCACTTTTCTGGATATATAGGGGTCTGGAATGGAAAGTGTTTGAAAAACCAATCCTGGTCTAGTGTGCTAAGAGTTCCTTTTGTCTTTTTGTTCCTCTGAGCAGCCTTAGGAAAGTAGGAGCTTCTGGGAAAATGTTAAAGAAGCTGTTTTTCAGTATCTCTCAAAAAAAGAGAAGGAAGTGAAAAGCCACCATGCTGGGAGGAAATCTATGCTGCTGCAAAAATGGAATAGGGCTCAAGTGTCTCCTTCAGTAATGAATGCATGAAAAGAAGCTTCTTAAATTATAAATGTGGTTTCTCTTGTTTATTGCCCAGTAATCCTGTTCTATTGATTTCTGTTTATTTCCAATCACCTAGAATCAGAAGCTGTGTTGCTTAGAGATCTTGATCCCTAAAAGATTGTCATTAAAGCTACTCTGCTGTATTTTGCTGTTTATTTTCAGCTCAAAGTGATTGAATCAATACAAATACAGACAAAACACTTTTTTTTTCCTTTGCTCGCTAAGAAGACTAAGGGGGGAAAACCTATAGAAAAGCTAAATAAAGATGCTTGGATAAAAAAGACATCCTGTCAAATGACATATTGATTTCTTTCAAAGAAGCCAAGTGTAAATTAAAAATATTCTTCTGACACAGTTTTTAAAAATGCCACTGACTCAGCAGAGTCGGGACTTGCTGATTTTCTCTTCCAAGAGGGCCAGGTTGGGAGGGCAGCCCACTCTTCCTAGGACCAGCCATCTCTCCAGGATCTCAGAGGGAAGTCTGCCTCATAGTCAGCACTAGCAGAGTTCCATGGTTCTGTCTGATCCATTCTCGGTTCTGGTTTTGCCACCCACCACTGCCTCTGTCTATGTTTAAAGAGGTAACAATTTTCAAAAAATCGTGCTCTCATGATTCTTTTTTCAAGTGGTTGCATTGAAACTCTTCTCAGAATTGGGAAGAAATGGGAATAACCAAGACATGGGACTTACAATGGACATGGGTTTGGGTGAACTCTGGGAGTCAGTAATGGACAGGGAGGCCTGATGTGCTGTGGTTCATGGGGTCGCAGAGTCAGACACAACTGAGCGACTGAACTGGGACTTACAATGGGATATTATTTGGAATGTTATTAAACACTGGTCTAGAAAGATCTGGAGGAGAGGAGAGGCAGGAAGCAGGGACCGTATAGAAGCCGTCCCAGCATAGGAGACATCTCAGTGTAGGAACTGCCCCCATATAGGTGCCATCGTAGTGCAAGAGTCCTTTCTCCCAAAGTACTCTCGAGAGAATCAGGCTAGTCATACCCACCCTGCAGTCACGAGGCCAGGAGTAAAGGCACAAGTGATCACGCAGCATGAACTATTTGTCATAATTTGAATTTCTGAAAACCACCTCAGACCTCTTTGGCCTGTTCGAAAACATTTTGCAGAATTGTTCTCAGGGGCAGCTGTGAAATCCACAGGAACCAGTGTAAAGTAAGAAAGAAGGAAGAAATATTAAGGGATGAATTCAATGAAAATGTTGGATTCATTTTACTCCCACCCAGGAGGGATCCACAGAATCTTGTGCTCATGGGGTGTTGGAGGCTCTCTGTGTAGATGGGGTGGCTGGAACAGGGGTGGACCCACATATTGTGTGCATCCCATCTGCTCGTGCACGTAACCCCCTTATCCTGTTCAACTTATGAAACACACATTCAAGAATAAAGTGGTTCAGGATTTCAAGATGGTGAAAGCAGAGCATTAAGCCAAGCACAAGGGCCTTGCGAGCACAGACCCCTATGTGACTACACAGGTCTCAGGCCTGGGATTACATCTGCTATATTTCTGATACCTACTTTAATAATAAATGGATGCTGTTGCTTATAAACTGAAACTGGAAAACATTTTAGTCTTGCTGTCCATCAGAGATGATGAGAAATGAGTAGTCTTGCCCCTTCCCACAGAGAAAGTCTCTTGTGTTTGGTTTTGTAAATTGTTTTGAGTCTGTGTAGAGCATGGGGTCATCCATTTAAGACTGGTTGCAGCCTAGGAATGAGGAAGTGACTTCTGGAGGGTAACTGAGTCCATCTGGGTTCCCAGTTTTCTTGTGGAACAGTACCTGAAGATTTTCTCTAAGTTGGGACTTATAATACAAAGCAAAGAGCTGCATTTGAATCTGTCCCCCCATCTTTCTCTGTGGGAGGTTGGTATTGTCTTCCAGATATGAGTAACCAGGGATCAGTTTTCATTACAAAGCTGAACTCCTTTGCATTTTCTCTCTCTTGGGGTTTGATATCAGGTTCTTGAGGCCCTCATTGTCCTCTCCAGTTTGGACTCAGGCTTACTCATCGCAGATCACCCTTAAATCAAGTGTCAGATGCTCAGGTCTTGCTTCAACCACTGCTGCGGTGCTGACTCCATAGCTGACTTTTCTCATGTTATATTACATGGCTGAGTAGAAGGTACTCTTTTCAGAGTAACGAGGAATAGACAACCTTGTCTTTCTCTCACTTGTATCTGACATCCAATCCATTGCATTTGACTATCCGGGGTAAGTTTTCTGTGCCACATACTAAGTTCTGGATTGTACCAATACCTCTTCCTTCTTGTGTTCATTCTACATCGTCTTGAGTTTGCATTTCTTAGTTTCTTGTATACTAGGCAGAGGCTTCAAACATGCTTAGTTTTGCAAGATAACGATCTTCCACTCTCTTCTACCCCCCAGACCTGTTGGATGTTCACGTGTGTTGCACACTCTTTGGTGTAAGTGGCCTGCCACTGACAAAATAAAGACAAGTTATGTTTGGTCCCCAGTGTCTGGCTGTCGCCTCGCTCCTTTCCCTTCTGCTCAGCCGGCATGCCTCAGTTCATTGTAAGACCGAAAACGGAGGGCCTCCGCTACTTGCTCTGGACTGAATGGCCACGTTGCGTCTCTTTTCAGACTTGCTGACCAAAATCTAGGAATGGCTTTATTCTGTGACTCTTTGCTCTCCTCTAATGTTAGGGCTTATGAAGTTTTCTAAGCTGTGCTCTCAACCTGCCAGGAAGGGCCACGTCTCCTGTGTTCAGCGATAAGGTTAAGCTACGAAAAAGAGGGCCAAGAGGAAGATGATTTCACAAAGAAATATCACTTTACTTTTCCTCATTTTTTTTCCCCCAAACCCATTCCTTCTTCCTGAACTGTGGAGCAAGAAAGAACAAACACGGATAAATGACTCATACCAACAAAACACAGGGGTGTGCTCCAGAATCCAGACTATTCAGAATTTCAACATCCCTTGACTGATGCCTGTGTCACTGTGGGTCATGTTAATATTTGGCCTTGGTCCCTCACCCTCTAAAAACAGATGCTTGATTTCAGTATCATCATTAGAATAAAGACCTCAGCTTAGAAATTAATCCCCAACTCAAAAAATAAAAAGAAAGAGAAAGGCAGGGGAGCCAGAAGGTGAGCAAGCAGGAACCGGAGGTCAGGTCACGGGAAAGTGAAAGGCTCTCCGTCGTGTCTGACTCTAGGCAGCCCCATGGACTGTAGCCTCCAGGCTCCTCTGTCCATGGGATTCTCCAGGCAAGAACACTGGAGTGGGCAGCCATTCTCTTCTCCAGGGGATCTTCCCAACCCAGGGATCGAACCCAGGTCTCCTGCATTGCAGGCAGATTTTTCACCATCTCAGCCATCAGGGAAGCCCACAGTCTTTGGAGCTTGAGCTCCAGTTGTCGGCATCCCTTCGTCATGGTTAGACCCCCACACTCCAAACAAGGTTTGTGGTGGAAGCCGGAAGAATGTACAGAGGAACGCAGCCAAGCCTTTCTGATTAGCAGTCCTGGAGAGGGCTGCACCCATGAGAAAAGCATCCATTAAAGCCAGACCTTTGTGTGTACATAATCAATAGGCTCTTGATCTAGATTCCTGGAGATGTGTCTGGTTGGGTAGGTGTGTTTGGTTTGTTGGTTTTTTTTTTTTTTAGTTTATTTATTTTTTTTTCCCCCTGCCTTCTAAATAATATGTAATTTCTCCAGGCCAAGAAATAAATTGAAAGGATTTAGAGGGATTTGCTTATCAGTGGAACACCACGTAGCATTACATTCCTCCTGCTTTGGGGAAGGTACATTGAAGTTTGGTTAATCTTCTGTGGTTCAATACTCCTCTCCCCTCTGTCAGGCTGCCTTGAACAACAGATAGATTAATCCCCCTCTTCCCACTCTCTTCTCCCTCCTCCCTCTCCTCTCTCTTGATCCCCCCCCCTTTTTTTTTTTTTTTTTTGAGCAGATGGAAGAAAAATCTTAAAACTGGAAAGAAAAAGAAAAAAAAAAAAAGATACTGCATCACATTTATTTATATAATCCTACAGGACTTCAAGGATAGAAGTAAAGGACTCCAATCTTCGGCACAAAGTCTGGCTGAGCTTAGCTTGGTTTTTTTATACTGTTAATTAAATCTTGAGTCTACAAAGGGATTTCCTTAAAGGTTAACCCATTAGAACAATTTATTATAAATCATGTCAGTCTTTATTCTGCTCCAATATATGTGTGGAGTAGTGGGGGCAGAAAGGAGCAGTGTGGAGCCTATTCACAGTGGGCAGAGTTTAAAGGGAAGCTGGTGATACCATTGGCTTGGATTCCTATGCAATCTATCATCTTTAATGATAATGAATAACTAGTAAATGTTTTACGGTAAATACCATTTATGAGCCTCATATTAATTTCACTTTTTGTATCATAGTTGTTGGTTTAGTATCACTCAGCGCTTTCTCGTTGGGCCTGGCCCCAGTCCTGGCAGTTTGTAAACTCCACGAGGACAGAGACTGGCTCAGTCCAGCCCCTCAGCACAGCGTCTGACACGTGGTGGGCTGTCGGTCAATGTTTGTTGAGGGAAGACTGATTGCATGAGTAAATACACACATCTGTAAAACCATATATCCAGAAAAATGAGGGTTATGTTTGTTGTCGCTTGCTTTTATTTTTTATATTCAGTTTTCTAACAGAGCTTAGTTTTAATTAACTAATGTGGTCATGCTGAATGCAATGTCTATAGCCCAGGGCAATACTCTTAAAACCTTCTCATTCTAAAGAAATATGAGCCAAGTAAAATATGTGTGTAGTCATATCTTACTTGGCAAGGGGTTATGTCCAGATAGAGAGAAGAAAGTAGTATCTTGAAAAACCAGAATGACATGAACTCCAGAAGACTTTTAAAAAATTCAGTGTTGTTCCCTGTTATATGTAAAATGGATAACCGACAAGGACCTACTGTATAGCACATAGAACTCTGCTCAATAGCATGTGCCAGCCTGGGTGGTAGGGAGGTTTGGGGGAGAAGGGATACATGTATGTGTATCCCTGAGTCCCTTTGCTATTCACCTGAAACTATCACAACACTGTTAAGTGGCTATACCCCAATACAAAATAAAAAATTTAAAGTTTGAAAAAAAAAATTCAGTGTTGTTCCAATTAAGATACATACATAGAGGTAGGGCTCAAGGGTTATTCAGAAAATATCTTCTCCAGGCTGAACTTTGTCCTTTTGTTTTCATTTTTCTGAACCTGCCTCATGTTACGCCCCTGTCTTTTACACTTGAGTATGACAAGTTCAGATGATGTATTTCATTTTCTCATAATGGTATTGGTTGCTTCTTTTGAAGATGACTATGAAGAGGATGTTAAGAATAAAGAGGGTGTAAGGACTTCTCTGGTGGTCCAGTGGTTGAGACTTCGCCTTCCAATGCAGATGGTGTGTGTTTGATCCCTGTTCAGGGAAATAAGATCCCACATACCCCTTGGCCAAAAAACCAAAACATTAAACAGAAGCAATATTGTAACCAATTCAACAAGGACTTCAAAAATGGTCCACACCAAAACACTCTTTAAAACTAAAGTGCGGTAGACATAATCATGCCCATACAACCTTACCATGATTTAAGGACTATTTTAGGATTGGGTTTGAACTGGAGGAAGTGGTGGGGTCGATGGTGAAGAAGAGAGGGATGAGATGATCACTTCTAACAAGTTTGCCCAAGTTCCAGTTTTACCTTTGGTGCAGTCTAAAAATCATCCAGTAGTTTGTGTGTGTAATGGGGAGGGGGTATCTACTAGCATTGCTCAAAGGTTGAACTATGCAATGGCAACAATTTGATGAAGAATAGCTTACGTTTAAAATACGTTTAAATTGAGATGGTCAAACTTTTCAAATATCATTAAAGATTGTTGATTGATCTAGAGTTCTTATTTAATTAAAAGTATCCCAGGCATTCTTTTTTTTTTTTTTTTTTTAAATAGAGTAAGACCTTCTCTCCTATGAGATACTGAACTCCAGCTCCATCTCAGAGTGGAAGTATGGAGACAAGAAAACTAAAACTCCAAGCATTTGAAGGAATTTAATTCTTTTTAGCATGAAGCAGCTGCAGAGATGTATGGCTGTTTTCTGTGGGACTTCAGAATATTTATGGGCCTTTCTCTTTTCCTTTTTCACTGGAAGAAAAGCGATCATCATTCTTGAGTGTGTTATTTATAATTTCATAAAGCTGTTCTGTGGCAGGACTTATTTTATCTTGCATTTAATCTCGGTCAAATAACCGTGCTTCCAAGGAGCTGGGTGGAAAAAAATGATTATCCCCCCAAATGATTAGCTTATTCTCAGTAAAAGATAAAGGGCTAAAGGCTGGAATTTTGAAATCACAAATAGGTACCTGGGCAGTAAGGAGGGTGAATAGTGAAACTCTCTTAAACTATTCAGACCATGGCAGCAGATATTTTTCTCAGTGCCAAATAATGGGTAACAATGAAGAATGGTGTGGAACCATTCCTATACTGAGATGAGGTAGAGCCTTTCAGAGTAAATAATTAGGAGCAGGTGATTATAGAAACAATAACTCATTGGTGGAAAATGAGAAGCCAGGCTGGTGAAACTGAGGGAATTGAAAGTAAATATACCTATAAATTTACCTGGGTGGACAGAGTTTTGAGCTTTCTTCTGTCCCAGTTTATTCTAAGGTAATTTCAATAAACATTGGTAGGGGGAAAAAAAAGAATATAAATGCAATAAAAAATCTTTCAGGAAAGGAATAAAGAGGGTTTCTGCCAGAGAGATATTTTATTGAAAGTTATTATAATACCTATCTTTAGTTTTATGAATCCTAATACAAAACCAAGTAATTTCAACATGTGGATTAAAAATATGAAATACATATTTTAAAACTGGGTAGTGTGAATTATTATTTTTAATATAGGACTTGGCTAATATATTTGGACAGAAGTATATTTTCCTCCCCTTGAGAAGGCGAGTAAAGGTCTTTCATCTGCATGGTACGGGGCTGGGGAGGGTGCAGTCAGACTCACGCCTGTGTTCTGAAACCACGTGTATCCGCTCCCTAAGGCAATGTGACGGCTGACTCCTCACCGGTGTGGGGAGGGGAAGAAGGAGAGGAGTCCGGGAGGGCAGGATATTAAATTCACGCTTATTATCCGAGTTTGCAAGAACAGCACGATAACTCAGGGAGCTGTCATCCTGTCATTCTAGTACACCTCTTCACTCTAGTCGTCCTGTACTCCTCGCGGGTACACAAATAAACTGTGCTTTTTCATGTCTCTGAGCCTTTCCGAAGACCGTTGATTTCGCCTAGGATGCCCTTCTCCTCCTCAAAGCTCTCGGCTTTCCCCTGCTTCCCTGCGGCCTGTCCCCGAGGGCTCATTTACACATCCTCCTTGGCCTGGGAGCTCTCTCCCTTCCCCTGCGATTTGCTCCCTTCATACCTGCTGCTGACTCTTGTCAAAGCATTCAGTTTGCTCTGTCAGGCTTGCCCGTTTACCAGACAGGCTCCTCAGAGACCGTGAATTCCCAGGGCAAAAGAACTGCTTTGTCTATCACTTTATCCCTCCTGGTACAAGGCTTGACACTTAGGTGTTCAATAGGTATTTATTAAATGGCATTAATATTAATAAATATTAATAAAGTGATACTGCTAATATATACTATATTAATGTATTATATATAATGTAGCAATAAAATATATTAATCAGGTATTAATAAAGGAATGAGTGAGTGAATGAAAAAGCACCTTGATGATATAGTTACATATTGCTGAAGGTGGATCTAATCACTCAGCCACTGAAAAACTGATTGGGGACTGCTTATGGATCTTCTGGTCTTCCTTGAATGACTTACAGATAATGTTGATATTTGACATATAGGAACCCCAGTATGTAAACACTTTAAGCTTAGCCATTGGGAATCATGAGAGTTTTAGACAATCATTGAGAGGAGAGAAAATGTTAAGATGACACACCAGGGACCCTGATGAACATTTCTCACACAAGGACACAAACAGAGAAAGTTCCTGAGGCAATACTGCTATTTGAGAAGTGTGGATGGTGGGCAGTTAGAAATAGCAGATGTCTTTAAAATATCTCTGCCCTTGGTTATTATGAGTACTGAAAATTAATATGTGTTAACTGCTTAGCACAAAGCCTGAATATGGCAAGTGTTTAAGTAGTAAATTAATAGGCCTGATTTTAGAGGGTTCAAACATCTTTTTCTTCTCAAGAGTACTAACTGCTCCTCTTTCTAAGGAATTATGAATATTAATGAAAAATGACTGTGATTGTAAGAAAACATATACACTCACCAGTACACACTCTCTCTCTCTGTCTCACACACACACACACACACACACACACACACACACACACACACAGCCTAGGGCTACTGCATTTTATTTATGGAAAAAAGTCCACAGTTCCATTCTAAATGCCTGTGATAGTTGTATCCAGAGTCTGTGAAATATTGCAATAGTCAAACGTACTCCACCACCCATGGGAACCAATAGTTAAAGAAATGTGCCTTTTCTTCCAAGGGTAAGAGTCAGACCCTGCATTCACTTATAACTGGGGAAAGGCAAAGACAAGAAATATTAAAAGCTCCTAAAAGCCTTGGGTTTTCTGAGAGTAATTTTGAATCAAATAGACATTACTTTAGGATGTGATCCTAAGGGTATATCCAAAAGCCTAGGTTTGTAATTTTTGCTGTTGTTTTCAGGTAGCAGGGACAGAAATAGTTTTATTTATTTATTTATTTTTTTAATCCCTAAATATAGTGATCTTAATCCTGCCTTTTGCAAATCAAAGCTTGCTACCCTGGCAGAGCAAGCATTTCTGAGACTGCACAGTGTTCTGCGGCAGGCATGACTGTATCCAATGCCAGGTTCTCCAGATAAACACTGTTTTCCACAATGGGCAAGGAGGGGGTTGAGATATTTGTAATTGCTTTGGGAATTTCAGTGGCTGTGGCCATAAACGGTGATGGTGAAGTTTCAGAGACAGAAAGGAAGGGGTTTAATTCATATAAGACCCTTGAGGAATGTATGGACCTACAGCCCTTGGAAACTGATTTCATCTTCCAGTAAACTTTTAAGCTCTCTTGGCATGCTCTTGAGTATATTTTTCTTTATCAGTCTTCATAGCTGATCCAACCAGAAATGGTGTTTGTATCACTATGTGGAGGTCAAGAATTATCAACAAGCAGTTCTATTGAGGGATAAATCAGTAACGACAGAGTGCAAAGGCAGATAGCAAATCTATGTAAATTAGGAGTAGCGACCAGTTTCCATGTTCCTGTTGATTGACTGGTTGATTGAGTTAGCTAGTTTTAGCTCCTGTTTATTGAGCATGTACCACATGCCAGAGACAGAGTCTCACTTTTAACATTACTTTTAAATCACATGCCCAGGTAATGACAAAAGACTGTATTCATCCCAGTTTAGAGATGAAAGTAATTGAAGCCTGAAGAGGGGAGGTAACTGACTCTCCCAACTCACAGACATGCTTAGGAGCTGGGATTTTCCAACTATACTGCAACTACACTCTTCATGGCCTGTTGTCTCCTGTTCTTAGACACCATGCATAGGAGCTTCTGGCAAAATGTGCTTCTGTTGCCTTGGAGGAACATTGTTATCATCCATACACATATTAAAAAAAAAAAGTCTTTGGGAAGAGGGGCATGGCCAGTTCACTTCACTGAAAGTGAGGAGGGAGGATATGGTGAGCATAGGTGTGGGGGCTGCCCTGGGGTTTAGGGCCCATTGTGGGCACAGAAATGGGGGTAGTGATGGAGAAAGGGAGTAGGGGCTTGGGACAGTGTCACTCAAACCACAGAAGAGAGAATTTTTGCAGTGTTGGAGGAGGCTGTGGGTCTGTTTTAAGTGCTGTGGGCCCTTGGCAGGTCACAAGCCATTTCCATATTTAAGAGGAAGCTAAGAGGAAAGTGGGAAATAGTCTTCAACTGCAGAGCCTAGTACTTATCTTAAAAACCAAACAAAAACAAAAAAACTTTACATTGTGTTTTGGCTAATAAAAATTCAGATAATTTTTACAATGTTAAAGATTCCCCTAATATGTTAACACCTTTTTGGTTTCTCTTGAAGTTTTGCATTCTTTTCATACATTTGCTCCGTGGCCTTTTTAAACTTTATTACCTGGCCTTCAATTCTTAAGACGAGCTTGCTAGATTTTCATTAACTCAGCAGTTTTCATTCATTTCCAGTGACCAAAGCTAGTTAAGCCTTATATGGGCCATTCTGTAAGGTCCTTATAATCGTCACCAACAACTAATTTCCAACTGATTACATGTTTGAAATGTATTCTCAACCTCTAAGGAGATTTTTAGACTATTCCCCCTCAAGTGCTCTTTTCCATAAAATTTTAATATCAGGTATACTGTAATTTGTTTAAGAACTGTGGGCCCTTGGCAGGTCACAAGCCATTTACATATTTAAGATCCTCACCCTTTTGCCCAAAACAATTATTGCTGAGCGTTGTCATCCCCATAGAAAACGCATGCCTTAGAACTATCAAACAATGATTATGTTATCATTGTTTAGTCACTCAGTCATGTTTGACTCTGTGACCCCATGGACGGCAGCACGTTAGGCTTCCCTGTCCTTCACTATCTCCCAGAGTTTGCTCAGACTCACGTCCATTGAGTCTCTGCTTGCTCTCTAACCATCTCATCCTCTGTCATCTCCTTCTCCTTTTGCCTTCAATCTTTCCCAGCATCATGGTCTTTTCCAATGAGTTGGCTCTTTGCATCAGATGGCTTCAGCTTTAGCATCAGTCCTTCCAATGAATATTCAGAGTTGATTTCCTTTAGCATTGACTGGTTTGATCTCCTTGCAGCCCCAGGGACTCTCAAGAGTCTTCTCCAACAACACAGTTCAAAAGTATCAGTTCTCTGGAGCTCAGCCTTCTTTATGATCCACTTCACACCCATACGTGACTACTGGAAAAACCATAGCTGTGACTACACTTTATCAGCAAAGTGATGTTTCTGCTTTTTAATACACTGTCTAGGTTTGTGACAGCTTTTCTTCCAAGGAGCAAATGTCTTTCAATTTCACGACTGCAGTTACTGTCCACAATGAATTTGGAGCCCAAGAAAATAAAATCTGTCACTGTTTCCACTTTTTCCCCTTCTATTTGCCATGAAGTGATGGGACCGGATGCCATGTTCTTCATTTTTTGAATGTTGAGTTTTAAGCCAGCTTTTTCCCTTATTAAGAGTCTCTTTAGTTCCTCTTTGCTTTCTGCCACTAGAATGGTATCATCTGCATGACTGAGGTTGTTGATATTCCTCCTGGCAATCTAGTTCAAAACTGGTAAATGGGTCCGTCAGGATGGTATATTGTCACCCTGCTTCTTTAACTTATATGCAGGGTACATCATGCAAAATGCCAGGCTGGATGAATCACAAGCTGGAATCAAGATTGCCGGAAGAAATGATTGTGGCCTTTCCCATATATTTGCCTTTGCATCTGCACAGTTAATATTTATTCTCTTACCACCTCCCTTCCCTGAATGACGGGAAATGGACCTGTACTGGCCCTATCACAGCCAGAAACTCCAGAAGAGTGAGCTTATGATCTCTCTAACACAAATAGTAATACTCCAGGATACAAATGCCAGCATCAGTTGCTGGAAGTGAAATGCACACGTCGGTAGTGTCTAATTGAAAATAAAAATAGAATGTTTGAAAAATCTTTTTCTTTCAACTTTAAGGAGGAGAGAAGTATCTCTTTGACAAGTGTAGAATAAAGATCAAGAATGTGGTTTAAGGTCCCTCTCTGCCACTGTGAGTTAAGCGAAATCAATTACCTAATGTGGTTTTTCTCCTGTGCTTTGCTGTGTTCAGCGGTTCTATGCCTCCTATGTCTATTTCAAGAAGGACATTGTCTGGAAACACTAAGCATATGGGTTGTCATGTGTATTCATTTTCTAGGGCTGCCATAACAAAGGACCACAGACAGAGTGGCTTAAACAAGAGGGATTTAATTTCTCACGGTTCTAGAAGCTGGCACTCTGAAGTCAAGCTGTCAGGGGTCTGATTTCTTCGGAGGCCTCTCCCCCTGGCTTATAGATGACTGCCTTTCCCTTGTGCCTTCCCGTGGTCTCCCCTCTGTGTGTGTGTGTGTGTGTGTGTGTGTGAGAGAGAGAGAGAGAGAGAGAGAGACAGTCTCTTCTTTTATAAGGAGAGCAGTCATGTTGGATTTACTTACCCAAATGACCTCCTTTTAACTTCATTACCTCTTTAAAGACCCCATCTCCAAATAGCAGTCACATTCTGAGGTACAAGGGGGTTAGAACTTCAATATACAAACTTGGGAGAGGACACAGTTCAGTCCATAGCATCCTATAAGAAGGGGATGCAAGAAGCCTACGGGAGCTACAAATGCAGATTTTAAATAAGATGTATGTGTTCAGATCTTCACTATGTGTTTTACTAGCTGTGAGTCTTTTAGCAACTCACTTAACCTCTCTGAACTTCAGTTCTCCTTAAAAGTATAATAATTATCCCTGTCCCGAAGGACCAATGTGAGAATTGTGTCTCATTAATTAGTAATAACTGTAACTCGTAAGCCTGTATATGTGTCTAGCAGAGCATCTGACTTGTAATTGCTTTTCCTCTTGAATATGGATTGAGACTTCAATGCATTGGGAATAATAAGACTAGCAAGTCAGTTAATACTATTAACATCAGGAAGTAGAAAGCAACGAGCATTTGTTGAACAACTGCTAGTAGGACAAAAGTTTTGTTTTTAGACAAGAGCTGTAGATTAATGATTGATTGGTTGATCTAAAGAGTATTTATTGTGCACGTAGTATGTACCAGGTACAGAAAGGAGTCTTCTCATTTACTATCTAGCAAGGGCCCTTCACACTGACCATGCCCACAGTCCCTTATATTTCTTGCAGCAGCAGATTCCCTGTCTTTGGGGAATTTCTGCAGGATTCAATAGGAAAAAAATTTTTTTTTTCTCAAATTGAATTACTACTGTTACAATCAGAAATTTTGTGCTCTCTTCAGATACAGCCTTACCTGTGTCCAGAGGCTGTCTTGTAGTGTCTGTCTGCTGGTCCACATTACTAATTCAGCTAATTGCAGCAATTACATGAAGAAATCGCTGATGGCGAGAGAAGTCATTATGCTATTCCCGAACAGACTGCCTTCCACGGCATTCATTAATTATGCCAGCCTATAGATTCGCGACCATCAAATCATACACTTGAGACTGCACACCATATGCACTGAAACTCTCTCCAAGCTGCCGAGCATTTCTGTGCTGGCTTGCTCTCTTGTATTGCCACCATCTGCAATAGCCTTTCTCCTGCCCTTCTGATTCTCAAAATTGAAAGTAAAGTAAGGATAGAGTCAGGCTGCAAATGTGATCTACGGGGATGGGATAGGCTTGAGCCTCCTGGAACCACCTTGGGTTACTCAGCTTCCCATGAGACCCACCCAGAGTGTCTGGACCCAGAGCCATTCACAGCTACACAAGAGTTAAAATTCTCTACCCTTCTTTAGAGAAGAGAGACAGTAATGATGATGGAGGCAGGACACAATGATGAGTCTTTGGTACTTTTGTGCATTGGTTTCCTTATCTCTTTCTCTCTTCCCGCATCTCATTATTTTTTCTTTGACATGCACAGCCAACATCAGATGACCTTGTTTCATCTGCTGAATGTTCAAGCGATGACGAAGACTTCGTTGAATGTGAGCCGAGTACAGGTAGGTTAGGTCAGTCTTGTTTTGCTTGCTTTATTTTTTCATTTGCAAAAAACAATGCATACATATATGTGAATATACATGTGTTTTATAAATATTATAGTGTGTTAGTGTGTGTATTTCCTATATCTATATATGTATACATATACATATATAAATATCACTGTATAGTCGAAAGCATCAAATCCCATGGAAGGAGCCATAAGACCCCGGGGAAATTTAAAGTCAGTTCCTTGACTAGCTAAAGAAAACTCAGTAGGACATAACATTGAGCAATTAGACACCCAGATTAACCACCAGAAGAAACAGGAAATGTATAGCAGCCAGTGGCAGCTATGAAATTGACACGGGGTGAGAGCATGAAGACTTCTATATTGGATTGACATAAAAAAAATAAAATATGAAGCCAAAGTGGAGCCATAAAGGCCATTTAATTCTCATGACTGTTCTGACTCTTAAGTGGCAAACAAAACAGAAGCAAAACCAAACAACCAAAAAAAAAATTTTTTTTTTCCATGGGATTTCAACAGCAGTTAACATGGCATTATATTTATACTAATTTTGTTCCTTGTGTGTTTAGAGAATTTGTGCAGCAGTGTAGCATAGTAAATACAAAATTAGTACAGAACCATGCCGTGTCAACAGCTGTGATGCTTCAAAATGTATCTACTGTGCTGAAGTTGAGAGGACTTTGGCAATTAGCAGCTTCAGTGTGTTCCCCATTTGCACCCAGATACATTTCAATGTTTTATGGTCTTTCTTTATAGTGAGCTATATACGATATAATGTCCAGCAGGCAACTGCAGTCCCTAATTATTTCCTATCAACTTTCCCAAGTCGTCTGTTTTGAGACTTGCTATAAGTTAAAAATTTACATTTATATATATAATAGAGAACAGATATCATCGAATTTCTGTGTATGTTTAATAGCATTTCAAAGCTGGAGTTGGGTTAGGATCTTATTTCTTCAAAGGCTAAGAGAAATAAATAGAATTTTCTAGCTGATTGTTTGGGTTATTTTATTTTTATTTTCCTTTTCTTTAAAAGAAAAGGAGAGCCGTTAAACATTTTCTTTTGTTAATTCTAGAGAAATTTGAGATTCATGAAAAAATATTAGTATAACAAAAGTAAAATCTTCCATTTGTTATCCTAAAATGATTTACAGATTTTGTAGAAGCCTGACTGCTTGGTGTCTTGCAAGTGGCTTTGGATCCAGGAAGTTCTCTGGGTTTTTGTTCTTAGCATAGGGACAAAGCAGTGATATGTAGGTCCTTTTCTTTCTGGAGTGTATTCTGTTTCTTTGGAAGCTCAGTTGTGTGGGAGGAAAGTAAGTATGACCTGGTTAGTCAGATTTTTTTTTCAGACTTTGAGTCATAATATTGTATTAAGTGAGGTTTTAACTCTAAAGGGAGGATGCATCCAATCCATACCAGAACAGATTTTCTTTCATTCATTTAATAAATATTTCTGAGCCCTCAGGCAGGATACAGTTCATCTCCAGATTTGACTCCTTCCTGTTCTAAGGGTTTTCGCAAATGAGCTGTTGGAAAATAGAATATAGAGCTTTACTATCTAAACTACCTCTCCCGCAGAATTCAGTTCAACAAATATTTTTTGAGGGTCCCTGGTATATGCCAGGTATGTGTGAGATATTAAGAATTTAGCTATGAATATGGCATGCTCTCCAAGACGTATGTTAAATTAATTGATTGGGGCCAATAATTTAAGATACTTAGACTTTAATTTGGATTCCCTATTTACCCTTTATCAGGTTTTCTTGCTTTCACAGCAGTGATATCTATATATATGCAACAATGTTTATCAGATCTTTAGATTGTAAGTCTTCTTATAAAATCTAGACTTGATCATTCTGAATCATCACGCCTGTCTTCCCCTGCTACCTCCACACCCCCACATACGTACACACAACAGACATCTCCATAGCAACTTCCATCAGAAGACAGAGGGCTTTTCTAGATCTCTGATTCATGAGATCTGCAGCTCCCCAGGTTGTGACTATACGTTACCATTTGGTATCAAACATAAACAGGGCAAAACCTGAAAAGCCCCAGACTAAGTCCGTTTGCTTTTTTAGTGGCTGTGCAGGTGCTTCATCTGATTCAAAAGCAGACGACAGAAATTCAATACCAGCATTTCTTGAGTGATATAATTACACGGGGCAGGTAGCGGAATAAAAACAATTTTTAAAACAATCTGTTGTGTTCTGCAAGGGAGGATGGAAGGGAATATATAAATAAACCAGGTGACAGAGAGCCCATCCCAAATGAGTTAACAATACCAGCTAAGAGACGTGTTAACCCCCTTTGCCCAGGATTATTTAACTGATCACAGTTGAAGAGTGAATGTTTCTTCTTTCTAAATTTAACTCCATAAAGTATTCCTGGTAAGGGATTCAGATGCACAGGGGAAAAGTCAGAGGCATATTTAATGCAAGAAGGAGATAGATATTCCTGTTGATGCAGAGGCTTTGCCTTGGGGGCCTGATTTATACTGATGAAGATTACATGCATAGAGCTATGAAGTTCTTTTTTGCATTGTATGAGAAATATCTCTATAGCCTTCAGATTTTCCAGAAATAATGCAGATTAAAAATCAGAAGCATTCAAACCAGTTGTTTCCAAAGCTAGATTTTGCACTGCCTGAAGAGAAGTCTTCCATTGCCCATGCAACTGTAGATAATGGTGACTTTTACATAATTTTGACGTAAATTGCTAGCCGTGAGATTCTATGTGAATACTGCGATTAAAATTCTAGTTTTGAACCTTCTTATTCACTACCTCAGTTCCTAAAATTTTTTTCTCTTCTAGACCTGATATTTACTGTAAATACACTAACTTTGGCTAATCTTGTATCATACTTGAAATTACCTTATCTTCTCTCACTATGTTAGCAAATTTATAATTTTCTAGGCTTTCTCAGTTATAAGGCATTTCACTTCTGCAAGGTCTTTCCTGATTAATTTAGGTCCATTAGATGTTCTTGCTTTTCATAATTTGGGCAGTCTAGTATATGTTATATTCAACAACTTTTGTTTTCATATGGGCATCAAATTTTAAATGAAATGATTTTTCATATTTAATTTTATTTAAATCAAAATGGACTTTATTGCTGCTGGGTTTGAGTCAGATGTAAGCAAATGACTTGTATACTGACAACGCACTTTGGCATTTAGAGATCACCCTGGTTTGGTGTAGCTTAGTCATATCACGTTTAGGGACCACTTACATTTTTTTAGCTTGGCTGATGATAGTCTAGAAACCTCATAAATCCATTAGATCTCAAATTTTCTCTATATATGTTTGCTGGAACATATGTAAATGAGTTTTTTAAAAAGGCTAAATCACGAGAGCAAGGCACAGAATGAAAGCTCAATTAGTATTTGCTGACTGAATTTATGTGATTCTCAAAATACCTCATAATCTTAAATTAAAATTGGAGATTTTCCATATCTCTCACTTCATCTCCCTTTAAACAATGAAATAAAACCTGTTTAAATTGTTTAAAATATATGATTTCATACAAGTAAGTATCACCCTAACAAAATCCACATTTCTTTTAGAAAAAATTATTCTCTACCGCATCCCTTCTTTTGCTGAGAATTAGATCATTTTATAGTGAGTTGCAGGGAAAATTGCATTTTCTGAACATTTGCTTTGAGAATGCAGAATTGAAATTATGAACTATAAAATGATAATTAGTCCATCTGTAGCAATAAAAATATTCAGAAGAATATTTGAATAGCTATTTAAGTACCTAAAGTTGAGGATCAGGATTTTATCTTTCCAAATTTGTAAACATTAATTGTGTCCCCTACAAAAGAAATATTTAATAGTTCAGATTTGTGTCTTTGCACATAAATGCCTCTCCTCCCAACTATGCTTCTATTGATATTAAATTGTGCAGTAAATGCATGTTTCATTGTTGATTACCTCTTTGTAATCAACAACAGCAGCAGCAACAAAATAAACAAGCTGGAGAGGATTCAAATAACTGCGAATTCAAATAGCTGGGAAATGGGATTCTCTCATGTGATTGTGGAAGTCAAATAAAAATTAAGATCTTTAGTAAGGTTGCCTCCATGATCTAAAATATGGGAATGAATTCTAAAATTCAGAGTGATGAAATCCACTTTTCATTCCTTCTCTCTCCCTCCCCCAACTCCCATGCCCAGTGTCTCCATCTTTAGGAAAAAAATAAAAAACCATCAAAACGAATGTATTGTCAGATTGGCTTTTGCATAATTAAAAACTACCAATTGTCTGAATTTTTTGTTTTATGGTTTTAAGATTGGAAAAATCCTGGGAGCAGGGTTTATAGAGCAGAGGGAAAAAAAATTAAAAGAAATGCCTTTTACACCTAAGCAGTGGGTATGGCAGTAATTAACAACTACATTGATTCATCCAGCCATTATCCGGGGATACATGTTTCTAGTTGTCGATTAGCCAGGTTTCTTGCCTCCACTTATCTTAAATGTCCTTTGATCACATCTTAAGGGACCAGCACTTCCACCAGAGGGCAGACAGTAACAGGAAGTGAAGATGAAACACGTTCATCCATCAATAGGACTGTGCTAAACAACTTCCATAATGGTGGGATTGAGGGAGATGTTTAAACTAATGACAGTAATCTGAGATCACAAAATAATTACTATTCTCAGAGTGCTTCTCAGATGTACTTTCACGCCTCAACTCTACAGTCCTCACATTTGCATTTGGTGTTATTGCTTTGTTCCTCTTTGTTAGTCACGCTATGATAGCCAACCCATTATAGGGGAATTTAAATTTGGCGAAACACCAAGAATTTACCCCTGTTTATGTTCTCCAGGTGGACCTGGGTTCTTAGTCTTTATCAGTTTGAGGTGCTTCAGTAAACTATTTATAATATGAAAATCTGGCACTGAGTTGTTAAAAGCTCGCCACATCCTTAGAGTTTTTATTTGCTGGGACGTTGTGGAAAGTGCAACTGAAGTGTTAAGACAGTAATAGTTTTCTAATAAAGGATAGGAAGAAATAGAGCATTATTTTTCAGAATTTATAGAGGAAAAGTAATAAATGTGCTGATTCTCAACCTTAAATAGGATGTTGGTAATCTTCAGGGTTTACAGAAATGCATTTTGTCATTAGTGGCTCTAGCAAGCTCTATGAGTTAGCAACTGATACATTTTTATTACAAAGAAATTGATTTTTATTTAACTTTAGATTTTTCCATATGGAAACTCATGATTGGTAAATAGAATTATGTTTAAGGATCATCAGTCAAGTAGCTATTCAGTGGATAGTAGAATAGTAAATGCCAAAATAAAATGCCACTGGGCTTCCCTTGTGGCTCAGTGGTAAAGACTCACGTGCCAGTGTAAGAGACATGGATTTGAGCCCTTATCCAGGAAGATCCCACATGTTGCAGAATAACTCAGCCTACGCACCACAGCTATTGAGGCTCTGCTCTAGGGCCGGGAGCTGTAACTCCTCAGCCCACGTGTTGAAACTGCTGAAGCCCGCATGCCCTGGAGCCCACGCTCCTAAACAAGAGACGCCACCACAATGAGAAGCCTGCACACGGCAACGAGAGAGAAGCCCCCACTCGCCACAACTAGAGAAAAAGCCTGTGCAGCAATGAAGACTCGGCACAGCCAAAGATAAATAAATATAAATAGAATTATGTTTTTAAAATGCTGTAGGAATGTCTGAGTATCACGGTGCCCAGATTTCACCTTGAATTTTAGGGTCTGCTTAAAAATATTTTGAATAAAGGTAAAATAGAAGTAATCTGAGAAATACTTTAGCTTTGGAAAGAGGAATACAAGCAGATGTAAATTTCATTAATGAATCATTATTGACTGTGAACATGTATGAGATCTGAGCTATAATACATATCCAATGTATGTAAAGCAAGCAACTAGTCACATATGTAGATCTAGTCTAAGTCCTGCCAATTTTTAAATAGAGTACATTCATGGGTGTATAATGTTCTTAATTTAATGGGATAGTTTCTGTCTTTATTCATTAACTCACTTAGTGATAAGTTGTATTACTTTTTTATAACCCAACTCCATCCTAGCCCAATCTAATTTTTAAGTAATATGTGGCCTTTAAATCCCTAATGGTAAAATGCTTTGAAAATTAGAACAAGAATAAAAACATAAGTATACAAAAATCTACTAATTGGCAACTGGGCACTTGATAGTACAGGAATAGTGTACATAAAATGTGTTCATGGATTTATCATTATAATAGATTTTATAACCAAAACAAATAAATCTAATAACAAAAGACTATACAAATGAAAAAAAGTTCTATTTATCTCCATTACCCAAGATTTTTTGGTGATGTTGAAAAGGAAAAGGGATCAATAATATCAACATGTAACTTTCCATTTGCTAGTTTAATAAATCAGTTATTTATGCGATAATCTTTAGTGACTACTGTGTATAGACACGAGAGTAGATACCAGGAAGACAAACGAGGAGACTCTTTCCAGGAGTTCATAGTCTCTTAGGGAAATCAGATACAAAAATAAGAGGAATAAGAGGAAAGGAGGGGTAAGAAGAAAAGAAACAGTGTAGACAAGGAATGGAAATGCCTGGAATGTTATCAGTACTCGAAGCAGAGGTCTCTTAATTCCCCACTTAGCATACCCATCCAAAGTCAGGCAAGAAAAATCACAGATCATGCCAACTTGCACAGCACTATTTAACCCCAAAGAGCATTCTTCTACACCTTAAGTAGGGGGCACAGAATTTCTGATTCATTATGATTGAAAAATTAGTTCTGAACATATACAGTATTACCTAGAGCTTCTTAGGTAATAGGCAAAGGATGGACAGGTTGAGAACATTTTAAACCAGACTCATGAGAACTTCCTGATTTCAAATGCCAATGCAAGTAGTTGATAAGGAGTGAGCTTAATGCAGTCATTAAGCAAGTCCGCCCTCCCTGAGAAAACGATTCAATAAAGAGGGATTGGGTTTTAAAAAGAGAGATTTTTTTTTTTTTTTTAAAGAGAGATTTTTTTTTTTTAAAAAGAGAGATTTTTAATGGGTTTTCTTTGATTCTTTGTGTTCTCTATTTTTTCTCCCATAAGCCCCAGTACATATACTGTGTATACACATATATATTTAGGTATGTGTGTATACTAAATATGTAGTGCCTATCATTCCTTATATATGTGGACACAGTATGTTGTATTAGACTAATGGAAACAGAGATTAACAACAGCCCCTTCCATCAGCCATGTGTTTACACAGAAATTCACGCCATCATCCTTACATCCGCCAACATAGACATGCATGATACTGTGTTAACTTGGCAAAAAAGCATGTTAATTTCTTTTAGGTTTTGTTTTCTTCTTTATCATAATTATAATGATGATTCCATAATTCAGTTATCCTTGGGAGGGGTGGAGAGAAAAAATTATACAGATATATCTATCCATATATGCACATTCCTGTGTATATATATAAATAGATATATACTTCGTATGTATTTGAAGAACATTTTCTGTTTTTTCACCTCATCTTGTGCCGCATGAATTTTTGGTGGTTCAATTTACTTTATTTTGTTTTGATTCATATTTAGTATTTTGGTCATTATGGCTATTTTTAACTCATTGCTATACTTTTATGAGTCATTATTCTTTCTGTACTGAGAGATATATAGATATACAAATCAACAAAGGCAACAAAATCTTTTCTTGCCATCCTAATCTCGAATTTCTCCCCCTTCAGTGAATCCTGCCAATATTTATACTCAAAACAAAACAAACCCCAATGAAAACCAAGAAAGTTGTGTACAAAAGAATGAAGTACTTTGTTTTCCTTTTCTTTCTACTATATATATATTTTTTTATTTTAATGTTCTTCCTTTCTCCTTTTTATTTTTCCTTATATCTGCACAGGCCACTTGCCTTTACTCTCCCCTTTATGACCATGCATTTTATTGAAAAAAGGACAAGTGAGTCAGAAAATGATAATAATAATAAAAGAAAAACATGCCGAAAGAACAGAGGAACATCCCTCTCCACAAATTTCAGATGGCATAAAAAGAATTTTATTGCGGACATAGACTATTGGTTGTATCTTTTATTTCCGGACAAGCCCAGGATCATTGTGTGGCATGCAGTGACGGTTCTGTAGCTAATTAACTAACCATGGCCTCCATCACCAGTGCATGGGCTGTCATGATGCCATCTTCTGTGTTTCATCCAAATGACACATCCAGGCTGACCAGCAAGTCCAGTGTATGAGTTGTGGGGGTAACTTTCCTTTGTAGTTACAACCTCATGGGTCCTCATTTTTATTATGATTTCCACGGGGGCACGCAGCAGCCCCAAGAGCTGCTCTCGCAGCATCTCTGTCTGGTTTTGTTCTTGTGTTTGCTTTCCTTGGCCCAGCGGTCAAGCATGTGTCTCGTCTGGCACATCTGTCTTGCCATCTTGTCTTGGAGTCCACTGTCCTGGTGTTGTTCTGTGATTCTGTTCTCTGTTTGTAATATGTGGTTTGAAATCCTCTCCCTTTATTTCTCATGCCCCTACTGTTTCTACTTTTAACCTTGCCCTTAAGGAACTTCACAAAGAAGCAAAACAAATTTTCAGTTGAATTGTAAGGCTGATAACTGGTTTGCATCTGGAAGTCATAAGTTGCGCTTCTTACCTGGCTAAGAAGGCGAAACTTACAGTGGGAAACTACTAATGATAATAGCTAAACAACCACCCCGTGAACAACAATAAGAAACCCTTGTTGATTTCTTTGGCATGATTTAATGATCTTCCTGTCAAAGGGAGTTCGTGTAAGAGCAAATTTCCAAGGAGTTTTCCCATATAATATCAATCTTCTAGTTAAATGTTTTCTTCAGGAACAGATCAAAAGAAAATTTTTTCAGCAAATGTTACTGAGGAGCATTATCATTTCTGCTGTATAGAGCACTGTCTATTCCTGAATCAGTGAGGAATTTGCGAAAATATGAAAGTACTTGATTATGAAATTTATTTATGTGTTTTAACCTAAAATATGAATGTGTTTGGCAAGTCATCCAAGAGAAAGAAAAAAAAAAAAACTCACTGGTTCTACCTCATGCATATTTCAAGGTAAGATTATCTTTTGATCTCTCTTAATCAAATGATATATATTTTACTTTATTTTTTAATTCATGGAAGCCTTAGAGAGCCAACACTTTAACTCAGACCCAAGTTCTTTATGTATTTCTCTTTCCAAAGAATAAGACATACACAATAGATTTAGTCCTGAGAAGTGAGTTTGAATTTCTTGAGAGAGAGGTAGAAGAAAGTACCCAGGTAATTATTCAGATACTGGATTATACCTGTGAACACTCAGGGAATTTGCTGCCTCACTTGGAATGCTTTGGTTTGTTTGATACTAAGAGTGTGAAAATGAATCTTTGTTACAACAGCTGTGTCCTCACCCACAGAGGTTGAACAAGAGTATAAAATAGGTCTAAAATGAATTGCTAGACTGATTTTTGAAATAGGGTCCTATGATTAAGAAGTCCATCTTTTTTAGCCTGAAGAAGAGAAAGTGTTTCAAGGCAGATGCTTTTATGATGAGAAGTTTCGGTCATGTCCCTGTAGGTCTTTGCTATTCTTAAGGGTGTAGAACAAGGGCAATGGAAGAGGAAATGTGTGAGCTCTGTGGACTCAGAACTTTCTTAGAAGGAAGAAAGGGAGAGATTGAAGGGGGAAAAGAGAGAAGGCCGGTAAAGAAAGTGGGGGAAGGAATCGAAAGATGGGGGAAGGATTGGGGGAGGGAGAGGGTATTGCTGACCAGTCAGATATAGCAGTGTGCTCATAAATGCATACAACCAGCACACACGTGGATACATACAACCATAATCTGTAGTATGTGGCAGTTTCTGTTTTATAAAACATTCCCAATCTGGCTGATTTCAAGCCACTGATACGACAATATTAAACTCAGAATTAGGAAGTAACACTCATGAGCACACATTTTCACCATACAGATGTGATAGATACCAAGGATTTCAAGAGCATACATAATCGTAAAGCACAGTAAAGTAATTAGAAAGTAATGGGATTTAAGCTTTTATTACCTTTGTTCTTCATCTAACGTATTTGATTATGGCTGTGTTTTAACAACCGACTTGGAAAATTCCTGAAAACGTAGCAATCAGAGATCATGAGCTGGCTCTGACGTGGCACTGGCCCAGGTGCATTCAAGCATGGTATTTTTATTTAAATCTCATTTTCAGTTATTACAGCATAGAAACTATTGTGGCCATCTTATAATTGAGAAAATCGGGGCTCACAAAGCTTGCTTTTCCAAGGTTGCATGCCTGCACATATTGGCAGAGGTAAGATTCAACCCCAGATCTGTTAGGAAATGGATAACTTTTATTTCTATTGCAGTGTGCACAGAGGATTGGGCTTGAACACTTATTAGAGTGCTAAATTTTAGAACTGTGACTTGCTCGTTTGTGGAGCTTTGACTAATTTTGTTTCCTCAAAATAGAGTTGCCAAAAATGCCTCCCTTAGTAACACTGAAGATGAACAGGATATTTCTTAGGCTTCCAAATTTTGTTTCTTGAGCTTTGCAAAGACAATAATAGATGCATTTCTTAGTACATAATTATAATGTGCAGCATCATTCTATTACTCAGTTATGTTTTTCTAACTTTTAAAATATAATGAACTTTATTTAGTTACAGCACTTGATGCGTGATAATTAACCAGCTTCACAGTGAACTGTATGAGTGCCCTTTACTTCCACATTTTTTCATAAACTAGTACATTAATACTTAAAACAGCATGAGAACTATTGTATCACAGAAAATGCAGTAAAAAAATAATTTTACTGTTAGATGCTTTAATCGCTGCTTTGTGAAAGAGTTTTGAGAAATCTGGGAGTTAAAAAGGAAAGTGTGGATCTTATTAGCCTTTCTAGTTTGATGAGATAGAGTCTCTGACTGAGATGCTGATGATACCATCTTTAACTTTGATTTAATGTCACGTTTACCTGCCCCTCTGGTCAGCTTTCAGTGACAGCACACATAATATTGAGTAAAGTCCCTTGAAGTTATGTCTAGGGCTTCAAGTGTTCCACTGGCCCATCTTTGTTCCTTCACTAAGTATTCACTGAGCATTTACCATAGGCGGGTATAGTTCTAAAGACTTTACATTGTTAACTTCTTTAGTCCCTGTAGCAAGCCCATGAGGGGCTTTATCGTCATCTCCATTTTAAAGGTGAGTGAGCTGAGGCACAGAGGAGCTAAACAAATGTTCCACACAGGAACGAAGCAGGAGAAACGGGATTTGAACTCAAGCCAGCTTGGCCCCAAATCCACACAGGAATCACTACATTAATACTGACTCTTATTATATAGTATTCTCCATTGATGCGTATATATATACACATCAATATACACACACACACACATATATATAGCTACCTACCTCTTTAATGATAATGAAGGAAGGTTTGTATATTGAGCATATTAAATGTCTGGTAAATACTTGTTAGATGGACTAATTATTAAATGTCTGGTAAATACTTGTTAGATGGACTAATTATTAAATGTCTGGTAAATACTTGTTAGATGGATTAATTATTGTGCATCTGAAAAGCTATGAAAACCTTGGTTGATAGGGGTTATGAAATTGTTTAGTGATGATTTATCCAAACAACTATGATTTAAATGACTTGCCCTTGCTTCCTGGGAGATGGAATGGTGCCAGTATTCAGGATGAAAACCATCACTTACAGGAGATTAGTCCCTCTCGATGTCACCTAGGTGATAGTCTGTGCAGTGGGGGCTTCTGTCTCACTGCTCATCACCAGACCTTTTGAGAACGTCTGATCAGGTAACAGCCACCTCTAACTGATGCTTGGACTCTAAGAGGGTTTCCCTGGTGGCTCAGTTGGTAAAGAATCTGCCTGCAGTGCAGGAGACCCAGGTTCAATCCCTGGATCGGGAAGATGCCCTGGAGAAGAAAATGGCAACCCACTCCAGTATTCTTGCCTGGAAAATCCCATGGACAGAGGAGCCTGGCGGGCTACAGTCCATGACAGCGTGAGAGTCGGACATGACTTAGCGGCTATACCACATAGGACTCTAAGAATAGATGCTCATAGGGAGAACCCTGGTGAGACACTGTGTTTTCATTTCCAAGATGATTATGTTCTTCAGAGCACAGTGTTTTAGACGTTACAGCTGATAGAAAGCAACAGAGTAAGTGAACGTGTATCTGAGAGGATGTGTTTCTTCCTTTAGCCCCTTTCTTCACATTTCTTAAATTCCTACTCATGTATTTATCTTCTCTTTAATTTCCCCCACATCCTTGTATTATGTCTCAAATGTTTATTAAAAAAAAAAGGGGGGGAGGGGAGAAAAAATGAAAACAAAACAAAAAACCCCAAACCATTTCTAGGCCCTTGACTTGCCTACGCAAGCGAAGAATCTTAAAGGAGTTACTGAGAACTAAAATTCACAGTGAAATAGAAAGTACCTTTTGAAAGCTGTGCTTGCTTTTATTAGACTCTTGAGAAGGCAAGTGTACTTGCTTCAGCATCTGAGGGTCTCATTACAAGTTATATCCATCCTGACCGATCTGGAAGCCTAAACTGGAAAATTTGTAAAGTTGAAAATGTTTGAGGACCCTTTCCTGTCAAGTTCTGCTTTCATCTTAGCTATTTTACTAAAAGAGGGGCATGGCAATATTTTATTGCTGTGTGTTCAAACTGTCAGTCTAATCACCCAGAGCTAAGACCAGCCAACTTTTTTTTTTTTTTTGTAAAGACCCAGAAAGTAAACGTTCTAGACTTTGAGAGTCTCACAGTCTCTGTGACAATGACCAAACTCTGTTGCTATAACACAGAGACAGCCATAGACAGTACATAAATGAATGATTTTAGCCGTGATTCCATATAACTTAATTTTAAAAAGCAGGGGTCCAGTGGTTAGGACTCTGCACTTTCTCTGCCAAGGGCCTGAGTTCAGTCCCTGGTCAGAGAACTAAGATCCCGCAAGCTGTGTGAAGTGGCCCCCAAAAAAGAGAAAGCAGACATCAAGCTGGGCTTGGAAGTTTGCTGAACCCTGATCTAGAGAAATCTGATAAGTTAGGAATTTGTAGTCATTTTCTTTTTTTTTTTTTGAAAGATGTTTCTTGATGTGGACCACTTTAAAAATCTTTTATCGAATTTGTTGCTGTATTGCTTTTGTTTTATGTTTTGGTTTTTTGGCCATGAGGAGTATAAGATCTTAGCTCCCCCATCAGGGATCAAACCTGCACCCTTTGCTTGGAAGGTGAAGTCTTAACCACTGGACTGCCAGGGAAGTCCCTCATTTCTTTTTTTAAATAGATGAATCCTTCTTGCCCATTTTATCCATCATCCACCACCTGCTCAGTTGTGTCTGAATCTTTGCAACCCCATGGACTCCAGCCCACCAGCCTCCTCTGTCTGTGAGATTTCCCAGGCAATAACACTGGAGTGGGCTCCCATTGCCTTCTCCAGGGGATCTTCCCGACCCAGGGATCAAACCCACATCTCCTGTACCTCCTGCATTGTAGACAGATTCTTTACGCTATAGTCAAGCTTAATAAATACTCGTTGAGTTCCCCGCTAAGCACGTAGGATATGTAAGGGCATTGAATGCTCATTTCTCATCATTGTTTTCAATATGCCATTAGCTCGCATATGAAGCAAGATGAAAAAAATAAGCAAACCTACAAAATCTGGGTCCCCTCCCCACAGCATGTCCACTGACATTTTTGTAAGTGCTTGATTTTTGCCGTTCCTTCTGCAGACCTGGCTTTTGTACTCTGTGCCTCTGCTGGGGTGTGGGCTGCCTCCTCCGAGCTTTTAGACCTCTTTGGCAGCAGTTTCTTTGAACTCCAGCCCACATACTGTGTCACATCCCAGTAATTCTTCCCCAAGCCTTGGCTGTGGGTTATTGAGCTGACAAACGTCTAAATGACTGAGATATGATATTTGTAACTTGCTGAGAACCTCTTCTTTCCCTGTACTTTTTGATTTATAGCTTTGTAAGTTTTGTGGGGAAAGTGAGAAAAATTCTTGGTGACAGAGGCAGTGAATGGAGAGAACAGAATTGAAGGGGCACGGTATATAGTAATGGGCTTCCCAGGTGCCTCGGTGGTAAAAGAATCTGCCTGCCAATGAAGGAGACACAGGAGACGTGGATCCGATCCCTGGGTCAGGAAGATCCCCTGGAGAAGGAAATGGCTACCCACTCCAGTATTCTTCTCTGGGACATCCCATGGACAGAGGAACCTGGCGGGCTACAGTCCATGGGGTCACAAAGAGTCCAACATGACTGAGCGACTGAGCAGTATATAGGACTCTTTCCAGCATTGTAGACAGAAGCATTTATTTATGTCTTAGTCTTCAGAATGTCAGAGAAAAAGGATTATACAGTAGAGTGCCGGGAGGAGCATCCAATATCCTGAGGATAAGAAAGTATTCCACCTCCTGGCATCTGATGAGACCAGAGCAGAACTAGGAAAACACAGGTACGAAGCCACGCTTAGAGTTACTGCAGAAGTGGTGGTTACTTAAGGATTTGATTCCATAAATGAATGCTCAGTCCCTTTATCATCTTTAACATGAGAAATCTGTGGGAAAGACTTGTATATGAACCACATCAAGTAAACTATGAAACCAGATCCTAATGCATCCCAACCCCAGAGGGAGCCAAGATTAACTTTTGGAAGCCAGGATGCTAAGTAACGACATTAAGAGCTTTCTCCTTTAGCAAGACCCCCCCACCCCCACTCCCCGGTGTGGTGTTTTGCATGGAGTTGTCAAGTTCTCAACCAGGACTCCAAAAGAAAGCAAAGACAAAATGCAGAGCTGATGGAGAAAAGGAAGACATTTGGACGTACTTGGGGATAGGAGGTGCTCGGATTGACTTTTAAAACAGATTAACTTAGAATTAGTGTTTTAAAAGCCTCTGAGATCAGAGGGCTTACAGAAAACAAAAGTAAAACAAGGATAAATTAATCAGTATTGATGACCCAATAGGGACATAGCCAAATGCAGTAAAGTGACTGTCTTTTTCTCCCTTTATGCTGCACCAGCCTGGCATCCTCCTATGTGGTTGGTTGGTTTGTTTACTTGCCTGTTTGCTTGTTTATGTCTTTATTTATTCACATGTCATCATTCCCTATAAAAGTGAAGGAGTAAACTCAGTCCCCAGGGACCAGCTAGGTAACTAGAAGAGGTGAAACCGGCCAGCCTGACAGAGGGGACGTGACGGATGACACAGCAGGAAGAGGGAGAACTCACAGGCAAGGGAGAGCGCGCCCTCACTTAGCAGCATTGGAATTCAATCTCTTACAACATTAACATAAAGACAAAAAGTGAAAGTGAAGGTCGTTCAGTCGTGTCCAACTCTTTGCAACCCCACCGACTACACAGTCCATGGACTTCTCCAGGCCAGAATACTGGAGTGGGTAGCCTTTCCCTTCTCCAGGGGATCTTCCCAATCTAGGGATCAAATCCAGGTCTCCTGCATTGCAGGCGGATTCTTTACCAGCTGAGCCACAAGGGAATAATAAAATAAAGATACACCTTATGAAAGTCAAGCAAGTTTCAAGAGACACACAACGTGGTGTTTTTTTTTGTTTTGTTTTGTTTTGTTTTTTATTAGAGTACAGCTGATTTACAATGTTGTATTATTCTCAGGTGAATCAGTTACACATACACATATATTGACTCTCTTTTTTAGATTCTTGGCCTGATAGGCCATTACAGAGCATTGAGTAGAGTTCCCTGGACATGTGGTACTTTTTTATTCTATTTTTAAAAATTTCTTTAGATCTAATCCCTTTATCAAGTTTGAAGAATGTGTTCTTAGTAAGATTTTTGGTCAAAATATGACTTGGTGACCTTGACTATCAAATTAAACACAGCAATTCCTCTTTTAAACTCCCATAAAGATAAAGGCTTTTCTTTTTTTTTTTTTTGCATTTCATTTTTTTTTTAATTGTAATCTTAAGGTTTACATAACTTTTAAGACTGTAAGCTTAAAGAACTTTAGAGTTCATTGTAACGATTTTGTTTCAGGTGACAAAATTAAAACCTACACAGGTAAATTGATTTGTTCAAGGTCACTGACTTAGTTTCTTTTAGGATTGGAATTAAATCCTGAGTGTCCTAAATCCGTAATTCATGCTATTTTACTGATAATTGTGTATCAGTTTTTTTTTTTTTTTTTAAAGAGCCCAGAGCTTTTAATGTTAAACTGAGATAGCATTCAACAGAGAATTCAGGGGAACTGTATGAAAATGTGCTTGTCTTCTTTCCATTGGGCATTGTTGCCACACAAACCAGTGTACTGCTGACCATTTGGTGGTCAGATCTATAGCTCTCTGTTTCTTTGGTCACCGCGGGACCAACTAAGAGAGGATGGACACATGGTGAAACAATTTGTGGAAGTATTGGGTTGGCCAAAAAGTTCGTTTCAGTTTTTTCCTAAGAAATAAAATCTGAATGAACTTTTTGACCAACCCAATAGCTCATGGAACGCACTCAACATATGTGTGCTTTAGGGATACATGGTCAGTAATAACACTTTTCTACATGCAGGAAAGATCATTAGGCCTGTTAATAACCCTGATTCCCAAGCTCAAAACCAAAACTAGCATCAAACTAGGCCAAAACATTCACTGATCCATGGTGAAATGAGAAAAGTAAGGACAATATCATGAGTTTTCACAAGGTTCAACTCACAGAACTGCCCTATATTTTGAGATTATATTTTATGTGGGTTTTTTTTATTGTTAAAATCAATTTCTTTTACAAATATAGTATTTTGGTACTATCTGTAGCATCTTTAATTAGCAAAATAAAGGTTGGCAACTGGATATTAGTCATTCCCCATAGTTTTTTTTCACATTTTCCCCATGAAAACAAACCAAAATCCCCAAATTAGAAACCTTTAAACAGATTTAAAATGTTATCTATGCTACCACAGCTAGATTTAGTAGATTTTGAAGACTGAAAGCCCTTATAAGTCTAAAATTTTATTATGAACTCTGTTCAGTTCAGTCGCTCAGTCATGTCCAACTCTTTGCAACCCCATGGACTGCAGCACACCAGGCCTCCCTGTCCATCACCAACTCCTGGAGCCTACTCAAACTCATGTCCATCATGTCAGTGATGGCATCCAACCATCTCATCCTCTGTCGTCCCCTTCTCCTCCTGCTTTCAATCTTTCCCAGCATCAGGGTCTTTTCAATGAGTCAGCTCTTTGCATCAGGTGGCCAAAGTGTTGGAGTTCTAGCTTCAACATCAGTCCTTCCAATGAATATTCAGGACTGATTTCCTTTAGGATTGACTCGTTGGATCTCCTTGCAGTCCAAGGGACTCTCAAGAGTCTTCTCCAACATCACAGTTCAAAAGCATCAATTCTTTGGCACTCAGCTTTCTTTATGGTCCAACTCTCACATCCATACATGACCACTGGAAAAACCATAGCTTTGACTAGATGGACCTTTGTTGACAAAGTAATGTCTCTGCTTTTCAATATGCTATCTAGGTTGGTCATAACTTTTCTTCAAAGGAGCAAGCATCTTTTAATTTCATGGCTGCAATCAGTCACCATCTGCAGTGATTTTGGAGCCCCAAAGCACAAAGTCTCTCACTGTTTCCATTGTTCCCCCATCTATTGCCCATGAAGTGATGGGACCGGATGCCATGATCTTTTTGAATGTTGAGTTTTAAGCCAACTTTTTCACTCTCCTCTTTCACTTTCATCAAGAGGCTCTTTAGTTCCTCTTTGCTTTCTGCCAGAAGGGTGGTGTCAGCTGCATATCTGAGGTTATTGATGTTTCTCCCAGCAATCTTGATTCCAGCTTGTGCTTCATCCAGCCCAGCATTTTGCATAATGAGTTAAATGATCTTAAAACCAAGCTCTTTATTTCACTGAGGTCTCAGAAAGCTATTTCACTTAGATATTAAGTATAAGAGAGTTTTTGAATCTCAGTACAAAAAAATAGACTAAAGGCACCACATAGAATGGGAGATTTCCAAAAATAAAATCCATAATACATGTTATTGGAAGGCCAAAATCAGTTTATAAACAACAAAAAAAAATCTTAAAGAAAAATTTCTAATGACTCAAATCTAAATCTAGAATTATTTCCTGTTTTTAGTCCTATTACTGTGTAGAGAGGACTATATTGAATAGCTGAATGAGCCTATATTTGAGATAACATGATCCATCTTTGTATCAAGAGAAGGTCAAAACCTTGATCCCCAGTCAAAAGGAAGGATGTGACCTATACTAAAGGCAGATACTGAATTTGTCTCCATTGTTCTCATCTCCTCCCACCTTTTCTGTCTCTTGGGTAATCTATACCAATAATCTCTTGCTTTAGAAATTAGTTATCTAAATATTGGAAATATTACACTTAATTTAGCTTAATATAAAGGCATACTAAATCTCTTCAGTCATCTCTGAGTCTTTGTGACCCTATGGACTATAGCCCACCAGGCTCCTCTATCCATGGGATTCTCCAGGCAAAAATACTGTAGTGGGTTGCCATGCCCTCGTCCAGGGGATCTCCCCAACCCAGGGATTGAACCTGTGTCTCTTATGTCTCCTGCATTAGCAGGCAAGTTCTTTACCACTAGCACCACCTGGGAAGCCCCTAATAAAAATCAGATCAGGTTTATTGAGTGTTTATTGGCTATCAGAGGTTTAGTGTCTTGAATCTGGTATAAGGATTGTATTATCAGTAACAGATATAACAGTGATTATCATCAGGTAGTGGTCAGTGGCTGATTTTATATTGTTATTCATACTCTAAAATTTCTATGTTGAGTATGTATTAGATTTATAATTAGAAATAAAGGCTATATGAAAGTGAAGTGAAAGTATTAGTCACTCAGTCGTGTTTGACTCTTTGCAACACCATGGACAGAAACCCGCTAGGCTGCTCTGTCCATGGAATTCTCCAGGAAAGAATAATAGAGTGGGCTGCCATCCCCTTCTCTAAGGGATCTTCCTGACCCAGGGATCGAACTCAGGTCTGCTGCATTGCAGGCACATTCTTTACCAACTAAGCCACTCAGGATATATAAATATAAAAGAATATGGAGTCCAACAGTAGGAAATGGCGACCTATTTCAGTTTTCTTGCCTGGAAAATTCCATGGACAGAGGAGCTTGGCAGGGGCTACAGCCCACAGGGTTCCAGAGAGTTGGACACAACTGAGCATGCACTGGCTGGCTGGATGAAGAAGGGGACTCTTGTGACTATTTAGATATAGGAACTCTGCCATACCTGTAATTTGCAAAACATCATGAATCCTATCTTTCCCGTGAGTTTGGATTAGGTCCATGGTTTAAGGCCCTGCAAGGAAAGCTGTTGGAAGAATCCAAAGATAATGATGATGATGATATGCAGGACTCCGGTAGCTGAGCGTGCACCAGTTCCCTAAGGTCGGTCCTGTTCATCAGCTGACAAATGGTCCATGGACACACCAGGTGGTCACACAGCAGCAGCAGGCAGGAGGTTTCCTGCAAATGACCCATTCCCGCAAGGTGTAAAATCTGTACTTGCAAACCAGGAGCAGATGGAATGTGAAGTGGCCTTCAGCAGACACTTGGGAATATGATTGGCTCTTTAGCCCAGCTTTTAGGTGCCATGTACATCCCCACTGCCTGACCACCCCTCATCTGTACATCTGCTTGTTAGATGTAATCAATAGATGAAAGAGTGCAGTTGCAGAGAAGTCATTAAAAACTTCGCATTCCT
Source organism: Cervus canadensis (assembly GCF_019320065.1). Lineage (NCBI taxonomy): Eukaryota > Metazoa > Chordata > Mammalia > Artiodactyla > Cervidae > Cervus > Cervus canadensis. Next base: position 85,438,567 of record NC_057391.1, read on the forward strand.
CTCTCTCTACCTTTTTCTCCTTCCCTCTCCCTTGATAGAATGGCCAGAAAATTAAGCCAGCTGTAGATTAATTGAGACCCTCTTCCATGTAGGGAACAGCTGTCTCTGCTGCTTCAAGGATTGTATGAATGAATTAAAATATTTGATTACCTTTAATCCAAAAGGAATGTGGCAGTCTCTTCAGTCATGTAGTTTATTGGAGTTTTTTGGCATTAGCTCTTCTTTTCTCACTTAAAGCTTAAAACTGTAGTCCTTCCCTGAAGCTGTGAGAGCTTTTTCAGCAGATGTTGTTTTCCAATTCTCTAGCCTTTCCCTTGTGGAAAGTGGGGAAAGCCCTCAACAAAAGCAGTTTTGGAGATAAGCAGAAAAACGTCTGCACCATGAACATATTTTTAGAAACAGCTGGTAAAAACAAATGGCCCAAATGTGATGCCTGGAGCATATCCATTCAAACAATAGGGTTGTTTAAAGATAAAAGCAGCCACTTTTAAATATCAACGCTAGCAGTGATTTTCACAGTTACATTTAAGAAGTGAGAGAGCTTGCTAAGACTTTTCGATTTCTCTCTTGTTTTCTGGAACTAATTCTTTCACTCTTTTGGCTTTGTTAGTGAGTTCATCAGGAGCTGCCCATCAATAGGTAAAATTATGACTGTCATCGCATGGACAATATTTTTTAAATTTACATGTAATTGATTTAATTGTGATTGTGCTTCTAAGAATGTCCCTTTTTAGTAGCATCTATGTGTAATTCAAGAGACCAAAATGGGAAATTGATAATGTACTTATCTCCAATTTTATAGGCCATGTTTTGAAAAAAGTCAGGCAGTACTGCTAAAGGGCAAACATTCGTATTTGTAGCCATTAAAAAATCTGATGTCACTTTTCATTGGCCACATTCGGAGTCTGCTTTATGACCTTCCCTTGTCATGACTTCATTTGTTTACTGAATTGTTTTATTCTGGAGCCACTGCCAAATGCCATTAGACAGTTCCCTGTATCACACAGACTGGCGAAATAATTCTTCATTGTGTTTTTACAATAGTTTCAATTTCCAGATTACTTACTGATTCTCTCCGGGTCAGGCATTGCACAAATGCTGATTTGTACTACTGAACTTGATTAGCAGCTCTTCAGCTTATCAGCCACCATTCATGTTGACTTGTTCCTCCACTTCCTTCATTGTGGTTCTGTTTTCATTTCAGAAACTTTCAGCAGCGCTTCAAGGAGCGTTGGTCACTATGTTGGACCAGGTGGGATCCTACCCACTGAAAAAGTCTCCATTTTTTAATGGTGCACAAAGAACAACCTTCAGGACCTGCCTCCCTTCATGCCCTGCCCCATGGGACACAATGCTTACTTAATAGACAGAAATGAAGAGTTTGAAAAATGCTTTGCTTCATTTTACTCATTAAACAAATGCAAGAAAACTATCGTTTCTAGAACCTAACATATCCACAAGTGTGTCTCTTTGCTGTTTTACCCCAAGTTGACCTACTTGATGGATAGTTTTGATGTTATATAAGAGTAGTCTATGATTGATTTTTTTTCTATCTTGCTGTCTCTAGAGAACATGATCATAAATACTGACAACCCAAGTTTTTAAATATATATGTATCTTTATACACTTGCAGTAAAGCATGGATCAGTAACTTCTATGGAAGTTTCTTTTGATGTAAAATTAACCCCATATTGGAGCTATAGATCCTGTAGCACGTACCACATTGGAAATCGGGTCAACGTCTGCATAGGTATTAACGGCTTCCCATGTGGCGCTAGTGGTAAAGAACCCGCCTGTCAGTGTGGGTTAGACGAAAGAGACGTGGGTTCAATCTCTGGGTCAGGAAGATCCCCTGGAGGAGGGCACGGCAACCCACTCCAGTATTCTTGCCTGGAGAGTCCCATGGACATAGGAGCCTGGCAGGTTGCAGTCCATAGGGTCACACAGAGTCAGACGCAACTGAAGCGACTTAGCATGCACATGTGTATAAATAAGGCTGTGATGATACATCATGTGTACATAAAATTGCACAAAGTACATATACTTACTTTCACAGAGATTTTTTTAACTTCTGCTTTGCAGGTAATTTCTAAGTTAGAGAAAAAGTGTAAGATTTAGGACATAAAATTCCTGTATGCCCTTTACTCAGATTCACCAACTGTTAACATTGCCACATCTGTTTATCATTCTCTCTCTCTGTATGTAAATGTATATACAAATATTTATATGTGTCTATAAATGTGTATACACATATATGTGAGCTATCTGAGAGTATGTACAAACCACTACACAAACACATATATGTATATTTAGATATATACATGAAAGTGAAAGTGTTAGTTGCTCCATCATGTCCGAGTCTTTGTGACCCCGTGGACTGTAACTCACCAGGCTCCTTTGTCCATGGAATTCTCCAGGCAGGAATACTAGAATGGGTAGCCATTCCCTTCTCCAAGGGATCAAGCCTGGGTCTCCTGCATTGCTAGCAGCCGCTTTACCATCTTAGCCACCAGGAAAGCCCCATATAGATAGAATTTTCCTCTGAACCACTTGAGAGTAAGCTGCAGAAATAATTTCCTTTACCCTAAATCACTTAGAGTGTATTTCCTAAGAGCAAGGGAAAAATCAGAGTACAGTAACCCAAATCAAGAAATGTAACCCTGGTACAAAATCTTACCTAAATACTCAGATTTTAGCAATGTGTATAATGGGCTTTAAATTTATTTTTTCCAGTCCAAGATCCAATCCAGGATCTCATAATGCATTTAGTTGTCATGCTCAGAAATTCTGGAAGCATTTAGTTGACATATTATTTAGTTTTACTTGTGCTGGTCACAGATCAAGAAGAGTGAGTCAGTGTCTCCAAGTCCTCCTGGATGGATTGCTGAGGAAGCAGGAGGATAGAGCCTGTGCTTTAGCGCAGGAGTAAGATTTCCTGTCTTAGAATTAACTGACTAGAATCACTGTTGTTGTGTTCAGTTGCTTAGTCGTGCCCGACTCTTTGCACCCCCACGGACTGCAGCACACCTGCTTCTCTCCTTCACGATCTCCCAGAGTTTGCTCAAACTCATGTCCATTGATTCAGTGATGCCATCCAACCCTCTCATCCTCTGCTGCCCGCTTCTCCTCCTGCCTTCATTCTTTCCCAGCTTCGGGGTCTTTCCCAATGAGTTGGCTGTTTGCATCAGGTGCCAACATATTGGAGCTTCAGTTTCAGCATCTAAATGAATATTAGAATCATAGAATAACTAGAATCATAGCAAGGAAGAAATGGAGGTTTCTGCAGTTCCCATTCCTTAGAGGGCACTGATAAACAAATGTCACCTTTCTGATCGACTGTTCTTGAACACTTTCTTTAAACAATGACTTTTGAAGCACTTATGATGTACTAAGTCCTGGGAGAGGCACGGGGGTACACGAGTGAGTGAAACACAGGCAGCCCCTCGTGAGCCGGGCGGGGGCACTGTCGTTGACTCACCAATGATCTCCACGTAAATACTTTGCGAAGCGCTCTGAAGGGGGCTTGTGCTACGTGTCATGGCAGGACATGTGACAAGGTAGGGGTGAGGTCCACGTGTGCAGGGTGGGCACAGGGAGACCTCTGAGGCAATGCTGTTTCAGCTGAATTATGTGGGATAGATGGGAGTTAACTGGGCAGAGAAGTAGGAAAAAGCATTCGAGCTTGCAGGAAATTTTAGGTGTGAGGAAGAATCAGCCGTCTCCAAGAGGGAGTCATTGGGAGCAGCAGCTAGCTCACAGGATTTTGTGCAACCTAGAGAGGAAAGAAAGACTTTCACAGGAATAGGCTGTGGGGTCCCTTTGTATCTTGGATGAAGAATGGAGATAAGAGGGACTTTATTGACCCTGCGCAGCCCCTTGGTAGACAGTGAGTGGGCCTGATGAAGAATGGAGATACAGTACAAAGAGTGACATGATGCCTTCACTGGAGGAAAGTTGACTTGGGGAAAAAAAAATGAGTTTATATTTTTTGATACACCAATTCCCACCAATAAAGGAGAAAGTGACAGGAATCCAGGTCTTAGGCTGGACGCATCACCAAAGTTATTTGCAGGTTCTCAGAATCTTAGATGTACTTTACAGTTTAATGTATGACTCTGCATCATTTTTTTCAAGCTCATACACCTTGGACGTGAGAGATGGAAGACAGCATCCAAATTCTGGGCATGCTTATATCTTGCAGAGCCTGTTAGTGAGTGAGTCACTCAACAGTATTTAAAAGAAACAGATGTCACCTGAAAGGATTGTGCTGGAGAAAAGGATTGCATTTCAGTGATGGTAGTGAGGAAGCAGAGATCAAATATCGATCTACTTATAGTTTACACTGCCTCATACTTTAGAGAAAATACATTCTGTCTTCCCCAGCACCCTCACCATTACAGTCATTATCAGTTAGGTCATTGGCTATTTGACTTTAAAGTTGCTGATCATTTCCCAGTGTGATTAATGATTTTGAAGGGAATGCTTTATACCTGCTCTGATTGCTCAATACTCGCCCCACAGTAAAAAGCTATGCTTCTACAATTGTAATAATAATAATATTTTAATATTATTAATCTTTAATAATATATGCACAATAATATATTATTGAATAATAGTAATTTGTATTTGGGGCTTCCCAGGTGGTTCTAGTGGTAAAGAATCTGCCTGCCAATGCAAGAGATACAGGTCCGATTTCTGAGTCAGGAAGATCTCCTGGAGATGGAAATGGAAACCCACTCCATAAATACTTTGCCTGGAAAATCCCGCGGGCAGAAAAGCTTGGCAGGCTACAGTCCATGGTGTCACAAAGAGTCGGACGTGACTGAGCACATAGTCTTTCCTCTCTATTCTATATATATATATATATATATATATATATAAAATTAATAATTGTTATTGTAATAAAGAAATGCTCTTCTTCCTAAAAGGCAATAATCAGAACTATATTCCAAGATGACTATTCCCACCACAGGAGTTTTTGAAGTCACATTTTGAATTGCTAACAGCGTCCCACTACTGGGTTGGAATTTCAATATTCTTTCTGTCCATTGGGAAACAACAGTTTTTCTGTCTCTCTGTCATTGCCCATGGATGGTTTATCTTCTGCTTATAAAAATCTATCATTCCTTCTGCTCATTCTACTTTATAAGATTCCTGCTGATTACCATTTAGATTTGTTAAGTGACAAAGCACATTTTATGGAGTCAGGAGCCAGTAGCCAGCAAGGTCAATAGTGGTAGCCTGGATCGATGATAAATTATTTATTTTATTGCCCACACAGTGATCAAAGTATGTGCTGCCACAAAAGCTTAGTTCTAGCCTCTGAATGAAAATAGATAGATAGATGATAGATGATTGATAGAGGGTGAGATAGATATTTAATTCTACAGGATAACAGACTTTTTGGAAATTTTCTTCCTTGAGAGAGGTTGCTTGTAAGCATCTTTTTCAGTGAAATAGAATAGCTGTGGTAACAACATCCTCTACACACCCAGCTTACCGTGGCCACAGAATCCAAGGACTTTTTCTTAAATGAGGGTGTCTGCATATCCACAGGACCGCTGACTGTATTTCATTTACAATGCATTGCTTCACTCAACACACTCTGAATGAAGGAGATACGCTCTATGGCTTCGAATTCAGGCCCTTCCTCCAAGCAGGGCTTGTTTATCTGTCTGCAACACACTTGGAGAATTTGAAAGACGAGTGATGAGGTTCATTCATGCTATAAAAATGTGCTGAGCATCATGGTCGCTTCTTTCACAATAGCTGGGCATGGAAGGCTGGAGAAGGCCATTGTTACCACTCAGCTGACTGTCGATTTGACTCGGGCATAACTCATCCAGGGAAGTTGCACCATTTTTAAGTCAATGAAGGGAACACTTAGGACTATGGTACTTTAGTTGTAACTTCGTGAGACTCTTGAGTAAGTTTGCAAAGAGTAAGTTTGGAATCTAGAAATAGTTTGTTTTATTTCTGGGTGAGAAAACAGAGGATGCTTTGTATTTACATAAGATCCTTTATCTGACCACAGAGTTTGGATTTAGACTCAAGAAGTGGGCTTGGAGTCAGGTTCCCATGGCTCTGAATAATGAACAAAATGAACAAACACTTTTCTAATTTTAAAATGGAGGCACCTTTATGTCTAAATTATACTCTGCAAACCCGAAAATGTATGACTCTTGTGTGACAGAGGAAAAGACATTAGCTTGATATATGACTGCTTTTCTTCTGTAAATATTTAGTTAGAAAAGGAGACGTGATGTTCAAAAGGAGGGCGTTGCCTTTTACAGAAGCTTGGAAATTAGAGCCTATGGATCTGAAAGGCCTCCAGACCCTTTTCTGATGCCCCTGGCCAGAACTAGGGGAAGGAGGTCTTGGTTTACCACTGTTCAGTAGCAGAGACCCACCCATAGTGCACTGGAGGAGAACAACTCTGCTTGTCCACTTGCTATAAAAACCCTGCATTTACCAAAGTTTAAATATAGACACAGGCGAAGTAGCCTTTCCCTTGGTCTTAATGGTCTAATCCTCCTTGTTTCATTGCCTTCCTTCTAAACCATTTAATCTGTGAAAGGAGACTTGCTCAGGTAACTATTCCAGTAACTTTGTGAACTTTCAGTGTTACTTGGTGCAAGGCATTGTTAATAGCTGTCAGCCATCTATTTTTAGTCCTCTCACTCATTCCCTTCACCCTGATTGATGAAACCGAAAGGAGGCTGAATAAGCTCACTTTCTTTTCAGATGACACAAATATTAAATTGGCAGATAAACTCCTAGGAGGGTTCAGTCCATTTCAGGAAGCTGTTGATATGAGGTCTTTAAGGGTCGACAGTCCTATTAGAGAGAAAGAGAGAGAGACCACCAGGGAATTGTGAGGAAAAGAAAAATGAGGGAAGTGTCTAGATTCAATAGGAAATTTGGGGTGTCGAGAGCATTTTCAGAAAAATGCTTGCTTTTCCACCAGCTGCATCATTTTGCTCAGAGGGACAAGAAATTTAGTGCTTTCTCTGAAGTGTAATAGAACTGCAGACCTATCTCCACGTCTTTTACTCTTTTACATAATCTTGCCTTTACACAAGAGCTAGTGAGTGTTTTCCCAGGAGATCTGGTCATGCAGAAGATGTGAAAGCAGAAGTGGGCCAGGCCATGGGGCTTCCCATATGCAAGATGGGAAAGCCCATCCTCTGGTTAGATTAAGGTGGGTAGATTGTCCAGGTTCCTGGGAATCCCATGTATTCATGAAAGTGAGGATAGAGCCACAGATTCCTTAGACAGCAGGTTTCTGAGGGCCCTGACATCGGGTCTGGTTTAATTTTTTTTTTTTTAATCTTACCAAACATGGTTTTTCCATCTGCACTTAATATATCTAAAGGATGAAGCTATTTCCATTAAGCCCAGTTCTGCCACTCTTAGAAACATCAAGGATGACTATCCCTTGTTTGTACCTGCTACCCCACTAGACACTAAAAACTGATAATTTGGCCGCTGGCAAAATTCCACTGTAACAGCTAATAGAGTGTTTTGGAAAGAAACCAATGGCAGCCAGATTGAATTAAGTACTTAAACTACTGTTTAAGATCAGTTCTGCAACTGGGGACTTGAAATCAGCAGCAGATTCACCTTCCAGTTTCCAGCTTACTTTGAATTTTTCGTGTCTTCTCTGATTTCCCACCCAATGTTTTTGACCATGTTGCACAGCATGTGGGATTTCAGTTCCCCAGCCAGGGATTGAACCAGAGTCCCTGGCACTAGAAATGCAGAACCTTAACCACTAGATCACCAGGGAAGTCCCCTCCCTCAAAATTTTATCTCAAAGTGGATTCTCTCTCTCTGTGTCACTCTCTGTTATATTCATGCTAATGTGAAAATTTTATGATACTTTAGAATTTAACAAGCTCTTTCATATATATGTTACTTTCTGCCTCCTAGATACACCAATGGTATTAGAATATTTTCTGAAAATGAAAGTGAAAGTGGCTCAGTCATGTCAGACTCTTTGTGACCCCATGGACTATAGTCCATGGAATTCTCTAGGCCAGAATACTGGAGTGGGTAGCCTTTCCCTTCTCCAGTGGATCTTCCCAACCTAGGGATCGAACCCAGGTCTCCCGCATTGCAGACAGATATTTTACCAGCTGAGCAACAAGGGATGCCCAAGAATACTGGAGTGGGTAGCCTGTCCCTTCTCTAGCGGATCTTCCCGACCCAGAAATTGAACCGGGGTCTCCTGCATTGCAGGCAGATTCTTTACCAACTGAGCTGTCAGGGAAGCCCTCTACGCTAATGATATTCTTGGTTCAGCAGAAGCGCTAAAGGAATCACAATATGTAGTATCTTGTAAGTTGTATTGTAGACCACAGCAGGAGGGGAGAACTGGATACCAGAGGTGTGGGCTGTAGTCCTGGCTCTAGTTCTGTGTCTTCATGGCCCTGAGCCCATGCCTTGCATTCTCTACAATGGAGTTTCTTTGCCTTTAAACCACAGGTTCTAAACTGGAGGGTGGTTTTTGCCCCAAGGAAACATTTGGTAATTTTGAAGGCATTTTTTTATTGTCACAACTAGGGAGATGCGATTGGCATCTGGTAGGTAGAAGCCAGCAATGCTGCTAAAAATCCTGGGGTGCGCAGGACAAGCCTCCACAGCAGAGAATTATCCAGCCTAAAAAGACGGCAGTGATGAGGTGGAGAAACCTTGCTTTAAGATATAAATAATATCTGCTCCATTCATTACAGGATTTTTATGGGGCTCAAATATATATGAAGACATGAAGTGGCTTTCCGTATCTCATATTAGTACTCTCTGGTATTGCACATATGAGTCTTGAAAGGAAAATGGATTTATTCTCATAGATTAAAAGTTATATATGAAACTATCAGATTAAATACATGAAATACATCCACTGAATCTTCTTCTGTAATGTTATGGTTTTAAACCAATTCTCTAAACATAAAGAGAAACAATGAAAAAATATTAATCTTCGAAGAAATGTAGCATTTGGTGACTAACATAGATAAAGGAAATTGAAATCCATGCAGCTAATGCACTTTTCTGTTAGCGTGCAGCCATAGCAATCCTTCCTAATAGAAGCGAGTCTGAAATGATAAGTTGTTTGGATCACATTAATTAACGTTCAACACTATTAGATTTGCACCTGAGGTTGGGTTCATTTTTCTGGTGCTGATGGATATCAAACTTAACAATATCCAGCCACATTGTATTAGAATAAAATATGTTTTATAGTGCAGGCAAATTTTAGACTCAACTCTCAATAATTGGCTTTTATATTAACTGAGATAACTAGAGATAGTAAAAGAATGAATTAAATTCCAGTAAGTCAGACTACAATATAAGTTACAGTAGTAATGAGAATTAAGTCTTTCTGTTGCTTATGTTGCACAGTTGCCCCATAAGTATAAATATAGTGCTAGAGCTTATGAGGTATTTTCACAGATATTACTTTTTGTCTTAATTTTTTTTTTTTTGTCTTAATTTTATAACACAGCCCTCTTAAAAATTTAGCTTGGGATCCATGGGTGAAATCTGAATGTCTTCACAGAATTTTATTTACATGAACATTTTTAATGGGAAACAGCACACAGTATTCACTAGATTTTCAGTAAGATTTATTATCCAAAAAAAATTGCAAGATCACCCTGAAAATAATAGTTCACCTCCTCCTAAATGCTTATTTTTACCAAGTTCTCCCTAAATGACACTGTATTTGTCCTGTCGGTATATTGGCAAATCATCTCTAGAGTACTGATCAATCATTGTAAAATTCTTAATTGACATACACACAGTTTTTAAAAGATTCTGGTTTAAGCTCTGCCATATAGCTAAATTGAATTATTATGCAAATACAATAAGATATTATTTAATCAGACCTTTTGGAATGAAAATAATCCGGAGGTACAAAACTCTTTTCAATCTGAAACAACCATTCGAACATAGATTGCCAACTAACAACAACTTGTATGTAAACAGGGAGAGGAAAAGAGGCTGCCCTCCCAAGAAAATCTACATGAAAGAATGTATGCATTGCAGTATGTGCAAAGTCTCAGGTTTTTTGTTACAGAAGTACTGCTGTGTGAGAACTGTAAAGACAGACTGGAAATCCAGAGAATTGGCAGCTAAACAAGCAGAATTATCCCACACCCATCAGTAAGAATAACAGACGCTCTTAGCCCTTAAGAAACATAACAAAGAAAACCCAGAAATCCAACAGTTCTTACTGCGACTGAGATTTTAATAAGTACCACTGGAAAAGCAAACTCCATTACAAATGCTGGCATTTTACCCAGAGCTTATGCTCTTCCTTTTCTTACTTCTATCTCTGCCACTTTTCTCATCTGATAAGGGATTTCCGAGTACCATTCTTCTAACTGAACACAGCATATGTGCGACAAGAAGTCTCCTCTGACTCTCCTGGAGGGCCCACTACTTTTAACTTTTCCCTTTCTTGAACCAACCATTTAACTATATGTTATTTGCTTCTCAGCTTTTCAGCTAAAGACACAACATTCTACGTGAAAATGTCGCTGTTGAAAACATTGCTTATGCGTTGCTCAAAATGTAGCTGTGTGCCCATTCTTCTTTGTGTCCCAGTAAAGACTATGATACTCAATGTGACTCCAAGGGGGCCAGTTAACTCCTTTGCTAAAGCCGGTATTCTGAGTTAGAATTAAATAATTGAAAAATGACAAAATTAAAAACAAACTCTGAAAAGTTTGCATTCATTCCCAACCGTATTCAACCGGGAAGTTCAGATTCAGATAGGCCTAACCCTTCTTGAGCACATTTCTCTTTTCACACCCTGATTTTTTCAGAGGGCAAATGGAATCATGGTAACTTTCCCCAAACACTGAAGGCCACCTTGTAGGGTCCCTTTCAAAAAACAAGAATATTCTTTTGGGTTCTGTGGCCTTGATAATGAAACAGGAAACCAGGTCCCTATTCTGAATCTATCCTATCCAGTTGCCACTCACTGGGCTATGTGAAGCTGCAGAACTATATCGTTTTAAAATATTTTCTTCTGCCCCATAGTACTTTTCCCTTTAGTGATATATAAGGATAAATATTAACATGACTCTCAGAATCGTTCTTTTAAACTTTGAAAAAATTCAACATCTGAAGATTTTGATTTTGGTATCTCCTTGCACATTTTCCAGGCTTCTGTTCTAGGAATTATGGTCACTTTTTGCTCATAGGGAGCTCCTTCTTGGCAAAGCCTTTCTTTGAGGGGGTGGAAATGTGGTGTGTAGGATAAATTGAATAGCTAAATCCCAGACGACAAAATTGAAGGATTGAATGGAAGAAATTTGTGGCAACCAACATAAGTATTCAAATTGGAATGTGGTCACTGCCTTGGGGTTCATATTTTTCTTCACAAGCAAAATGGTTTGGGATTTGGTGTAAGCGTAGGCAGTTAGGATTTCAACGCTAAATCACAACCCTGCACAGACAACATCAGTTTTGTCATTGATGATCACCATAATTACATAAGATGCTTGTCGATGACAGCGTGGGAACATCACCCTATGAGACTGAGCCATTAGGATGATGCAGTTTAAATCTTGGCATGCATAGAATAGCCTATCTGTGGATAGTTATTAAAAACTACATAGTAAATTTCAATCAGAGCTCAGTCCTTGCAAATGATTTTCAAGTTTCCACAGCTCTGCATCATTAAGGTAGAATTCTTCCTAGTAAGATTTTTTTCTAATGTTATGTAGCGAAGGTCAGAACAAAGTTATTCTTCTCAACAAAGTCCAGTTGGATGCTACTAACAGTTCAAAGAATTTGGACTAAAATGGTTTTGTGCACTGGAAGGAACCCCTTGGCAAATGACAAAGAAGATGCTAAGTGTGATCTTTATTGTTTTTCTTAGCTCAGGGATTCCCTCTCTATCATCCCAGTTGGCTTTCCTGTAACATCCAATTCCAAGTTTTAGACCACAAGGTCAGACGAGTGGTTCTCATTGAAACTCTTGCCAATTGACATCTGATACACTTCAGCTCAGTTCAGTTCAGTTGCTCAGTCGTGTCCGACTCTTGCAACCCCATGAATTGTAGCACGCCAGGCATTCCTGTCCATCACCAATTCCCGGAGTTTACTCAAACTCATGTCCATCAAGTCGGTGATGCCATCCAGCCATCTCATCCTCTGTCGTCCCCTTCTCCTGCCCCCAATTCCTCCTAGCATCAGGGTCTTTTCCAATGAGTCAATTCCTCGTATGAGGTGGCCAAAGTATTGGGAGTTTCAGCTTCATCATCAGTCCTTCCAATGAATACCCAGGACTGATACACTTAAAGGTTGTTAAAACCAAGAACCATTCTTTGGTGAGGAAACATTATGCTTTTTGTGTCATCCAGGTTTGTGAGAAAGTTCCATCCACTGTTCTGGACAACAGATAAAACTAGCCCACATGACACAAAGCTACCTGGGATGCTTTCTAACCATGCTTTTCAAAATCTCTGTAGCTTTCTTTTATTTGACTACCATTGCAATACAAGCTATCCAACAGAGAAAGAACTGCTTGTAGCTTTGGAATACAAATAGGTAATTGTTGTGATGCAGTCGCAGAAGACCTTGGATCGAGGGCTTCAGAGAACATCATACGTCTGAAAACTAGCACAGTACAAATGATAGAGGCATAGAGCTTTCTAAAGCAATAAAAGTCAGCCATGCCCAGCACTTTCTTCTGAAAGCTGGAGTTGCTAGATTGAACATTTATCATTGTTTATGTATCACCTAAAAAAAAAAAAACAACAACAACAAATCCCTGACCCACTAACTCCTGTGCTGTCTCTTCTGGTTTATTCATCTGTTGATGCCTGACTTCTGTATGTTGTTCTTCCTGTTCAGTCACCCAGTCTTGTCCAGCTCTTTGCGACCCCATGGACTGCAGCACACCAGGCTGCCCTGTCCCTCACCATCTCCCAGAGTTTGCCCAAGTTCATGTCCATTGTATCAGTGATGCCATCCACCCATCTCAACCTCTGATGCTCTCTTCTCTTTCTGTCCTCAATCTTTCCCAGCATCAGGGACTTTTCCGATGAGTCATCTGTTCACATCAGATGTCCAAAATAGTGGAGCTTCAGCTTCAGCATCAGTCCTTCCAGTGAATATTCAGGGTTGATCTCCCTGAAGATTGACTGGTTTGATCTCCTTGCTTTCAGGAGTCTTCCAGCACCACAGTTCAAAGGCATCAGTTCTTAGGTGTTCTGCCTTCTTTAAGGTCTGGCTCTCAAAAGCATATGTGACCACTGGGAAGACCATAGCCTAGACTATATGGACCCTTGTTGGCAGAGTAATATCTCTGCTTTTCACCATACTGTCTAGGTTTGTCATCACTTTCCTGCCAAGAAGAAATTGTCTTCTGGTTTCATGGCTGCAGTCACCATCTGCAGTGATTTTAGACCCCAAGAAGAGGAAATCTGTCACTACTTCCACCTTTTCTCCTGTTTGCCATGCAGTAATGGGGGTGGATGCCATGATCTTAGTTTTTCTTTTAGCATTTAGTCTTAGACTGGCTCTTTCACTCTCCTCCTTCACCCTCATCAAGAGGCTCTTTATTTCCTCTTCACTTTCTGCCTTAGAGTGGTATCATCTGCATATCTGAGGTTGTTGATGTCTCTCCCACCTGTCTTGATTCCAGCTTGTAACTTATCCAACCTAGTATTTCTCATGACTTGCTCAGAGTATAGGTTAAACAAACAGGGTGACAGTAGACAGCCCTGTTGTACTCCTTTCTCAATCTTGAACCAATCAGTTTTTCCATATACGATTTCCATGTAGGATTCCCCTAATGGTTAGTCTGTACAGTGGGAAATCAACTTTCAAACCTTCATCCTTGAATTATTAGATTCCCTCCTTTCTCTGCTCACTATTCCATGTACCCAAAATAATTATTCTTAGCACCCTTTCCTAGGTTTTTGTCACCTTAATGCAAGACTTATTACTCCTTTCTAGGGCCCACTGGGTCTTCCCAGGTGGCAGCACTGGTAAAGAACCCACCTGCCAATGCAGGAGATGTCAGAGACAGGTTCAGTCCCAGGGTCAGGAAGATCCCCTGGAGGAGAGCATTACAAGCCACTCCACTATTCTTGCTGGGAAGATCCCATGCACAGAGGAGCCTGGCGGGCTATAGTCCGTAGGGTCACAAAGAGTTGGACATGACTGAAACAGCTTAGCACAGCACAGCATAGGGCCCACTAAGAAAGGAGTGTTGTGAGGTAGTTAGGGAATTGACTTTTGATTTTTAACAGCAACATAAAGCATATACTTTGTTATATAATGACATGAAGTGAAGTGAAGTGAAAGTCGCTCAGTCGTGTCCGACTCTTTGTGACTCCATGGACTATACAGTCCATGGAATTCTCCAGGCCAGAACACTGGAGTGGGTAGCCGTTCCCTTCTCCAGGGGGTCTTCTCAACCCAGGGATCGAACCCAGGTCTCCTGCATTGCCAGAGGATTCTTTACCAGCTGAGCCACCAAGGAGGCCCACATAATGACATAGACTTAGGTAAATTGTAAATATAATCAGTTCCAAATATTTGAGAAATGATATTATTGGCTTCAGAAAATTTCTGCCCTTCATCAGCAACAGCATGTACATTCCTTAAGTCATTTGTTCTTTCACAAAGATAAACTCAAAATGGATTAAAGTCCTAAATGTAAGACCAGAAACTATAAAACTCTTAGAGGAAAACATAGGCAGAACACTCAATGACATAAATCAAAGCAAGATCCTCTATGACCCACCTCTTGGAGTAATGGAAATAAAAAAAAAAGTAAATAAGTGGAACCTGATTAAACTTAAAAGCTTTTGCACAGCAAAGGAAACTATAAGCAAGGTGAAAAGACAACCCTCAGAATGGGAGAAAATAATAGCAAGTGAAACAACTGACAAAGGATTAATTTCTAAAATATACAAGCAGCTCATACAACTCAATATGAGAAAAATAAACAACCCAATCAAAAAGTGGGGAAAAGACCTAAACAGATATTTATCCAAAGAAGACATACAGATGGCTAACAAACACATGAAAAGATGCTCAACATCATTCATTGTTAGAGAAATGCAAATCAAAACTACAATGAGATATCACCTCACACCGGTCAGAATGGCCCTCATCAAAAAGTCTACAAACAATAAATGCTGGAGAGGGTGTGGAGAAAAGGGAATGCTTTTGCGCTGTTGGTGGGAATGTAAATTGATACAGCCGCTATGGAAGATGGTATGGAGATTCCTTAAAAAACTAGGAATAAAACCGCCATGTGACCCAGCAATCCCACTTTAAGGCATATACCCTGAGGAAACCAAAATTGAAAAAGACACATGTATCCCATTGTTCACTGCAGCACTATTTACAATAGCTAGAACATGGACGCAACCTAGATGTCCATCAACAGATGAATGGATAAAGAAGTTGTGGTACATATACACAATGGAATATCACTCAGCCATAAAAAGGAACACATTTGATTCAGTTCTAATGAGGTGGATGAACCTAGAACCTATTATACAGAGTGAAGTAAGTCAGAAAGAAGATAAATATTGTATTTTAACTTATATATACAGAATCTAGAAAAATGGTATTGAAGAATTATTTACAGGACAACAGTGGAGAAACAGACATAGAGAATAGACTTATGTACATGGCGAGAGGGGAGGAAAGGGTGAGATGTATGGAAGGAGTAACATGGAAACTTACATCACCATATGTAAAATAGACAGCCAAAGGGAATTTGCCGTATGACTTAGGAAACTCAGACAGGGGCTCTGTGTCAACCTAGAGGGGTGGGATGGGGAGGGAGATGGGAGGAGAGGTTCAAAAGGGAGGGGACATATGTATACCTATGGCTGATTCATGTTGAGCTTTGACAGAAAACAACAAAAGTCTGTACACCAATTATCCTTCAATAAAAAGTATATTAATTTAAAAAAAAAGATTATCTTATCTAACCCTTACATTTATAGGCAATCAAATGGGATGCAGAGAATTAAAGCCACTTACTTGAGGTTCCATAACCACTAAGTGAGATTACCTCCATGCCCTGCTTCCTAATGTCCTGTCTTTTCTAGGAAGGTCAGGAGAGTTTGCTGTCTGGAAACTTTGCTTGAAGCAGGATGCATACACTGTGTGAAAAGACAAACAGCATTCAATCTTACTTATCTCTCTGGTTTCTCTGGAAACATTGGATAGCTACTTCCATCTCTTTCTCCTTCGAGATTTTATTCTTTGGACCACAAATAGTGAACACCATTACTCCACAAAGTTATTCTTTTTACCCTTCATAGTTCTTTTGTGTTACTTTCTGTAAAAGTATCAGAGTGAGTTATTTCTAGTTTAGTCCTTGCTTTAAAATTCTTTCCATCTAAACCAAAGAAATAAGTCTTAGGGACTATAGGTTAAACAAATCTCTTCAAATATGAACAGTCTTTAGAAGCTACAATGCATAGACACTTAAAGCGCAATATCTTTTTGTCTTGATTCGTGCCCATGAGCCAAGTGCATAGGGTACGCTGGGAAATAACTTTTTTTTATTTTCCAGTAATTATTTATTGGGTCCTTATTATGTGCTGTGGCCACATGCCTATAACTCCTGTCTCACTGTCTTTATCTGTCTGGTCAACACTGCTCACACCCTTAAGTCGCAGTGACCAAGGACAATTGTCCACTGTGTGCTGCTGTCCTGCCCAAATACTGTCTGTCGTCAATGGAACTGAACGGGAAATAGGTCTTATTTATTTGGAGTAGTTACAAATGCTAATTCATAAGTACAGAGGTAACATGCACGGGCTTATTGCATAGACTAGGCAGGCATTGCATTGTTCAACTTGAGGGGATACTCTTTGCATGAACTGTAATAGGAACCACATCCCCTGGAGCTATCCAGTGAAACAGCCCTGACTTTCAAGCAGACAGATGCATGTACCGTAACAGTATATTCTCTTATTTCTTCCTAAATAATGTTTTCAAGGAAATAAGATACCCTCATCTGAAGGACAACTTGAATAGAACCAAAACAGAATTAAAGATCAAACTGGTTTTATAAGAACTAAATGATTTGTCTAAGTTTTCATGACACTACTCAAACCCTAACTCTTCACTGTATTGCTTAGTCGCCTTGCCTATCTATTTAAAAAAAGAGAATGGTGATGATCTATCACTATTAAAAAATCCTACCTAGAGTCCAAGATAATAAGGATTTTCCTAGTAAGTCGTTTACAGGAGAGCTAATATATTTTGTATTGAATAACTAAATAATATGTAATAAAGTGTAGCCTTGTATTTTTTAAGAGAGACCCAACAGAGGCTTACATGATTTTGCAGAGACAATACTTAGCAGTTTATGAATTTTAAGTTCGAGCTTTCAGTGCCATCTGACCATTTGAAGAAACAAGTGTGACCTTTTGGCTAATAGCATTGGGGGAAACATTACTATAGGTTAATACTATGAAACAGGAGCAAAATTAATGAGCAGACGTCCTAACGGAGTCAGTGCATGTGAGCACATTAGATTTCTGCATAAAGATGGGGATTGGAAGTAGGTTTCAGGGTTTCACCATGCTGACTTTCTTAATTAAACACGATACCACTGCGCAAGATAAAACCTTTATTGTTTCTCAAATATTTTCCTTTTTGATAGATGCCTCATGTGGTTATCCTATGTTAGCGTGAAAACCTAAAGATCAAGTAGCATATTCATCCGAAACAGCCCAGGAAAAAATATATCAGGATCTGTTTGCTATCACCATGGAGAAATAATACCGGAAACCACACTGAAAAAAGCTGATGTGGTCTGGCCGAGTAGATGTTAAAAGTGACGCGATGGTGGTTGGCACTTCTGTTTTCAAAGCTGGCTGTAACTCTGTCTCACTCTGGGACACTGGTCTGCAGCCCTGCAAGCGTCTTGTCCTCATCCTAACACCATATCACTCTGGCAGACATGGTGGACTCCATGGTTCTGAAAGAACCCCAGTAGGAAGCTGATTCTTATGTCTTCTGTCCTACCTGAGACTGAGTTTGATGAGTACAGAGAACACCATTTTTCTTTACAACAATTAGTGGAAACTACCAGTTTGGTTTTAAAATGTAGAATAAATAATAGGGTATCAAAATAGAACAATGTGTTGAAATTCTCCAACTATTGATTTGTAGCGCTTTTTAAAAATTTTTGCACAGCGTCAATGGATTAGGATGTGTTATGTAAGAAAACAATGTGGAACAGAGATATTTAGAGAGCATTTGTAATTTGACAACTTAGGAAAATAGCAGAGGTATCAAATTACTTAGACTATTTTCATAGGTACTTGTAGATACGGGAGCTTCCATCACGTTAAATTTAGAATAGGTAGAATATTAGAAAAAAAAAAAAACAATGATTTTTTGTATAGTCCTAAAATTAATGTATTAGTAATTTTAAGCAGGTTTTGATGTGCCAGTTAAGATAACTTTATTCTTATAACATTTCTAAAATGTATTCAGTTCAGTTTAGTGGCTCAGTCCTGTCCGAATTTTTGAGCCCCATGAAACGCAGCACGCCATGCCTCCCTGTCCGTCACCAACTCCCGGAGTTCACCCAAACCATGTCCATCGAGTCAGTGATGCCATCCACCATCTCATCCTCTGTCATCCCCTTCTCTTCCTGCCCTCAATCTTTCCCAGGACTAGTGTTTTTTCAAATGGTCAGCTCTTTGCATCAGGTGGCCAAAGTGTTGGAGTTTCAGCTTCAGCATCAGTCCTTCCAATGAACACACAGGACTGATCTCCTTTAGGATGGACTGGTTGGATCTCCCTGCAGTCCAAAGGACTCTCAAGAGTCTTCTCCAACACCACAGTTCAAAAGCATCAATTCTTCAGCTCTCAGGTTTCTTCATAGTCCAACTCTCACATCCATACATGACCACTGGAAAAACCAGAGCCTTGACTAGACGGACCTTTGTTGACAAAGTAATGTCTCTGCTTTTTAATATGCTATCTAGGTTGGTCATAACTTTCCTTCCAAGGAGTAAATGTTTTAATTTCATGGCTAAAGTCACCATTTGCAGTGATTTTGGAGCCCAGAAAAATAAAGTCAGCCACTGTTTCCCCATCTATTTGCCATGAAGTGATGGGACCAGATGCCATGATCTTAGTTTTCTGAATGTTGAGCTTTAAGCCAACTTTTTCACTCTCCTCTTTCACTTTCATCAACAGGCTCTTTAGTTCTTCTTCACTTTCTGCCCTAAGGGTGGTGTCATCTGCATATCTGAGGTTATTGATATTTCTCCCAGCAATCTTGATTCCAGCTTATGCTTCTTCCAGTCCAGTGTTTCTCATGATGTACTCTGCATATAAGTTAAATAAGCAGGGTGACAATATACAGCCTTGACGTACTCCTTTCCCTATTTGGAACCAGTCTGTTGTTCCATGCCCAGTTCTAACTGTTGCTTCCTGACCTGCATACAGGTTTCTCAAGAGGCAGGTCAGGTGGTCTGGTATTCCCATCTCTTTAAGAATTTTCCACAGTTTATTGTGATCCACACAGTCAAAGGCTTTGGCGGAGTCAATAAAGCAAAAATAGATGTTTTTCTGGAACTCTCTTGCTTTTTCGATGATCCAGCGGATATTGGCAATTTGATCTCTGGTTCCTCTGCCTTTTCTAAAACCAGCTTGAACATCTGGAAGTTCATGGTTCACGTATTGCTGAAGCCTGGCTTGGAGAATTTTGAGCATTACTTTACTAGCGTGTGAGATGAGTGCAATTGTGCGGTAGTTTGAGCATTCTTTGGCATTGCCTTTCTTTGGGATTGGAGTGAAAACAGACCTTTTCCAGTTCTGTGGTCACTGCTGAGTTTTCCAAATTTGCTGGCATATTGAGTACAGCACTTTGACAGCGTCATCTTTCAGGATTTGAAATAGCTTAACTGGTATTCCATCACCTCCACTAGCTTTGTTTGTAGTGATGCTTCCTAAGGCCCACTTGACTTCACATTCCAGGATGTCTGGCTCTAGGTGAGTGATCACACCATCGTGATTATCTGGGTCATGAAGATCTTTTTTGTACAGTTCTTCTGTGTATTCTTGCCACCTCTTCTTAGTATCTTCGACTTCTGTTAGGTCCCTACCATTCCTGTCCTTTATTGTGCCCATCTTTGCATGAAATGTTCCCTTGGTATCTCTAATTTTCTTGAAGAGATCTCTAGTTATATGTGTATATATTTTATGAAATGCTTGTATAGCTAGCATCTCCTATTAATTCAACATCCAGTGAGGTTTATCACCGTCTTACAAATAAGAGAGGTTATAGCTTAATTCAAGGTCACAGAGAGTGGATCACAGCTGGGATTTAGTCTAGGGTTTTTGATTATGAGCTCAACCTGGCTTTGCATAAAAACCCTTTGGGGAGCTTTAAAAAAAAACAACAACAGATATTCAGACACTGCCTGTCATCTTGTCCCCACTACACCCAACAGTCTGATTTAGTAGGTCTGGCTCCGATGACCAGAGATTGTGCCAAAAAACCCCTTGGAGCCCCTCTGAATATCTCATTGTGCATTGGAGTTTGAAATAAATTGGTAGAGCTCCTAGGATCTCCTGTGGAAGCTGTTTTTGTACCTAAAGATTAGCTTGTTTATAACTTCCCATACTCACTGAGAACTGAGTATTTAAAAACGTCCTGGTTTGCAGCAGCATTGTCGTTTAATGTAAAACATACAGGATTAAGTTTAGTCATGACTATTCAACTTCGTAGTTGTATAACTTCAAGCAAATTAACTCCTTTCAGCCCAAGCTGACTGATATGTAAGATGAAATTGTAATGATTAAGTGAAATTAAATATTTAAAGCACTTAGTACACTGTCTGGTAGAGAGTGAGTTCTCAATAACTCTTAAGAACATATCCCTCTAGAAGTAGGCTTCTGGTTAATTTAGTATTTTAACTATATAATTAAAATTTATATGTATTTTTTCCTTTTTCATATTTGCAAGGATCACTATGTCAACCATTTGATCATGTGCATTTGTCTCTAAGCATGTACCTTTACTAATCTAGAGGCTCATGTGCCTTGAGTTTTTGGAATGACTAGGGAATTTATTATATCTCCTTTCTAATCCACAATATTTGAGTTTACAAATTTTAAAAATAAATATCATGATATGTGTCTTGCACATTTAGGCATCTCTGTAGTCTTCTCCTCTCTGGTAAATCAGCTGCTTGAGGCTCAGGTAAGACATAGTCAAAAGTCATGCAATCATGGTATATCAATAAACCTCAGATATGCAGATGACACCACCCTGATGGCAGAAAGTGAAGAGGAACTAAAGAGCCTCTTGATGAAATTGAAAGAGGAGAGTGAAAAAGATGGCTTAAAACTTAATATTCAAAAAACAAAGATCATGACATCCAATCCCATCACTTCATGGCAAATAGATGGGGAAACAATGGAAACAGTGAGAGACTTTATTTTCTTGGGCTCCAAAATCACTGCAGATGGTGACTGCAGCCATGAAATTAAAAGACACTTGCTCCTTGGAAGAAAAGCTATGACCAACCTAGATAGCTTATTAGAAAGCAGAGACATTAATTTGCCAACAAAGGTCTGTCTAGTCAAAGTTTTGGTTTTTCGAGTAGTAATGTATGGATATAACAATTGGACCATAAAGAAGGCTGAACACTGAAGAACTGATGCTTTGGAACTGTGTACTGAGAAGAGAGTCCCTTGGACTGACTGCAAGATCAAACAAGTCAATCCTAAAGGAAATCAACCCTGAATATTCATTGAAAGGACTGATGCTGAAGCTGACTCTGCAGTACTTTGGCCACCTAATGTGAATAACTGACTCACTGGAAAAGACCCTGATGCTGGGAAAGATTGAAGGCAGGAGGAGAAGGGGACGTCAGAGGATGAGATGGTTGGATGGCATCACCAGCTCAATGGACATGAGTTTGAACAAGCCCTGGGAGATGGTGAAGGACAGGGAAGCCTGATGTGCTGCAGTCCATGGGGTCCCAAATAGTCAGACATGACTGAGTGATTGAACAACGACCACAAGACATAGTCAAAGTCATGCAGTCCTGGTATATCATTTTGACATCAAATGCATGAGTCTTGGGCAAGCTTTTCATGTTGTTTGCATAGTATTAATTTCCACTGAGTATAAAAATGCCTTCATGGTATTGATTTTTGAACCCTGTACATTGCTTGCAGTGAAGATGGCATTTAGGTGAAAAGAGGGTGTTTTCATGATAGGGTGAATTTTATTGTAACATATCGTCAAGTATGGCTGTTTCTCATGGACAGCATAGAGAACTTAAGGGGTCTGCAGAGAGTAGACACCAGAGAAATGCCCAGCTTCTACCACCAAAAAACCAGCAGTGCAAAGAACATGGTCAGGATTCTGGTCATAATGACAGAGTAGATGGACTTGGGTGGAAAACAGAAGCAAAATAAAGCTTCTTGAATAATTTATTACTCTAAAAACATGGTCATAAAATCTCATGGTATCAGTTCAGGAAAAAGACCCCACTGTTGCTGGGTTCTGCTGTCATTGACTGCAGGACCACGGCAGGCAGAGTAGCCAAGTACATTTTCACTACTTCGATCACCATTACTCCCATTGATAATTCATTTGGCCCATTCCTTCCTATTGCCTGAAGACATACATCAGAGTCTGGCAGCGGTAGGCCTAACTGTCCTGTTTATTTTGTCTTTAGCTTTCACAACTGCAAAGGAAAGCCTGATTTTTTAATAAACATCCCCGCACCAGTTTATGAGGAGGAGAAAGTTAGATAGTGATGTGGGGTTTGGGGGGAAGGCTTAAGCCATCTGTGGATGAGAAGGTCCAATTTTCATTGGAACTGCTAGCTGGAACTCAGGGAAATCTCATCTGGTTTAGAGAAGAGTAAAAGAAAATAGAATAGAGAATGCAATGCCTCAGTAGTTAGTCTACAAACCATTTACTCAAGGCCTCCTGTGGGAATAGCACTGTGCGTGGAGCTGTGGAGGATTGCAAGAGAGACGAGTAGCCCGACCTCCCTTTTTAAAGGGTTTTCAGGCTATTTGAGCCATGCTTCTTTCACTAGCAGTGATTTCCTGAGTTCATACTAAGTGCCAAGCAGAGCTCTAAGTACACTGGAAAATAAGACAAAGTCTCCATTCTCATGGAGCTTATATTCCATGAATAAATGGATGTGAATTACCTAGTAAATTCTACAGAGAATCATGAGGGGATAGTCAGTTAGTGAGCAGGTTGTTTACTAGGGAAGTCATGAAAGACCTCCCTGAGGAGTAAAATTGGAAGAGAGACCTGAACCATCAGAAGAAATCAGCCAGACAAAAAGTAACGGGGTGTTTTTGGAAGGGAAGCTAGCATGGCCAGATTCTGAGACATTCTGGGTCAGGGCAGCTGTCGAACATGAGTGGTAGGCAAACCACAGGCAACTTTCACCATAGATCATGGTACAGAATTTTGGTTTAGAAAATTCTGCCTTTGAAGATGTGAAGCAAGAAAGTGACTTGACCTGTTTCATGTTGTATAATTCTTAAAGGTCTCTGTGGCTTCGTTATGGAGAATGGATTTTAGTGAACCAAAAGTGGATGTGGGAAATCAATGGGGAGGCTACTGCAGCATCCAAGCAAGGAACTATACTGGCTTACTTTAGGACATGGGTGATAGTAATGGGGGAAAGTCAATGTAAGGGATTTGTTGCCAGAGTCAACAGAACTTCCTGCTTAACTGCATGTATGGAGGTGAGTTGGGGTAGGGGCTCAAATATCATGACTAATTAGGGTGTAATTGTACACCCGGATCCCCTACTTAGTCATGATATCTGAGCCTCTACCCCAAGTCACCTCCACATATGCACTGTTCAGTCCATGGAGTTGCAAAGAGTTGGACACTACTTAGCAACTAAGCAATAAAGAACAATGCCTGGGTCACACCCAAATGATGGGAAAGATGCAAGTTTAGGAGGACAGTAGAATCCAAAGTTCTCTCTTAGCCCTTTTGAATTTAAGGTACTGCTCAGATATTTCAGTAGGAATGTTAAGTAGACAGTTGGATATGGGAAATTGGAATCTGAAAGGTGGTTCGAACTGCAGATCACCATCATATAGGTGATAGGTCTTTACAGACAAGGGACAGGATGGGATGACTCAACCTAGGGCCACACCTGGAACTAAGCCAAGAAATAGAGGATGAAGGATCAGAAGAGGAGGAGGAAAATTGGAAAAATCTTGGGCTATTCAAGCTAAAAGAAGAAAGTATTTCAGACAGAGTCTTCATTGCTGACTGGCACACAGGTCCTCTTTATGTGGATAAAACAAAACTTTTCTATTAGCTACTGTCTTGCACTTTAATAATATTATAAGGACATAATAGCTTGCAAATAATGAGCTGTATGCATATTTTAGCCCTAAAAACCCACAGAGAAGCAAGGCTAAGAAAAGGAGAGCAGTTGCTAAATTCATGGCTTTAAGCCCTATTTACACTGCTCTTTCTGTTTCACTTCATGAAGATACTTGATGAAGAGAACTCTTTTTAAATAAATGAATGCCAATAAGGATGACTTTTTTTGAATCCCACCCACTTCAGAACAGAGATCCAAGTGTTGCAAGCTGTTCTATATTTTGTAACTGAATTCAACAAATATGTACTGAAGACCTGCAGTGTGCCCTGATCTATGTTAGATGGATTAAAAAAAAAACAGTAAAATAATTAGAAAGATTCAGCTTGTGCATCAAGGAGCTTGTAATAACCCAAGTGAAGAAAGACTGACTTCTACTAATATCTGATTACCATTCAAACAAAATGAAAATAAAAATATTAATTCCTGGAAATTTCTTAATTGGGCTTTCCCTTTTGTGTATCTTAACCAATATTAACTCTTCTGGAAGAAAATAACTAAAATGTTACCTTGACCCTCCATTCCTTCATATCCTCATCTTATCCCCCATATCCTTGTTGGGATATGTTTTTCCAAGTGAATTTGATGAGAGATCCACCCTTGTCACCATCCTCTTTGGTTTCTTCAGTAGTGACAAGTGGCATTGAACTCTTAGGATATACAGAGTAACATCTTCTTCCATTTGAATCAAATATTGCATAGTTTCCAAAGTAATTTTACTTAAATTTACATACATTTGTGAGCTAAAAGGACTTGTCTTCCTGATTTTGTAAATGAGCAAACTGAGATTCCAGGGGTTTCCTGGAATTCCAGATTCCAGGTGAGGAGTAACTCATCTCAAATCACATGATTTGATAAAAAGTGTTCCTATGGGAACATATCCCAACATGACCTCTTTGGAGCTTAACTCTAACCTACAGAAGAGTGAAACAAAGTAACTATAAAATTATGTGCAGAAATAACAATTCACCACTGAAAGATGAACTAATCAAGCTTTAAGAACTCAGCACTGTTGGAGAGGGAGGAACAGGAGTTCAAGAGAAGTTCAACAGGGGCTTCCCTGGTGGCTCAGATGGTAAGGAATCTGCCTGCAAGGCAGAAGGCATGAGTTTGATCCCTGGGTCGGGAAGATCCCCTGGAGAAGGGAATGGCAACCCACTGCAGTATTCTTGCCTGGAGAATCCCATGGACAGAGGACCCTGATGAGCTACAGTCCATGGGGTCGCAGAGTTGGACATGACTGAGTGACTAAGCACAGCACAGCACAGTAATAATACTACTTATGTTAAGATTTTTGACTGAGGTTGTTATTTGTTTGATGCTGAAGCAGATACTCCCAAGTATCACACTTGGAGTAGCACAGAGATCCATCGTCTGGGACTCTCTTCTCTGAATATGAAACCCTCATTTTACAGTTGATGCTATAGTGTCAACTTTGAAGAAAATAGTAACAAACATTTGAAGAGCCCTTTATAATTTATAAGCACTTTGACATTCAAAGTCTCAGTTGAATAAACCTACCCTTTGAGGTAGGTTAATTAACCAGACATTATAATCTCCATATTACACATGAAGAACAAGCTCAGAGGGATTAACTGACTTTTTTCCATGTCCTAACAAACTAGCATAGTAGAGGATACAATCAAGATTGGAACTCAGGTCTCCAGAATCTAAGACTTCTGTCGCATATACTAGATTTCAGGTACAAGGTGAGCCACTTTTGATATGAGATTTTAATTCCTCTATGGAAAGCTCTAGGCTAGTGTAGGGGAGGAAAAAAAAAAAAGCAGTTAATGATATTCATTCATTCATTAGTTCATTCAAAAATGTTTGAATGATTATTAGTATTCTGTTTAGTTGGAAAAATAAACATAAAAAGATGTGATATTCTCACCCTAATGTTCTTAGAATCTAGCTAAAACTAAGAAGAAAACAAATTAAATGAAATGGAGTGTTGGAGTCAATGAAAATCTGTATAGAATGCAGTAGGTTCACAAAAAAGAATGGAGATTAGGGGACAGACCTGAAGGTACAGGTTAAGGGTTTTGTAAACATAGGGAAAGAAGTCATTAATTCAAGATCCTTCTATGTGTAAACATCCTACCTTACCAGGTTTGAAAATGTAGTACTACCTTTTGTAATGTTTTATCCATTCTTATCATTCTTCTTAAGTATAAAAAGTTGCTCTTAATTGAGCAAGCAGATCATTAATACAGAAATACAATTCTGAGTATTGGGCTTGATGGTGTTCTGGGCTCTTTTCCATCTTGGAGGTTATGAAAAATAATTTATTTGGACCTTCCTCTGGGATCTCACCTGTGCACATTGAAGACAGGGTCCTTATCAAGCAGGGCCCACTCTGCCAGAGAGGTGGGTTTGCACCTTGAATTCCTTCAGTATTCTTTGGGCTTCTCAGGTACAACCACAGGCAGCTTAGAAACATATTTCTTCAAAACAAGTGCACTTTCCAACATGCATTCGGAGTAACTACATCTTATTGCATTTGATGTTCTTAAAAGTCTGATTTTGCATTTAGACAGTTATTTGGACATACTGGGATAAAAATGGTCACATCAAAATATGCTGTTGCAAGTCACATTATTGTATTATTTGTTCTCAATGGCAAATATAATTCCAAAGCATTCTTAACACCCAGTAGAGGGGTAAACACAGAACCATGCAGTTATTGGTAAATAAAGATCTAGTGTAGATATGTAATGAAATATGAAAAGGAAGTTGTGGCCTGATTATGAGCTACTAGCAATATTATTTTATATCTTATGTTGGAAATCAGACAGGCTTTGTGTGTATTAACTGCTGGTTGACTTCTAAAATGTATATGCACGGATATAGCACTGTGCTGGCTTCATTTGAAACTGTGGCTTCCATGGGTTTAAAAAATACATACATTATTTTGTTTGCAAAGTGACAACCATACATTTTGGTATGTTCAATTGTTTAAACCAGTGATTTACAGAAAGTAAATGGTGTCCTACTTATATAAGCTTTAAAACAGGCAATTTTGAAATAGGTAAATTACTCAGTATAAACCTTAGCAGACTCAAATTGCTGATGGATCTTCTTCAAAACACCTCTTATTTTACAGGAGTATGTTACCTGGGCATATCTCAGACTTTCATCACTTATGTTTCCTACAAAATTGCCTGTGAAACAAAAAAAATAGCCCATATGAATGTTATTAAAACTTTGTTCTACAGAAGTTAATTGATGCCTTGTGGGGCAATATTAACATTTATAGGGTTTTGTCATACAGTAAAATTCAATGTTAAAAGTATAATTATTCAAAAAAAATTAACTAAATGGCAACAAGGGTTTTGCTTTTCCTATATTGTTGGGATTTTTTTTCCCTCCTCCTAAAACCTCCAGCTGTCCTTTGTGAAGTTCCTAGAATAACAATTCACATAAAACCAGAGACTAAAAATCTTGGTACGGACTGACCCATGGGGACACATTACTATAATGATTTGAAAATAAAATAATAAAAGGGGCGTCCCATAGGGGACAAAAGTCTGACTCCTCCTCACAAATGTATTCCATTTGTCAAAGTCACCCTAAAAATCTTCTTAGGAGTAGTTGGAATTGGCTGTCAGAAGCAGGTGCTCTGAAGTGTCTCACCTCTGTGGTTCTCCTACCCGGGTTTCCCAGTCCTTGGTTGACAATTGATGTTCTCACAGGGATAAACTATTCAATGTGATTCTTGTGATCTCTTCCAGTAGAGGCTGAGGCCATTTCTAAAACCTCCTACCCCATGGTCCTTTCTGCACAATTTTCCCTCTCACACACACTCACAGATACACACACACACACACACACACACACACTTTTCTCTTCTCTTTCTGTCACTGTAGGTTGAATGGAGCATTTTGTTTCCCACACAGTCTCTAGGAGACAGGCACAGTTTCCCCCAATGGCCTTCAAATAAGCTACCTTCATTGCCTGACGATCCTGTAGCTTATTGACTCTGTGGCACTGTGTTCTTTCCAAGCAGAGAACTGGAGAGCGGGGGTTTGCTCCTGTTACTTAGAAAAAGCTCCAAACTCTCCATTTATCAGGTACATTTGACAACCACAATTATCACACGTGTACCCTGTCAATCTGGCTAAGCCCAAGGACACGTACATGGAGCCGTGTTAATGATGACCCCTCTATGTCTTACAAAATGTGCCTTCTGAGACTGTGAATGAATCCAGGCTAAGTTTCCTAGAGCAGAACCCATGAACTCACATGTATTTTTTTACCTCAGTTGCTGCCTCTACAGGCTCCACTTCAATGCCCAACACATGAACGCATACCCACGCACATGCTTACAAAAATGCAATTGGCAAGAAGTCTTGGGATGCCCTCTGCCCCTACTGGAAAGGCATGAAACTAAATCCAATACCTTTCTCCTACTCTCAAATTTGTCTTGCTGACCTCTTCCCAACCCTAGCTTGCTGTTCTGTTTTTCTATTTTCCCTAAATGCAACTTACTTTTAGCATGTATTAACTTGGTTAGCATTCCTGCAGTGACAGGATAAGAGACAATTACCCATTTGTCAGTCTTAGCCTCTTTTTTTCTCTCTCAAATGTCTACTTAGGACGTACATCCAGACTGCACGCCCTTTTTATTTTTTTAAAAAAAGCAAAACAAAAAAAAAAAATTAAGAGAATGCAAACGTTCTTTTTCAAAGAAAATGCAAAATTTGTTTTTAATGTTGGCTATCAACCAAAAGGGGAATCAATAAGCCAGAAAATACAAAACAACAACAACAACAAAAAGTGTCCCCTGACTGCTCTGTCTGTGCCTCCTCAGCGTGTGCATCTGGTTGTTCATCTCTGAAAGTGTGTGAACTACTTTTTTCTTTAGATTATTTTTTGTTCTTTGCTCCCTTCTTGTTTGGGAATTAAGTGCTTTTTGTACTACATATATATCTATCTATAAATATATATTGATGTGTTTCTTTTTAATTGCTGGATCTTTAGATTTGGTTTTATCCAAAACTATGACAAAAAAAAAAAAAGTTATGAATTGTTTTCTGCAACTTTCCCCCACTCCTTCTTTAAATGTGGAACAACTTCAGCTGCAGAATCCCCACAGCCACATCTTTCACATAAGCCCAGTCTCACCACGAAGCACACGCACCATGGGCGGTGTGGGGAAGATGGGTGATGTCACTAAGACAGTACCCTTCCTATAGAAGGAAGTAATGAATGACCCAGCCAGCGGGCTCGCTATACAACTTTGTCTTTCAGTCACATAGGAAGATCTTTACCCCCTCCCCTAACTCTCGATGGGGCTGTGTGGCTGCCGATGAAGTTTTTCAACTTGAATGCGTAAACCTAGTCTCCTTGTTTTTGCTTTGAACCTTTTGATCATTATTATAAGTATTACTATTGTTATGATTACTATTATTATTTCATGTATCTTGGCTACTTTTAGTAGGGACGAAAGTTTAACTATTGGAAAGTTTAATTATTGGAAAATCTTTAATGATACTGTAATGATTTTGGAATAATTGCATGTTGAAGAAGTTGCAGCTTAGGGTGTGTGAGATTGTGAGTGTTAGAGTTCTGTTCTTTATATCTGTAGATGGGCATGTGTAGGCTCATTTGTTTTTGTATATTGCCCATCCCTTCCTTACAGCCAGAAGCTCTAATGCAGCTAGATCACTCCGTGCCGCCCTTACATGGACATGGCGACTCACTTACACATTTACTCCCATCATCTTCATCTCTTGTGTAGTACACTCATAGATGACCCTACCCTTTCTGCATCTTCCCTCCCCATCCCCTCCTTTCTTTAGCATTGTTCAAATTTATGTGCTGTCATCCATCCCCTTCAATTTAAGAAATTCTAAAACTTGTCAAAAAAAGACAAAAAGATTTAAACTCAATATATATCTGAGAACCTATTTTAATGCAGAAATTCATTCAAAACTCTCTAGATTCCTAGATTTTTTCAAAGGCAAATTATAAAATTAAACAGGTTTTTTTTTTTAAAAGTTTTTTTTTTTAAATCATCGCAATCAGAATAATTTCAGATTCAAAACTGATGCCCTCCCAAGCCCCTGAAAGTAAAAAAAATTGGTAAAAAAAAAGTGCAGATTTTTTTTTTCTTTTCATGTTATGTGGTGTGGATGTATGTGTTGTTGCCTCCTGTATCATCCTCTGTTGTAAATTATTATATTTGAAAATTAGACATTTTGCTCAAAAGTTTTAAAAGAAATGACAACAAAAAAAGCAAGTTACAAGAATGTGGCAATTCTATTTGTCCAAGAGCATTCTTACACAACTTTCTTTTGTAAATTTTTCTTTCATGCCAAAAAACATGCGGGCAATTTGTTGATGTAAGTTGACTATAAATTAATACAGTATGCTTTTTTTAAAATTATTTTGTCTATATCGAAATGATTTCTTTATTTTCTCTACAACAACCTGTATTTTTTTTAATTTGCTTTTATTTTTCTTTCTGTCCTTCCTTATATTGTGAATGCCTTGATGTTGATGTTATTTGCTTTCTTTCCCTCTAGCTTACTTTGGCCCTGAAGTTGATTTTATTTTCTACTATATGATTTTTTAAGATAATAGTAAATATTTTATTTCATTTGTGTCTATTTGCTTAATTTTCATTGTTATGTTTTGTGCTGAATTGCTCCTAATAATCGATATCAATTCTACTCTTGGTGGAAGAGTATAGGTAAATTGTTCTTACCATCCAAGGGAAGCCTGACCTCTTTGCCTGAACCAGCTTTTAAAGCTTTGAAAGTAATGGTAGTCTCTACAGTGGGATATGAAATTAGATACAACCTATGGGAGGCCTGTATCCTAGAAGAAAATTAACTGAGTTAACTACAAGTGTTATTAGTGGTAATTACATCCTAATTTAACTCCTTGGAAAACACTTGGGGAAATCAGTCCCTGATTTTACTTTCCTTCAGCACAGGGGAAATAAGATACTCTCAAGTGACTATGGTAGAGTTTGTTTTATCCAGGATTAAAATATCACCATCACTGCAAGCTACAAAATCAGACTTATTGAGAATAGAGACATTATGAATCTCAGGTATCTTAAGTATTGTCCTATGATAATACGATAATGCTGCCTTCCAATGTATAGAACTAACTATGGTGAAAGAAACCCGCACACAGTAAGCACCCAACCTCCCCTCCTCCCTGTCTGTCTTTCCTTTTCCCTTTCTATTAATATTTGCCATTTCTCTCAAGGTAATCAGGTAAGCTTTAAAAGGATCGTAAGAGTCTCTCAAGAAGAAACACGATAATTTTCACACCTAAAGTTTTACTTAGGAAATGTTTTCGGTAGGTATTACCATTTTGTGTGACTCTACGGTGAGAATACCCCTTGCCCTTAAAGGTATTTGGATCAATTATGCACTTCAGGAAACATAAGATCAGCAAGAAGTGCTATAGAATTTTTAAATAAAGAAGTTACTTGCTTCACTCTAATTTTAGGTATTGGTATTACTATTGCAAAAATATCAAACTGAAGCATGGATAAGGGATATGTTTCTAACACAGCAGCATCCGTGAGTGGGCTTTATCTGCCTTGGTTTATATGAGTGTATATTGTTTGACATGTTGGATGATAGTTTAGGTTTAAAACTAAGAACCTCCTAAGTGGAGTGGTATTTTATCTAATTGAAACCTTTTGTTTTTGTTGAAGATGCCTAAATCCATTTGATATAAGGCTACTCATTTCTTTTAAATACAAGCTCTTGGGACTATTATAAATCATTCTTCAAACACTGCATTACAAATAGCCTTAATTATCTAGATCCTATATTATTATACTTCTACCTCAGCATGAGACTACTCTATTAAAAATGGTCAGAAAAAAGTAATCAACAGTATCAGTTTTTATAGGCCCAAAATACCTAATAGAAATATTACTAATATCTAGCATATTGGAATAGCAGTCATCTCTGTGCTAAACATTTAACATGCATTTTAAATGGCACTAACATGAATCATTATTACACTGGTGACTTGAGGTAAGCTGTGTTATTATTTCCATTTTACAGAGAATTTAATAAATTTGACCAACTCATAGGGCTAGTAAACCAGAAAACTGTGATGCTAACCTGAGTCTAAGTGATTTCAAAGGCAAAACTCTTAATCAATATGCAGATGAAAAACTCCACAAGATGTTCCTTCTTTTACACTTTCCAGATGATGCTAGTGGTAAAGATCCCACCTGCCAATGCAGGAAATGTAAGAGATGCAGGTTCGAGTCCTGAGTTGGGGAGATCCCCTGGAGGAGGGCATGGCAGTCCAATCCAGTATTCTTTCTTGGAGAATCCCATGGATAGAGGAGCCTGGTGGGCTACAGTCCATAGGTTCGCAAAGAGTCGGACGTGACTGAAGCGACTTAGCATGCACACCCAGGCAATGATATCAAGGGGCTATTGCTCATCTTATCTGGGCATAGCTTGAAAAGAAGAGACTCTGTAGCCTTTTGGAATCAAATCCATTTCAGATAAACTATTTTTCCTGAGGATAGTTGAAGAAGAGCTTCATGGTTCCAAGTTTCCAAATATGGATGTGTTACAAGTACACACTTCTGTAGCACCAAGTGACTAAATGACTACAATTCAATAACTAATTTAGTGGGGAAAAATGACTTCTCCCCACTGTGCGTGAGTTTCCCAGCAGAGAATTAGAAAAATGCAAATAAGAGATGAGGTAAAGAACCTAAACACAGATAAAAATAAATTTAAGGACTTGGAGCATGGTGTCTTCTCCCAGAGTCTCATTCTTCAGTGTCACCGGTTTTTCATATTTTTGTGACTTCTAAGACCCAAATATCTCCTGAGAGGCAAAGGTCGGAGCCATATTGAAACTTTGTGCTTCTCTTCTTGTGTTTTGAGATGACCCACCACATCACTATCACCTACAACATTCTCACAGTTCAGAAGAGTTCTATTAAATTTTTAATACACTGTCTTTTCCAATGGCAGAGAGCCCCTTTTGCTGAATATCAGCCCTAGACGCATGAATTATATATCTATAAATACACTCATAAAGCAAAAAAGCAGGGCAGCCTTCAGGGCTAAAATAGACCTTTTATATCCCTAGTGATCTCTCTGGTTTAAAGAAAAGCACAACCCTGTCAAAAAAGAGTATATATTCCTGATTTAAAATGCTAACTTTAAGGAAAACAGATAGTTCTTATTCCAAACCAAAGAAAAATTCTGGGGACGGGATAGGAAATGAGAGTTTTGATGGATTACAGGTTTTGTAATACTCTGCCAGCAGCTCCTGATGACTTTAAGCTTGTTGCTTCTGTGAATACTTTTGTAAGCATGGCCATCTGAGAGATCACTGACTTTATGGTCTTTGGGCAGTGAAAAAAAAATTTTCAGCTGCTCCAACATTTCTGAGGATAGTCACTTTGGATTAACACAAATAAACGTGAAATCTTAAATAGCCTTCTGCAGTCAAAGTCACTTCTAGTAAGGATCTAATGATGGAGAAACACATCCCTCTCCTCTTTATCTCAAATGATATGAGAGCCCTCGGAACCCTCTGGACCCTAGAATCATCTTAAATATAGAATTTGATATAAAAATGGCATATACTTGTGCCAGGCACCTTTCCTGTTTACAGTTATCTAAACATTTCCACCTATACTCACTCTAATTCCCCTTTAAAACACCAACCCCTACACCCCAGTGGACTCCCTTTTAAACTAAAGACATTCTTCCAATTCCTTGAGATGTCAGGGGAGGGGAGCTATGGAAGTTTCTACAATTTCATTGATTAAACCTTACCAGATTTTAGGCTCAAAAGTCCCTAGGAGGGGCATAATTTATCATTTTTATCACTACTACTAGGATTAATAGCAGCCTGGCCAAGAAAATTGAAGATTAGCAGTTTTAACAGATTCTGTTATTAGAACTCTGCACCAGCCTACCCATCATTTTAGTTTTGAAATAAGCTTTTACCATTTCACAAAAGGGCCTCATCAACTTTTAGAAGCTCTTTGTTAATTAGTGAACTTCCAGACCTTCTTTCCTTCCCATCATGAAAAGGATGATTTTCACTTTTTTTGCCTGCTCCAAGAGAGATGCTCACTTCAGGGTGTAGAATGAAAAGTGAAACGTAAAGGAAAGTGGAAGTGATTCAACTGCAGAATGAGCAGTGTGTAGATGTAGGATTTTTTAACAACAAAGACACTCTGGAAGCTTTAGCTAGGATTGAAAAGACAGGGGGATAAAACAGGCAAACGTTAAAGACTCCAGTTGGGTGTCACAGATGGTACACTAAAAGTGCAAATGAATGCCACTCTGTAATCAGGAAAACAGTGATCTTCATCTCACTTAAAGGGAAACTCACATCCTACTTAACAATTTGCCTTTGCATTCAATTATCTGTCCCAGGACTTTGCCTCCCAACAAATCAGTCATTCCTTGCCCTTTATCCCAGCTTATTTTCCACTTAATATATATTGGGTTGACTTTTATCCTTACTCTAAAAGGCAAATGACTCTCCGTATTTGTGCCAGAAAAGAACACCCATGCTAGACCTTTGTTCTAGGTGAAATGGGTACACAAATCCTGTCTTGTCCTCTAAAGGCAAGTAAAATCATTCTGAGCAATCCTAAGGGAATCCTTGAGCAGACTGCACGAGCCTTCACTCCTCACTGCTCTTTCCTCACTCAAACACTGCCTGCTTCCATCATCTTAAATATAACACTCAGGGTTGGAAGAATAGGGGCAAAAGGAGG
The DNA here is from genome assembly GCF_019320065.1 of Cervus canadensis. Classification (NCBI taxonomy): domain Eukaryota; kingdom Metazoa; phylum Chordata; class Mammalia; order Artiodactyla; family Cervidae; genus Cervus; species Cervus canadensis. Next base: position 85,473,712 of record NC_057391.1, read on the forward strand.
CACCTCGGGGTTAGTTGTAAGACTGGCTTACCTTTGGGGACCTGTATTCTAAATTCCACTTATAAAAACTAGCAAAATGGTGTAAATTATGCATTAAATAAGTTGCAAGACATATGAATTATATATGTTCACAATGTTTAAAAAAAAAACAAAAACACCAAAGGCCTGCTAGCCCAGGAAAGCAAGCCTGAAGCTTTGTAAAATGTGTAAAAATCGGTTGCTCAATAGCTGCAAACTCTGAGCTCTAGAAGTGAAGCTTGGGGTTTAGAACATAGGCCAAAATATCATCTTGAGTTTCTCAGAAAGTTCTTGTTTTATTTCCCCACATGAGTTGGGTAGGTCATGTTCTCTTGTGCCTTCCCTTCCGTATGATACGCATCAGATACACTGTTGCCAACCTCCCTGACTCAGTTTCTCTGGCAGAGAATGCAAGCTTCTGACATGGGTGAAAGCAGATTATCTGGGGCAGGGACTCATCATGCTATCTCTGCTAGAAGATTTTTAAAAACAATAGTTGGAATAATTTTTTAAATAAATTTAACAGAAGACACGAACTGTGACTTCCTGAGATTCTTCCTCCATTTGAAAATAACACTATAAATAGACCCTAGTATAAAGGCAGTAAGGAGGGTCTGTGGGTAAACTGATAAATATCTACCACTCTGAATAAGAATCACTGATCTTAAAAATTCACTTTGCTCTCTCTACATTTCGGGATCTAAAAGTAAGTTTCCATTAAGTCATGGATATATAGGCTGCGTATTTTTAAAATCTAGTGTCTGCTCAGCATATATTGCATATAACATAAAAGCAATGTATGAATATAACATTAGACCTACAAAGCAAGTTGTTGTTTTATAGTCAGAGGAATTTCAGGAACAGCATAGTCAGAATGGGCCTGTTGTATGAACATTTTCAACCTCTGTAAGTTCCTCTTACTTAGCTTATAGTAAACAAAGACTACACTTGATAACTGTGAAATAAAAAGTAGTAACTTATAAAATATTGAAGATGAGCTCTTTTGTTTTCCTTGATCTTGATCTCAGAGACATGGGAAATCTGTCATTCTCATCCTAATGGGAGCAAATAAGTAGAAACCCAAGAAGAAAATAAAGAAATGCTCACAGATTAATCACATGCATGTGTTCATGTACACACACACACGCACAATTGATGCTGAGTATCTGCAATGGTGTAGTTAAATGTCATCATCCCATAAGCAGATCCTGGAAAAAAAAAGCCTGTTTGAATTCTATCTAAATAATTACTTGAGAGTATCTTTAAACATCTAAGCCCTCACTCTATGACTTTCAGGTTTTGGTGGCAAGAGGCATACCATGGGCTCTAAATCAGCCTAGAACAATTAGGCTGCAAGTAGAGAGGGTCTGGATGTGCATCCAAGGCTCTCATTATCATTTCTGAGATGTGACCTATGAACTGCATTCACTGAGCACGGCTGTGACTTGTTTTTCTACAAATGTACTAATTCTGTTTCTCTTTTTTCTTTTCCATCCCAGGAGGTGAATTAGTTATCCCTCTTCTTGTAGAAGACCCTTTAGCTACCCCTCCTATTGCTACTCGTGCACCTTCCATTACACTCCCCCCTACCTTCCGCCCCCTCCTCACCATTATTGAGACCACCAAAGATTCCCTGTCTATGACCTCTGAGGCGGGGTTACCTTGCTTGTCGGACCAAGGCAGCGATGGTTGTGATGATGATGGCTTGGTGATATCTGGGTATGGCTCAGGGGAAACCTTTGACTCTAACCTGCCCCCTACTGATGATGAAGATTTTTACACCACCTTCTCCTTGGTAACAGATAAGAGTCTTTCCACTTCAATCTTCGAAGGTGGCTACAAAGCTCATGCGCCCAAGTGGGAATCCAAGGACTTTAGACCTAACAAAGCCTCCGAAACTAGTAGGACTACTACCACATCTTTGTCCCCTGAGCTGATCCGCTTCACAGCTTCCTCCTCGTCTGGGATGGTGCCCAAATTGCCAGCTGGCAAAATGAATAACCGTGAGCTCAAACCCCAGCCTGATCTAGTCTTGCTTCCGTTGCCCACTGCCTATGAGCTAGACAGCACCAAACTGAAGAGCCCACTAATTACTTCCCCCATGTTCCGTAATGTGCCCACAGCAAACCCCACGGAGCCGGGAGTCAGACGGGTCCCGGGGGCCTCAGAGGTGATCCGCGAGTCCAGCAGCACAACAGGGATGGTCGTCGGCATTGTGGCTGCAGCCGCCCTCTGCATCTTGATCCTTCTGTACGCCATGTACAAATACAGGAACAGGGACGAGGGCTCCTACCAGGTGGACGAGACGCGGAACTACATCAGCAACTCGGCGCAGAGCAACGGCACGCTGCTCAAGGAGAAGCCCCCGAGCTCGAAGGGCGGCCACAAGAAACAGAAAAACAAGGACAAGGAGTACTACGTGTAGGCGCCACGCCGCCGCCGCCGCCCGGCGCGCGCAGCTGAGCCCGGGCCGTCCCTCTGCCCACAGACGCGCGTGTCCTCGGCGACCTGAGCATCCGCAGGGGTCCGGACTGTCCTAGGAGACGGGGCGGCATGGACCGGGACCCCGGTGGGGAAAACCAGTCGTGAACACAACACCAAGATGCACCTAACTGACAAAGGCGCAAGCCACAGGCTGCTTTGACGCAGTCGCCGCTCGGAGACAGAAAGTTCTTTCTGCCCTGCTGTGTCAGCCAGCTCACACTTTTGCACGCTGGAGCGAGCAGGTGGCTTCCCCCACCCCCTCCTCGGCCCCCCAACTTTTCGCAGACTTGGAAGCTTCCTTCTCTTGAGGACCTTTCACCCAAGGTAGAAGACTTCATGGCTTACTTGTTCCATAACTCCAAGTGAGTCTGTAATAATGTTTGTGAAGCTTGACTGTAATGATGTTTTGTTTTTTTTTTTTGGTTTGTTTGTTTGTTTAATTATGTAAAAAACAAAAACAAGAAAAAAAGTTAAAAAAACAACAAAAACCCACCCTTATCTGGTTCTGGCCAGTGTGCGTGTAACTTTTCAAGATCTGAGGGGAAAAACATGGCTTTTGGGTATTTGATTATTTTTTGAAAATAATTGGACATAAGTTGAAGAAAAAAAAAAATCTCAGAAAACGAAAGTAAGAGAGACTATTGCCATATGAACTCAAAAGCTACCATGGTGTTCACTCTACATATCAGGTTGTGGTGTTTCTAGAATCTGTTGTCTGTTTCTATATGATGCTTTGCTGAACACATAGCAAAATCATGGGATGGATGATAGTTTTGATTGGAAAAGCTGGTCCCTCAGGATCAAATTCCAGAGTTTGCCACCCAAACCCTGAACAGATGTGGTTAGGGCTGGTTTTCTCAGAGCTATCGGCTTTCACTTAACAATATTGTTCCTGTCCATGAGCCCAGCCAAATTGAGGTAAAGGAGATAGCCCCACAAATTAAAACAGAGCCTTTCCTAGGAAAGGGGGCCGGGGGTGGGCCGGATCTGTGACTGATCGAAATGCATGCGAATATAAGAGAAAAGACGATACAAGAAGTCTGTTGAAGAATCAAAACAGACAATAGGGGAGTTCAACTTGTGATAGAACCACAAAAGGTCATACAAGCCAAACACGGCATGACAGAGTGCAAAACTCATAGTTCTTCCCCCGCCCCCAACATGATAAGGTTTTTCCTAGTGATTTAATTTTCCAGCCTGACATTTACAGATAACTATCCTTCCATTTGCTCACGTCTCCCTTCACCCATCTTTTCTAAAGATAAATAAATAACAAATGAATAAAGCTGCTGTGACACACAAAAAAATGGAATTTAATAGTATAATATATATAAATAAATATATATACAGATATATTTATCATGGTATGTTTGATGGGATGACTGAAACAGGAAAACTGTTAAAATCTTGAAGTGGAATGAGAATGTTGTTTTCAAAGAAAATAACAACAAAAAAGTAAACCTTAAAATGTGAAGAAAGTGTGAGTTTTAGTTTTGTCACAGTTAACTGTGTCAAGGAGAATTAAAAAAAAAAACTCTTCTCAGATTTTGTTTACATATTTTACTACATTTTTGCTGGTATAATTCCTTAGCCACCTGTGTACATACTGCTTTGAGAACTGTTCTTTCCTTTGTTTATTTCCGTTTGTCTGGTTTCTGTTCCAGTTCTCTTTCTTTCTGAAAAGAGGAAACGATGTACAGTAAAACAATAAACTGGTTCAGTGGCCATGCCTAACCCAAAAGCAAGAGACAGAGCAAGATGAGTGTTTACATAAAAAGGCAATGCGTCCTCTGGAGGGTCAGATATATACAGTTTCTTTTGTACAGATGAAAATCCATCAGCTGTTTAGATTTAGAAATCTACTCTTGCTGGTCTTTGTAAGTTGCATGAATATTTGAGAAAATATCTTAAAGACGTGGGGCAAAAAATGCGATCTCAATGATGGTAGCCTTTACTAAATGTATATGGAAAGAGGTGTTCCTCATTATCTGATATTTCAATGTGTTAAGAGTTTTGGATTATTTTGTTATCATTGGAAAAGACAGGATTATAACGAGGTATCAGAGCACGATTTTAGATAACCTAAATGGCCCAACCTATATGAAGTTGATTATATCTCGATGTCTGTAAAAGATTGCTGTTCTTGGAGTCTTGAGGTCTTGTGAACTGATTTCCTGCTTTCTTTCTTTACATTTTTTTAATTTGAGTAAAAATACATTTGTTATATTCTTTTTAGTGTAAGTTTCTATTTGGACAATTTTATGGGAACATGTGCATTCTGTATGTGAGCTTCTATCATATTCCTGTTGTTTTATGAGAAAACTCTTAAGAAATTTATTTTATGATGTTGTGAAGTTACTGCTTTTTTTTTTCCTTTTCTCTTTTATTTCATATTTGCATTTTCGTTCAAGGATATGCTTAGCAATAAAATGTTCTTCCCAATCCTTGTATGATGATGCATTCTTATTTTCCAAACATTTATTAAAAGATCTTGGACTGGGGCTAAATAAGATCATCATATTAGAAGTTCAGTAAGCTAGGACCATGTTCATGTGAAATAAAATTTTACAAGCAGCTACTTTAAACAATTGCTTATTTAAAGTTATCAAAAGTGATATATTTGTGGGCTAAGCAGTTATTGTCTGTCAAATGAGGCATTATTATTTAGATTATTATTATTTACATAATGATTGTTATTACATTATTACTTAGATAAGGTAACTAGAAAGGAAAAACTTTCCTGAACAGGTAAGACTACAGAAAAAAATTCTGGAAAAAAATTATTAGATACTATATTTTTTAAAGTGTTTGGTAACTTTTAAGTATTTGCTGTAAGTAACTTTCAACAGTTTTCCAGAAGCACTGGAAAGTATTAGGTGGCTTCTTTCCAAGCCTCCTGCCATATTGAAATTTTTTAGAAAAATACTAAATCCGAAGTCAAAATTTAAGTGAGTGCTTAAATTTTAACAGCTTCTTTCTAGATTTTCGGATTACAAAATCCTGTAACATTCATTACAGCTGGAACCTTTGTCGTATCTCAGGTGTCCTTGATATGCTGGTTCCTTAAGCACATGCTTACTTTGCCAATTGGATAATCCATGATACTCTACATTTTTTATCATGATCTAGAAACATGGGTTAACTAAATACCTGAACTATAGCCATATTTTGTTTACGAGTCTTTAAGGAGTTAGAATTAAAAACAAACATGATTAACCCTGTTCCTTTAGATTTCATTGGTGGAATGGTTATATTATCGACTATCAAGGAAATAGATAATGAGGCTTAATGATACCCAACTATGAAAAGTTCCTGTTTTTATTCCTGTCTCTGATAATTTACATAAAGTAGTCAACTTGACCAGAAGTTGGGGTAAGCAAAGGAAGTATAGATTTAATAAAATGTTAAACTTGCCAGAGAAATTTCCAGATGGTGGTTAATATAGTAGAGTTATCAAGATCTAAGTGGCATTTGCTCAGATACTTTGGTTAATGTCCATGAACAGAAGTACTTTTCATTGTCTCCATGAGGAAGTATTGAGACTATACCATCTCTTTCCAATGTTTTTAACTTTGGCTGTGGGCTTTGGAATCAGAAAAGCTTAGTTCATAAATCGTGGCTGTGAATCCTGGGTCTGTCCTTTATTAGTTGTCAAACCTTGAGTAAAGTGTGCAGTGACTATAACTTCATCCATGAAACTGGAATGATATCACTTTTCTTTTAGTATTGTTCTATAATTAAATGAGCTCACTTGTATATAAGTGCCTGATTATAAGCACAGTGGCTGGCCCATAGCCCTCAACAGCAATGGCTAAATTGTCTTATTAATCACTTGCTATTATCCTAGAAAAAAAAAATCAAAAATTCTTCCTAAAAGTCCACAGAAGATTCATATACAAGAGCCCTGGAACAATCATTTTATTTCATTACCTAATATCATAATTGTTTTTATTCCTCTTACAGTTGAAATCACACTGATACATTGATTCTTTGAGCTCTCCTTGAGTTTTCCACCAGAAATGTGTGTACCCCTATAAAACTCTTTACTTCAATCAACTCCTTCAGTAGAAGCACCATAGTTTTAAATAGTAAACTATTTTTTGCTGCAAAGGACAGTCTTCTAAGCTCCCCAAATCACAGAGTTTTTATTGCCACAGACACACCTTCAAAATCCTCTATTAACTTTCTGTCCATAAACTTTCTAAATGTCACTATTCAGTGTAATCCTAGAACCACTTTAAGCATTTACTCTTTTGATAATTCAACTAACATTTACTGAACACTGTGTGCTAGTCAATCTACTATTGGTTTTGTTTCAATGAAAGCAGAAAATGGAAATGAGAAATTTAAGCCTTTTTATCTCTTATATAGATCTATTCACTAATATTCAAATTGAAGTTGGATTTTTTTTCTAAAAGCCTCTATTTTGTCCAGTTGAATTGAAATTCTGATGCTGTTTGAGATCAGTTTGATTACTAATGTATTCATTAAGCATTATTAAATGATTACTATGTCTTAAATTGAGAGCATTAATAAGTTTATAATCTACTAAGGGTTTCTCAAACAAGCTGTCAAACAAAATAGTGCAAACCAAGTTCTTTGAGAGTTCAGAAGAAATTACTTAAGGTAAGGTTTAATAGAGGAGCTGATGCATTAGGTAAACCTCTGAAAAAATTGGTAGGCAGAGATCAGGGCTACATGCCATTCCAAAAAAAAAAAATATTGAACTAAGAGCCAGTAGGGTCAAAACAATAATTTGGATAGGTCACAGACTGTATAAATTACACTATTGGAAGATATGGCTCTGAAGGTTTTGAGAATTTGTCAATGACGGGAAGAGAGAGAGAGGAGAATGTCTTGAATGGTTCTCAAGGTCAAGGGGTAGTGATTTAGTGAAGAGACTGGCAATATTGATACTCTCTCAAAGAAGATATAAGATTATTGGAGTGATCAAGTTTTTGGATAGAAGTATTGCTATAAACAGAGAGGGGGTGAATTGTTTTTCTGATATATCAATAAAGGAGGAGGTGGAATCAGGGACATATTGCAGTGAAACTGACAGAAGTTGTGACAGCTATAGTCAAAGCCTCAGTATGCTAGGTAAGCTGAAGGCAAAGTTATGTACCTAATAATGAGGCTGTGGGCACAAGGCAGAAGTCTGTTGGTAGTCTGTCCAGAAGGCAGCTAATGAAAAGTGTCAGGAAGAGGTTGGCTGACTTCATCTGGCATCAATAGTAATACTTTATATTTTGCAACATTTCTTTTTATTTCATGGCTTAAAATCCAGTCTTGCAGTTCCAAATTTAGAGCTCTTTCACTTACATAACGGTAGCTGTAAAGAAATAATTCAATGTCAACTTTTTTTTTTTTTCCAGAGCATTTGGAGCTAAGGAAGAGGTAATAAGATGTTGTATTGTCTACTTAGGGTGCTGTAACAAAATGCCATAGGCTAGGTGGCTTAACAACATAAGTTTATTTCCCACAGTTCTGCAGACTGAAGTCCCAGATCAAGATCCAGTAGGGTTTGTTTTCTGGTGAGGGCTCTCTTCCTGGCTTACAGATGGCCACCTTCTCTTTCTGTCCCCATATGACTGTTCTTCTGAGCATGTGCAAGAAAGAGAGAAGAGATCGCTTCTTTTTGATTGTGCCCCTCCTACCATCTTGTTGTGGCTTCTCCTTTGTTTTTGGACATGGGGTATCTTTTTTTTTGGTGGGTTTCCAGTGTCCTCCTGTCAATGATTGTTAAATAGCTAGTTGCAATTTTGGTGCTCTCGCGGAGGAGATGAGTTCATGTCCTTCTACTCTGCCATCTTGAACCAATCTCTCTTCCTCTTTGTATAAGGCCACAGTCTTAGCAGATCATGTTCCCACCTTCAGAACCTCATTTCAATTTAGCTCCTAAAGATCCTACCTTCGTATATGGTAACACTAGGTGTTAGGGCTTCAGTGTATTAATTTGAGGAATGGCAGACACAATTCAGTCCACCATAGATATGCATGGTGTTGGGAATTGGTAAAGTGAACATTTTCAAGGCTCAAAGGAGTCCAGGAATTCAGAAACAATTCTAGCCTTGTTGATGTGAGTGCATGTGCTAGATAGAACAGCAAATAAGTCCAAGAGAAAGTAAACCACAGAGCAGAATAGGATTGTAAAAGGAATGGGGACCAGGATTTGAAAGCAGCATTAAGGTTGTATGAGAGGCCCTAGAAGACAGGAACAGCTAAAGGGAAGCCAGACCAAAATTTGGAGTTGTATTAAATGAATGGTGTGACTGTCAAGAGGCTATGAACTTTTCCACTGGTTAGGTACCTGGGTTCTAGAATCAGAATGCCATGGTGTGTATTCTGGTGCTGTGATTTTGGATAATTACTTAGTGTACCTAAGACTCAGCTTTCATTCCTATAGAAGGAAATTATAATATTACCTATTGTATGGGTTTGTCAGGGAAGATTAAATAAAATAATGCATGGAAAAATGCTTTGCCTATACCTGACACATCATAAACCTTAATAGAAGTTGATCATTATTACAATTTGGCCTTGTTACCTGACTCAGGCAGGATCAAAGTTAGCTGCTACTTGCATGGCTAGCCAGTACCAGAAATTGCATAAATATTTAGGATAGGCAATCACTCTATTTCCTAAATTCTTTCCTTTGCTAAGAAAATATAAAATTCTATTGCCTGCTCATCGGCAAAGCTTTCCCTATACTACCGCTGAAGTTCTCTGCTTAAAAGATCCAGCTTGGATTACACCCAGAGAAGCTCACATCCTAAGATTTTCACTCCTCTCCTGGGTTTCTAGTCCTCGGGTTTCCTGTGACAGCTGGTCAGTTAAACACAAGTCAAGAGGCCTTCAGAGACACTTTCACCCATTTAGTGATATGCATTATTTTGTATTTTTAATATTTTATTGCAGTAGGAGCACTTAACATGAGATTTACTCTCTTTAAAGTATTAGTCAACAAGCATAAGATTTCGGTTAAGGTGAATGTGTTCTAGAGATCAGCTGTTCAACGTTGTACCTACAGTCAGCAACACTCTGTTGTACACGTAAAGGCTCATGATCATCTTAAATTCTAAGTTTGTTCAGTTAATCACCTTGAACTGAATTTGAATCTTTCTATACATGCACATAAAGCATAAGACCACAAATTAGAGTAAAATTAATTTTTCTAATAAATAAATTTGAACCTTTTTCCTAACTTTAAGCCAGTAGATCAATTTATTAATTGCATTCCAATGGATCAATGAATAGTGGTAAACGTAGTATAATTAACTGGACCTGGTTCATCAGCAAAATGAAACCCCAGTCACCTAAACCTTCATCTCCAATGCCATGGATCTCTGTGTATTTTGGTTTTGTTTTTAATTTGACTTTTTACTCTGAATGTTTCCAAATATTTTAAAAAATAAAGCAAATGGTGTAACAGTCCCCCCATTTATTCATTATCTGATTTGAAGAATTACTAATATTTTGTTATTCTTGCTTATCTATGCCCACCTCTTCATGAAAGAATATCTTTTAATACCACACAATGTTAAGAAGCACAAAAGAAGCTTTAAAAGAATATTTATTGTTGGATCTCTTGACCTGAGTCTTATTCTTGTTCAATGTGTTTCAGAGTAACTAAACCTAACGTTCTTTCCAATGGACAATTAATGGCATGATTCCAGTTCTTTATTCAATGACAACATGAAAGACAAGATTAACTTAAGTAGACTCTTCACCATTTAATGAGATTGCTTGAAAACTCAAAGGATTTTTTCAGCTTGTACTATTTCAATTCAACTGTGCTCAATCACTTTTCGAAATGAATAAAAAAGTCTATAGATTATATACAGCTGCTTAATCTTTTGTAAAATGTGACGTATTGGAATAGAATCCATGTTCTCTTTCAAGGGAATGGGTAAGGGAGAATACTACTCATTTGCACCTGTGGAAGCTAAGAAATTCTCAGTTTTACCTCTAGAAATGTGATCACAAAGCTACTAGCATTTTTCCCTAGGGTTATACTCATGTATTTGCAATAGCTATAGCTACACTGATTTTGCATGAGTCTACACAGAAGAGATAGTTCATTAAGTATATTCTCAAGTTATAATGTTATCACTGTTCCACTGTTGAAAATTGTGATTTTTCTCTTCTCTGCTCTCACTCACCTGCAAGTTTTGGCCTAGAATTTTTATCATAAAACTATTACAAGAGAAAGAGAAAGTTATTCATAGACCATTTAATAGTATCTTCTTTTCCATCACCAATTCAAAATAAGTGTTAGGAAACATGGCTGGAACCACCACAAACTGTTGCTTCTTGGTTTCATGGAGTACGATGAAAAGTAGAATAGTAGGTTTCAACAAATAAACCATTTTCCTGTTTTTACTCTGTACTTAGCAGTTTGCCCATTTTGTTTATTTTTAATTTTTATTTTTTGTGAGGGTCAGGGGAATCTAGCAGACCATACATAATTGCTCTTCTTAAACAAACAAAAAAAGTGGTCTAGGTTTGCAAGGAAGGACAATTAGGCAGGGTGAGGAGTGGAGTACAAGGCAGCTTAAATTAAGGGTGACATTAAAACTGAAAAAACTAAAATGTCTTTAGTATTGTGGTATAGTTTTTGATGTTAATACATCACCTAGGAATTTGTGCTTCTGTGCATGCATCAGGGTTGTTTGTTCGGAGTTGGGTTTTTTTTACTTTTTTTCCTGCAAAGAGAGCTTTATTGTTTCCATTTGGCCCAAGGCTTAGGAGAAGGCTCTAGAGTGATTAAAAAGCTGCCAAGGACTGCAGAGAGGAGCTTCGGGGAGAACCTCTGACACCACAGGGACTCCTCAAAAGCCACTGGGCTTCTGCTACGACTTGTGCTTGCCGTTGTTGTTCACTAAGCCGTGTCTGACTCTTTTGCAACCCCATAGACCACAGCCTGCCTGGGCCATCTGGCCATGGCATTCTCCAGGCAAGAAGACTGGAGTGGGTTGTCATTTCCTTCTCCGGGGGATCTTCTCCACCCAGAAACTGAACCCCTATCTCTTGCATTGCAGGCTGATTCTTTACCACTGAGCCACCTGGGAAGCCCAGTCGTGTTTGAGGTTGAGCCTTTCGAAGAGGTGCCCGCCCAACCCCACCTGGGGGCCAGCCGGCCTGCGGAGGTTGGTCAGGTGCTCACCATCTCCTTGGTGAATTTCATCTTCTTGATGAATTTCAGCTGCTCCTCCTGGGGGCGGCTCTCCCGAATGCCACGGAGGTGCGTCTCCGCACACAGAACCCGGGCCGGCAATGCAGGCCCACCCGGCCCTGGTTCAGGTTTGTCTCCCTGAAAATGAAGGCTTTCCCAGCGTCCTGGGTTTGATCCTGCTCATTTCGGGACACCTTCTGCTTGTCTTGGGAGAGAGTGAGGTCATGTCGCTGGTTTTGCACTTTTCAAGAAATGCTCTTGGAGCCCTCGTGCTCTCCTCGGCCAGTTAGCAGAAAAAGTGTCCTACGCCCTCCAGAACCACATCATCGAGGTGGAAATAGAAGCGCAGAGAGAGGTAGGTGTAAGAGGCTGCAGATGCGTGCTGGCTAGGGGATGGGCGAGAGCCTCCACCTAGGTGGAGCGCTTCTGACGAATCTGAGGCCTGGTGGCTGATGGGTAATAAGGAGCTAACCTCAAAAAATGGTGTTGGCTGGTTCCAGTGGCCAAGGGTAGCTGAGTGGCTGAGTCCACATGTTCCGTTCAGTTGCTCAGGCGTGTCTGACTCTGCGACCGCGTGGACTGCAGCACGCCAGGCCTCCCTGACTATCACCAACTCCCGGAGTTTACTCAGACTCATCTCCATTGAGTCGGTGATGCCATCCAATGACCTCATCCTCCGTCCTTGCGACTGGAATAAAGGTCGGAGGGTGAATGAAAGCTTGGGCAAGGGGCGTCCCTGGGTCTGTTTCGTCTAAAACACCGCTGAAGCAAGAGACAGATCTGTGGGACCGCCCAGCGCGCAGTGCAGCTCTGTTGCGATATCCAACTTGAAATGGGAAAACTAGAATAGTTGTTCCTTATAAACCACATGAGGAGGGAAATGTGGGCAAGAGGAGGAGAGCAGAAGCAGGTGAGATGTTTCTAAATCCCTGCAGTTTATAATTGCTCAGAAGGTAGGTCCATGTTAGAGCCTCTAAATAATTCTCTCCATCCTCTCTTTCCCTGTCTCCCAACCACCGCACCTTTCCGTTCCAGAAATAGTGTCAGATGTCAACAAGTAAGCGCACACACACACAGCCTGCACTTCTTTTTTAAAAAAGAAAAAAAAAAAAGATACTTGTAATAAGTTGCAAAATGCTTTAACCACTGTGCTGGTGTTTTGTGATGATCTTTATGTAATGTTTTTCCCTTTTCAACTTAAAACTTTCTTGACCAGTTATATTATAAGCATGATTTCCCTAACATACATTGTAAAAGCAGAAGTCACATGTCTGGGTAGTTGGACAGGCCTTTCTTGACTTCCTTACTTAGCAGATGTAAGCTGCAATTTGATAACATATATGCATTAGAGCAATAGCTTTTTCGATGTTTTGTTTTGATGAATCCTATTTTTTTCCAGCTATACTGAGATATCGCCGGTGTATAATACTGTGTAATTTTAATGTGTGCAAAGTGCTGGTTTCATGCATGTACATATTGTATGTATACTGTATACACGTGTGTCTATTACCACAATGAGTTCAGTTAACATAGTCACCACTTCACATTTTTTGTTAACTAGAGTCAGCATGTTGTTTGTTAGAGCTCCAGAACATCATCATCATAGAACTGCAAGTTGGTATCTTTTGACGAACATCTCTCCTTTCCCACTGCCACTCCACCCCTGGCAACCACCAGTCTGCTCCCTGCTTCTCTGAGATCTGCTTTTTCATATTATATATGTAAGTGAGATCATACAGCATTGTCTTTCTCTGCCTGACTTATTTCACTTATAAAAGGCCCTCAAGTTTCATCCATGTGTTGCCAATAGCAGGAGTTTCTTCTTTTTACGGCTGAATAACATTCCTCTGTGCGCGCCTGTGTGTATCACATTTCTTTATCCATTCATTTGTCTAGGAACATTTATGTTTCCATGGCTTGGCTATTTTGAATAATGCTGTAATGAACATGGAGGTATAGGTATAGGTATCTGAAATATCATTAAAGCAGTGATTTCATTGCCTTTGGATATTTACCCAGAAGTGGGATAGCTGGGTCATACCGTAGTTCTGTTTTTAATGTTTTGTGGAATCCCATACTGTTTTCTGGGCTTCCCGGATGACTCTGCAATAAAGAGTCCACTGAAGTGGAAGAGTCCACTCCTCCACTGAAGTGCAGGAGTCACAGGTGGCATGAGTTAAGTTCCTGGGTCAAGAAGATCCCCTGGAGGAGAAAATGGCAACACACTCCAGTATTCTTGCCTAGAAAATCCCATGACCATTGGAGCCTGGTGGGCTACAGTCCGTAGGATCACAGAGTCGGACATGACCGATCAAGTGAATGCACACGCGTGCGCGCACGCACACACACACACATACTCACACTTGTTTTCCACAGTGGTTGCACCAGTTTACGTTCCAACCAACACAAAGGTTCCCATTTTTTCTCATTCTCACCAGCACATTCTCATTCCATGTTCTCTTGCTGGTAATTGCATTCTAACAGGCATAAAGTGGTATCTCCTGGTGTTTTGATTTCATTTCCCTATAACTAATGATACTGAGTGCCTTTTCACGTACTTATTTGTATGTCTTCTTTGGGAAAATGTCTATTCATGTTCTTTGCCGATTTTTAATCATATTTGTTTTCTTGTGCCCACTTGTAAGCATTAAGAATTGCTTATGTATTTTTGAATATTAGCTCCTTAAAAGACATATAATTTGCAAATACTTTCTCCCATTCAGTAGACTGGCTTTTCATTTTGTTGAATTTTTCTTTTGCTGGGAAGAAGTTTTTTTAGCTTGGGTAGTTCTTCATTACTTTTGTTTTTGTTGCTTATGCTTGAAGTGTTATAGCCAAAAAACATCCCCAAAACCATTGTCAGAAAAAGAACTTGGTATTGCGGATGTTTTTGGCTATGAAATCCATTTGAAGTTAATTTTTTTAGTGGTATAAATTAGGGGTCCAAATCCATTGTTTTGCATTCGAATATCCATTTTTCCCAAAACCATTTGTTGAAGAGAGTGTCCTTTCTCCACTGTGTACTCTTAACTCCTGTGTCAAATACTAGTTGAATGTATACATATGGGTTTGTTTCTGGGCTCTCAGATCTGTCCCATCGGTATATGTGTCTGTTTTTATGCCAGTGCCATACTGTTTTATTATAATTTTGTATTCAATAACTTTATATTGCAATGTGATATAGTTTGAAGTCAAAATATGGTGCCTCCAGTTTTGTCTGTTTTTCTCACAAGACTGCTTTGATTATTCAAGGTCTTTGTAGTTCCATATGAATTTTAGGATTGTTTTCTCTATTTTCATGAAAAACAATATAGGAATGTTGATAGGGATTATATTGAATCTATACATGGCTTTTGGTAGTAGAGATATTTTAACAAAATTAAACTCTGCGATTCATGAACATGGGATAACTTTCCATTTATCTGTGTCTTTTAAATTTTATTTCATCAATATCTTCTGATTTTCAATGTAAAGGTCTTTCCCTATCTTGGTTAAATGTATTTCTAAGTATATTATTCTTTTTGATGCTATTAAAAATGGGATTATTTTTATGTATTTCTTTTACAGATAGTTTATTTTTGATGTATAGAAAGAGAACTGACTTTTGCATGTTGATTTTGTATCCTGAAACTTTAAGAATTGGAAAGTTCTTAGCCATTATTTCTTTAATTTAGTTGTCTGTCCCTTTCTCTGCCTCTCTCTTCTCTCTCTTCCCTTTCTGAGACTCTAGTAGTGTGTAGATTTTTCTTTAAATGGTAATAATATCTTATAATTCACACAAGATTTCATTTTTTTTCCTGTTGTGCATAAATAGCTTCACCTAATCTGTCTTCAGGCTCAGACATTCTTTCTTCTGCTTGGCCAAGTTTAATTCTTTAGTCATTGTATCTAGGATTTCATTTTCTTTTAATTTTTATCCTTTCTGTGTCTTTGTTGAACTCTCACTTTGTTCATGTGTTGCTTTCCTAATTTTGTCTCATTGTCTGTCTTTGTTTTTTTTAATTTACTGAATTACTTTAGGAGGATTATTCTAAATTATTTGTCAGACAGTTCATAGATCTCCATTATTTTAGGGTCTGTTAAGTGAAAGTCACTCAGTCATGTCTGACTCTTTGCGACCCAATGGACTGTATAGTCCACGAAATTTTCCAGGTCAGAATACTGGAGTGGGTAGCCTTTCCCTTCTCCAGGGGATCTTCCCGACCCAGAAATCAAATGGAGATCTCCTGCATTGCAGGCAGATTCTTTACCAACTGAGCTATCCAGAAAGCCCTTAGTAACTTAGGGTCTGTTAGACCCTTAGCGTCTGTTATTAAAGCTTTGTTAGTTTCCCTTGGTGATATCATGTGTACCTGATTCTTCATGATCATCTTTATTTGCATCACTCTTTGCATATTTAAAGAATACGCATACTCCCCTCTTCCTTCCAACCTGTCTTAGCTGACGGTGGAATTGCTGACTTGCTCCCTACCCTGGTGGGACACAGGATGTAGTATAGAGCTGCTTGATGTCCCTGGCCAGGCTTCCTGGTTGGAAAGGGCTGGAGCATATCTTTAGCAGTTTGGCAGGGCCAGAGACTTGCTTCCTGTCCAAGTTCAGCCTGTAGAAGTGCTGTGATGTTGCCTGGAATCTCTGACCAGACTTCCTGGTTTGCCAGGGCTAAAGGCTATGCTTAGTAGTTGGCCTGGGCCATTGTCTTGCTTTCTTGTCCATGTGGGTCTCTAGACTGTGCTTTCTGGATAAAACAAGCTGTCTGCTGTGGATTCAAACAAGGCTGATCTGGTAACTGCCCTTCCTGGCCAGATGGGGCCACCAGTTTAGTTCTGCAGAAGAGCAGACCCACCAGTTGGGATTTGCAGTTGGGCACCCCAGCAGCAGGAATGTGGTCTTCCAAGATCCATAAGCACATAGCTGTGAGACCCATCCCATTTCTTCTCTAGCTGAGTTCAAACTGATGAATGTCAGGCAGTACATAAGTGTGTCTCCCTGAAAGCACCCCGCAGTGCTGGAGAAGCTGCGTGTCTCCTGGAGCTCTTCTCTTCCCAGTGGAGGAACTGTGTATCCAGAGGGACCCCCTCAGTGTGGGGCTGCACCAACCTGGGGGAATGGTCTTGCAGTCAGAGTGAAGCCACTTCTCTTACCTTCTAACATGTCTTTTCTTCTCCTCTCTCTCTCTCTCTCTTTTTTTCTTTTGTGGTCCAATGGGGTGCTTTAACCTCACCCCTGGGTTTTGAAATCTTCACAAAGGTGTTTTATTTATGAATAGTTGTGAGCTGCTCTTTCTGTGAGGGTGGATTAAGTTGAGAATCATCTATTTTGCCTCTTACTAACATCACTCTGGGCAATAGTTTTTATAATTAGACAGGTTGATGTTATGTTGCAATAGCTGGCAAGTGTGTGTTTTGAAGAATACTTGGTATAAGAGAAGTTGGTGGGCTATTGGGGGAGAAAAGGAGAAACAAAAAGTTGAATCACTCTTCAGTCATAGTTAACACTGAAAAATAATTCTTGTCTTTTTAAATTCAAGGATTTTATATGTCAGCATTGACTTGTGACTTTGATATTTCCATCACATAAGTCTACTGAGATGAGACTGTTGATCTACTGAAGTCAACTTTGTTAACCTCTGAAAATGAGATTCCAGGAAGTCATACCCTTACCAAAAAGCCCTCTGCATGTACACAAACAAGGGAAATTTTCCGCAGCTCAAGTCAGTCAAACAATGTGTAGATAAAAGAGTGGATTTAAGGGCCTCGGTTAACAAGGCCTCCGGTTCCCTGGCCAGTGGGCATTCGAGTGTTGGCTTTGACAGGCAGGTGCTGGGTGACACACAGAAGGAGCCTTAAGAGGCTGTTTCCCCTTAAACCACTTCAAAGAAGTTTGGATTTTCCATTTATTTTTTAAAAGCAGATACACAGTAAACATTGGAATGTGAGTTTTATGCTAAATACGTTTTGGTTTCACAATAGTTATCTCTTGCTGCCAGAATAGCCCTAAGGATTAAGATGGTTTACTGGGATCAAATGCCCAGGAGATTTATTATAGTGCAGACTGTTTACTTATTCCCATTAAAATGCCGATTATGCTTATTTCTTTGCCTCTCTCTCTTCCACCTCCTGTCTTCCCTCCTCTATAACCCATATTCTATTATTTTATTTTCCTGCTTTAAAATGAATCTACTTGGATTTTAATCCTTTATTAAAATTGAGGCCTTGAAAACTGACTTTATGCGGGCTAGGGAGTGGTAACAGTGTATTAGTTAACTCACTAAGGTCTTGGGAATGCTGAGGCCCTGGTTAGCAACCCAGAGCGATAAAAAAAAGTATTTTCAGGGACTCTCTGATGACTGGAGATAAGGGTGTACGTTTAGAATTATATGTTGTGAAGGATCACAAACACCCCAGCTATAATCATCTACAATTTAAAAACATGTAAGGGCAAAGATAATTTGCTGTTAGGTATTTGCTTTACTTGGATAAAAAGGAAGATTACCTATTTTATAACCAAATTCTGTGTAAAACATTCAATAAGACAAGTGAGTTTATATACAATATATAAGCTCTCAAGAAGAGACATGAGACATCAGAAACCATTATGATTTAAATAAGAAAGCTACAGCCCAGGAAATAATTCTAGAGGGCCTGATAATGCATCCACATTTACAAGAAAGCAATTAGTGAGTCCAATAGGCTGTGTTTGATGTATCCTGGCAAATGTTTGCTCTCCCCTGATAAATTCATCTTGAATACTCAGTGACTATTACAGTGCCTGGCATGGAGGAGATCTCCAGTGAGGTTTCCTGGAAGGAACAGTTGAATATAGCTGACCTGCTACTCATGGCATGTGCAAATGCATTGCTATCATTTTGTATTTTTTTTTTCCTGGTATTATGTTTGGAAAGATCTAGGCCAGCTGTTGTCAAATTCAGTATGTATGTGAATCACCTGGAGGGCTCTTTACAACACAGATTGCAGAGCCCCTGAAGAATCAGACTTTCTGGTTCAAGAGGTGTAGAATACGTCTGAGAAGTTGCATTTCTGACATGCAAAGGTGATGCTGTGCTGCTGGCGTGTTTAAGAGCTGTGTAGCCCATTAAGTGATGAAAGAGCGTGTATACACTTAAGGGCAAAGAAGCACTCAACTCCGCTAATTTAAACAAGTGTGACTTGCATCTAATGGGCTACTGTCTACTGCTAAGATTTCCATTATAGATGCAAAGAAAAAGGTGCATGCTTATTTTCTGTCTGATTGAGGCAGCCAAGATTCAATAGGGGGACATAGAAGAAAAACATGATGCAGTAGTGAAAATTATGAAGAGAATTTTTACATCACAGAAATAACCTTGTAAACAGTGAAGGCCCATTTTATTCCAAAGAATCTAAAATTTGGCTTTTCCTGAGACAGGTTGGAATGTCATTTCGCTACACTCTCTCTTCTTTGTTGAACCTAGTTTTTCAAGCTTAAAGTTTAAAACTAATTAAATTAAAAGACCCCAAAAAGCATGACTTGAAGTCTTTAGTTGCCTGATAGCTCAGGTACCTTTCAACTTGAAAGTTCTTAGAGTTTCTGGCAAATTATTTGCATCCCTAGTGATACGACAGAGCAGGAAGCTGATCTATGATATGCAAAGATAACATAAAAAATAAAATAACTACTGTACATTGAGGTTTTGTCAGAATATCTGCTAAATTTTGCAAGTATTATCTCATTCATTCCTGATAACGATCCTTTGATATCAGCACCATTTCTCTCCCTGTGTCACATATGAGAAAAATCAGGTTAAGAGAATTTAAGTGAACTTACCCAAGGTCACACTTCCAGTAGGTTGTGGGATCAAAACTTGATCCTTTCCTGATATCCAAGAATTTAAAATATGTAAGTCAGCTTTCAAACAGGCATGCTGGAAGAACCAGCACTAACAGCAATATGAAAACTGTCAACTGTTATCATAGCAAGTGGAGTATTAGTACTAAAAAGCCCTATGATATAGGTATTACTATCCTGGTTTTGTGTTTGAGAAAACTCGAGAAGGTAAGCAATCTTCCTGAGGTTGTGTAGCTGGGCAAGATAATGAACTAAAGACAAAGAATTCTAAGGCATATCCTGTTTATATACCGCCATCAAACCCTAATGTCAAGTGCCCTTCCTAGACCCTTTAATGGTGATCCACATATTAAATACAAACTATTGCATTAATGTGGCTAGAAGGTTCCATAAAATAAAAATTCGTTGATTCTGCATTGGCAGAAGAAGAAAGCTGTGATAAACCAAGCATGTGTCCTCAGTCATGTCCAACTCTTCACAGCCCCATAGTCTGTAGCCCATCAGACTCCTCTGTCCATGGAATTTTCCAGGCAAGAATATTGGAGTGGGTTGACATTTCCTACTCCAGGGAATCTTCCCTACCCGGGAACTGAGCACGTGTCTTTTGCGTCTCTTGCATTGGCAAGCGGATTCTTTACCACTATGCCACCACCTTATACATATTGTCAAATTTTATGTCCATATCCAAAAGTTTACTGGGTCCAAGGGTATATTTATTTAGATTCTTTTTGTATCAAAGCAGTACACATGTGTAGTCTCATAGGATAGTAGCTTTATAACAAATAATAGCATCCCCTGCTCCCGATTTCCTCCCCTCTACCCTCATCCTGCTTGCCAAAGGTGGCTAGTTCTACTCTTTGCTATCTCATCTGGTATTTACCTCCATATTTCTACAGCATGTAGCTAGCTATCTTTTGATTCACTAATTTAAAACATCATTCACTGACTTCCTAATGTAGAACATTAGAATTTTTCTAATATACACCCGCTTACTCTCCTTCATTCTTTAAACCTAGTTATACATTTTGATTGTTATTTGTTGCTTTCTTGATTATGACTATATAAAAACAGTTCTCTGTTGAGCAGTGTATTACAGTTACTTTTGTTGTCCTATATAAACTTTTCGTAGTGTCTTTTTCTAGAATTGATCATCGATGGTTTCCCATTTACTTGGATTCATTTGGACCTATGGCCAAACCTTCTTAGTTCCATGAATGGCTTTGGAAAATAATTACCAGGACAAGAGTTTAATCACGAAATCTGTCCAGTCATCTAGTCGTTTCCTTTTGTAACTCATGGAGCTGTCCCTCCTTGAGTTCTCCATGTTGTTACTCCAACATGAACTGGTAGTTCTTTCAATCCCCTTTGTCGTGGTTATCATCCTTTGTCATTAGCTTGCTATTTTCTCACTCTCTGCTATGGTAGTTTTCCTGTTTCTTGGATTCTATATCTTTCTTCTCCTTACCGTATTCCCTTGTTAAATAAGGCACATTC
The DNA here is from genome assembly GCF_019320065.1 of Cervus canadensis. Taxonomy (NCBI): domain Eukaryota; kingdom Metazoa; phylum Chordata; class Mammalia; order Artiodactyla; family Cervidae; genus Cervus; species Cervus canadensis. Next base: position 85,494,707 of record NC_057391.1, read on the forward strand.
TCTAGGAAATTCCTGCAAGAAGATGCATGGTGTATAAAGTTTGAGATTTTGCATCCTTGGAAATTTCTTTATTCAAATTATTGATAGTTCTGTTTCAGTACAGAACTCTAGGGGGGATCTCTTCTTCCCTAAGAATTTTATTGCCCTGTGGTTTTCTGTGTGATTATGTTGCCGTTGAGTATACCAGTGCCATTTTGGTTCTCTGTCCTCTGTGTGTGACCTTGTTTTTTCAGAATCTTCTCTTTATTCTTGGTATTTGAAATGCCAAGATGACATGCTTTCATGGCTGCTGCAGGGTCACCTACTTATGAGCTTGACAATTGTGTCAGAGAAAGGAATAAAGATTGTATTCTCTAGAATTTATCAAAAGAAATTCTTTCTCCCTTGTTTTGACCTGCATTCCTATAAAGCACATGCCTGTCAGAGAGAGAAAGAGATGCTACCTGTCCAAATGGTCTGAAAGGGACAGTGCTAATTTCTTAGTTGTGTCCAGCTCTTTGAGACCCTATAGGCCTCTAGCTGGCCAGGCTCCTCTGTCCATAGAATTCTCCAGGCAAGAAAACTGGTAGGCATTCCTTTCTCCAGAGGATCTTCCCTACCCAGGGATAGAACCCAGGTCTCCTGCAAATGGTCTACCTGTATTTAAGAAGAAGCTAGTGCATAAAGACAACTTGAGTAAATATGATGTGATTTTTCTTTGCAAGGCTCAATTTCTCCTATTCAGAGTCCTTATAATTTATTATGGAATGTATAATAAGAACCTAAACTCTAATAGAAGAGAGAATTCATTTTGGCCTAATAGGAAAAGTGTGACAGTACTTCAAGGGAAGATGAGGTAATTTCATACAGGGAGGTGGGAAATATGCTAAGAAGAAGGAGGTGTTTGGTGAGTCAGGAATGTGAGGAGTGTGATGAAAGTAGGGAAGGAGGTCAGCATTTGAGGGGCTTTGAAGCCTGAGTGGTTAGTAGCAATAGAAGAGGTAGAAGATGCATTTACTTATAGGCAACAATATGTAAAAGGCATAAAGATGGGAAATTGACAGACGCATGTAAGACCAATACATTGGCTGGATCCTAGTTGATACATGGAGAAATGGGAGATACATAAGTGGAAATTTGGGATCAAAGCATGTCAAGCCTTGGATGCAAAATGATTTGGTGAGCTGTGCTTAGTCGCTCAGTTGTGTCCGACTCTTTGTGACTGCATGGACCGCAGCCCATCAGGCTCCTCAGTCCATGGAATTTACTTCATTCATTTCTTCCCACTTACTAATTCGTATTCACTGACCAACTACTGTGAACCAGCCCTTGTACTGGATACTAGAGAGAGACCTGAAAGAGACATGGTTCTGGCTCACAAGCAATTAACTACCACATGTGAAGGCAACTAACGTTATCCTGGTGTTTGTATCCTGGTGTTTGAAATGTGAGTGAGATTATCAGGATCACAGAGAAAGAAGCATCTAGATTGCCTGGAGTGTACTGAAAAGGCCAAAGAGACAATGGCATCAAGAAGGAATCAAATGAACTGTACCACTTACTGAAGGTATGGACAGAGCATTCCAGACAAGGAAAGTATACAGTCAAAGGCACAGAGATGAGAGACAGCATGGCGTATGTACCCATTTATTCACTCATAGTACAATTTTTTATTGAGCACTTACTATGTACCAGCCACATTATTAGCCATGCTGGGGGAACTACTGATCTTTCACTACACAGCATGATGTCCCTTCAGATTTAGCTTCACGAGAACAAGAATTATGTCTGTCTCATTTGTTGTTGTGTCCAATATTTAATATTGGTTAAATAATTACATGTGGAAGCATGGTAATGGATATCCATAGAAAAGAGGGTAACTACAAGATGATAAAGAAGTTCATGAGAGACATGTATTGAGACTTATTGATATATTATGTTTAATCAAAACTGGGAATGTGGACAAAATTGTTCAAAATTCACTGGAGGTATATATAAAAGAGTAGAGGGTAGGGACTTCCCTGGTGGCTCAGTGGTAAAGGCCCCACGCTTCCAATGCAGGGGGTGGAGGTTCAATCCCTGGCCAGGAATTAAGATCCTACATGTCACACAGTGTGGCCAAAACATAGAATAAAATAAAAGTGAAAGTGATTTGAAAATTTTAATAAAAGTGTAGAGAGTAAAGAATGGAATACATGTAAATTCTAACCTTTCTGCAGAGAAGAAGAAGCACTCATTAAAAAAGAGCACTCATTAAAATTTAAATTGAAAAAATTAAAAAAAAAATTTAAAGAGTAGGTATTTACCATACCAGGGACAAGTTTTATTTATTTGTGATAAATTGTAAATTTATTTATAGATGTACCCCAGCTATACTCTGACTGATAACACTGAACCACTTGTGTTTGGAGAATTTTAAAAGTTTCTGCTTCTGAAAGCCACCATGGTCCTTTCCCACAGCCCGTACACATTTGATTCTATAAAGTCAGCATCAAACCCACCTCTGGTATTGGTATTTCCACTTTACCTTTCTTTAGTCATAAAATCTTAGCTTTATCCAGATTTGAACTCGGTTCATTCCTTCTCCTAGAAACTGATTTTAATCATCCTTCTTGGTTGAAATATGCAGATGACAACACCCTTATGGCCGAAAGTGAAGAAGAACTAAAGAGCCTCTTGATGAAAGTGAATGAGGAGAGTGAAAAAGCTAGCTTAAAGCTCAACATTCAGAAAACTATGATCATGGCATCTGGTCCCATCACTTCACGGCAAACAGATGGGGAAACAGTGGAAACAGAGGCTGACTTTATTTTTCTGGGCTCCAAAATCACTGCAGATGGTGATTGCAGCCATGAAATTAAAAGACGCTTACTCCTTGGAAAGAAAGTTATGACCAACCTAGACAGCATATTGAAGAGCAGATACATTACTTTGTCAGCAAAGGTCTGTCTAGTCAAGGCTATGGTTTTTCCCGTGGTCATGTATGGATGTGAGAGTTGAACTATAAAGAAAGCTGAGCACCGAAGAATTGATACTTTTGAACTGTGGTGTTGGAGAAGACTCTTGAGAGTCCCTTGGACTGCAAGGAGATCCAACAAGGCCATCCTAAAGGAAATCAGTCCTGAATATTCGTTGGAAGGACTAATGGTGGAGCTTCAGCTCCAGCATTTTGGCCACATAATGTGAAGAGCTGACTCATTTGAAAAGACCCTGATGCTGGGAAAGATTGAAGGCAGGAGGAGAAGGGGATGGCAGAGGATGGTATGATTGGATGGCATCACCGACTCAATGGACATGGGTTTGGGTGAACTTTGGGAGCTGGTGATGGACAGGGAGGCCAGGCATGCTGTGGTTCATGGGGTCACAAAGAGTCGGACATGACTGAGCGACTGAACTGAGCTGAACTTGGTCGACAATAACCTTAGTCTCAACCGCTTGAGGAGCACCGCAAAGACAACCTTACTCATTAGGGCCTTATGACACTAGGAAGGAGTGGCTACGTAAGAAACAAGTAAACCACATTAGAATGTAACTACCAACGCTTCCCTGGTGGCTCAGACGGTAAAGCGTCTGCCTACAATGCGGGAGACCTGGGTTCAATCCCTGGGTCAGGAAGACCTCTTAGAGAAGGAAATGGCAACCCACTCCAGTATTCTTGCCTGGAAAATCCCATGGACAGGGGAACCTGGTAGGCTACAGTCCATGAGGTCACAAAGAGTCGGACACAACTGAGCAACTTCACTTTCACTTCACTTTTCACCAATGCTTTAGGGAAGGGAGGAGCTTCAAAGAGGGAGAAATTTCTTCCATCAAATACAGCACAGCAGTTCAGATAAGACCTGAAAAGTATTATAAAATTCTAGGGATAAAGCTAAGACAAAGTTCTTACCCTCAAGAGACTTGAAGCCTTGTAAGAAAAACCTCTCTCAATAGAGGCTTAGTCAGAGTTCCCTCAACATGCCTAGCTCTTGGCCCATGGTGGATACCCAGTATACATTTGTAAAATAAATAAGGATAAATGCACATGCCATGCATTCTCTCATTTCTGTTTCTTTGACTTGGGTCTGAAGGTCACTGATGGCCCAGGTAAGGAGAGTTACCTGTAGTAACCGAGACAGAAGTCCAATATCAGGAGTTGAGGACTTACCAAAAGGTGAGGAAGTAAAGACAAGGAGCCAAGACAGTTTACACTGTTGCAGAAAGATCATATTTTTTAGAGAGATATAATGGATTTTCCTGATGGCAGCTTCTTGAAAATTAAAATCAGGTGGCCCAATGATTTTGCAATGAGGGAAGATTCTCCATATTTCTTCTACCCCAAAGAATATAAAAGATAAGTAGTCTGTTTGCTGGAAGTCAGTAGTCTGCAATTCCTCAAGGACCAGGTTTTAATTATCATTGTATTCCCTGCAGTTCTTAGCTCAGAGTTTAGTGAGTACTAGGTGCTTAGTTAAAGTTCGTTGGATAAATTAACATATAAAAACACATAAATAATATGTTAGCTAATTCTTCTTATCCAGAGGATAACCAAGGGGAGAGGAGTAAGTAGGTAAATAAAAGATGGAAATTGGAGAAAATATATCAATTTGCTACATTTCATACTTAACCCTTTATGAAGATACCAAAATTGTTGGTGATAAGTGACTGAATGAATGAGCAAATGAATTAAGCATCAGGCAGAAAAGAAAATACTCAGCATACCTACAACCACCTGAATTACTGGGCTACTTTAATGATCAAAGGTCTTGCTGGTGGTGGTGTGCTTGTTTAGCAGTACTGTTAGTTGCTCAGTCATGTCCGACTCTTTGAGACCCCACGGACTGTGGCCCGCCAGGCTCCTCTGTCCATGGGATTCTCCAGGCAAGAATACTGGAATAGATTGCCATTCCCTTCTCCAGGAGATCTTCCTGACCCAGGGATCGAATCCAGGTCTCCTGCATTGCAGGTCTGAGCTACAGTCTACGTATCAGCGTGTGGCTGATATCCATTTGCCAAGCATTTCAGAGGAAATTAAGCAGAACTGACTCTAAGCCATCTTTGAAGATAAAACCCACAAAAACACACAAAAGGAGAAGAAACAGGTTGCTTTTCCTCCCTTTCCTTCCCTTCCCCAAAGGAAACTGACTGCCAAAGAGTGCCATCTCTCTACTTGTTTTCATTATTCAGAAGAGAGTGGGGAACTGGTGTCTTCCCCTTGTCACCGTTCAGCAGGTGTGATCAGTGACTGCAGCAATTGCTCTGTGGAGGCGGGAACAGATTGCCATGATTCCTTAACTTGGGTGGAAAGCAGGGCATGCATCGTGTCATTTGCCTTCAGGTTGTTAAAGTGATTGACATTGTGGGTTACATCATATTATTTTCCCTTTTTGTGGGTAAGAGTGCATAATTCTAGATCATTTTGTTTGCAGCTTACAAGAGTGGGGCACTATTACTCACCTAGAATTCTTCTCTAAGCTCCTCCTCCTTAAAAAATTGACAACACCAGTCTCCCCATGCTACATCACCATTTTTGCTTTGCAGAAGAGTACGTACTGAAATAAATCGCAAAAAAAAGAAAGGGGGGATTCACCTTATTTTTTTAAGGCAAAATCTATCATATAGACTACAGCAAGTGATAGAAACTTCTTCTTTACTGTATCTTTTATTTACCATAGCAGCCAACACTCTACCAGTGTTGGGACCAGAACACAAGTAGCAAGCATCTAACTCTGTAAAGAATCCAAATCATCTATGGAGTAGCAAATATCTTTTTCCTATACAAAGACCCATTTTATGGTCTTAAATTACCTCTAAAGTTTTAGGTTGGTGTAAGTGGCACTAACGGTAAAGAACCTGCCCACTAATGCAGGAGACGTAAGAGATGTAGGTTTGATCCCTGGGTTGGGAAGATCCCCTGGAGGAGGGCCTGGTAACCCACTCCAGTATTTTGCCTGGAGAATCCCGTGGACAGAGGAGACTGGAGAGCTATAGTGCATAGGGTTGCAAAGAATGGGACTCAACTAGAGCAACTTAGCACATTCAGAAGGTCAGGGTATCCATTCTTTTTTTTTTTTTTTTTTTAGGGTATCCATTCTTAATTGAAATTAACTATTAGTAATTTAGTAATTATTAGTAATTACTAATTAGTTATTAGTAATTTAGTTGCTAGTAATTTAGGTGGTAACTGGCCCATCTTTGCTTAGCTGAAGCATAGATCTGCATTTAGTGGTAATAATATCTAAGCTTGTCAGGAAGTCAGTTCAGTCGCTCAGTCGTGTCCGACTCTTTGCGACCCCATAAATCGCAGCACGCCAGGCCTCCCTGTCCATCACCAACTCCCGGAGTTTACTCAAACTCATGCCCATCGAGTCGGTGATGCCATCCAGCCATCTCATCCTCTGTTGTCCCCTTCTCCTCCTGCCGCCAAGCCCTCCCAGCATCAGGGTCTTTTCCAATGAGTCAACTCTTTGCATCAGGTGGCCAAGGTATTGGAGTTTCAGCTTCAGCATCAGTCCTTCCAATGAACACCCAGGACTGATCTCCTTTAGGATGACTGGTTGGATCTCCTTGCAGTCCAAGGGACTCTCAAGAGTCTTCTCCAACACCACAGTTCAAAAGCATCAATTTTTCAGTGCTCAGCTTTCTTCACAGTCCAACTCTCATATCCATACATGACCACTGGAAAAACCATAGCCTTGACTAGAAGGACCTTTTTTGGCAAAGTAATGTCTCTGCTTTTTAATATGCTGTCTAGGTTGGTCATAACTTTCCTTCCAAGGAGTAAGCGTCTTTTAATTTCATGTGCTGCTGCTGCTGTTGTTAAGTCGCTTCAGTCGTGTCCGACTCTGTGCGACCCCATAAATGGCAGCCCGCCAGGCTCTGCCATCCCTGGGATTCTCCAGGCAAGAACACTGGAGTGGGCTGCCATTTCCTTCTCCAATGTGTGAAAGTGAAGTCGCTTAGTCATGTCCTACTCTTCGTGGCCCCATGGACTGCAGCCTACCAGGCTCCTCCATCCATGGGATTTTCCAGGCAAGAGTACTGGAGTGGGGTGCCAGTGCCTTCTCCTAATTCATGTAGCCCCCTCTTATTGATGGTCACTCTGCACCTTGTGCCGCCTGGGTGGAAAATGGACAAATCTAGGCATTTGTATCTATAACGGGCTACTTTCCCAAAGAGACAGGATAGCTATTAATCCTACCTGAAATGTTTCCTGTCGGATTAAAATATCCAATTCTAGCTATCCCTGTCGATAGAGAAATTCTAGGAAATAACTCTTTGCAAAACAGCTTTAGTTATCCTATCCATAGCTTGACAAGGACAGAGTAATTGATTATTAAGAGTCTTCTGGAGTAATGACCAGAGAATTCCCAGTTGGGACACTGGGTCACTTTATTTTAGGATGCTAGGGAAAGGAAAATGTAGAACAAAAATAAATGTCTGAAGGGATACTTAAGTCACTGTGAAACAGAAAGGAAAGCTCTGTGTATCCAGAGTAGTTTCCATCGAACTCTTGGACATTTCCAGGGGATTTTAGAAACAAAACCTACTTGAAGAAAATTATAGCACATAATTTTATTCTCCCTCTATTTGTATACAAATCTATTTTATGTTTTGCTTTTTATTATTCAGTATATAGTTTCAGAAAAATGGGATATTATTTTCGCATAACTATTTACCTGTTCCTATTTTCACACATATTTCTTTCCTCCAATAGCTAAATCTGGTCACCATGCCAATGAGGGCAAGGGAGGAGGACAGAAATATCAACAGGAAATTTTGATTTTCTGAGAGTCGAGAGTCATGCGTTCTACCTATCTTCCAAGCTGAGCAAAAGTTATCTTACCTGAGGTGAGGCAGAAGGCCAAGTACATGCTTACACTCTTTCTCTCACACTGTAGGAATATTACTTATTTTTAAGGTAGCTTGTGTGTAGAGTGCTCCAATAGGAATTTTAGTGCTTTTTACAATTTAAGTTCAACCTACTTTGTGGATTAAAAGTGGATTCCCTAAATGTTTCTGAAGGACTAGGACCACTTCTGTTTCTTTGATTTTCACTGTTTCCAGTCTTCCTTCTCTGAAATAGTTTTAAAGAGTTCCCATGTTTTCTCTGGGTGAACTTTTCCTCTCACCTCCAGTTTGCCCTCTCCGATCCAACTTCTTTAAAAAATAAATGTGCTGTCAGAGACTATAGCTTTGCATCACTGGGGCCTCATTGCATTCCAGAGGCAATGACTGATTGCTACACTCTAATCCCAATTTAGGGCAACTCATTCTACAATTTTATGACTTGGCGACAGGATCTCATGAATAACAATGAAAGAATAACCTATCACTGCATACTCCCTCACAAAGTGGCGATATGTAAATGCAAAGATAATTGCCGTTTAAAAATAAAAGCTTTTTTTTTTTTTTAAACCCCAATCAGTTGACAATAAAAACTAGTCAAAACATGCATTCTTCTGCTGGCATTTTAAAAAGTTGGCTTCAGTTTTATTAATGCAAATAGGATTTGACCCTAGTATACTATTACTTAGAGAGTTTCATTGATCCATAGAGGAAAATAAAGGTAACAGGATTCCTACTTAAACATTGACCATATGCATTAGATGTAAAAAGATATCTAATAAAGGAGATGGGTACATACACAGTTAGAGATTCAAGGATCAATTGTGCTTTTAATTACTCAGCAAATCAGGAACCTGATCTCAATTATCCAAACCATGTAGGCAGGTCTTAATTTGTATGGCAAAAATGTTCTGGGTAGTTGGAATAATTAGGAATCACAGATAATCCTGAGCCCTTATGGCAACAATTCATTAGCGTCTCCTTCCTTAGAGAAATGGTTTTATAAGAGCTACAGATCATCACTAAACTGTCTGGCTTACGTTTCCTCTCCTTTGATTATGCTGCCACAATCTCCAGGGAGGACCACGCAAAGCAGAGAAAAAAGCCCACAGCAAGGAAGGGAGAAAGGGACCGAATCTCAAGGAGAGGTCACAGAAGTCTCAGCAGACCCCATCTACAGCACAGGGCTATCAGTGGTGAGCCCGGCCAGCAGAGGAGCTGAACACAGGACTTGTACCATTCTGTTTCAAAGAGCATTGAGCAGTTAACTTACAGAAGAAGGTGTGTGCAGAGCCAGGTGACAAGGGCCCAGACTACGAACATGAATCATTTCTAGTTTGGTAGCCATAAAGAGGCAGTATGTTTCAGGAGTTCTTTTTTCCTTATTTTCTGCCTTCCATCAATTAGCCTCAGTAATACCAGCATGTAAGATTCTCGGTTATACTCAAGCTAGGAAAAATAGCAGAATTCTTTCACTTTACCTTTCTCCTCATTGTTCTTTTTTTTTTTTTTTTTTAACCAGTATTTGTGCTAAGTTGCCTCAGTCATGTCCAACTCTTTGAGACCCCATGGACTGTAGCCCGCCAGGCTCCTCTGTCTATGGGATTCTCCAGGCAAGAATACTGGAGTGGGTTGCCGCTCATGTCTCCAGGGGATCTTCCCAACTCAGGGATCGAACCTGCATCTCTTAAGTCTCCTACATTGGCGGGCAGCTTCTTTCCCACTAGTGCCAGCTGGGAAGCCTGATGCCTTATCAGTCACAACCTGGGTTGAGCTGTAATCCGTCAGAGACCAGGTTTCCAACTTGAGTCACTTCTGACTTCAGATTCACTGGGTTTCTTGAATCATCATTCCTTTTATCTCAAAATTTCATTTGTACATCAAGATAAATGTCTTCCAGGTCCTGTCTTCATGTTCTCCATTTCAGTAAGAATCTAGAAGACTCAAAGCCGTCTTCATCATTCTCTGTGTGTGTCTTTCTCTTTTCCCCTGTCCCTCTCCCTTTCTCTCGTCTGTCAAAATCTGTGTTGTTTATGTACTTGGCAGTCACTTTCATCAGGATATTACAACTACATTTCCCATAATGGAGAAATGAAACCCTGATTAGTGAAGCCAAGGAGGACATGGATTCACAGACATGTATGAGGAGGCGCTTTCCCCTCCCAGAAGCATTCTCTTTGGCCAAGCACACAGCTTGTAGAGAGCATGTGTGGAAAAGTGAGGGGGGAAGGGGTGTTGATCCAACTACTGGGATACCAGCTCGTCAGTCTGGGCAGTCAGTATGTAACAAATACCACAAGCTCGTTGTTGATGTATTCTGAAATCTTACCAAAAAGTAATGCCTGCCTTCCTTCTCCTTCTTCCTTCCCACCTCCTTTCATTCCTTCTTTCTCTTTTCTCTTCCACAAGTACTTCTTGAGTACTATTCAAAACACCCTGAGCAGTGCTAATAAAATCGTAGAAAAAATAAACTCAGACCTTGACCTGGAACTTTCAGTCCAATAGGAAAGTTACACAATTAGAGAAGTCAAAATAAGAAAAAACAGGTAAAACGGGCACATCCAGATGTCAGATATAACTCCTGTAGTCTAGGGTCTGGGTGGTCTAAAGTCTTCTTTAGTCAAGGAAGACTTCCCTATGGGAGTGGCTTTCAAAGTGAGACCTTGGGATGAATAAGAGTTAGTGGACAAATGGCACAACAGGAAGGTGATGAGGAAATGGGAAATAGCCTTTCAGGTAAAGGAAAATGGATACAGAGAGGAATCAGAGAGCATGACTCCTTTGAAGAACAGAAATGAGCTTTGTCAAACTGTGGCAGAAGGTGCAAAGGAATAAAAAAAGAGTGATGAGGCTTTAGATGTAGGCAAGAACCAGGTCGTGATTATTCGTGTCATCTGTGTTGATGATATAAAACCTCGGGCCATAAAATTCAGACATGAAAGGTATCTGACTCTCTTTTACTTTAACTCAGCCTATGTTAACATTTTGAGCACTACAGTAAAAATTGCCTAGCTGTTTCCCAAATCTGTTTCTCCTTCCTCCTAAACATGTAACTAAGTCATGTTTTCCAGTCTTCTTTGCAATTAGTTGTGGCCATGTGTCTGAGTTTTGGCCCATAGAGTAAGAGAAGTTTCTTCCAGTCTCAGCCAATCAAAACCTCCCATATAATCTGCCTCCTCCTTCCACTGTCAGACAGCTAGTATTGTCGCCCAAGGTGACCTTGAAAGTTATGTAGAAAGAGCATCACTCCCCCGCCACACACACAGACATTCTCACATTGAGAGGATGTTAAAAACAATTATGTTTCTACTTCACTAAGCTTTTGCAATGAGGATGCTTCCCTGTTACAGCAGTGAGTCTCAAATGTGTTCTTAGAGCAGCAGCAGTAGTACCTACCACCACGGAACTTATAAGAAATGCAACCCCATTCGAGACTTACCTACTCACTGAATTAGACACTCTAGAGGTAGGGCCAGCAATCTGTGGTTTACATATAAGCTCACCAGGTCATTATGATATGGGTTAAAATTTGAGAACACTCTTTATATGCTTTCCATTATCTTAACCACTCCCCCACCCACTGACAGAAATGAAGCTTAATTAATTCAAGGAGGTCACAACCAATTCAGCAACCCCTTAATCAGTTCAACCTGATTACATTGCCAAAGCATAAGATTGGTCCATCTGGACCTTAGGTATTATCCATTAACCTGTGGTATCCTTTGCAACTTCTTTCTTTTCTTCCTTCCTTCCTCTCTTTCTCCCTCTCTCTCTTTCTATCTTATCCTTGATTGGCTCTGTTGTTTTTCCATGATGACTGGTACTTTGTTTTCCTTGCACCAACCTGTTCACATCAGGTCTCTAGCTACTTTTGAAATCATCCTTTACACACCTTTATGCTGGCATCAGGGAAATTCAAATTCCCACATAGCTGTTTCTCCTCTGCGTTTCCATCACTATGTCACACAGGTGATCCTTTTAAGGTTTTCAGGTTCTTCCCAGGGTGAGGTACAGGTGTTCTGGACTCTCTAAGTTTTAGTCTCCTTCTCCAGCAAAATTTACCTAATGGAGGGGCAGTTCTAAACATGTGGTTTCCTTTTTAAGTATTTCAGCAAATTTTCCTTCTCTGGCCTGTTATGGGGCTAGGAAGACTGGCTTTTAAATATGGTGATGGTTTCATGTGTTTTGCTTAATCTATTCTTCACAGTATAAAATTTGTGTCTTAGGGTTTTTTTGTTGTTGATTTTTGTGTTTTTATGTTTGTAGCCTTTTTTTTATATATATGCTCTTGTTTTTGCTTGACACACCCATGATTCTCTTAACTCTCTCCTAAGAAAATTATTCTCATGGATTTTCAGATTTCATAGTTCAAAAAGCTTAGCTACACTTCTGAATATGCCTTATTTTAACAATCCTTTCAATTTCTTCATTATTTCTACTAAATTTTCTACAATAACATTTCTCCCTGCATATACATGTATTAATGAATGCTTTTCTGGGATCTTTTCTATTTTTCTGTTGTCATTTTCTTGCGGTAAGAATACTTGAAATGAGATCAACACCTTTAATGAATTTCTAAAGTTGCAATACATTACTGGTGACAGTAGGTACAGCATTGTATAGCAAATCATCCAGAACTTATTCATCTTTCTTAACTGAAACTTTATCTATTAATTTAGTAACTCCCTATTTCCCCCTTAGCCCTGACATTGAGTCTATGAATGTGACTATTTTTGATACTTCTTTTAAGTAGAATCATACTATGTCCATTCTGTCATTACTTCACTTAGCATAAAGTCTTCAAGTTCCATCCATGTTGTTGGTATTTCAGAGTTTCCTTCTTTTCTAAGACTGAATAATATTCTGTTTCACTTATACGCTAACTTTTTGCCCATTCACTCACAAATGGACATTTAAGTAGTTTCTTGGCTATTATGAGTAGTGTTGCAATGAACTTGGGGATACAGACATCTCTCTGAGATACTTATTTCATTTCCTTTGAGAAAATACTCAGAAGTGGAACTGGTATCTTATGGCAGTTCTATTTTTAATTTTAAAGGAAACTCCATATAGTTTTTATAAAGAGTATAACAATTTATAATCCCATCAATAGTGTGTAAGATTTTAGGTCTTTCCACTTCCTCACCAACAATTCTCTTTTTAATGATGGCCATTTAACAGATGCAAGGTGATATCTGTTATTCTGACTTGTACTTTCTTGATGATTCATGGTGCTGAACACCTTATCATATACCTGTTGGCCGTCTGGCTGTCTTCCCCTGAGCAGTGGCTCCTCCCAGGACCGTGGCAGGTGAGGCTGGCCAAGTTGCTGGAGCTGCGTCCATGGAAATGGGGGCGCTTTTGGTCTGAAGCTGGGCCTGTGCGCAGCAAACTGCCACAGGATGTGTTTGCCTTCTCAAAGCAGCTTTTCTCAACCTTGGCCTTAATTTGGAGTTCAAACCCTCCTACCTGGATCCCAACGCTTCCACAGTCAGTTCAGTTCCGTCGCTCAGCCGTGTCCAACTCTTTGTGACCCCATGGACTGCAGCATGCCAGGTCTCCCTGTCCATCACCAACTCCCGGAGTCCACCCAAACCCATGTCCATTGAGTCAGTGATGCCATCCAACCATCTCATCCTCTGTGGTCACCTTCTCCTCCCGCCTTCAGTCTTTCCCAGAATCAGGGTCTTTTCCAACGAGAGCCTCTTGATGAAAGCTTCCACAGAGGCACGTTTATTCATGATGGCTGCCAGACTGTTGTTTGAAGGGGGAGGGTAAACTGAGGATCTCCTGTTTCATCATCTTTGCTAATATCACCCTCTCCAAATGGCATGCTTTACAGAAATAGAAAAGAAAATTTCTATAATTCATATGGAAACAAAGACAACTACATATTGCCAAATCAATCCTGTGTCTTAGTTTTAATGAGCAATAAACTAGGAGAACATATATGCAATATATATAATCTCAAAGATCATTTTATATACATATGTATACATATATATGTATGTATATACATTTTTATTAACCGGTAGAAAAAAATATATTTTTATGTATGTATATCAATATATTAGTATAGCCAACTAATAATTAGAAAAATAACAAACTTACCAATAGAAAACTGAAGAGGAAGCACAAACCATGTACATAGAAGAAAGCATATATATCACTAATCCATGTGCTCAGCCATGATCAAGACCATTAAGATCAGCAAATCACACACACAAGATGTGCTTTGATGGTATTTAACTGTTTAAAATGTCAGGCAATTCCAGAATAGAAATCAACAGGATTTCTTATGCAGAGCTCATTGAAGGGTAAATTGGTACAATCATGCTTCAAATTCTTTAGCGTTATCTACTGTGATTGGATACCTGACAGACTTGCTACAGCCCAGCAATTCCACTCCTGTTTACCAAAGAGTGACTGTTGCTCTTGTGTTCAAGAGCCAAATCACAAGGAAATGATAAGCACAAAATCCGAGAGACGGTTACCTCTGGGAAGAGGGATAGAGGAGGAGCATATAAGCAGGTGATGGTTATTGGTAAGGTTCTTGTTCTTGGAGAGTATGGGTGCTCTTTACTTTATTAAAAGTAAAACAAAATAAATGATGGTCTTGTATGAAACAGTGACTGTGTGTTTCAAAAACCAAGGTTCATATAAGGTCCTTAAGAAGAAAGAAAAATAATATTTATGGTTTTGCAATTAAAAGCTTTGGTTTCTGAAATAGTTAAAATATGTTGTTGTTATTATTAGTTTCTCTTAGCAGTTTTACTCCTCTGAGGCATTAGATAAATTCCATGGAGTAAAAGAAATCATTACTGAGAGCAAAACAAGACTTTGGCTAATATATGAAAATATTATTAATGACAAGATGTTTAGATTTACGCTGTCAAGGGCTTTTCATTTAAGCAGAATTATAGGGTTTTGTAAACCATCTTTCTATGTTAATAAGTTAACATACCCCATATTTTTCAAAAAGTCTGAGATAGAAGGATGAATTTGCATGATTAGTTACTTTCTAATCATTTATCTTGAAACAAAGCAATTATTTCCATTTATTTGTGAAACATAAATATGTATCACCTACTTAACTTCCTCATGGACATTCAAGGAAGAAAGGATTTCTCATTCTTTCAAAGAAAGCTGATGTACTACTGAAAAATATCAGGGAAAGAAGATCCTGATACCTAAGCAATTTACTCAAGAATAAAGGTCCTTTATTACACAGTACCGGGGTTAAAGTTTCACTAATCCAAATCATCATTGGTAGTAGCTCTTATCCAACAGGTGACTCAGCTGTAAAGAATCTGCCTGCCAATGCAGAAGACACAGGAGATGTGGGTTCAATTCCTTGATCGGGAAGATCCCCTGGAAAAGGAAATGGCAACCCACTCCAGTATTCTTGCCTGGGAAATCCTAGGGACAGAGGAGCCGGGTGGGCTATAGTCCATGGGGTTGCAAAGAGTCAGACACAACTTAAAGACTGAGCAGATATGCACACATGCTTATCCAACAACGTGGATAACATCCAACATCCTTAGACTGTAAGCTATTACATTTAATAAAGGATATTTTCTTTTTATGTGTTTTTCAAGCATTAAAACAGTATTATTCTTCAATTCGGAAGATAGAGGAAATATTATAGAAATATAACTAGAGGAAAAAATATGACTTCATAATCTTCTGACAGTCATTAGGTGATGAACATGATTTTGAGAAATACTAATTGTATATCCTCACTGGTAAATGCCTGACTATATTAATTCAAATTATTAAAGCTGAGTAGAGATAATCTTCCCTTAAGCAAAGTTAATAGACAAAAGGAAATAATATGAAGTCCTAAACAGAATTTTTTTTAAAGGAAATGGTTATTTAGGTGATAAATGTATGTTACATTTATTATGTTTTGAATAAAAGGTCCAATTTGTGCTTTGTGGGATTTAACTTTTTTTTTAAACATCTACATTTACAGGTTTAAAAACTACCTCTAGTTATGAATAACTATAAGTAAATATTCAATTGTTTTGTCATTATTTTATATTTTAAACAAAATAGAAAAAATATCAACAACAGGGAATTATTTATGCAATATCATTAAAATATGCAATTAAAATAATGATTAGCCTTTGCAGTACTGCTTTAAATCATTTTAAAGACATTAAAATTCATGTAAACAATTTATCAGTATGAGCAAAAGCTTATGACATGATATTAAGTTTAAAAAGACATAATAAACAATCAATGACAATTAGGTACAGCCATGATAAATAAAAAATGACTGGAAGGCAAGTGCATTATGTTTCCTTATTGCCATTGTTTTTGTGTTGAGATAACAAGTAGTAATTTTCTGTATTATCAATTTTTTTAATAGAAATTACAACTACCATGATAAGCCTCCTTGTGGGAAAAATCTCTGTTCATATCATTCATTGTTATCTTATAATAAATTTGTATAACTAGATGTATTAGATCAAAGAATGTTTTCAAAACTTACCTAAGCCAGTTGCTCCACAGAAACATTTGTACAAATGTACAATTCAACAGGCTATAGATAAGGATGCACCCATTCTCATTTTTAAAAAGAAAGTGTGGTGACACAAACCATAAATATTTGAGCCTCTTTTCTCCCCTCCAAAGTGGCTCTAAGATACCATGGTATTTTATGATTACTATGGAAAATATGTGAAAAAATTGAGAGCAGTCACATGCTGCTCCTTCTAAGTATTGTAATAACAAGTGCATTTGGAAACTGCCCAACATTTTCTCTGATTAGGAAGCTTTGTAGAGATCCCTAGGAAATATAATCCCCACTAGTTTATGTAGTCAAGGAAAAGAAAGTCCTGACAGCTCTGAGACCACTCTGCAATTACCACCCTTTGAAGACCACTTCTATTCCCTTTGGGCTATGTAGTTATGTCTATTTTTCTCACTGTTGAGAAGTGTTCTTATTTTTATTCAATTTTGTCTGGTTTTCTCATGCTAATGTTTAAATATTTTATAAAATTTTAGCTAGGATTTTAGTTAAATCTTTTCATAAACTATAGGATTTTTTTAAAGGTAATCACAATATAACGACTGCTCCTCTGAGTTATTTTACTAGTTACTCCTCGGAAACTGGAAGAAAACTTTCTTATACAAAATGAGAGGTTCAACTTTCTTTTCATTTTATTTAATTTTTGGGTTTCATTGTAAGTTGTAACACTTTGCTTTGGACATTGCTGCCTGAAATCTTCTATAATTAAAACACATATAACGTAGATGTTAAGTAAGCATGATGAAGTCTGGAACCAGAATAGCTAGATTTGATTCTTTCTTTCTTTTTCTGCAGCTGTCGTTCCCTCATCTAAAGTGAGCATAACAATAGTAACTGCCTCACAGGGCTTTTATGAGTTTAAATAAGATAACAATGCAAAAAAATTTTAATAATTTATATATATATACATATCACTAAGAAGGTGCCAAGAAACTTTCTGTTTATCATCATTATCATCATCACTATATTATGGTAGGAAAACTCCATAATAAGTAGACCTCAAACCATGGAGAGTGGTTATATTTTTTATAATTGGATAATTGTGCCTTACAATGTTGTGTTGGTTTCCGCCATCTGCTAATGAGAATCAGCCGTAAGTATATACCTGTCACCTCCCTCTTGAGCCTCCCTCTCCCCTCAGCCCACCATCCCACTCCTCCAGGCCATCACAGAGCACCAGGCTGAGCTCCTGTGTTATATAGCAGCTCCCCATCTCTTTTACACTTAGTACTATATGTGTTTCAATGTCACTCAAGAGTGGTTTCAAATGAAGATTCTTGATCCCACTCTCCAAGCTTGTGAGTCAGCATGTGGGGGGTGGGACCCAGGTGTTTCTCACATACGTGGTCAACAGACAGCATTTTGAGACATCCTGAACTTTGGACTTGTTTGAGGGGAAAACATTCAGCTCTCCTATTTTTTTTTTTTTAAGCATTCAATCACACAAAAGTGGAAACAGCCAGAAAAACTGTTTCAAGAAGGCAACTTATTTCCCAATTGCTCATCCCAGTTGAAGGGTAAACAACTGTGGATTCCCTTCCAAATAGTACATGTGTTGGAGGGTGTTTTGCTTTCTCTCTTCATGGTTTCCTTGTGTGGAATTTCATGGTTCTGTGATGCCACGAGTGGGTGGTAGATTGGAACAGAAAGAGTGAACCCAGAGCAGTGAACCCGTCAGAAAGTACCAGAACAGGGCTCAGGACTGGAATGCTGATGCTGCATGGCCTAGGCGCATATGCTGGGTTAATCACTTCAGTTCACTGTGCATATTTTACTAAGTCTGTAAAATAGGGACCTAATAATATCTAACTTATAGCTTTGTTGGAAAAATTAATAATGGGACTTTGAAATAGTATGACTCAAAGTGCATTTTAATTAATCATCTTCGTCCAGCTGCCTTCCTCCCAAAAGGTTGGCCGTCATTGATCAAATAATGTATCCTCTCTCTTCCTCTCCCCAGGCAAAGATGCTGCATGTGATATAGAATACAAATTATAAAAGGAAACATGGAACACTGGTCAAGCAAAATGTATTGCTCTGCCTGCAATTTCCCCTTCTCTACTTCAGATATTAAAAACTAATTCTCAGTTATTCATTGCTGGCAGAGATGATTAATTTAATCTTTATAGATAAAGTAAAATGTTTGGACGAAAGGAGCAAATACTCTGCTGAGGCTAATTGTAAGGCACATTCGGGTGAATAATTCATTGTGTGCAGTATAATGATATCATAGATGGTTAGCCAAGAACAAACATCAATTCTATAAAGAGAATTAAACTAAAACCAAGTCCATTTGGCAGCAGAGAATGAATATAGTCCCTATGGCCAATATGGATCTTGTTTTCATAAATCCTACCAGGACTCAGGAAGATTCCATTATTACCAATTTATGATAACCTATCATGTGTGCCTTTATTTCTCAGTATAAATTCTCCACATTAAGTAAAACATTTAAAGTCATCCCCTGGTGTTTAGAAATGTATTAGAGTAAGACAGGCAATGGGAAAAAATATCCCATGCTGCTACTAAGTTTGGTGACTACAGGCATATGACAATCTCCATGAGCTTTCAGTATCTCACCAGAGAAACTGGAAGGCAAACATCAGATTGTTGCAAGAAAAAACATGCTTTATTTAAAGCCTCATTTAATGTAAAGCTGGTCTCACAGCAAATACTTGATGAGAGAGAAATCTGGAGACATTCAGATCAGCATAAATGTGCATATGTATATATGTATATGTAGATATTACAAATAACATTTCTATCTCTTTATTCTCCTATCATCCAGCTAGCTTCACATTTACCATTCAGCCCTGTTCATTTATTTTTTCAAGGTATTTTCCTCTTCCTCTACACGTTTTATAATCCTCATCAACAAAAAGAAAACAGATGGAAAGGTTCTATTTCTCATTAGTAGTTAAAAATGCAAATTATAGCACCTTGGAAACTAGGATTTCAAAAAAAAGATAACATGAGCTGATGTGGCGAAGATAAATTCCTAACCAATAATGTGCAATCTTTTTGTAAAATAATATTTCAAAAGAGCCATAAATGTGCTAATAGCCCAGCCTCTCTCTGTAAAAGTATATCCAAAAGAAACAATCCACTGGAAACATTTAGTGACTCAGTTAATATCTTCATGTGTATTACACTGTATTTACATACATAAATGTAAAACAGCAAAATTAAAATGAACAAACAGCCCAAAGAAGGTTTGTGTTGTTTTTGACACAAACAACAGAATGTTATAAGCCATTAAAATGGTAATAATATAGCATACAAATATGTAAAACATGAAGAATATTTATGACAATGTAAATACAAATGATAAGTGAAAGTGTTAGTCGCTCAGTTGTGTCCAACTCTTTACCACTCCATGGACTGTAGTCCACCAGGCTCCTCTGTCCATGGAATTTCCCAGGCAATATTATTGGAATGGGTAGCCATTTCCTTCTCCAGGGAATTTTCCTGACCCAGGGATTGAACCCAGGTCTCCTGCATTGCAGGCAAATTCTTTACCATCTGAGCCTCCAAGGAAGCCCTTTATGACTGTTTACACTGTGTATGTGTGAAAGGTAAAATAAAAAATTTGAGCTTTCAATAGGTAGAATTGTAAGCAATTTTTGCATTCAAAATTTTTTAATCTTGGCTTTTTCTTTATTGAAAAGTGAATATAAAAGTGTGATCTACGCTGCAATGTCTTCGCAATGTACTGACAAAATATGCATTTGCTTCTCTTTCTAAAAATAAAATAGTACCATTTCATTTTAGTGCTTATTCTGGACCTTAGTCTCTTCCTTAGAAAGCCTCTAACCCCTTTGAAGACAAAGGCTCAGTAATTTCCACTTTAAAAATATCTTACAACATCTAGCTCAGACCAAGAATTCAGTAAAGATAAACTGATGAGAATTGTGAACAAATCCCTGGGTTGGGAATGGCTACCCACTCCAGTATTCTTGCCTGGAGAATCCCATGGACAGAGGAGCCTGGCGGGCTACAGTCCATAGGGTCGCAAAGAATCAGACATGACTGAAGTGACTTGGTGCACACACACACACAAATGAATTACAAAAGTATTGCCAATACGATTAGATAAAAATCGATCTATCAGTTTGGGGAACTGGCTAACCAAACCAAAGCATTTATTGGGTACCCTCATCCAGTTCCTAAGATAGAATATGGGATGGAAATGCCTTTGGGGCTTGGTTCTCTGCAGCCCTCCGTGGTTCACCTTCCTATTTCTGTTGAAGTCTGGTCTCACTGACGCCTCGGCTCCTGCAGCTGTTCTTCCCTTACTACGCTCTCCAGGTGTACTCATGTCGCCGATTTTTCCCAAACACCATTCACACAAGCCATCTGTGTATCAGATTTATGAAAGATCTGGCAAAATAGATAAACACACACATGCAATGGAAACTTTTGAAAACCGAATATTAGACACTGTTTGTATCAGCCAGGGTCAAGTTAGGAAAACAGAAAATGCACTTGATATCCTAACAGAGAAAAATGGGATATAGGGAATAAACAGGAATTGGAGCAAGCAACTGAATGTGCAAATGAACAACGGCCTATTTATAAATGACAATGTAATGCTCACCATCAACCTCTGATAGCAATCAGCTGAGAATGATCAGGACTTGACCAATGACTGCCAGTTTCCCCATTTTTTTTTTTTTGACCATCCCTTTTGGGGAGCATAGCCTAGCCTAAGCCAAATATACTTCCTCAAACAGTCACCTTAGACACCTTGCCTCCAGCTTGCCTGCCTCCAGCTTCTGTATTCCAACAACCTCCAATCAGAGCATGCCCCAAAGCTCCCTTTTTTTCTTCCACTTTAAAGATTTCCCACTCTGCCTTTGAGTCTCTGCCACGTGCAAGTGATGGTGACTGACTCTTGCTATGTAGAAAGCTCTGAATAATTAGTCACTGTTTGCTCTTTGTTTGGGGTGTTTTTATTTCCACAGTGAAATCAAAAGAGGTTACACTGAGGTGATACAAATATTACAAACACTGTAAGCAGTCACTACCCCTTAAGGCTGGAGGGAAAAAAATTGGATATCAGGACCGAGTAGCTCAGACCCAACGAGGTTGAGAGCGACCGTGTGACCTAGCTAGCACATTAGCATCTGGGAGATGTAGGGCTTACCTCAGAGCTGAGCCTGTTTGTTACTGAGTCCAAGCTAGCTCTCCTCACCCCAGGACAGGCCAATGAATCCAAAAGAGGAGGTGCTGAGGCAAGGAAGAGACTGTAATCAGGGAGCCAGCAGACCGAGAAGGTGGCAGGCTAGCCCCTCAAAATAACTGTCTGGATGCCAGGTTCTTTTATAAATCAAAGAGAAAGAAGTGATAAGGAGCTAAAGTCAAAAGGGAGAATAGAGAGCAAGAGGCAGTGGGGAAGTAAAGTGAAAGGGTCTTCAGTCTTGTGAAACATCGCCAAGGGAATGGCCATCCTTTGGGAGGGGTGTGTGAATCTCTTCTATTCCCAGGTGGGCAGGGACAATCTCTCCTTGAGCTGAACAAAGGCACTTTAGTTTACAGTTTAGCAGACGCGCAGGGTCCTCCAGGCAACTCATTGAATATGGTTATAATCACGAAAGCAAGGAAAAGCAAGTCAAAGAAACAGTTTCTAACATAGGTCGGAATTGGCTTCCTCCCTGCAACAAGGCTTCTGAGGAAAGGATGCTGTGGCTCCAGCGCTCACACACCTGACAGGGTGCAATGAGGCTGGTTCTGGAGGTGCCAAAGGGTACAGGCTGCAGCCAGTGCCTGCGCTGTCTCTCCATAAGCTGAACAGGGCACTTTCGTTTACAGTCAAGCAGTTTAGTTTACAGTCTCACAAAGTCTGACGAAGGATACAGACTGAAGCCAGTGCCTTTACTGGAGTGCAAGTCTTTGTCAGGGGGATGGTTACAGAAACAGCAAATGGGCTCTGATGACAAGAATAGCAAGCAAAGAGGAAGGAGTGTGTCCCAGGCTCATTCTGGCAATACCTAACTGACGAGGGAAAATGTACTTTGCAGCACCCAGGCATCAGCTTAGCAAAGCAGGGTATAGAAGAGCAACAAGGGAGACAATCACTTAGTAATTAACATAGCATGTGTGAGTCACTCAGTCATGTCTGACTCTTTGTGACCCCATGGACTGTAGCCCACCAGGCTCCTCTGTCCTTGGAATTTTCGAGGCAAGAATACTGCAGCGGGTTGCCATTTCCTTCTCCAGGGTATCTTCCCAACCCAGGGATCAAACCCGGGTCTCCTGCATTGCAGGCAACTCTTTACTGTCTGAGCCACCAGGGAAGTAATTAAGATACTTCCATCTAAAAGAATTTTAACCACCCAAAAGCCGCTGTTTCTTCCCCCCATTGTTTTTTTTTCTCATAGCTTCCTGGGTTGTCTTCATTTTCTCCAACCTCACAATAAACCTTTCCTTACTCTATATCCTTCTAAAGCATGTCCTGGGAGACTCACCTTTTGCACCCTAAATCAGCCAGTGGCAGTATTTCACTTTACAAAAAGCTTTTGGCTCTATGGGAAAGTTAACCACTCCCTTGGGAGACAGAAACAGCTGCCACCACTAGGGATTTCTAAAAGGCTGTTTGTTCTTGTTGATCTTGTTATGCGTGTTTCCATGGTATCTGTGCATATGTGCTGGCAGATGCTAGGGTGACTGCAAAGGTGATGTTTCTAGAAGGAGGTGGGCATCTTGCTGCATCTCACCATGGGAAAAGGCACGCTGACAAAGGTAAGGGCAAGAAGATTCAGTGGCCAGGGAGGCTGAAGGTAGGCAGACACAGAGAATGAAGTCAAGATCCCAGAAATTTGGAGATTCCTTACCTATGGAAGAAAGTTTTCTTGTATTTACTTTTTAAAATAATACAATTTCCAGAAGTAACATATGTTCATTGTAAACAACAAAACAGTATGATACTGAGTGAAGAAATAAAAATCCTTCCTCATCCTCCACTATGTCCATCTCCCTGGTATGCCCATTCTACACTGCTTATGGTGTAATCTCTTTGACCTTATGTGTGGTCCCCTCCCATACTGACTCTGGGGTTGGCCACATGACTTGCTTGCCACTGAGATGATAGCAAATCTGACGCAAGTAGGAAATTGACAAAGACTTCTGCAGTTACGTTTGCCTCTCTTCCTGGACACCCTAACTATCCCTGCCATTCCAGAAGGTACCCAGACTTGTAAGTAAGCTCATTCTAGATGATTCATCTTTAGCTGGGTGAGAACAACTTCCAAAGTAACTCACCAAATCATGGGAATTATCAAATGTTTTGAGTAACTGAGTTTTGAAAGGTTGGTTGCAAAGTAAAAGTTAGCTCATAGACTTCAGTCACTGAGTTCAGTTGTGTTCGACTCTTTGCAACCCCATGGACCACAGCATGCCAAGCTTCCCTCTCCATCACCATCTCCTGGAGCTTGCTCAAACTCATGTCCATCGAGTTGGTGATACCATCCAAGCATCTCGTCCTCTGTCATCCCCTTCTCCTCCCGCCTGCAATCTTGCCCAGCATCAGGGTCTTTTCCAATGAGTCAGTACTTCACATCAGGTGGCAAAAATATTGGAGTTTCAGCTTCAGCATCAGTCCTTCCAATGAATATTCAGGACTTATTTCCTTTAGAATAGACTAGTTGGATCTCCTTGCTGTCCAAGGAACTCTCAAGAGTCTTCTCCAACACCACAGTTCAAAAGCATCAGTTCTTCAGCGCTCAGTCTTCTTTATAATCCAACTCTCACATCCATACATGACCACTGGAAAAACCATAGCCTTGACTTTTTTTGATGGACTCTTATTGGCAAAATAATGTCTCTGCTTTTTAATATGTTGTCTAGATTGGCATAGCTGTTCTTCCAAGGAGCGTGTGTCTTTTGATTTCATGGCTGCAGTCACCATCTGCAGTGATTTTGGAGCCCAAAAAATTAAAGTGTCTCATTGTTTCCTTTGTTTCCCCATCTATTTGCCATGAAGTGCTGGGACCGGATGCCATGATCTTAGTTTTTTTGAATGTTGAGTTTTAAGCCAGCTTTTTCACTCTCCTCTTTCACTTTCATCAAGAGGCTCTTTAGTTCCTCTTTACTTTGTACCATTAGGGTGGTATCATCTGCATATCTGAGGTTATTGATGTTTCTCCTGGCAATATTGATTCCAGCTTGTGCTTCATCCAGCCCAGCGTTTCTCATGATGTACTCTGCATGTAAGTTAAATAAGCAGGGTAACAATATACAGCCTTGACGTACTCCTTTTCCTATTTGGAACCAGTCTGTTGTTCCATGTCCGGTTCTAACTGTTGCTTCTTGACCTGCATACAGGTTTCGCAGGAGGCAAGTAAAGTGGTCTGGTATTCTCATCTCTTTAAGAATTCTAATATTAAACTACTTTTGCATTTCTGAGATAAATGCTACTTAATCACGCTACATTCTTTTTCAATACATTGCTGTGATCTATTAGTGGTATTTTATTTGAGATATTGCACATGTGTTGACAAATAAATCATTCAATAGTATTGTTTTCTTATTCTCTTCTCATATACATTTGATAAAAATAAAGATATATACTAGCTCCTTTACCTTAATAGTCTGAAATTTGACAATGATGCTTCTAAGTAGAAGGTATTATGTTTGTATGTGTCTGTTTACATGGGTGTCTTTTATTCTGCCAATGATGTAGCTATACCAAACTCAGCCAAGTCTTCTCATCTATCATCTGTATCTATCAATCATATATTTATCTATATAGCTACCATTGCCTCCTCTGAGTAATTCCTATTCTCGCAAACGAAAGCAGTTGCTGAAATTCCTAGTTCTATCTTCAATGCCTCTCATTTCTTCTTACATCTTTCTCAGCTTTTTGAGGTAACATTTGATAATGATCACGAATACTTACAAGGGTCTTTATGTATAAGCACTGTTCTTGGTACTTTATGTGCATTAACTCAATTTATTCTTTATAACCACCCACTTCTTGTTAGAAAACTTACACAGGGCATTGGCCTAGCAAGTACTGGAATACTAAGAAAGCAAAATGAGAACAGTGAGGTACCTTGAGGTCCATGGAAGTAAGAGCTACAGAAAGTGGCTACCATCCCTATGTCTGGGGAATGTAGGAAGATTATCTTATTGAGAAACTCCATAGAATTGAAGTACAGAACTCTGAGCAAGGGGTACCGTCTAAGTCATGAAGGGAGAGGAGGGGTCTTGGAAGTGAGGAGACAGGAGAAGCCTGTTCTGGGGCTGCCAACAGAAGATAGAGACCAGGACCAATCCTACTTCAGAATCTCCTCCTGCTGTTAAAATCTGGTGTCAGGAACCTCAGGCAGACAGAGTGTTCCTCCCACTGCTTCCTGCCTCTAAGTTGTGCTTTTGTGACCTCTATTGACATGACTTTACAGGAAACAAATTGAAGAAGGAAAAAAAGTTTACAATGCCCTAACCCCTAGCATCACAAAGAAGAGCGTTGTAGGATATAGTTGGAGTTTAAAGAAGGAAAAAAAAAGACACAAATTTTTTAAAATATCTTTTCCAATATCACAATAGCTTGTAGTGCTTACCTAGTATCAAACCTAATCCGTGTTTCCAGAGTCTATGTTCTCAACCATCGTACAGTGCTGCCTCTCTGACTATAAAATTCTAGAATATACTTTGATTCTGTACCCCAGGTCGCTAGCTTCTCTTGAACCATGTCTGTCTTCCTATTCGTCCCAGCTATTGAGTTTTATTTTAAACAGTTGATGACAGTTTTATTTGAAATTTCTAAAAGGTTTATTTTCATAAGAACACTTAACATGAAGCTTCCCCTCTTAAAGTTTTAAGTGTGCAACACAGTGATGTTAGCTACAGGCACAGTGGTGTACAGTGGGGTTCTAGAAATTATCTTGTATAACTGAAACTTTATACCCATTAAGTGGCAACTCCCTATTTCCTCCTTCCCTAGCCCCTGGCAGTCACCACTCTATACTCCCCTTCTCTGAGTATGACTATTTTAGATGACTGATACAAGTAAATTCATGAAATATGTGTGCTTCTATGACTGGTTTATTTTGCTTAGCATAATGTCCTCAAGTTTCATTCATGTCATTGGATATGGCAGAATTTCTTCTTTTTAAAGGTGACATAATATTTCATTTTATGTCTAAACAACCTTTTCTCTTCCACCATCCATCAATGAGAATTTAAGGTGTTTCCACATCTTAACTATCTGTAAAAGTGTCACAATGAACATGAGAGTACTAACACATCTTTGAGATCCTGCTTTCAGTTCTTTTGGATAAACACTCAGAAGCGAGACCACTGGATCCTATGGTAATGCTATTTTTAATTTTTTAAGGCTCTTGCATACTGTTTTCCACTGTAGCTGGACCAATTTACGTTCTCATCAATAGTGTGCACAGTGATGGACACAGTGGGGGAGGGGGAGAGTGGGACTGATGGGGAAAGTAGCATCAACATAGATGTATTATCCGGTGTAAGATGGACAGCTGGTGAGAATGTAGCACAGGGAGCCCAGTCTGGGGCTCTGTGATAACCTGCAGGAATGGGATGAGTGGAGGAGACGGAGGCTGGGAAGGGAGGGGATGTATGTATAACTATGGCTGATTTGCATTGTTGTATGGCAAAAACCATAAAGATTAAAGATAAAAAAAATTAAAGATTTTTGAAATTAATGCAAAGATTAAAAAGTATATTTAAATTAAAAAAAAAAAGAAAAAATAGTGTGCAGGCTTCTGAACTTTTCACATCCTGATGACATGTTTCAATTTCCATCACATATTAGGCTAAGTTTAAATGGGCCAAATATTTTCTTTTATTTCTGCAGATATAAATTATACTTCCTCTAAACTTTCTATGATGCTTAGTGTCCTAAGTCTCTGTTCTCAAGATTGAGTTCATTATTTTTTCTTGAGAAACAACAAAGCATTGAATTCTTCAAATGATTGGTGACTGTTGGTGTGCTGTCATCTTCGTAGCTGAAATGAGTGACATGCCCCACTTGCGGGGAGAGGTGAGGTGAACCGCTGTGACCTGTGCCCTGGCAGCTTTCACTCAGGGCAGACGGGCCTGGGCTATGCTCCTCGTGCAGTGTGGTAGCCTTCAGTGCTCCCCTGCTTCTCTGGCCCCAGGTTTTCATTGAAAAGCCCCTGCATCCTCCCCGGGGCTGACATTCCTATGCAGCTCTCTGGACTCAGAAGGTAGGATATGCAGCTCATGACCTGCTTGGTTCTCCTTTCTGATTAGCCCATTTGGTTACTCCTAGGAAATGTCTAGATCCCATTGCGTTGCCCAAAAGTTCATTTGGGTTTTCTGTAATATCTTACAGAAAAATCCAAATGAATTTTTTGATCAATGCAATAATATCCACTAGA
Organism: Cervus canadensis; assembly: GCF_019320065.1. NCBI lineage: Eukaryota > Metazoa > Chordata > Mammalia > Artiodactyla > Cervidae > Cervus > Cervus canadensis. The sequence continues at coordinate 85,522,421 of NC_057391.1, forward strand.
CTTAGATATGGAGCTCCCTTGTTACTGCTTCTAACTTCTCTAAAAGAAAAACACTCTGTATGTTTTGGGAACTTTTTTTCATTATAATTTCATTTCTCTAATTTCCCATTTTTCAAGAATTTCTTATGCATTTGGGTCCACTGAAAGTTCGGCTTGTTGATCTACACACAGGTTGTGAATTTTAAAAAGAAAATCTACTATCATTTCTAGAGATTTTGTGCAGAATGGGAAAGCTACGTCTTTTATTTGGGATATAAATGTTCTATCTTTTTAAAAGCAAAAATAAGATTCTGCTGCTCATTATGTTTTACTATTATGTTTTTGTTTCAATAAAACACAGACACATTTCCATGAAAGTAGGTATATGTTATTTGAAGGCTGAAGTATTGTTCTTGACATAAATATACCACATAGACGTTCCCCTATTGGTGTTCATTTTAGTTTGTTTCAGTATTTACTATTACAAGCAATACTATCAATAAGCGTCCTTTTGCACTTTTGAAATTATTTCTATAGAATCGATTTTTGAATGTTGATTTGTAATATCAAAAGAGATTTTCATGGGATGTGGCTTTCAAAGTAGATTTCTTCTCTATGTTTTTGTTAATACTCAACTGCATTAGCTCAAAATTCGCCTTGTGCTGCCTATTTCATTCCAGGAAGTGAAGTGGCCAGGCTTATCATCTGTAAGTATCCTCAATGAGTCAGGGAAATAGCATCAGGACAGAGGAGATTATTCAAAAGCATCACTTATTTATTCCCAGAATGTTAAAAATGGGGTTACTATATCTGTTGATAAATAAATGAAGACTTTCTCTTCACTAAAATGTTTACTTGGCAGTATGCAGAAAATAGCATGCCCTGAAGTCAAATAAGTGATTTTTAAAAATCCTCAGAAAACTTTACATGCTCCAAGAAACATTTAATCCTTTTCAACAGAGAGTTCTCTCCTTCACATCCTAAATCTCTCTTCTCAATAGAGGCAAATCTCAACATCTGTCTTCATTCCACTTTTCGACATCTTCTTTTCCCCGTTCTGGACTTCTTTCCAACAATTAGCACTTCCAAGTTCCTTTACTTTCTTTTATCCTCAAGTTTAAACTCCAAAATGCCTATGTCAGAACAAACATCTGGTAGGCCTACCAGAATAATCCTAGGTAAAAACGTCATTAATATACAATAAGCTGATTCATAGCAAATGACCAAAATATCACTAGAATTTACCAGAAATGTGGTTTCTGTGTGAGATTTGCTATTTTCCTTAGAAACTATAAGAAAGCAAAGATGAAACATAAAGAAATGAAAAGAGAAGGGAAAAAAAATCACCATGGCCAATTTTATTTTCCAAAACTGTCCACAGCCATGTTTCTAGTCCCAGAATTTTAGAACCTTGGCATTTCTCTTTCATCAAAACATAGAGTCTCACTTTTAACCCCCTGAATATGACTACCCAGTATGTAGAATGCAAAAGAAGAGACCTTGCTTGACTCTTGAGGCCAGCTCACGAAAGGTGATACAACTATCATCTGGCACTTTCTCTCTAGAGACCCTCATGTTTGGATCCCAGCCTCCATGTTTTGAGGAATATCAGACCACATGGGGAGGCCACGTTTAGTCATTTGGCTGACCAGCCTAGCTCAAATACCAGCTGATAGCCATTAGTATCAGGCATGCAAGGGAACAGCCTTCAGATGATATTAGTCTCAGCCTTCCTAGTATCTTCAGATGAAGCTGCCGACAGTGTGGGTCAGGAACAATCCATTCTTCCTGCACTCTGTTCAAATTAAGTCTTATGAACCCTGCTGTGTCCCTAGCCCAGTTGAGTCTCTCTGCCTTGATGCCTTGATGGTGTGTCACCAGAGGGAGGGGTGTCTTTTTTCATTCGGATTCTAGTAGGCAAATATTGAAAACAAAGCTGAGACTGACACAGTACAAGCTTTATTCAGTGGCCAAAGAATAGAGAAGTGGAAACTAAGTTCACAGATCAGCTTCTTGCCCACCTGGTGGTGGTGATTTAGTTGCTAAGTGGTGTCTGACTCTTGCGACCCCATGGACTGTAGCCCACCAGGCTCCTCTGTCCATGGGATTTCCCAGGCAAGAACACTCGAGTGGGTGGCCATTTCCTTTTCCAGGAGATTTTTCCAACCCAGGGATCGAACCTGGATCTCCTGCATTGCAGGCAGATTCTTTACTGACTGAGCTACCAGGGAAACACCCCTGGTGACAGTGATTTAATTTTTACGGGTAAAGACACAGGGAGGAGGAGTGAGGCTAATGATGGGGAGGCATATGGATTAGTCTATGGGGAAAGGGCAGAGCTTTTTCTGACAGAGTAGGGGGGATACCCCCTTTTATCCTTTTTTGGTCCTTCTGTCTGGGTGTTTCATTTAATATGCTAACATAGTCAGATCAGTATACACTAAGACTTAGGGTCTCTTAGAGGTCAGATTCATGCCTTATAATTCTTACCTGATTCCATCTGTGTTTTGTTTGCAGCTTCCTTTCTTAGCTCTGGAAGCTTTAACTTAAAGATTTATGTTAATTCCTGCTGAAGGTAGGAAGTTGGCTAGTTTTGAGCAAGGACACTCCTGCTAAAGGTGGAGGTTATATGGAAAGTAGACAGCCAGTGGGAATTTGCTGTATGGTGCAGGGAGCTCAACTCAGTGCTATGTGACAACTTAGAGGGGTCAGATGGGGTGGGAGATGGGAGGGAGGTTCAGGACAGAGGAGACATAAGTATACCTATGGCTGATTCATTCTGATGTATAGCAGAAGCAAACACAATACTGTAAACAAATTATCCTCCAATTAAAAATAAATAAATAAAAACAAATAAACAAAGGTGGGGATTGATGGGTTTTGAGCAGAGATCCAAAGCAACTGGCTACAATCAGGAATCTTTAGTAAATGGTTGCTTGTCACTAAATTATTGTTATCCATCAGAGGGCAGACAGAATGAAAACCACAGTCACCAAAAACTAATCAAACTGATCACATGGACCACAGACTTGTCTAACTCAATGAAACTGTGAGCCATGCTATGTAGGGCCACCCAAGATGGACAGGTCTTGATGGATAGTTCTAAAAAAATGTGGTCCACTGGAAAAGGGAATGGCAAACCACTTTGGTATTCTTGCCTTGAGAACCCCATGAACAGTATGAAAAGACAAAAATATACAACAGTGAAAGATGAACACCCCAGGTCAGTAGGTGCCCAATATGCTACTGAGAAGATTGGAGAAATAACTCCAGAGAGAATGAAGGGATGGAGCCAAAGCGAAAACAATGCCCTGTTGTGGATGTGACTGGTGATGGAAGTAAAGTCTGATGCTGGAAAGAACAATATTACCTAGGAACCTGGAATGGTAAGTCCATGAGTCAAGGCAAATTGGAAGTGGTCAAAAGGAGATGACAAGAGTGAACATCAACATTTTAGGAATCAGTGAACTAAAATGGAGTGGAATGGGTGAATTTAACTCAGATGACCATTATATCTACTACTGTGGGCAGGAATCCATTAGAAGAAATGGAGTAGCCCTCATAGTCAACAAGAATCTGAAATGCAGTACTTGGATGCAATCTCAAAAATGACAGAATGATCTTTGTTCGTTTTCAAGGCAAGCCATTCAATATGGCAGTAATCCAAGTCTATGCCCCAACCAGTAATGCTGAAGAAGCGGAAGTTGAACGGTTCTATGAAGACCTACAAGACCTTCTAGAATTAGTACCCAAAAAAGATGTCCTTTTCATTATAGGGGACTGGAATGCAAAAGTAGGAATTCAAGAAACACCTGGAGTAACAGGCAAATTTGGCCTTGGAGTACAAAATGAAGCAGGGCAAAGGCTAACAGACTTTTGCCAAGAAAACGCACTTGTCATAGGAAACACTCTCTTCCAACAACACAAGAGAAGACCTTACACATGGACATCACCAGATGGTCAACACCGAAATCAGATTGATAATACTCTGCCACCAAAGATGGAGAAGCTCTATACAGTTAGCAAAAACAAGAACAGGAGCTGACTGTGGCTCAGATCATGAACTCCTTATTGCCAAATTCAGACCGAAATTGAAGAAAGTAGGGAAAACTACTAGACTATACAGGTATGACCTGAATCAAACCCATTATGATTATACAGTGGAAGTGACAAATAGATTTAAGGGATTAGATCTGATAGACAGAGTGCCTGAAGAAGTATCAATGGAGGTTCATGACACAGCACAGGAGGCAGTGATCAAGACCATCCCCAAGAAAAAGAAATGCAAAAAGGCAAAATGGTTGTCTGAGGAGGTCTTAAAAATAGCTGAAAAAAAGAGAAGCTAAAGGCAAAGGAGAAGAGGAAAGATATACCCATTTGAATGCAGAGTTCCAAAGAATACCAAGGAGAGATTTAAAAAAAAAAAAAAAGCTTTCCTCAGTGATCAATGCAAAGAAATAGAGGAAAACAATAGAATGGGAAAGACTAGAGATCTCTTCAAGAAAATTAGAGATAACAAGGGGATAGTTCATGCAAAGATGGACACAATAAAGGACAGAAATGTTATGGACCTAACAGAAGCAGGAGATATTAAGAAGAGGTGGCAAGAAAACACAGAAGAACTGTACAAAAAAGATCTTAATGATCCAGATAACCACAATGGTGTGATCACCCACCTAGAGCCAGACATCCTGGAATGTGAAGTCAAGTGGGCCTTAGAAAGCATCACTACGAACAAAGCTAGTGGGGGTAATGGAATTCCAGTTGAGCTCTTTCAAATCCCAAAATATGATGCTGTGACAGTGCTGTAATCAATGTGCCAGCAAATGTGGAAAACTCAGCAGTGGCCACAGGACTGGAAAAGGTCAGTTTTCATTCAAATGCCAGGAATGTTCAAAGTGCCTCACAATTGCACTCATCTCACATGCTAGTAAAGTAATGCTCAAAATTCTTCAAGCCAGGCTTCAACAGTACATGAATGGTGAACTTCCAGACATTCAAACTGGATTTTGAAAAGGCAGAGGAACCAGAGATCAAATTGCCAACATCCATTGGATCATCGAAAAAGCAAGAGAGTTCCAGAAAAACATCTACTTCTGCTTTATTGACTATGCCAATGCCTTTGTGTAGATCACAATAAACTGTGGCAAATTCTGAAAGAGATGGGAATACCAGACCACCTGACCTGCCTCCTGAGAAATCTGCATGCAGGTCGAGAAGCAACAGTTAGAACTGGATACGGAACAATATGGTTCCAGACTGGTTCCAAATATGAAAAGGAATATGTCAAGTCTGTATATTGTCACCCTGCTTATTTAACTTACATGCAGAGTACATCATGAGAAATGCTGGGCTGGAGGAAGCACAAGCTGGAATCAAGATTGCTAGGAGAAATATCAATAACCTCAGATATGCAAATGACACCACCCTTATGGCAGAAAGTGAAGAAGAACTAAAGAGTCTCTTGATGAAAGTGAAAGAGGAGAGTGAAAAAGCTGGCTTAAAACTCAACATTCAGAAAACTAAGATCATGGCATCCAGTCCCATCACTTCATGGCAAGTAGATGGAGAAGGAATGGAAACAGTGAGAGACTTTATTTTCTTGGGCTCCAAAATCACTGCAGACGGTGACTTTAGCCATGAAATTAAAAGACGCTTACTCTTTTGAAGAAAAGCTATGACCGACCTAGACAGCATTTTTAAAAGCCAAAATATTACTTTGCCAACAAAGTCTGTCTAGTCAAAGCTATGGTTTTTCCAGTAGCCATGTATGGGTGTGAAAGTTGGAATATAAAGAAGGCTGAGCACTGACGAATTGATGCTTTTGAACTATGGTGTTGGAGAAGACTCTTGAGAGTACCTTGGACAACAAGATCCAACCAGTCCATCCTAAAGGAAATCAGTCCTGAATATTCATTGGAAGGACTGATGCTGAAGCTGAAACTCCAATACTTTTGCCACCTGGTGGGAAGAACTGACTCTTTGAAAAAGACCCTGATGCTGGGAAAGATTGAAGGTGGTAGGAGAAGGAGATGACAAAGAATAAGACAGTTGGGTGGCATCACTGACTCAATGGAAATGAGTTTGAGTAAGCTCCGGGACTTAGTGATGGACAGGGAAGCATGGCGTGCTGCAGTCCATGGGGTCGCAAAGAGTCAGACACGACTGAGCAACTGAACTGAACTGAACTGTCACAAAATTTGGTTGAAGTCTTCTATGCAGTAATAATAGGAAAACCACCCTCACCTTTAGGAAAATGGGAAACTTGCCTTGTTCTAATGAAATAAATAACTACTAGAGAATTTATGTATAAAATGTTAGGTGGGAAAAGGACTGGACACACACTTTTGGATCACCAATGTTAGTTCTAGTGTACGATCATGTTTCTTACTAGAGGTAAGGATCAGTATTCATGAATCTTAAAAAGTTTAAGGTAGGCATCTTTTTCTGTCCTTGAACATTTTCTGTAGTCTGTAGTTGGAAATGCTTAAAATTGCAATACATTTTCCTAATGTTTAGTTGAACATTGCCCTTCCTATGTTTTAAGGCATTATCTCTAAGGTTCCTATCTAATAACTTGTCTGTCTTGACCCTCCCATTATAGGAGATACACTATTTGCTGAGATTCATTGCTCTTCTTGGCACCTACATTTCCTCACTGTTAGGCTTGGTAGAGTTGGATGAGTATTAATAATTTATTCATTTAGATAAATTGATAAGTTTATTATTTGGCAAGTATATTTCAGAGTGCCTTAGGCTCATCTCTTAATGATTCTCCTTTAGCTTATGAAAAAAGTGGTAAGGGCTCTACCCAAATCACTTATTAGAGGTCAGCCCTGCAAAGAGAAGTCAATTTGCCTAAGATCTGGTTCTGTTTTCAGTTTTACTGGGCAAGGCTCTTTCCTTAAACTAAAAGCTTGATGTAGCAGCTAATGAGAAATTCCCTCTTTCTGATGTGCAAAATAGTTACACAGTTGAGGATGCGGTTTATATTCACTCAAAGATTAAAGCCCGCATTCATTTATGGTGTCTCCAAGTGTGTTTTGGTAATGAAATTTAGTACTTAAAAAATTTACAGTGCAGCTAGTCCTAACACAATTACTATCTGACTATGTTTATAACCCTGCCATACCATTTATGAATAAAATAATGAAATTTCACAGAGGATTAATTTAATGTCCTTAGGAATTTTCTATACCTGTTTTTTTCTTTAATTACCCGAAGTGACTATGTGAAGGAGGAGGGGAAAAGACACAGGGAAACTAGAGTCTATCCCATTGCCGAGATTAGATCTAAAGCAGTTAAGCGACGTTACTTTTCTAGGTTCCTCTGATAGAAAACTCTCCCGATGTTGGTCCTTTATTTCCACAGGTGAGGCATAGTTAATGGGATGCTGCTGCTGGTTTTGAAGGTGAGTATGTTAGACAGATGCTATTAGGATCAAATAATTTAGTTGGATTAAATAGCCTAGTGTTACATTTAAATCACTACGCGATAAACAAAAACTGCCAAAATGAGAAACATGGACCATTGGTATTCTACTCATCTGTCTTGAAAACCAGGCATGTTTACTACTACCAGCTACTTTGTTTATGGTCTGGTTGTATATGTGCATATATATATGCAGTTGATAAAGTGAAACAAGGGCCAGAGAAGTAGGTCCTCTGAAAGAAATTGCATATAAATAGGAAAATCTTTTCACCTGGGGTTATTGATAACCTTCTTTCGTGGCCACTTCAGGATGTTTCCTTTAGACAATTGTAGAGCTGAATGCGGGTGACAGAGCCCACCCACAGCAAGCTGTCACACTGCTTCTTCTGCCCTTTAGAAGCGGACCATCTTACCCTTCTCATCTTTACCAATCCTCCTCTTTGGCAGTTTCTAATGTTTCTCCTGCAGCCATGACAAAATCTTGTTCATGAGAGTATCTCTGAACATTGCTAGAACATCTTCATTTACTATGAGCTAAAATGTAAGCAGGCGAAACGTATACAAGTGCTCATCTGAAATGCATTTTTGGTTTGAACTAGGTTTCTCTGATACTGGGTTGAGTTTCATATTCTAGGCATGGAAGGAATTTTCCAGGTATATTTATTAGGCAATTAATCTTTTGCTTTCTAGTCATTGTTTAGAAGTTTTGAAGGGGCTATAACTTTTTTTTCTTTCTCTTTATGCACCACTACAAAATATCCTCCATCCAGTCGACACTTAACTGTGATCTATGATGTGTGACTGAATCTCAGGATAAAATTATCTATTCTTGCAAGAAATATGTGCATGCAGATTTTGGAGATAGTTTATAGTTCCAAAGTAACAGATCTTTTTCTTTTAAAGAACTCAGGGTATTATTATTAGACCATTCACAGGGGCAAGTCTTTCTGTGACTTTTTACTTTAATAGCAATAACTACTATTAGTACTACTATCATCACATTTTCGTGGATAATTACTGGCTGTCAGACACTGCTCTAGATGGTGAACATATGGTGTCGTTTTAATCTCTGTGAAGCAGAGATTAGACCTCTTTTATACATGCAAAAATCAGAATCACATGCACAGTGGAAACAGCAAAATTATGGGTGTCAGATTTGAACTCATTCTCTGCCACTTCAGAGCTATATTATGATTGTGTAAGTTACAAAGGTCCATCTAGTCAAGGCTATGGTTTTTCCAGTAGTCATGTATGGATGTGAGAGTTGGACTGTGAAGAAAGCTGAGTGCCAAAGAATTGATGCTTTTGAACTGTGGTGTTGGAGAAGACTCTTGAGAGTCCCTTGGACTGCAAGGAGATCCAACCAGTCCATCCTAAAGGAGATCAGTCCTAAATATTCATTGGAAGGACTGATGTTGAAGCTGAAACTCCAATTCTTTGACCACCTGATGCGAAGAGCTGACTCATTTGAAAGACCCTGATGCTGGGAAAGATTGAAGGCAGGAGGAGAAGGGGCTGACAGAGGATGAGATGGTTGGATGGCATCATTGACTCAATGGACATGACTTTGAGTAAACTCTGGGAGTTGATGATGGACAGGGAGGCCTGGCGTGCTGCAGCTCATGGGGTTGCAAAGAGTCAGACACAACTGAGCAACTGAAATGCCATTACCCCTACCATCTTTTTGCCTCAGACCAAACTACAGGGAGGGAACACAGCCCCACCCATCAGCAGAAAATTGGATTAAAAGTTTACTGAGCATAACCTTGCCCACCAGAGCAAGACCCAGTTTCCCCTACAGCCAGTCCCTCCCATCAGGAAGCTTGCACTTTATCCTCAGCCATCAGATGGCAGACAGAATGAAAACCACAGTCAGAGAACTAACCATACTGATCACATGGATCACAGCCTTGTCTAACTCAGTGAAACTATGAGCCATGCCATGTAGGGTCACCCAAGACTGATGGGGTCATGATTTCTGACAAAATGTGGTCCACTGGAGAAGAGAATAGCAAACCACTTCAGCATTTTTGCCTTGAGAACCCCATGAACAGTATGAAAAGGAAAAAAAAAAGATCAAGGATTAAGTCAACCAGGTGGAATTTAACTTCTAATTTTTTTTCCCTTGAATTTTAATAGAAGGGTCATTTGCACTGATACGCTGAGTCTTCTAATTAACCAAGAAATGAATTTTATGTGTGTTTTTATATTTGTATTTACATTGTAAACTGTCTAAATGTGATTTTTATCCTTACTTTAAGCTCTCTAGAAATTATGACTTAATCTGTAGTTAATGGAGAATTTTGCTTATTTTGCTTGAAATCATTCTCTGATTGAAGAAAACCTAAGCATTAACTGGATGGAGGTTGACATTAAGTCACTGTGTCTCTTGTCATCTTTCCTTTTCAAATGAAGTTCTGTTGGCTTTCTCACTGACACTTTTAAACCAAGACATTTAACTGACATTAATCCAAGAGAGAGAGAGTCAGGGTTATGCACTTGGAACTTTTCAATCTTCCCAATGAAAAGACAATATGTATATCCAATCTTCCTAAATGAATGCATGCATTGGAAGATAGCAATCTAGATATGTAATGTTTATTGTTAGATTTTATAATTCTCATGCAGCCCAGGATATGAAGAATCTTTGAAACTTCCTCCAGGCAGAAGCTTATGCAATACACGTCACTTCTGTTTGCCCACAAGAACTTCCTAACCTTCAAATCTGGCAGAGCTCTGTGACATCCTGTGTCCAGAAAGCATGGGCTGTGTGTTGATGTGTCATAAAAAGCTTGCACTACCAAGGAGTTTTCCCTTTTCATCTTCTGTTCTTGAATAATCATAGTGATCCATGGAGACCATTATTTTGTGTTCAGGGTGTCTTTTATTCTGAACTCTTCAAAGTGAAACTATCATTAAACCTGAGTGACAGTCATTGTTTGCCTCCAAAACCCAAGTGAGCAGAGGCATAGTGGCTGTCTAAATGGCAAAGAGGTTGACCACTGACCGAATGCTGAACCTGGCTTCCGAACATACCCCTTATCATGAGGACAGTGACATGGGGCGAGATTTCGTACTAGAGAGATTCAGTAGGAGAGAGGTGTTCTCTAATTGTGTGGTCAGGGTCTGTTCATTCTAGAACTTTCAGCAGGTCCCATGGCCCTGACCCCGTCATTCTCTGGGAATTCTCCTTCCAAGGAGACAGTAGCCTATGGTCACGAGCACGTTCTTAACAGCTGTGACTTTAAAGGAGAGATGTGTGGTTTCACACTAAAGTTTTCCGATTGAGTTAAGTTCTGGAAAGGTTTGGAAGTCAAGTATATAGCTAATTCCACATCCTACAGGCAGATACAGAAGACTTAATTAGAAAAGACTTTACTAGAAACATGATTCACCCTAGTTTGAAGTGTCTCAAAGGGAAATGTTTACAATTCCTCATGAAGGCCCAAACACACAGTCAGTTAGAAGTTGCTATCCTCCTGTTTCCTTGAAATTTAAACAAAATATTTTTCCTTCCCTTTTTGAACTTTTCTCCTCCTATTATTTCCTCCTAATATAATGCTTATGCTCTTCAATTGTCATTTCCGTGTAACCGCAGCTTGGAAGTAGATATCTAAATAATTTCTGAAGAGCTAGCCAAGTACCTCCCCTTTCTTGTAAGAGGCCCTGATGATTATCTCAGATCCTCTAGAATGTCAGCCATTTATATCACGTACAAATTAAGTACACATTTTTGAGGTAAAAATATAAGGCTGATAAAGACATATTTAAATAACTCTTCCTGACCCTCTTTCTTTTGTAATCAATTCTCTATTCCCCGTTTAAAATTTGAGATACTGGAAGCACCAAGGTCTTCTGCCACTTGCACCGTTAATTATCTGCTTTCCTTTGCCATATAATAAAAGACGGGGTCTTGCTTTGGTGTACTTTCATTTGCCTGTTTAAGGAATTTTTTGCCTCTATGACATTGACACAGTGCATTTTCCATTCTGTTCAGCCTTTCCTGCTCAAGAGACCTTGGGTTTTCTTCCTTAGAAGACCCATTTCATTATAGACAAATTACACGAAATCATCAGCAAAGTGGGCCTGGGTGATGAATGCATGCCTGTGCTGTTCATGCAAATGCCCTTCAATCCAATAAATTAATTTTAAACCATTAATTAAATCATTAGCTGTCTAGAGCAGACAGCACACCTCTTCTCCACGCCCCCCCCCCCGCCCCCGTCTCTCCCTCTGTTTTTCTCTCTCTTCCACGGTGCCTATTGCAGTGCTATATACTCTGTGATTCCACTGAGGAAAGCGTGCTGGCATGCTTTGAAGACATAGTAATATCGTAATAATAGAACTTCTCATTCTCTCTTCTAGTTTCCTAATCTAAGCTCTATCTTTCTATCCATCACTCTTACAGTTCCCTTTAGCTCCCTTCATTTCAATTATATTCTTCCTGTAAGAAAATGAACAAACCAATGTCAATTTTCAGGTGGCAATCTCATGCATTTCCATGGTTTTATTTACTATATATGCAGGTGACAGTTGGCTCATTCCATCAATCATGGAGGTAAATTCCCATGAGTCCCCAAGATGCCTCAATTTATTATCCCTGGACTATTTCCTTTGAGAGATTTATCACAGGCAGGGTGTTTCAGAGAAACCTAACAATCCTTGCATTGAGGTTCACTCAATCATTCAGACAGTCTAAAGGAATCACATTTGTGAAGCCTCTTGATGCATAAAATAATGCAAAGAGAAGAATAAAGCTCACACTGAGCTTGCATTAGTGGGAAAGCCATGAATTGCAGTGATTAAAAATATAGACTTTGGATTCAGTCAGTCTGGGTTCAAACCACAGCCCACCAATTACTGGCTGTGTGATAGGAACAAGTTCTTGAATCCCAGTTTCCTCATATGTGAAAAGAAGGAAGAATACCACCTCATAGGACTTCTGAGAAAATCCAATGGGATAATGGTTGTAAAACAATCCAGCAAGGTGTCTGGAATATGTTGCATTTTCCCAAGACTGTAACTAGAGTTGTTCTTAGAAGCTGCAGAATGCTTAATCTCATTGTGAGAAGGCTTGTCATTTCCATTCCAGAGATTCTTTTAGTTAAATCACATCTTCCAGACTATCTCTATGGAGTACATATTATCAGACATGAGCTGTTTTGTACTGCTACCTGGATAGCAGGATCAAGGCGCAGGGGGGCCATGTCCTCACATTATGAATTTGGCAGAAAGGTTTTTTCAATATATAGCTTGAATTATAGGCTTTGTGTTAATTCATGTAAAAGTCAGAATAGTACTTGCTTTTAAGTTCAACTTGAAATTTCAGTTTATTTCTCAGTTCTGTGGAATAGTAATATGTTTTGCTATAAATGGCTGACATTCTAGAGGATCTGAGATAATCATCAGGGCCTCTTACAAGAAAGGGGAGGTACTTGGCTAACTCTTCAGAAATTATTTAGATATCTACTTCCAAGCCGCAGTTACATGGAAATGATAATTGAAGAGCATAAGCATTAAATTAGGAGGAAATAATAGGAGGAGAAAAGTTCAAAAAGGGAAGGAAAAATATTTTGTTTAAATTTCAAGGAAACAGGAGGATAGCAACTTCTAACTGACTGTGTGTTTGGGCCTTCATGAGGAATTGTAAACATTTCCCTTTGAGACACTTCAAACTAGGGTGAATCATGTTTCTAGTAAAGTCTTTTCTAATTAAGTCTTCTGTATCTGCCTGTAGGATGTGGAATTAGCTATGTCCTTGACTCCTAGTTATATAATATTACATAATATATGATATACTATACATTATAAAATACATGATATAATATAAATTATAATATAGCATAGTATTAATTAATTGCCAGTATTAACAGAGTGATTACTCTGTGTTAGGCACTTGATTTCCTAGCACAAATATTCCTCAATTTAGAGGACTAGTCTGTTGTGTCATTGTGACAATAATCTTTAGGTAGGCAATAATGATCATGTTTTCTCCTTAAATGAGAAACTCCTTTGACTTTGGATCAGCCAACTTCTGGCTGCTGCTTGGACATCCATGTCTCGCCAGGTCATTTATAACTCCCTGATTTTTTTCTTTGCTCTGAAGGCTGCTTTTTCAAAGATTCCTCACCGATGTATAAAGACTTTAAACTCAGTGGATTGTCGTTGTTAGATGAAGATTTCCAGGGACCAGCGGTGCGATCTTGAGGGTCACTTGCACCATAACTAGGACTTTTTTTTTTTTTTTCTTTATCATTGGCGTATAATTGCATTACAATGTTGTGTTAGATTCTGCTGTCCAAGGAAGTGAATCAGCTCTTTGTACACGCATGTCCCCTCCCGTCTGGGCCTCCCTTCCAGTCCCTATCCCACCCATCTGGGTCATCACAGAGCATTCTTTTCTTTAATTTATCTTTAATTGGAGGATAATTGCTTTACAGTGTCGTGTTGGTTTCCGCATACCGCAGCGTGAAGCAGCTACACGTGTCCCCTCTGTCCTGAAGCTCCTTCCCGCCCCTCACCCCGCTCTGGGCGAACAGAGCACCAGGCCGAGCTCTCTGTGCTACTCAGCAGCTCCCCGCCAGCCCTCTGTTTCACACAAGGAAGGGTGAGTGTATCAATGCCACTCTCTCAATTTGTCCCAGCCTCTCCTTCCTCTGCTGTGTCCACAAGTCACAGAGCAGTATTGTCCATCCTTAATTTGTGTGATAAAGAAACGGAGGGGCTATTAGACAGTCAAAACTATTAACAATGAATTCTAGATCTGAAAAACTTACAAATAGGGTGCCTAAGGGGCTATACTGGGCTGATGGCAGTAATTTCATCCCAGAGAGAATGCCTAAAGGTCTTATTTCAAATTCTGATGATACAGCAGATCTGGACACCAGTGTTTTACAGGAATGCCTGAACTGCCAACCTGAACCAGAAATCGTTGCCCACGATGCAGGTGACAATCTGTCATGGTAAATGTCACCACAGAGAAGACCTGGAAAGCCAAAAAACTAAAATGGTTGGATATAAAGCTTATCCAATTGGACTTTTCTCTCAAGAGGAATTACAAATTCAGATATAATTGGGTGACCTCTGCTCTTTACAAGTTCTCAGAAAGTTCTGTAGGTCTGAGTGGTATTGTTTATAGCTCTGTGCAATTATGCATCAGATCCCCTTACAACAGAGGCAGTCTTTGCATGACAAAAATTTCCAGGTTCTAAGTGATGGTATTTCTAGCTAACATTCAAACTGATGAAATTGTAAAGGAGCACCAGTGATGGAACTGGATCCATCCTTGTAGTCAGTATTAACAAAGTTTAACTCTCGAGTTATTTTTTGCAAATAGCAATAATTTTAAAAATAAAAGATGAATCAAAAGATAAGCTGAGTATATCAATGTTCCCTTTTAGATTTAATATCTTTATTTCTATCTATGATATCATAGAAATCTCCTATTACTGAGTTTTTAAAACAAAACACTTAAATAAAACACTCAGCTGCTTGGAAAGCTTCTAGGATCTGTGTTTTAGCAATAAAACCTAAACCACTGGGAGAATATGGAATCTTTCTGAATGGCCCCAACTTAACATTCTTTTTTCCCTGCTCATTTCCACTCACCTCCAAAATTTTTACCTAAACCATAGTCACATGTACGTATGACAGTTTCTCTGGGGTGTGTCATGGGCTTCACCTGTGTTTCTTCTGCTCAGAATGACTCGCTTCCCCTTTGGGCATGAATAATGACAAATTAGTCTTCAAACTCCAAGTCAGCTACAAGGAACAGAGCTGCTTACCTCCTCCACGGTCTCTGCACAGCAGTTGTGTTAGAGCATCTGTCTCATCGTCCCGGCCTCAGATCACATCACAGACAGTGAGCGACTCGGCTCTGTCTTTGTCATTCCACAACTCAGGATGTGACTTGGGAATCAGTGGACAGCAAATGATTTTTTTTTTTCCCCTGAATGATTCCTTCCCAAGGCTGCTGTGTATACCCATGCAGGTTTCACGCACTGCATAGCTCCACAGACCACAATTCAGGTGGATTGAATGGGATGCCCCGCACCTATTTTGAGTAATAAGGAGAGCACTGATAGTCCGTGGCATGATGTGGTAGTATATGTAATCTATCACTGTTGGATACTTTTAATCAAATACTACAACAAGCAAGAATCTGAGTGACCAGGTATATGATACTGTTGAACATTTTGTCAGACTCACCATCTTCAAAGTGTCGGATCTGACAAGTCAGGAGATGGCCTAAGAAATGTTAATGGACTTGCCCAAGGCAGCAAGTGTTTCTTGCCTCCCTACTTCAGCATATGAGCTTCTCTGATAGCTCAGTTGGTAAAGAATCCACCTGCAATGCAGGAGACCCTGGTTTGATTCCTGGGTTGGGAAGATACCCTGGAGAAGGGAAAGGCTCCCCACTCCAGTATTCCAGCCTGGAGAATTCCATGGACTGTATAGTCCATGGGGTCCCAAAGAGTCAGACATGACTGAGTGACTTTCACTTCACTTCTTCAAGGCAGCAAAAAAAACCTAAAGTGGAAGAGATGTATCTTAAACTCATACTTGCTGGAGCTGTATGATTTCCATTGTTTTTGGTCCCAGCAATTTACATTTGAATTACAACTTGCAGTTCTCTGGAAACAGTTCAGTTCTTTTGGGAAAGACCATAATGTAGATGCTGACTCACGATTTGCTAACAATGGAGGTGGACATAATCCAATAGGATTAATTCGGTGCAGGTCATGTTGTCCCATAAGCAGTTTCCATAGATTGAATAGAATATAATCATGGAAATAACTAGAGAGATCTCCAACTGACTTTCTTGACAAGAACTAACCAGCAGTCATGAGTGGAAGAAAAAGAAATTTGAAAACTGGATCATTTTCTTGGATTAATCCAGAATTGACTGTACAGATTCACTAGTAAGTCAGCTAAAAAGAGAGCTGTTTCTGTATGTCCTAGCTTTATATTTTTTAAAACTTGAAATGTTTCTCAAAGCATTGGTAAATAAACTTCTACTGGCATGGAAAAGAAAAAGGCACTCTGTATTTTCTAGTCAAGGAGGATTAAAAGGCTGTGAAACTATATCCAATGTGCAAATGTTGTAATTACGATAAATATTTGTCCTTTCTGTTTTCACTACAAACTCAAAAATCCTAGAGTCTGTGTTTGGCACACGCAGGAGATTACAGCCATCTGCTGGGAGACAAAGCTGTCAATTATAAAACAATCTGGCTTCCCATTCCATTCCATTAGCAGGTTAAATGTGGCCCAATTGAGGTAGAATCTATTTATTAGTATCATTAAAATCAGAAAGTTCTTGACACCCTCTGCCCTGTGATCTTATTCTCTGGACCCCAGGAGATCTGTAAACCTTGGAAGAGTTGAGTCTCCAGGTCACCATGTCTTGTATAGGCCATTTAATAAGGTGAATCATCCTAAGGTTGAGCTTCCCAGGTAGTGTTAGGGATAAAGGATCCGCCTGCCAAAGCAGGAGACATAAGAGACATGGGTTCAATCCCTGGATCAGGAAGATCCCTTGGAGGAGGAAATGGCAACCCATTCCAGTATTCTTGCCTAAAGAATCCCATGAACAGAAGAGCCTGGTGGGCTACAGTCCATAGAATCACACAAAGTCAGATAGGACTGAAGCAACTTAGCATGCACCCTAAAGTAAGGCTTTGAGCTCTTTGCTGACTTGAACATAAAATGATGGTTTTGTCCAATTAAAACATGCTTCAGGCTAAGGAGAGACATGATGGCAAACAGAAACAACTAAATACAGATAAGAGGTCTTCTGCCAGCTGGAATGATGAAGACTTAAGAGGCTTTGAAGTAAAAAAAAAAAAAAAAAAAAAAAAATAGGCCAATAAAACATGGAAAGCAAAATGGCCAATTTAATAACAGAATTCAACAACATTGAAGATCAGTTCAAAACCTAGAGGCATTTTAATGGAAGAGGCAATGGCCCTAAGATTGTGCCCATTAAGGACCTGATGGCAGCGAGTTAGCCTTTGCTTTGGCCCGATTCCATATTAGAGAATTCATCCTGCGTTCTCGAATTCTTCTGGCAATTTTACTGGAAACAGTTATCTCCGTTATCTCAGGTTTTGTCTTAAGGCAGTTAAATTGCCTTTTAACAGACTGTTCAAGAACTTTCTATTCCTCAGCAGCAGTGGAGGAAGAACTGGGTTTTAAACATACACCTAATACAGAATAAATTTTTTCCCACCTAGATCTGTGCATGGGTTGGACCTGAGACCACCTGCCAGAGCCTATTGAAAACCTAGATAAAGCCTCTGTTCATAAATTCTAATTGTGGTGTTTACAGAAGGTGCTTCCTCAGGGCCATTGGTTACCAGAGGAGAGTGAAAATGAGATTGAATTTTCCCAAGTGAACCTGATTCTTCACCTCAATTCAACAACCGTAGTTTGCATTTCATAGCCGTGGCCCAATCTTGGTCAATAATTTCACTGCCTAACTCTTGAAATCAAGACAGAAAAGCAAAAAGACTTGTATAGGTGAAGAGTTCACTGAAACCTAACTCATAAACTTGTTAATAAACTAAAAGGAACCAGTTTAAAGCAAATTGGGTAATAATCAGGGCACTTGACTCTAGCCATTAAAGCAGATTTGGCCCCCTGGTTCAGGGAGAAGATTAAGCTGGATTTCAAAGTTGCCCTCTACTTTCCAGCTGCTAAGTCCTCCCCTAGGGTGACCGCTTTCCACAGTGGCATCTGCAGTGCTACCATTTTGCCTTCTCTTCTCTCTGTCTCTCTAACCCAGCCATCAACATTTACGCATCCCAGGTCTCACTCTGTCCACCAGGTTGAACGATAATCAAGTGTTAGTCGCTCAGTCGTGTCATGCTCCTTTGTCCATGGAATTCTCCAGGCAAGAATTCTGGAATGGTTAGCTATTTCCACCTCCAGGAGATCTTCCCAACCCAGGGATTGAACCTGGGTCTCCTGCATTGCAGGCAGATTCTTTACCGTCTGAGGAAAGAACAGTTGACTTATCCCACTGTTTAGTCTGGCGTGCTCACCTGCAGTGTTGTGATCTATTTCCAGGCCATAGTCAACTGTGAGGCTTGCCATAATTAATTTAACACTTATACAGAGACTCCCCTTATTAAAGACTTTCATCTTCAGACCTTTTATAGACTCAAATAAAATTTCAACATAAAACGATCAACTTTCCTCTCCTCAATAACTGGCAATATGTAGGGGATCTTGCAGATAAATGTTGATGGGGATCAGGATGTAACACCCCATATTATGCCATTTTGACCTAAAGATTGCTTTAAGCTGAAGGCAATTCAGAATCAACAGAGGCAGGAAGCGTTCTCTGCCCTCCCTTTCTCTGCCTAAAAACAAAGCATAAATTTCCCTTTGAGAAGGTGACCCCCATTGTCACAAGAAGAAAAGAGTGACTCTTTATCACCTGAGATGGGGCATCAACACCAAGATGAGTTTATATAAACAAATCTTACTAAAATAACCCTTATATCCCCTTAGTTCCCCTAAATGTTTCCTAATCACAATGTGTAATCCCTTGAAGCCTAACCCCCTTTCCTATGGTAAAATGATATAAAAGCCCCTGAGTCTGATGATTTCTTTAAGTGTCATTCCTATGAACTAGTGTGCATGTAACTATTCAGAAAAATTCTGTGCCTTTCTCCTCTTAATATGGCTTTTGTTAGTTTAATCTGCAGACCTCTAAAACTGAACGTAAGAGGGTGGAGGGAAAGTTTTTTCTCCCAACCAGTATCCTGAAGTTCGGTTTCAAGACTGTATGCCTGAGGTTGATAGAGGAGGACAAGAGTAGGTTTGACACTGTAAATCCTACAAGTAGTAAATTTACCGCTGATGGAAGTTTTTTCTGGGGACCATGTATATTGATTCATACTGAAGGCAATTTGTATCTGCACATCATCAAGGTCAATGGTAGGAAAGCAGCCACCTTACAATCACAAAGTACTGATTAATAGACACAAGCTAAGAATGATGAAGCAGGAGGTAGAAGGAACCTAGCTTTTTAATATAAACTTCCTAGAGCAACTGTGCCAATTCTGAACCACCCACCTCTGGAGTTCTGATTATGTGAGAAAAGTCTGTTTGTTTGAACTACAGCTAAGCTTTCTGTTGCTTGAAACCATCATAATTCTAAGTGACACAAACTGCTTCAGTGGAATTTAATATTGATGAAAGTGGCTTATTTTGGGGAGAAAAGCTTGACGTGTCTTATTTGAAGACTTTGAAGGACTACCTCACACATCTGTGCCGAAAAGTACCAGATGAGCATTTCTTTCTGTAGATATGGATTTATACAAAGAGAAGAATACAGAAAAGGACTTACAGACACTTTGGCTAGTCACATTTTCTTTTCCACTATCAAGGAACTAGCATTAGTGAATTATTTCTTTTTCTATAAATTAAAGTGCCCTGAGTAATATTCCTAAATGAGCCCGCCTTCCCCTTGCTTGTCTATGGAAGCCGTCTGGTTGTGAGAGAAGGATGAAGCCTTAAGTAACACTCCTGGAATCAGGCACAGCCATGGACATAACCTGGAAATCTGTCCTCTTTGAGGATTCCCTTTGGTTGATTTTGTCACAGGGGACTATTTAAAACCTGCTGGCATAGTAAATGTAGCTATGAACAGATTTCTGAATTAACACACTCTTATTTTAACAGTTCCTTCTGAAAATGCAGTCTTAACCCAACAAAGGGCTTAAGAGAATGAGGAGGTGGATATTTGGGGAACTGGGAGCTTTCAGCCTTCTTCCAAAGGGGTTCTACCTCCACAGATAAGCCTCTTCTAGAGCATGAATGCTGGATGGAGTGTAAGTTGATGGAAGTGTTGAAAGAAAGTGAAAGTGAAGTCACTCAGTCTGTCTGACTCTTTGCGATCCCATGGACTGTAGCCCACCAGGCTCCTCTGTCCATGGGATTCTCCAGGCAAGAATACTGGAGTGGGTTGCCCCTTCCTTCTCCAGGGGATCTTCCCGACCCAGGGTTCGAACCCAGATCTCCCGTATTGCAGGCAAACGCTTCACCCTCTGAGCCACAGTGGGCCTGAAAGTGCTAAGAGGAGAGAAGAAAGACAAGGCTTCCTTCCAGTACTTTGAATATGGCTCTTTGAGTTTTTCTTGGTAGGTCTGTTTGCACAGACCTATCCCATAGGGTTCCTTCCGCCAGATAGAGAGTCCATCATCAGGTTGGTGACTTGCAGAGTTCCCTCACTGCCTCATTCTCACTGGAAGGGACCAAATGCATCAGCAAGCATCACTTCCACAAGACACTGTTTGCATTCAAAAGGGCCAAGGTTTCCTTGTCTGTAATTATACCAGCGAAACATCCCGCTAGAACTAGACCCACATGGAGGCTTGCCAACATTCCACATCCTCACCCCAACATCCAACTCATAAAGAATGCACACTCTTTTGTGTTGTGTAGAGTGGAGCTCAGCAGCTGTGTAACAGCCACGCGGCAACCCGACGGGGGACTGAAAAGCAAAGGCCGAGGCTGGTTCTGATTGAATTCACAGAGGAAATTTCAAGTGACAGGATGTAATTACCCCAGTTAGGTTAAGTAATACCTAAGCTCTCTTATCTAACAGGTATCTGGGATCTTTATCAGCTGTAAACGACTTGGATCTTAGTTTTATAGCCCGGTAGTGAAAAGGGAGGCAGTTCTCCAGGAGCAAGGCAGTCTCTTGCTTGGAAACACTGCTTCTCATCCGGCACCACCTGCCTGGCCCCGTGGCCGCCCCCCAGCTGGGCGCTGCAGCCGCCAAACCCAGCGAGCCTGTGCAAGTGGCCAGGAACACAGCAGAAGGCATTGGCTTCCTGGACCCTCACTGAGGCCATCTGGACTCCAACACACCTGTCTGGGAGGGTTTCCATGGCTTGGTTTACGAATGGAAGTGTAGCCCAAAACGTTCCATTCCAGAGCTGATCATTCACCTTAACTTTTTGTGGGAGTTAATTATGAAACAAGATCATTTCTGTGCCCATTTTTCTCTGCCTGTTATAAACTTTAGATGGCAAAAACTGAGTTTCTGAGTATTTTTTTTTTTTTTTTGGTGGAATGCACAGATGTAGAAGTGCTTTCAATTTCCTAATAAAGGTGACACTAGGCCAGATTTGATATTACACTGAGTCCCACATAACATTTAAAAAATGAGTTTTTTCAAGCATAAAATTACTAATTGATCTGTCTTGTAAAAAGATAAAGGAAATGAATGCCTATTTGAGCTTCATTTCTGTCAGGCTCCCAATTCCTTATTTTATGTAGCACAAAATGAATTTTAATGAAGCAGCCTCCAAATTTCAAAATATGCCATTACCCTTCGGAAGTAATTGGCATATTTGACTGCCTTTTCCTTTCTTACAGTCTGTCTCACTTTCTAATCTTGAAGTCAGTACTCTGTTCAACATGTTCTTCCACATACCATCTGAAAGAAGTAAATTAAAAGCAAGGACTATGCCAGAGAGAGTTCATTCATTAACCACTCAGCAAATATTTATCAAATTCCTAATCTATGTCAGGCACTGTCCTGGGTGCTACAAAGATAGTAGAGCACAAAATAGTGAAAAATCCCAGCTCTTGTGAGATTTTGTGTTCATTGAGTGAAATGATATAATAAACACACAAATATATACTATTCAGGTGATGATCAAAGCTATGAGGAAAAATCCTGAATATTAACAGTATTAATCCAGTGGTCATGTATGGATGTGAGTGTTGGACTGTGATGAAAGCTGAGCACCAAAAAATTGATGCTTTGAACTATGGTGTTGGAGAAGACTCTTGAGAGTCCCTTGGACTGCAAGGAGATCCAACCAGTCCATCCTGAAGGAGGTAAGTCCTGGGTGTTCATTGGAAGGACTGATGCTGAAGCTGAAACTCCAATACTTTGGCCACCTCAGGCAAAGAGTTGACTCGTTGGAAAAGACCCTAATGCTGGGAGGGATTGGGGGCAGGAGGAGAAGGGAATGACAGAGGATGAGATGGCTGGATGGCATCACCGACTCGATGGACATGAGTTTGAGTAAACTCTGGGAGTTTGTGATGGACAGGGAGGCCTGGCATGCTGCAATTCATGGGGTCGCAAAGAGTCGGACACGACTGAGTGACTGAATTGAACTGAATATTAAGTTAAAGAATACTGTGTATTTCTTACAGGGGAGCCAAGGAAAGCCTTTCTAGGAAGATGGTATTTGATCAGAGACCTGAATCCAGTAAGAATGTAATTAGAATCAATAGATAGAATAATCTTCCTTCTGCCTTGCAGGGCTTCCCAGATGGCGCTAGTGCTAGACAACCTGCCTGCCAATGCAGGAGACATAAGAGACGTGGGTACAATCCTTGGATCGGGAAGATCCCCTAGAGGAGGAAATTGGCAACCCACTGCAGTATTCTTGCCTGGAGAATCCCTACAGAGGAGCCTGGGGGGCTACAGTCCATAGGGTTGCAAATAGTTGAACACAACTGAAGCAATTTAGCATGCACACATACTCGACTTAGTGACTGAATAGCAACCACAAATACACAGCAGAAGGAAACAATTTTCTTGAAACAAAAAACTTCTGATTGCTTTCTCTAATCTGGGATGTCTAGGGGGCATGAGAGTGGGGAAGGCAACTTTGTTTATTTCTGCATCCCATGAATCCATATAACCCTCTGGTCTGATGCTCTGGTCTTCATTTTACAGCTGGGGAAGCAAAAGCTCTTAGATACCCGGTAACTTGGTAGTTCAATTTTCCAATTATTTATTGTGGCATCACAAACTTCTAAATTTTGTGGCTTATAATAAAAATTATTTATTTTTTTCATAAATATGAGATTTGAGCACAGACTTGAAAGGGAAGGCCTGTGACTGCTCCATGTGGCATCAATTGGAGAGCACAGTTTAGGGCTGGGGGATTTATAGTCAAGATATCTTCTTACTCCCATGCCTGGCAAGCTGATTCCAATGATCCAGTGATAGGTCAGCTGAGTCTCAGGGCCTGTGGGCTTCCATTTTTCTTCTGGTGACTGGATTTCTAGGACTAGTTAGTATTCTAAGAATAAGAGACTGAAGAACACAGCATTATGGCAATATGGTCTCCAAAGTCTCATAGACTCAGGCGGATTTTTCACTAGTGTTGGGTCTTCAGCAAACTGACATCACCCTAACCCCCAGCAAGGATGTTTTCCCAAATACCAGATCCCTCTGAATCCATCCTTTAGTCAGCAAGCTTTCCGGAGTGCCTTTCATATCACAGTTACAGCTCCCTTCTCTAGACTTCAATTGCTTGAACTTGGATCCCAGTTTCCCAACTTGCATGCTGACAAAACTTAAAAGATTTATTCAATCTCCTTGTGTCCCAGTTTTATTAAATGTAAAGCCTCAGAGTCTAAGGAAGGTCCAGAGAATGTCTCATGAACCTAATAATACCATTAATCCCTACCTCTTTAATACTACCACTTCAGCCCCATTGCCTTAAAATTAAATAATCAATTCCAAGAAAGAAGGTAAAATTAGATTTAATGGCCCATCTTCTCCAAAAAAGGCTTCCATGACTTCTATGTCCACAAGAGGTCCAAGCTCACATGATATCCTTTACAAGGACTCCTATGCTACTGTAGTTCTATACAACCCTAAATCTAAGGGGGCAGCAGAGGATAGTTCAGTTCAGTCACTCAGTCGTGTCTGACTCTTTGAGACCCCATGAACCACAGCACACCAGGCCTCCCTGTCCATCACCAACTCCCAGAGTCCACCCAAACCCATGTCCATGGAGTCGATGATGCCATCCAACCATCTCATCCTCTGTCAACCCCTTCTCCTGTCCTCAATCTTTCCCAGCATCAGGGTCTTTTCAAATGAGCCAGCTCTTCGCATCAGGTGGCCAAAGTATTGGAGCTTCAGCTTCAACATCAGTCCTTCCAATGAACACTCAGGACTGATCTCCTTCAGGATGGACTGGTTGGATTGCCTTGCAGTCCAAGGGACTCTCAAGAGTCTTCTCCAACACCATAGTTCAAAAGCATCAATTCTTTGGCACTCAGCTTTCTTTAGAGTCCAGCTCTCACATCCATACATGACCAGTGGAGAAACCATAGCCTTGACTAAATGGACCTTTGTTGACAAAGTAAAGTCTCTGCTTTTTAATATGCTTTCGAGGTTGGTCATGACTTTCCTTTCAAGGAGTAAGTATCTTTTAATTTCATGGCTGCAATCACCATCTGCAGTGATTTTGGAGCCCAGAAAAAAAGTCAGCCACTCTTTCCACTGTTTCCCCACCTATTTCCCATGAAGTGATGGGACTGGATGCCATGATCTTAGTTTTCTGAATGTTGAGTTTTAAGCCAACTTTTTCACTCTCCTCTTTCACTTTCATCAAGAGAGTCTTTAGTTCTTCTTCACTTTCTGCCATAAGGGTGGTGTTATCTGCATATCTGAGGTTATTGATATTTCTCCTGGCAATCTTGATTCCAGTTTGTGCTTCCTCCAGCCCAGCGTTTCTCATGATGTAGTCTTCATATAAGTTAAATAAGCAGGGTGACAATACAAGATGGTTAGATATCATCACCAACTCAATGGACGTGAATCTGAACAAACTCTGGGAGATAGCGGGAACAGGGGAGCTTGGTGTGCTACAGTCCATAGGGTCACAAAGAGTCAGATACAACTTATCGACTGAAGAACAAAAACAACAAAATCTAACTCCAGCTGTCATTTCTCCCCAAAGCACCAAACCCTTCCGCATTCCTCTTTGGGATTCACAGTTGATCATCAGGGAGCAAAAAAAAAAGCGATTTTATAAAGGATTCTCTCACCGTCTTCCTTTAAAGAAAATGAATGTTTTCCTAAAGTTCTCTTCTGTGATAGCTGTTTCTTTATGGCATTTTTTTGTAGAATAATTGTCCTCCTTGTTCTTTGTTATGGTTTTTAAATCATTTCTTCTCTGACAATCCACACACCCAGTGACTTTTGAAGCAAGTGTCATCAGATGATGGGGACTTCCCCGGTAGTGCTAGTGGTAAAGTACCTGCCTGCCAGTGCAGGAGGTGTGGGTTCGATGCCTGGGTTGGGAACGGCCCCCTGGAAGAGGGCATGGCAACCCACTCCAGCATTCTTACCTGGAGAATTCCATGGACAGAGGAGCCTGGCAGACTACAGTCCATACTGAGCGACTTAGCACACACGCATGACATCAAACTACCATCTATCATCCATTCATGACACAATCCCCATCAATACCCCTGCTGTTTCCTCACCTTTCATCTGAGACCTTAGTGCCTGGCTCATTCTCCAGGTCTTTCTCAACTATCATTCCTGTCACCATGTTATGTAGCCTCAGCACATTTACAAATAATCCATCTACTCTCCTGGCTTTTAACAACAATTTGTCCTTTGCTATTCCAACTTTCTTGCCTTTATCCCATCCCAACCATACACTCTTATGGCCATATTCTGGGTCCAGCTTACCTCCTTCAGCACGTGGATTCCAATACTTATTCAATCCATCAAGTGTGTTTTTTCATTTTATTATTTTTTAAGTTTTTTTTTTTTTGATGTGGACCATTTTTTAAGTCTTTATTGAATCTGTTACAATATTGCTTCTGTTTTATGTTTTGGTTTTTTGCCCACAAGGCATGGGGGATCTTATCTCCTTGACCAGGGATTCAACACTCATCTCCTGCTTTAGAAGGCAAAGTCTTAACCACTGGACTGCCAAGGAATTTCCAAGAGTTTTAATTCACTTTGTCTCATCATCCTTCTCATTTTACTTCTTCCTTCCTTACCCTGCTAGGTAGGATTCTTTAGTTCATTACTTGTGATCATTCCTTTGCATATTCTAGCAACAACTTGACCTTTGCAACCTACATATTAATTCGCTATTGATGCCATGACAAATTACTATGAACAGTGGTTTGAAGCAACATTTACTATCTCATAATTTTATTGAAATTCCTTGAATTTCTCTGACCTGCTTTTCTATCTTTCTGCTTTTAAATATCTCCTGTGATTATCTTGGGCCACATAGATAATCACCTTTATCTTAAACTCTACTGATTAATAACCTTAATTACATCTGCAATGTTTCTTTACCATTAGTTCAGTTTAGTCACTCAGTCCTGTCTGACTCTTTGAGGCCTCATGGACTGCACCACGCCAGGTTTTCCTGTCCATCACCAATTCTTGGAGCTTACTCAAACTCATATCCAAGTCAGTGAATATCCAACATCGCTGTCATCCTCTGTAGTCCCCTTCTATTCCTGCCTTCAATCTTCCCCAGTATCAGAATCTTTTCCAATGAGTCAGTTCTTCACATCTGGTGGCCAAAGTATTGGAATTTGAGCTTCAGCATCAGTTCTTCCAATGAATATTCAGGACTGATTTCCTTTAGGAGGGACTGGTTGGATCTCCTTGCTGTCTAAGGGACTCTCAAGAGTTTCCTCCAACACCACAGTTCAAAAGCATCAATTCTTTGGCACTCAACTTCATTTATGGCCCAACTTTCACACCTATACATGACTACTGGAAAAACTATAGCTTTGACTATATAGACCTTTGTCAGTAAAGTAATGTCTCTACTTTTTAATATGCTGTCTTAGTTGGTCATAGCTTTTCTTCCAAAGAGCAAGCATCTTTTAATTTCGTGGCTGAAGTCACAATCTGCAGTGATTTTGGAGCCCAAGAAAATGAAATCTCTCACTGTTTCCATTGTTTCCCCATCTATTGTCCATGAAGTGATGGGACCAGATGCCACAATGTTAGTTTTTTTAATGTTGAGCTTTAAGTCAACTTTTTCACTTTTCTCTTTCACTTTCATCAAGAGGCTCTTTAGTTCCTCTTCACTTTCATCCATAAGTGTGGTGCCATTTGCATACCTGAGGTTATTGATATTTCTCCTGGCAAACTTGATTCCAGCTTATGCTTCATCCAGCCCAACATTCCCCATTATGTACTCTGCATATAAGTTAAATAAGCAGGGTGATGATATACAGCCTTGAGGTACTCCTTTCCCAATTTGGAGCCAGTCCATTGTTCCATGGCTGGTTGTAACTGTTGCTTCCTGACCTGCATATAGGTTTCTCGGGAGGCAGGTCAGGTGGTGTGGTATTCCCATCTCTTTAAGAATTTGCCACAGTTTGTTGTGATCCACACAGTCAAAGGCTTTGGCATAATCAATAAAGCAGAAGTAGATGTTTTTCTGGAATTCTCTTGCTTTTTCTATGATCCATCAGATGTTAGTTTTCTTGACTAGAAAATCCCATGGACAGAGGAGCCTGGTAGGCTATAGTCCTTGGGCTCACAAAAGAGTAAGACATAACTCAGTGAGTAAACAACATCATTCTGAATTTGTGATGGCAAATATCAAGAAAGACTCATCTGAACCCAACTGTAATTCTACATTTTCCTGAAAAAGTTCTGCTCCCACTCTCTCAAATGGCATATCACACACTTTTCTAATTCCTCAAAACTCTAACCCCTTTCTAATATTCTATGCCTAAACAATGACTTCAACTCTTACTTCACTGGGGGGGGGGGCGGTGTGTGTGTGTGGTGGGGGAAAGATTCAAAGCAATCAAAAGAACACTACACTATTTCCCCATCACTCATCTGTCTATATTTTAATGCATATAGTCAGCCTCCCTGCTTTTATTTAATTCTCCCTGCTATAATTTAATATCAACCTTCCATGAATACATTCTGTCCTATCCTCTCTTGCCTATTCATAACTTTCCTGTTGCAGTTTTTTTTTCTCTCTCTCCTGCATCCCTTTCTCTCTGTCTTGCATTGCTAGCATCACCATAAAAAAGTTCAGACATATCTTCAATAGTTAAAAGGAAAAAATTCTCCTGGGACTTCATTGTGGTAAGAATATATGACTCCAGGTGCCATATAATTGTTAGAGCCATCTTTTCTTAAACAATGCTAGAACTTGCCTGGTAATGCATAAAAACCTAAGGAACTATCCCTGCATTCAATATTCAATAATTTGAAAATATTAATGATGAAAGGCTGAAATTTAAAAAATTTTAAGTGGCTTCCGTTGTCTTTCCTCTGCAGTGTCACCAATCTGCCACTAAATCCCATGAAATCCTGCATCACCTCCCCATTTCTCTGCTCATCTTCATTGTGAAACTTCCTAGAAAGTTGTCTATACTTGTTAGCTTTCCTTCCTTAATAGTTATTTTCTCTTAACCCGTCCCGGTCATGATTTGTCCCTGCTGTTTACTGATATTCCATTTTTCAAGGTGAATCTCTTACACACTAAACACAATGAACAATTCCCAATTCTCAGTAGCATCTGACACAGTTGATGAATCCCCTGTTTTTAAGACACCTTCTTTATTTATCTTCTGGATCACTCTACCCTCCTGGGTTTTCTTGTACTTGGGTCTGTCCTTATTCAGTTTCCTTTGCTTGATTTCCCTTTTTCCTGACCTCTAAAGAGTGGACTTCCTCAGACTTGGTCCTCAGTCTTCTGCTCTCTATCAACATTCTCTTGGTAGTTGAGCTAATTAATCCTAATGTTCTAAACATCTTCTATAAACAGATGACTCCCAATTTTAGATTTCTAGTTCTGATCTATCCCCTGCCCCCTCCAGCATTACACTGGTTTACAGATGGCTTACTCTACACCTCCACTTGGTTGTGTAATAAGGTTCTCAAAATTAGCACATCTAAAATAAAACTCATACTTCTCTCCATTTTCTCTCTCTTTTCTTCACTGCAGTTCAATTCACTGCTTGTCTCATTGTGGCCAGTGTTAAAACCGTTCACTCAGTTGCTCACATCAAAACTGAATTAGTCAGTCTTCTCCAGAAAGCAGACCCAATAGCAATGTGTATACTTATAGAAAGAGGTATGTATTTTTAATTCAGCTCATGCAATTGTAAGGGCTGGTAAGACTGGAATCTGCAAGGAAGACCAACAGGCTGGAGACTCAGAGACAAGCAGATGTTGTTAACTGAGTACAGACACAGTATGGAGGCAAAGTGCCTTCTTCTGTTGGGGAATCTTAGTCTTTTATCTTGGGCTTTCAGCTGATTGGATGAGGTCCACCCACACTATGTAGGGTAATCTGCCTTATTCAAAATCTATTGACTTAAATGTTAATCACATTTAAAAAATATCTTCACAGCAGTATCTAATGAAGTGAACACGAAATTCACTTTCACAGTCCACCTCTTGTCAAGTTGGCACTCATATACATCTACATACATATTTAATCTCCAAATAAAGGGCATATCAAGGTCATACTTCTGCCTAACAGGATACAAATGTCCCATATATAACCATAAAAGCAGTACTATTGTCCCTAGAATAGAATGCAAAGTCTTTAGCTGATGTTTACTTTTCACTTTGACATCCTATGGTTAAATACTATGATGTAAAGTCAATATATCTTATGGTGTAGGATAAAGGGATAAAAACCCCAAAGATATTATATTATAATACATATAGAATATGTATAATATATAAGGTAAGATTTATTAATATGTTCATAGCAAAGTAAGAAAAAAATACTTGTAATAATTATAGCCCTCATTTCTGTAACTGGCCATATCATATTTTCATATACCTTCTTGCACTACTCATTCTGTATGTCCTTTGCCTTTAGCAAACACCACATCTAGTCATGATTTTGTACCTGGTAGGGTGACCCAAACTTCCATTCTTAAAGGATCTGGCCCATTAGTATTCTTACCTGAACAGGGTTGTTGTAGCTTTCCATTGACTTTAAACATAGGACATGGGAGGTATGGAGACACCCTACAGGATTTCCTGTATTCCACACATACTCTTTCTTACCTCCATTGTGGATCAGTGGTACAGCTTCTTCTTTATAATAATCAGTAATTTGGCTGCCTGTCCCCAATAACTTCCTCTTTGCCTATTGATTCAGAGGCAGGAGAAGTTCATGGTAGCAGGTGGCAGTCTAAACTAGTTCAACAGAGTAATTGTTGCATCTCTTGGTGAAACACAGTGACATTTTTGGTCTCCTGGAATTAGTGCCAATTCAGGGCTAACGTCCAATAATCCTCAAGAAGTCAGCTTATTTCTTTTTCCTCAGTGCACAGGTACTCT
Source organism: Cervus canadensis (assembly GCF_019320065.1). NCBI lineage: Eukaryota > Metazoa > Chordata > Mammalia > Artiodactyla > Cervidae > Cervus > Cervus canadensis. The sequence continues at coordinate 85,552,923 of NC_057391.1, forward strand.
GGTAGAAAGCTGTTGATCCTTTGGAAGAGACTGAGAGAAAGACTAACTGAATACATTTTTGGCAGGGGTAGCAGAGTCCTTCCTGGAGGATGACTGGCCTCTCCTTCACTCATTCAAGGGGCTCTGAGCCTGTAAACTGGCCCTTGATATCCTGGGATCCAATTACTTTCATTGCACTTAAGTTTTCCAATTCAGTGACAGCAGTCCCCTCTATAATGTATGACCTACAGAGAAGAGTAATCCCAGAGCTCTTCAAGAATGTTGTGGGTCTTCTCACAAATTTCTTTCTCACATTTGTGGGAAGATATGAGAAAGTTCTGGAGAAAGATACGCCCTCTGGACTCTCCGAGGCTGGGTGACCAGGTCTTAAACGATAAATTCTTTCTAACGTTTCAGTCTCCCTAAGCCTTGGAATATCTTCCTCTATAGTATGTCAAGGCAATTCTGGCACTTTAGTTCATTTAGGGTAAGCCACCATTTGGTTCATGTCTCAACCAGACAACCAAACTGCTAAAGTCGTTTCACTCCCTAATTCTGCCTTATCTAATTTCATGATCCTTCCTCTGCTTTCAGTTCAGTTCAGTTGCTCAGTCATGTCCAACTCTTTGTGACCCCAAGGACGGCAGCACACCAGGCTTCCCTGTCCATCACCAACTCCACTGCTTTGCCACACTTTTAATAATTATTTCCACATGTGTTCCATGGATTTTTGTCTATACACATTGGAAAAGTCATATCTTTCTTGTAGAGTATACTGCATGTCTTCATGAGCCACACTATGTACCTCACATTCAGGGACCTACAGGAACTTGAGTCTCACAGTAGGTCTAGAAATAAAGAAGAGTAGTGAGGAAAGGTCCTGAGGAGAATCAGTGAAGTCTTGCAAGGCAACTACCTCAGGGGAGGCATCACAGGCTTCTCAGGTAAAACAGAGTTCATCTCCTCTGAAGAGAATGGAACAGTTGCTTCTACTGGCAAAGAAGACTCATTGGAATTCAGTGTTCTCAGCTTCATCAGGGTCTTCCCATATGTCCCCATTCCAATTCTCAGGATACCATTCCTTCCCAGTTGATGCCTTCACTTTAAAAACAGACACCCTGTGAGGTTGGAAATTCAATTTGCATTGTAATTCAGCCATTTGCGGGGTGAAACTAGGGGTTTGGTTTTCAGCAATCTCAGCTCTTTGGCTACAAGCGATAAAAGTTGCTTTCAGGATAGATGTATAAATATTTAGATCATTTATGCAAGCCACAAACTGGAGATTTGAACCCCTGAGTACATTCTTTTATTTCCTCACTTTGTTCGATGCAGTTAGGAGCAATTAGTATGTACCCATTGCTTGACAACAGTTTTCTGAGGTATCAAATGCATGGAAACTCAGAAACTTATCTGAGTAATTAATTGTTTAGGAGTATCCAATGGTGATATTTTGTGAATTGCTATTGCCACATTATACCGGGGACCATCTATGCTCTTATTGTTAATGGAAATAGCCATTGCTGCTGCTGCTGCTGCTAAGTCACTTCAGTCATGTCTGACTCTGGGCGACCCCATAGATGGCAGCCCACCAGGCTCCTCCGTCCATGGGATTTTCCAGGCAAGAGTACTGGAGTGGGTTTCCATTGCCTTCTCCGGGAAATAGCCATTAGTGCCTTTAAATCTAATCAGATTCAAGAACCAGTTCCCAAAACTGGGTACCGTGGCCTAGCCAAGTTCACACATAAAATCAACCATCATAAAAAGCTACAAGACATCCTTGATGAATTTTACTCTTCCTGCACATCTGATTTTAATATATCCTGCCTCTGATCACATATTACCTTCATCATTATCACCGTCCTAGTCCAAGTTGCCATCATTTTTCACCTGAACTCTCTAAATGACCCCCTTTTGCTTCACTTGCTTTCACCTTGCCTTCTATTCCATTGACCTCTTGCTGTTTGAGTCCATTATTTATGAAATAGCCAAAGTGGTTTATTTAAGGCCTAAATCTAATCATCCCACTCACTGACTCAAATGCTCCAGCAGACCCTATCAAACTCAGAATAAAACCCAAATTTCCTATCACTGTCTGCAGCCCTATGTTGTCTGGTTCTGCCTCATTTTCTCTGATTTCATTTCCCCACTCACCAGTATTTTTACTAACTCCCTAGTGTCCAACTGAAGGTGTCTTTCTTCCTTTTGCCTGGAAACCTTGTCTTCAGATGTTCTTCTGATTCCATCCAGATCATAACTCAAAAGTCACCCCTTCTAAGTCCTTTCAGGATCTTCCTATTTAAATTAACTATTCTCTTATACTGATTCAGAGAAGGCAATGGCACCCCACTCCAGTACTCTTGCCTGGAAAATCCCATAGATGGAGGAGCCTGGTAGGCTGCAGTCCATGGGGTCGCGAAGAGTCGGACATGGCTGAGCTACTTTGCTTTCACTTTTCACTTTTATGCATTGGAGAAGGAAATGGCAACCCACTCCAGTGTTCTCGCCTGGAGAATCCCAGGGATGGGGTCGCACAGTGTCGGACACGACTGAAGTGACAGCAGCAGTAAGCCTTATAGTAAGCCTCCCAAGTGTTGATAGTGGTAAAGAATCTGCCTGCCAATGCAGGAGACATAAGAGTTGTGGGTTACATCCTTCCTTTCGAAGGTATCTACTCTTCACTTCATCAAACTGTTCGGTGCTAATAACTTTTTTTATTATACTGACCTCACTTTTGCAATGAAGTATTGGGTAAGGAGGTCTTCCCTGGTGAATCAGTGGTAAAGAATCCACCTGCAAGGCAGGACATGCTGATTCGATCCCTGGGTCAGGAAGATACCCTGGAGGAAGGCATGGCAACCCACTCCAGTATTCCTGCCTGGAGAATCCCCATGGACAGAGGAGCCTGGGGGGCTGCAGTCCATGGGGTCCCAAAGAGTCAGACAAGATGGAAGTGCCTAAGCACACATTCACCCACAAGTCTCGATGTCCTTGTCATTTGCTTTGTGTTAGTCTCATTGCTTTAATTTTTTTCTACTTCTGTATCTCCTTGTCATTCATGTTGTTATTGTATATACCATGTACTATGTCAAGTGCTGGGGATTAGGACAAGAATGAGATAGAGCTTTAATTTAAAGGACATTGTGGTTTGAGGAGAGGAGAAATAAAATTACAATGCAATATAAAATAGGTTTTAATATTTTAATAAAAAACACACCATGGGAATGCCTCGGAAGGACGGCATAAATCTTCCAGGAGGAACAGAGGCAGCTTCATTGCAGAAGGCAGAACTTGAACTGAGACTTAAATGTGTATAGAAGACTATCTTGAGAACAAACGGTTAGGGAGGGCAGAGGGAAAAGCAAGAGGAATGACTACATATCAGCTCTGCTGTTAGGTGAGCAGGAATGATTTGGATCTTACCAAAAAAAGAAAGGCTTTTTTGCCCCTAAGAAAGCCAGGGCTCTCTCCTCACCCAATGCATGTGGGCGTGCTAAGTTGCTTCTGTTGTGTCCGACTCTTTGCGACCCAGTGGACTGTACCCCATCAGGGTCCTCTGTCCGTGGGATTTTTCAGGCAAGAATACTGGAGTGAGTTGTCATGCCCTCCTCCAGGGGATCTTCCTGACTCAGGGATTGAAACTGTGTCTCTTATGTGGTAAAGAACCTGCCTGCTTATGCACGAGACTTAGATGTGGGTTTGATCCTTGGGTAAGGAAGATTTTCCCTGAAGGAGGCATGGCAGTCCACTCTAGTATTCTTGCCTGGAGAATCCCATCAACTGAAAAGGAATGAGAATATGAAAATAGATAAATTAGGAAGGTCTGCCAGTCTTCTTGCCTGGAAAATCCCATGGACAGAGAAGCCTGGTAGGCTACAGTCCATGGGGTCGCAAAGAGTCGGAAACGACTGATCGACTTGACTTTACTTTCCCAGGGAAACATAGCTACCAAAAGCAATGATTTCAAAAGTAGTTTCTAAAAATTAAGCTGTAAGTACTACCTATTCTATCCCTTATATTGACAGGCTGGAAGTTTTAAGATAGTATTCAATTGACAATTTTCAGAGCAACGGTTTTGCATAAATTTTGAAATCCTTACACCACCCTAACTATGTGTGCTTTATAATGGAAGTCAGAGGGAAAGGGGAGGAGCACTAAGACAGCAAATTAAGGATGGGGAGTTTGGGATTTCCTGCGTAAGACATGTCTCATGCTTCGAAGTCAGTGCTTTTGCTGATTCCTAATCTGGACCCACAGGTGCCTTTGCCATTGTCCATTTAACCTCCTGAAACTAAACAGAATTTACAGTTGCAAAATTGCTCTGGACATTTTCTTAACCTCTAACACTGAATTTAGCATTTACATACAGCTTCTCTCATACCGATTCTTGATGTATATATTGATAGTTTCACATCAGCAATTATTTAAAAGGTAATTTTTAATGTATTAACATTTACTTCTCTATGCAAACTCATCTCTGAAAATATAATGGAAATCAATTGGAAAATATTATTGGGCCTATAAAAATCTGATTTACAGATTTCAAATTTCAAGAAATAAAAACTAAACAAAGAAAAATACCCCACAAAGTTATCCCTATGGGGATTGGTTTCTGGGATTGAAAAAGAAAGGGAAAAATAACATTCGCTTAGTATTAATCTATTATGATATATCTCTCACCTTAGCTTCTCTTTGCCACATTCTAAAGCAGCACTCCTTCTCATTGGCCGCATAATTCCAATCTTTCTTTGGAGAAATATGCAATAGTTGGTAATCGCATGCATTCTAAAGCATCTGATTTTATGCCCCCCAAATGCATGATTTACTTTGAATGATAAATATGGCTATGAAATGGAGTGTTTCTGCCATTCACAGATCAAACGTAACTGGGGACGAATAACTCAGATGCATCCTGATGTTTTATATTTCCAGGCACTAATATTTGCTTCACACCATATGTCACAGTAACACAAGAATGTGAGAAAGTAGAACAGCCCAGTGGTTTTCTCTGCCAACATCTGGTCTTTAAAGAAGCCTCACACTTCAGAGATTCATGTTTAAATCCCAAGATAGGTGGGGTAATAAAAATCCTTAGAGGCAACAAAGGGAATGCTGGAAAGCCTTCTCCCTATCCTCAAACTGGCATCAGTGAAAACTGTGATAGTCTCAATGGAGTTAAGCAGACAGACCCAGTAGTCTGCTGGACCTTCCCTGAAAAGCCACACACGGTGCTCGTTCCCAGAGTAGAAAAGAGAACCAGATGTCAGCCTTTTAAATGGTGGCCATTCTTCAAACGTTCTGACTCTTAGATGTGTTCAAGGCAGGCAGCCCTGGAGACACCACAGCCATCTAAGGAACAAAGGCAACCTCTTCCTGAACCCGGGCTGGCCAGTCTCCAGAGAAAAAGATCAAGACCAATTACAGTGTCTTGTAATGGGCTAAATTGTTGGGATTAACAACACTTGCTGTCCAATCCTTTAACAAAGGAAAGGGAGCTATGCTTTCATACTCCCCTGAAGGAATAAATTAGCTATATCTTTCTCTTCATTTCTTCACATGCTCCTTATTCTTCGAGTCAGCTACTAACCCTGCCACTCCATATAAGCTACCCCCTGAGTTCTCAAATAGCCACCATACAAGCTAAACTTCAAGTACCCTTTTCTATCTTTATTTTGCTTCATCACAGCGTTTGACATTGTTTGCTGCTCTCTCTTTTTTATTGTTGTTGTGTGAGATGTTACGCTTCTCTGCTTTTCTAAATCTTTTTTGGTTGTTTTTAGCTTTGATAATTAGTTTACTTTTTCTAGAACCTCAAGTTTAGTTGTTCTGCGAACTTTTGATGTTTGGTAAAGATCTTTGCCTTCTTCCTTTCATTTATATTCTCTTCCCAGATGATCCATTGTTCAGCCACTCAGTTGCCTCCTGCTCTTTGAGACCCCATAGACTGTAGCACACCAGTCTTCCCTGTCCTCCTCTATCTCCCGGAGTTTGCTCAAACTCATGTCCATTGAGTCAGTGATGCCACCCAACCATCTCATCCTCAGTCGTCCCCTTCTCTTCCTGTCCTCAATCGTTCCCAGCACCAGGGTCTTTTCCAGTGAGTCAGCTCTTTGCCAGGGCTCAGATAATGTGTCCCTATCAAATATCTAGTCCCTCATCTTCTACATATGACTTTTGCTGGTGTCTTCTTTGCCCCCCAGGTAAATTATCCACCTTTCTTCATCCTCCCTGGGAAGTTGCTTTCTATAAACTGTTTCTTTGGTCCTTTGGTTAATGGTTTGTTTCTGTCAAGAAGGATATCAGCAGGAAATTGGATCGTGGGAGGAGAAAGAAGTAAGATGCTATTATTTTTTCTGGCTTCTTCCACACCTAGTTCTGGATTGGAGTGGTTGCATTCCTTTACCAAAGACCCTTCCTGTTAGGCCACCTGCTCCGATAGTGACAGCTCTCGGAAGGTTCCAGTAACCCTTCCTTTCCCTTCACACCTTGAGCCTTGGGATAGTAGCAGCTTTCAGTTGTGCTCATTCCAGAGTACTTCCCCAACTCTTGCTGTGTTCCCTGAACCCAGCCAATAACTTTGTAAATAGTTCATTCATTAAAGTCCTTTCAAGTGACTTCTTTCCAGGATGCCATCTACCTGCTGCCAGAACCCTGAATCACATGCTGAGATTATCCCAATCTGCATTTCAAGTCGATCTCTCTAGCCTAAGATCAAGATCCATAAAACGAACTACTGTGCCTACTAAAGGGTCTATTTAAAATTTCTGTGCCATGCTGTGTTTAGTTGAATCTGACTCTTGGTGACCCCGTGCACTGTGGCCCACCAGGCTCCTCTGTCCATGGGGATTCTCCAGGCAAGAATACTGGAGTGGGTTGCCATGACCTTCTCCAGGGGATTTTCCCAACCTAGGGATTGAATCCAGGTCTGTTGCATTGCAAGCAGATTCTTTATCATCTGAGCCACCAGGGAAGCCCAAGAATACTGGAGTGGGTAGTCTATCCCTTCTCCAGGGGACCTTCCTGACCCAGGAATTGAAACAGGGTCTCCTGCATTGCAGGCAGATTCTTTACCAGCTGAGCTACCAGGGAAGATCATTTACAATTTCTAGAGGTATTTATATACTAACATGGCCATCAATGAACATGTCAGTTCCTCCTCTTCTTTCTCTCTGTTTGCCTATTTAGCAAATGATATTGTTATTTGAAAAACTATTTTTCAAGCCAGAAACCTGATCATCACCTTTAACTCCTCTATTTTCTTCGGTGTTCTCATCCAGTTGAATACTAAGTTTTACTGAGTCTGCTCTAAATATTTCTTGAACCCAGCCATTTCTACCAACCTTACTGCTTCTATGCTAGACCAGAGTACCCTCAACCTCTGTCTAGTCTCCCCTACATTTTTCACAGGGAAGCCAGAGTGGTCTTTCTGAGAAGCAAATTTCATTATGTCAGAACTCTATTTAGATACCTTTAAAATGGATTTCCATTGCCTTCAGATAAAATCTGGGCTTGTTAACTGTGATTGTGGGCTCAACCACTACCTGACCCCTACTCCAGTATAGCATTCATTATGCTCTGCTGTAATTTGTCATCGAAATGTCACCTGCCTCGGTTAACGGTCCACAGGTCAAGTGTTATGGGCTGAGTAGTATCCCTCCAAGGGACTTCCCTGGTGGCTCAGTGGTAAAGAACCCACCTGCAACGCAGGTGATCAAACCCGAGCCACAGGAGACCTGGGTTTGATCCCTGGGTCAGGAAGACCCCTTGGAGGAGGGCATGGCAACCCACTCCAGGATTCTTGCTAGAGAATCCCATGATATGAGGAGCATGGCAAGCTACAGTCCATAGGGTCACCAAGAGTCAGACACGACCAAAGCAACTGAGCACACACACAATATCCCTCCAGATTTACGCACTGAAGTTCTCATTCCGAGTACCTCACCCAGAATGTGGCCTTATTTGGAAACAGAGTGCTTGAAGATGTAATTAGTTAAGACGAGACCTTTCCTGGAAGAGCTGTTGTTGAGCATGAGAGTTCAGTCGTGTCCGACTCTTTGTGACCCTATGTACTGTAGCCCACCAGGCTCCTCTGTCCATGGAATTTTCCAGGCAAGAATATTGGAGAGGGTTGCCCTTTCCTCCTCCAGGGGATCTTCCCAACCCAGGATCAAACCTGAGTCTCTTGTATCTCCTGCATTGGCAGGTGGATTCTTTACCAACTGTGCCACCTGAGACGGCATCCGTGGGAGATAGAGGGTCTTTAATCCAGTATGACTTCTGTCCTTATATAAAGGAGAATTTGGACAGAAACACAGATCCATGTAGAGGAGAGGTGATAAAAAGCGGTGCAGGTAGAAGATGGCCTTCTGCAAGCCAACAAGAGAGGCCAGAACAAAGCCTCCCCTCGCAGCCCTCAGAAAGAATCAATGCTGGGGACAGCTTGTTTCTCTAGCCTCCAGAAGTATGAGACACCTAATTTTTCTGTTGTTTAAGCCAGCCAGTTTGTAATCCTTTGTTACAGCAGCCTTAGCAAACTAACAGAACAGGAAACATGTCTGGCTGGTAATTTTGGCATCCCACTTCTGTGGCAGTGTCTCAAACATACACCGTAAGTTTTCTATAAATATTTGTCGAGTGATTGAATAAATTCCCAGAGTCACTGTGAAGTAAAATTACATATCTGGCACATAGGTTAAACCAATCTTATGAATCTTAGTTTTGGTTCTAGTTCAGTTCAGTTGCTCAGTCGTGTCTGACTCTTTGTGACCCCATGAACTGCAGCACGCCAGGCCTCCCTGTCCATCACCAACTCCCAGAGTCTATCCAGACCCATGTCTATCGAGTCAGTGATGCCATTCAACTATCTCATCCTCTGTCATCCCCTTCTCCTCCCACCTTCAATCTTTCCCAGCATCAGGGTCTTTTCCAATGAGTCAGCTCTTCGCAGCAGGTGGCCAAAGTATTGGAGTTTCAGCTTCAACATCAGTCCTTCCAGTGAACACCCAGGACTGATCTCCTTTAGGATGGACTGGTTGGAGCTCCTTGCAGTTCAACAGACTCTCAAGAGTCTTCTCCAACACCACAGGTCAGAAGCATCAATTATTTGGCGCTCAGCTTTCTTTATAGTCCAACTCTCACAGCCATACGTGACCACTGGGAAAAAACCCGTAGCCTTGACTAGATGGACCTTTGTTAACAAAGTAATGTCTCTGCTTTGTAATATGCTGACTAGATTGGTCATAACTTTCCTTCCAAGGAACAAGCGTCTTTTAATTTCATGGCTCAATCACCATCTGCAGTGATTTTGGAGCCCAGAAAAATAAAGTCAGCCACTGTTTCCCCTGTTTCCCCATCTATTTCCCATGAAGTGATGGGACCGGATGCCATGATCTTAGTTTTCTGAATGTTGAGTTTTAAGCCAACTTTTTCACTCTCCTCTTTTACTTTCATCAAGAGGCTCTTTAGCTCTTCTTCACTGTCTGCGATAAGGGTGGTTATTGATATCTGAGGTTATTGATATTTCTCCCGACAATCTTGATTCCTGTTTGTGCTTCCTCCAGTCCAGCGTCTCTCATGATGTACTCTGCATACAAGTTAAATAAGCAGGGTGACAATATACAGCCTTGATGTACTCCTTTTCCTATTTGGAACCAGTCTGTTGTTCCATGTCCAGTTCTAACTGTTGCTTCCTGACCTGCATACAGGTTTCTCAAGAGGCAGGTCAGGTGGTCTGGTATTCCCATCTCCTTCAGAATTTTCCACAGTTTATTGTGATCCACACAGTCAAAGACTTTGACATAGTCAACAAAGCAGAAATAGATGTTTTTTCTGGAACTCTCTTGCTTTTTCAGTGATCCAGTGGATGTTGGCAATTTGATCTCTGGTTCTTCTGCCTTTTCTAAAACCAGCTTGAATATCTAGAAGTTCATGGTTCAGGTATTGCTGAAGCCTGGCTTGGAGAATTTTGAGCATTACTTTGCTAGAGTGTGAGATGAGTGCAATTGTGCGGTAGTTTGAGCATTATTTGGCATTGCCATTCTTTGGGATTGGAATGAAAACTGACATTTTTCCAGTCCTGTGGCCACTGCTGAGTTTTCCATATTTGCTGGCATATTGAGTGCAGCACTTTCATAGCATCATCTTTTAGTTATGGTAGTATCATTAAAATCTGAATCCAAGGAGAAAATTGAAGGACAGTGTTTTACAGTCCCCTTCATTCAATACTAATTAATCAAGCAGAAGCAACTGTTTCATCAGAAAAAAAAAAAACCAACACTGAGGATAATTACTCAGTTAGAATAACTTATTTTAAACATATTATTAACTTATTTTTAAAATATTATATCAGGTCTTACTTGGTTGTCTAGTGGTTAAGACTCCATGCTTCCAAGGGAAAGGGAGAGGGTTCAATCCCTGGTCAAGGGACTAGAATCCCATATGCCTCATAGTGAAGCTAATAAAAGAAAAAATATATATAAAATACTATATCAGCTTTACCTTATTTGCTTCATGAGCCCTTCAGATTTTACTTATCTAAATAATAGAGAGTGCTTATTGTCAACAGGGACTTAAGCACAGGGGGTAGAAGAGTTTGAGTGGGTCTTTTTTCATTTTTACTTATGTTAGAGGTACCAGGCAAGGAAGGTGATTGAGTAGCTCCTTTTGAGTTTCTCTCTTCATAAGTCAAACCTGAGAGTTTCAACTTCCCCAACAGAGTACTTAGAGGCTGAAGTTGGGTAACCCTGTTAAAATTTCATGAACCGCATCAGATTTATTGGTTCATTCAGCTTTTTTTAGTGCCCCTAAGGTTGAGGTGGTTCAGGTGAGGTATGGCATGTGGATTTCTTAATAAGTAGTGAATTCTGTAAGTTTGTGTGTACTCTGAAAAGCCCATATCTCTTAACCCAATAGTGCATGTTAAAGTTAGGTTATATCTTAGAAACTGGCGCCTCCTTGCCATTGGGGGCATTAGCGGTTGGCACTTCATAAATTAAACAGTCCTCTTTAATTAAATAAAGACCAGTCATGGTGATGAAGTGGTGAATATGATTTGAATTAAATTGCATTCTGAATGGTCATGTCTAAAAATTTCAGCAGCCTAATAAAATAAATTAGTAGTGGCCTTGTACTTGGTGACATCAGTGATCTCTTCCAATCCTGATTCTTCAGAGAAGTCACATCTGTGACATAGGTGCATATTTTATGAAGTGTTACCAAGCTGCTGCCTTCAAAGAACGGTGAGTACTTGAATTTAACCACTCTTAATAGCATTTTTCTTACAAGTCGCTCTTTTCCAAACCCATAGCATAAATCAAACCTTTGTGTGCTCAATTGCTTCAGCGGTGTCCAACTCTTTGCAACCCCATGGACTATCAATCATACACCCGGCCCCTCTGTCCATGGGATTCTTCAGGCAAGAATACTGAAGTGGGTTGCCATGCCCTCCTCCAGGGATCTTCCAGACCCAGGGATTGAACCCAGGTCTCCCACATTGTGGGAAGATTCTTTACCAACTGAGCCACCAGGGAAGCCCAAGATACTAGAATAGGTAGCCTATCCCTTCTCCCGTGGATCTTCCCGACCCAGGAATCAAACTGGGGTTTCCTGCATTGCAGGCAGATTCTTTACCAACTAAGCTATCAGGGAAGCCCAACCAACCCTTTAAGTGCATTCAAAGTTTATCATGCTATACTAAAATAACTATATAACCACAGTAAAATCCTCTACCAAGGGAAGCTTAATGATCAGAACTTTGTATTATTTTCTTTATTTTTAATTTGTGTGTGTGTGTGTGTATATATATATATATATGTGTATATATATATATATAAATGTATTTATTTGGCTGCACAAGGTCTTGGTTGAAGCACGTACAGTTTTCAGTCTTCATTGTGGTATGCAGAATCTTTGGTTGTGGCTTGTGGGATCCAGTTCCCTGAACAGGGATTGGACCTGTCTCCCTGCATTGGAAGTGCTTTGTCTTATCCACTGGACCCCCAGAGAAGTCCCTTGCACTTTCTTTAAGCAATAACTCTGACTACAGCATGTGGCCGACTCTCAAGTGGAGAGGTCCTTACACATATTCCTGACCTATATCCTGAGCTCTATCATCTCATTGCTACTGGAATTCATTTTCCCAACACGCTATTGGAGTCATCACTTTCTAGAATACTCCATGCCCTTGTCCTGATGATTAACAATGACTTTCTGCCATGACATTGGCTTCTACTCCAGTTACTGCCCTGCACATAGCACCTCATGTTGTATCACCTTTCCTTCCGCCAAACAGATCCCTATGCTTCTTCATGCTATTTGCCATATGGTAGAGATTTCCCCAGTCCAAGAAATGGAAAATCAGATAACAATGAAAGCAATAAATCCTGATTTGTTACAAGTCCAGAACTCCCTTTTTAATATCCATAGTCCCTTAGAATTCTCATTTACAAACTCTTGGAAACGTGTTGATGCTATGATGGTTGCTCTGTGGTTGTTACCTTAAGTCAGTTCAGTTCAGTTGCTCAGTTGTGTCTGATTCTTTGTGACCCCCTGGACCGCAGCACGCCAGGCCTCCCTGTCCATCACCAACTCCAGGAGCTTACTCAAACTCATGTCCAGCGAGTCGGTGATGCCATCCAACCATCTCATCCTCTGTCGTCCCCTTCTCCTCCTGCCTTCAGTGCTTTCAATCAAGCATCAGGGTCTTTTCCAGTGAGTCAGCTCTTCACATCAGGTGGCCAAAGTATTGGTGTTTCAGCTTCAGCATCAGTCCTTCCAATGAATATTCAGGACTGACTTCCTTTAGGATGGACTGGTTGGATCTCTTTGCTGTCCAAGGGATTCTCAAGAGTCTTCTCCAACGCCACAGTTCAAAAGCATCAATTCTTCGGCGCTCAGCTTTCTTTATAGTCCAACTCTCACATCCATACATAACTACTGGAAAAACCATAGCTTTGACTAGATTATATATAAAAAAAAATTATATACCTTAAGTCAGAGGTGTATAATTTTACAAAAGCTTATAAATGTTACAGAATATTTCTTCCATCATCAAAATATTTTATAATCCTTCTATTGGTTCATTCTCCTACCACTGTAGCAATCAGAGGACTGATCAGTACCACTGCTCCCTGGAACACAAATCTAGAGGTAACTGTCCTGAAAAAAAAAAAAAAGATCATCTGTAGTGTCAGTCCTTGCTTACAGGTAGAAATTTGTTTTTGTTTGTTTGTTACCTTACAAATAAATGATTCCTAGCAAGTCATCGAATTCAGTCATTCATCTCAGAGAAACTGCTGAGATTTTAAGAGGCAGGCGAAGGAGACAAAGGCAAAGGATGAGTGGGAAAGAAATTTGACTAATTTAAAATTTCTTGTGCCTCTGAAACACCAGAATCCTTTGACAGATTTCACACCTTTGTCATGGTAAACCTCTCAGCTCCTCACTATTCAGCTGGTGTTTTCAGGTCCAGATATCCTTGAAGCAATCATTAAAGCAAGCATCTAATCTGCATGAAATAAAATAATTGCAAATAAAAATCCTTAGATATTCTTAATTCTGAACATTTGGAGCTTTTAAAATACATGCAAAAGTAATTTGCTTTTGAGTTTTGATATGAATTAAGAGAGCCTCTTGCACTGATACAAATTCTTAACAAAAAGACTTCAGTATCAATGAATAAGATGTAGGATTTAAAAGATGTTTATTATAATTTTTAAAAAGATAAACCTTCAGGTTATTTAACCTTCTAACCAAAAGATATAGACAATTATCTCTAAAAGAAAGGGCAAGATTATTAATAATTATGACATTTAGAAGAATTTGAAAGAGAAGGGAAACAGTTTCTAGTGGACCGAATTCTTCAAAATACAGGTAAACTTGATATAGCAAAAAGCATTATGAACTCAGTTTTTTTTTTTTTTTAATAAATAAGTAAAGATAATTCAAAGTTTACCTTTTAATAAAATATTGATGGTCAGGATGACAAAATGCACCATAAATAGATTTGCCTGTAGGGAAGAAAGATCATGCCTTTCCATATTCTTTTTCAGGCACTGGAATAATTATACAATAGTGTGTAAATCAATAATATGCTATATACATTTGTCTTCATAGACCATCAAGCCCAAAAGCCTGCTTATGATTTTGTTGGTCAACATGTTTCTCAATTTTCAAGTGAAGAAGGAATTCATAGGGCCTGGACTCCATCTTAGGCCTGTCCACGCTGATCATGCTCAGCCACCTCTCCAGTGGACTCTGCACTCTGTGTTTAGTGTCTATGGAAATGACAACAGAAGGATAAGACCCCCTCTGAACAGGGGAATCTTGAAGATCGTATCCAGGTTACTCATCGCCTAAGAGAACACATACACTAATCACCGCTTCCTCTAGACAGGCCATAAATTTTTCTGTACCTATTGGAATGTAACCTCGTGCTTATTGATTATTGGCTAATTGTTTACCTGTCTGAGCATGTGGCACATGAGTGATGGGGTTATTGGGATTGTATTTACCCTTCCTTAGTTTACATAACTCTCAAGGAATTTGGGGTGGTGGGTTTGGACACGTACACATGGGGTATAAAAGATTTTCACAAACGCTGGTCGGGGTCCTTGGCTAAGAGGAGACTCTGCCTTGGGCCCGCAGGTGTAATAAACTGCACTCCACTATCTGCATTGTCCTTCTGAGTGAGTTTGTTTCCCAGAACGTGTGGCTACAACACAAGAAGAAAGTGGAAGAATGGGAAACAGTTTTCTCTCTGACATGCCGACTTCCAAAGTAATGTCTGCACAGAGCCTCCAGGGAAGCTTGGGAATTGGAACTCTCTTTCAATTAGCAAAGGAAAATTGAAGCGAATTTTCAGTAGTGGCTCAATTAATCCAACTACAGCAGCAAACCCATCCTAGTCGCTGGAGTAAGAAATAGAGGATCTCGGAAATACATTTCCAGTCCCCAGACTTGAAAACTGAGTGGGCTTAGGCAATTCTACTTGCCTCACCTGTCCTTCAGGTTTCCCCACTGTAAAAATAAACAAGTGAGATATAATTTAGTTCCATCACATGGCAAGGGTTTAAAATACTTACCTACCCACGACATTCATGGACCTGGGCAAACAGAAGGCCTAGAGACTGACAAGTCTGTTAATTGCTAGTTACATCCTATGTTAAGCTTGTACTCCTCAGGTCTTCCATGATGTTAAGAAGATTTTCATGTATCAGTCTTTATTTTCGGATAGTTCTGCTCTTCTGGATGGGGAAATGTTTGTCAGTGTAGCTGAGACAGTTGTTTTTTTTTTTTTTTAATTTAATTGGAGGCTAATTACTTTACACTATCATAGTGGGTTTTGATAGAATCAGTTTCAGTTCTAAGTCTCCCTTGAGAGGCACTCACATCTCGAGGGTTCACCTAGGCTGACTGCAAGGAAGTCTCTTGAGTAAGGATCCTCGGGCCATGTGCATGCATTTTAGCCTCTAGCTGAGATTCCACTGAGTCAATAGTTTGTTAACATTGTTTTGAGAAACATGCGCTTGAATGGTGAAGCTCCAGATAACATCTAAATGATCATTTGTGAGGCATGAGGGAGAGTGATGCTGTCTCTACAGACCCCTCACAGGTCAAGGCCAGCCCTGACAAAGCCCAGGGTGAAGCTCTCACCTTAGAGAAAAGACAGGACACTCCCAGCAGCACCATCCCAGCGACAATAGGAAAGCCAAGCCCCGGGGCAGACACCGCTCTTTCTGACAGCGAATTTCTCTTGCTTCCTCTTAACTGTTGAAACAATACCTGTCTCTTCTTTTATCAATCAAAATGCAGGTTAAATGTCATCATGCATCACAGGTGCTTTGAAAGCACAACCGAGTTCTCAAAAAGCTCGGTGAGTAACATCACTGGTTTATTTCTATGTGGAAAGTCATGCTGTTTTTCTGGTCTTGACTCTTTGCACGCGCTCTTTCCTCTGTTTGCAATGTCTTTCTCCTTTTCCATTTGAATAAAGCCCAATCCTAAAGAAGAAAAGCCTTCTTTCAAAACTTGCCACCTCCCAAGTGGGTTGAGTGTCCATGTCTGGGTACCCAGGCCCTGCTGTTACTCCTATTTCATAGCACTTCCCTAATGTGAATATAATGCTGGTTCGCTCTTTCGGTTGCTAGACTGTGACCTCCCTGAGGCAGAGGACAGATGGCATCAGCTTGGTTTCCATAAGGTCTTTAGGCTCAATGCTTAGCAGAAAGATGTATTAAAATGTTTGTTGAATTAATGTACTTAGTGCTGTCCAGTAATACATGATCTCAGTAAATAACCTAATTTAGATTTACGTATCCTATGTAATTAGTTCAGCACTTAAGTCATACACACTGGCCTGAAGATAATGGGTAATCTTTAAACTCTTCTTTTCCAGGGTTGACCTCTGACTCAAATATGCTTTCTTGTAGCTGTACTTTGTTCACATTCATCTTCTTTACTAGACCTTGAAAAAAGAGACTGAGTCCTACTGCCTGTGGCTAGCAGGCACAGCAATATATACTTTTTGAATAAATAAATAATCAAATATGAAAAGATGACTGATGATGCACATGGCTAGGCAGAGGGCATGGCTATGGATTGACTCAATAGCTATGCAATTAATCAAATAGTGGTGATAACTGGAGTTAAGAAAGGCAGCTTAAGATTGGAGCTGGAATAAGGAGAGTAGGAAGCTAATAATAAAAACCTTTTCACAGACTAAATAACACTAGTCACAGGATAAAAAAAATTATCCCTCATATAAAGATATTGTCATAGAAATAGAGCATGTGGCCCTCTAGTACAGAAGGGTTAACACTTTGTTTCTTGCTAAAAGAAGTTTTTGTTTGGCTGAGAATTAGAAAAAAACAATCTTGAGCTATCCCAAGGCAGGGAATGGAAGAGAGCCAGTCTAAAATGCAAATTTGCAGTGGGTAGCTTTCCGAAGACAAGGGTGTGCTGCTCAGACATGGGGCAAAAGGGAATGAATGGAGATGTGATCAATTCCATCCACAGAGAGCTTCCCGAGAATCACAGAGAAGTGAGGAAACAGGTGTTTTCATTTCCAAGCAAGTTGGCTTCTTTTTCAAATCTGGCCCATTGCCTATTAGGATAGAGAATCTCCTCAGAGGCCCAAAGCACTCAGCCCAGATGCTTTGACAATTATGGCATACCTCTTCATTTCATCAAAGCTCCCAGACATCAGAGCAATTGTATTGCATCAACTGAAGACCAGCCCCTGTCTCCTGATACTTACGTGGTCTTAGGATGCACAAACACTTGGAAACACAGGAGAACGATCAGCCAAGGTGCCCCATAATGCAGCCAGCCATGATTACCAGCAGAGCCTTCCTAATACCAGTACATGTTTTGTTGAGAAAAATTAAAAAGCCACTCAGCTGTGACAGCCATTTCCCATTCGATTGTTGCCAGCCCCAAATTGCAGTTATGTAGCCCCAAGTTAGCAGTAACACATCCACATATACACCCTTCAGATAAAGCTCAGGAATCATATGATTTAGCACTGAATCCCAGCAAATAACTAGAAATGTTTTTCTTTCTTCCCCTTCTTCCTGTTGGCCAACAGGTATAACAAGCTGAGTCTGCAATCGGCTCCATCAAAAAGTGAGGATTAAAGAGCAAAAGGCAGAGAGATTTTCTGCCATCTAACCGACAGAGCATCCCCAGGGAGATTTGCAGAGGAGGAAAAACACTGTTAAGAATTACTACAATATACCATCTTTCATCAAAAGTGCTTACTGTGATTGAAACCTATTAATGAGCTTCCTTCTCAAATTTCAGGATTAGGATTGTAAAGTATTTACCGTTAGAATAGGTTTGTAGAAGACCATGCATCTCCTATCCAGACCAGTACTAACCCAATCCTTCATGCGTAGGAAACTTGTATCATGCGTAGGAAACTTGTGTCACTACTTTTTTTTTTTTCTACAGCCGGTAAGCCAGAGAGAAAATTCAGAATAGTCTTATGTCCACATCTCTGCTCTCTAAAATTTGAGGTATGCTGGAAAGCCTATTGTGGGGGAAACTTCAAAGGCATGCAATGGAAAAAAGAAGCAGTGTGAAAACCGAGGAGTGATACAGTAGGAATTGCTCATGGCCATTTTACCAAATGGATTCAAGCAGTGTACTCTATTATCCCTAATGAAGAGATTAATTAATATCATTCATGCTTAATAGATATTTAAGAACACTGCAAGACTTCAGGAAGTCAAAATCATTTGTTATCCTTTCTCCTGTCTTAAGAGTCCTCTCTAAATGGATGGTTTCCTTGTGTCTGCCTCGATTTCAATTGCAGTATTCTCACGTTGGCATTTCCTGTTGACATGTTTCCTAAGCTCTCTGCTGGATTCTGGAGAGGTTTGACAGAATAGACAGTCCTCATCTCTGTGAGCTCCTCTGGATGGCTTGTGAGCATCGCTGCACCATTGCACATACCTTTGTCCTGTCACGAGCCCTGACCTGGTCTCACCTGAGCACTGACCCCTCACCTGTCAAAAAGGATATGAGCATTTCCTGAGGGAGAAAAGGGGTGAGATTTGACATTAACATCTCTTTTTCATTCCCTTGACTGTGACCCAGGCCATTTAACTCTCTTCAATTATTTTCTGTTTCTGCACCATTCAGCTTGTAGACCTCCTGCAACTTGAATTCCCAGACTCTACCTCTGGCTGCCCAGAGCGCAGGTCCTGGTGCTAGACAGCCGGGACTGAATTTAGCTCTAATCATAACTGCCATTGAGCTTTGGGTAAACTATTTATTCTCTCTCTGCCTCAGTCTTCCCCCCTGTAAAAGGGAGTTGATAAACCATTTTTTTTTTTCTCTTTGAAATGAAAAGTATGTATTTTATTATTCTTTTTTTTCATTTATTTTTATTAGTTGGAGGCTAGTTACTTTACAATATTGTAGTGGTTTTTGCCATACATTGACATCAATCAGCCATGGATTTACATGTATTCCCCATCCTGAACCCCGCTCCCACCTCCCTCCCCATCCCATCCCTCTGGGTCTTCCCAGTGCACCAGCCCTGAGCACTTGTCTCATGCATCCAACCTGGGCTGGCGATCTGTTTCACACTTGATAATATACATGTTTCAATGCTATTCTCTCAGATCATCTCACCCTCGCCTTCTCCCACAGGGTCCAAAAGTCTGTTCTGTACATCTGTGTCTCTTTTTCTGTTTTGCATATAGGGTTATCATTACCATCTTTCTAAATTCCATATATATGTGTTAGTATACTGTATTGGTGTTTATCTTTCTGGCTTACTTCACTCTGTATAATGGGCTCCAGTTTCATCCACCTCATTAGAACTGATTCAAATGAATTCTTTTTAATGGCCGAGTAATATTCCATTGTGTATATGTACCACAGCTTTCTTATCCATTCATCTGCTGATGGGCACCTAGGTTGCTTCCGTGTCCTGGCTATTATAAACAGTGCTGCGATGAACATTGGGGTACATGTGTCTCTTTCAGATCTGGTTTCCTCAGGGGGTATGCCCAGGAGTGGGATTGCTGGGTCATATGGCAGTTCTATTTCCATAAACTATTTTTATTTCATAAGATTTATTGTAAGAATGAAACTTACTGAATATTCCACACACTCCATTTTCCTTTTGTCATAGGCTCAAATGCTTGCCTCATTACATACCTGGTCCCTAAAGGTATTTAAATTGACATTTAAATATGTTCAGGGTCCTCGTTGCCCACCATAAACCTAAGTCTATGAAATACAGCTTCCCAAGGGCTCTAGTGGTAAAGAACCCACTTGCCAGTGCAAGAGATACAAGAGATGCAGGCTCCATCCCTGGGTTGGGAAGATCCCCTGGAGGAGGGCCTGGCAACCCACTCCAGTATTCTTGTCTGGAGAATCCCATGGACAGAGGAGTCTAGCAGCTACAGTCCATATGGTCGCAAAGAGTAGGCCACAACGGAAGTGACATAGCATGCCTGCGTGCATGAAATGAGTACAAAGTCATAGAAAGTGAAAGTGAAGTTGCAGAGTCGTGTCCAACTCTATGCAACCTGTGGACTGTAGCCCACCAGGCCCCTCCATCCATGGGATTCTCCAAGCAAGGATACTGGAGTGGGTTGCCATTTCCTTCTCCAGGGCATCTTCCCGACCCAGGGATTGAACTCGGGTCTCCTGCATTGCAGGCAGACGCTTTACCCTCTGAGCCACCAGGGAAGCAAAGTCATGTAAGATCAAGATTCAACAGATAAGCAGTAGAAGTATTTCTTGAAACTAGACATTCTTCTTAGTTAATTTTGAGAGATTTGGAGCCTAAGACATCAGGTAAAATTTTACTGGCCTCTGTGCCTAGCAAGAGAGGCAGTGAAAACAGAGCTGCTCCTAGGGGAACTGGTAATTCAATTATTCCAAGGAGGTGTGGCATTACATGCTGATTTGATGGCCATAAAGACTAGTTGATTGTAAGCGAATTTTATTTTGGACTGTATGAATATTCTGAGTTCAAGCTGGGAGAGCCAGTATGAGCTGCAGTTGGCCAGTAAATCTCATGGTCTCGACCATGTTCACCAGAAAGAAAGAAGAAAAACACAGCGTTCCCACCTAGACAAGTATGGGGGGGGGGGGGGGAGTCCAGTGTTGCATAAATATTGGTCTAGCTAAAGAAACTTTATTATTTTTAAGAAAGTTTATAATGTTTGCAAATTCTAAATTCAAATTTGAAGAACTGAAATATATATATACTCACACATATTTCTTCATTCTTTCTGGAGTTATTTCTCCACTGATCTCCAGTAGCATATTGGGCACCTACCAGCCTGGGGAGTTCATCTTTCACTGTCATATCTTTTTGCCTTTTCATGCTGTTCATTGGGTTCTCCAGGCAAGAATACTTAAGTGGTTTGCCATTCCCTTCTCCAGTGGACCACATTTTGTCAGAATTCTTCATCATGACCCATCCGTCTTGGGTGGCCCTACACGGCATGACTCATAGTTTAATTGAGTTAGACAAGGCTGTGGTATATGTGATCAGATTGGTTAGTTTCCTGTGATTGTGGTTTTCAGTCTGTCTGCCCTCTGATGGAGAAGGGGAAGAAGCTTATGGAAGCTTCCTGATGGGAGAGACTGACTGAGGGGGAAATTGAGTCTTGTTCTGATGGGTGGGGCCATGCTGAGTAAATCTTTAATCCAATTTTATGTTGATGGGTGGGGCTGTGTTCCCTGTTATATACATGAGGCCAAACTATGGTGGAGGTAATGAAGATAATGGTGACCTTCAAAAGGTCTCATGCATGCCCTGCTACACTCAGGGCCCGCAGTCCTGGAGCAGGCAAGAAATAGAGGAAAACAATAGAATAGGAAAGTATGGAATCTCTTCAAGAAAATTAGAGATACAAAGGGAACATTTCATGCAAAGATGGGCACAATAAAGGACAGAAGTGGTATGGATCTAACAGAAGCAGAAGATATTAAGAACAGGTGGCCAGAATACACAGAAGAACTATACAGAAAAGGTCTTCATGATCCAGATAATCATGATGATGTGATCACCAACCTAGAGCCAGACATTCTGGAATGTGAATTCAAGTGGGCATTAGGAAGCATCACGTGGATGGGATGGAATTCCAGTTGAGCTCTTTCAAATCCTAAAAGATGATGCTGTGAAAGTGTTCAACTCAACATGCCAGCAAATTTGGAAAACTCAGCAGTGACCACAGGACTGGAAAAGTTCAGTTTTCATTCCAATCCCTAAGAAAGGCAATGCCAAAAAATGCTCAAACTACCGCACAATTGCACTCATCTCACACGCTAGCAAACTAATGCTCAAAATTCTTCAAGCCAGGCTTCAGCAATACGTGAACCGTGAACTTCCAGACGTTCAAGCTGGATTTGGAAAAGGCAGAGGAACCAGGCATCAAATTGCCAACATCCGTTGATCACTGAAAAAACAAGAGAGTTCCAGAAAAATATCTATTTCTGCTTTATTGACTATGCCAAAGCCTTTGATTTTGTGGACCACAAAAAACTGTGGAAAATTCATAAAGAGATGGGAATACCAGACCACTTGACCTGCCTCTTGAGAAATCTGTATGCAGGTCAGGAAGCAACAGTTAGAACTGGACATGGAACAACAGACTGGTTCAAAATAGGGAAAGGAGTACATCAAGGCTGTATATGGCCACCCTGCTTATTTAACTTATATGCAGAGTACATCATGAGAAACGCTGGGCTGGATGAATCGCAAGCTGGAGTCAAGATTGCCAGGAATAGTATCAATAACCTCAGATATGCAGATGACACTACCCTTATCACAGACAGTGAAGAACTAAACAGCCTGTTGATGAAAGTGAAATAGGAGAGTGAAAACGTTGGCTTAAAACTCAACATTCAGAAAACTAAGATCATGGCATCCGGTCCCATCACTTCATGGGAAATAGATGGGGAAACAGTGGAAACAGTGGCTGACTTTATTTTTTTGGGCTCCAAAATAACTGCAGATGGTGATTGCAGCCATGATATTAAAAGATGCTTACTCCTTGGAAGGGAAGTTATGACCCACCTAGTCAGTATATTAAAAAGCAAAGACATTATTTTGTCAACAAAGGTCTGTCTAGTCAAGGCTATGGTTTTTTCAGTAGTCACGTATGGATGTGAGAGCTGGACTATAAAGAAAGCTGAACTCCGAAGAATTGACCCAGGTCTCCTGCATTGCAGGCAGATTTTCCTGGTGAAAATTTCCACCAGGAAAGCCCAATAATAGAATAGAAGTTGTCAAATTTTTAAACTGGCTGATGCTTTACAGACTCATTTATAAATCGATGATGCTTGCAGTGTGTCTCTTCAGTGTTTCTGCTCTTCTTGGGTTTGAGTTTTCCTACCCTTTGTAGGCCTTACCTTGGATCTTTCTTCCCCTTTACCATTTTCTATTTTGCAAGCCAAAATCATTTCATTTCAAATATCTGTAAATCTTCTTGCAAGTCATCAATTAAAAATCATCAAATACTTAAGCATCTAAACATTAATCTTGATGGTCTACCGTGAGCAGCCCACTCTTTCCTTTCAACCCTTTCAGCTCCATTGTCCATTTCCCACTCACATTCTGCCAAAAGCTGCTCTTTATCAATAATCATTACCTAGAAATCTGTCAGCCTATATTTGATCCATATGCTTATGGATTGAAAGAATACAAATGATTTTGAAATTGCCTCATAATTGTAGCTGAAGAATTGATGCCTTCAAACAGTGGTGCTGGAGAAGGCTCTTGAGAGTCCCTTGGACTGCAAGGAGATCCAACCAGTCCATCCTAAAGGAAATCAACCCTGAATATTCATTGGAAGGACTGATGCTGAAGCTCCAATACTTGGGTCATTTGATGTGAAGAATTGATTCATTGGAAAGATGCTGGTGCTGGGAAAGACTGAAGGCAGAGGAGAGGATGACGACAGAGTGTGAGATGCTTGGATGACGTCACCAACTCAATGGACATGGATTTGCGCAAAATCCGGGAAATAGCTAAGGACAGGGAAGCCTGGTATGCTGCAGTCCATGTGGTCACAAAGAGTTGGACTCAGCTGAGTGACTGAACAACAGCAAAGCAGAACAACACCAGAGCTCTAACAAGTTTGAGAGACATTTGAATTCCAATCAGCAGAGGTGGGGCATGCAGTAATAGGATAAAACTATATTACAGTAAGGACTTTGCTGATGGCTCAGAAGTAAGATATCTGCAGGCAATAAAGGGGACACAACAGATCTGGGTTTGATCCCTGGGTTGGGAAGATCCCTTGGAGGAGGAAATGGCAACCCACTCCAGTATTCTTGCCTGGGAAATGTGGACAGAGGAAGCTGGCAGTCTACTGTCCATGGGGTTGCAAAAGTGTCGGACATGACTTAGAGACTAAACAGAAATAACAATCTGTAAGTAACTTTTGATGGAGAAGGCAATGGCAGCCCCCTCCAGTGTTCTTGCCTGGAGAATCCCAGGGATGGAGGAGCCTGGTGTGCTGCTGTCTGTGGTTGCACAGAGTCGGGCGCGACTGAAGCGACTTATAGCAGCAGCAGCAAATAAATTTTGAAGCCTTTCAAAACATTCTCCAACACTCTTTGTAGGAAGATACACACAAAAGATCCCAAATAACATTAAATTTACAGAGTCTAACATTCAAACATAAAATTATTAACTATATAAAGTGAAGTAAAATGTGACCAAAAACCAAATGAAAAATCAGTCAATAGAAACAGGTCCAAACATGACAGAAATAAAAAAAAATATCAGAAAAGGGCTGTAAAACTGCTATTATGAACATGCTTACTGTGTCTGAGTTAAAGAATATGAATACAATGTGATGGCAAAGGAAAGATATCAGAAAGTTCCAAGAGGAAATTCTCAAGATGAAAAATACAGTGTCTGAAGTGAAAACTTCAGTGGATGGGATTACCAGCAGATTAGATTACTGCATTAGAAAAATTATTGAGCCTGAAGACGCTGCAATAGAAGCAACCCAAATGGAAATGCAGAAAGAAAAGACTAATAAATATAGTCTTTGTGACCAATAGGATAGTACAAAGTGGTCTGAATGTGTGTGTGTGGTGGTCGCTCAGTCTTTTCCAACTCTTTGCTACCCCATGGACTATAGCCCACCAGACTCTTCTGTCCAGGCAAGACTGGACAGAATTCTCCAGGCAAGAATACTGGAGTGGGTTGTCATTTCCTTCTCCAGGGATTCTTCCTGACCCAGGGATCAAACTTGGTTCTCCTTCATTGTAAGCAGATTCTTTATCGTCTGAGCCACCAGTGAAGCCCCCATCAAGTGGTCAACATGTGTGTTTATGGCATAACAAAAGGATAGGAAAACTATGACAGGGTTATGAAGAAATAATGCCTCCAAATTTACTAAATCTACAGATCAAAGGTGTTTAATGAAACCCAATAGGAAATAACCACATAAGCACTAATATAGCTGCCTGCATGCACACACACACACACACACTCACACACACACATGACACATAAAATGAGACCAAACAATATCATAAATAAATTCACGAAAACCATGATAAGGAAATTTTAAGTCTGCCAGAGGAAAAAAAGACATGATACCTATAGAGGGATGAAGAAAAGAATTACTACAGATATCTCAAAAGAAATGAGACAAGCCAAAACAAAATGAAAAACGACCTCAGAGTAGTGAAAAAACCTATCAAATTGGCATTCTAAAAACTGCAATAACATCTTTAAACATGAAGGCATGCTGAAGACATATTCAGACAAACAAAAGCTGAGAGAACTTGTTGCCAGCCAACCTGGATGTTAAGATATGATATGAAAGTTTGTCAGGTTGAAGGAAAAATGATTTCAGATGGGATTTTGGATCTTAGGGAAGAAAAAATGAATAAAAGGTACTGTAAATTACAAACACATGGCAAGTATCAAAGGCTTTTTAATCTCATGTTCAGCTTTCTTTTAAAAGCTATTGATTTTTTTACAGCAAAAATGATCATGAAAGTCATCATCTATAATAAATAAAATGTTTTACAACAATTGTACAAGTTGTAGAGGGAGACGGAAATGGAAATATGCTGCTTCTTTTTTGTAATTGTTATTGGAGTAG
Source organism: Cervus canadensis (assembly GCF_019320065.1). Taxonomy (NCBI): domain Eukaryota; kingdom Metazoa; phylum Chordata; class Mammalia; order Artiodactyla; family Cervidae; genus Cervus; species Cervus canadensis. The sequence continues at coordinate 85,578,497 of NC_057391.1, forward strand.
AGCTGATTACAGCGTTGTGTGAGTTTCCGGTGGACAGCAGAGTGAATCAGTTAGACATACACACGGAGCCACTCTTTCTTAGATTCTTTCCCATCTAGGCCATTGCAGAGAATTGAGTCGAGTTCCCTGTGCTATACAGGAGGTTCTCTTTAGTTATCTGTTTCACACAATGCAGTGTTTATCTGTCAATCCCTATCTCCCAGTTTATCCCGCCCCACATCCCCCAGTAACCATGTGTTTTCTACCTCTCTGACTCTACTACTGTTTTGTAAAAAGTACATTTGTACCCATTGTTTAGCTTCCACATATAAGCAATATCATTTAGTGTTTGTCTCACTCCAGGTTTTCTTTTTCTCATGTTTGTTTATGTATCTGGCTGTGTCAGATTCGTTGCGGCACTCAGGATCTTTGATCTTTGCTGTAGCATGCCGGATCTAGTTCCCTGATCAGGGATCGAACCTGGGCTCCTTGCACTGGGAGCACCAGATCTTAACCAGAGGACCACCAGTTAAGAAGCTAACCAGAAGCCCCTCAAGGTTCTTATGTTATAGTGAAATGGCATTTGAAAGTCAACTGTAGCAAATGAAAGATGCATGTTGTAAATGTTGGAGCAATTGCTAAAAACAAGCACAGAAAGACAGAAAGAGTGGTATGTCTAACAAAGAACAGACACCCTGTCATTCTGTGGCATGAATTTGCCCTCTGCTTTCGTAACTAATCTCCTGAGGGCTAAGTCACAGAGTGATGAGAAGTGAGACAAGCAATGGCTTTTAGATCAAAAATCTAAACAATGCTTTAGACACTAAAGCACTTTGAACCATTGGGATCAGCCTCATGCAGTAAGTGAAATTTGTCTCTCACCTTCATTATTACTTGGAGCAGGGAATGGCAACCCACTCCAGTATTCTTATCTGGAGAATTCCATGAACAGAGGAGCCTGGTGGGCTACAGTCCATAGGATAGCAAAGAGTTGGACTTGACTCAAGTGATTTAGCAACCATGCATGCATTCACTTATAGAGAGCAAACAAAAGTTGAAATGAACCATTACAGAAGTTCTTACCCTCTGTTAGAGAGATTAGACGCTGCACAGTGAAATTGCTGGAGGAAGACCCAGAAAGTGAGCCGGCACTGGGAAATCACATGCACTGCTCAGAGAGCTAGAGGTCAGCCATCCAAGGAGCTCACGAGCAAACAAAACTTCTGTAGTCAGATCAACTAGGGATGCCGTCCGAAATGGAGCCTCATTCTGCCTAGATCCTGTGACATGAAATAAAGATCAAACCCGCTTCCATATACACAATGGAGTATTGTTATAAAAAGGAACCAAATTGGGTCCTGTGATGTGATGAACCTAGAACCTGACATACAGAAGGAAGTAAGCCAGAGAAAAACAAATATATTAACACATAGGTGGCACGCGAGGTAAGGAATCTGCCTGCCAATTCAGGAGACGTAAGAGTCTCTGGTTCAATCCCTGGCTTAGCAAGATCCCTTGGAGTAGGACGTGACAACCTGCTCCAGTATTCTTGCTAGAAAATTCCATGAACAGAGGCGCTTGGTGGGCTACAATCCATGGGGCCTCAAAGAGTCAGATGTGCCTGAGCACACACACACGGAATTTAGAAAAGTGTTGTTGTTGGGCCTGTCTGCAGGGCAGGGATAGAGACACAGACGTAGACAATGGGCTTGTGGACGCAGTGAGGGAAGGAGAGGGTGGGATGAGCTGAGAGAGTAGCACTGATACATTTACACTGGCATGTATAAAACAGGTAGCAAGGGGGAAGCTGCTGTGTACCACGGGGATCTCAGCTTGCTGCTCTGTGATGACCTAGAGGGGCTGGGGTGGGGTGGGTGGTAGGAGGGAGGCTCGAGGGGAGGATATATATATAGCTGATTCACACTGTTGTACAGAAACTAGCTCAACATTGAACATTTGTTGTGATAAGCCACTACAACAGGACAGGTTGCTGGGACCACAACCCGCCCTACCCCGAATGATAGCTACAGAAGCCTTGCATAGGCACCCAAAGAGCGTCTCCTCTGAGCTTAGCAATATGGCCATCAAGGCAAGAGATCTGCTAGCCTTAGGGGACAACACTGCAGTCGGGCGTCAGCTCACAGTGATGAGGTAACTGGAAAGGACTCCTATGTCACAGTCAAGAACACCAACAAAAGAAGATAAAAAAAGGAAAAGAGAAAATGCAGTGCTGGAGGTTAGTCAAATAGAGATAGGTGATCCAGTTTTTTTTACCTCAAAGCGTAGTCTTCATTCAGGTGGTGTAGCATTTTCTAAATGTAATGCAAAGGAAAAGTGTCCTCTACTCACCACATTTCTGAACCCATACTCATGGGTTTTTTACACCTAGCAATTCACCATTTCCTTCTCGAGGGGATCTTCCCGATCCAGGGATTGAACCCAGGTCTCTTGCGTCTCCTGCACTGGCAGGCAAATTCTTTACCCCTAGTGCCACCTGGGAATCCCTTGGTGTCTTACGACTTAATTTACTTCTGATCCTACCTGGAGTTTGTGCAGACCCTACAGATTAAGAACTCAGTCCAATAGGACTTCAGATGCCAATTACAAGAAGTGTGATAGGGACCTACAAGTTACCCACAGGTCTGTCTGCTGCATCAATATTTAGTCACTAAGTCATGTCCAACTCTTTGCAACCCCCATGGACCATCGTGTTCCAGGCTCCTCTGTCCATGAGATTTCCCAGGCAAGAATACTGGAATGGGTGGCCTTTTCCATCTCCAGGGGATCTTCCCAAACCAGGGATAGAATCTGTGTCTCCTGCATTGCAGGTTGAGTCTTCACCACTGAGCCCCCTGGGAAGCCCTATACTTCCGTCTGACTTGACTGTAAATCATGGGTTTTGTAGAACCTCTTCCTCAGGTTCAGTAATTTGCTACCCCAGCTCATAGAGTCCAGGCAAGCACTTTACTTACTGGTTTATTTTAAAGGGTATTATAAAATGAATGAAGTCAGATGAAAAGGTACATAGAGTGATATCCAGAAGGGTCCCCAGTGCAGGAATGTCTGTCCCTGTTGAGTTTCGGGTGGGCCACCCTCCTAGTGTATGTATGTGTTCACCCACCGGCAGCTCTCAGACTTGTATGTGAGCCATGATTTTCCTTTTTCTTTTCTTTTTAGATTTTTATTGGAGTATAGTTGCTTTACAATATGGTGTTATTTTCTACCATACAGCAAAGTGAATCAGCTATATGTATCATTATATCCCCTCTTTTTTGAATTCCTTCCATTTAGGTCACCACAGAGCATGGAGGAGAGTTCCCTCTGCTATACAGAAGGTTCTCGTTAGTTATCTATTTTATGCATAGTATCAATAGTGCGTATATGCCAATCCCAATCTCTCAATTCATCTCATCACCCCCTTCTCCAAACTCTTTTGTTTAAGGTTTCCCCCTTCTTAGTCACTCAGTCGTGTCCGACTCTTGGCAACCCCATGGACTGTAACCTGCCAAGCTCCTCTGACCATGAAATTTTCCAGGCAAGAAGACTGGAGTGGGTTGCCATTTCCTCGTCCAGGGAATCTTCCCAACCCAGGTATTGAACCCAAGTCTCCTGCATTGCAGGTGGATTCTTTACCCACTGAGCCACAGTGGGGAGGCCTTCACTTGTAGGCACGATTGATTAAATCACTGACCATTGATGATTAAATCAATCTCCAGCCTCTCTATCCCCCCCAGAGACTGGGAGGAGGGTGATAGTTCTAATTCTAATCATAGGGTTGGTTCCTCTGGAACCCAATCCCCATCTTCCAAAACCCACATTACTAGCCTAAAGGCAGGTAGGTTGAAAGGGACTTAAATAACAAAAGATGCTCCTTTCAGCCTTACCACTCAGGAAATTCCAAGAATTTTAGAAGCTCTGTGGCAGGACCAAATGTATACTTGCAATAATATCACAGTAACACATAATACAATTAGTTTGCTTGTGTACCTGTATAACCACTTTTTGGTATGTCTCCTTAGCCCAAAACCATTCTTCTTTCCCTGGACCCTGTGCCTTTTTTTGTTACAGCGTAACTCAGTTTCTCTGGCAATAATGGCTTGTATAAGGAGTAGGTGGGTGACTGAAGCTGGGGCCATCCCTACTGTAATATTTGGAGTTGAGATCAGGAAATGCCACTCTTATCTCAGACTCATAAATGGAGAGGATTTTAAAACTTACAAACTGTAATTTTCCCACTTTCTGTTATTCTATATACAGGTAGAAGTAAAAAAAGTAAGCTGGTTTTGAAGAGATAGAATGAAGCAGGCATGACCAGGAGAAGCAGCAGTAGGAGAAAGAGGCTTTTGTGTTTTTCTGTGTTTTGAATGTGCTGGGTCTTCATTGTGGTGCACAGGCTCCTCTAGTTAGAGAGGTGTGTGGGCTCGATATTGTGGTGCAGGGGCTTCCTTGCCCGACCAGGGATGGAACCTGCATCCCCTGCCTTGGAAGGTGGATTCTTTACCACTAGAATACCAGAGAAGTCCCAGAAAGAGTATTCCTTGACAGCCTTTCCATCACCTGGTTCCAATACTCCAAGCAAGTTGCCTGAATGTCTGCCCCCGAGTCTCACAATCATACGTGATTTTTTTAAGACTTTTAATTTTGAAATAATCTGAGACTCACAAGAAGTTGCAAGCACAGCACAGAGCTTACCTTTGCCCGTACCTACTTGTACCTTCGGCTTCGCAGGTGGCACCAGTGGTAAAGAACCTGCCTGCCAATGCCGGAGGCATAAGAGACACAGGGTCCATCCCTGGGTCCGGAAGATCCCCTGGAGGAGGGCATGGCAACTCACTCCAGTATTCTTTCCCAGAGAATCCCGGGGCCAGGGGAAGCTGGTGGGCTACAATCCACAGGATCGCAAAGAGCTGGAGGCAACTGAAGCAGCTTAGCACGTATGCACACGCAATCTTAACCTTGGCGACCACTGTTTGGCTCTCCCTCTCTCTAGCTGTGCCATTTAATACAGTTAAATAGAGAGTCATCATGTACATAAGCTACTGACATTGGCTCTTTTCCCAAAGAGAGTAATGCCCCTGAGATCCACTCAAGTTGTGCTGCATGAGTAGCCTATTTCTTTTTTATTGCTGTATAGTATTCCACTGTATGAATGTATAGATTTGTTGATCCATTCACACACTGAAGGATATTGGATTGTTCACCTTTGGCAATGCTGACATGAGTGTTCACATGGATGCTTTTGTGTGAACTGAAGCTTTCTCTTGTCTAAGATAAATGCCCACTGGTGCTATTGCTGGACTGTCTGGCATATGCAATGTTAAAAAAATGCATCTTTAATTTTTCCACTCTCAAGTTGATTTCTTTCTTAGAAACAAAATTTTCTAAATAAACCAAGTTGCTGAAGTCCATGCCTGTATTCCCCGCCAGAATAAGAGTCATCCAAGACAGGGTCTCTGTCTTAATAATTGCAAACCCAGTGACATGTTCAGCATAGAGTAGACATAAAATGAAGTTGCTTGTGTTTTCTCTCAAAAGATCTAAGGCTGCTTTTGGTCATTTCTGGATGGATTGATCACTCATATTTACAAAGACATCAGTCCCTCACTCACATTAACAAAGAATTCTTATAGTACAGGAAGCTTATGTGGGGTCATTCTGAGCAGTGATTATCTGGGACTTGAATTTCATGCTTCAAAAGCAGCCCCACCGTCACTACCATCCTGATTTTCTCTTCAATCTCTCTGTGTAAATCAAATATAGACACAAGGTATCCCGATTTAGAGGTAGCTAGTTGATTATGACCCTCTTTTATTATAAAAGGCAAGCCTTTAATAAAATCTCAAGGGAAGTAAAGGACATGATATAATCGAGAAGAATAGGAAGGACATTTAAGACAGAAGGAACAAGATTAGAACAAATGAAAACAATCTTAACAAGAATAAAAAGATTTCCAGAGAATTTGACTCCTAAAATGTAATAATTTAATGAATAGTTTAATTATTAAAGACAACTAATGATGCAATCTTCCTTTTGATCTTCAACTGTCTGAATAGGTTTTATTTTCCTTGAAATAGCAAGGCTATCTGTCACTTTGGGTTTCCCAGGTGGGGCTAGTGGTAAAGAATCTGTCTGCCAATGCTGGAGACGCAGGTTCAATCCCTGGGTCAGGAAGGTACCCTGGAATAGGCAATGGCAGCCCGCTCCAGTATTCTTGCCTGAGAAATGCTATGGACAGTGGAACCTGGTGGGCTACAGTCCATGGACCACAGAGAGTTGGCCACAACTATACACACACACACATCTATCACTTTGCTGCCTGTAACAGTCCTCTGATATCCCGCCTCTTTTGCCGAATCAGAAATTATAACAGAGGGGCATGCCTGTCCCCATTCCCTCATCTGAGTGTAACAAGGTTTTATCACATATGACACTTCATGTACCGGGCCATCTGCACAAGTCACAGGCATCAAGGAAGCCAGTCATGGCTGCCTTCACACCAAGAATAAACTAATGGGCCATGTGGGATAATCTTGGAAATATTAAAAACATGGGAGCAGCTAAAATGCCTCAATGTTTTCCTTTAGTCATCCCCATATAGCGAGTAGGGAGGCAAAGTGGGTGAAGGAATTTAAGGAGAGGAGAGAATGGGTGGGGACAATGCGTAGAATCCTTTTATAGAAGAAGAGGCATCTCTTTCTTTGAAACTGCATGTCACATTTCAGTGATTTTAAAAGTGAAATGGGTAGGGAAGTGATGCTATTGTCAAAAAGACAAGCCAAGGCAGGTTCAACTAGATGAAATGGAAAGCAAATAAAAAACTGAAAGTGAACGCAAACCTTTTTACTTATGATAGTGGTCATTTTATTCTCCATGTGCGAGCTGGGTTGATCCAGATGAGGTAAACCAAAAAGACTTAAACTTCAACTGAAATGAGAATCTTATTCCCACATGAACATCCCGATGCTTGGAGGATGGTTCATTCAACAATCCTTCTATAGGTTAGGCATGGTGTTATGAAAGACGTGTTTCAGTTGTGAGTAACAAAGATGCTCAGATAGCAGTAGCTTTACCTTTATTGCTCTCAGACATGAATTAATTCTGGCATAAGCATTGCAGAATGTGCACAGTAGCTCTGTGATCATTATATTTTATTGCTCTACCATCTTTGACATGTAGCTTCCTCCTTACCATCTAAGATTTCTTGAATCCCTTGATGCCCGCAACTCAGCTGCAGAAAAAAAAAAAAAGTGTAAAAGTAATCAGCCTCACCTTTTAAGAACATTCCCTAGAAACTATGCATGACACTTCTCTTTATATTTAATTGGATAGAAATTAGTTACATGGCTACATGAAGCTTCAAGGAGGGCTGGAAAATGAAGTTCATATTTTAGATGAGTATTTGCCCAACTATTTGCAGTGGTTCTATTAAGGCAATGGCACCCCACTCCAGTACTCTTGCCTGGAAAATCCCATGGACGGCGGAGCCTGGTAGGCTGCAGTCCATGGGGTCGAGAAGAGTCAGACATGACTGAGCGACTTCACTTTCACTTTTCACTTTTATGCATTGGAGAAGGAAATGGCAACCCACTCCAGTATTCTTGCCTGGAGAATCCCAGGGATGGGGTCACACAGAGTTGGACACAACTGAAGTGACTTAGCATTATTAGAGAAAAGAGAAGGAATCTTGAGAGAGAGCAGTTTCTGCCATGGGTTCCAAGGAGCAGTGATCTGTCATTAATAGCTGCCCCAAATCCTTTGAACATACTGTCTTTTTTTTCTTAATAGTTTCCATCATTGCAAATCCCTAGTGAAAGTGATTGAGAGGCAAGAAATGAGGCTGGAGAGAGGGCAGAGGCCTGATTGTGAAGGGCCTCATGCATCATGCCAGAGAGTTTGGATTTTATAGGTATTGAATTTAGATTTATCTGAAACAGATATAATAGATAGACAGACAGACATGTAGACAGAAATATAATGCTTTTGATTACTAACTAGGTTTAAGGCTCTTTTAGCACAGAGGATGCAACAAAAATAAAATTGACATTCATTACTCTTATGGAATTTATAATTTTGTAGAGAAAATATGCCCATAACTAAAATCTGATGCAAAGTAATAAAAGTTTATAGCCCCTTTTAATTTTCAGAGAACTTCCACATAAGTGATTGATTAAGTGACTGTAGCAAAGAAACAGAGTCTGAAAAGGAGAGGATATCTGGGGAAAATGAGTAGTTTATTTTGACTGAATAGGAATATATCCAGAGGAATAGTGGGAGAAACCTAAGAAAATAAACTTGAGACTATATTGAGGAATATATCTTTCCCATTTCTGAAGATTTAAAAGCAACAAACATAAGACCTGAGGATTTCTAAGTACACACTTTGAGGCTTGCCTCAGCTTATTAAATCTTTAGTAAAGTTAGTTAAGGCACTCAGTCGTGTCTGACTTTTTGCAACCCCGTGAACTATAGCCCACCAGGCTCCTCTGTCCATGGGATTCTCCAGGCAAGGATACTGGAGTGGGTTGCCATTTCCTTCTCCAGGGGCTCTTCCCGACCTAGGGATCGAACCCAGGTCTCCCTCATTGCAGGCAGACGCTTTAACCTCTGAGCCACCTGTAAGTAAGATACTATATCAGGTATCAAGGACTCCAAGCCTCAGAAGACCCACTGACTCCCAGGTATGTAAATATCCATAAGGTCAGCTGTGTGAGGTCATAGAAAACTATGACCTGGCCGCTCCAACCCTTCCCTTGGCTCCCAGATAGTAGCCAGGATATTTACAGTCTGTCTCCAAATACGTCTTTTGTTTCCCTTGTCTCTTATTGTGTAGCAAACCACCCCAAGAGTTAGTTTCTTAAGACAGTTGTTGCTGTCGTTTAGTTGCAACAAACAACTGTCTGACTCTTTGTGACCCCTTAGACTGTAGCCTGTCAGGCTCCTCTGTCCATGGGATTTCCCAGGCAAGAACACTGGCCTGGGTTGCTATTTTCTTCTCCAGAGGATCTTTCCGACCCACTTCTCCTGCATTGACAGACACATTCTTTACTGCTGACCCACCAGGGAGGCCTCTGTTAAGACAGTAGCAATATATTATTTTTTAAGATTCTGTGAGTACCTAAGATTCATTTGATGTCAGCTGAGGTGATAAGAAGACTAGAAAGTCCAAAACGGTCTTATTTATATTGTTATAGTTGGTTCTGACTGCTGACTGAAAACTCAGCTGGGGTGATCAACCAGGAGCCTCAATTTTCATCTACTCTGAGCCTCTCCTGGGGCTTCTTGGCCTTCCTCGCAGCATGGTAGTGAGATTCTAATGTGTGTTCCTAGTGGCAAAGGTAGAAGCAATAGATCTTTGAAGGACCAGCCTCAGAATTTGCACAGCATAATATCTGCTTTAATCATTTGTTCAAAAAAGATGATGATGATGATTTAGTAGCTAAGTCGTGTCCAACTCTTGCAACTCCATGGACTGTAGCCCTTGTGGCTCCTCTATCCATGGGATTCTCCAGGCAAGAATACTGGAGTGGAAAAAAAAAAAGAAAATAATACTGGAGTGGGTTGCCGTTTCCTTCTCCAGCAGATCTTCCCGACCCAGGAATCAAACCTGGGTCTCCTGCACTGCACACAGATTCTTTACTGGCTGAGCTATGAGGGAAGACCCATGGGGCATGACAAATTTAAGGAGAAGTCATATTCCATGACTTGGTAGGGGAACAGGAAGATCATACTGTAAAGAAGCATATGGAATGGAAGATACTATTGCACCACCTTTGTGGAAACAATCTATCACTATCCTCTAGCCATAAGAATTCATATTCCTTCCACATGAAAAATATTCCCATCCTATTCCCCTCCCCCCAGTCTCATCCCATTTTAACATCAGACTCAAAGTCCAAAATTTTTTCAGCTAAATTAGGTTCCATTGAGAATGACTTCTTGGGTGTAGGAACCTATAAAATATCTACCCCTCTCCTATATCTAATAAGCAGTAGGAAGAAGGGAATAGGATAATCATAATAGATGTTCCCAATCAAAAAGCAGAAGCAGGTAGCACTAAGTGGTCACCTGTTTATAGAAATGATGATATCCAGCCAGACACATGTGGCTAAGTTTCCATGTTGCAGTATCAGGAAACAGACATTGACGAGGACCAAGTCTTACTCCCTCTGAATGATTCTCCTTGGCTCTACAGTCTGAACTCCAGACCCTCCCACTAAATCAAACTCTCTTTTCCATTAGAAATGGCCTGGTTTTGCAGTTGAGAAGTTTTTTCTCATCCTACTTCCTGACAGTAGACTGTTAGGAGTCCGGAAATCTTGATTCATTTTGAACAATTTCAGTCCTAATCCAATCTCTAGTCTAAATCAGCACAGATTGCTTCTGACAGTTCTCTTAGAAACTTTGCAGATTGCTTATGACTCCTACTGGGGCTAGTATCCTTGGACATAACCCACACAAACTTTTGGGGTCAGCATCTTTTGACCAAAGCCATATACACACTCAAATTTATGGTTCTTTCAACCTTGGGAAGAGGATTAGGGTGCTATGGAACACGGCCTCTAAGAGTTTTGCAATTATTTACCTGTGTTGTTTTTCAGTTGCAAAGTCATGTCCAAATCTTTGCGACCCCATGGACTCCAGCACACCAGTCCCCACTGTCCCTCACCACCTCCTGGAGTTCACTCAAGTTCATGTGCATTGAATCATTGATGCCATCCAACTATCTCATCCTCTGCCACCCTCTTCTCATTTTGCCTTCAATCTTTCCCAGCAACAGGGTCTTTTCCAGTGAGTCGGCTTTTTGCATCAGGTGGCCAAGGTATTGGAGCTTCAGCTTCAGCATCAGTCCCTCCAATGAGTATTTGGGGTTGATTCCCCTTAGGACTGACTGTCTTAATCTCCTTGACCTGTAAAGGTCTGTAAATCAGGCCCTTATATTTTTTATAAGCTGCTTTTTCTTTTTTTGTTCAGTTGAGAGCAGCTAGGAGGCAGAGTCTTTAAAAGTGAAGTCGCTCAGTCATGTGACTCCTTGCGACCCCATGGACTATAGCCCACCAGGCTTCTCGGTCCATGAACTTCTCCAGACAAGAATACTGGGGTGGGTTGTTTATAAGGTCTTAATAATCTTATGGGCTTCCAGGTGATTCAGTGGTAAAGAATCTGCCTGCCAAGGCAGGAGACTTCAGAGACCCGGGTTCAATCCCTTGGTCGGAAAGTATCCCCTGGAGAGGAAATGACAACCCACTCCAGTATTCTTGCTTGAAAAATTCCATGAACAGAGAAGTCTGATGTGCCACAGTCCATGGGGTCATGCTAAGAGTTGGTGCACACGAGACTGAGCACGCAATTGTCTTATAGATGCATCCTTTACTTGGTCTTGATCTGATACCACTAGCATCATCCTGGCTTTGATCTTTTCCCAGAGCTATTTCTTCCTTTGCCAACTTAACCATCTGGAGAGGCTTGGAATGAGAAACAGTTTTATTTTCCATCCTTAAAACTTTCAGGTTGAAAAACTTTCAGGTAGAAAAACTTTCCTCTGAATTCTGCTTGAAATCCAAACCGTTTCTTTAGGTCTACTTTCTCTTTCAACACTCCATTATCAGCAGTTAAATGAAGCCAGTTGACACTTTCAATGCTCTGTCTTGAACAACTTTTGCAAAATCCACAAGTTTATTAGTTATATTTTATATCATCCATATAAAATTGCTCCAAAAGATGTAAGGGGGAGGACAGTATATATATATACACACACTTTTGGTAGAGGGGGAATACATGCAATCAAGCACATATTTTTTGTAGAAAGCTTCTGCTGGTCTTGGGAGGCTTCTGCGAGTCAAGAGAAACAAGTATCACCATGAAAGCTTTTAGTGCTTTTCTAGAATGAGGAGATACAGGAATTGGGCTCATAAAATCAGCTCCTGAGACTAACTGAAGAGCTCTCCTGCCAGTTTTCCTGCAGCACAGAGTGCCTCATTTCTGATCTCCACCCTAAACTCCCCTCAGACGATGATGAAGGTCAACAGCTGCACTAGCACATGATTTAATCTTTGTAGAGGTCAATGGCAAGCACCCATGGCAAGTGCCATTTTCTAGTTGACAGCAGTAAACAATGATTCCATTTGTTTTATCCCTGTTTAGTTTGAGGAACTAAACAGACATACACAGATGTTATCCATGGCATGGTAAAGACAGAAAACGTTGATCACTTGAAAGAGCACTTTCTATGTGTCTGGTTCTGGGTAGGTGAATAAGAAACCATATTCTTAATGTCAATGATCTAAAAGTCAAAGATGCAAAGACAGTTCAACAGGAAAACGATTGTACTTTGATGTGATAAGGACCACAATAAACATAAATACACAAGTCACTGCAAGGGAACAGATAAGAAAGTAAAGATGATACCAGGGAAATTAGGTGCATAGAGGTGGCCATTTTACCAGGGTATGGATGCAGCTGCTAAGGGAAAGAAAAGAAGAAAATGGCCAAGGACACTGGTTAAGATTCAAAGAAGCAGACGGGAGGAAAGTCTGAAGGCAGGAAGAGAGTCAGGCATAGAAGTCAAGGGAAGAGAAAATGTCCAAAAAGCCACTACATCACAGGCAGAGGCAGAACCAGCCCCGTGAAATGAGATGTGGTCAGGAACTCTAATATACAGTTGATACAGGGCAGTCAAAGAGGATAAAGACCAAGAAGAGATAGCTTTATTGGGTTTGAATTCAACTCTTTATGTTGATGTGGAACTCAGATAAACTGTGATAATTCAGTCTTTCAAAGACATTAAAATGACTTCCTGACAAACAAGTATATTGGTTATATAGCTCTATCATAATGACTTATATCCCAAGAAGGGATAAATGAACTATAAGCTGAATGAGAAAGAAACACTTAGCTAAGATAATTAAGTTAGCTAGCTTTAATTGAGGGTTCAGAAGCTCCAAGTTTTGGAATGTAAATGGTAGAGAATAAGTTTCTTTTCAAATACGGTAGGATAATTTCAGGTTAAAAACTGAAGAGGTCTAAGGATTTAGTATCAGAGATGTCCCATTTCACTGTTTTGTTCTGTCTGAAGAAAATTTCATCATAAAAATAGAAATAGCTAGATGTTTGAAAAGTACAGAACAACTATTCTTTTTTTTTTTCTTTCCATTTTTAAACCTATTCCATATAGGAACAATTTAACCAAAATATAAAAGCATCTGCAACAAGATGTTAAAAAAATTTTTTTTGGTGTCAGTTTAAGACTCCAAGGATTAAGAACAAATAATAGGTGCAAAATACTGTTCTAGCAGGCAGGTAGCGAGGAATGAACAGAGAAACAGGGGCAGGGGCCGGGTGGCAGGACATCATGCAAATTGTAAAGAGTAGGGGGGTCCATGGGCAGACAAAAGAAAGCAGGAGCCTCTGGACTGATAGGAAACCACACATCTTGGATCCTAAGTGTCTGAGTAGTAGACAAAGAAAGGTGGGGAAAGGCAGGAATCTCTTGCCTTCAACTGTGACCTGTTGTTCATTGTGCTCTCATTACAATGAGGTTGACCTTGCAGACAAGAAGTACACTTTATGAGCTGACACCAGGACACTTCTGATCTAAGCTAAACAAGGACAAGAATCCCCCCTCCCCTCGGGGAAATGGAGCTGGGATGAAAACCAAGGAATACTATTGATCCCCAAACTCTTCCTTCAGTTCAGTTCAGCCCCTCAGTCGTGTCTGACTCTGCAACCCCATGGACTGCAGCACGCCAGGCCTCCCTGTCCATCACCAACTCCCGGAGCTTACTCAAACTCATGTCCATTGAGTTGGTGATGCCATCCAACATCTCATCTTCTGTTGTCCCCTTCATCTCCAGCCTTCAATCTTTCCCAGCATCAGGGTCTTTTCAAATGAGTCTTTTCAAAGTCTTCCTTATCCAGTGGATGTTCTGCCCCTTCGTGTGTATGCCCTTCATAACTTGCCAAAGAAACCCAGGGCAGTGGCCCCTCATCTGTGTGCCCACTCTCCCTTGGAGGGAGTATTCTTGCTTAAATACTTTCATTTTAGTTTCTTAATCTCCCTGCTTTGTCTTTAAATTATTTTACAGTGAAGAAAGAACTTTAACTTCACTAGGAACAATACTTCTATAATCTAAAATGAGAATACTTGCAAAAGAAAAGTCCTGAAACTTGCTTTGGCAATTCTTAGCATAAGGGCTGCCTCAAAGATATTTAAAAGGTTGGAGAGGGTAAGAAAGAGGACTATTTTTGAAGACAGAGGGTTTTAAAATGAGGTTAGCATTTGAATAATTAGACTGAATAAAACAGATTGCTCTTTCTAATGTGGGTGGGCCTCAGGCAATCAGTTGAAGGTCTGATGGATTATAAACTCTGCTAGGCTGAGATATCAGTCTTTTCCTGTCTTCTGACTAGAAAAACTGGCTCGTCTTGGGTCTAAAGGCTGCCAGTTTGGGGACTGGAATTTATACCATCAGCTCTCCTGGTTTTTAGGTTTTCAGACTGGAAATATACCGCCAGTATAATGTCGGATCTCTTAGCTGGAGACTCAAGTCTGCAGCTTGCTAACTGCAGATCTTGTGACTTCTCAGTCTCCATCATTGCAAGAAATGACTTCTTAGTTCTGCTGGAGAACCCTGACTAATCCCCCTCCCCCTCTCCTTCTCTCTCCTCGACGTTCCTCCATAAATGGGCACAGTTCATGGTAAGGGGGCTGCCAGCAGTGAGTCTAGGCTTCACATGCCTTAGGTTCAGAATTAAGCAATGCACAATTAAACCAGAGTGCTCCTTCCTTTGAAATCTCAGCAAAACCCCCACTGTGTGCAATTCACTCTGACTCAGATAGGCACAGACCTGCACCAAGCAACCCAGGCGGGAGAATGTCCTCTGGTTTTCAGAAAAATGGAAGCTGTGGCAGGGGCAACTGAAAGGAAAGCTCTGACGAACTAGGTCGGAGCCACAGGCCAAGCTCTTGAGCTAAACGTGGAGTCAGATCCATCCAAAAGGCTGAGCAGAGTGATTTCATGGGTTGCACTGTGCTTCCCTAAACGATAATGTTAAAATTTTTACGGCCCTCCATACCTCAGTATATGCCCTTATGGAGAAATAGCGCAATTGTAGATGCAGTCAATTAAGATGAGGTCATACTAAAGTCAGTCAGTTCAGTTCAGTTGCTCAGTCATGTCCGACTCTTTGCGACCCCATGAATCGCAGCATGACAGGCCACCTTTCCATCACCAGCTCCCAGAGTTTACTCAAACTCATGCCCATCGAGTCAGTGATGCCATCCAGCCATCTCATCCTCTGTCGTCCTCTTCTCCTCCTGCCCCCAATCCCTCCCAGCATCAGGGTCTTTTCCAACGAGTCAACTCTTCACATGAGGTGGCCATAGTATTGGAGTTTCAGCTTCAGCATCAGTCCTTCCAATGAACACCAGGACTTATCTCCTTCAGGATGGACTGGTTGGATCTCCTTTCAGTCCAAGGGACTCTTGAGAATCTTCTCCAACACCATAGTTCAAAAGCATCATTTTTTCAATGCTCAGCTTTCTTCACAGTCCAACTCTCATATCCATACATGACCACTGGAAAAACCATAGCCTTGACCAAATGGACCTTTGTTGGCAAAGTAATGTCTTTGCTTTTTGATATGCTATCTAGGTTGGTCAAAACTTTCCTTCCAAGGAGCAAGCGTCTTTTAATTTCATGGCTGAAGTCACCATCTGCAGTGATTTTGGAGCCCAAAAAAATAAAGTCAGCCACGGTTTCCACTGTCTCCACATCTATTTCCCATGAGGTGATGGGACCAGATGCCATGATCTCAGTTTTCTGAATGTTAAGCTTTAAGCCAACATTTTCACTCTCCTCTTTCACTTTCATCAAGAGGCTTTTTAGTTCCTCTTCACTTTCTGCCATAAGTGTGGTGTCATCTGCATATCTGAGGTTATTGATATTTCTCCCGACAATCTTGATTCCAGCTTGTGCTTCCTCCAGCCCAGTGTTTCTCATGATGTACTCTGCATATAAGTTAAATAAGCAAGGTGACGATATAAGCCTTGACGTACTCCTTTCCCTATTTGGAACCAGTCTGTTGTTCCATGTCCAGTTCTAACTGTTGCTTCCTGACCTGCATACAGGTTTCTCAAGAGGCAGGTCAGGTGGTCTGGTATTCCCATCTCCTTCAGAATTTTCCACAGTTTATTGTGATCCACACAGTCAAAGGCTTTGGCATAGTCAATAAAGCAGAAATAGATGTTTTTCTGGAACTCTCTTGCCTTTTCAATGATCCAGCGGATATTGCAATTTGATCT